>NC_058097.1:107735000-109187500 GCF_020171115.1 Neogale vison | reverse complement strand
GGCAAAGAAACAGATTCCTGTTAAAAAAAAAAAAAAAAGAACAAGGAATTGTTTCATAAAAGGTTTAGCCATACCTTTGTCATGGGCAGAAGAGAAATCATTTCTATGTATTGTGTCTTAGACCATGTAGCACTGATAGCCATGCTGACCCAGTATCTGAGAACCAATGCATCTGTCAGGAGAACTCCAACTCCCCAGACCCAAAAAGTGGCTTAAAATCATGAGGAAAGGTCATGGGCCATTCGGTTTTGAACATCAGTGTCCACTCTTCCCTCACCCCTCTTCCCCATCAAATAGCCACTCAAGCTTTATTTTACGCGTCAAGATCTGAGACATTCAAGAAATCTTCTGCACAGCAAGAAGCTGGGACCTGTGGAACAGTGACTGTCTAAACTGCATTTCACTGAGCAATGTTTGAAAAGGTAGTGAGCCAAAGTAGAATCACCTACTTTGGTGCCTTACCTGACTCCTCCGACTTGAATCCACATGACTTTGGGGAATTTCCAAAGATACAGTTCACCCTGAAAAAGAGATAAATATTTACTCAAAGTCAAGACCATATGCCATAGGGGAGTTCCAGAAGTGCCGACAATGGTACATGATTGGCATATAAGCAAACTGTCCGAGTGAAAACTGTCCGAGTGGGCTACACGGAAGGACCAACATGCACTTGGATGGGAAAGTTCGAACATATGAGAGAAGAACTTAGTCTAATTTTTTCTTGTCACATCAGCAGCGAACCACCAGCTGTGGATCTAAGCCTTTTTTTTAATGTCTGCTGGTCCTTATGCTGAGACCTGAAGAAGGGAGAAAACAAAGGTGGCTCAGTGAAGCAGGTGGGGCATTCTACCTGGAGTCAGGACTCCAGGGTTCAATTCTGGCTCGACCTTTAACCACCTGTGTGGCCAAAGATCTGAATCCCTTGGAGGCTCAGTTTTTTGGTTTTGTTGTCATGGTCTGTTTTGCCTTTTTCATTTCCAAAATGATACCAGTTACTGGCGGAATTGTGATTCTGGCTAAATGAGATAGAAGACCTAGCATGGTGCTTGGCACACAGTATGCATTTAATGTATGTTAGTTGGTGTTTGGGGGGAAGGCGTCAGGCAGTCCATAGGTCCAGATAAAGGCCTGGGAGTTGTCCTGAGGCCTGGAGAAAACAAGGGTAAAGATGGGAACTAGAGACAGAAGAAGGGCACAAATGGGGAGAGATGAGCATGACCCTAAGAGACGTGCTTAACCATAGCTGTTATCTTGGGATGGGTCTTCCCACAGGGAAGTTATTGAAATTAATCTAGGACCTGAACTCAGAAGGAGAAAGAAAGCAAGATGCTCTTAGAAAAAAAGATACTTTTCATCATCTTAGTGAAGGGTTCAAACTGGCTCACAATGCCGTGAAAGAGGACAGTTAGACAAGAAGAAGAACTTCCAAGCAGAGCTACAAACCCCTTACACAAGCTGCTCCCAGAGGCTCTTGAAGTTGGACAGACAATTTTCCAGAGACAGGGGAATGGATGAAATGGACTGGGGAAGCCCCAGTTCCCCTGCCTCTGAGCTTCAGCCAGTTGAGGTCTCTCTTACAGGCAGCTCTCCAGCACGGGAAGGGGGCCCTGCGAAGCCCCAGTAAAGCACCAGTGTGGAAACTTAGCAGTAAGCAGCAACATTAACGAGTGCCAAGAATAACAGTGGCTTCTTAATGGAGCCCTTAATGAAGACTCATTTTGGGTTTTATTAACATAGAGAAAAAGCACATATTCTCTCCCTTGCTCTCGGAGAGCAGGCCGAATGAAGAGCAGCCCCAAATACAGACTTGAGCCCATTCCCTGGATCCTGCTGTCAGTACCATAAGCAGCTCTAGGAAGTGGAGTAGGAAGGGCAGCTTCAGAGCCCTGAAACCTTCCTTTGCTCTTCAGACAACCTATTTGGATCCCTGGATCCCACATGGTCTGGGGGTGGGGGGATAGATTTCCAGCTGGGCTTAGCTCTGCCATTTGCAGACAAGCTGCAAATAAGAACACAAAGGAGACCATCCCCAAGGTGGTAGCAGTGATTTGAACAGGCAAATAACTCCCATTAAATATTTAATTAGAATACAATCCCACCAAAGCTCTTCTACTATGAAAGACTAAAAACCACAGCCTTCTAGGACTTAATGTGATGTTGGTCACTTACTACCAAATACAAGTGTCTATACCAAGTCTATATAGTCTCTGTTGGTTTCACATACAGCAAGAGGGATTCAGGAGAGACCTCAAAATTCTGAACTCTAAAATTTACAGATGACCCTGGGGTTCATCTAATCAAATCCCCTGTTTTATGAGGAAACTAAAGCCCACATAAATTAGAAATTCATTAGAAGTCAGAAATTAGAAATTCATTTAAAAAATCAAATAGCCAGTTGTGTCCGCGTCATAATCCATTCCCCCATGACACTAGCCTTTGCTGGCCCCTTCTCCCAGGGTGATGGAACTCGGCTAATTAACCATCCCTGGGACTGAGCTGGCATGTGCAAAATGGTATTGGGGGGCATGTCTGGGCTGGGACCTGGAGGTGTCTCCAGTCCCCAAATAGGAGTCCAGGATGCAACTCAGAGATTGCTTTGCTCTATCATTCAGATGCTCGAAAGCTCTTTGTTGATTAAATAGGAGATCCCTATTTTGAAGATCACCCTATTTTGATGATGAAAATCATCCCTAAATAGCTCCACTGTCATCCCAACCACACCTGCAACCGCTTCGTCAATTGTTAATGCACAGTTACCAGCTTCATAAGAGGAATGTCCTGAGAGCCAATGAAGGCAGGGAGGCAGACTTTTTCCCCAGGAGCCTGAACCCTCCAGGATGGGGACTTCCTCTGTGGGGTGCTGGGAAAGTCAGACAGGAGGCATCTCCACCAGGGAGGACCCTACCTGATGGGGACCAGCCTACCCCACCCACCCACAGGCAACAGTGCTCCTGCTGAGTGACGGCCGTGTGCCCCACATCATACTGGGCGCTGAATCCACGTTATTTTGAACCTAATTTTCACAGCGCCTCTGTAAGGTTAAGTATTACTTTGCATCTTGTAACAGAAAAGGAAAATGAGACACAAGTGGAGGAAGACACAAATGGCTTTAAGTCAATTGCTACAAAACAAACACCTCAGTCTCTAAAGGACACCAAGCACTGAGACGGCCACCACAGGGAGCCAGCTGTGGAAGGTCTCCCAGAAAAGGCCAGGGGTAGCTGGGAAGACCTCATCACCAGGTGGCAGACCTGTCAGAAAAGAAGTTGACGTTTATTGAGCAACTTCTGTGTGCTGAGCTCTCTGCCGTGAAGCTCACCACACAGTCTCCTCTGATTCTCACAACCACTTTCAGACATCAGAGTTCTGATCCTAATGAGACTCAGGTTCAGAGAGGGCAGGTGACTTTCCCAAGGTCACACAGCTAGCAAATGACAGATTCAGGATCTGAAACGACCCCTGTCTGGTTCCAGTATGGGAGGATAAAACCACTGGCTTGACCAGTGGGGACAGCAGCTGCTGGGGACAGGCTTAGAGGCCCCTGGGGGAGACATCTCTTTCTGAGAATAGAGGAACTTATTTCAAGAAACTTAGCTCTGAAAGTAGGGAGAAAGGACCAGGTGTGCCTTAACCTGCAGGCATTTTTCCCTGCTGGATGTGCCCCTCCTCCCCCAGGAGGGCCCATGGTGATGACAAAGAAACTCTTGGGTTAGATTCCATTAACATGCAAGGGGAATACACGGATTTCAGCTCCAGCACAGCTACTTTAATTTGTTTTTCCAGTGCTCACATGGCCCATGGCACAGTGTGACTAGCTGGTCAGCATCCTTGTGAGCCACAGAGATCAGTCTGTGATCAATAGCAGCGGCTTTCAAGGCAGACGAAACAAAGTTCAAATTCTGGTTTCTCCAGCTCGGAGCCTCTGTCCCCTCATCTCTTAAGCAGAGCTAATCAAGCCTGCCTCCCAGGGCTGTCAGAAGCATCAAAGGGCTTGTCACCAGCCTCCTTCACTGTCCCCCTTGCCAAGCCAAATTACCCCTACTCCACGCGATTCACCTGCCACTTTGTCTTTAATGGAGGAGAAGACTGAGTCATTTGTGGCTCTACTCTGTGGCCAGAGCCACCCTGATTGGGAGGAGTGAGTTGGAGGGAGCCCCGTTTCTGGGGACGGCCAGACAGAGGTGATCCCAGGAGGGCAGGGAAGTAGGGAGACCACCCAGGAGATTCCGGAGGCAGGGAAACCGCAGTGCCCTGAGGATCAATTGAGCCAATGCTAGGAATCAGATCCCTCTGCTTCAGGGGTCCTGGGAAGAGCCTGCAGCCTCCCTGGGCACCTGGCAGGGAAACTGAGGCACTTGGGCACTAGGAGGGCTCCCCTTCCTCAGAGGCCTAACCAGAGTTAGTGACAGAGGATGGCCAGGCCCCAGCTCTACCCACGCAGGCTTGGTGTGCTGTGAAGGGAAAACACCCACCTCACCCTCTAAGCAACTCCTCTTCCCCCTCCCCTGAACTTACTCTGACTTTCTCAGGCCCTAGACTCCAAGCCTTCTCCCCTCAGAGCCTGTTCTCTACACAGGTCCCTTGTCAGCAAGACCTTTCTGCCTTCCTCAGCACCTCCCTAAATCCACCCATCCTTCGGGCCACCCAGAAAGCCCCTTCTCTGTAAGCCTAGCTCCGCCCACCTCTCTCAATCCTGCCCCTCCCAGCCTCCGTGGAAGCACTTTTTCCCTCTCTTTCCAGAAGCCCAAAAGGGCATTAGCCCTGCTGTCCCCAGCACTCCACACGGGCCCTGGCAAGTAACAGGCAAGTAACAGGGAAACCTTTTCTTTCCACCTCTTCCTCTCTGCCCCCAGGCCAGACACTGGATCTGCAGGAGCTGTAAGCAGAGGAACGTTGACCCAGAGCAAACGGAGAGATGTCCTTGGCTGGTCCCAAACACCTTACTCCTCTGATAAAAGGAAGACTTTTTTGCCCTTCCCCTCCCAGCTGTAAAGCTCTTAAAGGGAACTTGCCTCTTACTAGCGCCCTCCTTCTCCCTGCCAGTGCCAGGCAAACATCTGCCTCCTCTGGATCTTCCTCCTCCTGGGCCTGCCTACCCCTCCCCACCTCCCCACCTCCCCATCTCCCCTCCCACCTCAGCCCTGTAGCCGAGAATGTAATTAGGCCTTTCCCCCAGGACAGCACCCCCTCCACACAGTTGGACTGCCCGTCCAATGGGGGATAATTTATGGAAATGGGTAAAGGTGTTTTAAATTATTCAATTTAAATGTAAATAGGGGAGATGGTTTCTCTGAATAAATTGTCTTATTTATGTTCCACCCGACTCCCCTCCCAGGGAAATATGGAGCAGTTGGAGCCCTCTGGAACACAGGGCCCTCTACTTCTCTTTAAGCAATATGGGACCAGCCCATGTCGCTGTGGGGGGTGATTTGGACACAAAGGTCCCTGATGAACTATGGTCAAACCAGGCCATGGATAAGGGCAGAAAGCAATGCCTCCATCTCTGTTTGCTGGAGAATGATAATGGTTCAGGGAGCTCTAGCCACCCCCCGCCACTTCTGCCCAAGGTCTCTTTCCATCTGAGTCCCCAGCAGAGGTGTGGGGTGGTTACCTCCCTGACAAAGTCCTTCAAGCTCAGAGCCCCTCATACTAGGTGACTATGGGCTAACAACTATTCTCGGTGTCTTTCTATCCCAGTGTCTTTCTATCTGTCTTTCCTCTGGGAGGAAGGGGGATGGGTTGGTCCCTAGGCAGAGAGCTTCCTTGAAAGGAAAGGACCTTTCTTCACACATCTTGGACACCATCCCATGTGCCAATGGGAAGGCATTTGAGGGTGAGGAGAGGGGCCCATTACACATGAGTAACCAGCAATCAATGTAGCTGTTAGAGGGCTTTCAGGTGCATTGAACACTGAACAGCTCAAAGTGGCTCACATACATGGAAATTGACTAGCCCTGGAAATCTGGAGGTAGGGCAGAGTCTGGGTGCAGATGTGGCATGACCTAGAAGTCTGCTCCTGTTTCCCTGTGATTCTTTTTTTGTGTATCCATCATCCTCAGACTAGGCCACAAGATGGCTAGGGCAGTTAGGAGCCTTATATCCACTGATGACACTATTCAGAGAAAACCAGAAGAAAGCAACTCTCGGAGACTCTTCCAGAAGTGTACAAAAGCCTGCCCCTCACCCCTCAGGAAAACTCTCCTTGCACCTCGCTGGCCCATCCTGACCAAGTGCCAACAGGGACTGAGATGACTTTAGACCAATCAGGTGGTCCAAGATGTGGGGGCAGGGCAGGAGCAGGGACAGCTACTCCCTGAGGCACACACAAACATGGGGAGGAAGACGTGGAGACTGGGTGCTGGCTAAGAGAGTATCCATTGGAGTTACAGTTGAACAAGAAATTGTTGAAATCGATGCATGTTTTAATTGTCAACCAGGCTATTTCAACCTGCCCTGTTTGAACTGGGTCAATTCCTTTCTGCCTAATCCTAAGAACCAGATCACTGCCCAACTCCAGAGAGTCAGGAATCAAATCAATTACCCAGATAGCAGACTGGTTGACAAGATGGCCCAAGTAAGACACAAGGTGCTGTCCAGATGACTTAATTCTTTCCTGGGATATCCATAACCGAATGCCAGTGTACCCATGCCCCATGATCAGCAGCACCTGTCACTGCCATTTATTCATTCATTATACAGCTATCTACCTGGCCAGACACGAACTAGGGGCAGGAGGTTCACTGGCAAAGCAAAGATACATTTCCTATTCTCCCTATACAACCATCTCTCTCTCTCTCTCCATCCTTGCAGTGGACTTTAGCATGTTTGTTGTCAGCTGGTTTGGCTGCCCACAAATATCCTTGCTGAGTTTGGGAGTCTCCAGCCTCATAAGCCTTACCTAGCCTCCTTTGCAGCAGATGGGCACAGACTGATGATCCAGACCCCACTAATCAGACTCACCCATAGGACACTTCACTTGAGAGGGAGGAATTTGATTAAGTTCATTGCCCAGAAGCCACTGTGCTGATGAGGATAGACATGGAGGTGTCCAGGTTTGGTAGAAGTGATAGTAGAACTGAGTTCCTGGCCCAGAAGCACAATTGGTGGGGAGTGGCAGGAGCCGCTGAGGTTCCCTGGTATCTGGTGGGACAACAGCAATGGTTGGGGTTTCCCCCATCAGTCTGGGCCAAGGGTACAGAAAGCATCTTTCCTGAAATCTCAGTCTTGAGTCTGGTTCTCCAGCCCTCCCTGTGATTAGATGAGACACCCACTGTTCTTCTAATAGAGTCCTTTTCTGCTTAATCAGTCAGAGTCACTCCTCTTGCTTATGGCTATGAGCTCCAGCTGATGGAAAAGCATGCACCATCCTTCGTGAAACCAAGTCATTCTTTTTTTTTTTAATATTTTTATTTATTTATTTGACAGACAGAGATCACAAGTAGGCAGAGAGGCAGGCAGAGAGAGAGGAGGAAGCAGGCTCCCTGCTGAGCAGAGAGTCGGATGCAAGGCTCGATCCCAGGATCCTGAGATCATGACCTGAGCCGAAGGCAGTGGCTTAACCCACTGAGCCACCCAGGCGCCCCAAACAAAGTCATTCTTAAGACCTAGACTGGGTAACCACTTCTCTGAATTCCCCCAAGCCCAAGCACTTTTTTCATCCTCTTACAGTAGACTTAATAAAGGCATGAGCCCCTGTGGGAGTCTCCACTACCGCCTCCCCAAAACACACACACGCACACACACACACTCATTCTGATTTCCATGGTCTCTGGGACCACACCTTTTTCATCATTATATCCTTGGGTCTAGTTTCGAACCTGAATCAGAATAGGTGTTCACTAAATATTTGTTGCAATATGATTATTGTCACTGTCTTTATTATCAACACTGTCTTTATTTTTACTATTGGTGGATCAAAATCCACCAATGTCTGACACTGATTTTTGCAACACGCATAGAGAATGGCCCACATCTTGTCCCACTTTCTGCAAAACACATTACCAGGTTCACATCCATGGACTCTAAGCTCTGCAGTCCCCACCAGAACATTTCTTAGAATAACACAGGACTGTGCTCTGATCCCTACACCCAGTTACCTAATCACCTGTGATGGTCTTGCATTTGCTCCTTCCAACCCACTGTTCCCATTTCTGCTTTGACGCCACTCTACCCTTGACCCTCTCAACCCTGGGAAGATACCCACTCTTGGACATGGAGATGACATCCCAAAGGCCGCTGAAGAGATATGCTTGTATGAGTTATGTTGCCAACCCGAGGGTGTCCCTCATCCTATCTAGCCCTGTGCACACAAACCCACTCTACCCACCTCTGCAGGAGAAGGCAGAGGAAATAGACAAGCTTTCTGGAATCAATTTCATGCCCTTGGGCATGATAAACAACTAAGCAGAGAGCAGCACCCTTGGAGGGAACTAATGGCCTTGGGTATCTGAATGATGCATCAGCTCCCTGAAAAAGCAAGCCTGACCTCAGACGCTCTCTCCACATGCACTTTCTCTCCATACATTGTCCTACTTGGGGTGGACTCATAGAAGCCCCAGCTGCACCTTCCTGGGAACAGACAGTCCTTTTGTTTTCCCCAGGTAGCACACCGCCTCTCATCACCCGGGGGACCTAAGGCAGCAAGAACCTGGCCCACCACCTTAGCCAAGAGTGCTACACTACGGATGGAACCACGCCACTGGGATCCACACCCCAGACTCTTTCTCACTGTCTGTGTGACCTTGGACAAGTCACCTAAATAGCAAAAACCTCACAAGGCTCTTCTGAGGATTCCATGAGCTACTGTTTGCAAAGGGCTTAGCACCATGCCTGGCACAAAGTCCTTAATAGTCTTAGCTATGACTGTTTTTATCCTGGGTCCCTGTTGTCAGCAAGTTCTTGGTTCCTCTAACCTGAATACTATTCACACGGCCTTTGATGCCCATACCAGCTTGTTCTGCTCCCAGGGGTCCCAGAACTAAGCAGCCCCCAGTGTGATGTGGTGGGAAAAGCAATAGCACTGGAAGGAGACGAGCTCCATCCAAACCTCGACTCAAGGTTGTACCCACGATCTCCTCACATCTAGTCGGCACAAAGACAGATTCTAAATGCTCAGCGATTGGCTGTGTGGAGAAACGAAGGTCTCTGTGCTTCTCTGAGCCACATGCTACAGCAGCCTTGTTTCTACAGTGGGAGGGAGCACTGCCCCAGCAAAGCCACAGCGAGGATGAAAACAAATGCAGTGACATCCAAGAGAGCACCTGGGATGGCAGGTGACCAAGATGTCAGTTGAATCTGAATCTGCTCAGAAGCTCAATTTGCAAGACTTAGTTCCCTGAGCCCTTTACCCCTTCATGTCGAATCCAGCAAGTTCCGCCATGTTTCGTCAGCCCAAGGAGCACTGATTTAACAGCGAGAATCTAACATCAGATTTTAGCAGAAGTGAGGAGAATCCTTGCAGCTCTCCAAGGCCAATGTCCAGGAGAGGGCTAGTGACCCCAGCCACTGACAGGTGCACCACACTTTGCAATTAACTAATAATGTGCTGTCAGTTAATATCTTACTAAATACATGCAGTGGCCAGTTTTGCCAAAGGGGAAACTGGCTTAGACTGGGGAGCCAACTTCCCCACAGAGGTAGAAGATATGAACTCACGTTGCAATTGGTCTCTGTCTCCACCCCATTGGGCACTCTGCCCCCTGCCAGCATGTCCACCCATACCAGCCAGGCAGGCCCTTTCAGATCTTCCAGCCCAATATGTGGCACATCTTCCGGCACAGAGTCGGTTCCCGATCATTCATCATCTAACCTAATTATCAGATTTAATCCAACTACATCATTTCACCAATGAGGAAACTGAAGCAGAAAGCTAAGAAGTGAAGAGGCCAAGGTCACACAGCTGGATGGTGATGTGATGAACTCATTAACAGAAGAACGGGAGCTTATCCCAAAATGTCAGACCTAGAAGAAGCCCAGGAGGTCACAGGGTCAAGGCCCTTCCCAGTTCTTCCCTGGTGACCAAGCCACGTTCTCCCACTCAGACCTTGGAGGAGGGAAAACAAGAAACTTCAGAGGCTGGATATAGCAGGTGGATTGCAAAATGCCCCCAACCTCCCCTCCCCCCCACCTATATCTGTGTCCCTTTGAGAAACTTTACAGTTTCTCCCAACAAGAAGTAAAGTCTATTTCTCCTCCTATTGAATGTGGGCTGCCTTGTGACTTGTTTGGACCAAGAAAGTTCAACAGATGTGATAGCATGCCGATTCTAAGCCTAGTCAAAAGACCTTGTGACTTCCCATGCTCTCTTAGAGTCCTGCCAGCACCATGTGAGCGAGCCCGCACTAGTCTTCTGGAGGACAAGGATATGTTGAGAAGAGCCCAGGTGTCCCATCCGAGGCCTCCCTAAACCCGCCTAGGACCAGATGACCCCTAGACATGAGAGCCCAGAGATTGGAAGAGGTGCCTTCTCAACCCACAGCTGACCAAAAGGACACAAGTGACCCCAGTCAAGACTGGGGAACCACCCAGATAACCCACAGGCTCATGAGAAATTGTTTCAAGTCACTGAGTTTTGGGGTGGCTGTTATAAAACACCAGCCAACAAATACCTTGAGTCTTCCGAAGAGACAAGTCATAGCCACAGCCAGAAGTCAGGGTTAGTGCTCCAGTGGGGTTTTGAAGGGGTAGGACCCTTTCTGTAAAGAGCCTGACAGAGCTTCCACCTCCTCTGTCCAGCTCCCAGGCTCCAACCCAGCCCCAGGACCTGTGAGGTCAGTTCTGGCTTGGGTCCTACCTGCCCACCCATCTTGGCACCTGTGAACCCCCCCCCACTCCATGGCAGCATCCAGGAGGGGTAAAGACCCCAGTACAGTGACCATGGAGGGTTGCCATGAGACTTGAGGCTGTCCATCCTAGGAGAAGCTCTCCTCAGAGACAAAACCCAACAAAGCCCGAGGGTGGGACCTCAGTGGGAGAAGCCCAGGGCCAGGCCCCTCCCCCACCCGGGGGAGCAATCAGCCCCAGAGGAGCTGAGAAGGCGGGAAGGCCGCTTGACATTTGATGGGAATCATTATCAGACACTTATTCCCAATCAAGGCTCAAGTGCCTCTGAGGGTCCCTCTGCTGCCTTCTCATTCCAGGGAGCATTCATGGGAGGGGGGGAGGGGCACCCAACCCACCCAGGTCTGGGCAAAGGCCCTCATGGCATGCCCCTCTGACGTTAGCCTCCTTCTCTGCTCCTGAGGTCCCCAGAAGCAAGCTACCACAAGCCAGAGTGTGGAGAGTGGGGACTCCTGGGTCCTTGGAAAGACTGCGCCACAATGATGCTCAAAGGGATAGGAAGGCCAGGTCAGAACTCCAATTCCTGCGGGACTCAAGAAGAGCTCTGTCCCGAAATTTCAGGCTCAGGAGCTCCTGAGTCCCTGTCCTGGGCAGCCACCTCCTCCTCCAGACAGTCCTCCAGACACATACCCAAACTTCCTCTCTTTAGCTAGATGCCCCACTGCTATCTTAAGAGAGTCATGGGTCAGGAGTGTGAAGGCCCTTTAAGGCTCTCCCAGCTCAGAAAAGGATCTTGGGCAAGCTCACCTAACCTCTCCTGTTCTGAACAAAGGGCAAGGATCACTGCTCTGCCTCTCTCTGCCGGAAACTAGTATGGGAATCCCTTTCTTTAATGTATGGGAAAGCACTGACCAACTGTAGAACAAGGGCTAGGTCCAATTATCCCCAACTAGATCCTCATCACAAATACAAGCGAGCTCAGATGAGCCCCATGCAGGCACAGGCTGGTAAGGGTGTGTGTGCGCGCGTGAGCGTGCGTGCGTGTGTGTGTGTGTGCGCGCGCGCGTGTGCAGCTGTCTTGCTGCATGCCACAGCACTCCAATACCAGTATTTCATGGTTTGGATTATCTGTGGGTTTTCACCATCTATGTCTCTATACAAGTGGTGAATCAACTGTATTGATGTGTTACAGTCAGAATACAGAGGCACTTCCCAGTTAAAAAAGAAAGGGAGTAGAAAGCCTTGTAGTGGTTTGAAAGGAGAGAGAGGATACACACACACCGCCCCTATGCTCTCAAGGAACTTAAGGACTCAAATAACTGACTATAAAGAAATAGAGAAAGAAGGGGCTGGAGAGTCAGGAGATGAGGAGTCCTGAAAGCCGTCAATCTAGAAGGCTTCCTGGAGGAAGAGATCAAGTCTGAGCTGGGTTTTGGTAGAAAGGCTGGACAGGCAGGCAGCAGGGAAAATGGCTTTGGGAGGAGGATGGAAATGGATCAGTTTTATGCATTCTTTTTTTTTTTAAATAAAGATTTTTATTTACTTATTTAACAGAGAGAGTCAGTGGGAGAGGAAACACAAGCAGGGGAAGTGGGAGAGGGAAAAGCAGGCTTCCCGCTGAGCAGAGAGCCCGATGCAGGGCTTGATCCCAGGACCCTGGGATCATGATCTGAGCCAAAAGCAGCGGCTTAATGACTGAGTCCCCCAGGCGCCCCTTATGCATTCTTGTCATCAAGCCACAATAGCTGTACTTCACCCTTGTAGAACAGCTGACGGTTTATAAGGCTTTCCCACATGTATTTCCTCACTCAGGTTTCATTACAGTCCTCTGAACTAGACAAGTCAGTTTTTATTATCCCCATTTTACAGATGAGGGAACTGAGGCTCAGAGAAGTGATTTTCCCAGTGTCTCCAAGCTCACTGGCCATGGAGCTAGTGGAAGTGCCCAGGGCTCCTGACTCCCACCTAGCCCAGAACCTTTCCATGGTCTCTCTCCAATCCTACCCCCATACAGTGTCTGCCTCTGTCTGTAAGCTACTTGGGGGTAGGTAGCAGGTCTGGGTAACAGACTCTGGGCAGTGCTTGGGAGATCAGTCTAGGAGAGGGAGAGGCGTGTGTCTAGAGTCAAACACAACTGAGGCCCTACCTGTTTACCTTGACTTTGCCTGTTACTCCTCTCTGTACCTCCATTTCCATGTACCTAGAATAGACTATTACAAAGACAAGAAGAAGCCCTTAGCATGGTTCCTGGCACATAGTATTTGCTCAATTAACTGCAGTCCCCATCATTAAGCTCTTCATTATTGGGTTATTATTGCTAATCAGAAGACTTTCTTCATGGCCATTTTGCACCAGTTTCTCCTTTCCAGGATAAATGGGTCATTTAACACCCACACTGTGACCATTCATTACTGTCTTGAGAGATGGTTCCTAGCGAACACAAACAATACCCTTCTCCTTCCAGCCACCTGGCCCACGTGTCTGGCCTGGACCCCATGGCCTGGAGGGGCCCTGGGAGCCCTTCTGCACCAATCAGAGTCAGTCCTGACCCCTCAGCCACCTGTTGAAATATATTTCAGTCGCCAGAGCTCTCATTTCTATTAAAAGTCCATTTGCCAAGAAAGTGGAAAGGTAATTACGAATCCCAGTCTTAAATCACTCTGCCGCTGAATTATTAAAGGGAAGAATTAAAAATAATCAGGCTTTTTCATTACACTTCATAGCAGGGAAATTAAAGGTGTAAGAATGTATTTTTTCCCTCGAATTTAAGTATTCATTTTAGAGATTTATAGGGGAGTTGAAATGATTCCCTGCATGCCCAGCTCTCCCTTTTATGAAAGGGGGAGAGGGGAAAAAACCTTGTAAAATTAAGAGGGAGATAGAGCGAAGAAGGGATTTAACATAAAGAAGTACAACTGAGTGTTTTGCATTTTAATACATTTTTTTCTGCACAATTACACCATTGAGTGATATGGCAGAGAGAGATTAGGCTGCTGCTAATTTCAGATACTGGTTGCGGAAATGGCAAGGGGGTTCTCACCAGTTGTCAGGTCAGGAAAAGCATGCTGGGTCATCCGAGCTGGCTCCCCAGCTCTCTAAGCACTGGGGGGACGAGCCTATTTCAGCGCCAAGACTCCTGGCACCCTCTTTTCTTTGGGGGAGAACAGGATGAGGGACCCTGCTCATTTCAGAGAGCAGACATCCAAGACACTAAGAAAGGGAAAAACAGCAGCCAGGAGCCTGGGACCAAAATGGGAGGGACCCGGAAAAGAACTTCCTAACTAGCTTTTTAGGTCTGGAAGAAGGTGGAAGAAAGAGAGATGGGGGTAACTTTCCATCTGCTCACCTACCTCCCCATTTCCTCCTGATGGATGATGACAAAGGTTGATGAAGTCCCTGCCTTCCCCAGTCCCAGCCAGTGTTTGGAGGGACGGGGGTTGGGAGTGGGTGGGAATGCAGACCAGACTACCCAGAGTCAGGTAACTAGCAGGTATAAACTCCTTCTATCCGGGACCAGGTACAGAAGGAGGGGACAATGACAGCAGACCTGGAGGGGACTCATCCAAGGAGGCTTCCAGGAGAAAGGGAGCAGAGAGAGTTGGAGGCAGACAGAGGCACCGGAGCACAGAGCTCATTCATTCCTCCTGTTCTGTAGCAGCTGGAGACCCCTGCCTGCGCTCTCTCTCGGCTGGGGGCAGTTTGAGGACAGAACAAGAATCAGATGCCATCACCACACAGGCATCGCTGGCAGCAGCTGGGAGGTCCCAAATCAGACCCAAGGGAGGGCGCTAAGAGCAGGTTTGTCCCACCCAGATGTGCTCCAACAGCTGGCCTGCCTCTCCTTGAGGCTGCCAAGTTGGAACACCTCTGTCCCACGTCCCTTCCACCTACACAGGCAATGACTGGACGGGGGAGGGAGTGGGGCTCCCTTGACGAGCCCCTCAGCTGCCCACCCCCTCCCTGGAGATGGTAATGAATTGCAGGGAAACGCGCTGAGAGGTGTCAGAACAATTTCTATTAAACATAATTTCCTAATGAAAAGGTTACGAGGGAGCCGATGGAGCTAATCAGGATTGAATGCTCACTCCAACCCGCTCTGAGGGAGGGGGCTCGAGGCCTGGTCCCTGGTTCCACCTGGTCTAGGCTAGAGGGAAGGGCCGTGGCACTGGGGACGGCCCTGGACTGCCTCCCACGCATCTATCTCAAGGTCTCTGGCAAGCCCATTATTAGGAGCTTGCAAGGTACCAGGCACCTTGTTAAGTATCTTCCACGTCTCATATCCTCACAACATCCCTGCAAAAATGGCAGTTATGTCCCCATTTTCAAGATGAGCACGTTGAGACTTTGGAAAGTCACATGGCTTAACCCAGGTCCCATCTCCACCAATCAGGAAGCCAAGGCAGGATTATAACCCAGATATGTCTGATGGGAAGCCGTGCGGCAATGCCATGATTGCTCCCCACCTTCTGGGCCCTGAGCTACTCCGCGGTTGCACAGTCTTTGGAAGGGCAAGCAGAGCTCTAGGACGAGGGCAGGGCAGAAGTGCTGCAGAGTGGGCCTGAGTCCTGCCCAGATACCCACCCTCCATCCAGTCCCTTACCGAAGATTTGAAGATCTGTGAGGAAGGAAACCAAGGTCATTTTCCAAAGGGTTCTGTCCCCTCAGAGACTGGCATGGTGCCCTGCTGAGTCTGGAGGGGGCACGCTTGTCAACGCAGCCAACTCAGGGCTGCTAAGAGCCCTTCTTGAGAACAGGAGGCACTGACCCCATGCAGTCCACCCCCTCTACCTCTGGTCCCAGACAGTGTCCCTAAACAAAGCTTGTCTCTGAGCAGGGACCCTGTTCCTTTACTCTTCCCTCACCCTGGATCTCAGTTGCTAAATTGCTACATCACACCTGTGCTGTGGGTGGGGCCAATGTGGCCAAAACTAAGAAAAAAGGATTTTTCAGAATGTTCAGAGATTCTCCCTAAGCCCTCAATTATAAACTCTTTAAAAATGGCCTTGGCTTTTACTGGGAGAGACAGGGGATGGAGCAGAAAGGGAAGTGAATCTGAGACCAAATGGTAATGAGCCTTATTCCCTTGTAATTCAGAGGCTCCTGATACCACCAAAGCCCAGATGGGAGCAGTTTCAGGAACACTGGGGCTTTGCTCTACCAGAAGCTCCTACAGCTGTTGAGACACCTCTTTGGAGAGGGAGGAGTGTTCTAGATGGGGACAGAGGCAGGCCCTTAAAGTCCTCCAGGAAACTCACCACCACCCCCTATATCCTGTGGGAGAAGGGGGCTGAGCTATGGGAGGGGCCCAGATCACAAATTCTCCTCCCCCCTCCCATCTGGGCCCACCCAGCCCCTCCCTTGCTCCTCCCCAACCACTGTCTCTCCACCCTGGGCAAGGAGCCCCAGGTTCTGCACCCCGCCCCCAACAGGGTGCATCTCCCCATTCCTCATTACAATGAAGCTGTCACCGACTGCCAGCGCCTGCCTTCCTGGGACCTTCAAAGCCAGGAACAGCATGAAATATGCAGCCGCCTTCCCAGCTCCCACTCCCCGCGCGCAGCCCCCTCCCTCTAATTGCTCCGTGTAGATTAAACTTGGATGTCACAGCTCTGGCTGAGGACATCCAACACTTATATTCTCCAGAAACACTGGAGGCTGCTTCTGCCTCCAGGCAAGAGGAGCTCAGCCCCTGAGTGTCTGAGGTGCTGCTCCTCCAAGCCCCACCACCACCACCAGACATGCACCCCTTAGACTGAAGTCTCCCTAGCCAGCAAGGTTTTTGCGAAAAACAGCAGTGGTTTTCCAAGTGTGGTCCCTGGACCAGCAGCCTTAATATCACTGAGAACTTGTTAGAAATACAAATTCACAAGACCTTAGCCCAGTTTTACTGAATCAGAAACTGGGGCAGGGCCCAGCACTTTGGAGTTAGCAAGCCTACCAGACAATTCTGATTCAGGGTTAGGTTTGAGAGCAGCTGAACTATATAGACCCATTCAACCAGCATCCAGTCAATAGGACAGAGCTCCCTGGGCCCCCAGGGCTATGTTAATATTAGCAAGGAAGAAAGCAAGGAAGCAAGGAAGAAAGATACCAGCTCTCCTGCACCAGGGGATATCAGGCTCCCCTGTCCATGGCTGATAGGAGAGGCAATAAGCAATGACCGCTGCAAGCCCAGTGGGAGGATCCTGGAAGGTACAGAGGGGAAAGCTACAGGGGATGAAGGTTTCACAGAGGAAGGCAATTAAACTAAATGGGGGCCAAAAATGTAAAAAAAAAAAAAAAAAAAAAAAAAAACTTGTGATGAAATGCCAATCAAAATCACAATGAGATGTCACCTCACACCTGTTAGGATGGCTACTGTTTGAAAAGCAAAGACAAAACAAAACACCACAGAATTACAAGTGGTGGTAAGGATGGGGAGGAATTGGAACCCTGTACCCTGCTGCCTGGAATGTAAAATGTTGCAACCACAGTAGAAAACAATAGGATGTTCCCCCAAAACTAGAAGGAGAACTACCATATCAGCCAGCGATCCCACTTCTGGGTATGCATCCAAAAGAAAGCAGGGACTCGAAGAGATATTTGCCCAACCATGTTCACTCAGCACTAGTTGTAAGAGCCAACGTGTGGAAGCAATCCAAATATCTACCGATGGATAAACAGGTAATAAAATTGGGTGTGTCATACAATGGAACATTACTCAGCCTTAACTAGGAAGGAAATTCTGACACATGCTACAACGATGAACTTGGAAGACATACTAAGTGAAACAAGCTAGTCACAAAAGGACAAAAACTGTCTGACTCTACTTATATGAGGTACTTACAGCGATCTGATTCCTGAGAAGTTTGGGATAATGGAATGGTGGGGGAGAGGGAATGGGGAATTGTTGTTAAATGGGTATAGAATTCCAGTTTGAGAAGATGAAAAAATCCTGGAGATCTCTTGCACAATAATGTAACCATAATTAACACTATTGAACCATACCTTTAAAAATGGTTAAGACGGGGGTGCCGGAGTGGTTTGGCCATTAAGTATCTGCCTTCAGCTCAGGTCATGCTCCCAGGTTCCTGGGATCGAGCCCCACATCGGGCTCCTCTCAGAGGGGAGCCTGCTTCTCCCTCTCCCACTCCCCCTGCTTATGTCCCCAATCTGTGTGTGTCTCTCTCTGTCAAATCAATAAAATCTTTTTTTAAAAAAATTGTTAAAATGGCAATTCTGTATTATGTATATTTTACCATAATTTTTAAAATTTTTTAAATAATAATGGGAGCCAAATGTACATGGGACAGGGGACGATGACCCCAGCAAGCCTCACATGGGCATCAGCCACTTGCTGACATATCCTCCACCTCACTGGGAAAAGAGCAGAGCAGGCGTGACCATCCCATTGTACAGGGAGATGAGCCAAAGAGGAAGGGTGCCTGGCCAAGGTCTCAACACAGTGAGTAGAGAGCTGGGGCCGGGGCTCAGCTCCTGGCCCCAAGCTGGTAAAGAACCCTCATGGCAAAGAGGCTGCCAGCCCTGGAGGCTGCAGACCTGCACTGTGGCAGATCCTCGAGGAGCTGAGGGTGGAATTGGGAAGCCCTGGGGTTGGGCTGGAGGGGTGAGACCACAGGGTACATCCTGCTATTGTACCTGCTACTCAAAAAAATCATTAACAGACCTCCCTTCATTTTCAGCAATGTCCCAGTTCGGAAGACAGATAATATTCACCCCAACCAAAAGTGCCTAGAAAGCCAAGGTGAAGAGTTGAGTGGAATCTGACAGGAAAGAGGATGGGGAGAAGAGCCCTTACAAGGATCACCTCACCTCACCTGACTGTGAGCAGGAGGCTGGATGGAGGAAGGAGGAAGGGGACAGAGGCAGAGGTATGGGGCATGGGAGGGGGGGAAGGTCATTAGACTGGGACACATGCACCTTCCTGTGGACCCCCAAGAACATCACATACCTTCTCCTGGCCGCCATTCTCCCTTGCCTCCCCTTCTCCCTCTCACCCCTGGGCTCTCCACATGAATACAAGAGCAGTCTCCTCGGTAGGAATGGGCCATGAATTCTCTTGCCCCTCGGAGCTTTCCCCAATGCCTGGCTTTGGGCCAAGGCAAAGTCCAGACCAACTCACACTTGCCACTGCATTCCACTGGCCAGTCTCAGTCTCCTGGCCAGCCTCTCTCCTTCAGTGCCTCCCTCAATCCCCAACTCACCCCTTCTGACAGTAGAAAAGCCGCATGCCTTCACCCCTGCAGCTGTTCCCCCAATCCTTTCTTCTCTAGGACCCTCCTCTTTCTAACTTGCCCAGCTTCACAGGTACACAGCCTCAGAACACCTCAGCATTTACATACAAACCAGCTGCCTGCTTTGCATCTGTGAGAGTTTCCACCTACACAAGGAGTACCCTGCTCTCCTCTTCCTCCCCCACACACCATGCATGATGGACCAGAGGCCCAAGGAGACCAGAGTCAGAGACACACTGCAGGTGGAGAGCAATGGACAGGAGCCATGGCCCACCTCCATCCTTTGCCTTTGCAAAGTGATAATGATGTCCTCCCTAAAGACCTCCCCCCCCCCGCCTTGGGGGAATGTTGTCAATGCTGACTTCAACATGAGCTTGTTGGGGGACATGACCAAGTCCCAGTGCCTGCCACAGACACTCAGCTAGGTTTATAATGAGGGGGAAGAGAGGACAGGAGGAAAAGTCAGTCTGCACAACTCCAAGTTTTAAGGGTTCAGGTTCAGTCTGCAATGAGGGTGAGGGGTGAAGTGAAATGCTAGGGTTGAGGTTACACCTGAAGATAAGTGTTTAAGATTCATCTTAGGAAAGGGGCAGTGTTGGGCTGAACCTCAGATTTGTTTTGGGTTCCACTGTGAGTTCTGGTTAGAGCTGTGGTGAAGAGGAGCTCTAAGGTACAAGTTGTGATTGGGGAATAGGTTATTGCTAGCACTGAGGCTTGAACTAAAATTCCTCTTAGAGTTAGATATGTGTGAGGGTTCTGGGATTTGCAGCACGGGATCAGGGCTGTGGGCTTGGGCAGGAGATCTATAGGCAACAAGCCTGGCAGACAACCCGCAGACAGTGCCAGATGGGATCTGAGGCCAGCACCGTGGACAGCTCCAAGAAAAGAGCCTTGGTAAGCAAAGAAGCCCCAGAGGTGTTCTTAGCTGCCTTCTCCCACCATCCCCTCCAATGACATCACTACTCTGAGCTATTCACCTAAAACTGACCCCGGAGGAGACCAAGGGAGCACCATTTCCTCTAGAGACTTTGAGTCTCCCAACTTAGGGTCCCTGCCTTTCTTTCAGAATCATTAAAAACCTATATCCCCTGGGCCTGGAATCTAGATTCTAATGGAGAAATCTCTGGTTTAGGTCTTTACAAGATGATCATTTTCGTAATACTCAAAGTTTTTCTAATTTAACTCTTGATGGCCAGGTTGACTCCCCTCTGTTTAACATAACTCATTCCTCTGACCGCTCTTCCCCACAGGGAAATCAGAGATTCCCTAAGTCTTTCCCTTTTATCTCTCTCATTTTCCCCTCATCTCCCAAGCCCTCAGAGGCAGAATAGGACCCAGGTGAGACCCTCAGGTAGGTGCACAGTGGAGAGCACAGAGAGGCAGGCAGTGTGCAAGGGTCCAAATTTCTACCCACTCCTGGCCAGACTGAGAGCTGCTCTTCCCTTCTATAACCCCCCAGACAACTCCATATTGGGAAGAGTAGATATGGAGTAGATATGATAAGAATAGATATGGAGTGGGGACCTCCTGAAGGACCCCAGATGCTGCATCCACCAGCCCGAGACCCTGGGAGGTCCCAGAGAAGACATTAGAGGTCTTCAGCCTCAGACTGCCAATCTAGCCCAGAGACTATTCCATTTCTACAGATGAAGAGACTGAGGCTCCCTAGCAAATAGCAAATCTGGGATTTGAACCCTGGACTGTCTGGCCCTCAGCCTGCTGGCCCAAAGCTCATACTTTTTCCACACCATGAACTCTGGTTGTTAGAGGCCTTAAAATCAACCTGGCAGCAACTCTTTGCCTTCTAGTCAGATGACCTCATAGAGTCACCAATCTGGCCCGGGTGTGGCCTCTCCATGTGTCCTGGGTGTCCTAAGCCTGAGAAGAGGGGCCTCTCCTCTGCCTGGGGTGATCCCCTTTGAGGGCCCAGAAGGTCCTGTGAGCTGCCTCCTAGTGGGCAGCAGGTTCACACGATGGCCCAGCAATTAAGCAGTGTAGTTTCTTCTGAACCCTCTCCCTCAATACCCAGCCCCCTCCCCACAGCAGGGCATCCCCAGGAGACAGGTGTCCATGTGCTGCTATGGATACAGTCCTGAAATTACCCTCTAGGGAGGGGAGGTGGAAACGTCCAGGAGCTCCTGAATGAAGTCATAATGATTGAGCCAACCCATCCCTCAGAGGTCACTGGCACTGGGGACAAAGGTGATCCTCGAAAGCAGGAAGGCACTAGTCTGGGAAAGCTCTAGGGGAGCAGCGAGGGGAGCCTGGCTCCCCTCCTGTCCCTCTGTAGTAATTAACAGGCCTTTGTTCCTGTCCCTGATCTCGTCTGGCAGAGCCTTAATCATCCTCTTCCCTGCAATGAGCAGCCTTCTCATTAGGGCCTTAAGAACCTCTATTATAAACATGTAAATGGAACTCAACGAGGAGGGATATATTTGACTGCTCCAATTTCCTTTGTGCTGCTGCCAGCTTTGGGCTGCGCACGCCTGTGACTTCGCTGCTCAGCAGCCCAGCGCCAGCA
This sequence comes from Neogale vison, assembly GCF_020171115.1. Classification (NCBI taxonomy): domain Eukaryota; kingdom Metazoa; phylum Chordata; class Mammalia; order Carnivora; family Mustelidae; genus Neogale; species Neogale vison. The sequence goes on along the minus strand of NC_058097.1, from coordinate 109,165,966 downwards.
CATTGCCCCTACCGCCCTGCCACACAGCTCCATCTTCTCCTATCGGAATTTAATTACCTTCTCTGGCGAATGTTTGGAGAACCTCTCTCCATCAATTGATTCTCAAGTCCGATTTTTATTCCAAGATACTGAATGGCACTTGGGCTGATGGCAGCCTGGGAGCAGGTGGACCCAGGGCCTGGGGAACATTTTAACAATGGGGTTAGGAAGGGTCATCAGAGTTATTCCCCTGCCTCTGAGCAGGTCAATATTTCAGCCAGAGAAGCATATTCCTGAGACTCCTGCTGGTCTGGACTGGAAGTTCTTCTTGATGTCTGCCTGATGCTGGATGAGCACCCCTCTCCTTTTTTTCTTTCCATTTTAGTCCTTGATGCAAAAGGAAGAATGCTATTAGGTAAAAAGCCCAGCCACTGCCTAAGAAAGAAGCTGATGATAGGATCAGCATCTCCTCCCATGTCCATGATGGCTCTTCCCTGTCATCTACCAAATGGAGACTGGCTCCCTGAAGGCCCAGGGCAGCTACGTGGACTCCCCCAGCATGCTGAGTCTTTCCTGCAGAAGTTGTTTTCATGTGCCTGAGTCCTCCTTAAGGCTAGAGATGACAGAGATGTTTGTCCCCACTTGCCTTCTTTCTGAAGTCCCTGTCAAGTGTAAATTTCCATTCTATTCATTCTTCAAAACCCAGAGCGCTTCTCCTTCATGAAGCTGTCCCATACCATTAAGATCTAGCCATCCCATGAGGTGCCTGGGTGGCTCAGTGGGTTAAGCCTCTGCCTTCGGCTCAGGTCATGATCCCAGGGTCCTGGGATTGAGCCCCACATCCGGCTCTCTGCTCAGCAGGGAGCCTGCTTCCTCCTCTCTCTCTGCCTGCCTCTCTGCCTACTTGTGATCTCTCTCTCTCTCTCTCTCTCTCTGTCATATAAATAAATAAATAAAATCTTAAAAAAAAAAAAGACATACCATCCCTCCCACCACCAACTTCAGAACACATAGTTTGCCAGTATTTGTCCATGTAATGGGTGTCACCTGTGTGACAGGTCCCTGTTGGCCCTTAGCGGGTCACATGCATAAGTTGCATTCATTTCCCCAGTTTGTCTTTCCTGCAAAGTGGAGACTATATCCTCATAGCCCTGAGCAACAGCCTGGAACAGGCTGCCACCAGAAAAACTTCCTTCTCTGAGTTGGCGGGTAGGTGGGTAGGTCGGTTGGTGTGGTGGTTAGAGGATAGCTAATGGATGGGTGGGTGGACGAGCAGGCTAATGGAGGTTGGACTGGCATATCTGTTAGAGCATTGCTGGGAGGGTGGGTCGTGGGAGAGTGGGTGCGCCAGTTATGACCCTACTGTGTGTCTCCACTGAATTGCCTAGGATCATAGCTGAACTCTGCAAACGCTTCACTTTGACCAGCTGGCTCTGTTAAGCTTTGTCAAAGGGGCTGGAAAACTGCAGGGTGAAGGGGCTTCCCTTCCAGGCCCCTATAAGGAGCCGTCCCTCTGCATACTGCCTCCACCAGCACACCAGCACTCCAGAAGGCAGCCTTCCAGGGAGTTCCATCAGCATGGCACCTCAGCAAATTATCCTGCTGTCCAGTGGGCCTCGCCATACCTTCCTTTAATGGGGTCCTGTCGGCCCTGGGTGTGTCCATGCCAGGAAGGCTCTGCGGGATTTGTTCCTTCCTCTGATGCTCTGCTGCAGCCCCAGAGTTAGTGGCCACGGTCCATATCTGCCATCCCCGTGTTCCTTTACAGTAGGGAGGCAATTCCCTGTTATAGCTAGTAAGTAAGCTCCAGTAACTTATCCCCTGTTATAGTTAATAATTATTTATATTAAACCTTTCCTGTTAATATTAGTGTGCAGTTTTGATCCCCTGATCAGACAGTGGGGGTAGTGGTTGGTTGGTGAGCTAGCTGACAGGCTCGTTAGTGGGGTGGCAGGACGGTGGAAGAACAGGTTGGTGGACTGGTTGTTTGGTGGGTTGGTTGGTAGTTGCTTAGAATGTTGCTGGGTTGATGGTGTGGCATGGTCTAGGGTAACATGTTGGTTGGTGGTTGGCAGATTGGGTGGGGGGTGATGGCTTGATGGCTTGATGACTGGGGGACTCAGCTGGCTGATGGCTTCACTGGAGAGTCCGTTGATAAGTTAGTGCTTTAGAATATGGGGTTAGCATCATGAAAGAGGAGACAAGCCCCAGGAAGACCCCCACAGTGCCAGGGAGACTCGGTTTCCATTTCTGCCCTACCCAAAGGGCCGCCTCCCCCCAAGCTGGAACTCTTACAGCCATGCCATGGCTACTGGAACATCTCCTCAAACAGAAGCAGCAGCCTGAGAAGGAAGCTTCCGGAGAACACGGAAAGTGGCCTGAGGGGTTAACAGGCATTAAGACTGGCCTACATCCCTCTGTCACCCCAAGCTGGGCCCCAGCTGCTCCCATAGGCTCTGACAAAACCCCAAGCTACCAGCTGATTACCTTAGCACCCAGAGGGCTTCCCAGAAAAGGGACTGAAATATGTGGTCCTTCAGGACAGATTTGTGTCTCTGCCCCATGAAATCTCCTAAGATGCTGACCCCAAGGCATGGATATCCTTCCAGTGATAGACCACCCTTCTACCCTATCCAGACTTGGGATTCTCCCAACACATGTCCCCACTGTTCTGCCCATCAGGATTCGCAGACACGCTTCCTCTGTCTGTTCGACCTACACCCCCTCACTCAGCTCTCCCTCTGCCAAATCATCCTCTCACATTTCCCTCTTCTGGACTGTCCTTGAGGTGGGGCTGAAACCCAGCAAGGCATGGTCTGCTTCTCCACAACCCCCACTGCTCCCCAACCACCCGCCCTCTTCCATTGAGGTCCCCACCTCAATGCCCTGTAGGCAGCCTGGTCCACACCCCAGACAGAGCCACCAACACGTTCCCAAATTGCATCTTTCAAGAATCAGAAAAACAGATTTCAGAAGCAAATTGCTTTTCCCCCTGCTCAGCCTAGATGGACTACTTGTTACTTGCCTTTTTCCCTCCATCACAATCTCAGGAAAATTGATATCATGCCTAAAGCTTTTCTGTGCTGGGGCCAGATACTACCTTCCGAGGCCTGTAGGCATCAGAAAAGGCCACACCCCAGGGAGGTTGGGGGACAAGCACCCCAGCTTCCATCTCTGTGGACAGGGTCTATTCCAGGCCCCCTCCCCAAGCCCATGGGTCAGGCCCTGGGGGAGGCAGGGGCAGGGCAGATAGGGGTGGGGGGTCACAGAGGCAAAACAGGGTTGAGTTGGGACAAATCTATGAAGTGACAGGTTGGCTGTTTCCTGATGCACAACCCCCTCCCCACCTTACCCCCTTTACTTCATTCATAACTCACACGCTACCTCCACCGTGCTGGCCCCTTTCAGGTCTTCCCCAGTCACTGTCCTATGGGCCCATACATTCCCTGCCCCCAGCTTCAGGTCAGGGCAAAGCATCTAATTATCCCCATCACACCAAGAACACTGGCCACATGGGCCAAGCTTCCAAGGCCTCAAGAGAACACAGGTCTGAGCCACAGGCCCAAGTTCCAGTCCCTCTCAGAAAGCCTCTTCCCCTCTCTCTGCCTCCATCTCCTCTACTGGAAGGGGCAGGCTGAGCCCTGCAGTATCAGTTCAGAGGTGAGGCTGGCTTCTGATGCAATGATGCATGGCGGGCACCTGGGACAGGGATAGCCTCGTGTTTCCTAACCACTCAGGCCATGTCACACACTACACTGAGTGTCTGAGACACATGGTTTCATTCTGTCTTCAGAAGAACCCAACAAGTAGGTCTTGATTCCATCTAAAGAGGAGGAATCAAGGTTCAGAGAGGCTATGGAACTGCCTAAGATCACACAGCAGGCATGGAATCAAGGTTCAGAGAGGCTATGGAACTGCCTAAGATCACACAGCAGGCATGGAATCAAGGTTCAGAGAGGCTATGGAACTGCCTAAGATCACACAACAGGCATGGAATCAAGGTTCAGAGAGGCTATGGAACTGCCTAAGATCACACAGCAGGCACGGCATGGAGCCAAGCCTCAAGTCCTCATTCTTGACCTTCACGCTGCGTTGCCAGGTACTAGTCTGTGCTTCTTAAAAGCCGCCTTTGGAAAAACTATCATCCAAAGGAATAAGTGGAGGAAGAATTTCAGGCGCTACATACAGGTTCTACAGGGGTGGGAAGAAACTTCTAGAACTCTTAAATTACCATAATAGTGGCTGACACTTGCTGATCACTGACTATATACAAGCACTGTTCTGAATTCTTCATTGAACAAATTATCTAACCTTTACAACAACCCTATGAGATAGGTACTATTATCTCCCATATGCGGACAGGGAAACTGAGGCACCAAGAGGCTATAAAACTTGTTCTAAGGCACTGACCAGTTAGCCACTACACCTCGTAGCCCTAGTGCTGGCACCAAGGAAGTTGCTTCCCCTACAGCAGGCTCCTCTTCTCAAACCAGTGGGTATGGTGTGGGCTGGAGGACCACGGGTGTGAGGCAGGGCTAAGGGTCAGAGTGAGAACCCCACACCTAGGGAGGGTGGGGGTGCCTCTGCCTCTGGCTTTTGGGCCAAAGTTCCCTTCTCTCTTGGTCATACCCCATCCCCCACCCCAAACCATCTGGTTAGTGCTGTGCAAGGCCAAGGTGCTGATGGCGGCAGGGAGGGTTCAAGGTAGAGAGACAAGGGCATGCCTGTGACACACGGTTGTTAGGCCAGCACCTCCGTCTGTTTCCTTCCACGCCCACACCCCACCCCAACTTCCCAATCCCCCTGCCTTGAGTGTCCCCTGTCTCTGGCGCTCTGTGCCAGTTGCTCCTGCCTCCCCCATATCCATCAAGCCCTGTTCCCGGCATCCAACTGCAGACTCAGGGCTCACCCCAACTGCTATGAGGGTAACAGGAAGCCAACAGTCAAAGGGACAGTGACTTCACCTGGGAATGAGGCCGTGAAGTCCAAGACTGGCTAGGCAGGGCAGGGAGAGGGGAGCTGCTCAGGAGAGGACAGGATAGTGACAAAAGTGTGTCCATGGCTGAGCAAATCACAAGACTCTTAAAGAGGGTCTGTCAGGAGGAGTGGCCGCAGGGACCTTCCCCCAACCCAAGAGGTCTGCCACCCTCCCCCTCCTCTCTCTGGGGCATCTTCCATTTCTCCTTGGTCCTCGGGTCAGAGCCAGACCCGCCCATCCCCATACACTCACACTCCCCTACTGAGGTAACCCATGCTGCCACAGGTCTTGAAACGGTTTGAATGCATACAGGACTCTGAGATTAAATGTATTAAATGAACCATTTCCTCAAAGCAAAGGAGTGGCGGGGCCTCATCTTCAGCTGTGGGAGGGGGAAGCTGGTCCACAAGTGACACAAGAAGGAGGCAGGTGACAGAGACCCAGAGAGGGAGGAGACAGTGTCCACAGATAGTGCCCAAGAGAGACCCCAGAGAGAGACCAAGTGAAAGCATTGTTCCCTGGCAGCTTCCCAGACTCTGGGCCAGAAACACTCCCTTGTCTGTTAAAAACAACCAAGACACAAAGAGAAGGAAAACAGAACCACCAGGTGAGACCAGAGGGGCAGTTTTAGTACTCAGAAAAATTCACCAAATTAGCGCTGGGCATGCGGGGCTGCCCAAACAGAGAGGAAACAATAACGAGATCCGTGATGCGACCCTCAGGATCCAAGAGATAAACACTTGGCGCTGGAAAACAGGAGACAGTGGCCGCGATCATGGTCTCCCCGGCACCTGGGACGGAGTCTGGCCCGTAGTAGGTGCTCAGTAAGCACAGTGAAGGAATCAGTGAATGAATTCTGGTTTCTCAACACAGGCTCAGGTTCTTCTGGTTCTTGGGCCTGAGGGAAAAATAACATCGGTGGGCTATCCTAAACTGACCGCAGACTAATGTGGTGGGGTGGTCACTCGGTCATTCATTCATCCTGCTAGTGAGCACGGCTCAAGCACAGATCAGTGAATGAGACAGAAGAATTCCTACCGTCAGGGAGCTTCCACTGCACGGGCAGGAGACACGGCCCGGTCCAAGGGGATACGGACAGGGAGGAAACCCACAGTTCGAGGGCTGAGGGGTGGGCTGGACTGACAATTCTGCAGAGACCTAAAGGAGGTGACACAGCCTGCCAGGAGACTCACACACCGCCGCCCCCCGGGGAAAGTTAAAGCTTGCGGCAGTGTGGGGTCAAGGTGGCTGACCCACGTGAGCCAGGCCCAGGGTGGGAAAGCTGCTCTGCGGCCAGGTGGGGTCACAGCTGCTGCACTGAGGGCTGACTGCGGGGAATGAGGGTGGGAGCAGGAGGCCAGGCAGAGGCCACACACAGAGTGGGTGCAGACAGGCTGGCAGCAGACAGGGCAGCGGGGGGGCTCAGATTCCAGATGTATTTGGGGTTTCGCAGGCCAGAGGTCCGATGGATCAGGGATGGGGTGTGAGGAAAGGAAGGGGGCGGGGCAGGGAGCGTTGTAAGGTCTATAGGGAGCCTTCCGCACCAAGCACAGTGGGGTCTGCCGTGCCGCTTCTCATCGTCCCTACCTTGGCACAAGCTAGGTTTAGAGCAAGTCCCCCAGACTAGGCTCAGCAGGGGAGATGCCCTAGACCACAGGCCACACTGAGCTCAAAGGCAGCTCAACAGCCTGCCCACGCACCACCTGAGTGTTACTGCTTCCGGCCCGGCTACACGTTCTCCAGGACACAGCTGCACCATCTCCGTTTGTGACGACCCAGCACCCGGCCAGCACTGCCACACTCACACACGTGCGTGCACAACACACTCACACACGTGTGCACACGCGCACACACAATGACACGCTCACACACACCACTCGATTTTGTGTTCTCAGGGTTCATGACCCTCCAAGTGGCCCTCCACAGGCCCCAGGTTGAGAGCCTTGGGCTTGGGCTGGGATCCTGGTGAGGGCCCTCCAGATGCGCAATTCAGCCCCCACAGTCCTGAGCGCCTCCGTGCAAGCCTGGAGAGCCCAGAGCTGATGAAGCGAGGACTACCAGCTGGCTGAGGTGCCCTGTGCCCCTGATGGCCGTGACCACTGCATTCCTGCATATAGTCATTCATTCAACTTCATGAAAAATGAGTAACATGGCCTAGTCTAAAAGGGGAAGAAAAAGGAGCATCTCCTCTGTGACCAGCTCTATGCCTGGCACAACCTTCATTTCCCATCCCGGCAGCAAATCTGTTCCCCAGCCAACAAGGTAACAGGCCTGCTGTGCCAGCAGCGGGAGTCACCCCTCCCCCACCAGGGCTCATCGACCTCCGCCCTTCAGAATTCTGAGCCCAGATGCTCACTCTGGGCTTGGCCCTCTGATTCCTCTGCCTCTCCAGCTCGCTCGCTTAGAGAGGCTTCTGGGTCAGGCCTAACTCTGCCAGCGATGGCACTGGCAGGCTGAGCAGGTGAGGGCCTGAGAGGCCGCAGGGGCATCTGCGATGCCACCCTGGGCTAGGGGAGCATGTCCAGCCTTCAGGATCCTAGAGCCAGTGGGAAACAGGAAGAGGGGAGTGGGGAGCTGGCAAGTGAAGCCAGGATAAAATATTGATGCCCTACTCCTGGTAAAGCGGAGAACGCCGCGTGTCCATGAATAAAAGATGGGTCGGAGGAGAAGGCTGGGCAGCAGATTAATTAATCTAAGTGAGTGCTCTGCTTTGTGCCATGGGGGAGCGGGGCGGTGGAGTAAACAGACTCACCTCCCAGCCGCTGCCCCAGAGGGTCCGGCAGAGATCCTCTGTGCCAGGCAGGCAGCTGGGCAGAGCAAGGACGCGGGCAGAGCAAGCCCACGCTGGCAGGGAGAGGAGCAGAGGCAGCCGGGTGGTCTGGGACCCATCTAGGCCTCTGTGCCCCAGGCCTGCCAGGGGCCACGTGGGATGGCAGCTTCCCTGGCAGATGGGAACCACACAGCCCAGATGCTCTAGGGAGGGAGCTTTGACAGGTACGGGGTTTTGGAGGTCAGTGAGGGGATAGCAGCGCTCCTGGGTCCTTCCCTGGTGCCGCAATGGCTGCCTCAGGGAAACCATGAGCAGCTGCATAAGGGAGGGGGAAGGTAGGAAGATGGTCAACGGCAGCAGGTCTGAGATCTGGTATAGAAAGTCGGGCACGGGCTGGACTTCGCCCTGAGGGAAGCTGGCAGGGGTGGAGGACCACAGGTTCTGAGACACGAGCAGGGTTAGACGTGGCTGAAATTATTTCTGCCCTTGGAAATGCTTACTCCAGGGTACCAAAGGCTTCCTGCCTTAGGTATAGCATGGCAAATGGGTTGGGGGAGGGAAGGGGCCCCCAGGACTCTTGAACATGGTGGTGGAGGTCTCATGGGGAGATGACACTCAGGAGCTCGGTGGTTCCTCCATCATCATCCACCGTGCAAGGTGCCTCTCACGGGCTCTTCATTGTTTTGTTTCCCCAAGGTCACACTAGGACTTTGTGGGATGGAGATGTCCCTCCTCGTGCTCCCTGCCCCCCTGCTATCATAACAGATACCCCCTGGAAGGAGCTCCCCATCCTCATGCTGGCTCCTTCTTCCCACCTCCAACCAGCCTCATTGGGACCAGGCTGCCCTCTGCTCAGGAGATACTGAGCTGTGTGTCTGCGGACAACAGTCCCATCCTTAGAACCCTTCCCTAGGTGAGGGCTACGTCCCATTCCAGGTGGCTCGGCTGATGCCAGCCATAGCTCTGGGCAGGCAGCAGGACCTCTCCAGCCTGACCCATGGAAACGAACCTGGACCCTGACCCAGCCACGGGGAGAAGACAGTAAAGGTGGGTGGGGAGACATCATCCCTGGCCGGTTCCCTCCACAGCCACAGCCGCAGCCATGACCTCCGTCTGCCTCCTCCCCTGAGTCTGCCGTGGCCTCGCCAGACCACCGTCGCCCCAGTTCCTCAGCACCAGACTGACAGCAAATCTAGTCTGTCCCGTTCACTGGGCAACTCATCGTGAGAAGCCTGCTGACATCTCTTGGACTCTATCTTGTATTTATTATTTATTTGACTTTTTACATGTAGTCCTGTCTCCACTAATTCGTAGCTCCTTGAATGTTGGAGTGAAGTCTTTTTGGTCCAGTGACCTATATAGCCTAAATGGGAGGCACACCGCACAGCTGTTAGAATAAGTGAATGAACAGTAAATGGCCCGGCCATCCTCCATCTCTCCTAGTCTGATTTCGGTGTCCGTTGAGTCCCCACACTACCTGCCTTCAAGGTGGGAGACAGTGCTTACCGAGAGCACCTGTGTGCATCATCCCAGAACCAGACAGGAGTGTTAGAAGCATCTAACCTTACCCATGATGAGGCAGACACGTCTCTCCCATTGGACAGATAACAATGAGGCTCAGCCCTTGGCCAAGAGCATTCAGCTATCAAGTGGCAGAGCGAGGGATGGGTCCTGATCTGAGTCCAGAGTCCTGGCTCACAGCTCCACATGTGCATAGTGAGAAGCAACAGGAATGTAGGGCCAAGAAGTCTTAGCTTACCTCACCTCCAAGGAGAAAAAGAAGGGCTCTCTGACTGCAGACAGTGGTCAGAGCTGGACAAAGCCAAGTGCTCAGGGCTGCCTGGGGACTGTGGGACAGGTCCCATGGCTGAGAGCAGAGAGGAGGCCCGTGGCAGAAAGCTGTTGTCCCCTCTCCCAGGGCTCTGAAAGATTCCCCAGGATCTAGTCAAATGTACCCAGTTGGCCTAAAGCAAACTGCCTGGTCCCATACACCTCACCATGCCCTGAGTCTAGAGCTCCAAGGGAGAGGCAGAGCTGGGGACCCTAACTGCCTAGAAATAATGACAGGGCCTCTGGAATCCTGCCAGAAACAGGCAGCAGACTGGCCTGGAAGCACACACATTGTCACACATGCGTTATGCATTTCCGCAATCTACCTCCCCAAGCAGGAGCTATGACAGCGGCGTCTAGAACAAAAGTGGCTGAGGAGCCTGCCATTTCTGTGGCCACAGTGCCACCTGTTAGCTATACACGGCATAGCAGAGCGGGGCCGTCCTCCTGCATCTGCAAGAACTCCCAGACCACAGGCACGCAGGCACGCCTCCACCAAACACTTACACAGCCCCTGCTATGTGATGGGCTCGACTTCAGAGGCTGCGCATACAGTAGTTGCCCTCGCGGTGCCTACAGTCTGGGGCGAGGCAGCAGGGGGAAAACAATACACAAGGTGGACACATACAACACAGTAGGGGAAGCAAATCAGGAGGCAGGTGGGGGTGCTCAGGGGGTTGTGACTGTAGACAGAGTGGTCAGACACGACCTCAAAGGGACAAGTCTGGGAGGAGATGAGGAGAGCACCCTGTGGATTTCCGGGCAGGAACATTCTAGACAGAAGAAACAGCAAGGTCACATTGCATCTGAGGAACCGAAAAGGGCCAGGAAGGATTAAGGTCTGGGTGGGGGAGGGGGGAACAGTAGGAGGAGGTGGGATCAGATCCTGTAGGACCTCAGAGGCCACTGCAAGGACTTTGGTCCTGTGAAATCGGGCTTCAGTACTGGGTTCTGAACAGAAGAATGGCATAACTCAACTTGCATTTTAAAAGGATCTTTCTGGGGGATGCCTGGGGGGCTCAGTTGGTTGAGCCTCTGACTCCTGATCTGGGCTCGGGTCATGATCTCAGGGTCCAGAGATGGGAGTCCTGCATCAGGCTCTGTGCTCAGCGGGGCATCTGCTTGAGATGTTCTCTCCCTCTGGCCCTCCCGGCCGCTCACAGACATGCTTGCTCTGTCTGTCTGTCTCTCAAACAAATAAATAAATCTTTAGAAGGATCTCTCTGGGCCCTGAGGGGGTGGAAACGAGGGTGGAGACCAGGACACTGTGAGGAGGCTCCTACAAGCATCAACCAGGAGACAGCGGCCGCTTGGCCCGGGGTGGGGAGGAGTGGCAGGATTTGCTAGGATGTGAGAGAAAGAGGGGTCAGGGCTGAGCCAAGGGTCTGGCCTCAACTACAGAGAGAACGGCGTTGCCCTTACTGAGGCACGGGATTGGCGCACTTGGTGGGAGGAACCGAGCACTCTGTCCATTCTTGCCAGGTCAGAGTTGCCTATTAACAGGCAGTGGGATGAATGAGTTTGGAGCTGAGGGGAGAGGGCCTGCCTGGAGCTATGATCTGAGAGCCACCAGCCTTTGGGTGACTGGATGAGATCCAGGTGGGCAGAAAGAAAAGTGAAAGGACCAGGGACAGAGCCAGGGAGCTCTCAACTGCTCAGTGTCCTTGGGAAGATGCTTCGGGGAAAATGCAAGACAGGGAGGAGGAGGCAGTGAAGGGAGGGAACCGGGAAGCCTGGTATCCCCAAACCCACATCAAGAAAGAGGAGGGAGTGAGCAAACAGGTCAAAAGCTACTGATCCTCAGGTCAGGGCTGAGAAAGGTCTACTGGCTTTGGCAAAATGCAGAGAGCGCTAGTGATCCTGAGAGGCAGGTTCTGGTGACAGGGTGGGGGCAAAAGCCAGCTCAGAGGAAGTGCAAGCAAGAATGAAAGGAGAGAAACTGGGGATGAGTTGAGACAACGCTTTGGTAGTTTTTTTTTGTAAAATGGGGAAGGAAGATGAAAAGGTAGCCTAGGGGCACCTGGAGGGGTTCAGTTGGTTAGGCATCTGCCTTCGGTTCAGGTCGTGACCCTGGGTTCCTGGAATTGAGTCCCATGTTGGGCTCCCTGTTCAGCAGGGAGTCTGCTTCTCCCTCTGCCCCTCCCCTCTGTTCATCCTCTGTGTGTGTGTGTGTGTGTGTGTGTGTGTCAAATAAATAAATAAAATCTTTTTAAAAACTTTTTTTGAAAAGGTAGCTGGAGAGGGAGGGGATGGGATCCAGAGGTTTGAGGGGCTTCGGTTTTTTTTTTTTTTAAGATTTTATTTATTTATCAGAGAGAGAGAGAAAGAGCACAAGCAGGGGAAGCAGAGAAAGGGAGAAGCAGGCTTTCACCGACGAGGAAGCCGGAGTTGGGGCTCGATCCCAGGACCCTGGGATCATGGCCTGAGCCAAAGAAGACACTTAACAGACTGAGCCACCCAGGCACCCCTGAGGTTTCTATTTTTTAAGGTGGGAAAAATAAGAATTTGCTTGAAAGCGACAGAAGTAGCTGGGTAGAGAGGGTAAAAGCTGTGGGAGGAGAGGTAGGGATGAGGCGTGAGAGCAGCGTCCACGAGCAGGTGAAAAGGAATGAGATCCGGTTGTTCAGCCCGAAGAGAGCGCACTCCACACCCCTTAGAACGGCTAGAATCAAAAACACAGTAATGTGCGTCGGCGAGGACACGGAGAAATGGAACGAACCCCTTCTCCGCTGCTGGGAGGAACATAACCTGGTGTGGCCCCTTTGGAAAACAGTTGGGCGGTTTCCTCGAGAAGTGAAACACGGAGTGAGCGTGTGCCTGGCATGTTCCTTCCCAGGTATATGCAGGAGAAAGGACGACATGTGGCCCCACAGAAGTGTGAACACAAGTGTTCGGAGCATCTCTGTTCACACGAGCCCAAAAGTGGCAGCCCGAATGTCCATCGGCTAACGAGCGGGGAGACAAACTGCCGTCTATCCACACGCGGAATGTTATTCACTCCCAGAAAGGAAAGAAGTACTGACTGATGCTAGAGCGTGGACGAACCTTGGCAACGTGATACCCAGTGACGGAGCCACGTGGTAAAGGCTACAGGCTGTATGACTGTTTGCATGAAATGTCCAGCCCAGGGGAATTCACAGAGACTGGACGCCTCCACCTGGACAGATGCGTGTTTGCCGGGGCTGCGGAGAGGGAGAGTGGGGAGTGGCTGCCGTTTCGCCTGGGGTGATGAAAATGTTCTGGAATTAGGTAGTGCTGATGGTTGCACGACTCAGAGAATATGCCAAAAACCGCTGAATTGAACACTTTTTAAAAGGGTGAATTTTATGCTTTGTAATTATATGTCGGTAATAATTTTGTTAAAAGATCTGGTTGTGCAGACGAGAGGGGCTGCCCTGGGCCGGGAAAGAGATGGAAGATGCAGGCACTGAGGTGGGCGGGCAGGTGGGGGTGGTGTGGGCGAGCCTGGACATCCTCCCCTGGTGGCTTCTCTTTTCTCAGAGACCTGGGAAGTGAGGTCATCGGCCAAGAGCGAAGAGGGAGGTTCCAGCAGGAGCAAAGATACAGAATGACTGTCTAGGAGAGAGAGAGGAGATGGATGGACTGGGAACATTCAGTAGGGTTGCAGGGCAGTGCAGAGGCCCCCAGGAGGGAGACGGAGTGTCCTGGAGGGTCCCACCCTCTGCGTTCCCCCAGGCTTGACATGGGTTACAGGCACTGTGCTCACCACGCACAGACCAGGCTCTGGTCCCTGAACACGCAGGACCACCCGTGGGGGTTTGCAACAGCAAACCCTAAAAGATGCCCACGCGTTCGCCCTCGTGATTTTAAATGCACATTCCTTTCCCCTCTGCAATTCCTCTTGGGGAATTTAGCCTCAGAAAAACTTGCAGGTAGACACAAGATATATGTACAAGCTTGGTTCAGGCAGTATTATTAGTAATAGCAAAGAGTTGGAAACCCCCGGAATCTCCATTCCTGGGGAAATGGGGAAATAAATCCTCATACACTGTGCTATGACGTCTTCACCGCAGTAAAGACAATGGGGGAGCCCGGTGTGTGACATGGAAGGATTTCTAAGATGCTTCACTGGGTGGAAAAAGTCAGGTTGTAGGATAATGTGTGGGATATCAGGCAACTGATTCCCCCTATTTTTGTAAACATAAATGATATTTATGTGTGCATATTTACATTATTATAATACATAGAAGGTCTAGAAGGGATGCCATTGAGATTATGAGTGGCGTTTAATCTTGGGAGGTAGGTCAGGGAAAAGGAATTGAGGGCAGTTAAGGGGTTAAAAGTGTTTTAGAGAGGGACTTTCATTGCTTCTTTTATATGATTCTATGTTTCTTAAACTTGTAACATGAGCATAGATGCTTTTGAAACATAAAAAGGACCACCCCATCTGCAGGCCCACTGCCCTCCGGGCCAACTTCCTGCCAGCCCAGGCAATTCTGTGCCCCTAGAGGCAGTGACCAATCCTGACCAGAGCATGGCCAGGTCCTGCCCAGCTTTCCCCTTGCCAGGCCCTCCCCAGCTCTGGGCAGGGGAGAGCAAGCAGGCGGGGGAGAGCCAGCAACACCTCCCCTTCCCAACCCCATCTCCTCCACAGCTGCTCCTCTCCAAACACTATCCGGGGAGGAAGGTATCTGATCAACGCACCAAAGGCCAGGGAAGAAGCTGCCATAATGGTAAGAGTAAGCACTTATATGGCACTTACTGTGTACCAGGCACGACTCTGAACACTTCATACATGAACTCATAACAACCCTGTGGATTCTGGACTATGGCTACCTTCACTTCATAGCAGATTTTAAAGACACAAACAGACAGAAAGCCTGCACAAGAGGCTGTCCCCTGCCCCAGGTGCTACAGCCTGGGAATCCACAGCCTGGACCAGCCTCCTTCTCCTGCCTCCCTCCCTCCCATCCCACCTGTGAAGCTTCCAGAACACTCTGACAGAGCCATGTGTCCCCCCCCCACACACACACACCCAGGACAAGGCTATGGCCTCCACAACCCAGACCCCAGGACCGACAGGTGCACGGCACATGGCCAGGGTGTCACTGGTGCACAGAGAGTGCTCAAGGTGCATTTGCTGAATGAACGGCTCTGTCCTCCCGTCCCCGCCCCACAGTGTCCCCCTGGGCCTTGTCCTCTGGGCCTTGGTTTCCTCATCTACAAATGAGCAGGCACACTTGACAGCATGTAACAGCAACTTTGGGACCATTAAGGCACTGCTAAGAGAAGCCAGCACTTATCCCAACAGGGCAAACCTCAAATGGTGGGACGTGAGGGCCAGGGTGGGGAGGCAGGACAGCTTCCACGAGGCCTTCCTTCCTGGGTGTTCGGGCCACCTGGGTACGGTTCACCGACCCACCAGCACAGACAGATGGCTCCAGTCAGCAAGGTTGGAACAAGCTCCAGCAAAGCTCCTCCAGGAGACAACTTCCTGGCACAGACCCAGGTACCGTTCTGTGGGCTCCTCAGGGGACACCCCTGCCCAGCTGTGTGTCAGGGAGACCACAGAGACGGCCCCGTCCCCCACGTCGACAATCCTGGCACCCACTGGCCACCACAGGTGAAGGAGACCACACAGCCATACATATGGGTGGTGAGTGGCGGCTCCGTGGGGCACAGCGGGCCAGATGAGCCTGATTCAGACAAGGGGTGGGGAGGCAGCCTAAAGCTGTGTCTTCCGAAGTCTCCATGGGCTGTGCAAGCCAGAGGAAGCCTTCCTACAGTCCTTGTCTACCCAGGCTGGAAAGCGCCAGGATAATGTAGGGAGACAGAGGAGGAGGAGGGGAGCTAACCCTACGTGCCAGGCCCTTCCACACATCGGCTCACAGATGCCCCACATGTGCTCGTGCCCACTCTTCACAGATGAGGATGCCAAGGCCCAGAGAAGCCAGGGACAGGGTCCCCAGCTGGGACCCAAACTCACCTCCCCAAGGCCAAAGCCCACGCCTCTCCACAGTGTTCCCTCAGCTTTTGGTGAGCAAGGGATTCTGAGCTAGGACTCAGATGCCGTCCCTGCCCTGGCCTGCCCCCACCCCACCCCAGGCTTCCAGCCTCAGCTGTGGAACCAACCGCCTCAGATCTGTCCAAAGGGACCTGGGCTACAGTCCACCAGTGGGTTTGGTGTCAGGTCCAGAGCTTTAGCTCACCGTGTGGCACCCCCAAACCCCGCAGAGCCCCCATCATTTATAAATGGCCCACTCGCTTCTCACACAGAGCCTCCTAGTGAAGCGAGAAGCTAAGCCCATCACTCTGCATCACACAACCGGACAACAGCAGGCCTCGGCCTACAACAGAGGTCCAGGTGACCCACCAAAAAATCAGGGGAGGTGGGCCCCCTGCCCTCACATGCACTGGAGGTCACCCTCCCAGTATTTCCTTTTCCCTTCCCTGGGACGTATTCCAGACCTCTGTGCCCAAGTGCTGGGCTCCGACCCCCAGGCAGCATTCTGGAGAAGTCGTGGTCCCAGCACAACTGACCCACGACCCACGTGTGAACCTCGGGAAGGCTGTCCCTCCTGTTGGTTTCATGCCACACATGCCACAGAGCCACCTTAAGACACACCCACTCCCCCAGAAAGTGCTCAGGCACTAAGTGCCCTTGGTCCTCCCCCTGCCCCACCCCACCCCTCATCCACAGTCCTGGGCTGTGCACAGGTAGTCCCCATCCCCCTGGGCTGCCAGCTCACAGGAGCCAACAGACAGAAGATGAACAGGCAGCACTTCCCCCACCACTTTCTGGGGCCTGTTTCTGGGCCAGAGGCCAGACAGGAAATTTTCCTGGAACTTCTAGGGCACAAAGATGCTGAGAAACAGGGGGAGGGAAGAGCCTAAAAGGAACAGGCAGAACAAGTGGGGGCAGGGAGACAGGTGTTACCTGATCCATCTGGGCCACCCAGGTCCCCCCTCCTCCCCAGTAATCCTGGCAAGTGTCTGTGCACAGGAAAACTCCCACCACCCCTCCCCAGAAAGCCACCCAAATTCCAAGGCCTGATTCAGTTCTGCCCCCTTGGAGCTCTGTGCCTCTGCAGGCTGGCAGGGACTGGTCTAATTCCTGCAGCCTCCCTGGGGCCTCAGACTGCTGGCTGGCTCTTCACTCTGGCTGGGTCAGACGGGAGTGCAGATCACCCTGTCCTGTCTCCTGGAGGCCTGCTCCAAGCCTGTCAGACAAATCGACAGAGTGTCCAGGGAGCACCACAGGCCATTACAGGGACTGGGCATAGGGGGTTGTACGTGTGTGTGTGCGTGTGTGTGTGTCTATAAGCATATGCATATGTGAGCATTTGTCAGTATTTCTGTAAGAACAAGAGTGCATTTGTGTGTTTAAGGTGTGTGCATGTGTGTGTGTGTCTGTCTTTCTGTCTGTCTCTCTGGTGGGCCTGACCTCCCTCTCTCCTGCCCAGCAGTAGGCAGGTCCCTTTCGCCTGAGAGAGCCCAAACAAAGCAGGACTGTTGCCAGAGCCTTCTGGGGGTACCAAGGGGAGAGGAGCTCACAGGGGCAGAACAGAGGCCCTGAATGAGCTCCTGCCCCTGCTGGGTCGGACCCCTGATCTGACCCCAACTATCATGACTGTCCAAGCCCAACTGCCAGTGAGAACAGCCTCAGCTCCTTCCTGCCCTGGGCTGGGCTGGACTCTCGCCTTGCAGCTGCCCCCTCTTGCTCCCTGGGCCCTCTCCTGGGGCTCAGTTCTGCAAATGGGTAACCCCCAACAGCCATCCCTAAGGACCAGAACCCCTTCTACAGTTCACTGACTGCCAGTCAACTTCACTATTTCCACCACAGCTCGGAGCTCACCCCAAAACATGAGGCCTCCAAGTCTGGCCTCTAGTCTACATCTTTCTTGCAGGAGCCTCCAAGCTCTAGCAGCTCCAAGTCCCAGTTTTCAGGCCAAGAGCCACCAAAGGCCCTCTGTTCACTTGCAGAACCTGGAGCAGAGCAATGTCTGCACAGACCAGCATGCAGGCTCCCCTGGCCAGCTCAGAGGCAGCTCTGCCACCCTCTCCAGGTCCCGGGACCCCAACCAGGCAAGCCACCATCCACCCGTCTAACAAATGTATATTACCTGACATTGCCAGGCCTTCGGGATCCTGAGGGGGGCCCATTAGGGTCCTCCTCCCTCTCAGGGTAGCAAAGAATCTCAGAAAAGGAGCAGCTTCCAAAGACTGTTCAGTGGAACTCTGACCAATGCTGACCAATGCTGACCAATGGAACCAATGGAACTTTCTGTCGCGATGCTAATGTTCTCTCTCTGCACTGGCTGATATGTCAGTAGCCCTAGCCACAGCTGACACGGAGCATTCGAAAGGTGGCTAGTGTGGCTGAGGAACTGAATTTTTAATGTTACTTAAATGACTTACTGAAATGTAAACAGTCACACATAACTAATGGTTACTATATTGGACAACACAGTCCTAAGAGCTGGGGGAGCACGGAGAGGGAAGGGGAGGAGAGCTTCAGGGAGGGGACAACGTTTGGTGGTGCCAGCTGGGACTCCAGAATGTTCTTTCAACAGGTGTTTACAGAGAGCCAAGAAGGGCCAAACACTGATGATACAGCAAGAGACACCCAGTTAACCAAGTAGAGGATACTGCTCTGGCACTGGGGAGGGCCCCACCGCAGACAGTGCAAATCAGGGAAGACTTCCTAGAGAAAGTAGTTTCCAAGATGTGGCCTAGTGGAAGACTGTTCCAAGATGGGAAAACAGTTTTTGCAAAGGCCCTGAGGCAACAGAAAGCCTAGTGAGGATTAAGGAGAATAGGAAAGCCCTCATACAGATGGTAGCCAGACAGTCCTACAGCACAGCTCCATGCTGGTAGCCAGCCAACTCACTCATTCTTCCTGTTAGATGTCCACAGGAATGCACTCAGCCCCAGCCGGACCCATGAGCATATTTTGGAAAATCTTGTCACAGTCTCTAGCCTGGCCAAAGGCTTCTCTGACCGCCTGCATCCTCTCTGAGGTCACTACTGGGTGGGGCCCGAGCCCTTGTCCCTCCAGGAGTTCCTGACTCATCACAGAAAACACTGAAAAGCCCAACCTTTCTCAAGAATCAGTCCAACGCTAGAAGGGGAGGGCAGCTGTGACCCCAGTTCCAGGACACGGGGCAGTGGAGAGGGGCAAAGGAGCAAGTCAGAGGCAGAAGAAGATGCTGAAACAGAGACCAGGGCAGAAAGTGAGGTGGAGACTGATGGTAAATCTACAGAGACAGGAGGTAGTGGTCACAGACAGAGACACCCCAAGCCAGCAGGACAGACGGACAGAGATACACCCACCAGTGACAGCTAGCATAAGCCAAAAACAAAGGGCCACTCTTAGGTACACACGGCTGGAGACTGACTAACAGGCTGCCAAAGAAAGCCGAGGACTAGAGGCAGCCCTGGGAAGAGATGGGGTGGGGTACCCCTGGACAGCTCTGTGCTCCGGAAACACCCTCACACCCACTGGCTGCACTCGCAGAGTAAGCCGGTAGAGGGCGGTATTGCTCCAGCCACCGCCCACGAGCCTGGCGTCCAGCTTCCCCAAAAAGGGCTAAGTCAGACTTCCTTGGTCAGAGGCAGCAGACCTGGCAGCAGCCTCACTGAGAGGTGGAAGAGACTTGGGTGGGGAGATCAGCATATCCAAACCCGAGCCTGGAGACCCTCCCTTCCTCAACCCAGCATATTCTCAATCCTGCCCCTTCCCTCCACATTCCCCATCTCCAGACACCTGCAGGCGTGGGTAGAGGGCAGAGCACTGAAGGGCGGAGCCAGGGGTGCCTGCCAATTTCCCTGCTCTTGCTGTAAAGGGCAGGAGCAGATGATGCTGGGTAGGTCCTGCTGTAAGGCTGGTCCCCTCCTTGACATCTTTCCTAGCAGGCTCTTGGGTTCAAAGCACCCCTCACATAGATACGGAGATGTTGGCTGAGACCATGCTTTTCAGCACCCAGCAATGCTAAAAACGCAAGGGCAAACATGGGCTGTATAACAGCGCCTACCATATGGTGCAGGACTGCGGTCAGCGGCAAGAAGTCCAAGCCTCTGGTCGTATCTTTCAGAGGGCCATTAGGAACTCAACGTGACCAAGGAAGGGGTCACGGCTGGGGCTGATGCCTCCCTCTGTGGAGGCATCCCACTTACAAGAACTATCAGTGAGCACCAACACTGTGCCCAACACTGTATGTATGCGATCTTACCTAACGCCTGCAGCAACTCAAATCATTCTCTACCCATTTTGCAGACAAGAAAGCTCAAAGAAGGTGGGGATAGAGTGGCTGGGGTATGGACATTGGGGAGGGTATGTGCTGTGGTGAGTACGTGAAATTTGTAAGCCTGGTGATTCATAGGCCTGTACCCCTGGGACAAATAATACATTATATGTTAATTTTTAAAAATAAATAAAACAAAATAAGAAAGCTCAAAGAAGCACCGCCTCTCGTGATGACTATGTAGGTGTATTTCTCAAAGCTCTGTTTCAGGTTTCTCCTCCTCTTTCTGTCTATTTCCTGAGTAGCTACATCTGCTCCCATGACCTAGGCTCAATTCTCAAATTAAGTCTTTTTTTTTTTTAAGATTTTATTTATTTATTTGACAGAGAGAGGGAGATCACAAGTAGGCAGAGAGAGGCAGAGAGAGGAAGGGAAGCAGGCTCCCTCCCTAGCAAAGAGCACGATGTGGGGTTTGATCCCAGAACCCTGAGATCATGACCTGAGCTGAAGGCAGAGGCTTTAACCCACTGAGACACCCAGGTGCCCCTCAAATTAAGCCTTTTGCTTAGATCTTTCCCATGCGTTCCAGACCAGTCTACCCACCTGCTTCTCCTGATCTCGTGGATGTCTTCCGGGACCTAAACATTGTTCGTGCCCAGTCCAGCCATGACCCCTGATCTCCACGCAGCGAGTGACCACAGTGCACCCTCAGCGCCCCTCAGCCTGCCTCCACCATTCCCAGCCCAGGTGAGCTCAGCAGCCTGTCCACTCTGCCCCATGCCCACGTGTGAGCACCACTGTCCAGCCCCGGCCGGCCCCACAGTACCCCTTCCCCTCCACCCGACTCACACTCCCAGCCGCTCTCTGCGGCCACTCCTGTCCACACCACAGCCAGACTTCTCTTCCAAACACAAATGGAGTTGCGTCATTCCCCCACCTAAACCCTTCCAGTGGTTTTGTATCAGTCTTCGGGCAAAGTTCAAGGCCTCTGCTGCACGCTGAGCAGCCTCGATAACCAGCCTCCCACCCCAGAGACATTAAGTGTCAGGCCAGCCCAGGGCCTCCCCGCCCAGAGTGAATGCCACTCTCCCTCCTTCCTGTCCTTGCTTCGGCAGCACATATACTTCCTGTCCTCCAACCTTCTGGAAGCTCCTGCTGAGGCAATGTTGTCAGAGTCCTCCAAGCCTCTCCTCAGCCGCAGTGAGGGCTGCAGGTGTGATTACATCAGAGGGTGAGCTCAGGACCAGGTCTGTCTGAGTTCCTGCTACATCCCCAGCCCCCACATTGAGCCTGCAGTGAGGCAGGTGCTGAGGAAGTATTTGCTGACCGAGTTCTCCGCCTTCGTCGTCGCCGGACACCTCTGACACTTGGTCCCTTCCTCCTACTGAGCTGAACTCCTCTCAGGCTCCTGAAACAACTTCCATCAGATCAACTCAAAGGTCCTGTGGGGGCGGTCAAGCAGCCCCCCTCTTTCTGTGTCAGGCCTTTCCTCTTTCCACACTTCCCTCAGCCACCTCGATGCCCTCCCAGGTCAGGAGACCTCCCAAGTGCCTCTCGGCAGGCTGCCATGGGGCCACCTTTCCTCCTCCAGAGCCCCCAGTTCCAAGACCCCCAGTGTCTGCCTAACCCGCGATAGTTTAAAGGTATGTGGATGTGGTCTCTCTCACTCTACGGAAGTGAACACACCCTCCTGCTCGTGGAGATGTGGGATGAGAATGTGCCACCGAGATGAGACAGAGTGAGGTCAATGCCGAAGGCGCTGGGAGGTAGCCTCAGGCTATTGACCTTCTGCCAACAGGAGAGGATGATCACCTGCTTGTCCCCCACACAGCTGACATCAGGTAACCAAGCCCATGGATAAGGGGCGACTACTGAGCACTGTTCCCTCCCTGCCCCCAGGAGGCCGTCCCTCTCCCCTCCTCCACCACGTCCACCTGCTCCAGCCCCACAGCCCTGGTACGCTGGTCTGGGAGCCCTGGGCTGGGAGTCGTGTCTTTGACTGGTTTTATGGCCTTGCACTCGCCTTCTCTGGGCCTCATCTCCCCGGCAGTAAAAAAGAAGGGGGTCAAGCATGGGAGGACTTCTGAGGTCTCTCCAGCTCCAAGCTTGTACTTGTTTGTTGAGGCTGCTGTAACAAGTACCAGAGACTGGGCAGCTTCGACAGAAATTTCTTTGCTCACAGTTCTTGAGGCTGAACGTCCAGGGTCGAGGTGTGAGCAGGGCTGGGTTCTTCTGACGCCTCTCCCCTTGCTTGCGGATCTCTATCCCCACTGTCTGTCTTCACGCGGTCTTCCGTCTGGGCATAGCGACGTCCTGATCTCCTCTTCTCGTAAGAACACCAGTCATGTTGGCTTAGGCCCACTCATTTGACCTCGTTTTACTTCGATCACCCCTTTAAAGGCCCTCTCTCCAAATACAATCAGATCCCGAGGTACGGGGGTGAGGATCTCAACATATGAGTTTTAGGAGGACACAATTCACGCAATTCAGCCCATCAAAGATCCTGAAGAGATGATGCTGTTATCCTTGCTGAGTCTCAGGACAGTGGTGAGGGCTACAAACGTAAAACGTGTGACATTGGGCACGAACCCAGTGTTCAGGGAACACCAGCTGTGACAACCGGCCGCTGATGGTGATGGTGACGGGGATGACACCAGTGAAGACGGGGATGGCGCTGGGTGAGGTCTCTGGATCGGCCCAAGCAGAAGAATCGTGCCCTGACCTGGGGTGCTGTGGGGGAGGCCTGGTGTGGAGCTCTATGCGCGCACCTCACCCTTGCTCCTGGGTCTGCTACGTACCAGCCCTCCTGTAAGGTAAGCAGCTTGCTGAGGGCAGCCCCAAGATTCCAGCCTCTTGCTTCCTCCCTGTGCCAAGCGTGGCCCTCACAGGGGTGATCACTGCTCAGTCCCATGCACGGTGGTGGCAGCTGTCAGGCAGGGCAGGTGACGGGTTCCAGGAAGAGGCATGAGTTCAGGGGACTGTAAGACCCCAAAAGGTCTAGGTACGGAGCATTCAGGGAAGGCAGGGCCTTGGAGGTCGTATAAGGGGTTTGCATTTTTTAAATTCCTGACAGCAGTGGGATGGGTTTTTAGCAGGAAGAGGTGTGACCAGAGGAGTAGAAGGTGAAGTCGGAATGGGACAGGGTAGGACTAGAGGAGAGAGCACCTGCCCCTGGATCTCTGGGGAAGGGGGAGGGGTGTCTAAATGAGAAGTGGGGGGGACAGAGACTGGCCGCTGGGTCTCTGAGACCCTGAGGAAGAAAGGTTAGGGCTCAGTGATGGATGGAAAGAGGGGAGGAAGGAAGGGAGTAGCAAGGGTGACTCCCAGGCAGACAGGGGCTGAGACAAGGGAAAGCTGGCAGTGGAACATGTAGAGAGAAAAACATCAAAAAGGGAGTTCTGGACACATGGAGTCCCAGATCCGTGTGAGCTGTCCAAGGGGAAGGGCGGGTGGCTGCATGGGATATCTGCAATGCTCGAGTCAGGGCGGAGATAGAGCAGAGGTAGGTGGAGGGGTTGCCCTGGAGGGCGCTGGGCAGGGGGCATGCCACTGAACTGAGCCGAAGGTGGGGAGGGGAAAGAGGCAAAGCCTCTTGGTTAAACTACGAAGAAGAGAGAGACTTCTAAGCCTGAGTTCCCACCCAGGTCAAGGCCATCAACTGATAGTGAAGGAGAGGGATCCAGCTGCCCAAGGGCATGACTGTCTCCAGCAGTGCTCACTGACCACGGCAGGACAGAGGGCCGCTGGGTCTTTGGGAGGGGTACCCCTGCCCCCTCTGTTCAGTCTGCCTCCCTTGGGGTGAGGGAACAAAGGGCTAAGCTGTTTTCTCCTGTCCAGCCCCACACAGGGTATCCAAGCCTGTGACTTCAGGGGGCTAAAAGATGGGTATCCACAGGGGGATGGAAGACCTTGGTGGGGGAGGGTCCACACTGCATACTGCTGAGTACCACTCACTCCAGTCTCTTCCCTCCTCCCACTCCCCCCTGAGGACTGTGGTCTTCTTTCAGAGTGCCATTGTCCCTGGGAAGGAGAAAACAGCCCAGGGAGGGAGGGCGGGAAGGGAGTTTTGGAGCAAAACCGTGAGATGGGGAGAGAACCACATGCCTGGAGAACAGTGAGCTGTTTGGAAAGGAATCCTGTCCGGAGGCAATCGGAGGCTGGGGTTTGGCTCGGTAGGAGCTGTGAAAGGGCAAAGTGGTAAGGCAGTTTAGAGTTTAACCAAGAGAGTGGTAGAAATGATGTCATCAAAGCAGACTAGAAAGGAAAAAGAACATAGGAGAGGACTGAAAACACAAGTCCTAATGACATTTTAAAAAGAACTCTTGACCTCAAGTAGCTGATTGGATGGGACGACTGGAAGGAAGATCAGACAAGTCACAGGACAGAAAGGGAGGAGGAGGGGAAGAAGGGGGCGGGGCTGCTGAGCCCTGGGCAGGAAGGGGAGCCATTCCCACTGGAGATCCTGGATGCTCTGCATTTTCCCAGGGAGCTGGAAGAAGGGAAAGAGAAAGGGAAAGGCAGGGATGGAACAAAGCTGGCTGAAGGGAGGGGTCTCAGGGACTAGGGGCCTCTGGTTTGGTGCCAATCCCTCAGAAATAGGATGGACTGACTGTTCAGGGAACAGCTGTGGGCACAAAAGAGAGACAAAGTCTGGTTGCCAGTTTTCCCAAGTGGACATCTGGCTTAGCCCATGTCAGAGAGTCGG
This sequence comes from Neogale vison, assembly GCF_020171115.1. NCBI lineage: Eukaryota > Metazoa > Chordata > Mammalia > Carnivora > Mustelidae > Neogale > Neogale vison. The sequence goes on along the minus strand of NC_058097.1, from coordinate 109,141,499 downwards.
GAGGGAGAGGGTCCAGCCAAGGCTGGGAGGAGGAAGATTCCGGGGTTCCACATGGGGCACCCTCCCAGATGGGCCTCAGGGGAGAGGGTGTCCAGGACACTCCATGTCGGATCATGGGGGTACAGTGCATGCATTTTCTGCAGGAATAGCTCTCCTAAGCAATTCAAAAACGTGTGTGGCCCCCCAAAGGGGACGACAATGGCTGAAATGATCTTCGGACACCACGTCCAAACTCAGGCCAAGGGCGGCATCCCAGGGCTTGTGGAAAGGGTATAAGCCCATTTTCCCGGAACATCTGCCAGGCACAAGGGAAGGTGTTGGCAGGAAGAGGTGCAGCAAAGCGTCCCAACTCAGTCCCCCTTCCTTGTCACTGAGCACCTCCCCTTAAGGTTCCTCAGCCCAAAAATATTCATGAGCCCTCTCATACACCTGATACGAGATGAGCTGGACGCTGGGTATACACAGGTGACTAGAGCACCCCTCGTCTTCGAGATGTTCATGGTCCTAGAGGGGAAGAATTTCCATCTTCTCACCTGGCAGCACCCAGGTAGGGCACAGAGTAGATGGCTCAGGGCTTCGCACATGTTTTCCCTCAACTGGAACACCCTTCCCCACTCAACACTCCCCCAAACAATCTGCCAACATAACATTTTGCCTGCTTAACTGCCCAGCTCCCAGATCAACAGCAGCTTAATGTCCTCCCCCCGCAGATGACCTTCAACTTCTGGCCCTTTCGCTGGCTAGCTAAGAGACCCTGAATAACCCACTTGATTTTTTTTAAGTCTCTGCTTTCACATCTGTAAAACGGAGGTGCGCCGGGTTTGTGGGGTCCCAGCTTTACGGAGATATATCGGGCATACAATGTTGTGTGATTCTCAGGTGTACCATGTAATGATTTGATACATTTATATACAGCAAAATGAAGACCACCACGGCATAAGCCAATACACCACCTTCCTGTCACAGAGGTAGCATTTCTTTTTTGTCATGGAAACATTCAAGGTCTATTTTCTTCGCAACATTTGAGTATATAATATAGTATTACTAGCTCTAACTACCATGTTGTAAATTTGGGCCTCAATACATACTAATCTTTTTTATTACTAAGGTATAATTGACATATCACCTTATATTAGTTTCACATGTGCAAAATAATAATTTAATATTTGTATATATCACCAAATGACTATTGCGAAAAGTCTCATTAACATCCATCACCACACATAGTTAACAAAAAAATGTTTTTCCTATGATGAGACCTTTTAAGATGTACTCTCTCAGCAACTTTCAAATATACAATACAGTATTCTTTTTTTTTTTTAAAGATTTTGTTTATTTGACAGACAGAGATCACAAGTAGGCAGAGAAGCAGGCAGAGAGAGAGAGGGAAGCAGGGCCCCCGCTGAGCAGAGAGCCCCATGCGGGACTCGATCCCAGGACCCCGGGACCATGACCCGAGCCGAAGGCAGCGGCTCAACCCACTGAGCCACCCAGGCGCCCCTACAATACAGTATTCTTAACTATGGCCACCATGCTGTACTTTACTCCCAGGAAAAAATGGAGGGTTTTAGGGGAGGGGGGAGGAGCAGAGGGAGAGAGAGAGAATCCCAAGCAGGTTCCATGCTCAGCACAGAGCCTGACATGGGACTCCCATTTCACAACCCCACGATCATGACCTTAGCCGAAATCGATGCTTTAAGCATCTGTTAAGATGCTTAACAGACTGAGACTCCCAAGCACCCCAAAATGGAGGATTGGACAGTACATACTTTAGGTAAATTGAAAATCAAGAAAGAAACTCCACATAAAGCAACTCAGGGCCATGCCTGGCAAATAGGCCAAATTCAAATACAGACTTGGGTAGTTTTGTGTCTTGCCCCTCTAGCTGGCTGGTTGGGAGGCAGGATGCGAGGAGTGGCTCTTCCAGGAGCAAGAGAAGGAACCGGGCACGGAGAGGCCCAGGGGAACAGGACAGACAGGTGGAGGAAAGGAGAGGAGGTGTCCCAAATTCGAGTTTAGGCCCAGGCCTGCCAACATCCCACAAAAGGGCCTCTGCGGTCTGGTGGCCCTGAATTCTAATGCAGCTCTGTCTCCAGCTTGCTGTGTGACCTTAGGCAGGTTACTTAACCTCTCTCAATCCTAGCTTCCCCCCTTCTATAAAGTAGAGAAAGTGACGTTAAGCCAGGGACAGATATCATTGCCTGTCCTGCTTACCGCCCCGTGAAAGTGAAAGGGCAGTCCGGCCGTGTGCACCCTGGGTGGGGTCTGCCTCCTCCCTGGAACCAACAGATACAGCAGGTCATGGAGAGGCTAAGAGTGAAAGGTCGTGGGATGCTGGCTGAGGCTGCCGCTGCAGGCTTTGTTTCAGTAGGACTCAGAAGCACAAATCTCAGTGGGCTGAGCAGTTTGGCGGGTGCAGAGGGGAGTGGGTGGCAGAGAGGCCATTGCTGCAGCCACCTTGGTGCCTGTGAGCCCCCCAATACCCTAATCCCTAAGTAACCAAGCAGCAAACCCCCTTGTCACCCTGAAGTCAGAAAAGCCATAACTGGAACCTCTATCCAGCTCAAAGATGGTCTTGAAATCGTCACTAGTGATGAAGACGATGGCAGTCAGAACCCAGCACAGGTGTAAGAAATCTCGGTCCCATGGCACAGGAGGCTGTGATGACCGCAGGGAGCCCTCCTGGTTCTGGGCTTATGAGGCTGAGCCCTCCCCCACCACGCCTCTCAGCACACCTCAGCTGGTCCTGGACACATACAGATGCCCCAGCAGTGGCCAATCAAGGTCAGGCGGATGGAAATAAAGACGGAGCAGTTGGGGCTGGGCTGGGGGCACAGTGGCAGCACACCTAGAACGTGCAGCTTAAGGTCATCTAGGGGAAGAAAACAGCTCTTGCGCCAGAGCACCTGGCTTTGACCCTCCGTGTGACCTTAGGCAAGTCACCTAACTTGATCTGTCTCCTGGCGGTAAAACAAGGATGACAATAGAACGTACTTCCGTACTTCCGAGGGTTGAGGGAGAGGTAGAAAGAGACCAGAGAGGTCACCATGGGCCAAAGTCTATACCTGAAAGAGAAGCAGCGAGATGGAAAGGCTAGGCTTCGCTGCAGCGCACACCGAGGCAGGCTTGGTGCCGGGGCTGGGCTCCCTCCAGCCGCTGTCTCGAGACTCCCCCAGCACCATCTGCCCTACTCAGTGCCCAGACGTGCAGCCCAGTTGCACCTCATTCTTTCCCCATCCGCCGCCACTGTCTAGAACAAGAGAAAGCTCAAGGTCATGTCTTTGGGGCCAGGGACAGGATATCCAGGAAATAACAATCTCGTGACTATCTAGGACCTTGTCATTTCAGCGCAAGCTCGGAGATCGTGTAAGTCGCACTCTACTTTTTGCTACAGAAAAATAATTTTTTTTAAAAGTTTTATTTACTTAGGGAATCTCTCCAGCCAATGTGGGGCTCAAACTCATGACCCTGCGATCAAGAGTCACACGCTTTTCCCACTGAGCTGGCCAGGTGCTTCAGCTCACAAAATACAAGACAAGTCTCCAAACTAAAAATGTAGTAATTTCCCAGTATTCTTACACTCTGCAGGTATATGACCTTTTACTTTTAAAATCATTTAATATGACTTCTAAAATGACTTCACATAGGACATCTGTCAAAGTTCTAGACCCGGCTGCCTTGCTAAGAGCAGCACTACAGCTCTGAATCTTTACAGGCAGAGCAATGGTGCTTAAGACATTGAAAAAATTACTTTACACAGAGCTTCTTTTAGAAACACGCACGTGGTTACCTAATCCCTCCTTTTCTTGCTAATGCTAAGAAACCATGTTTCCAAGCCAGAACTCCTTTCTTAACAGATTTAATTGCCCCCGCCCCCACTAATGCACACCCTGCCCCATTATCAATATGCCCCGCCAGATAATTCCCTTTTCATTAACCTCACAGGAACGTGATCTCTCATTTCTTAACTGGATTATTTGGAACCAACTTAGCACAAAACTAGGGGCTGAATCTTAACAGGCTTACTTAATACTGGGACTGTCTGCCTCCCGCAGGGCGATGTGTGTTCACAAGGGAGGAGTCAGGTGTGGGCTGCTCAGGGCTGCCTCTGGGAGGGCCTGCACAATGCTTCTCAGGAGTGGGAACTGAGCTGGAGGAAATCAGTAAGACGCTCACAGAAATAGGGACCACGCCACAAATCAGCAAGCCTAACCAAGTAGCCAGCCACCACAGCAGCCACATTACCTATCCTTGGCATAAAGGAAGACCCAGAGGCCAGAAGATAACCACCCAGGACGCCCTCAGCAGCCCCCACCCCAGCCTTCTGCTGTGATCACAGGCTTCCAAGAAGCCCACAGGGCAAGACTATGCTCTTATTCTAGAATGAACACGCATCTCTCAGCGCCCACCCCTCCGGGGACGGGGGTTGTCCACAGTTGAGCTGCAGAGAGCTGGGCTCTCCCCTCAACCAGGAAGGCTGGGGAAGGGCCAGGCTTCCTAGGCCCTGCCTCCTTGCCATGATTTATGGAGAGTGACCCCAGGAAGGAAGCCTCAACCTAGGACCTGCCAAGAAACACAATAACTTAATGAATTAAGCTCCATTTGGATGGTCTGGGGAGGGTTTTTTTTTTTCCCTCTGTCGCAACTGTATCTTGATTCCAGGGGTGTGTCTCTGGTAGGGCCCCCCAAAAACACACTGTCTTGTTTCTGATCAATTTGGGGAAAAGAAGTTGAAAAGTTAAAAAGAAAAGGAAAGAAAAAAAGAGAACCCACCAGGATGCAGCAATGGGGATGTTGTCCTTATGGACGGCCTCGTGACCTTATGTTGCTGCCAGGGAGAACACCCCAAAGTCCAGGAAAAGAGCGGGAAAACGGTCCCGAATCATGCTTCCTGCTACTGGATGCCTTTATCTCCTGTAAGAGCTTATTTGATGTTATCTGAGGAAGCTGTCCATTCAGGACCACTCCCAGGACCGAGAGACGGAGAAAGGTGACTTCTGTCACATCTGGAGGGTCAGGGTAGAGCCTGAGGGTTGGCGGGGGAGGGTCCTGTAGCTGAAGAAGCCGCAGTCCGTGTACCTGGGCTGGGTTCTCATTACTGTCTGTGCTTCCTTCCCCTTTGTCATCCCTGACTTGAAGCCATATTTTGTTCAATCTTGACTCAGCCATCATTAGGGATATGGAGGCAATGACCCCAATTCTAGCTTAGACTTGGGCCGGCCACCTAAAGCCAGCAGGGTGTGGCCACAGAGCTCTCCAGTGGCAGAGCCCTGTGGAGCAGCATCCCAGGCAGCAACTGAGACTTCAGAATCCAATCCTCATCTGTAAGTGGGAGTTTCCCTCTACCCTGCCAACCCTGGGGAGCTGGGATTTGACTGTACTGAGTCAGCCAGTCTCTCCAGCGACAGCTTCCCAGTGTCCAGATATGCTCCCTGGCTCCCCCCACCCAGAAGCCCTCCTCAGGGCTAAATCACATAGAGCCCTCTCCCATTCCGTACTCCCAGAGGCAGACGTGGACACCAGTCCCGCCAGGGTCTCCATGGGTGGGCATTCCTCCCATCTTTCCTTCCTGGCCAACTCCACTCTGCGTGAAGAGCGAGTCTGCAGTCACAAACATGATCCTAAGCGAGAACGTTCCCTCCTGGCAGCTCTCCCACTGCGGGACGGGAGCATGCCAAAAAGGTTACATATGGAATGTGAACCGGACTTTCCACCGGCTTCCCCTAGGCAAGCAGAGATGAGTTTCCCTGCTAGAAAGGAGGGCAGACGGGCAGGGCTGGGAGTGGGAAAAGCAGCAAGCAAGACTACATGGGGATCTCATTACCCCAGGATGTGGTTTTAATTCTACCCTTCCCTTGCAGCCTCTGCCCTACCTCCCAGTTTATGAAAGGCCCCAAATTAAACATACGGGATGTCATTGCAACATGGAGGCCCCAGTTCAGTTTCCAGAGACTGTGGACACCGTGGGGGGAGGGGGAGGACCACAAACTGAGGAGAGGAAATGCAATCTGTGAGTGCCCATGTGAACAATGCAGGCTACACGGTAGGGTCTGGGCCAGCTACTGGACCCCTGACCCCCGATCCCCCGGGGACATGCCTCCAGCCCTCCAGCGCCCAGACTCCTGGGAAGCGATGGGATCTGGCCTTCATCACTCCAGGCTGACTCCCTGTAATGCTATCCGAAGGTTTTCCTCCTCACCCCCACACCAGTGAGCTCCTCCACATTTTCCTGCTCCTCACTCCTCACCCTAACCTCTGCCCCACCTGCTGGATTCTTTTTCTTCCTCCAAGGCCCAGCTCTAGTGGCCCCTCCCTCAGAGGCCCTCAGCCACCTACAGGAGCCCCCTGCTGCCCCCAAGGCTCCTTCTATGACCCTCACCCTGAATCTTCTTGAGGACTGGCCCAGGGCATTTCTCTAAGAGATGATCCCTTTGTGGGAGCCCCTGAGCTCACTCCAGTCCCTGTTTTCCACCTACTCTCAGGAAAGGTGCCGTGGCCTTCTGGTGCCTGATTCAATGGCCACACCAGCCCCGTGGCTCTGCCCTCTCCGAGGTGGGCAGCAGCAGTAACTGCCCACCCCCTCCTTGACCTCCAAGACAGGCCTCTTCAGGTTTTCTTCCTGCTTCTCTGTACATTGCTTTTATTTATTTTTTTTAAGATTTTATTTATTTATTTGACGGACAGAGATCACAAGTAGGCAGAGGCAGGCAGAGAGGTGGGGGGAAGCAGGCTCCCTGCTGAGCAAAGAAGCCCTATGCGGGGCTGGATCCCAGGACCCTGAGATCATGACTTGAGCTGAAGGCAGAGGCTTTAACCCACTGAACCACCCAGGTGCCCTTTTCAGACTCTTCTCCTCAGCCAGCCCCTCCAACATGCTGTTCTCTGATATGTTGTTCTCCGACATGTTGTTCTCCTAGACACCCTCTTCTCATGCCAACCCCTCCCAGGTCCCCCTGAATCCAGTCCGCCTCCCCCCTATCCCTCCATGCTGAAGAGTATCTGACCTCCAGCCCACCTAGTACGGCCTGATGCTCCAGTTTCCCCCACAATGGCCCCCAGTCCTCCGTCCACACACAATACCTTTCTTCAGACCTGGTAAGACAGCCTCCCCTCAGCTCGTGCCCAGGGATTCCCCCTCCCCATCCACCACTCCCCTGCCCCCACAATCATATAGCTAGGGCATGAGGGACATTATTTATTGGGAGCTTAAGTGCCAGGCACTATGCCGAGAGGTTTCTTGTATGCCAGTCCACTTATCTTCAGATGACCATGTACATTAGATATTATTATACCCATTTTTATTTATGGGTGAAACCGAGGCTCAAAAAACATAAGCAACTGCCCAAGTCTCTTTTTTTTTTTTAAGAATTTTTTAAAGATTTATTTATTTATTTGCAAGAGCGATGGGGTGGCAGGAGCCGAGGGAGAGAATCTTAAGCAGACTCCATACTGAGTGCAGAGCCCAACTTGGGGCTTGACCTCACGACCCTGTGATCACGACCTGAGCTGAAACCGAGAGTTGTTCGCTTCACTGACTGAGCCACTCAGGTGCCCCTTAATCTGCCCCCATCTTAACAACACTACAGAAAAAGTTGCATCTGGAGCCTTGGTCTGCCTGCCCTAAGTGCCTCAGCCCCATGCGTTTCCGACCTGCTCCCACAAATGCAAATCTCATCTCACTAGGCCATACCTCCTCACTGCACTGCAGACAAAATCCTCCTCAGGATGGTGTCCGAGACCATCCTCAAGCTGTCCCAACCCGCCTTCTACTCTAGCCAGATGGAACGGCCACGCTTGCCTCCAGAAGCTGAGATGTTCCTGCCCCCACGGCGTCAGCGCATTCAGCTTTCTCTTCTCTCTATCCAGAAATCTCCTCATTCCTTAAGACCAGCAGAGAGGAGCGCCTGAGCGGCTCTGTCAGGGAAGCCTCTGCCTTCGGCCTGGGTCATGATCCCAGAGTCCTGGGATCAAGCCCTGTGTCAGGCTCCCTGCTCAGCGGGGAGTCTGCTTCTCCCTCTCCCTCGCCACCCCCTACCTCCGCTTGTGTTCTCTCTCTCTCAAATAAATAAATAAAATCTTAAGGAAAAAAAAGAGAGAGAGAGACCAGCAGAGTATTGCCTTCCCTGGGAAACACCACCACCTCCCATCTCCCAGGTGAAGCAGCCGTCTCTCTTGACCTCCCAGGAACACACTTGAGCTCACTGGGTGCCCACTGGGTGCTGGCGCTCATCACCCTGCCTTGTCATCACTTGCTTCATCTCACCAGTGTCATTTTTAGCTTTGCAGCCTCAGGGACCAACAAGAAAGGTCTCGGGAAATGGAGAACAATCAAACAAGCATCCAAGCCAGATCTGCTCGACGCGGGGTCCCAAACACGCAGCAGCAGAAGACAGCCCCATCCCACCTCAGAGTCTGAGAACCAGACCCTCTAGAGACAGGGACTGCGGCTAGCGCCCTGCACCTTCAAGAAACTTCCCCAAAAGATTCTCACACCCGGTGAAACTTGAGAATCTCTGATCTAGATGGGTGCTTAGCAAGCCAGCCTCGTGCGAGCAGATACCCAGCTGTTACCTGCTTAGGCACAACCAAGACAATTATTTCCCAAGCTGTTGCAGGTCAGGAGAGGCAGAGAAAATAGCACTTTGGGGCACTCTGGAGTAAACAAAGCGGCTCAGACTTGAAGGTAAAAGGCCCGGGAGCTGAGTGATCCCGGGTTCCGGCCCGCTAAGGAGGTCAGCGCCTAGGCATATCTGGAAGTCACTGCTGCCACGTGCTCAGAAGTTCTGCTCGAGAAGAGCTACCCGAAAGCACCGGCAGCCGGGCACAGCTGTCCTGCCCTCCCGTGGATGTTGGCGCTGATGGGCTCCCATGAAGCCCCTGGGGAGGGGTTGGCCTTGTGGTCAGCCACAGCTCAAGCAGCTGCGTGGACCTCCAGAGCTCAGGACCATTCCCACTGCAGGAAACTAACTCAGGGTCTCCTGGCCCTGGACATCACACACGGGGCAAAGAAAAATGAGAGCTCTGAGTATCCCCTGCTGGGCTCAAGACTCGCCCTGGGGTCCATCCCTCCAGTCCTACCCCGCCTTCCCCTCCCTGGAAGTGGGACCAGTTGCCAGACGTGATCTGTGAGCAGGGATGCTGAGCTTTGCCGCTGCCAGAGGAAGGCTGCTACAGAAACCTGATCTACTTCCAGAACTTTCTTATTCAGGGAAATATCTTAATGAAGTCAATGGAGGGAGGCTTTGGCAAGTCAACTAGGTCCTTGAGGCTACTGTGAACCCTAAAATCATCTACTTGCCAGGTAAGGCATGTTCTCTATGGGCCCCACGCCCACAGGCTGACCTTCCCAGAGGGCCTGAGAAGTGTAGAAAATTTGCCTTTGTAATATATTAAGGAGGAAATGCAAGCTAGAAGACTCCCTAAATTATTGAGTGTTTAGATAAGGCGCTGATGCCCTGAATGTTCCCAAGTTGCTGAGCTCCTGATTAAACCATGCGTCTGGGGTGGTAACAAAAGAGCTGTCAGGATGTACTAGATGTACTAAACCTTCAGGTTTAACCAGTCAACAGGCGGATTTGTGTTCTAAGCTGGGGACCTCTGAGTACAAGAGCTACTAACTGAGAAAAGGGCCCGCGGTGCCTAGCACACCGTGAGCATACGTGGACATTCAATAGTTTGTAAACTAATGGTTGCATGGGTGGACGGGTGGATGGACGGACGAACAGACAGATGGATGAAGGTGAAGTAGCTTCCCCTTTTTGGGAGTTCCTCCCTTCAGCACTATTCCTAAAGTCCAGTCACTGTGGATGATACCTTTCAGCTATCCCTCCCCACCACGATGCACGGGCAGAGACCGGTTCAGCGGACTGGACCCAGGGCAGCACGTCGGGGACGCAGAAGGAAGGAGGAATAAAGAGACCACTTCCAGAGGGTATGGAAAGGAGGATACCCAGAGAATCCCAGGTCTACACGGACTATCAATCTAGCATTTTGTCATGCTGTTTTCTTTTTCAGTCTCAGCTAGAAGTGCTGTAACTCCCCCCACCCCCGCAACACTCCGCAACTGCCTCCCTTTGCTGGGGGCCACCACAGAACCACCGAGCCAGAAGGGCCTACAGGCCATCTGATCAGGGGAAGCAAAGTGGCCCTCACACCTGTTGCATTTGGCCTCTACAGCCACTTAATATTTTATTAACCCGTCAAAATCAGATTTTATAGAAAAATAGAGATTTTCTTTATCTTGGGAAAAAGCCTCAGAAGATCTGGCGACATTTCCGTGGTGACGTTGGATGGGCACTGGGACGAGGCTCCTAGGCCCTACAGTCTGACACAAGTCCCCACCCTGCCCTACTGACCGCTCGGCCTGCTTCAACCACGTAACAGTTCCTGCCTGTCTGGTCCCCGAGGTGCAGGGGCCCTACAAATAAGTCCAACAACCTCACTCTTACACATGAAGAAACTAAGGCCCAGAGGGGACATGATCTAAGTTCACATGAGAAGCTGTTGGCAGAAGCAGGAACAGGAACCCTAGCAATGACTGGTTTCTCAGCATGTGGCATAGGTTGGGTCTTTTAAATACCACTGAAGGGGGCTCCTGGGTGGCTCAGTGGGTTAAAGGCTCTGCCACATCGGGCTCTCTGCTTAGTGGGGTGCCTGCTTCCTCCTCCCTCTCTCTCTGCCTGCCTCTCTGCCTACTTGTGATCTCTTGTCTATCAAAAAATCTTTAAAAAATAAATGCTACTGAATAAATGTGTGAATTAATTAAATGTCCATTTTTTCCCCCAACCAACCTTCCAGTTTGCCCCATCAGTGCTATTCCAGCTCTGCCATCCATGCCCGCTCAAAGCAACCACCCCAGGAGCTACCCTGGGCTTGCTTTCCCCAGAACCAGAACTCTCCAGTTTATATCTATGCCCCGGCCTCGCTGAGATGTGCTGACTGACCATGCAATCCCAACATCCCTGCTATCTATGAACACATCCAAGTGGAGGATTTTCCTCACTGTTTTGGTTGCCCAGCATATTTTCCCCCCCGTAACCACCTCTCAATGCTCTCCTCCCCGCTAAGGGAAAGAGAAACTGAGTCCCAATTAGGCAACCAGGGCCCTGGGTACGGCCTCACCCAAAGCTAACATAATTCCTGGATCTTTCAGTTATATGAACCAACAAATTCTCTTTCTTGCTTAAACCAAGTTGGGAACAGGTTTTCTGTCATTTGAAACATACGGACAGCTCCTGGGGACTGGGGCACTTCCCCCAAATATTCTGCTCTAAGGAATGAAGGGGGTACTCGTCTGGACTCAGGGTTGCACCCAATGTACACGAGTGTTGTGCAGAGCTTTCCGTCAGCAAACAAGCCCAGACCTCCTGCTCTGTGCTAGGTGCTGAGGCGACAGAGATGACGAAGACATATGTCAGTCATAGCCCGGTGAGTAACACAGGCAAATATCCTTCTGGAAAAGTGGGTACGGTTCAGCGGGAGAGGGCGCTTTTGTAAGCCACTTAAAGGAGCTTAGACTAGTCAAAGGTAACAAATGCAGGAATTTTTTTAAAACATTTTTTTCCAACATAAAAATCATAGTCATCTGAGGCACCTGGGTGGCTCAGTCGGTTAAGCATCTGACTTGGGATTGCGGCTCAGGGCATGATCTCGGGGTGGCGAGATCGAGCCCTGTGTTGGGCACCACGCTCAGCGGGGAGTCTGCTTCAGAGTCTCTCCTTCTCCCTCTCCCTCTGCTCCTCCCACATCACTCACATCCTCTCTCTTTCTCTTTCCCTCAAAAAAATAAATCTTTAGGGGTGCCTGGGTGGCTCAGTGGGTTAAGCCACTGCCTTCGGCTCAGGTCATGATCCCAGGGTCCTGGGATCGAGCCCCACATCAGGCTCTCTGCTCAGCCGGGAGCCTGCTTCCTTCTCTCTCTCTGCCTGCCTCTCTGCTTGCTTGTGATCTCTCTCTGTCAAATAAATAAATAAAATCTTTAAAAAATAAAAAATAAAAAAATAAATCTTTAAAGAAAATAATATTACTCATTTGTTTAAAATTAGAAAGCACTGAAAAGTAGATATACTTTAAATCACCTAAAAGCCCACAAATCAAGGGAGTCACTGTCAGCATTTCTGTGTCTCTTTCCCGTCTTTTTTCCCCTGTGCATAATTTTAAATTTTATTTTGTTGTGTAAGAACACCTCACATAGATCTACCTTTTCACAAAATTGTGAGTGTGCAATATCACTGACTGCATTGTTGCCAATTTCATACAGCAGCTCTATAGAACTTACTCACCTCACATAACTGAAATTTTACGCCCCTTGATTAGGAACTCCCCATTTCCCTCTCCCCTTAAACCCCGGCTTTCACCATTCTACCCCTTTCTATGAGCCTGACTACTTCTGATGCCTCACATTAAGTGGAATCGCGTGGTATCATGTAACTGGCTTATTTCACTCAGCACAACATCCTCCAGGTTCATCCATGGAAAGGCTGGATAATATTACCTTCTGTGCACAAGACATATTTTCATTATCCACTCATCTGTTGATGGGACACTTAGGTTGTCTCCACACCTTGGTTGCTGTGAATAATGCTGAAATGACTTGGGAGCACAAGATCTGTTTGAGATCCTGCTTGCATTTCCTCTGGATATATACCCAGGAGGAGAGCTGTTGGACCAGATAACAGATCTATTTTTAATTTTTTGATGAACCTCCATACTGATTTCCATAGTGACGGCACCAGTTTGCATGCCCACCACAGAGGTGCCAATTTCCCCACATCCTTGCATAACTTTTTCTTTTTTGGATTGTTTAAACACTGTGATCCTAGCTCCTTCCTCTCGGCCTGGGATGCCTGCGGTTGAGGTCTGTTTTCTGAGGCCAACTTTTGCAAGGCAGTGGGAAAAGAGTCAACAGTAGCTCGAACATACCACGGGCGGAGGGAAATGGGTCCCATGCTGGGTGGTGTTGGAGAAGGAACTATTCCAAAGGCCTCCTCCACCTCCTGCTTTCATTCCCTAAGTGGACAAATGCCACAGAAAGTCCCCTACCGTGTTCTTCTGTCACTAACATGACACACTGGAGTTTGACCCTACTGGACCATGTTTGATTGGCAAGTAGGCCACTGAATCCAGTGTGGCTTCCTGGCTTAGCCATGGCCTCATTCCCTTCCTGAGCTTCAAGTCTAGTTTTTGTCAGAGAATCTGACATAGGGGGTTAGAGGAAGGGCATTACCATGTACATTCCTGGGAGAGCTCCAGTTTATACCTGTTCTCCTGGCATAATTATTAGTAACGTCTCCTTGCACTCAAAAGTGTCCCAACTTGGGACTATAAATTATAAGGTCCTTGTGCAGATTAAGAAAATCTGCACTTACCTTCTCAGTGGCTGGTGTCATCTCTGATGGTGGCAAGGGAGGGCAAGAGATCTGGGGCCCCAAATCCTGCCTGGACGGCACAGGTGCGGGGGCTTAACAATCCCTGGTTTTAACACAACTCACCAAGGGGCTCCAGGTGAGGAAGCTGGGGGCTAGTCCTGCAGGGAGGTAGCTCAGGGAAGACACTGCCCCAGGGAAGGCCTCCCACCACTCCCGGCAAGCACCAGAGCTCAACCCCACACTCCCAGGAACCCCTCAGTCTTCATCTCCCTCAACTCTCGCCCCAACCCGTACCTCCAGACTGGCTCCCCAGAGACCCCAACCCCTGTTCTGCCCTCAAGCCCCAGTCCCTGGACAGGCCACATGGCACCACTGACAGCCCACCCAGCTCCAGCTCGCAAGCAGTCTTCCTTGATAACAGCTCAGTCTCGGGCTTTCCCGTCCAGCCCCACCGGGGACCTCCCAGCTCTAGAGACCCAGACACTGGACAAGACTGTAACTCCCACAATTCGTCTTCAGAAATGCCACCCTTTGCCGGCTTTAAACTCTTGCCGCATCTTTAATATTTTCCACTGGCTCCTTCCCTTCACCATCAGACCTTGGGATGTTCATTCATTCATTCATTCCTTCAGTGTTATGGTCCAATCAGGGGGCCAAGCAGAAGAGGACACGGGTCTTCCTCTCCTTCACTTGTCATTGCTGTCCCTTACATCTGCTCTCCTTCACCTAACCTCTCCAGGAAATGACCCTTTCACGGTTCCCATTGACTTGCTCCCACTTTGCCCTCTTCAGTCCCCACTGACATACTAAAACTGCCCCCACTCTGTTCACCAGTGACCTCCTGGTTGCCAAACCCTGGAACTGTCCGAGCCTCTTGGCCTGGGCACCCCTGGTGCTCTTAAACACCCATTTTCTTCTCTTGGTGACCTGGACACAGCCTCTCCCTGGCTCTTCCCTTTCCTCCCAGACTATTCCCTGCATCCCACTTCTGCCCACCCAGGACCTCCCACATGTCTTGAGAGCACACTGACCTCGTCCCTTGCATTGCTTTCATTTTCTGCTCCAGCTTCTGACCTATACCTCCAGGAAGGGGCAGGCCCACCTCTGACCCAAGTGCTTGGTGCACAAAGCTCCTCAGAGACATTCTTGCCATGTTGCTCTGAGAGCAAATTGGTGTATAGTCATAGACAGAAACTCCAAAGGTAAATACAAGACAGTTCATCATGTAAGCACTTCACTTACATAAACTCCAATCTCTGGGCTCCACCAGAAGGTAAAGTGTCAAATTAAGTAGTACGGGCAGTTATGCTCACTGTCGCACCCAATGACAGTTTGCCCCACAGGGAGTCTGTGAAACCAGAGACCTGAATCTGCTCTCTTTGTAGGCCTCTCATAGTCTGGGTACCCTGCTGAGCTAAGCATGACTGTGACATTTAAAAGTAAACATCTTTCAAATATAGGCCAATCACCTTGTCCGGTGCTCAGCTGAAAAATAAGTGATCTGCTCCCTGCTGGGGGAAACCGGCTACAATGGGCCACTCACACAGGTGGCATGCTGTGTCTCTATCATGACTTTCTCTGAGATCTACACCCTTTGGGTTGACTTCTGAACCAACCAGTGTAAGCTCAAGAAGGATGAGAAACCAAGAAGCCAATGCCGACTAGACAATCACCAGTTATTCCCACCAGGTAAGAAATACTGAAAGGTCATCTAAAGAAACCACTGGGTGTTGGGTATGGCAACGACTTTGCAGATACAACACCAAAGACGTGATCCATGAAAGAAATCATTAAAAGCTGGACTTCATTAAAATTAAAAGGCATCTGCTCTGCAAAAAGGCAATTTCAAGAGGATAAGAAGACAAGCCATAGATGGGGAGAAAATATTTGCCAAAACACACCTGATAAAGAACTGTGATCCAAAATATGCAAAGAACTCCTAAAATGCAACAATACAAAAACAATGCAATTAGATAATGGGCCAAAGACCTTGACAGACACCTCACCAAAGAAGTGCAGACAGCAAATAAGCTCGAGAAGATTCTCCACATCATATGGCATCAGGGAAATACCCATTGAAACAATGAGATACCACTACACACCTATTAGAATAGCCAAAGTCTGGAACGCCAATAATGCCAAATTCTGGGAATGCAAAAACGGTGTAGCCACTACGTAAGACAGTTTGGCAGATTCTTAAAAAACAAAACATACTCTTACCATAAGATCCAACAGTCATGCTCCTTGGCATTGACCCAAAAGAGCTGAAAACTTATGTCTGCACCAAAAAATGCATGTGGATGTTTACAGCAGCTTTACTCATAATTGTCAAAATTTGGAAGCATCGAAGTTGCCCACTGGTACTTGAGTGGGTGACTAAATTTCGGTACATCCAGGCAATGGAATATTACTGGGCATTAAAAAGAAATAAGCTCTCTTGGGGTGCCTGGGTGGCTCAGTGGGTTAAAGCCTCTGCCTTTGGCTCAGGTCATGATCCCAGGGTCCTGGGATCGAGCTCCACATCGGGCTCTCTGCTCAGCAGGGAGCCTGCTTCTTCCTCTCTCTCTCTGCCTGCCTCTCTGCCTACTTGTGATCTGTCTGTTAAATAAATAAATCTTTAAAAAAAAAAAGAGAGAGAAATAAGCTCTCAAGCCACAAAAAGACAAGGAGGAAACGTAGACCCATACCACTAAGTGAATGAAGCCAATCTAAGAAGGCTACGATCGGTAGCATCCCAAATATTTGGCCACCTAAGGTCAAAAGCAAAACTATGGAGACAGTAATATTATTAGCAGTTATGAGGGCAAGGATGGGGTGGGGGCGCAGTGAATAGACAGCACAGACATCGTTAGGGCAGTAAAGCTATTATGCTCAATACTATAATGATGGATACATGCCATTGTGCTTGTCAAAACCCACAGGATATGCACCACCAAAAGTGAGCCCTAATGTGAACTAATGTGAATGATGTGTCAATGTGGTTCACCAATCATAACACACGTACCATTCTGGCGGGGGATGTTGATAATGAGAGAGGCTGCGCATTAGGGCGGGAGAAGCAGGAGGTATATGGGACATCTCCTCTCCTCCTCCTGCTGCTCAATTTGGCTGTGAACCTAAAACTGCTCTAAGAAATTGTCTACTGGAAAAGTGAAAAGAAATCCCTGAGTTGATATGGAAAGATTTCCAGTAAGCTTGGTTCAGAGGGTGGAACAAGCAGAAAGAGGGAGTTCTCTGAGCTCTGGGGCACAGAGGTATAATGCCATTGCAGAGGCAGCAGAGAGGGAACCCATCTCCACTTTCCAGTCCTGCACTTCCACAGGGAGTATCTGGGACTAGAGACTGATGCTGGTCCCCTGCCTCCCTCCTCCCATGGTTTTTCTGACGGTGAGTCTATAAGAGGGACTCTCTGTAAAGCCACCCTCACGATAGCCTGTTCTTTGTCACATGAAAAGGGACCTGTCTTTGGCAGAGAGACGTGCAGGTGCCCATCAACTGAGGATGAAAAAATACCAAGTCAAATACGCCTGCACTTCTAAGCCACATCGTCTAGTGAGGTTTTTGGTTTTTGTCGGAGACTCGCATAAGATCAGATTAGTCATAATCTCCTGTTTCATAATATAGTATTACTGATTCATGCGTCCCTCTTTGTTTATTGTAATAACTTAAGTATTATTGCCACCTGCCTGTTACCCAAGAACTAGACTGTTCCCAGGAACCTGCACTGACCTATGAGCTCCTCCCCATTGCATCTTCCTGACGTTCCTCACTCCTACCAGAAGCAGCCCTAACCTGAATTTTGTGCTTGGCATTTCCTTTTATTTTTATTGCAAATACGGATAACAATATACTCTTCAGTTTTGTTTGGTTCTGGATCTTACAAAAAGGGTATCATACTGTATGTAGTCTTGTGTGACCTGCTTTCTCTTTTTACTTAAATTTATCCATGTTGAACACACTTCAGTTCATCCATTTGCCTCCTATGGATACGCCACGTTTTGTTTAGCCATTCATCCGCTGGTGGACACTTGGGTTATTACCACCTTTTGGCAATTGGCAATAGCATGGGCTGCTATGACCATGGATATATCGCCTTGTCTCTTGATGAACCCGTTTTAAGTCCGGTTTATGGAGGTATAATTTACATTCACCCTTTTTAGGAATAACACTCTATTATCCTGAAAACACTCGAAATCATACCATAACCAAGACAGAACACTTTCATCCAAAAACTTGTCATTCTTCTTCATGGTCAGTCTTGTCCTGGAAAACCCCTGGCAATCAGGATCTGTTCTCTGTCCCCAGAGTTTTGTCTTTTCCAAAATGTCATAAAAAGTTATCAGAGCTCTTTGAGGAGGGCTTCTTTCTTTTGTCATAATGCATTTGAGACTAACCTATATTGTTGCCTATATTAGCAATTCTTGTCTTTTCAGTACCCAGTATTATTCCATTGTATGGCTGCGTCTGTATTTAGTTTACCCATTGGTTACACTGTTTTCTTTCTTGAGGGACCTCTGGATTTTTTCCAGCTTGGAGCAACTAAAAAATAAATCCACTATCAACAATCACATAAAGGGGCACCTGGGTGGCTTAGTCATTAAGCAATGGACTGTTGGTTTCAGCTGGGGTC
The DNA here is from genome assembly GCF_020171115.1 of Neogale vison. Lineage (NCBI taxonomy): Eukaryota > Metazoa > Chordata > Mammalia > Carnivora > Mustelidae > Neogale > Neogale vison. The sequence goes on along the minus strand of NC_058097.1, from coordinate 109,123,502 downwards.
ATGATCTCAGAATTGTGAGATCAAGCCCAAGTTGAGCTCCATGCTGGGCATATGGTCTGCTAAAGATTCTCTCTCTCTCTCTCCCTCTGTCCCTCCCCCCCTTCCTCTTTAAAAAACAAACAAAAACAACAATTAAAAAACAGTCATATAAAGGGGTTTGTGTGAACAGAAGTTAGTTGGGCTTTTTTTTTTTTAAGACTTTAAGAGCATATTTAGGTTCACAGCAAACTTGAGCAGAAAATACAGAAATTTCCTATATAATATACCTCCTGCCCCCACACATGCACAGCCTCCCCCATGAGCAACACGACCCACCACGCTGGTACGTTTGTTACAACCGATAAGCCCACACTAACACATCGTCATCATCCAAAGCCCATCATTACAACAGGTGAACCGAAGCTTTTTTTTTTTTTTTATCTCACTTTATACATACTTGGGGGTGGAATTCTTGCATTCTACCTTAAGTGTACACTGAACTTTATAAAACTGCCGAACTGTTTTCCAAAGCAGCTCTACCATTTTGCACTCCCATCAGCAATAATATGAGAGTTTCCGCTCCTCTGCGCCCTTACCAGGGTTTTGTTTAGGTTTTTGCTACTCGAACAGGTTTGCATGTATCTCATCATGGTTTTAGCTTGCACCCATCCAAGACTCATGTGTCAAGCATTTTATGTTTGTTACATATATATCTTCTTTGGGGAAGCAACTGTTCAAACCTTTTGCACATTTTTTTAAATTTGGATTATTTCTTCTCTTGTTACTGTGTTGAGAGTTTAAGATTCTAGATACAAGTCCTTCATCAAATAAGTGATTTGCAGATATTGTCTCCAAATATCTTATGGCTTATCTTCTCATCTCCACAACTTTATTGAGGCATAATTCACATCTCATCCAATTTGCTCGTTTACACTCTACAGCTCAATGTGTTTCCGTGTATGACAGGGTTGTGCAGCCATCGCCAAAATCTCAGGGCATTTTTGTCCCTGGTACAAGAAACCTCATAGTCTTAGTGGTAAATCCCATTTTCCCTTCCTTCCCCCAACCCTAAGTAACCACTAATCCATATAAATCAGCCTGCTTATATTTAGCAGAAAGGGAATTAGTCAATATGTGGCCCTTTGTGACTGGCTTCTTTCATTGCACATAATGCTTTCAAGGGTTCTCCATGTTGGGACACGCACGAGTACTTTGTTCAGTGGATGGGTGTTACTGGCATTTTCCTCTGAAGAGAAGAAGTGTTTAAGTTTGATGAAGTCTAATTTCTTAATTTTTTTCTTCGATGGATCATACTTTTGGTGTCGTATCTAAGAAATATTTGCGTAACCACAGGACCAAAAAATGGTCTTAGTTTTCTTCCTCAAGTTTTACAGATTGAGGCTTTATATTTATGCCTCTGATCTGTTTTTTTAAATATATTTCTATTGTGGTAAAAATACATATAACATAAAATTTGCCATTTTAACCATTTTAAGTGTACAATTCAGGGGCATTAGCTACAGTCCCAATGTTACACATCCATCACCACTATCCATTTCCAAAAATTTTCATGACCCAAACAGAACCTCTGAACCCATTAAGTAATAACTCCCCATGTCTACCTCCTCCAGGCTCTGGTCATCTAATTTCTGTCTCTAAGAATTTATCTCTTCTTGATAGATAAATAGATAGATGTTATATATTTTATACACTTTTATATAAGATTATATATATATTTATATATTTTATATATTTTATATTATTTATATATTTTATATATTTTACATATTATATATTATTTATATATTTTATATATTATATATTATTTATATATTTTTATATATTTTATATATTTTTATATATTTATGCTATACATATGCTTATTATATATTAAATATAAATATATTTATAACTATAAAAGATATAATATATAATACACATATTATATGTGTATGTATATTTTAGATACATATTTTATGTTTTAGATTTATGAATAACATATATTTCAGATATATTATATATCTATATATATAGATATACAATATATATCTATATATAATATATATCTAAGAGAGGTGCCTCTCTTCCCCCATCCTCCATGCTAGAAGTTTTACAAAGGATCTGCCCAGCACTGCCTGCAACTGGGTGCAGAAATGGACGGGTCTTCCTCTGTGTTTAGTGTTATGAAGCCCACACAGAAAGTGACAGTCTCTGGGACACCTGGATGGTACAGTTAGTTAATTGTCTGACTCTTGGTTTTGGCTCAGGTCATGATCTCCTGGGTCATGACCCCATAAGTCATGAGAACGAGCCCCACCTTGGGCTCTGCACTCAACGGGGAGTCTGCTTGAAGAGTCTTTCCCTCTGCCCCTCCTCAACTTGGGCGCATGCATGTGTTTTCTCTCTCTCTTTAAAATACATACATAAATCTTAAAAAAAAAAAAAAGTTGTGCTCTCTGACAACGGCTCCTTCATACTGTGAAAGTCCATCTCCATCCACCTGACACCCCATCTTCATTTTTGCTGTTCCAAGATTTAGGCAAGGAAGGGGGTACTATTCAGAAGGCCTTCTAGCACACCCCTAACAACTCGCAGGAGTGAATCACAGCCCTTCCCAATGCACGTTGCCATCCTGGCTTCTCTGTCCCTTTCTTCCCCATCTCTCCCCTTCCCAGTGGTGTTTTGCTTCACCTATGGGTTGGTTCCCAACCATGGGAACCAAGTTGGCAGAGGCAGCCATCACCAAGAGAAGGCAGATTGGGGAGCGGATCTTTCAAAAAAGACATGAGTGTCTTTAGTGAGCAGAGGAGGGGGGCCAAGACACATCCAGAGAGCAGATTCCAGTCCTCATCATGTTCTGAAAGGCCAGACATAATCATGGAACCCCTGCTTAAAGCCTTCCTGGTGTGTCTTAACCAAACTTCTTCTGCAAATGAGGCAGCTAGTCCTCTTTTCCCCTCCTTTAAGGCAATCCTAAGTATCCCCTCTCTTTGAGGGGACACTGTCTTGACTCCCCTGGGCAGAGGGAAATATTTCTACCACAATGGTTGTAATCTAGGCATGGCTTCCAGCTTTGAAATTCAATAATATTGGCTGAAATCCCATCCTCTCCTTTACCCCAGGCTCTCTGGAATTCTTTTTTTTTTTTAAGATTTTTATTTTATTTATTTGTCTGAGAGGTAGAGAGAGTACAGGCAGTTAGAGTGGCAGACAGAGGCAGAAGGAGAAGCAGGCTCCCTGTAGAGCAAGGAGCCGGATGTGGGACTCCATCCCAGGATGCTGGGATCATGACCTGAGCTGTAGGCAGCCACTTAACCAAGTGAGTCACCCAGGTGTCCGGCTCTCTGGAATTCTATAGGGGACTCCATGCAGTACTGGTTTCTCTGGCCACCTTCAATTCAGTCCTGCTTCACCTGATGTGGACAATAAACAGGTGCACTCTCCTCCCCGCCCTGCACAAAAATGACCCAAATGTAACTCTCACACTCACACACACACAGACCTTTATATAGTTAATAGATTTGACTCAAGGTTTGTAGGAGTTATGTAGAACCCAAATGATTTAAAATTAAGTATTGGTGATCCTGTTCTAAGAATTCTATCAATTCACTTTCAACCTTCCCACCTAGTACTTGGCTCTCTTTTGCCCTCCGTGACATCCAGTGTAGGTTGTAATTCTAATAACATCCACTTCATTGCCATTGTGTATTGTCATGCTGTGTCACAATTGCTTAGTTTTAAAGACTGTTCTCTAGAGATGGTGAGCATTTGGAAGCAACGTGAAGGCGGGCTCTGCACAGGTCTATTTCTATGTGGCGGGTAATTTTTGATATTAATTTTTTAGATCCTCCTTACCATTTTCCCTTTCTCTTTCCTCTATTCTAGTAGACTGATAATTCGTGTTCTTCCTTGCTTCTGGGAGGACAGAAACTTGCAGGCCGTCCCCCAGTAGTCAGTACCCTCTTTTTCTTGTAATATCTGAACCTTCAAGGTTTAACTGTGCACATACACATCCAGAATAAAGACATTTGCCAGCCTCCCTTGGAATTACATGTAGCCTTATGACCCAATTCAGTGCCTGAACATGTGAGCAGAAGTGATATCTCCAGGCACTGGCATGGTCTGCCTTTGATACAGGTCACGGACCCAGGATCCTGGGATCAAGCCCCACATCTGGCTCCCAGCTCAGCGGGGAGCCTGCTTCTCCCCTCCCTCCTGCTCGTGTGCTCATTCTCTCTCTCTCTTTCTCACAAATAAATAAAACCTTTTAAAAAAAAGTATACTTAAAAAAAAAAAAAGATGGTATCTCCATCTTCCATTTCTTGCCCTTAAAAGGAAGGGGGCACTCCTCTCCCCTCCCCTTTTTCCCCTTCCTGCTGGCCAGATGTAGACCTAGGGACATAATGGGGAGCTCTCTGGGATCATGAAGATAAGAACAACATCCCAGGGGGTGAGAGAGCAGAAAGTCAGAAGTGTGAATCCCCAACCCCATGTCAGCTGTGAAGCCCATGTTCAAAGTGGTGCATGACATAAAAATTAACTCCCAGGGCACCTGGGTGGCTCAGTGGTTTAAAGCCTCTCTCTTTAGCTCTGGTCACGATCCCAGGGTCCTGGGATTGAGCCCTGCAATGGGCTCTCTGCTCAGCAGGAAACCTGCTTCCCCCCGACCCCGCTCTCTCTGCCTGCCTCTCTGCCTATTTGTGATCTCTGTCTAATAAATAAATAAAATCTTTTTAAGAAAATTAACTCCCATCTTGTTTAAACCACTGTATTTTGGGTTCTTTTGTTACAGCAGCCAAACACATATCCTTACTGTGTTAGTTTGCTAAGGGTACCATTACAAAACGTTACCGCGTGGTTTAAGAATAGAAATTTGTTTTCTCACAGTTTTTGTTGTTGTTGTTGTTGTTTTTATGTAAGCTCCATGCATACATGGGTGGAGCCCAACACAGGGCTTGAACTCCTGGCCTTGAGATCAAGACCTGAGCTGAGATCAAGAGACAGACGCTTAACTGACTGAGTCACCTAGGTACCCCTATTTCCTCACAATTCTGCAGGCCGGAAGTCCGAGATAAACATCGGAAGGGTTGGTTTCTTTGAAGGCCGCCCTCTTTGCCTTGGAAAACGGCCATATTCTTTTGGTGTTTCCACATGGTCTTCTGTTTGTGCACGTTACATCTAGGTCCAACTCTCTTCTTGTGAGCACACCAGTCATTCCCGATTAGGACCCCCCTAAAGACTTCATTTTAACTTAATTACCTCTTTCAAGCCAGTCTGAGACACTAAAGGTTAAGACTTCCACAGACGAATTTTGAGGGGACACAATCCAGCCCATAATACTCCTATCTTTTTCTTCCTGTCTTCTGTTTATCCCTGAGTGCGTATGCTAGGTGTCCTGGGAAGCACAGAGAGAGTCTTCTGAACTAAAAAGAGGTTCCCTTGAGCCAGAGAGGCAAACGGGAAGAACTACATCCCGCTCCCCAGTAGCCCCCCACACATGGCCAGGCATTGGGTTCCTGGACACTGAGCCTGAGTCCCAGGCACCCAGCAGAGCAGGACTAAGGGAGCCTCAGCAGCACGGGGAGCATACTGACAGCTGCCAACAGGCACAGTCTCCGAGGGCCATGGCCTCCACGTGTGACCTAGGCCTTTGCATGACCTTGGCTCAGGAGGCTCCAAGATGATAAAGATGCCTTTCACCAACCCAGAAGAATTGGAGCCAGAAAAACAAATACATCATTTCTTGCACATCTGAGTTAATTAACTAAAATCAGTGCATCTGGAAGCACCTGGGTGGCTCAGTCAGCAAAGCAACTGCCTTCAGTTCAGGTCATGACCTCAGGGTCCTGGGATCGAGTCTCGCATCAGGTTCTGTGCTCAGCAGGGAATCTGTTTCTCCCTCTGCCTCTTCCCTTCCTCCTCCTCCCCTCTCTCTCCCTCAAATAAATGAATAAAATCTTTAAAAAGAAAAAAATCAGTGCATCTGTAGTCCCTGGCACCTAGCAGAGTATCCGATACAGAAAAGCGTGCTTGAGAGATCAGAAGAGAAAAGGAAAATGGGAAGGAAAGAAGATACACAGGGAAAAGCCCAGACCAGCCCCTTGGTCCATTGCTAGCTTCTCCATCTCCCCAGCACCATGTGCTGCTTCCCTCTTCTGCACTCCATCTGGCATTCATCTTATCACGTGTCCTGCTTTCTTCTGTGTGGCTGTGCTCTGGGCTTTCAAATCCCCACAGAGGCTGACCAGCTGGAAGTGAAGAACCACACCTTTTCACTCCCCCCGCCATCCAGCACCCCACCACATCCCAGGTAACACTCAACTGGTAGGGTTGTTTGTTTGTTTTTAAGGGTGGAATGGGCACCAGGTCAAGTCACTCAGAGTGGAGGCAGGTAGAATCACTTGAGAAAAGCCTCCTGCAGAAGAGAAACTAGGCTGGCTCCAGGAGGAGGGGGGAAGCATGGCTGGGAGCAGAGGGGCCGAGCAGTGCCAGCAGGAGGACTGGCCGTGCCTCCAGCCCTCTCGAGAGCTGGCTCCCAGCTCACAGTACCGTCCTCTTCCTGATCATGATTTATTCAACTGCAGCTGTGTCTGAAAATAGCTTAGGCAGGTGGCTTATTCTCAGAGGACGCAGCGTGTGGGCGGCCCTGGAGGGCAGCCTCGACATATAAACCCCGGCTAACCAGATCCTTTTACTTTGGTGGGCAGATGACACCTTACTTGGCCCATTGCACAGAGGACAACATGAGGCCAGAGGAATGACAGAGCTTACCCAGGGTTGCACAGGACCAAGAGTGGCTGGGGGAGAAAAGGGGAAAAGGGACTACCCTAGAGGAAAGAAAGCATTTGTCTTCTGGTCTGAGGGGGGCATATGGGTTGCAGTGGCCTAAGCTCCCCCCACCACCCCTGACCCAGCTTCCCTAGGGCATGCCCAGTGCTAGGAAAAGAGGTCCAGCCCAGCTGGAAGGAAGCAGTTGGATGGGACAGGAGAAAGCCATGCAGGAACTAAACCTCTGTTCCCTCATCATCTCTGGCACGCTCCCTGGCTCGGAAGCAAACCTAGACCAGCTGGGCCTCCATGTCCCCATCACTTAAAACAGGGCCACATCTCAGCTGTGCGTCTGCTTCACATGGCAGAGAGGGCAGAGAGAAAGCGAGCTCTCCTGTCTCTTCATGGAAGGGCACTGAAATCAGAGGGCTCCACCCTTATGGCCTAACCTCCTAACACCATCACAACTGGAGATTAAGTTCCAACATATAGATATTGAGGACACAAACTTCCCATGCATAGTCCTCTACCCCTTCTAGCCCCCCAAATGCATGCCCTTTTCACATGCAAAATGTATTCATTTCATCCTGGCAACCCCCAAACTCATTCATTCCAGCGTCCACTCTTTGGAGGAGCCCGCGGTCTCATCTGTCACCTCAGTCTCATGCAGGGGAGACTGGAGGTGAGCTTCCCCTGAGCGGAACTGCTCTCCAGCTGTGAGCCCATGAACCCAACCAAGTGACATGCTTCCCAAATACAACAGTGGGGCAGGCACCGGCACCAGACAGACATTCTCTTTCCAAAAAGGAGAAACAGGGAAAAAGGAAGGGATAGCAGGTCTCAAGCGAGTCCAAAACCCACAGAACAAATGGCATAAGATCTGAAGACTGGAAAGCAATTGTCTTCGGCCAGATGTTCTGCCTTCCAGGACCACAGCATTTGGGGGGGGGTCACCCCCACAGTTTAGTGAGGAGCCACTTATGCTGAGGCCCTCTGCCAAGCGGGGATCACATCCCCAGAGCTGCCCAGCCGGCTCTCTGCCCTCTTGGAAGCTAGGCAGTGGCCCTGCTGACTCTTAAGTCGCCTTCAGAATCCTTCTTTCCGGCTGACAGTGTTTCTGCTGGTACCATCTCATCTCAGTCCCTGTACTCTGTTGAGGTGGCTAATGAAATGGCTGGTTCACAGTCACACTACTCTCCTTATCCACAGGTCAGCTGGCTACAGCCTTAGTGCTCTCTTCCGAACACACTTTCCCTCTTCTCACAGTACAGACAGAATCTTTCAAATCTTTGTTTTGGTTTATTTCTGCTTAAGAATTTTGGAACCATCTTTCTCTCTCCTTGCACTTTACTGTAAGCAGTCAGGAAGAACCAGACAAACCTTTGTCAAGAAATCGCCTCAGCTAAATATCCAATTTCACTGCACCCAAGTCCTACACTCTAGAAAACACTAGAACACAACTACAATTCAGCCAAGTTCTCTGCCACTTTATAACAAGGATGGCCTTTTCTCCACTGTCACATAACATGTCCCTCCTTCCCATCTGAGGCCTTAACCAGAATGGCCTTTACCATCCTATTTCTAACAACAATCTGTGCTTGATCACTTATGTATTCTCTAAAAAGATGGACATTTTCGGAGCGCCTGGGTGGCTCAGTTGTTTAAGTGTCTGACTCTTGATTTTGGCTCCGGTCATGATCTCAGGATCCTTGGATCAAGCCCCACAGTGGGCTCCTCGCTCAGCACAGAGTCTGCTTAAGATTCTCTCCCTCGGGGTGCCTGGGTGGCTCAGTGGGTTAAAGCCTCTGCCTTCGGCTCGGGTCATGGTCCCGGGGTCCAGGGATCGAGCCCCGCATCGGGCTCTCTGCTCAGCAGGGAGCCTGCTTCCTCCTCTCTCTCTGCCTGCCTCTCTGCCTACCGGTGATCTCTGTCTGTCAAATAAATAAATAAAATCTTTAAAAAAAAAAAAATTCTCTCCCTCTTCCCCACCCTCTCCCTCTTCTCCTCCCCCTCGACCCCCATGCTTGCTCTCTCTCTCTCTCAAACAAATCTTTTTTTAAAATATTTTGTTTATTTCTTTGAGAGAGAGCAAGCACAGGCAAGGGGGAAGAGCAGAGGGAGAAACAGACTCCTTGCTGAGTAGGAAACTTGACATGGGGCTCGACCTCAGGATCCCCAGACAGTGACTTGAGCCAAAGGCACATACATGCTTAACTGACTGAACCACCCAGATGCTCTTCAAGTAAATAGATAAACCTAAAAAAAAAAAAAGAAAAAAGAAAAAGGATGTTTTTTCTTGGCACTCTTCTCTTTTCTTCCAGAGCTCTTTCCAGAACCTCTCCTCAGAGCCCCATGACAACAATATGAACCTCTTCAAGTATATGTACTTCAAAACCCTTCTAGTTGCAAAGCCACTTGCACATTTTCAGGTCTTTGTTCTAATGGCACCTACTTTTGGAAGAGCCATCTGCTCTCCTGAGCTCACCAACAAAGGCTAATCTCTTCTAGAAACAACAGAATAGATGCACCTAGAAATCTTTTACCAGCTACTGGAGCATCCTGGAGCCCAAACTGACACATGAAATTAACCATCACATACTCCATGCCATGCTGATCCTTTAAATAAAAGAACAGTCTGGGGGAGCCTGGGTGGCTCAGTGGGTTAAAACCTCTGCCTTCGGCTCGGGTCATGATCCCAAGCTCCTGGGACCGAGCCCCGCACCAGGCTCTCTGCTCAGCAGGGAGCCTGCTTCCCCCTCTCTCTCTGCCTGCCTCTCTGCCTATTTGTGATCTCTGTCTGTCAAATAAATAAATAAAATCTTTAAAAAATTAAAAATTAAAGAAAGAAAAAACAGTCTAGTTGGGGAAAAAGCAGCACAAATCCAAGTAAGTGACTTACACTAGACTTCTAACGGCATTGCATCTGCCAGGCACATTGCTCTAGAAATGCACTGGTGAAGGGCTTTGGGGGTGCCTGGAACTGAATGCACTGAGGAAGGCTCATCATGGGCAAGACCTCTGAGCTGAGCCCAAGGAGTTGTAGGCAGAGACAGAGCAGAAAGACAAGCTCTGTGGGAGAGGGAGTGATGAAGGCACCAAGTAAGGAAGAAGGTGTCCAGCAAGAGGAGCCGTGGGTCGGGAATACAGCCTACCCTGCTGGGAGGAAGGAGCAGGCTGGGAGAGGAGGCCAGAAAGGTGCCCAAGCCTGTGAAGGGCCCAGTGCATGAAGGAATTTGGATATTTACCAAGAAGCCTAGCAGGTTCCCAGCATTTTTTTAACTTAAGAATCTTTTTTTTTTTTTTTGTAACCGACTTCATTTTTTAGAGAAGTTTTGGGTTCAGAGCAAAGTTGAAAAGACACAGATATCCGTATACTCCCTGCCCACTACTACACACTCAGAGCCTACCTTATTATCAAATTCCCACACCAGAGTAGCACATTTTTACAATGGATGAACCCATGTTGGCCCATCATTATCACCTCAAGTCCATAGCCTACGCTAGGTTTCACTCTTGTGTGCACTCTATGGGTTCTGACAGATGTACAGTGACATGCATCCACTACTGTAATATCACACAGTAGTTTTACCGCCCTAAGCTCCTTCGTGCTCCACCTACTCATCAGCCCCTGGAAACTGCCCATCTTTTTACTGTCTCCATAGCTTTGCCTTTTCAGGAATGGTACATGGTTGGGATTATGCACTATGTTGCCTTTTTAGATTGGCTTCTTTCACTTAGTAATGTGCCCGCAAGATTCCTCCATGTCTTTTCTTGGCTAGATAATCAACTTTTTTAAACACTGAGTGATATTCCATTGTCCTCTTTTAATGTTAAAATATTCTGAAGATTCCACTAACATAAAAAACACATCTTTAGAATCCATAGATACAAAAACTATGATGAATCCAACAAGGCTTTGTTTGTATTATTAGCTATATTGGCCTCAAGTAAATTATTCATATCTCATAGTTTTCATGCTAAATAAAGATCAAAATGGCAGTGTTTAGGGAGTGTGTGCATGGACTCACAGATCCCAGGGATTGGTGGCATAGAGTTAGGGATGCTATAGGTATTGGATTGCTATCTAAGGATCTTTGGTAGGACACAGGACTAGTGAGATTTGCATTTTTACAAGATCATTCCAGCTAGTTGCATTGTAGGATGGACTGTAGGACTCTCCTCCTGAGACAAGTCTCCAAACACCAGAAAGTCTAGAATCCAATTTGGGTTTCAGGATCACAGCGCTAGACACCTAATTCAGAGAAGACCAGATTGTGCAGAGGCCTCAGAATCAAGTCAAGGCCATGACAAGATCATCCTGAAGAGAAGATTCAAGGTAGAGAAGCAAGCTGGTGTCATACAGCTATATCTTCTCTCAACTCTCAGTGATATACCCTCACCAAGCCATTTAAGAACAACCCTTCCCTCTAGAATTCATTTCAGAGCATGACTTGCTCAAGAGATTGGGATTCCAGGACAGAGTTGCTTTCAAAACTGAAGATCTAATTACCCTGTCCAGATTTAAAACACACACACACACATAAAACAAAAACAAAAAACCTGATGAGGCCTTGGAACAAAAATAAGACCAGGAACACGATCTCTGAGATGAGAGGGTTCAAGGTACAGAAGCTACACAAAATGGCACTAACCTTACCAATGGCCATCTGATTTCTCTGGACCCAAGAGGAGGCGAGTTCAGTGTGTCTGATGTTGTCACTCTGGGCATCTCTCTCTCTCTTTTTGCATCTTCACCCTTCCCCTGGACTACAAGCTAAACCTTCTGGAGACCACAGGAAGGATTCCAGGAGCCACAGTCATGGAGAAACACTGCAAGAGGCACCTCACAGCCCTATCGACCTAGCCTGACTCTTGAGTTGGGCAGAGCTCAAGGACAGTGCAAACAAAATTCATGCACACTGTTTTCCAATCAGGACAGTCATCACTGTTTCAGGCAAAAATCATCAGTGGGTGTTAAAACCTTCAAAGGAATGTCTTATGAGTAACAAGATATACATCACCCCAAGACCTCCCCGAAGATGACTTATTAATTATAAAAAAAAAAAGAAAGAAAGAAAGAAAGAAAAACCATGACAGTTCTGCAACAGAGAAACCTGGCAGGCTCCACCTCAACCAAGTGATCAGAATTCATTTCCCCGGTAACAGAGCAAACTGACATGAGCTGCCTCCTGAGAGGACAGGCTGAGCTGGGCACTGTATCACTTCTTTGGTATTACTGCCCAAAGTGCATATGTGACATCTGATTATGAGCAAACACCAGAAAAATGGAGTTACAGTCTACCAAGTAACAGCCTTGGACTCTTTAAAAAATAAATTGAATAATGAAAATGCAGATGGAGAGAAGGTAGCCAAGGAAAGAACTAGAAAGTTCAGCCTGTAAAGTGTTCTGTTCCTATGTAGTGTGTGCTGCCTTCTCTGCAGAGGGGTGGGGGAAAGTATATAATCCAAGACCTCTTTATGCCTAAAATTTCTCTTTGTAAGTGCTCGGTATACTCATAATGCTGGGTGTCTCTGGGGAAGGGAACTGGAGAACTGGACCGTGAGAGAGCCTGGCTTTTCACTTCAATCTTGTCATCCTATTTGAATGCTTTAAATTATTTCAGCGTGTTATTTATTCAAAGGTTTTTTTTTTTTTTAAAAAAAAGATATTATTTATTTATTTGAGAGAGAGAGAAAGAGCACAAGTAGAGGGTGGGAAGAGGCAGAGGGAGAAGCAGGCTCCCCATTGAGCAGGGAACCCCATGCAGGTCTGGATCCCAGGACCATGAGTGAACTGAAGACAGATGCTTAACCAGGCGTGCTGAGGCAGCCAGAAGCCTCTCAAAGGGTTTTTTTTTTTTTAAACTCAACCTAAAAAGGTAGCTATCAGACAAGTAGAAAAAAACAAACATATTATGAGTATGTGTTATATGATTCCATTTACATAAATTGTAAAACTATGTAAATGTCAAAATAAATAGTCAAAATAAATAAAAGGAGGACTAGGAGACTCACATTTCCCGATTACAACACTTACTCAAAGATAACAGTAATAAATACAGTGTGGTAGGACACCTGGGTGGCTCAGTCAGTTAAGCGTCTAGCCTTTGGCTCAGGTCCCACATCAAGCTCCCTGCTCAACACTGAACCCACTTCTCCCTCTGCCTGCCGCTCCCCCTGCTTGTGCACTCTCTCTCTCTCTGACAAATAAATAAATAAAATCCTAAAAGAAAAAAAAAATAGTGTTGTGTTGGCATAAAGACAGACATGCAGGCCTATGGAATAGAACTGAGAGTCCAGAAATAAGCCTGTGGCCAATAATAAATCTGTGGCCAATTAATTTTCAACAGGGGTGCCAAGACTCGTCAATGGGGAAAAAGATTCTCTTCAACATATGGTCTGAGGCAACCAGCCAGTCACATGCAAAAAACAAGGTCTGATCCCTCCACCATACCATATGCAAAAATTAATTCAAAATGGATCAACCTAAATATAACCTAACTGAAAACTTTCACAAGATACCATAAGGTTAAATCTTCATGCACCCCAGATTCAGCAATGAATTCTTAGATACAATAGCAAAAGCATACATAACCAGAGAAAAATTAGGTAAATTGGAATTCATCAAAATTAAAAACCTTCAGTCATTAAATGATATCATCCAAAAAGTGAAAAGATAACCTAGAGAATGGTAGAGAGGACTTGGAAATCATACATTTTTAAAAGGTCTAATAGCCAGAACAAATAAAGAATTCAATAAACAACAAGACAAACAACCCAACTTTAAAATAAGCAATGGACTTCAATAGAAGTCAAAGTCAAAATAAATAAATCTTCTTTTCTTCAAAGAAGATCTACACATGGCCAATAAGCATATAAAAAGATGCTCAACATAACTAGTCATTAGGGAAATGCAAATCAAAAGCATCATGAGAAACCACTTCACATCCATAGGATGCCTTTAATTAAAAAAAATTAAAAAATAAAAAAACACAGAAAGTAAGTGTTAGCTGGGACACAGAGAAACTGGAAACCTTGTATGTTCCAGGTGGGAATGGAAAGTGCTGCGGCCTCTGTGAAAAACAGCGTGGCAGTTCTTCAGAAACTTAAACATAAAACTATCATATGATCCAGCAATTCCACCCCTAGGAATGAACCCAAAAGAGTTGAAAACAGATATTCAGACAAATACTTCTAGAGGAACATTTACAGCAGTGCGATTCACAAAATTCAAAAGGTAGGAACAACTCAAATGCCTATCAACAGATGACTGGATAAGTGAAAGGTGGTGTAGCCCTACAACAGAACATTATTCACCTGTAACAAGGAATAACGGGCCAACACCCATTATCACATGGATAAGCTCTGACAACATTACACTTAAGTGAAAGAAGCCAGACACGGAAGGTCACGTGTTGCCATACAGTTCCATTTCTTTCAAGTGTCCTGAATAGGTAAATCCCGAGAGAGAGAGTATACTGGTGTTAGCCACCGGCTGGGGGCAGGGAGAAAAGGAAATGACTGTTGAATGGGTACAGTTTCCCTTTGGGGAGATGAGAATGTTCTAGAACTTGATATAGGTGGTCATTCACATAGCACTGTGAGTGTATAAAATGCTGCTGAATTGTACACTTTAAAATGGTTGATTTTATGTTTTGTGAATTTCAGCTCAATTTAAAAAAAAAGAAAATGAAGAAAAAGATGTCAGGCTAGGGTTTAGCCTCACCTTGAGGTGGGGGCAGTGCCTGGAAGGAGCCCAAGGGCAGCTTCCAGTAGGCTGGGCTCTGGTTGCACTTGAGTGTGAACTCAGCCACCTATATCCTGATGACGTGTGCTGTGACCTCCATGCATTTTATTACAGTAGCAGGAAGCTTCGATTCATACTCTTTAAAAAGGGAAGTTCTTCTTGCCACATTTAAGATGGTGATACCAAGTTTTGTCTGGTGACAAGGGCAAGGTAAGGTTGATGCAAGCAAGGTGAATTGTGCAAATGCAGGGTCAGATTCTGCCTTTGTTTCAAAGCATTGCATTTGTTATGTTGTTTGAAGTACTGCCATTAAAATAGCATTTATCTCGGGTTTTTTGGCATCCTCTTAAATGCTGCACCCCTCATGAGCCCCTCACTCACCTCACTTTAGCCCCACCCAGCCCTTAATTTCAATCTGGCACCATCGGTAAACCAAGGGAGATGCAGTCAGAATCACAAGGGCAACCTACCCTCATCTGCCTTTCACTGGCTCCAACCCAAAATGCACAGACCCACAAACACAGGTGGTGCTCAGCCTCAGGTGGCACAGATAAGACCCCTGCCCTTCTCCCTGACACTCCACCAAGCCTCCTGAACCCTCAGCTTCTGGGCCCCTGAGAGGGGGCAGTATGTAACAGGCAGGAAACCCATGGCTCCATGCTGCCTGCTAAGAAGCTAGATACAAGGTAGTAGCCAGTGTCCATCATGGAGAAATCTCAGAAGGACCCTAATAAGTGAGCATGTCCCATCCCCATAATCATTAGCCACATTCACTTCTGGAAGTGTTGCTTTGTCCTTTGTTTTCTGAGGGGGCAAAAGTAGGCACACGTGTCTTGAATATGCATATCAGGAGACAAGACAGAGGATGTGGCATTACTTGTCCAGTACTCTTTCTCTTTCTTGTACTTCTGGGAATTCACTTATGAGATCAGCCCCTCCCATCATGAAGAAAATTATTAAGACGATGTCACTTCCCTTTGGACATCAAAGGAAATTTTTAAACACAGATATTTATGAAGCAGTATATTTTTTAAATGCAGCAAAATAGAGATTGCTCCAAAGAATGTGGTAGTTTCTAGCATTTAATAATTTAGTGTATCCTATCAAGTTAGTAAAGGTATACTATATAGAAAGAAAACAAAGTTTTTAAAACCGTATAACAGAAAACCTACAAAATTGATACCTACATCTATATGAACATGCATGTGGTATATACACTTTGTCTTAAAATGAGACCAAATTCTAGAACAACACAGTCCGATAGAAATTTCTGTAATGATGGAAATATTTTCTATTTTCACCATCCAACATGGTAGCCGTGAGCCACAACTGGCTATCGAGAACTTGAAATGCAGCTAGCCTGAGTGAGGAACTGAATTTCTAATTCTGTTTCACTTTAATTAGCTTGAATTTAAATTAATTTAAATAACCACATGTATTGTACTGTATTAAACAGCACAGATCTATATAGCATTTTGAAAACATTCAATTCACTCAACACTTGATTGGCAAGGTCTTTCCAATTCAATAAATGCGTTTCTCAAACACTAGTACCTATGTACATGGTAACACAATTAGATCACAAAATGTGATGTAAAACTAGACTATAACTAGCCTAAAACTAGACTAGACTAAAACTAGCCAATAACAGTAGCATCAAAAGTAGAGAATACATTTGAAGACCATACATGACCCAAATTTAAAAACTGAGAATATCTAAGGTATTTTCCAAGAAGAAGATTAGAAACAGTGGCCTAAAGCATTGAAACCCAGGAAGCCAGAAGAATAAAATAAAGCAAAGGCACTAATAATCAGGAAACTGACCAGAGATCATGTGTGCGGGACATGAGGCTAGCTCTCTTTTAAAGAGGAGAGTCAGAGAGACATTTCTGGAGAGAGCAAATTTTCCACCGACATCTACAATTGAAAGTGAATGAAGTATGTGAAGATACAGGTTTATCAGTTGCTGCCATTTGAGACCAGAGAATTCTTTGCTGTGGGAAGGCTCCGGTCATTGCGAAATGTTCCACAGCATCACAGACTCTCTGCCCACCACATGCCAGCAGCCCCTCCTCTTCCCTCAATTGTGACAACCAGAAGCATCTCCAGATGTGGCCAAATGTCCCTGGGGAGATAGGAGGGGAGAGGAAGGAGAGGGAGTAACCCCAGGAGAGAACCACTTGTCTAGACAAAGAGTAAATTCAAGCGCCCTGAGGTGAGACAAAGTGGAAATATCCCAGAACCAAAAGAGAGACTGTCAAGTATGACTCTGGTGAGAAAGGTGACGCTAGGTAAGGCAGAGACGTGTAGGGCCTCCATGCAATCCCTTATAGGAATTTGGGTTTTATTCTAAGAGAAAGGAGAAAACATGGATCCATTGAAAGGTTTAAAGAGGTGCAGGACATGACTTACTCCGTGTTTATAAAGACCACTGATTTGGAGAATGTTCTGCAAGGGACACAAGGGCATTCATTTTGCAGAAAGAACAGCGTTGAACAGTTCAGCCTCTTACCTGTCAATGGGCTTCTCTGTGCCTCCTTTTCCTCACTTATAAAACGGACATAATAGTACACATACCCTGTCAGAAACACAAGAAGTAACAAGAGTTGGTGACAATGTGGAGAAAAAGGAACCCTCATGCACTGTTGGTGGGAATGCAAATTGGTTGCAGCCACTGTGGAAAACAGCACGGAGGTTCCTCCACAAATTAAAAATTAGAGGGGCACCCGGGTGGCTTATATGGTTAAGCCTCTGCCTTCAGATTAGGTCATGATCGGAGAGTCAATCCGGGATCAAGCCCCACGTCGGGCTCCCTGCTCAGCAGGAAGTCTGTTTCTCCCTCTGCCCCTCACCCCACTCTGTCTCTCTCTCAAATAACTAAATAAAATCTTTTTAAAAATTTTTAAAATAGAACTACCCTATAATCCACTAATTCTACTACCAGGTATTTACCCAAAGAAAAGGAAAACACTCATTCAAAAAGGTATATGTACTCCTAGGTTTATTGCAGCATTATTTACAACACTCAAGATACGGAAGGAACCTAAGTATCCATCCATAGACAAATGGATAAAGAGGAGGTATATACACAGAATAGAATATTACTGAGCCACAAGAAAAGAATGAAATCTTGCCATTTGCAACAACATGGATGGAACTAGAGGGTATAATGCTGAGTGATGGGAGTCAGAGAAAGACAAATACCATATGATTTCCAAATGTGGAATTTAAGAAACAAAACAAACAAATGAAGAAGAAAGACACAATTGGAAAAATACTCTTAACTACAGAGAACAAACTGGTGGTCACCAGACGGGAGGTGGATGGGAGGTGTGGGGGACAGATGAAATAGACAAAGGGGATTAAGAGCACACCCATCTTTTTTTTAACTTAGAGAGTTATTATTTTTTAAATAAACATATGACATATTTTTTTTCATTTTTAATGTTATTTAATTCCAGTGTAGCTAACATCAGTGTTATATTATTTTTATTTATTTATTTTTTTAATAAACATATAACATATTTTTATCCCCGGGGTACAGGTCTGTGAATCGCCAGGTTTACACATTTCACAGCACTCATCATAGCACATACCCTCCCCAATGTCTATATCCTGACCACCCTCTCCTGTCCCCCCTCCCCCCAGAAACCCTCAGTCTGTTTTTTGAGATTGAGTCTTTTATGGTTTGTCTCCCTCCCAATCCCATCTTCTTTCATTTTTTCTTTTCCTACCACCCCCCACACATTGCATCTCCACTTCCTCAAATCAGGGAGATCATATGATAGTTGTCTTTCTCCGATTGGCTTATTTCGCTAAGCATAATACCCTCTAGTTCCATCCATGTTGTCACAAATGGCAAGATTTCATTTCTTTTGATGGCTGCATAGTATTCCACTGTGTATATATACCACATCTCCTTTATCCATTCATCTGTTGATGGACATCTAGGTTCTTTCCATAGTTTGGCTATTGTGGACACTACTGCTATAAACATTCAGGTGCACGTGCCCCTTCGGAGCACCACGTTTGTATCTTTAATCCTAAAGATATACCCAGTAGTGCAATCACTGGGTCATAGGGTAGCTCTATTTTCAGTTTTTTTTGAGGAACCTCCACACTGTTTTCCAGAGTGGTTGCACAAGCTTGCGTTCCCACCAACAGTGCAGGAGGGTTCCCCTCTCTCCGCATCCTCACCAGCATCTGTCATTTCTTGACTTGTTAATTTTAGCCATTCTGACTGGTGTGAAGTGATATCTCATTATGGTTTTTATTTGTATTTCCCTGACGCCAAGTGATGTAGAGCATTTTTTCATGTGTCTGTTGGCCATCTGGGTATCTTCTTTGCTGAAATATCTGTTCATGTCCTCTGCCCATTTCTTGATTGGATTATTTGCTCTTTGGGTTTTGAGTTTGCTAAGCTCTTTATAGATTTTGGACACTAGCCCTTTATCTGATATGTCGTTTGCAAATATCTTCTCCCATTCTGTCAGTTGTCTTTGGTTTTGTTCACTGTTTCCTTTGCCGAAGAGCACACCCATCTTGATGAACACTGAGAAACATAAAATTGTTGAATCATTACATTGTACACCTAAAACTAATGCAACACTGTACATTAATTATATTGGAATAAAATAAGTAAAGCAATAAATAATTTTTTTGAAAGCAAGTAAAATGATAATAGTAGTAGTGGCAGCACACACACCCTGAGGGTGATTTTGAGAATTAAAAGGAACTAGGATTTATGATACACTTAGAAAGGTTCCTGGCACATAGTAAGTGCTTTACAAGCCATTTACTCTTTTTTTTTTTTAAATTAACATATAATGTGTCATTTGCCCCAGGGGTACAGGTCTGTGAATCACCAGTAAGCCCTTTACTCTTAGGATGACTGCATTCATCTGGGTGAAAGGTGATGTAAACTTTGAGTGGTGGCTTATCTCTACGGAAGGGCTGTAGCTGTAGAGTACTGTAGTTAAAAGGCTTAACTGAAGATGCTAAAGCTTGAAGAGAAGTGGGCAAAAATGGTGGGCGAGTGGGTTGATGGGCGGGTGAGTGGGCAGGGAGGGAAAGGCAGTAATTGCGGATAACTTCAAGGTTTTGGGCTTAGGCAATTGTGTAGATGGGGGTCCCCTTTATGCAGTGGACAAGATAAGACATTGTTGTGGAAAATCTGAAGTGACCAAGGAAACTCAAACGCCACCTGGGAGAGCAGGGAAAACTTAGCTTTATTAACTTTAGCTTTATTAACACCAGTGGGCTCAGCAGGATTCCTTCCCAAAGACTGAGCATCCTAAAGGGTTAAGAGTAAGTTTTTATGGTTATGGGTAATGGGGGATGGTAATGGGGTGTTTTCCAGGTCTCTCAAGGCCCAGTCACTTTCCCAGTCTCTCAAGGCCAAATGGCCCTTTCATGTGGAAGTATAATCTATGTGGAGGTGTCTCAGGAGAGTGTGGGGGGACTATTTCTTTTTCTTTTATTCAAACAGGACTGGGCTTCTGGTCTTTTTCTTCTGTCTCAGCAGGAGCAATGACTTGTTATCTTAGTCAAATGGAATGGCTATTTGGTCTTTTCTTGGCCTTAACAGGAGCAAAGGGGAGTCAGGGACCAAAAGGGGCTGGAGCGGAGAGTCTCTATCCCCTTCAACATAATGGATTTGAGCCCATCATGTGAACATATTAATAAGACTGAGAGACTGGAGGCAGGAGACCAGCCAGCAGGCTACTGCAACAGTCCAAGCAAGAGAAGGTGAGTATTAGACTAGCACTGTGTCAGTAAGACTGAAGAGGAAGAGCTGGCTCCCAGGAGTATTTTGCAGGTAGAATTCAAGTTTGGATGAGTGACAGGATAGGGGGTGAAAGCAGGAAAGGGTGATGCCTAGGATTTGGGCTGAGAAAGATTTTGTGCTTGGAGTCACCCTCACCCCCAGGTCTACCCATTCCTCCAATAGCTCCTAGAAGGCTGAATGAATGAGATCTGTTGATTCCCACCCAGAGAAGCTGAAATACATGCTTTTCTACACACTGCACTTTGGAAAAAGAATACCTATGAACATTCTCTGCCTTTCCTTCCTGCCAATGAGCAGCAGAAATGCCTCCAACATAAAGAAAATGTTTCAGATTTTTTTTTTCCTTTTCCGTATCTAAGTGTTGAATTTCTCTTCCCTTTGGAGAAGCCTGACCCAGAGTAGCTACAGGATGCTGCATTTACATGCAGCTCTATTGGCTGAAGCCAGTTGGCAAGGAGTGCTGGGTAACTGTCAGCCTCTTCAGACAGAGTTAGGGATATTATGAGCTTGTAAATCAGGAGACAGCAGCTTGCTTACAAAGCAGCTTTGCCCAAGAAGATGCGTCCTGAATTTGGAAAGTTGAGATAGAAGTGGCTCCAGACAGCTGTGGGATCTCTGCCTCCCCCTTTTCTTTTTCCAAAAGCCAATAAAAAAAAAAAATGCTAACTCTATTCACATTCCACAAGGATGAGTCTTGTTTATCCCTAGGCACAGATGTACCTGCCAAAAAAACTGCTAATGCGTTTTCCCTTTCATGGAGAGACTGAGTCAGGACTCAGGGGGGCTATTCTCACCTCTCAGGCAGCCCTTTCTGGCCCTCCCCTGACTTCATGCAAACTGAGAAGAACTGAACTTGGCCAAGACAGAACCCTGAGCTTGAGCCCAAAAACCCAAGCAGCCCAATACCCCATGCTCTCCAGCGTCTCTGCCAGGGGCTGATGCACAGAAGGCAGGCGTGAGCAAGATCTTTTGGGCAGGCAGGTCCTAGCCTTCAGGGGAGACTCTAACCCTATTCTTTAGAACCTAGCAACCCACTTCTCCACCTTCAACCAACCTTGAGAGAAAAGGGAGCCACCAGCAGTTTATCCCACTCTTATAAGTTTCCTCTGCTTTATATCTTCCATCTCTTCCTACTCACTCCCAACCCATAACTGTATTAATCAAGTCTTTTATGCTCTGTATCCTGATGCTTCTACATCCGGGGTGACTACTTACCCCAGGGTTAACTGATTCCTAGAGACTGATGCACCATTCACCTACAAGGGCATCTTTCAATGCAAACCAGCCAATCTAATTTAATCTATCTAATTTACCAGTCGAACTTAGCTACCCATCTGCTCTGACAGTGCCCACATCCTCAACCTCCTCCTTTAGCAAGCTCTCATGCTCCAGGCCACTAGCCATCTGCCCTAATCATCATAAGGCCAGGTACCAGCCAATCAGAATCACTCCTTTCAGAAGCCACAGAAATTATTCAAACTAGCCAATCCTAAGCCTGCTTATCTTACCTCACCCATTCTTTCCTATAGAAACTCCCTCTCCCGCTTCTGCATCCTGACCAAGCCCAGTGCTTCCCAGTGAAGCCCCCTATGGATCATGTGTCCCTCTTCTTAGGATCTGTGAATATAACAAACTACCTTTTTAATGACAGTCATTTCCTGATCTGTTGGCCTTGCCATACGTAATAAAACCTATTATTTTTAAACAATGACCTCAGACTTCAGCTCTGACCTGCTTCTGGAGTTGTCCTCATTGGGTGACCTCCTTGTTGCTAATTCTAATGGATACAATTTAGTCTTTACTTGACACCCTGAGTGCTCCCTCACTGAAACATGCCCATTTCTGTGGTATATCCTTCTCCTGGTTCTCCTAGCCTTCTGGTACTCCCTTCCTTAATTATCAATGCTCCTTCAGATGCTGCCTTAGGTTCTGTTTTCTCTTGGGTCTATATGTCTCCCTGAGTGCTCGTTATCACCAATTGCCCAACACCTGCCAGATATCTACCCTCTACTCAGACCTCACTTCTCAGCCGACCTCTCCACAAGGATGGCCCACAGGTACTTCAAGCTCAGCATGGCCAACAACAAATTCATGATCTTTTGCCCCAAAGCTGCCTTGTCTCATCTCATCCTCCAGAGAAGCTACACCAGAAACCTGGGAGTTCTTGTAATCCTCACCAAACACATCCAGGAAGTGCATAGGTATTGTGAATTCTCCACATGGGTCTCCCTCACCTGTCCTAGCTCCTTCATCTCCTCTAGTCCTGCCCTATTTCAAAGCCCTCAGGCCCGTCAGCAGAGCTCCTATGCTCTCAGTTGCTCTGTACCTACTCTGTGCACGCTTCCAATCCCACTGTCACCCTGGTCTCCACTCATCTCTCCCAAATGCAAGTCTCATCATGCCTCCCCCCTTTTTAGAGCCTTCCACGGTCCCCTACTGCTTACTGGATAAAATCTTCAGCCTTATACATCCAGTCTCTTGTGATCTGGGTCCTTCTCCCTCCCCAACCATATCTCAGGTTCTACCCCCTCCTCCCACTCCAAGCTTGAGCCACACAGAACTTCAGAATATGCAATTCCCTAGAAACACTTCCCTCTTTCATGCCTTTGCTTCTGAGACTCCCTCTGTTGCGAGTGTCTTTCTACTTCTTTCCAGAAAAACAACCACTGCTTTCTCCGAAACTCTCCTTGGAAATCCCTCATTTTCTTACCCCACAGAAAGCACCTACAATACTTGATTGCTCTTATTTTTATGTTCATTCAAAAATATTTGTTGAGGGGTGCCTGGGTGGCTCAGTGGGTTAAAGCCTCTGCCTTCGGCTTGGGTCGTGATCCCAGGGTCCTGGGATCAAGCCCCACATCCAGCTCTCTGCTCATCAGGAAGCCTGCTTCCCCCTCTCTCTGCTGCCTCTCTGCCTACTTGTGATCTCTGTCTGTCAAATAAATTTTAAAATATATATATATATTTGCTGAATAATTAAAATGTCAAAAATTAAAGACGGGGGGGCAAGATGGCAGAGGAGTAGGAGACCTAAATATTATTGGGTCCCAGGAATTCAGCTAGATAGTTACCAAACCATTCTGAACACCTACAAACTCAACAGGAGATCGAAAAGAAGAAGAACAGCAATTCTAGGAACAGAAAATCAACCACTTTCTGGAAGGTAGGATATGCAGAGAAGTGAATCCGAGGTGATATACAGGAAGAGAGACCACAGCAGGAGGTGCCAGCCCCCAGCAAGCGATGGAGCAGCAGAGCACAAAATCAGAACTTTTAGAAGTCTTCTCCACTGAGGGACGTCGCACCTAAGCAGTGGGGGGAGGAAGGGAGTGGCCCTTGCAGGGACAGTGTAGAGTCAGGACCCTCAGGGTCACAGAAAGACCGTGTCTGAGTGCAGCAGAGCTCCCAGGTATCAGAGCGGGGAAGCCAACTACAGAGACCGAGCTGAGGAGTGAGCTCTCAGCTCAGGGTTACCTTAAACTGTGATCTGCAGCACAGTTGGGCCACTGCTCTTCAAGCAGAGACCCTACAAGTAGTAGATCCAGGGAGACTCCCTCCTTCTTCCTCTGGGAGGAGTGGTGCAGGAGTGCACGGCAGGAATCTGCTGGGTTTGGAAACTCCAAATGGGGCCGTGCGCCAGAGACAGAAATGCTGGGTCCCAGGTCAGATGAGCTCGGAGTGCTACTGGAGACCAGGGAGATAGGAGGGATTGACTGCTTTTCCGTGAGGGCACACTGAGGAGTGGGACCCTGAGACCTCGGCTCCTCCGGGGCAGGAGATTGGGAGGCTGCCATCTTCATTCCTGTCCTCCAAAGCTCCACAGAAAGCAATCAAGCAATCAGGAAACAAAAGCTCCAAGAGCAAACCCAGGCCGAGCCTATTGCTTAGCCTGGCTCCTGGCAAGGGCAGTGCAATTCCGCCTCAGGCAAAAACATTTGAGAATCACTGCAACAGGCCACCCTCCCTGGAGATCAACAAGAATATCCAGCCAAGACCAGTTTGATAAGAACTGTAAAACTTCAGAGCTACAGGAATACAGCACATAGAATTCATGGCTTTTTCCCCATAATTCTTTAGTCTTTCAAAGTTAAATTTTTTAAATTTTTTTTCTTATTCTCTTTTTAAAATTTTTCCTCTTTCCTATTTTAACATTTTTAACTATTTTATCTTATCAATCTTTTCAAAAATCTTTTTTAATTTTCATTGTTATAGTCATATCATATCCCTTTATTGTATTTAACCTTATTTTCTGTGTACATATAGGTTTTTCTTTCTTTAAAATTTTGGGATACAGTTTCTTCTAACAGATCAAAAGAAACCTCAAATCTAGGACATGGCTTTGTTCTATTCTCCAGTCTTATCACATTTTTCCTCTTTTTTTTTCTTTTTTCAACCAACTTCTTATCTTATCAATTCCTTTTTTAGAATCTTTTTTAATTTTCACCTTTATAGTCATATTCCATGCCTTCAACACATTTACCTTTATTTTGGGATATATATAAGTTCTTCTTTCTTTAAAATTTTGGGATGCAGTTTCCTCTAACAGACCAAAACACACCCAAAATCAAGTGTGTGGCTCTGTTCTATTCACCAGTCTAATATATATATATTTTTTTCTTTTCTTTTCTTTTCTCCTTTCTTCTATCCCCTCCCTCCCAGTTTCGGGTCTCTCCCAATTTGGTTAGTGTATATTTTTGTGGGGTAATTGCTACCCTTTTAGTATTTTGTTCTCTCATTCATCTAGTCTTATCTGGATAAAATGACAAGGCGGAAAAACTCACCTTGGAAAAAAACAACAACAACAACAAGAGGCAGTACCAACAGCTAAGGACCTAATCAATGTGAACATTAGTAAGATGTCAGATCTAGAGTTCAGAATGACGATTATCAAGGTGCTAGCTGGGCTCCAAAAAAGCGTGGAAGATATTAGAGAATCCCTTTCTGGAGAAATAAAAGAACTAAAATCTAACCAAGTTGAAATCTTAAAAAAGCTATTTATGAGGTATAATCAAAAATGGAGGCTCTTACTGCTAGGATAAATGAGGCAGGAGAGAGAATCAGAGATATAGAAGACAAAATGATGGAGAATAAAGAATCTGATTAACTACGGGACCACAAGGGGAGAATTTGAGAGATGAGTGATACCATAAATGAAACAATATTAGAATAATTGGGATCCCAGAAGACGAAGAAAGAGAGAGAGGGACAGAAGATATATTGGAGCAAATTACAGCAGAGAATTTCCCTAATTTGGTGAAGGGAACAAGCATCAAAATCCAGGAGGCACAGAGAACCCCCCACAAAATTGATAAAAATAGGTCAACACCCCATCATCTAATAGTAAAACTTACAAGTCTCCGGGACAAAGAGAAAATTCTGAAAGCAGTTCAGGATAAGAGGTGTGTCACATACAACAGTAGAAATACTAGATTGGAACCAGACCTATCTACAGGGACCTGGCAGGCCAGAAAGGACTGGTATGATATATTCAGAGCACTAAACGAGAAAAATATGCAGCCAAGAATACTATGTCCAGCTAGGGGTCACTGAAAATAAGAAATTTTTAAAAAAAACTTCCAGGGCAAACAAAAACTAAAAGAATTTGCAAACACCAAACCTGCCCTACAGGAAATATTGGAAGAGGTCCTCTAAGCAAAAAGAGAGCCTAAAAGTAACAGACCAGAAAGGAACAAAGACAATATACAGTAACAGTCACCTTATAGGCAATACTAAATACTAAATTCATATCTTTTAATAGTTACCCTGAATGTAAGGACTAAAAGACCCAATCAAAAGACACAGGGTATCAGAATGGACTCAAATACAAGACTCATTGCTGTCTGAAAGAAACTCATTTTAGACCCAAAGACACCTCCAGGTTTAAAGTGAAAGGGTGGAAAAAAATTTACCATGCTAATGGACATCAAAAGAAAGCTGGGGTGGCAATCCTTATATCAGATAAATTAGATTTTAAGACATGAGGAAGATGTCTTTAAGAGATGAGGAAGAACACTGTATCATACTGAAAGGGTCTGTCCAACAAGAAGATCTAACAATTTTAAATATCTATGCCCCTAACATAGGAGCAGCCAATTATATAAACTGATTAATAACAAAATCAAAGAAACACATTGACAATAATAGTAGGAGACTTCCAATACCCCCCCTCACTGAAATGGACAGAGCATCTAAACAAAAGATCAACAAGGAAATAAAGGCTTTAAATGACACACTGGACCAGATGGACATCACAGATATATTCAGAATATTCCATCTCAAAGCAATAGAATACACATTTTTCTCTAGTGCACATGGAATGTTCTCTAGAATAGATCACACCCTGGGTCACAAATCAGGTCTCAGCCAGTACCAAAAGACTGGGACCATTCCCTGCATATTTTCAGACCACACTGCTTTGAAACTAAAACTCAACCACAAAAGGGAAGTTGGAAAGAACTCAGATACATGGAGGCTAAAGAGCATCCTACTAAAGAATGAGTGGGTCAACCAGGAAATTAAAGAAGAATGTAAAAAGTTTATGGAAACAAATGAAAATGAAAACACAACTGTTCAAAATATTTGGGACACAGCAAAGGCAGTCCTGAGAGGAAAGTATATAGCAATACAAGCCTTACTCAAGAAATAAGAAAGGTCTCAAGTATACAACCTAACCCTATACCTAAAGGAGCTGGAGAAAGAACAGCAAAGAAAGCCTACATCCAGCAGGAGAAGAGGAATAATAAAGAACAGAGCAGAAATCAATGAAACAGAAGCCAAAAGAACAGTAGAACAAATCAACGAAACTAGGAACTGATTCTTTGAAAGAATTAGTAAAATAAACTAATTGATAAACCCCTGGCCAGACTTATCAAAAAGAAAAGAAAAAGGACTCAGATGAATAAAATAATGAATGAAAGAGGAGAGATCATAACCAACAGCAAAGAAATAAAAACAATTATAAGAACATATTATGAGTAGAAACAGGCCAGTATTCCTGAGGAACACAGACGCAAAATTCCTTTAAAAATATTAACAAAATGAATTCAACAATACATTAAAAGGATGATTCACCACAATCAAGGAATTTAACCCAGGAACTCAAGAATGGTTCAATAACAACATCAATGAAGATGATACTTCATATTAACAAAATGACAGGTAAAAATCATATGATCATCTCAATAGAAACACAAAAAGCATTTGAAAAAAATTCAACATCCATTCATGACAAAAACTCTTAACAAAATGGGTATAGAGGGAACATGCCTCAACATAATAAAGGCCACATATGACAAACTTAGAGCTAACACCATACTCAATGGTAAAAAGCTGAAAGCTTTTTCTCTAAGATCAAGAACAAGACAAGGATGTCCACTTTCACCACTTGTATTCAATACAGTACTGAAGTCCTACCCATAGCAATCAGACAAGAAAAAGAAATAAAAACATTCAAATTAGTTAGGAAGAAGTAAAACTGTCACCATTTGCTGATGACATGATCCTACACAGAGAAACCCTGAATCCTACACACACACACACACACACACACACACACACACACAAAAGCATGCAATCTGTTAGAACTAAATTCAACAAAGTTTCTGTATACAAAACAAATAAACAGAAAGCTGTTGTGTTTCTACACACCAATAAAGAACTAGCAGAAAGAGAAATTAAGAAAACTACCCCATTTATAATTGCATCACAAAGAATAAAATACCTAGGAGTAAATTTAACAAAGGTGGTAAAAGAGCTATACTTTGAAAACTATAAGATACTGATGAAAGAAATTAAAGATGACTCAAATAAATGGAAAGATATACCAGGTTCATGAACTGAAAGAATATTGTTAAAATATTCATGCTATCCAAACCAATCTACAGATTCAGTGCAATCCCTATTAGTGCTCACTGCAGCAGCATGTGTACTAAAACTGAGACAATACAGATAAGATTAGCATGGCCTCTGAAAAATGATGACATGCAATGTAATCCCTATTAAAATACCAGCAGTATTTCTTACAGAACTAGAACAAAAAATCCTAAAATTTGTATGGAACCACAAAAGACCCCAAGAGCCAAACCAACATTGAGAAAAAATAACAAAGTTGGAGAATTCATAATCTCAGATTTCAAACTTTACGACAAAGCTATAGAAAACAAAACAGCACAGTACCAGCTCAAAAATAGATACACAGATCAATGGAACAGAATAGACAGCCCAGAAATAATCCCGCACTTATATTGTCAATTAATCTTTGACAAAAGAGGCGAGAACATACAATGGATAAAATACAATCTTCGTAAGTGGTGTTGGGGAAAGTAGACAGTTACATGCAAAAGAATGAAACTGGACCATTTTCTCAAACCATATACAAAAATAAACTCAAAATGGATTACAGACCCAAATGTAAGATCTGAAGCCATAAAAATCCTAAAAGAGAACAGAGGCAGTAACCTCTTATACATCACTATAAGCGATATTTTTTGTCTCCTCAGGCATTGGCAATAAAAGCAAAAATAAACAATTGGGACTACATCAAACTAAAAGCTTTTGCCCAGTGAAGAAAACCATCAACAAAATGAAAAGACAACCTACTGAATGGGGGAAGATATTTTCAAATGATATACCTGATAAAGAGTTAATACCTGAAATATATAAAAAATTCCTACAACTCACCTCCAAAAATAAACAAAACGAATCAATGTTATTAAAAAAATGGCCAGAGAACCTGAATAGACAATTTTCCAAAGAAGACACAGCACAACCAACAGACACATGAAAAAGACAGTCAACATTACCAATCATCAGGGAAATGCAAATCACAACCTCTATGAGATTACCCCACACCAGTCAGAATAGCTAGTATCAAAAAGACAAGAAATAACAAGCGTTGGCAGGCATGTGGAGAAAGGAAACTCTGGTGCACTATGGGTAGGAATGTAAATTGTTGCAGCCACTATGGAAAATAGTATGGAGGTTCCTATATAAATTAAAAACAGAACCACCATATTACCCAGTAATTCCACTTTTGAGTATTTGTCCAAAGAAAATGAAACACTAACTTGAAAAGATATATGCACCCCTGTGTTTATTGCAGTTTTATGAAAGCCAGGATATGGAAGCAAACTATGTGTTCATTGACAGATAATTGAATAAAGATGTGGTATATGTACACAATGGAATATTACTCAGCCACAAAAAAGAATGAAATATGGATGGTATGCTAAGTGAAATAAGTCAGACAGAGAAGGAGAAATACCATAGAATTTCATTTATATGTGGAATCTAAAAAAACAAAACAAAAAGTCAGAAACAGATATAAATACAGAGAACAAACTGGTAGTTGCCAGAGGAGAGGGGGATAAGGAAATGGGCAAGGTGAAGGGAATTAGGAGATACAAACTTCCAATTATAAAATAAGTCACAGGGATGAAAAGTACAGCACAGGGAATACAGTCAACAATATTGTAATGCCTTTATATGATGACAGAGAGTAACTACTATTATCAGAGTGTTTCACAGTGTATGTAATTGTCAGATCACTATGTCGTACACCTGAAACTAATACTACACTGTATGTTACCTAACTGGACTTCAAGTAAATCCTTTGAAAAAAATGTATGTCAACTACATGCTAAATAAATAAACAAATAAATAACATTGAGAGGTCTCTTCATGCTGGGGCTCTAGCACAAAGACATACAGCAGTAAACAAGACAGACACGGACACGGACCTCAAGGCAGAGTCTATCATACCACCTTGCTTCCCCAGCAGCTGCCCTCTACCTCCTCCCTAGCCACACTCTGGACATAGTAGAAGAGTTAAAAAACCACCTGGGCAGGAGAGGGTCTACATGGACCTCTTTTCATCCCCTATTCCGACCCCAGAGTCATCCTTCTAAAGAATGCATCTCTCTGGCCATATCACACCGTTCCTGTAGACCACTGATGACTCCCCATCACCCACACCCAAACAGACAAGAGCTTTCTCGGAAGGCTCTTTCCCATTCTTCCAGTGTCCCCTTTCAGCATTCACTGCCTCAGACAACCCCAAACTGCCTGCATTGTCCCATACCCACTTTGCTTTGTCTCTATGTTTTTGTTCACACCATCTCCTCTGTCTTAATGCCCTTCCTTCCCTTCATCTGCTTTATTTGTTATCTATTGCTGTGTATCAAACCACTCAGACTAGTAACTAAAGGTAACCACAATTCTGTGAATCAGCAGTTTGGTTAGAGATCAGCTGGAATAGTGCATACATTTGGTCCAAACAGAGTTGGCTGGGCTCACCCACACACTGTGGTCAGCTGACAGGTGCGCTGGGGTTGGATGCTCCAAGAGGGGCTCACAGGGTGTCTAGCCATTGGGTGAGGCTCCCAGCTGGAGCATCTCAGTTCAAGTCTCTCTCCCGTGGCTAGCCTGGTCTCTCACATAGCAACTGGATTCCAAGAACCAAGTCCTGATGGGCAAGGGCTTATGAAGTCTCTGCCTGTGTGAGGTCACATCTACCTAGGACTAAAGCATGTCATATAGCTAAGCCCAGAATCAGTTTGTTAAAGGTGTGACTCATTGGGGGGCCATTAACGTAGCAATCTACAAGTCTAACGCGCAGGGTTTGTCATCCTTCCCAAAACACCCAAAATAGTATCCAATCATACACCACGCTCAAAGTCCATGATCTCACAAGGTGCAGCAAGTCTGGATGTGACTGAGCCCCTGGGGTACAACTCCTCGTGTGTGGCTCCTTTTGATCCAAAGACCTATGAACTAACAAGACAAGATGTCTGCCCTCCATGCGCCAGCAAAGTGTCAAGACACAGGCACAGGAGAACTATTAAAAAGGAGAAAAATAGGAGGTATATAGAGATCACTGATTCAAAGCAATTCTGAAATTCAGCCAGGTTCTGTTATCAGGACCCCTCCCTCATTCTACTTGAATAGCATCCAGTTCTGCGTGGCTTCTAGTTATACCCACTGGGCTCCTGGTTCTGCCCATAAGAGAAGGCCCTTGTGAATATTGGCCACCTTACTACCCATAGAAAATTGGGGGTCCAGAAGCCTATTTTCACTTTTTAACGATTTCAGTTCTTTTTAGCCCAAACTAATAGAGTCTTTTCCAAAACAATACTCTGAAATTTTATGGGTTTTCTAGGGGTATTATTAGCTTCACTTCTTGCTCCAAAAGCCACATATATAGTTAATTTCATGAAGATTCTACTCCAGCTATAAAACAACTTTACTATTCTTAGAAACCCTTTTGGTTAACTGAGGTGGTCTACTAGGCACCACCTTAAATCTTCTAGGGGTCTTAACAAAGATTCTACAATTGATTCTACAATTCTACAATGGTTTCTTCTTTACCTTTAGACCAGTTCTAACTTGGGGGATCTGCTGCCTGCTATAGAGACTGGAAATGAGAACTAGTTTTCCTTCCCAAACCAGCTAGCTGGACAGATCCTTATTTAGCTCATCCCTCTATTATTACACCCGACATGCCAGCTAGAAGCACCCAGATGGCACTTTTAACATCCCACCTCTACATCTCTTAAGCAAAACCCAGAAACTCATCAGGCCCACTTTCTGCCAGTGGCCTCGACACTATGTAATACTCATCAGCCTTGGTCCAAGCAGTTTCCAGCTCCCTTTCTAGGGCACTCAGAACTCTGCTGCCTGTCATTCAAGCCTTCACCCACCATCCTGTTCCAAATACCACATGCTCTGGCTTTTAAGACAGCACCACGCTTTTAGTATCAATTCATGTGACAGAAATCTATGGTTACATAACAAATCACCTAAAACAATAGCTTAAAACAGCCTCCATTTTGTTAAAGCTCATCAGTTCTCTGGACAGATTTGTCTCTGTCCCACCACATCTGGTGCCTTGGCTTTAAAATGTGAGCAGCTAGTGGACAACTCAAACAGTTTTGGTGCTGAGATAATCTAGAAGCTTCTTTATCTACATATCTGGAGCCTGGGCTGAAATGACTCTGAAGGCTAACTTCTCCTGGGACCATCTACCAAACTGCCTACATAATGTCTTTTCATGTGACTAGGGCTTCCTTACAGCATGGCCTCAGGATAGTCAGGCACTTTACATGGTGGCCATAAGAGGTAACGTTCCTGCAAACAAAATAAAACCTATATGGTCCTTTAAGATCTAAATTCAAAAGTCTTGGGGTCCCTGGGTGGTTTAGTTGGTTAAGTGCCTGCCTTCAGCTCAGGTCATGATTTCACGGTCCTGGGATCAAGCCCCATATTGGGCTCCCTTCTCAGCAGGGAGTCTGCTTCTCCCTCTCCCTCTGCCCCTCTCCTCCCCTCAGCTTGTACTCTCTCTCTCTCTCTCTCTCAAATAATAAAATCTTTTTAAAAAATAAATAATCAGAAGTCTTTTAACATCATTTCTGCCATAGTCCATTGACTGAAGCAGTTTCATCCCCATTGAGATTCATAAGGGAACACAGACTTGTCGCTCTCACCATCAAGAACGACCCGGGGGCACACAGGGTGGCAAGCTTCTTTATTGCGCTCTCCTGCGCCGCGATCTGGGGGCAGCCCTGTCCCTGGGATGCCCCGCTGGAAGCAGCCCCGTCCGGGGCCCCGGGGGTCTCTGCCAGGCGCACCACACCGCAGCGCCGGGAACCCGTGCTGGTCCACCGCTCCCGGGGCCCCGCAGCTCCTCCCCTACACGGAAGTTCATGCACATATATACGGTTTGTAATAGCCAATGAGCAGCCCTATCATGCAGCACGCGCATGATCATTCCCTTCCACCACCTAAGGGTCCCACAGTGTTCATTCACCTCTTACATAAGCTGTCAGCCAATCACATTTTGTTCCTCAAAAGCGCATGCGCCATTTTGCTCTTAATCTGCCAGCGTGGCTCCCGACAGCTCCCCCTTTTTTATTTTATTTATATGTGATGGCTGAGACCGTGCCTGTCTTAGGTTGCCGATCCTCACTACCCATGCTTACCCGTCATCGGGTACTCCTCCTGGTCGAGGGGCCCCTGTCTTAGGTTGCTATGATGTGGGATCAGTCTTACCCGTCTTTGACTACCGGTCTAGCATGCCTAGCCATACTTGGGGGGAGGTACCAGCCTCGAGAGCCATCATGGCCTGGGCCATGAGTTGTTGCTGTCGACGTTGTCGACGACGGAGGCTACAAAACCAGCGTATCATAAATACATTGGCTATCACTAGCAGGATGGCCAAGGCTCCCAGGCTGGCCCATTGTTTGAGGAACGAGACTGATTGCTGCAGCATGTTAAGCCAATCTTGGACTGAGGCAATGGGCCCCTTAGTGGCATTTAGGGTGACAATTTGGGCTCTCAACTGTCGGGTTAAATTCTGGAACTTGAGATTCCAGGTACCATAAGTTACTGGGGTAACACAGAGTCCTGGCATGTTCCTTATGCATCCAATAGCCAATAATGACCCCAGGATATCAACCTGTTCTTGTACTAGATCTACTCTCTGATTTACAATGAGAATCCCTGCATGTAAATGTCCATTGATTTGGTCTTGTGTTGCGAGAGCCTCGGCCACCAGTCCTGTGACGTTGTTGAGAGTTGCAGCAGTTTGTACTGATGTTGTTAGCGCCATTGCTGCGGCGGCCGTAGACGCTGCAATGGCTGCAATTACGGCTGCGGTGATCCCAAAGTCTCGTTTGTGGCGAAGCAACACCGGCAAATTGTTCGAGTCCACTTGTAGAATATCTGATTCATTTGTCAGGGGCAGTGGGAACGGCCACGCTTTCACGAGAGCCCACAGCTGAACTGGCTCCGCCGTTGTCTTGGTGTTGGGATGTAGATTTATCATCATCGTCATCCACAGGGTCCACAGGCTCCATGACCACCATCCTCGTGAGCCTCTCTGGCACCCAGATTGGAGTTGGTGCATCCTGAGGAAAAACACAGAGAGATCCTCGGTGCCATCGGAGCACCGGGTCCGGGCCTCTCCAGAGGCCTGTAAGTATATCTTTCCATTTGACCATCATTTGCATCTTTTTTTTTGCTGGCCCCAATGTCGCTCTGCAGCGGAAAGGCCATCTTTGTCCAGGGTTAGAAAATTTAAAATGAAGGTTACTAGGTTAGTGAGATCCTTAGGTGTGTTGTAGTCCTCCCCTATTCCCCCTTTTTTAATTTTTTGTAGGGTTGTTTTAAATGTTAGGTGGGCTCTCTCCACCACTCCTTGACCTTGTGGATTATATGGTATTCCAGTGCTATGTTGAATATTGTAGCATGCTAAAAAACTCTTAAGAGTTTTGGAGGTGTAAGCAGGTGCGTTATCTGTTTTTAGGTTTTTAGGTACTCCCCAGCATGCAAAACTGCGCAAGCAATGGGTCATCACATTCTTTGCATTTTCACCCCTTAGGGGGGTTGCACTGATTATTCCAGAGCAGGTGTCAACACTTAAGTGTAAATATTGTTGCTGACCAAAGGATGGTATGTGAGTTACATCCATCTGCCAAAGATGATTAGGCAACAAGCCTTTTGGGTTTACTCCTAAGGAGGGTGTAGGAAGGTGCACAGTGCAATTACCACATCCTTTCACTATATCACGTGCATCTGCTCTTGAAATATTAAATCGTGTTTTTAGGGTTAGGGAGTTCACATGCCATTTTTTATGATATTCTCTAGCCTCTTCTATTGTCCCACAGAAATCAAATTTTGCATTAGCATCGGCTATTTTATTTCCTTCTGCCATAGACCCTGGCATTTCTGAATGAGCTCTAGTATGTCCAATGTAGAAGGGTGCGTGCCTAGCCAACACTGCCTCCTGTAAACTTGTCAGCAAAGAAGAGATAGGTGATTGATTGGTGGAGATAATGGCTGTTTCTATCAGCCGAGTGGCGGCAACTGCATATTTACTGTCTGAGATTATATTGATGGGTTGATCACCAAATCTTTGTAAGACTATGATGACCATTAGCAATTCAGTTCGTTGGGCTGAGTTTGCAGGCACCACCACAGATGTAACTTGTCCATTAATGACGTAAGCACCCGTTCCTTGCTTACTGCCGTCAGTGAATATTGTGGTGGCACCAGCTAAGGGTTCTAGCCTGCATGTCTTTGGCCAAATGAGTTGGGTATCCTTACAGAAATCAATTAATGGGTGTGATGGGTAATGGTTATCAAATATGACAGGATAGGAGGTTGTTACAATGGCCCAATCATCGACAGTGTTTGTAAGAATGTCTAGCTGGTTCTTGTCATAAGGGACTACACATATGTCAGGCAGCCTTCCAAGAATTCGTATGCTTGCCTTAAGGACTTTGTTAGCTACAGTAGCCACCGCAGTGGTGTAAGGGGTAATGACCCGGGTAAGGTTATGTGGTAAATAAATCCACTGTAGGGGTCCTCCTTGCCATAGCACTCCCGTAGGCGATCCCAAGGATGGGATGACTATGGCATATACAGGTTTTTCTAGATCACATCTGTCTGCTGTCGTTAGGGCTAACCTATTTTCAACTAACTGTAAAGCTTTGATGGCATTCGGGGTGAGTGCTCTTGGAGAATCCAATTTAGGGTCCCCAGGCAGGATTTCAAATAATGGCTTCTATTCTGATGTAGTTATTTTTAAGTATGGTCGTATCCAGTTAATATCTCCTAGAAGTTTTTGAAAATCATTTAATGTTTTGAGCTGGTCTTTACGGATATGCATTCTCTGTGGTGTTACTATAGAATTGGAGACTTGTAAGCCTAGGTATTCCTTTAAATTTCCCATTTGAATTTTTTCTGGGGAGATTGTTAACCCCCATATAGCCAATTGTTGCTGTAAATAGGTCAGCGCAGCTGGGAGAGTCTGCGCATCATTGCCACAAATTAGAATATCATCCATATAGTGATAACAGTAAACATTTGGGAACGCATTTCGGAATGGCTTTAGAGCCCTGCTGACATATATCTGACACACGGTCGGACTATTGGCCATACCTTGAGGGAGCACTGTCCACTCATATCTGCGATCAGGCTCAGTATGATTGATGGCCGGCAAGGTAAAAGCAAATCTTTTTGTGTCATCTTGATGTAGGGGTATGGAAAAGAAACAATCCTTAATATCAATTACTATAGAAGGCCAATCTTTAGGCAAGGCAGTGACAACTGGGAGACCTAGTTGGATGGGTCCCATTATTTGCATCTGGCTATTTATTCGTCTTAAATCATGTAATAATCTCCATTTTCCTGATTTTTTCTTTATAACAAATATAGGGGTATTCCAGGGAGATATTGATTCACGTAAGTGCCCAGCTTTAAGCTGTTCCTCAACCAAATGTTCTGCAGCTGTTAATTTTTCTCTTGTCAATGGCCACTGAGGCACCCATCGCGGTGTGTCATCCTTCCATTCAATCTTTATTGCCTCAGTGGCCACTGGGAAAAACCCTGGCCTCCCATGGGTGTTGGTTCAGGAGTCCCTTGCCCTTTTGGGCCCAGGCCGTGACGAGGTTTATAGCCCATGGCTTTCATCATATTTCTAGCATTGTCACTATAAATTCTTTCTGTGGTTAATACAACATCCATTTGTCCAAGTACATCTCGTCCCCAGAGGGTTATTGGGAGAGAACATACATAGGGCTGAAAAACTCCCTTATGGCCTTCCTCATCCTCCCAATCTAGTGAGGAGGCACTGATATCTGGGCTGGTAGCTACTCCTAACCCTCTCAGAGTTTGGTTGGCCTTAACGAGTGCCCATTGTTTTGGCCAATCTGCTAGATTTATTATACTCTTATCTGCTCCTGTATCCAATAGTCCCCAGAATTGTTTTCCTCTTATTTTTAGAAATGTCATAGGCCTATCTTTCATGTCCATTGTTAAACAGGCTAGAGAAGTCCCTGTTGATCCGAACCCTCCACTCCTTTGCCTGCCTGTAGATTCATAATTGTCATGTTTACTAGGCAGTATCAAAAGTTGAGCAATTCTATCCCCTGGATTGATAACTGAGATGCCCTTTGGGGATGACACTAGGATTTTTACCTCCCCTGTAAAATCTGGATCGATCACCCCAGGGTGGACAATAAGGCCTCGCAGGGTGGAAGAGCTTCTGCCTAGAAGTAGTCCTACTGTGCCCTCCGGTGGGCCCCCGTGAAAGTCGGAGGGCAGTGCCTGCACTCCCATTTCTGGGGTTAAGACCAATCTGGTGGCGGCACAGATGTCAAGTCCTGCTGAGCCTGAGGTGGCTCTTCTGGGCCTGTCGGTGGGTACAATTGTCTCGGCACTTGTGGCAGCGTCATAACCGCCCCGTACATTTGATTCGGGCCCCGGGGGGACGGGCCCTGCTTCCCGTTTTTTGCATTTCCCCAATTATTTGTGGGAAGGATGTTTCCTTCAATATCAGCCACAGAGCGACATTCGCTAGCCCAGTGATTTCCTTTTCTGCACCTCGGGCAAAGTTGCGGTTTAGGGCCTCCCTGCAATTTAGCCAAGGGTGCTCCTTCTGGCCTTACAAACTTAACTGGCTGCGGCTGTTTCTGTCCCCCCGCTTGGGTCCCTCGTTTTGGGCAATCCCTTTTCAGATGGCCTTCCTGGCCACACAGGAAGCACCCTTTGGGACGAGTCCCCCCAGCGCCTTGTAAGGCCTGTGCGAAGGCGGCGGCCATAACTTGACCTTGGACCATTGGTCCCGAGATGTCTCTGCAGACTTTAATATACGCTGACAAATCCTTCGCCCTCCAAGGCCTAATGGCTTCCCTGCACCATTTATTAGCATTCTCAAAGGCTAGCTGCTTGACCAATGGCATAGCTGCGTCCGCGTCCCCGAACATTCTGCCTGCTGTTTGCATTAATCTGTCCACAAAGTCTGCATAAGGTTCATTTGGTCCTTGTATCACCTTGGACAGTTGCCCCTGTAAGTCTCCTGCCCCCCGCAGAATCTTCCAAGCCCTTAAAGCTGCAGTTGCTACCTGCTGATACACTCCAGGTGGATAATTGCTCTGTGCATGGGATCCGAGGTATTGTCCTGTGCCTGTTAACATGTCTATGTTCCATTGAGGATTACCTGCGGCTGTATTTCTCCGCGCTGTGTCCTGACAGTTATCCTGATTTTGGATCTTCCACTCCAAATATTGACCTCCGGTCAAAACCGCTTTAGCTAGGTTGCCCCAGTCCTCAGGAGTGAGGAAAAGGCTCCCTATAGTTTCTACCAGGGACACAGTAAAGGCAGCCTGGGGCCCATAAGACATGACTGCCTCCTTTAATTGCTTTACTAGTTTAAAGTCCAGAGGTTGGTGATATCTCTGTTGATTCTGATCCTCCATAACGGGGAAAAACCCCCTTTCTGGACCAAGAACCTCCCTCCAGTTTTGAGCAATGCAAGTTGGACAATGGCAAGTTCTGGAACAGCTAGATCTATAAGGTGGAGGCCACTCATAAGGTGGAGCGGTTGGGCCGGGATGCGGAAGAGTAGGGTCCACCATCGCTGTAGCTTCCACTTTTAATTTTAACTGTGCCACAGCTTTCTCTTGCAATTTTAACTCCGCCATGGCCTTCCTTAGTGCTTCCTCTTTTTTCTCAAGCTGTTTTTTAAGCTCCTCTAAGGCCTGTAGACCTTGTGATTCCTCCCTTCTATTTTCCTCCCTTTCTTCTATGTCATTTAGCTCACTCTCTGAGAGCCCTTCTGAGCTTTCACTTTCGGAATCGGAGTCTCGTGAGGACCCTTTACGGGACTCCTCCTTCACCTGCTCAAAAACTTCCTCTCCCTGTTGCACTGCTCGCCTTAAGGGCTCTCGTGTAGATTGTAAGCAGACCCTCACCAAAGACCACACGGCAAGAATTCCAGGTGCGATATTTGGACTGCGCCTGAGATCTTCCCCTAAATGCTCCCATTGCGGAATATTCAGCAGCCCCTCCTCTAGGAACCAGGGAGCGACCTCCTCCACCTCTCTTAAAAATGAGCGGGCCGTTTTTGCTTTTAAGGGTGTGCCATTTGCCTTAAGAAGGTCCCTTAACGGCCCCTCCATTCTATACCTAGCCATCTCGTTTCCCATTCCGGAAACCTTTACTCTTCTCGTCCCTAAGGAACTTCCCTGTCACAAGACAGAAATGGGTGCACTCTTACCTTATCGTTGCCTAGCTCCCGTGTGTCCTCCCGCCACGTAAGCGTTCCCGGGTTTCGGCACCACGTGTCGCTCTCACCATCAAGAACGACCCGGGGGCACACAGGGTGGCAAGCTTCTTTATTGCGCTCTCCTGCGCCGCGATCTGGGGGCAGCCCTGTCCCTGGGATGCCCCGCTGGAAGCAGCCCCGTCCGGGGCCCCGGGGGTCTCTGCCAGGCGCACCACACCGCAGCGCCGGGAACCCGTGCTGGTCCACCGCTCCCGGGGCCCCGCAGCTCCTCCCCTACACGGAAGTTCATGCACATATATACGGTTTGTAATAGCCAATGAGCAGCCCTATCATGCAGCGCGCGCATGATCATTCCCTTCCACCACCTAAGGGTCCCGCAGTGTTCATTCACCTCTTACATAAGCTGTCAGCCAATCACATCTTGTTCCTCAAAAGCGCATGCGCCATTTTGCTCTTAATCTGCCAGCGTGGCTCCTGACACAGACTAACTTCCTGATGAAGCAGTATCAAAGAATTTGTATCC
This sequence comes from Neogale vison, assembly GCF_020171115.1. Lineage (NCBI taxonomy): Eukaryota > Metazoa > Chordata > Mammalia > Carnivora > Mustelidae > Neogale > Neogale vison. Next base: position 109,083,634 of record NC_058097.1, on the reverse strand, counting down.
AGGTTTTAGAATATTCAACTTAGTAGGCTTACCTGGGATGCTTTATTTCTGTTCTATGTGGCATCAGTTGGGATTACACATGCTTTTGTGATCACTCTTGTGGTAGTCAGTTGGGAGCTAGTTGATCCCAAGTGGTGGTTGATCTAAACAGAGGCACCTCAGTTTATATGGCCAAGCCCACAATAAATGTGGAAGGGAATCACACAAAGGGCATGGGTACCAGGATGCATGCTTCATTGGAGACCATTAACGTAATAATCTACCATACCTGGGCAACTCTCGTTCATCTTGAAAGACTCAATTCATATCTCACCTCCTCCAAGAAAGTCCCTCTGACAGACTGGGTCATCACTTGCCCCTTGTTTGCAGTCCCACAATGCTCTCTACACATCCTACCATCGTCCTTACCTTACTGCTCTCTAACCATCTCCATACCATTTCTGTCTCCACCATTGGACAAAACTTTGAAGATAGAGATTGTGCTCTGTTGATCTTTGTAATTCCAGGGTCTAGCCCTATGCCTAGAACACTGCACCTAGAACAATAATGTCTTTTAATTATTTAATTATACACCCATGAATAAGGTTTTTGAAATAAATGTTGAGGGGTGCCTGGATGGCTCAGTCAATTGAGCTTCTGATTCTTGATTTTGGCTCAGTCAAGATCTCAGGGTCCTGGGAATGAACCCCATGTTTCTCTACCTCTCCTTCAATCAATCAATCAGTCAATCAATTCTTTTAAATAAATAAATAAATAAAACATCAAGTATTATATTTCCATTGGTGCTCTGTCCCCTTGCCCTCTGCCCTGTGTTCTAAGAGATAAATTTTATTTTTTGTCACACTCTCCAACCAAACAAGCACTTCTTCAGAAAGTGACCTCACTTGGGGAGTTGACCTCAACTAGAGATTAGGAGAAGCAGCAGAGTATAGAGGCCATGATTCCAAGATTTTTGAATTTCATAGACTAGTCATGTTTCCGAAGAAATCTGCAGGTCAACAGGAAGTTACCACCTTACATTTTCTTTTCTTTTCTTTTCTTTTTTTTTTTTTTTTTTTTGCCTTTGGACATTAAAAACACGCATGCCTTCTACCACCGTTGCTACAAAGAAGCAGAGGGTATAACCTTAGCATGAAAACATAGGTCTTCCCAAGGAAAGGAAGGTGGCATAAGAACTCAATTAGCCCCAAATTAGGATTCAACAGTATGTGCTCTCAACACAAAAAATCTGAAGCACCTCAACAACCTAACCACAAGTCCTCCTTCCAACTTAGTTTCTGCTAATAAGTTCCCCAAGTTAATCAAACCTCCTTATCATGGAGATGAGTCACAATTCCCGACTATCTCTGAGGAGGGGGCTTCACTTCCATGCCAGCCCACAGAATTATTCAGAAAGCCAATGTTAAATAATGAAGTCTGCCTCCCATAGCTCCTGGCTGTTCACTCCACTCCTGTGCAACCTCTATGTGTGGTGTCCTCCTCTGGGCTGTGAGCATATGTGACTAATAAGCTATCATCCATCTCATCTTTCTGGTGTCAAGGATCGTGTGTTCAGCCATCTCCAAAACCCAGGGGTAAAAAAATCACTCCCTTATTAAGTGAAGAGGAGGTGATCAGAACAAGGGGACAACCTCACAGCTATGTTTAGAGTACCCCACACTGTCCTTGCTTTTCTTATTCAACATGGACCAGTGAAATCAGTTTAGTAGAAGTCAGAAGGGAGCAGTAGAGAGCACTGTATGAGGAGTCAGAACATCTAGGATACAGCCAGCCCTGGAAATGTTTCAAAGTATTTGTCAGTCCTTTGACAAATCCTTCCTCTCTTGAACCTAAGTCTCCAGCTGTAAAATGATGGGACGGCTTCTGTCCTCTCTGGGATTCTATAAAGCCAATCTGATGAAACTGGTGAGTATGGCTGGTTGTCCTTTGATTACCCTAAAGGAATATGAATTTTTAGAGTTTTTACCCCATGGTCCTTAGCTGGGGCAACTGGAGATAATGGGAGAGTTAGCTCTAAGGAACCAACAGAACAGCCACAGGCTGTCAGGAAATCTTGCTTTGGGTGGATTCCCCGAAACCCTTCCTACTGTCAGCACCCTGATCCCGTACCATTAGCAAAAGGGAGATTTTAAAATTCCATCCCCTTCTCCAACGTGTGTTCTACCCCTGCCCCCAGATTATCTCATTCGAACCATTAACTCCAACCAGCCAGAGATATTGCTTTAGTAGACAGAAAAATGAGAGTCCACACTCCCCCTCCCCTTCCTGAACTAAAGTGCTTGGGGACCCAGAAAGTAGGCCAGGTCCTCATAACCTTATCAAAATAGCACAGCTCCAGGGCACCTGGGTAGCTCAGTGGGTTAAAGCCTCTGCTTTCAGCTCAGGTCATGATCCCAGCATCCTGGGATCGAACCCCACTTCAGGCTCTCTGCTCAGCAGGGAGCCTGCTTCCCTTCCTCTCTCTGCCTGCCTCTCTGCCTATTTGTAATCTCTGTCTGCCAAATAAATAAATAAAATCTTAAAAAAAAAATAGCACAGCTCCCATCCAACAACACTCAGAGACTCCGCCACAAAGCGGGAAACAGCAACCAGGGTCATGTACAGACAGAGCTCAGATATCTTCTGTAAGATAAGATGCCTCTGGGTATCCCTATGTTCTGCCAAAAAAAAAAAAAAAAAAGAACTGTCTCCAGTCCCATCCGTACATGTGCCTGTGCCTATGTATGTGTGTGTGTGTGTGAGAGAGAGAGAGAGAGAGAAGGAGAGAGAGAGAAGAGGGTTATGCCCTAGCCTAAAGCAACTGTGTTCTGATAGGAAAGACCTCCAGACTGAGAACTAGAAAGCTGTTAGCCAGGAGACCACATGCGTGCAGTGACAGGGAGGTTGCCAACGTTTCCAGAATGTAGCAGGAAGAAGAATGGGCAAGATGAGTTGGTGGTAAAGGCTGACAGCCAGGAGCCAGGACATCTAGGGCCTTAAAAATCACCAAGCAGACAATAAGAAGCCAGGTGACCTGGTCTATAAAGAGGGGCAGTCTTACCAGATCAGCGTTCTGCACTCCCCAGACCCTGGGGAGCTTGTGAAAAGTGCAGACACAGGCAGTGTACTGCTAGATGAAGGAGATCCCAGGTGGGCAGGGACAACTGCATTTTTTTATAAATCCCCACCCCACCCCAGCGCCCAGAGCATCTGTTGTTTATCCTGGTGAATGGCCCCTAGACTGGACCATCCTCGAAGCTCATTCCAGTTAGAAAGTCCCATCCCTTGGAGAGCCAGGAGGCCACCTAACCTCCCAGGGAGGGAGAGGGAAGAGAGTCTCCCACTTGCCAGCCCAGGGATGACTTCCAACAGTAGCACTGCAGTAATGGAAATTGCGGTTAAGGTGCCAGGGCTGACTTCTGTGAAGAAATAGGAGAACGGGCAGGCAGAGGCAGGGAAGCAGGGCCAGCCCACAGGATGCCCCCGCCAGAATCCGCAAAGAGGCCATGAGGATGCAAATCAAGCAAATAAACCTTCGTTCAAAAAAAAAAAAAAAATCTCCTCACCTGTGGGTGGGGAGACAAGTCACTGGCACTGGCCATAAAAAAAAAAAAAAAAGAAAAAGAAAAAAGATCCAGGGGCTTCTGGTGACTTGAAATTGAAGTGATAGGGCTAGGGATGGTGTCCCACGGGATTAAGAGCCTGGTTTCCTCTATTCTTTCTAGATGCTCCTGTCTCCTCCCCTTTCCCAGTTCCACAATGTCGCCTCCCACTGGGCTGGGATGTAGTGGTGGAGTGGGCCAGCACTGAGGACACTGGGTTCCACACCCTAGGTTGGCTGGCCAGCTCTCCCAGTTACTGGCTGAGAAACAGGATGGGAAGTGGAATGAGATGAACCCAGCCTATTGCTGGGGGGTCAACACAGCCATGAATATACTGTGCCCAGCACAATGCTTGGTGTAAAAAAAAAAAAAAAAAAAAAAAAAACAGTACTCCTCCTCTTGTCTGGAGACCAAACAAGCAGACACAACTCAGGGACCAGGGAGGAGGTGGGGCGGGGATGGGAGTGTCAGGAGGAGTATATGAAACCAGGAAGAACCTTCTAGCTCTCTGCTCCAGGAGGTGCCAGCCCCAGAGCGGAAAGCCCCAGAAGGTCCGGATGTCCTGGGATGGATGAAGAGTGCGGCAGGGCTCAGGACCAGGGAAGGTGGGATGCAGTGCCTGCCTTGCCTCTGAAGAACTGTTCCAGTGTGGAAAAACACCCCACCATCTTCCTTTGGAGAAAGCCTGGAATATTCCAACTCCAAAACTTCTGTTGACTCCAGGGAGGTAGGCTCCCGCTGAAAAGGGGGAGGGGGTTGGCATGGGCACTGACCTAACGGCCGGGTTTCCGGCCCCTTGGTTTTCCCATAGGCTTCAGAAGCCTAATTCAGAAGAAAGGGTTAAAGCCTAAAAAGGGGGGAAAAAAAAAAAAAGCCTAAAAAGGGGAGCAATCATTTCGGGGTTCTGGAAGGCAGCTAGCGTCCCCAGCATTGCCCCACCCTGATCCCCCGGGGCCCTAAGCCCTCCTATCCTGGGCCTGGCCTGCCAGCCAGAGGGTGAGGTCCCCCTTCTGCGGCAGACCACCACTCCTACATCTCTACCGGACCGCGGCCGCCTCCTTCAGCCTCTTCCTCGCCTCCCATTCCCCCTCCCATCCCCCTTCCCCAGTCTCTGATTGGCCGGTCCCTGGGCCCACCTCCATTCCCACCCCCGGTGAAAACTGCGGGCGCGGGCAGGCTGCTGCCACTGGAGGCGGCGGCGCATCCGGGGGGAGCCTGCAGCAGCAGAGGAGGCCCGGAGCCCAGGTGGGAGCGGGAGCCAGGGCGGGACCCGGGGCGCTGGGAGAGGCCCCAAGTGCCCAGGCAAGTCCTCCCAACGCGAGGCTTCGAGAAAAGGTTCGGGGGTGCCCTGGCAAGGAGACTCCCGGTGCTTGGGTAGGGGTCTGCTTCCCAGGTTGCAGGGAGCGGGACGCAATTGCGGCAGACCAGGGGCCGCACCCCGCATTTCGAGGAAGGCGCGCCCGGGTTTTCACCCCCTGAAGGGATGGTTGCCTGGAGCCGGGGCGCTGGAGGAGAACCGGGATGAAGGGCGCCAAGGACAGCCTTGGGTTCTGCTCTCCACGCAGATGTCCCCAAACCTAGCTTGCAAAGACATGGGGTGGGGGCGGTGAGATTTCGGGACAGAACGGATGACCGAGAGCTAGGGGGAATCTCTGCCCTGCAACCTCCGCGGTGGGCTGGGTGCGGGGCGTCAAAGGGCAGGGAAACCGCAGTGCCGAGGGCGGGGACTTGAAGGCGGGCTGTTGGGGGAAGGGAGAACTGGGAAAGGATGAGAGGGGGAAGGGGGACCTCAATTGGGAGAGGAGACGGGTGGAATACGGAAATGGAATGAGGGTGGGGCTAGTCGAACGGGGGCTGGAGAAGGAGGGAGTGCAGAACTTGTCTGGGTTCTGGGCTGCGGGGCCACCAGGCAGAGGAAATGAAAACATCTGTGCCTCCCCTACCGTTAACTGTGCCGTTGGGTCTCCATCCTTATCCAGCCCCAGCCCCATTTCATCCCCGTCCTAGCCAAGGCTTCCCCTTTTCCCTCCTAGATCTCAAGCTCGCACCCCTCCTCCAAAAGTCAGTGTTTGTGAATCAAAGCCAGATGCCGACCCCCTCTTCCCCTAACAGCACCCCTGGGGCCTTCTCGGTTATATTTCTGAGCAGGTACCAACTGCCGCCCCCTGGTACTGCTGGGGCCCCAGCCTCGCCCAGCTCTGGAGTGCCTGGGGGGCCTTGGAGGCAGCCAGCTGTGCACCTGGGCGCACGCATCTGGGCAGGGCCCTGCGCGCCCTCCCACGCGCAAGCCCTTCCTGCGCGGCCTTTCCCCGGTGAGCATCAGTGCTGACAGGCCAGGCTACCTGCTCCGGGACACCAGGATGTTGGTCCCGACTAGGCTTTGAAAAAAAGGCAGGGAACAGAGCTTAGGCAGGGAGTGTATTGAAGCCAGACTGGAAAACGGCAGGCCCAAGAGGCCTGTCCAGAGAGCTGGACATCTGCAAACATCTTGGTTCCTATGCAATCAGAGAACATATGCAATCAGAGAGCACTGTCGCAAGGCCCTTAGCTGTAGGTCAACTACTGGCCCATCTGGAAGCACCTTAGCCACACAGTCTGAAAAATTTCTAGAGGAAGGGACTTAACATTTACAGGCCACTCACTATGGAGCAGTCCTAGTGGCAGACATTCACCATTTTTCTTAATCCCCATCACAACCCTTGATCATTCATTCATTCATTCAGGATCTTTTGAGAATCTATTATACGCCAGGAACTGTTAGGGTATTGGGGATTTTTCTTCGAAAAAAGAAATAGAAAAGTTGGGGCGCCTGGGTGGCTCGGTGGGTTAAGCCTCTGCCTTCAGCTCAGGTCATGATCTCAGGGTCCTGGGTTCAAGCCCCGCCTCAGGCTCTCCGCTCCGTGAGGAGCCCACTCCCCCCACCCCGCCTACTTGTGCTGTCTCTCTCTCTCTGAGAGATAATAAATAAATAAAAATATTTTTTAAAATAAATAAAATCTTAAAAAAAAAAAAAGAAAGAAAGAAACAGAAAATCCCTGAATGGGGAGTTTTTGTGTAATGGGTAGGGTTTAGTGTTGCAAGATAAAAGGAGTTCTGGAGATTGCCTGCACAACAATGTGAGGGAACCTAATAACACCACTGAACTGTACACTTAAAAATTATTAAGACCGAGGCGCCTGGGTGGCACAGTCAGTTAAGCAACTGACTCTTGGTTTTCCCTCAGGTCGTGATCTCAGGGTCCTGAGATCAAGCCCCAGCTCCCATCACACAGGGACACAGATCTGCTTGAGATTCTTTCTCCCTCCCTCTTTCTCCCACTCTGCTCCTCCTCTCTCCCTTGCACATGTGCTTTTTCTCACTCTTTCTCTCAAATAAATCTTTTTTAAAAATGATTAAGAGAGTAAATGTTGTGTTAGCTCCACTTTGCCACAATTAGGATATAGGATGTCTCTGCCTTCCTGAAGGAAAAAGGAAATGGTCAAAGTCCCTTTACTCCAGGTTTTCCACACAGAGACACCATCACAAGGTGTGTCCTCCCTCCCCTTATTTTCCCAGAGCAGGGAGGCACCAAGTGGCAGTGTCACAGTCACTCAGAAGTGGGAGGGGAGAAGCACACAGAGAAGCTTGCCTGCCTGGCACAGCCATCACAGCATGTGTCCCTGAGCCCCCCCCCCAGCCCTAGCAGTAAATGTGGGACCACCTACTCCATCTCCTGGCTGACCCCCATCCTGTTGCACCCCCAGATCAAGGACTGAGCTCCCGGCACCATGAACCCCACCATTGGCTTCGCTCTTCTGCTGACAGGTACTGGGCAAGGGGCAGGGCTGTGATTCCAAGTACCTTGGCTTCCTTCCCTTCAGAGAAGCTAGCTTCTTCCCTCCCAACCTCGGAGCAGGAGATGACTGAGAGAGAGAGGGCTCTTTTTCATCCCTAAATCCGCTGAGTAACCTAGTTGCTCTTCGGGCTGCCTGAAGCAGTTTTTGGAATAACAGTTCACTGAGTTTGCCCCATACTGAGCCGGGATCTCCAAATGGGAACCGGGAGCCTACATCAACTCCCCAAGATCTCCTGCCCCCTGGGATACCAGGACTAAAAAACATGAGGGAAGGAGGCTGGGTCTGCATCAGGGAAGTGGAAGTAGCCCCCAGGGACCTCTTGAGTGGGGAGAGGTACCCAAAAAGCAGACCCTTGTGCCCTCCCTGGCCAGGCCATTCTCTCCAGTTACTGTGGGTGGGAAGTCCCCTGCTCTACAGGAACCCCCCAACTTGGGAGTGGGCACTGCTGGTGCCAGTCTTGCAGGTAGCCCGTGGGCAGAAAGTGACCAGCCTGACAGCATGCCTGGTGGACCAGAGCCTTCGTCTGGACTGCCGCCATGAGAACTCTACCACCTCGCCCATCCAGTATGAGTTCAGCCTGACCCGGGAGAAAAAGAAGCACGTGCTCTATGGCACTATGGGGGTGCCTGAGCACTCATATCGCTCCCGAACCAACTTCACCAGCAAGTACAACATCAAGGTCCTCTACTTATCCAGCTTCACCACCAAGGACGAGGGGACGTACACCTGTGAACTCCGGCTCTCTGGCCAGCCCCCCATCACCTCCAGCAAGAATGTTTCTGTGCTCAGAGGTGAGGCAAGCTCCCAACAAGGCCAAGTGAGCTGGGAGAAGAGGCTGGAGGGGAGAGGGCTTGCTAGGACAGCAGGCAGTCCCCTTAGCCAGACCAGAGATGAGTGGGGCCCAGAACCTCTCTCTTCCTCCCCCAGCTACTGCCTAGTGCCCTGGGGAACCACTGCCTGCTTTGTGTATGAGGGGAAGGGCTAAGGGGACAGTGAGACAGGCGGAATGGTGTCACAGACACTTCTACCATGACTGGGCAAATCACTTGCCTCCCACCCCTCGTCCTCCTCCGAACCCCCCACACTGGAAAACAGGGAAGACACTAGCTACCTCACCCAAAGTTTTCTATGGAAGGTGCTTGATAAAAGATTTGATATGATGTTTGTTCAAGACTCAGGAAGCTGCGAATGAGAAAGATAGTTGGTTCTACTAGAGCAGACTGGCCCTGGTTCCAGCTAAGCCAACATGGCACCAGTCTGCCCAAGGGAATGTGCCCCAGCTCAGGGCCTGTGGCTGCGTGAATCCTGGGCCCTCTTCACTCCTGCCCTGCTCTTTCATTCTCTTTCCACAGACAAACTGGTCAAGTGTGAGGGCATCAGCCTGCTGGCCCAGAACACCTCGTGGCTGCTGCTGCTCCTGCTCTCCCTGCCTCTCCTACAGGCCATGGACTTCATCTCCCTGTGACTGCTTGGGCAGGAAGCCACATGGCCCGGGCCAGAGACCCTACTTCTCTGCGTTGGCTGACCCCCTCCCCCCCAAGTCCCTCACACAGCTCGAGGAACAATGGGGACCCCCCCATAAGGAATCCCAGCGCCGCATGCATCATCGCCCCAGCCCCCTGCCACCCGCCCACTGTGTCACTCCCTCTCCGCACGCCACTGGCTTCTTTTTTTTTTTACTCTTTGTTCCAGAGCTGCTTCTATCTGGTTTATCCTTCCTTTTCTTTGGGAGTTTGTGAAAAGGGAAGCCAGGGTTGGGGACATGATGGAGAGTGAGGGAATGGAAGGGGTAGAAGGATAGAGGGGTCCCAGGGGGACGAAGGAGGGGGGTCATCCTTGCCCACCAGGACCATGGGCCTGGAAGAAACCTGGAGGAGGAGGAGGAGGAAATGCATCTGGGCCTAGTACATCCCTCAGCAGGTGGGGATGGTGCCCAAAGACCCCAGATGTGAGGGCACTGCAAAGCGTTTGTGGCCCATCACAAGAGGACAGAACCGAACATTCCAGGAGCATTCTCTGCCTCAGCAAGAAGCTGTCCTTTTACCACTGTAGAGGTCCCCTTGGGACTGTGGGCCTGGCATGGCCAGGTGACAGAGCAGAATCTGCCTGGGAGTGGTGCTGACGGAGGTCTGCAGACATGAAGAGAGGGTCCAGCATCCCTCTCTACCTGATGAAACTACAATTAAGAGCCTACTGTCCCTCACTACCTCAGCCAGCCACTGAGCGGGCGGCAGAGGACCAGCCTCCTCCCAACCAGTCCCAAGCTCCTAAGAGCTTCCAGAATTCTGACCTAGAGGCAGGAAGCCAGGCCAGGTGGAGTCCCTGAGCAGAGGAGTGTGTGGCCCGAGTGTTCGGGAGGCTCTTCTTTCCCTCCCCCGTCAGTGCCAGACCCCAGTGGCTGGAGGCTGAGCCTTCCGACAGTCCTCTGCTCTACAGGTCAGGCTTCTTGGGGGCCTGGGAGGTTTGGGGTGGGGGAATCTGAGGCAGCCCTTGGAGAGAGACATGCCTTGATAGATGGCTGTTCCCAACCCCCAGCTCCCTGCCCCACCCTGGCAGCAGTGTTCTGTCCTGTGACTGTGTATAGTGCACCACAGCTTCTGGTATCTCATTGAGGAAAAAGAGAACCACACAATAAAACCAAGCCTCTGGAGAATGCCTGTCTGCCCTTCTCTGCTGTGCTGTTCCGTCTGCCCCCAGGTCCTCTTCCCCTCCCTTAGTGGTGCATCTAGCAGCTCCAAATCGCCCTGTGAAGTCTCCCTCTCCCCTGTTCATCAGCACTTCCCCTCCCCTGCTGCCCCCAGGGTGGAGGCAGGGGTGGTAAGGGGGAGGGGCACTGCATGCTGGACTTTCCAGAACAACTCTAACATGGCACATTTGCCCCAATAAATGAATGTTCCATCTCCACTGACTCACCTGGCAGAACAACAGACATACCTGCCCGAACGTGGGCCAAGCCTCGTGGCCCAAGAGGCTAACAAGCACTATGGGGTAGAGTCTGCTTTTTCTTCTTGGACCTGGTTGTTCTCAGAAACGCCCCCTCAAGGGACATCTGCTACAGAGAGGGGAAGTACAGGGGCATCGAGAGTAAGCATGGGAGGTGGCACAGTGGCAGTCCACACAATCAAGATGTTAAAGACAAGCATGTCTTCTTCAATATGACACATCTATATCCAGGACTGCAGGGAGCAGGGGGCGGGGAGAAAACACAGCCTGCAGGGCCTGGTTCCCTCCCCTCAAAGTCAATGAGTAGCATATGAACATCAGTGGTCATCCTGGTGCCGGGAGCTAGAACGGGACCGCGGGGTGGTCCCAGGGTCCCCCAGAGAGCCCAGCCGGCTCTGCCAGGAAATGTAGGAGCAGAGGGTGGGGACTATCCACAGGCTCACTCATCTGGTATTCCCCACCATGTAGGCTGCTCTGAGCATTTACTTAAAGGCCCAGGATCTAAATTCATGCCACTGGCTCCCACTTCCTGCCACCTCCTATCGACGCCTGTGCCCTGACAGCGGCCGTGCAGTGACCATGCCCGAAGATGGCAAGAGAAGCCTGCAAGTTGGAGAGGGAGCTGCCTGTGTCACCGACCACGAGGCCCACATCACTCAGGATGGCACAGCCGGCCTGGGGTCTCCAGAGGACACTAGGGGACACAGGCTCCTCTTGTTTTGCCCTGCTTGGAGCTTCAAGGGCCATGCCAAGAAAATAAAAAGAGGCTTTGTGGGGGAAGGAAGAATGAATGCCTTCCTTGGGGTAGTGAGAGTTAAAGGTGGAAGGACCTTCTGGAAGGAATTGGGAAGCCAGGTGTGAAGCCTCAACTCTGCGTAAAGCCTCCTCTGGGGCCTTTGTCATACACTGAGGTGTATGGTTCCCCTGGAGTTTAGCAGCGGCACTCTGAGGTCCTGGGGAGCCAGTGCTGCCCCCTGCAGCCACACTTGGGAGAGGAGAACCTGAGGCCTGCAGCAGGTGAGGCTAGCTTAAGAAGCCACAGAGAGGCCACCAGAGAACCAAGGGCTCTAGAAGGCAGGAAAAGAAAAGAGGGGAATGGGCCAGGGGGCGGGGGGAAGGCCCTACAATTTAAAGTCTGGGCCATCGGGCCTCACAACGTAAGCCAAGAAAGAACATGCTATGGGCCAGGCATGTCTGTCTTCACATGAGAAAACAGCCACCTCAGGTGAAGAGAAAGTGTTAGAGCTGGATCCCTTCAGAGTCCTGGCAAAGCACAGGTCGGTGGGGGGGTCATCTGCTCTCTCGCACTCAGCCCAGGACAAAGGTGACATTGCCTTCCTGCCCCGGCTCTCAGCCTCAGGAGACTCGGGCCCCGAATGCTCCCCAACCCTGACCCCTCAGGGAGGAGCAGGTCCTGTGAAGACTCCCAGGAGGCATCTCTGCCTGGCAGAGGGAGACCTGGAGCCAGGGAAAGGTATGGAAAGTGGAAGCATGGGGGTGGGGGGGCAATGCGGAACCAGTGTGAAAGTTCCATGGAGGCCAAGTGTGGGTGCACAGCCAGAAGGGCCCCTACATGGCCGGCAGTGCCCAGCAGTGGGCGTGGTCAGTGGAAGCCACCTGCCCAATCTGCAGGAAAGCAGTTTCCTGAATTTGGTGGGAGCCCAGGCTGGATGACTCTGGTCACTTCACTCTTCAGTGCCTCACTTCTCTACTATTCCAAACCACATGGTTTGGCTGGACTCATTTATTTGTAGAAAAACATGAAGGATCTGGCCCTGGGCCGAGAGGTAAAACACACACACAGCCTCTGGCTGAGGGAATCGACAGTCCAGTAAGAAGCAAAGAAATGATCTCAGTGCAGTGATCAATGCTATGAGGAGGGCAAGCTGTGGTGGACACTGCTGGCTATTCCCACAACGTGCACGCTCCTCTTCCTCAGCATTAGGACCCACAAATTACAACTGGTATCTGTGGTCCAGAATAAAGACTCCCTCTCCCAGCTCCCCTGCAGCAAGATGTGCCTACATGGCCAAGTTCTTTCTGATGGGACATAAGGGCAAAATGATGTGTAACTTCTATGAAGTGCTTTTTTTTTTTAAGATTTTATTTATTTACTTGACAGAAATCACAAGTAGGCAGAGAGAGAGAGAGGAAGAAGCAGGCTCCCCGCCGAGCAGAGTGCCCGACATGGGGCTCGATCCCAGGACCCTGGGATCATGACCGGAGCCGAAGGCGGAGGCTTTTAACCCACTGAGCCACCCAGGCACCCCTATGAAGTGCTCTTAAAAGGAAAATACATGCCTTTCTTCCCCATTTACCTTCCTGCCAGCTGGAATGTGGACTTGAGGGCTGGAACTAGAGCAGCCATATTGGACTAAGGGGTAGAAGATAAATGTGTAACAAATGACAAAGCACAAGATTCCTAGTATTGGTACAGCTGTCACAGGACCACGGACAACCATGTTTGTGCTACTGTTATTTAGAGTTTTCCGCATTCTCAACTAAACCCAAACGTATGTTTAAAAGAAGCCATTACTTAATGTTATTGAATCATAGACTTAAAAATGGTTAAGATGGTCAATTTCATATGTGTTTTTTACCACAACAGAAGAAAAAAGAAGAAGCCAAAGTCAAACAGAGAGACAGAAAGTAAAATGGTGGTTATCAGGGGCTGGGAAGAGAAGAAAGAGGGGATAATGGGGAGTTGGTGTCTAATGGGTACAAAGTTTCAGTTCTGGAGAATGAAAAATGTTCTGGAGATGGATGGTGGTAATGGTAGCAAAACAATAGGAGCCAGACTTACCACCACTGACCCACACCCTTAAAGATGGCTGAAATGCTCAATTTCATGTTATATATATTTTACCACAATTTTTAAAAAGCAGCAGCAGCAAACTAGGCAGAAGGGAATTTTCTGGACTGCTTACATGCATGCATGCTTGCTGGGTCAAAAGTCACCAAACTACATATTGAAAATGGGGGAATTTCATTGACTGTAAATTAGACCTCTCTAAGATACCATGGGAATACTTAAGTAGCCAGGCCAAAGGGCTTCCCAGAGGAGGAGTTATGAGTAGGAGTTAGCCCAAAAAGTGGGCTCTGTGATTTTATAAGCTGATTACGAAGAAAGGAACGTTATAACCCGAAAAACATGGGAAGACAGAGGGGAAGCTATTATGGGTTCAGTCTGAGAACAGGCCTTGCTTGGCCTATCTTCTAGGGCAACTCACCAACGCTGGTTGATAGAAAAGCTCTCCAAAGACTATGGACTCTGAAAAACAATCTGAGGGGTTTGAAGTGGCGGGGGGGTGGGAGGTTGGGGTACCAGGTGGTAGGTATTATAGAGGGCACATCTTGCATGGAGCACTGGGTGTGGTGAAAAAATAATGAATACTGTTTTTCTGAAAATAAATAAATTGGAAAAAGAAAAAAAAAATAATAAGGAATAAAAAAAAAAAAAAAAAAAAAGAAAAGCTCTCCAAGCACACGGGCCCATCATCAGGGGCCCTGACCTAGTCAATACTCATTCACACATTCACTAAGTGCACACTCCACACCAGAAAGTATAGTAGAACAGAAAAGTGAATGATACAGACAAGTTCCCACCCCACAAAACGGCTGCTGCTGTCCAGAGGATGACATTAAACAGGGAAACCAATGAATAAGTCTCATGAGTATAGACCGGGTCATCTCCATGTAGGAGGTGATAAGGGGACACTTTAGTTAGGACAATCGGGGACAGCCTGAGGAGGGGGCCATTGGGTGGAGACCTGAAAGAGAAGCTGGCTGCCCTTTTCGAGAGCAGGAAGCACATGCAGGCAGAGAGGAACAGTAAGGGTGTGCTCAAGGCGTCCAGGTGAGGGGTGGTACTCCCACCAATGTCCCTGAAAAGGCAGGTGTGAGCCAGGTCCTCTGGGGCCTTGCAGGTCACAGTGAAAAGTTTGCATTTTATTCTAAGGAGAGCGGAGAGGTGACGAAGGATTTGACCTACCTAAAAATGTTTTTAGAAGCTCCCTCTTGCTGCTCAGTGGGAAATGGATTAGAGAAGGACAACAGGAGAAGGACTATTATGGTAATCCTAGGAGACACTACAAGCAGCTTGGACAAGAATTGTAGTGGCCAAAGTAGGAGGAGGGGGGCACCTGGGTGCCTCAGTGGGTTAAAGCCTCTGCCTTTGGCTCAGGTCATGGTCTCAGGGTCCTGGGATCGAGCCCCCCATCGGGCTCTCTGCTCAGCAGAGGCCTGCTTCCCCCCACACCCCTCCCTCTCTCTGCCTGCCTGTCTGCCTGCTTGTGATCTGTCTGTCAAATAAATAAAATCTTAAAAAAAAAAAAAAAAAGTAGGAGGAGGAGGTGACTTTCACAGACACACAAAACTGAGAGGTCTGGTGAAATCTGCATAAGGTCTATGGATTTTACAACATCGGTTTCCCCATTCTGACATTGTACTATGGCTATGTAAGATGTTACCACTGGGGAAAACCGGGTGGAAGGTCCACGGGACCTCTTTATACTATTTTTGCAACTTCCCATAAATCTATAATTATTTTAAAATAATTTTCCTTTTAATTCTCAACAGCAAGCATGCACTCAAAAAAAGATGGCAAGTACTAACTCCGGAGGAAAGAAAAAAGGAATTCTAATCAGAGCACATTACCCGGCTTGGCTAAAAACAACATTCACATCGTCACCCTCATATACAAACACTGAACTGTGGGGAGCACAAAACTTTAGCCAGGGTCGCCTGAGTGGCTCAGTGGCTTAAAGCCTCTGCCTTCCACTCAGGTCATGATCTCAGGGTCCTGGGATTGAGCCTGCATGGGGCTCACTGCTCAGCAGGGAGTCTCCTTCCCCCATCTCCCCCCACTCTCTCTCCGCCTGCCTCTCTGCCTACTTGTAATCTCTGTCTGTCAAATAAATAAATAAAATCTTAAAAAAAAAAAAAAACCTTTAACCAAAAGTTGTGTGATAACACAGATGGAAGTAGTTTAAATGCATTTGGAGGCACAAAACAGGCCTATAAGAATGCTAAACCTCATTCCCACAGATGAAAGTAAACAGATAATACTGAAAACTGAAAATGTAGGAAACGATTATCTACATGAGAAATTCTAACATACAGACATAAATGGCAAAAAAACTAGACCAAATAGTTAAGAATGCTTGCTTTGGGAAATGAAAATTCAGAATGGGGAAACACACTGCTTTTATGAGATAAACCTAGTAATATAATATTTTTTTCTCTATAAATGTATCAGTTTGCTAGGCAATAAAAATTAAATATATTTAAAGAAATACGTTGAAGCCTGCCAAAGAACAGAGAGGACTTGCTTACTGGTGGTTTGGATGGAAGTGCAGGTGCTAGAAGGAGGGGAAGGAGAATTCCAGATGACCCTTGGGTTTTTGCTTGGGCAGGGAACGGAGGGTGATGCCATCTGTTGAGCTAGAAAAGGCTGGGAGAGTACGGGGGTGGAGAAGTGGATGTATTAAATCTACAACACCCATCAGACACCCAAACAGAAGTAACTAGAAGACAGCTGGATATCCCAGTTCTGCACACAGGGGGAAAGTCAGGGTTAGAGCTAAAACTTGGTAGACGTCAGCATGTGGGTGGTAGGCACTGACCATGGGACAAGTAAGATTATGCAGAGAGACATCATAGAGAATTAATCAAGCGCAAGCCTAGAATCTGAAGTGGTCGAATATTTCTAGTTTGGGGGAAAGCAAAGGAGATTAAAGAGGAGCCAGAGAGGGAAGAGGAAAGCCAGGGGTCTGTGGAGCCAGAAAAGAGAAAGTTTTGAAAAAGAGCAATCAACAAGGTCAGCTGCTGATAAGAAGTCAAGGAAGATGATTAAATAAAACTTAAAAAAATAAAAGTCAAGAAGATGAGGAGGACCAATTTGTTGGTGACTATGGTAGCTAGTCTCCAAAGATGGCACCCTTAATAAACCATGCCCCTGTTGTAAGCCTTTTCCCTTGAACCTGACATGGCCCTGTGTTTTGCTTATGACCAACAGCATATGGTAGACGTCATGCTGCATGACCTCCAAGGCTAGGTCATAAGAAGCCTCGCAGCTTCTACCCGGTTCTCCACGAATGCTCACCCCTGGGACACTCCCTCTTAGAACCCAGCTGCCCTTCTGAGAGGCTAAGTCACATGGCGGCCATGTGTAGGCACTCCAGTCACCAGACCCAGCGAAGGTCCCAGCCAATGGCCACCATCAACTGCCAGTCATGTCAGTGCACTGAGCCTTTGGATGACTCCAGGCCCAGCTGCTACTGACCGTGGCCTCCTGAGAAACCTCAAGTGAGAATTTCCATCACCACAGCAGCAAGAGATACATTAATAAGTTGTTGAAAACCACCCAATTTTGAAATGTGACATAGCAATAGATAACCAGACAGTGACTTTTAACAAGAGCAGTTCAGTGGGGTCTGGTAATAGAAGCCAGACTGAAGCGATCAGTAGGGTGAGTGGGAGAGTGTGGACTGCTACTCCAGGAAGTCTTACTGTGGTTGCTGTGGAAGGTGGTGTCCAGGAGAGTTTGGTTTGTTTTTTTAAGTTGGGAGATACTAGAGCATGGTTGTATGTTGACGGTGATTATTCCTGGAGCAGAGAAAGACTAACGAAAGGAGGAAGAAGAAAGCAACAAAGCAGGGTTCTAAGGAAGCCCAGAGGGAGGGATCTAGAAGGAGGAGAGAAGGCAAAGAAGACACGTGTGGAGGTGGGGAGGTTTGTGAACCTGAAGGTGGGAAAGTCAGGGGTTTTCACACAAGCAGCAAGGTTGTCAGCTGATTGAGAAGACGGAGGAAAAATGAGACAGGTTTGAGAAAACAGAGAATATAGAAGAGTCCTATCAATAAGTGGGTATGGTAGGATTCTAAAAACAGTCTCCCAAGATTCCCTACCTCCTAATCCCTGGAGTCTATAAATGAGATGAGATGTTGCCCCATGACTGTGTTAAGTTCATGGCACAGTCGATCTTAAAAAGGGGGATATTATTGGGGTGCCCAGGTGGCTCAGTCTGTTTAGTATTCAACTCTTGATTTTGGTTCCGGCTCAGAGTTGTGAGATCAAGTTGTGAGATCTTAATCTTGCTGATTAAGATTAAACCCCCCTAAAGATTCTCTCTCTTTCTGGCGCCTGGGTGGCTCAGTGGGTTAAGCCTCTGCCTTCAGCTCTGGTCATGATCTCAGGGTCCTGGGATCGAGCCCTGCATTGAGCTCTCTGCTCAGTGGGGAGCCTGCCTCCTTTCCCCCGCCCCCGTCTGCCTCTCTACCTACTTGTGATCTGTCTGCCAGATAAATAAATAAAAATCTTAAAAAAAAAAAAAAGATTCTCTCCCTTTCCCTCTACCCTCACACCCCCTAAAAAAAAAAAAAAAAAAAAAAAAAAAAAACAGAGAAAAAGGGAGAGATCTAGCCTAACACAATCACATGATCCCTTCAAAAGCAGAGAATGTTCTCTGGCTAGTGGCAGAAGTGAAAGGGAAGCAGCCAGAGAGATTTGAAGCACAAGGGAGATTCAACATGCCACTGCCGGTCACTTGAGAAGGAACCTGGGCAGCACCTGAGAGCAGATAGGAGATCCCACTAGCAGCCAGCAAGGAAAAAGGGACTTCATACTTACACCCATAAGGATTCGGATTCTGCCTAAATGAGTTTGGAAGTGGATTTTTGCCCTGGACCTCCAGATAAGAGCCAGCCCCCACAACACGTTAATTTTGGCCTTGTGAGACTCTGGCCAGAGAACCAGCTGATCCCACCAGGACTTCTGACCTACAGACTGTGTGTTTTGAGCCACTAAGTTTCTGGGCATGAGCCCCAACAGTCAGCATACTCCCTCTCTTGCTGTAAGGCCTTCTGGGCAGCTCCACTCCTCACGTGGGGGTGACTCACCCTTTCAGGGCCTCCGTGTCCTAAGATGATGACAGCTGCCATCACAGCTCTGGGCTCAGGCTTGGGGCTTAACATCTTCATAGTTTCCGGTCATCTAGACCTGAGCTGTCCAACATGGTAGCCACTAGTCTTGGGTGGCTACTTAGATGTAAACTTACAGGAATTACATCTAAGTGAGTTAAATGTTCAGTTCCTCAGTCATACCAGTCACATTTCAAGTGCTCAAGAGCATATGTGACTACTGGCTGACACCCTGGACAGAGCGGAAATCATTTCCATCCTCGCAGAAAGGACAGAGCTGGGCTGGACAGTGGATAGGAACCATGGTTGTCTGAACCACTGCCCTTCAGCAGTAGCTGAACTCATGAAAAGGAAGCAGAACAAAAGGGCCCTTAGGGGAAACCTCTAAGTCCCACTCACCTCCAGCCCCAGCAATGCTCTGAGTACACCAACACCTCTGAGCCCAGAACACAGCGTGGTCATTCTTTACTTCCTGCCTCAGCACAACTGACCATGGAAGTCCACGTTCTTCAGAGGAACACAGACACACCCACACCCACAAAGGTGTGGTGTGCCTCTAACCCTAACCAGCCACTCACATAGTCAGAGCACATGCCAAGTCAGTAGGTTCGGAAACGTCCATATTTCCTCGCTGTGTGGGACATCAGTAAGGTCCGCGGGATGCTCACAGCCCACCTGGTTCTGTCTCACCTCTGTCACCGCCTATCCTACTCAGTGCCCCTTGTCTTGCTCCACAGTTCCTGTAAACACCTGCTGGGCCACCACCCAGCAACAGTTCTACACAGAACACTCAAAACTCAGGACAAAGAGGGGCACCTGCATCACTTAGTCAGTTAAGCGCCCAACTCTTCATTTCGGCTCAGGTCATGATCTCAGGGTCCTGGGATCTAGTCCTACCTTGCGGGGGCGGGGGTCCCTCTCAGTGGGGAGTCTGTTTGTCTCCCTCTCCTCTGCCCCTCCCCCTGCTCATGCTCACAATCTCTCTCAGATAAATAAATAAATCTTAAAAAAAATCTTAAAAAAAAAAGGCAAAGAAATGCATCTCTCCCCACTGCCTTCTAAAAACCAAGAGGTAAGAATTCCACCAGATTTAACATTCCTCTCAGCCCAGTGGTAGATAACTTGCTTTACATGGAGAAAACTAAAAGCACTTCGTAGTGATTCTCCCAAAGCAAGGACTCAGCCCCAAGGTGAATTGAAGCCCCTCCCCCCCTGAAAACTGCTTACAACGTTTAAATGCTGGCTTTTCCTGTATCTCCTTACCAAGGAGCCAAATAATCATACAGCCCAATCTCAGGCAGGCTCCCCATACAGAAGTCTCCCCAAAGCTGAGTTGAAGACCATGAAAGGAGCAGTTGGGGCCATACCACCTGGAAGACCTGAAGCCAGGAAGACACTGGATGTTTGGAGAAGTAACGTGGCATGAGGGAAACCCCAACTATATAGCACATGCCTCAAAACAAACTAGATTTACCACATTCTTGTTGAAACCGCAGGGCAGTCCTAAAAAGGTGAAATCGGGGCACCTGGGTGGCTCAGTGGATTAAAGCCTCTTCCTTCAGCTCAGGTCATGATCCCAGGGTCCTGGGATCAAGCCCCGCATCAAGCTCTCTGCTCGTCAGGGACCCTGCTTTCTCCTCTCTGCCTGACTCTCTGCCTACTTGTGATCTTTGTCTGTCAAATAAATAAATAAAATCTTTAAAAAATAAATAAATAAAAATAAAAATAATAAAAAGGTGAAATCATCCTGGGATGATAAGTATATTACTGCTAATTTAAGAGCTGTAAAATGCTACTGATACTTCCTTTATGGAGTGGGCTAAGTTTTTAGCGTTTGGTGTTAGTGAGCATAAAATATGTATCAGGCATATCATAGGATCACTCAGTCATCCTAATCTTATTTTTCATCAAGGGTCTTCAGATGCAAAACCTCCTACTGTTTCAGCACCTGGACTGTCAGCGATGGGGGAGGAGAATATTAGCCAAGCCAGGAGAAACAGAACAAGAACTCAAAGAAGACAGAAGCAATAGGGAGGGAGAGGAGACCTCAGGGGAACAAAAGAGACAGAATCAAAAAGATACAGTCCCCAACAGATGTAGGGAATGTGGTGAGATAATATTTCTAAATAGGATTTTTTTTTTTTTTTTTTTTGCTTCCCTTTCTTCACATAGTCCCACTTTAAGCAGCCAAGCTTTGGTGCTTATGCCTCAGTAAAAGCATGAGACAGCAAAAACTAGGGGGGAAAAAATGGGAAGCCACTTCAGGCTTTTGGATTTTAATTGCCTAGGCCCTCAATAAAACAGAAAGGACTTGAAACCTATACAAAAGATGCGGGGACAATATCATCCGTAAAGCCAGGCCTCCCACTGGCATTACCCTCAGCAGATGAGAGCCAGAGGGGAAAGAAGTAAGAGCGCAGATGTTGGTGGATTCTGTCCACAGGGACCTCGAGCAGGTTCCTGAGATCTGACATCGACGGGGCCCTACCCCGACATCTACCGAGCTTCAGAAAGGACACCTGGTCCCAGAAAGAGGAAATGACTGCAGAGGGGAACTTCTTTTGGAGGCAGCAGGAACCTTGGACAGTGCCACGCTCTCTCTCACCACCTCAGAATGATTCCTGTGTGTCTAAGACTGACCTGGAGTAGCAGAGGGACACCAGACCAGAAGAAGCCATGCAAGCTACAACCAGGCAGGAGACATCTCAGTGGATACTCAGCTGGTCATTCAAGAACAGGGCCACTTCTTCTAGTGCTTGGGCAAATACATATGGGTGCTCCCCCAAGATTCAGGCAGTCTTTGGAGAAAGGAGGGGCAACTCCCACCAACCACCTGAAATTAAGTGTCCACCACTCCCAGTACAAATGTAGGTATATTACAGAAACACAACATTATGTTCCCTGCATCTCTGAGTTGGTAGACGAAGATAATCCCTCTGTAAGAATTAAAGGAAAGTTAGAAACCAGCAAATGTCCAGCTAGGAAACTGGATCAAGGACGCCATCCACAGATGTAGAGAATAAAGGAATAAAGCAAATTGAGAGGAGAACAGTGAATTGAAGGTTTGGATGTGTTGAGGGTGAGATGCTGGTGGGGTGTCCACGGGCATGTCAGGGGGCAGCCGGGTCATGAGAACTGGTGCTCAGGAACAAGATCTACCTGAAACTGTGGGTTTTGGGGTCATGGGGTCCACACACGCAGCAGCTGACGGAGGAGGAGGAGATCAGAGTGATCGTCTCATGCGCTCACTGTTGCCGTAAGGGTTTTCATGCGTATTAAGTCATTTGATCCTCAAGTCAACCCTACGGGGCGGGTACTCCTACTAACCTCGTTTTTTGACATGTGACAAAACAGATAATCAATGCTTCAGGCCTCAGAGCGAGTAACCAGAGGCAGCAGAAGTGACCCCAGGAAATCTACAATCTACACGTAGGACAACTGCCAGGCTAGACTAGAAGCAAAGAGGAGGAGGGAGTTGTCAGGAGAAAAACCAGAAAAGCCTTATATCACAAAACCCAAAGGGAGAGAGGACTTCAAGGAGAGCATGATGGGAGGCACCAAATTTGCAAGCGACCCAGTAACTGATTATAACTAAACAGGCCCACTGGGATTGCACCTGGGAGTTCCTAATGCCCAGGAGAGGGAGATGTCCTGACATCTGGGAGGGAGAGGACACGCGGGTGCTGCGTGGACCCGGAGGGGGGAAAGTATGGGGAGCATGACTCTTCCAAGAGAGCTGTGAGAAGGAGAGGGCTAGAATCCATGTCCTTTGTAAAAGGAGAACAATTTAGAGACTATTATTCGGCAAACGGGAAGTCAGTAGAAGATGAAAGTTTTAAAGACGCAGGCCTCTGAAGCTGTGACAGTGACTATGAGCGTGGAGAGAAAGAACGCTGGAGACAGCTTCAATCCACGACTTTAACCTCACGCAGGCCCTGGATGCTGATAACCCCGCTGTCTGTTCACAGTCCCGCCACTGTTCTGCTCACTGGCACCGTGGTTCTCAGAGGGCTGTCCTTGGATGGGCAACTTCAGCATCATAAAGAAACTTGTCAGAAATGCAAGTTCTCCTGCCCACTCCAGCCCTCCCAGTCAGAAAGTCTGGGCAGGGCTTTCACAGACTCTTGATGACTCTGACACACTCATGTGAGAACCACTACCCTCAAGGACTCAAGATGCTGCCTTCTCTCTTTGCACGTCGGATGGATGCTTTGTGCCCCGGTTTCTGTACTCCATCCCCTCCCTTCCCACTACCTTGACGACGTGGCTTGGGCTCTTCTCCTCTCTCCCCTACATCACCAGTGCTCACTCTCCCCTGGCTGTTTCTCCTCAACATATAAACATATGGTTATTTTTCCCATTTAAAAATATTTCTTGACCTCACTTCTCCTTTTACTTCCCACCCAACCTCCCTCCTTCCTTCACCACTAAGCTCCTCTAAAGGGCTGCCCACACTATACCCCGTCTCTCTCCTCCCATCCTTCCTTGAGCCCATCCACAGACTTTCACCCCACCACCCCACCAAAACCATTCCTGTCAAGGTCACCAACACTATTGGAAATCAATTCCCAGACTCATGTTACTTAATCCATGTGCAACATTTGACACAACGGATCTTTCTCTCCTCGATGGTAACTTTCCTTCTCTGGGCTTACAGTGTAACACCATCCCTCGGATTTTTTCTTCTCTACTTCATACTTCTCAGTCTTTTTGATATATTCTACTCAATGCTAAAGTCATTTAATGTCAGAGAGCTTCAGGATTCAGTCCTGGCGTGTCTCTATTTTTCCTCCCTTGGTGACCTCCCCTAATCTCATAGCTTTAAAGAACAGATATATGCCAGGGACTCTCAATTCTTTATCTGCAGCCCAGACCCTGCCAAACTTGTATATCCAACTGCTTTCTTGACATCTTGACATGCCTAATAGACACCTCAAACTTAGTAGGTATTAATCCAGCTCCTGCCTTTCCCCATCCCACCTTCCCAGTTAATGTTCAAACCAAAAATTCCTCCCTTTCTCTCACGCCACCTCATCCATCAGAAAATCTTACTGACTCCACGTTCCAAATACATCCAGAACCCAACCACTCCTCACCACCCCTCCTGCTACCTACCACACAGAAACCACCAACTCTCACCAGATCATTTTAATGACAGACTAAATGATCTCCTGCTTCTACTCTGGCTCTTTTCAGATGTGTTCTCATGCATCAGCTGAAAGGATTCTGTTAAAACAAAAATCCGATCCATGTCCTCTGCTCAAAATGTCCCAAAGGCTCCCATCTCAGAATAAAAATGGAAGTCATCAAAATGGCCTTAGGGCCCTCCATGGTACAATTCCTGCCTTCTCTCACTGACCTCACCTCCCACACTCCCTCTCCTCACTCCAGCCACTCTGACCTTCTTGTTCTTCCTAAAAAAAAAAAAAAAAAAAAAAATGGCAGGTGTGTTTCCACCTCACCACAACTCTTGCATTTCTAGCCCCCTCTGCCTAGAACAGTCTTGCCCTAGATAGCCAGACGGTTCACTCCCTCACCTCCTTCATGTCACTCAGATGTCACCTTCTCATTGAGACCATGTCTGATGACATCTTACACACCCTGTTTTATTTGCTTCCAGAGCTCCTACTGCCATCTAGCATACTACAGATTTCACTTATTTCGTTATTGTCTTCTGCTTCTTCGAGAATGTAAGCTCCTTGAAGGCAAAAGTTTTGCCTGTTGGTTTACTCTGGTTCCCCGTGTGTGTGGAAGAGGATCCAGTACATCCAACAGCTATCCATAAAACGTGATGGAATGAGGGCCCCAAGGAGTATGCAGAGTTGAGATCAGGCGGGACTTATCTTGGACAAGAAGAGGGAGGCCGCCTCTGTCACTGCCCCGGAGCGGAGGTGAAAATGGATTCAGATGTGTTTGGAGACAGAAATTTAAGTATTCCCCTCCTGGTTGTCCCTAGTTTCTCTGGGAAATAGAAGACAAGGAAGGACCTGAGGAAAACAGTGACGGACAGCCACAGCAGCCATAGAGAAGGTGAGAAGGAGCTAAGGACACTTGGAAGGACTGACAATGCAGGTGAAATGGAAAACCTGGGTTTGCCTTGGCACCAGTTGACCTGGCTGTGCGATTTTCTTCAACAGCATGAGCTACACAGCTGAAGGGGAGTGTCCAAATCATCTCCTGGCTTTTTCTTGAGAAAGTAAGAAGCCTCCCCCCGTCCCCCTAACTGAGCGCCTCCGTTTAACCACTCAGGGAGCCAACACCAATCATCACCAATCACGGGTTTCACGTTAGTAAAAATGAGCAGAGGGTGCGTTTAAGCGGAGAGAAAAGGAGGAGAGGCCAAAGCGCAAGCCCCCTCCCAGACCGCTGGGAAAGGAGCGGGAACCTTAAGCCTTCCCTCAAACCTGGAAGTTGATACATATCCCCTAGGGCTCGAATTCTGGGCCTCCTCCGCAGAAGGTACTCGTCCCCAGTACCTTCCCCGCCGTTCCCGTCCGGCCGCATACTGATCCACTTCTCGTCGCGCTCCACCCCCTCCGAGCTCCCGCGCGCTTCCTCCACGTGCTTCTCTGTATATACGGGTCGCCCGGGAGACGCCGGCCGGGCGGGGCTCTTCTGACGCCACAATAGGAACAAGCCAATAGCCGTGACGCGTCTCAGTGACGCGAGACGCGCGGCGTGGTTTTGCCGGCCGGGGCGCAATGAGGCGGCTGCCCGCTGGGTGGCGCCGATTTCCCGGGGAGGTCCTTACTGGGCCCCCGGCGGAGGTGGGGGAGAGGCGGGCAGGAGCCAAGGCCAGGGAGCCCTCTGCGTCAGCTGCTGCTCACTGCGCCGCGCCAGTACCAGCCGGGACTCACCCGCAGCTCCATGCTTGTGCCCGGCTCCGCTCGTCCATCCTCGGAGAAGAGGCAGGTACGTGCCACCTGTCGGAGACTAGGGAGGAGGGATGCGGAGGTCAGCCCCGTTGTTGGCTCAGAAAGTGAGGTATCAACGACAGCCTGGGTAGAATGGGCACCAGAAATGTAGGGCGAGCGCCAGCTGTGCGGAGGAGCCCCAGCTGAGGCTGCCAGTTGGGGAAGGGGGTGGGGGGCTGCCAGCTAACAGCCCAGGGTGCCAGGAAGAGCCATCTGTGTGCTGATCAGTGTGTTCTAAGGAAATGCTGCTTGGGCAGGTCCGCGTCTCTGTGCCCTGTGCGGTATATGGCCTAAGAGTGACGTCTGGACCTTGACAACCCCTTTCCCACGTGTGCGTCCAGTTCGCGTATTCCGCCCTGTTGAAGCTCCTGGGGGCTGTCTCCGGTCAGTTTGCCAAAGGGGTGGGGGTGGGGGTAAGGCAGCAGTGAAGTGCCAGGGGAGATTTTCCACCAATCCCAAACCAGAAAGAGGCATCTTTGAAATTCTCACCAATCCCAAACCAGAAGCAGGCACGCGGTGCTCCAAGGCGAGTAACTTAGACTTAACAGCCACGGCAAGCTCTGGCCAACCCATTCTACTGTCCTCTGAGGAGTGTACCTCTGCTTCCCTAGCTGGCTGCTTTTAGAATGGGGCTGAGCTGGAGATCGTGGTGACGTTCACCTCCCCAGGCATGGGCACGAGAAGGTTCCCCCAAGTCCAACCCTGGAAAGTAGAGGAAAGGAGAGCTGGATGGGCTGGGGTTGGGGCATCCTGCACTCCTTTGGTACTGTAGATGCATGCCAAGCCGGAATCGGAATGAGGACTGGAATGAGGGCCAGGGACGAGGGCGTCCTCTGAAGTGCATCACCGGGACCCAAGCTGAGTCAGTAGCCTTTGCTGAGACAGGGTGGAGGCACCATCCTGGGTACTCCCAGTCCTCAGGGAGAACCATCGAGAAACAGGAGACACAGACTGGGAGCAGACAAGAGCACCAAGGCCCAAGAGGTTAAGAATCCTGCTCCATCCTCCTGTGAGCCTGCCCAGCCCGGCTCTGTGGCCTTGGAATCCTGAGCACTCCGACAGGTAGAGTGGAACCACCACCCCCGCCAGCAGCTTTCTCCTGCTAGCCTCTGGGCAGCTGCCCTTGTTATATTTTTCTAGGCAAAGGGGGAAGGAGCCGAAATAGGCCCGGCTCTTCTCCACTATATGGGCTGGACATCTGGGATTATAGCAAGAGTCATTTGTCCTTGCCAGTTATAGGACAGAAAACCATGGGGCTCTTTTCTGCCTTTAGAACACAGCACTCCCAAGAGGTGGCCCAGAGGCCCTATTCTCCCTAGGAAGGTTTCCGTGGTAGGTGTTACTACAAATACTGCCACTAATTATCATAATTAGTGGAAGTATTCAGTATAGGCATTATTAGCATTTATTGAACTTTTACCATGTGCCAGGAAATTTATAAATATCATTTTATTTAATCCTCACAACTGTGAGGTATAGCATTATTACACTTTTTACTCCTGTTTTACAGATTAAATCACTAAGGTTCCGATGGCTTACATGACTTTCCCACTGTCTGAGAGCCAATAAAAGGGAAAGAACAGGAATACATGCCCAGGCCTAGAAGTCCATTAGAAAAGAGTTTGGACCGGACCCGAGGCCAGGTCCTGCATGCCTCTCACTACGTGTGTGCCTGGATCTCTAGTTGTACTCTGTCTCCAGGGGAGGATTTGGACTAGCACGGAGGCTTCCCCCTCTTCTCTCCATTCTCTATCCTCTTTCCCTTGTTTCCCCTTGGATCCCCCTTGTGTTCCACTTGAAAATGTCCCCCTTCAGAGAGCCCTCGCACCATCTCCTTGCCTGGCACTGGCCCATCAGGGCAGCACCTCAAGGGAGGGCCTGCCACTGCCCCTTTAATTCTCCCTGGGCTTGGAATGCAAGTGAGTTGAGCTAGCCATCTCTGTGAGGTCAGATAAGATACTATATATATCGGAGTCGGTAACCTGAGCTCCAGATTACCCAGCCCCAGTCGGACTCTAGCCTCGGGGCTCTCCACCACGGTCCCTTGCCTCATTGGGGAAGGAGAAGCCCCCAGATCCTGTCCAGTGCCCCCGGACACAGGTCAGTAGCTGCCCCTGTAGTATGTGAACTTTATGGGGCCCACTGTCCCGAGGACCCTATGTGTTTGGGGGAGCATGTGATAGGCTGCCCAGCTGGGCCTGGAGGAGTACTTGGGGCAAGATGGACGGTGAAGGCTGGAGGAGGCAGGCAGGGGCGACAAGGACAGAGGGAAGATAAGCCCTGGAGGAAAGGGAGGGAGACTGGGACTCTCCCCTGGGGTGGGGGCACCAGGAGAGCTCCCGACAGACGGGATTAGGGAAGA
This sequence comes from Neogale vison, assembly GCF_020171115.1. Taxonomy (NCBI): domain Eukaryota; kingdom Metazoa; phylum Chordata; class Mammalia; order Carnivora; family Mustelidae; genus Neogale; species Neogale vison. The sequence continues at coordinate 109,056,079 of NC_058097.1, read as the reverse complement.
GAATTGAAGGATACCAGTACTGCCTGTAGGCCCATTCCTTTGCATTTTCTTGGAAGTTTCGAGATGGCTACCCTCTCCAAACCCTAAATCCAGAAGCCCGCTGTAGAGACACTACCCTGGGCCCACCCCCCCTACTTTACCAGTCAGGATTCTCACGGTCATCTCCAGTCTTTATCATCCCATCACCCCCTCCCAGCTCTGGGGCAACTGCTGGAGGTAGCAAGGGAGACAGAGATGGACCTAAATTCTCCTGAATGGCCCCCTGCCAAGGCATGCAAGAGGATTAGGCACTAAACTGGTGGGCTGATGGATGCAAGCCCCTGAGAGACAGAGCTACTGGTGACAGTGGAGGGGAGGCACACTGAGGCGGCTGGGGACTGAGAAGGCAAGCACCAACTGCCCCCACGGAGGCCCTCCACCCTACCCGCAGCCAGCACACCTGCCAGGACATCCCTCAACCTAGGAGCTGATGCTTGTGCCCAGACAGCGCCCAAGCAGACAGGAGTGCGGGTCAGCGCGTGTACACGAAGGGAGACAGGACCCCTCTCTCAGCCTGCTTTACCTTTCAAGGTCAGCACATCAGCTGTGCCTCATTCCAATGGTGTTAGCAAGTGGCTTTGGGAAGCTCTGAGGTCACCCCTGTGGAGGTTCCCAAGCACCTGGCAGGACTGGCTGGGACTCCCCACTCACCTGTCCCGGACACCTGGGGAGGAGGACTGAACTCTGTTGAGGCACACCTCTGAAACCTAACTAGGGGCTTTCTCTCCAGACAGTGGCAAGGCCACAGAAGCTGGCATGACTTCCCCCAAGAAAGCACAGTGGATCTGAACAGAGAGGGGCCATGAAGGCTCCTGGGATGTGGGACATTACCCACCCCCTACCCTGGGGGCCAGGAGTGTCTGAGATTCCTGGGGAGCAAGTCCCTCCCCTGGCTGGGCAGGTTAGGGAGCCCTTCACGTGAGCAACAGGAAATGACAGTGGCTGACGCACAGGGGCTGGCTGCCCAGGGAGACAGGGCTCATTTTAACCCCTGACTCATCTAGCACAGGTACCTTGGGGGGCTGGACCAAGCTGCAGCAAGGGTAGGAGGCTGGGGGGCATGTCCATAACCAGGCCTGGGGCCAAGGGCCCTGGCTGGCGCTAAATGCCAGGGCCCTGGGACACTCGGGAGCTTGGCACCGCGGGTGAAATGGAGGCCTCCTGGACCATCTCTTGGCGGATCAGAATTGTACTGGTGCTCAGGTTGCACTTGGCTTTGCTTTTGTTTGCCCGGAGTGGAAACTCGAAGGGCCGCCTCCTGCGGGAGTCTGTACCTGCCACACCATGGCGTAGACGGGGATGCCTGTGTCCCCCAGAGCCCCAGGCCACAGGTCCTGCCCCATTCCAGCTCAGGGAGAGGCCAGGGAAGTGCGAAGTGGAGGTGCTGGCCTCAGGGTGGCTGTTTGGGGACCGAGAACAGGTGCCAGTCCTACATGGCCACTGCTCGCGCAGCATGACCTTGGGAAACCCGCGTCACTTCCGCCAACACTGGTTTCCTCATGAGCAAATGGGCGTGAGGATAGCACCCACTGCTGGGGCCGATCGTGAGGATTGGCACGTGGTGTCCCAAAAGTCTTCGTAGAGTTTCAAACTTCAGGAACTTCAGAAATAGGACTGATAAACGCTTCAAAGTTTCATTATTTCGTTCCTTGTCTTTTGAATCTTGAATAAAAATACCAACTTCGACTTAATGTAAATCATTAATCCTTCACATGATGCTTCTAAGTTTAAATTCTTTCTCCGAAAGAATTAAAACCTAAAGCTGTGCTGAGGCTCTGGGGACACCGGGCAGGAAGTGCGCCACGAGGAGCACTGGGCAGGCAGCACCCCAGGGAGGGCTGCCGTGACCCTCGTGGAAGCTGCGACAGAAGTACTCAGCTCAGTGCCTGGTCCAGAGGTGTTCCCGGCCTGCTGGCGGGTCACGGTCGCTGGGCTCACGTGTCCTTTCAGGAAGCAGAGGGCTCTGTGGAGGAAAGGCAGCTGCACTTCCCAAGAGGGGGAAACTGAGCCAAGTGACAGGGGAGTTCTGGCAGAGCAGGGAAGAGTGGAGGCGCCGGGCAAAGATGACACGGAGGAGGAGCTTGGCAGGTGGTGTGCCCCTGCTGTCCGAGGTGGCGGGCACCTGGGAGGAGTTGCCTAGAGCCACATGCCTATACTTGCCAGCTCTCAGTAAACAGCAAAAGGAGCAGGGCAGCAGGGGCCCCACGCCCGGCAGGGAGGGAGACGGGGGATCCCAGCCAATCGGCTTGCCTCCCACTGCCCCATGAAAGGGCCATTCAGTCCAGGCCGTTCCTGTGGCAACGAGGAGACTCCAAGCCATGTGAGTGCCCGTCCTGTCCCTGTCTTGCGCAGCAAGCCTACAGCCAGGGCCCAGCCTGCTCTCCCACCCACGGTGCTTTCTGCGGCCTCCAGGGACAGCCGTGTCAGGTAACACCAAGGGGCACCAACCCAAGCTGTCAGCTCACCTGGAAGGTGTTGACACTTTTCTCAAGAGGGAAACTTGGAGTTAGGGGAGGGGATACCCCTGCTCAAGGTCTCAGCCGCAGTAGGGACCCTCTCCCCAGACATGGGAACTCTAAGCCCAACGTCAGCACTGGAAGGCAGCTGCTAGGGATGGGAGCTGTTAGTGATGGCATGACACCCCCCGGCCCAGCCAAGGCTGCTATGGCAAGGGGGGCGGTGGTCTGCCACTCGCCTGCCAGATTGGGGCAGAGAGGAGAATGGGGATTTAGGAGGCCTCCTGGGATTCAGGGTGTAACTCCACCTCCAGCCCCAGCCCTTTCCAAGGAATACTTGCCAGCCTTCCCAGGGCTGTCTGTCCCTGTCCCTTGTACCTTGTTTGGCCACAGCACTTCTGCGTCATAAACAGGGCCAGGAGAGGTCACGAGTCTGGGGCACTGCCTGCAGAATACCAATTCCCTGGGAGCCTTAGTGTGGAGGAGGGGGAGTGAAAGCCATGGGGAGGAGGCATGAGCTCATGCCCTGGGCCGGGCGGGGGGGGGGGGACCATATCTGATTGGCTGCCCGGTGTCCCAGAGCCCAGTTCCTGAGACCTGGAGTCTCTTTGACTTTGAATTATTGATGGAGTTTCTCCAAAGTGAAATAGAGCAGGACTCGTCCCGCGCCCCCACCCTGGTGCCTCTGTCTGTGTCTTTCTCGGCCTCCCTCAGGGGTTTACACTCTTCCTTCTCTGTACCCCAGGAAGCCAAGCAGATGGAAGGAGAACTGTGGTTCCCCTCTAACCCTGCACAAGGTCACCGTCCAGTTACTTTTTCCTAGAAATGAGTGGGAGCTGTGCTGGCGGTGGGAACACAGTGGGCAAGGGTGTGTGTATGAAGATGGGGGTCCCCAGGCCAGGTGGGAAAAGCATACATAGTAAATGGAGACTAGGCATTTCTGAGCCAGCCCAGACTGAAAACTGCTGCTGGTCTCTGGCAGGGTCTAGAAGTTCTGTTCTGGGATCCATATGGAGGTTCCCACCGCTGATCTCCCACCCCTGCACCTATCCCACGCCCTGCATGGACTGAGTTGCTAGGGCCCTCTGCCAAGCCATCAGCGTTTGGGGCTTGGCACCAACTCCTTTCTGCCCAAATGGGCCGGGCTGCCAGACTAGGGCAGGCCGTGGGCTGCCCGAGCCAGTGTCTGCAGCACAGCGAGATTCTGCCCACTTCCCGCTCACCCGCACGCCTCGCTGAGGGATGCAGGGGAAGTCTGGTGCCCCGGGGCTGAGGTCAGAAGCCAGCCAGGCCGGGAGACAGCCAGCCCTCACATTATTACAGGCCTACAAAGGAGGGGCCCAGAGCCTGGCAGGGGCTGGGGGAACAGATAATAACTACTCTTAGAGCTGAGGGCCTCCACATGTTATTATCTCATTTATTCCTCGCAACAACCCTGTGAGGTAGGAACCATAATGACGATGATTATACTCATTGTACAGGTGAGGAGATTGGGGCTCGGAGGGGCTGAATGACTAGTGTAAAATCACCCAGCTAGTCAGTCACAGGGCAAGCCACAACCAGCCCTGTACCACTACTCTGAGGTTCCTGGAGGGCTCTGTCCCCCACCCTTGCAGGAGCCCCCCAAGAACTCCTGATAGCCTCTAGGAAAGAGGCCTGATCCTACTTGTTCCTCTCTCCGAAGCACCTTTTTTGCCCGCCCCCCGAGCTCCATTTTAGATGAGCCTGCACACCTAGGGTGAAAGAAGGTCTCTAATGGTCCCCAAGTGAGCTTAAACTTGATGGGGAGGGATGAATCAAGGTCCAGTAGGAAAAGCACTGGACTAAAAACCTGAAAGACCTGAATTCCAATCTTGACTCTGCTAGTTGTGACCTTGGGCACATCAGTGTCGTTGTTCCCATCTGTACAACAGAGTGGTTAAAACAGATGAGTCTTGGGTGCCTGGGGGCCTCAGTCTATTAAGTGTCTGCCTTGGGCTCGGGTCATGATCCTCAGCAGGGAGTCTGCTTTTCCCTTTCCCTCCACTCCTCCCTCTCCACTCATACTCCGTCTCTCGCTTTCTCTGTCTCAAATAAATAAATAGTCTTTTTTTAAAAAGATCCTTACAACCCCCCAGTTCAGAGATTCCTGGGTGCCTTTACCAGACCCATCCCAGCTGCGCGGGCTGTGGACACTGAGTACCGGCTGTAGTGAAGGATTTTAGCCTCTAGGGGGCCCCGTTTGCACAAGTCATCACCGTGAGCTTGTTGGCTTGGAGTTTGGTAGAGGAACCCCTGAGAGGCCACAGGACCCCAACTCTGCTCAGAGCCACCTGAGTTAGATCCGTGAAGAAAGAAGTTTCTGCCACACGAGGATTCCCCACCAGAGCAGGTGACTGTGTCCAGGGAAAAACTGTGGGATTGTATCTGGAGACTAAGGTCAAGTTCACTTCCTGCCACATGCTCATTCACCACCGCCTCCCCTAGTCCCCCTGCTTCCTCTCATGAGCCTCCTTTTCCTCATCAGGGATCTGACCAAATGGTCTGGGGCCTTTCCAAGCTCAGACAATGTAGGATTCCAAAAAGATTCCTGCTCCTCCTTTCAGCAGAAAGAATTAAGACTTAAATTCTTAAAATGGCCAGCATTTTCAATCCAGGGGTTGAGGGCTGGAAGAGAGGGAGCAGCTGAGATCTGGGCTGGCATACTGCAGGTCACCTGGAGGGCTGCTGAGAGAAGCCAGTCCCCACCCTCACATCTAGGGCTTTGCAAGGGAGCACTCGGAGTAGCCAGGATGTGCAAACTGGTGGCCCTCTGTGGTTTGTAGAAGCTGGCTCACATCTTGTGCTCTCCGGTGTGAATACACAAGCATAGGTGTGTTTCTTAATGATGGGCCAGCCTCTCGTGGAAATGGACCCTGTGGTCTCATTGAGATCTGCGGTTCCAACCGGGTGGGGATGAAGAGGAGGGATGGGAGCACCCTGCCTGACACCTGGCAGGGCCCTCTGACAACCGCTTTCCTTGTCTTCCAGCCCATGAGGCTCCCAGTCCCCACTGAGTGCCGCCCCGAAGGATGTCCCAGCTCTCCTCCACCCTGAAGCGCTATACAGAATCGGCCCGCTACGCAGATGCCCCTTATGCCAAATCGGGCTATGGCACCTACACTCCCTCTTCCTACGGGGCCAACCTGGCTGCCTCCTTCCTGGAGAAGGAAAAGCTTGGTTTTAAGCCAGGCCCCCCGACCAGCTTCCTCACCCGTCCCCGAACCTATGGTCCCTCCTCCATCCTGGACTATGACAGGGGCCGCCCCCTGTTGAGACCTGACATCATCGGGGGAGGTAAGCGGGCCGAGAGCCAGACTCGGGGCACTGAGCGGCCTTCAGGGAGCGGACTCAGCGGGGGCAGCGGATTCCCTTATGGAGTGACCAACAACTCCCTCAGCTATCTGCCTGTGACTGCCCGTGACCAGGGTGGAACCCTGACCCAAAAGAAGTCAAACAGTCAATCAGACCTGGCCCGGGATTTCTCCAGCCTCCGGACCTCAGAGAGCTACCGGATAGACCCTGGGAACCTGGGTCGCAGCCCCATGCTGGCCCGAACGCGCAAGGAGCTGTGCGCCCTGCAGGGGCTCTACCAGGCAGCTAGCCGCTCGGAGTACCTGGCCGACTACCTGGAGAACTATGGCCGGAAGGGCAGTGCACCTCAGGTGCCCGCCCAGGCCCCAACCTCTCGAGTCCCTGAAGTCCTCAGCCCCACCTACCGACCCAGTGGCCGCTACAGTCTGTGGGAGAAGAGCAAGGGCCAAGCCCCTGGGTCCAGCCGCTCCAGCTCCCCAGGGCGAGACACCATGGTGAGTTTGCCCCTTGGGGACCCAGTGATGGGCTGGGGAGGCAGCAAAGGATGTAGAAGACCCCAATTAAAGGATGGGCTCCCCATCTGACTGCTGATCAAAGCAGAGGTCTCCTTCCCAATCCTTGTGACAGCTTCTCCTGCAGCCCGAGCCAGAGAAGTCATCTCAGCATGGCTGGTACCCTTGTGGCTCAGTGCCTTGCTCAGGGGCCTTCCCACTCTCCCTAGGAAACCCATTTCACGACCCCTGCACTGGATGCCCATCCAACAGTGCTCCCGGAAATGCTCGGCTACCCCCACATACACTGCAGTGCTCACCCTCCGCTTTGCCACCCAGCATGCCAGGGTCCCCTGCAGGCCCTGCGCCATCCTGGACTGAATGCTGAGGCCCCCGCACCGCCAGTGCTCCCTGTGGTAAGAGAGGCCTCCCTACTCTGGCTGTTTCTCTCCTCCTGCTCGGGCTTTTACTTCCCAGCCTGGGGACCTGGCTTACCATCTGGGCATAAGACATCAGGGGGAGAGGGACTCCCCTCTGATGGACAAACGGCTCAGGACCAGAGTGTCTGGATAGCGGTGCTTATCATGTATGTGTCTTTGGGGAAAATGTTGGAAACAATTTTGTCTAGGGTTTTAGATAATCCCATAACTCTGTATTCTGGTCCTGCCAGAGGCTGGCTTGCATCTAATCTGTGAACACACCTCTCTGGGGTACTGACTACATTCTGCCTTTTCTTTAGTTATTAGTGGACCCATCAGGTGGCAAGCTCTCAAAGAATGAGAAAGAAATCACATCTCTAAATGCCTCCTCGTGGGCCTAGCACTGCACAGAGTGTAGTGGAGTTACAGCTGACCTGCTGATCGTATGGATGGGTACGGAGATGGATGCACAGATGGACGGTTGCATAGGTGGGTGGATGGATGGATGGATGGATGGGCAGGTGGACAGATAAACCAGTGGGCAGGACAGCTGTGTACCAGTCCCCTACTTCTAGGACAGGTGCCTTTTGCAAATAAGAGCTGTGCACAGCAAGAAATAAATGCTGCTTAGTGGTCTCGTCCAGACAAAGGGAATAGGGGTACAAAACAGGCGTAGGGCTTTGGGTCATAGACCTTTTTTTTTGAAGATTTTATTTACTTATTTGACAGAGAGAGAGAAATCACAAGTAAGCAGAGAGGCAGGCAGAGAGAGAGAGGGAAGCAGGCTCCCCGCTGAGCAGAGAGCATGATGTGGGGCTCAATCCCAGGACCCTGAGATCTTGACCTGAGCAGAAGGCAGAGGCTTAACCCACTGAGCCAACCAGGCGCCCCTGGGTCATAGACCTTTAAGCCTAACATAACTAAAGGTCTTGAGGGGACAAACCTAATAACATTTACTTAGAGAGTCTTAGAGAGTCTTGGTCTTGCTGGGCTGTCTATGAAGGGCCACGGAGACACAAAAGTTGGTGCCTCCCAGAGCATTCAGAACCTGACAAGGCAGGGCCGGCTACAGTGGAGGGCTGGCATGGAAGAGAAGCGGGGGACAACAGACCTGGCCTGGGAGAAGTATGTGTTCTCAGAGGGACATATGGTTGGACTAGAGCATGATTCACTTAGATATGCTGGTGTGGCTCACCTTGGGGGCAATCAGAAAGCAGCTCTTAGTGGATGGGCCCTAAAGACCTCTGGGAGGCTCCCTCCCTTTGCTCAGAAGAGAAAAGTTCTTTATGGTATGCAGTGTTCCTCAAAGTGAGGTCCACAGGAATCACCTGCGAGGCTTAAACATCCAGGGGCCTGGGCCCAACCCAGATCCTGGAATCAAACTCTCTAGGGATATACCTGGGAATCTGTCCTTTAAGTGTACTGAGGTTTGAAAACCTCCTCTCCACAGACTAAATTGCAGACCCGCGCTCAGTCCCAGTCATGAGAGCAGGGTCTCCTCCCTTGGTGGGGGGTAGGGAGTCAAACTCCATTGGAACTCTGCCTCCTTCCTACACAGGCGTATCTCAAACTTCCCTCCCTGGAGGCTGTTGCCCTCCCTGTTCCCCCCCACAGGGGACACCTCAGCCTCTCCTCCTCCTCCAGGACCAGACAGAGGAGAGTTTTGAGAGAGGAGCTCAGAGAGGTGGCAGATTGCCCTAGGGCAAACTCAACCACCCTAACATCCCTCCTTCCCACTTAGAACCAGCTTACAGCACACCTGAGTAGCTATTAACGCCCTACAGTGGAGCCAGTGTCTCGCCCTGAGCTCACAGGCAAGACACTACCCATGGGGACAGCCCCTCAGGGGCCAGACCCTCACGTGGCCTCACCCCCTCTCCTCACCGCTCTCAGCCTTACTTCCTGCTGCTGACTCCCTCTCCTGAGGTCACAACAACCCTGCTCACGAGGCCCACACCACTTCTTTCTAAAACTGGGTCCAGTGTCTTTTCAGATCTCCATTTGGGGATCTGAACTTCCCATTCATTCATTTCGGGGCTCAGCTTGCTAGTAGTCTACCTCAAAGAAGGTTCCTTAACTTCTGCACCTGTTTCCTTGACAAAATGAGAGTCTTCATAGTTCCCACTTCATAGATCATTGTAAGGAACCAAAGGTTGTACGGCACACAGTAGGTGCTTAATAAATGTTAAGTCCTCCTTGTTCCCTTCTAGGCACTTTCGGGAGGCAAGAAAGATGAAAGCCGTGATCCCTGGTCTCCGTGCACTCACAACTAACTTGGGGAAATGAGTTCTTAAAATAGTTGTGATAGGAAGCAGCCCCAGGTGTCGTTTGTTAAGTGTCACAGGTGGTGGGGAAGGGAGGGGCCGCCTGAGGCTGGAAGGTACAGTTTGCCTCTTTAACCTTAGACACCGCTCATCTGTGCTGTGTTTCCTCATCCATAAAAGGGATGGGTCATACTGCCCTGCCCACCTCACAGGGTGTCAGGAGGCTCAAAGCAAACTGGCCGTGAAGGAATCTGAACCTATAAAATGCTATAAAATGCTATGGAAGAGTTAGTGAAAAGGGAGAAGGTAGAAAAGGGGCTTTTGGCATCTGAGTGGAGCAGGGAGGGGACCACCTTTTGTATCATGTGGCAGGGCCCAGTGTGATCTGACTCTTCTGGGGTCCCCCTGGGTGGCCCTTGGCCCCAGGGGCTCTCCAGGTAGCCAACTTGAACTATAGCTGACATTCATGAAGGAAAGTCAAAAGCAGGCACCAACTGGGGAGTAGAACAATTCTAACCAGGCTCATTCTCCTCATTAATAGTAACAGCCAACGTGAACTTGGAATATTACAGACTCAGCTGAGCACGAGTGAAGGACTGGTGGAGGGGGATCGTGAATTCTGAACCCCCCCACCCCCATGCTTGCATATGCACCAACAAAACACCAGTGGGGGGTGGGGGGACTGCAGCTCAGCCTAAGATAATGAGGGCTGCCCCAGGCTCCACGTGCTGTTTAAAATGCAGACAGATTGGAGGGGAGGGACTGATGGTTCAGAACTGGCCAAAAAAAAAACAAAAAAAAGCTTTCACTACCACCCCACCCATCGCCTGTAGGGACTCCAAGCCAGGCCAGGTGGGTTGGCCCAGCAGAAAGCCTGGAGCCCATCACCCAGCCCAGTTATGGCCCCCCTTCGCCCCACCTCTCCTGTTCCCTGGGCCTATGGAAGGACAAGCTGTTCCCACTGAGCCCTGCCAGGGCTGCGCTTTAACCCCTACAATCCATCCTAATCCTCCCCTGCTCCACCCCTCCAACTGCTCCCTCCCCAGCCCTGGCATTCTGCCTGCCAGCCTCAGCCCTGCCCTCACCCCACCCCGCCCAGGCCACCCTCTGCTCTCCCCTAGACAAGCAGGGGTTGGCCCAGGGCCCTCCAGAGCACAGTCATCAGGCTGAGTACCTGCTGCTGAGATGCAGAGCCAGGGAGCAAGGCTCAGAGCCTGCCGGCCTATCCTCCCCACACAGCCTCTTCCAGACCCTTGCCCTCTGCTCTAAAACCTGTTGCTAGGAGCGAAAGGTCTGGGAACCTAGAATACCTGGGTCCTATTTGCCAAGGGGCTGCTGACTCATCTCCCGAAGACTTGGGTGCCCAGCTGTTCAGTGACAGGGAGATTATATAAGGGGAGGTCATGTGATTTTACTCTTGGGTGGGACTTTGAACTTGACTGCTGCCTTGCAACCAGCAGGGGTTACTCCAAAGAGAACAAGTTGAAGGCGGCAGGAACTAACTGCCCTAGCGGTCCAGGGTGAGAAGTGGAGAAATGTGACCTTCCTCTCTCCTCCCCTGCCTTCTCTGTTTATTCAGCCATGCTGAAGTTCATCCCCTAGTCTTGTTTATCCAGCCTAGCAGCCTGGGACCCTGGGGCTGCCCTGACCCTCTCAGCCACCCCCAAGAAGCTGAACGTCCTGAGGGCTTGAGTCTCTGTTGACATGAGAAGGCCTCTCAGAGGAGACCTTAAGCTAAAGGGTCCCATGACCAGGACCAGTACGAGCTGCTGAGAAAGGACAGGCAGTTCGGGCAGGTGTCAGCAAGACGCCAATGGTCCCCATCCCTTGAAGACGGGCTATGCTCTGTGACCTGGTTGGTGGCCCCCATGCCGCCTCACCGAGGCTCAGTTTCTCAGTCAGCGCCCAGCATCATCCTCCCTGCCTCCCTCCACCCCTGCTCCAGGATGTCTTCATGAGTTAACATGGTGCTGGGGTGGGGCTGGGCAGTGGAGAAGTTAATCCAAGCCCGGCAAAATGTTCCCTGCCCGAGGGGGAGCCGCTCCACTGACCAGCAGCTACACAAATGAACATCATGTTCAGGGCCCAGGCTGCACACGTGGACCCCTGCACCCTCCGACCTCAACGGATAGGTAAAACTGGCACCCACACAGAAACATAAGCAAGAGAGGGACATGTGTGGGTCTCTGGAATCCAGCTGGTTCAGGCCAGACTGCCCTAGGGCTGGAAAGAGTAGTACAGAGCTTCTGGCCTCCTGGGGTCAGAGTGATACAGGGAAGCAGAGGGCCTTCTGTCCCCGGTGGCACTTGTGGGCTAAAAGCCCAATCCACAGCAAGGACTCGGAGCCCCTACCCATTCAGTCAGTCAGTAAAGCCACCAGTCTATCCACTTGTGATGGTAATGACAGGTGTGTGCTTGGTGGGGGGAGGGGGCAGGGGAGGTCATTTGCCTGGGTCAGAGCAGTGTTTCCAAAACCCTTGAACCAAGCCGCCACTGAGATCTGAGGAAGCAGGGTATACTCTCAGGCCTGCCCTCACAGAGCTAACCCTGACTCTAATTTATTTATATTCCATCCATGCCAAAAAGGATTGAGGTGAAGAAAATTTCTAACCACAGGGAACATGGGCCAAGCACAGGTTCTGAGCAATGGCAATCTCGGGCTACAAGAATGAGTCCTGTTCAGATTAGCTCAGCGTATTTCAGGCAGAGTCGTGGAGCCAGAGCCAGATTCCAATCCCAGAAGATCCATTCTTTCCCCACCCCACTTCAAGAAATGGCACTGCGGAGAAAGGGTGTCACAGGGGTTTGGCCAGTTGAGAAATGAGCCACAGTTGCTTGCTGGTTGTGTCCTTCAGCAGTCAGACCTGCTTGACGAGACCGGACCCTATGTGAATTCTTTCCCCTCACCCCAGCCTTCTCAAAGAGCTCCCCTGCAGGTAGATTTCCTCATCTGGGCCTCCTTGCTCCCAGCGTTGGCTCTAACCTTCTACTTCCCAGGAACCAGGAAAGAGGGAGTGAGCGTGCTAACACAATGCCAAGATGTCCTGGGGTGGGAGTACTGGCCTAAGCTGTTGAAGAGTCATGACATTGCTGGCCTAAGTCATGGGGCCAGAGGCCAAATGCTCCAGTGGGGAAGCACCTGTGAAGACAGTGCTTACCACAACACGCTTATTCAGCATGCAAATCCAGACTCACCCCACCCTGTGAGGCTCTTTGGGACTTCCAGTATACTCAACAGAGCCTGGTCCGGCCCCCACTTAGACGTGAGATCAACACCATTTATCAAGCGCCCACTAAGAGAACCCACAGCCCTGCCCGAGGAGGTTTCAGTGTGATCGCACAAGCCCACAGACGATCTAAGACCATTTACAGGAGCCTTAAAGACACTTATAAAACAAAGATAAACATATTAAGATAAATTAACACGATGTAAGCTGAATACCAGTGGACAGGGGTTATGCTGTGATGGGCTGTTCCACGCTGAATGGAGTTCTTTAGAGAGGGCTTGGTGGAAAACACAAGTTTTGAGCAGACTTTACAAGCAGGTAATTGGCAGGGAGCGGAAGGGCATTCCAGAATCTCCTGGTAATTGTTAAAAGCACAGGTTTTGCCGTAAGCCAAGTTGGGGTTCAAAGCCCCACACTGTCATTTATTAGCTTTGTGGTTCTGGCAAGTCATTTGGCTTCTCAGGACTTAAGGATCTTCATCTAGAAAATAGAGATAATAGTTCCTACATCACTGCGTTAATTATGCAAATTAACCGGGATAATATATATAAAGCACTTAGCCCGTGCCTAGCATTTAGTGAGTACTTAATCAGTGGCAGTTTTGTCTTTTAAGTGAGAGAAGGCAAGTGCTGAAGCAGAGAAGTAAGAGCAGGTTGGTTAGCAGCAGGGGTCAGAGAAGGGCGAGGGTGGTGACCACGGAGCCTGCGGACAGACAGCCTCACAGACGGAGCTACCTCAGCTTCCATGCTGGACGTAGGAGTCAGGTGCTCTAGGAGCTTACAGGCAGAAGTGTGGTGTCATCAAAGGCCAGCGTTGCTGCAGACACTGTAGGACTCAATGGAAAGGGTGTGCCTAGAAAGAGGGAAGCAGGGAGAAGGCTGAGGCAGCACCTCGGGGATCTAGTCACAGGGATCTGGTCACGGAGTGAGGACAGGGACGGGGGGCGCTCACCTCCTCACACCGGTGCCCTTGCTGACCATCGCCCACCCCATACCTGTGTCCGGGACATATTCCCCATGTGGCTGAGGTCGTGTGAGCTGGGCGCGTGTACATGTGGCCATGAGCATGCCAAGAGGAACAGAAGGAGGCCACAGATGAGTAACAGCACACGCTGCTGCTTCTGAGTATTTTTAAATGCTAAAAATACTGACTAAAAATAGCCAGCAGGCTCCAAACAAGATACTTTCTCTAGGCAGATTCTGTGTGGGTCCCTGATAGGTGAGGGGCGGTGGAGCATCTGAAATGAAATGCAAAGACCTCTGCTCTTCAGCCATCGAAGCCCTCCCGCTTGCCCCCACCCGGGCTGAGCACCTGCGTCCCCACCGCGGTGGTACTTTCTTCCCACCTTCCAAAACAAACCAAAATCTGAGATTCTGAGAGAGATGCAGCTGGGTAACTGGGCAGAAGTAGCCAGAAAATGTTCTTCCCTGGAGCCAAATGGGACAGTGACCTCTTGTACCTTATAAAATAGGAGCACTGGCTCTCTTGATAATGGGACGAACTGGGACTGGGGAGAGGTGGGGGGCGGGGAGGGCTCAGTGCTGACGCCAGGGAAATCCGTGCTCCTAACCCGGGGGCCCACCGACCCTCGCGAGCTGTGTGCGTTTCGGGCTCCTGGAGGGCCTGAGTCCCCCTGAACGACGTGCAAAAGTTTGTGCGCAAGTGCATCTTCCCTCCGCGGAGAGCACGGAACTTTCACAGAGTGCGCCTAATACCCGGCAGCCCCCAGAAGTCAGGGACCGTAAGCCTCCCGGTTTGGGGGGCGGCTCACCAGACTAACAGAGTCCTGTGGGGGTCCTCCTGAGTCCCGACCCCGAGGCCGGCGGGGGGGTCGGCGAGCCTGTCCCGCCCTTCCCGGGGACGGCGGGTCTCGGCGGCAGCCAGGCCGGTGGGTCAGCGGGCAGGGGGCAGTCCCGGCGAGGGGCCGCTCTGCGGTAGGCTCGGGGCGGGGGAGGGGGGACGAAGTACGGGGGGCGGGGCCCCGGCCGCGCTCGGGGCCGCGTGCCGGCGCCAGGGGCGGGGCTGGGGTGCTGGCCCCGCCCGCGGCGCTGACGTCGTGGGGCCCGAGGTGCCGGCGGGGCCGCCAGTCAGCCGGAGCGCGAGAGCCGGGTACCGGGGCGGTTGGCGGCGCGTGCCGGGGAGGTTGAGGCGGAGGAGCGCGCGGTCGGCGGGCCGGAGCAGTTACCGCCGGGCGCCGCGGACGGTGTCCTGTGGCGGCCTCTCCGGCCTCAGCGTCCGGGCTGTGGCACCGCGCGGTCCTCCCCCGCGCCCCCTTTGCCAACGTTAGGCGTGGGGCCGAGCCCGCCGCCCGCCCCCCAGCATGCGCACCTCGTACACCGTGACCCTGCCCGAGGAGCCCCCGGCCTCCCCCTTTCCCGCCCTCGCCAAGGAGCTGCGGCCGCGCTCCCCGCTCTCCCCCTCCCTGCTGCTCTCCACCTTCGTGGGGCTCCTGCTCAACAAAGCCAAGGTACGCGGGGCCCCTTTCCGGGACCCCCACGCCGGGGGCCTGGACTTCCGCCTCCTCCCCGGGACGCCCCCCACCCCCATCTGCCGCGCGCTCCCGGGCGGGGGGGGGACCGATTCTTCCCAGCCCCCACCCCTCCTTTCCTAGGGTCTCCCGGCAAGGAATGCCCCCTCCCCAGGTGATCTCAGGCTTACTCGCGGCCCCCTCCCCTTGTTGAGGTCCCAGCCCCTAAGGTCCCCCCCCACTTCCTCTCCCTCTTCGTGACCCGGGCACCAGGTGGCCCTTGGGCTCTTAATTCCTGGCACCTCTCAGGACAGGTGCAGGAAAGCGTAACCTTGACTAGTTCTCGCTGTGTGAGGGAGTCGGCAGCACGCTGGACTCGGCGGTGTGACTCCTCCAAGGCCAAAACCCAGCAAGAAAGGCTGTTCGGAAAGAGCCGCCCCCTCCTCACTAGCCCCAAAGGGCGCTCTTCCGAAGGGTTGGTAACGGGGGTCCTTTGACCTGGTGAAGGGCAGAGGAGTCGCAGACAGGTGAAAGAGGGCAGCTTCCCTTTCCTTTCCTGCCCTCCCCCAGTTCTGCTAAGTGGGCAGTGGATCCCTCAGATGAAGTAGCCACCCCAGGGTAATGCTGGGGCCAGAAGCTGGGCACTGCCCCCTTGGGGAAGGGAGAAGGGGCCAGAGCTTGACAGATCTTATGTAACAGGCACCAGCTCCTGAGTTGGCAGTGCGTGCACTGCCCCGTGCCAGGGCCACACCAGGCTCCTTGGCCGCAGCCAGGACTCATGGCTGACCCTCATGGCACAGGTGAAGTAAGCAGGAAAGCCTTTTCCTGGGGTCTTGAGTGTAAAGACACAAACCTCAATCAACCTTGCCTATATGACCCACATCCCCAAATGTTTCCTCCCCATTAACCCAGAGCGGGCTCTCCCTGAGCCCCCTGCTCCTTCACGGAGGGTGAATGCTGTCTGTCTACTAACCATGGAGGTGGCATTGACCTTTTAGAACAGTGGTTGCCCCTAAGTCAAGGTTAGGTTTGTTGATGACTGATTTTAAGGAAGTTCTTGATCCAGACTCTTTCCAGTCTTTGCGTATGCACTCCACATAGCAACTGGAGTCATTTCCTTCTCCCGGTGAGAGGCTCGCTGTGTGGGGTCTCTCCCCCAACCTCTCCAGTTCTAGCCTCTCCCTGTCGGCCCAGAGGTAGGATTGTTTTCCCCATAAGAAAGGTCACTCCTGGGACATTTTGTTCCTCTCCAGAATGGAAAGTGCTGACTTTCCCTGGAGCTCCTGATTTCCTATTCATGGCAGAAGAATATCTGGCTGGGCATAGAACAGCCCTGCTCTCCCCTCCACTCCCACCCCCCGACTCCTCTCATCCAGCCGCCTTCTACACAGAGCGCTTAGAAATTGGCAAGTAGTTTTGAATTCAGGAAATTTTAGACAAAGGCACAAGCCACCCCCACCCCTACAAAAAGAAAAACGAACAGAGGGTCCGCGCAAAGCCGTAAAAGAACCTTCCCCATCTCTATACCTGCCAGGCCGTTAGTAGAGTTAGATTCTCAAGAACAGTAACCGTAGGTAATGACGTGTTCTTGACCCTCACTGTGCTGGGTCAGAGTTAAAAGTGTCAACACCACAGAAGTGCCTCAGTGCAAAGACACCTCCAGTTTTCCACTGCCCTGTCCCCATTAGTGCTGAGGGACTACTGTCTCAGCTGGAGGCCCACTTTGGTGGACACTGACATGATCACCAGGCTTTGCTTCTGCAGCTCCTTTAGACAGATGTTGTCTGAGGCCCAGGGGGTAAGAACTAACAAGCAATGCCAAAAATAAGCGTGAGAGTGGATCTTTGGGGAGGGGAGGACGGATATTCTGTGGTGGACAGGCTTTAACGTTTAGTTCCAAACGGGCAACACGGAGACTTCAGTGTTTTTGCTGGGCACCAGAGAAGTCCTTCCCCAGGTCCACCTGAAAACCCTGATAAGGTCTTTGTCCAGGGAATTATCTCTGTGGTGGTCCTCTTACTGGAACATCAGGGTTTAGACTGTCAGAAAGGTAAGATTAAAGTCTTGTGTTTGGGGCCATATCCTGCTAGCACTGGCAGAATTCAAGGATGCTTTTGCCCACGTGCTGCCAATAGGCTTTGCTTGCTAACTGCAGGTGGAAACCAGGTCTCTCTTCTGAGTATATTTCCTTCCCTACCTGTTAGTGTCAGACCTGATCACTGGCAAGAAGGGATCCTCTTACTTGTGGGATCAGCAGGGCAATTCCTGAGAAAAGCCCTCCTTCAGCCTGTCTCTCCCCACCCCACCCCCTTGAGCTGACAACCTCATGGGCTTTGTCAGCACACGGCATGAGTAATTTTAGCTGAGTTATTTCAGGCTCCTGTTCTGATCAGGGTTGAGCTGGCCCCACGCATGCCCCAGTCAGTGTTGCTCCAGAGATGCCGGCTCCCGGGTCCCCTCCCTGAGAGAGGGGGTGGCAGGCTCATCTGCACACTGTTTGTTTAACCCTTTGAGCCCGAAGGTTTTCTGACTCCTTGCAGGTAGGGCCAGGATTAGCCAAGAGATGTGGACCTAGCAGCTGTCTCACTCCAGCCCCTCACCAACCTCCACAGTAGGGACAAGAACGAAGTGGCACCCTCAGCCAGGTGCTTACCCCCGTGTGGTCACAGTCTGCCATCGGAAGGGCTCCCAGCCAGTGACCAGTCAGGATGCCGAAACCTGAGCCAGGCTGGGAGGATTCTCCCAGGCTTTAATCAGCCTCTGGGAGCTGAGCTCAGCTGGAAGGAATTCCACCTGTCTCCGGCAATTCAGAATGGCAGGCCAACTTCAGTTTTCCTCAAGCTGAAGATCTTAAACTCACTTCAGACATTTTGTCATTGAACATTTCAGGATCTCCTTGAAGCGCCTGTTACGACAGCTGCTTCGTGTATTGGACATCTAGGGGTGGAAAAGTGGGTCATTTGAGATAGTGCCCAGATTTGGGACCCGGAGTTCCTTGTAGCTGGCAATCAAATACATGAATTCCTAGGCTCTAGCTCTAATCTCCAGCCTCCAGTATGGCAGAGACTGAAGAGGCATGTACAGATCGGAGAAAGCACATGTCAGCAAAGGAAAGGAAAGCCCTGCAGAGTATCTGTGTTGTGTGTTGAAGAGAGAACAATGTGTGTGCCTGATCCTCCTGGCTCTGGCAGAAAGCTGCGTGAGTGCACCTAGCACTGACCCAGCCTCTTTGCCTTCAGCCTCATATGCCGTGTGTTCTTTGTTTCCAGAATTCTAAGAGCGCCCAGGGTCTGGCTGGTCTTCGAAACCTTGGGAACACGGTGAGCCCTTCCCAGCCCACTTCTTTCCTCAGGCCACGTGCTCCTGTCCCAATAGGACCATCTGGCCAGAGTTCCCTTCTGGCTCCTGCGGACTCCCTGTCCTCTAGAGGCCAGTTATACTGCCCATCCTGGCTGGTGGGTTTTACAGAGTGGCTGGGGCGCCGCCTCCCTCCTGGCCCCTAGCAGGAAGCACTGCTATAGGGGAGTTGCCCTCCTTACTGTCAGCTGCTTTCCCGGAGCCTTATCCTGAAGGACATCCATCACTTCCCACCCACTTCTGTCCGGCACACCCACACCCTTCTGTACACCTCACCGTCAATAACCAGCTACGTCACCTGTGCCTCCAGTGGGAGTTGGCCCCACAGCGCCCCTTCCCCTTACAGAAAGAGGAACTTGAGACTGTGGGAGTGTTCATTTCTGGGGTAGATGAGCCAGAGGGCCTCTGGTACTAGGGGAGTGGACATGCCAGACAGGGCTGTGTCTTACTGAGTGGGTGATCTCTTGCAGTGCTTCATGAACTCCATTCTGCAGTGCCTGAGCAACACCCGGGAGCTGAGGGACTACTGCCTTCAGAGGCTCTACATGCGGGATCTCAGCCACAGCAGCAGTGCTCACACAGCCCTCATGGAAGGTGAGGAGCCTGGCCCTGGACACGGGTTCTGCTCCACAGAAGTATCAGTAGTTGTGTGCTGTATGTGTCCCTCCTAGTCTTCTCCCTTTGGCTTCTTTTTGTTGGGATTCTAGTTTGAGTTTCTTTTTTTTTTTTTTTTTTTAATTTTTTTTAATAAATTATTTTTTATAAACATATATTTTTATCCCCAGGGGTACAGGTCTGTGAATCGCCAGGTTTACACACTTCACAGCACTCACCAAAGCACATACCCTCCCCAATGTCCATAACCCCACCCCCCTTCTCCCAACCCCCTCCCCCCTAGTTTGTTTCTTACAGAAAATGTCTCACCTGTCCTCCACGCCCCCCTCTCTACCCTCTCCTCCCAACAGAGTTTGCAAAACTAATCCAGACCATATGGACTTCATCCCCCAATGATGTGGTGAGCCCATCTGAGTTCAAGACCCAGATCCAGAGATATGCACCACGCTTCGTTGGCTACAAGTAAGAGCCTTGCTGACATGTCCTCCCCCGGGCGGGTGCCAGCCACAGGGTGGTTCTCGGAATGAGAGCTATCGCTCACTCTTTTCTTTGGACTCAGTCAGCAAGATGCTCAGGAGTTTCTTCGCTTTCTTCTGGATGGGCTCCACAATGAGGTGAACCGAGTGACAGTGAGGCCCAAGTCCAACCCTGAGAACCTCGATCATCTTCCGTAAGTAAGATGAGAATGCTGTGGGGAAGAAAAACTTGGTGAACCTGAGTGTTTGGCTGACTTCTTTGGGGGTAATAATTTGGAGAGAATTTTAAATATTAAAGATTTAGACTGATGGATCCGTAAACTTCTCATGGCATGAGCTCTGACCCAGTTGTCTCCCTCTCTCTGGTTCCTAGTGATGATGAGAAAGGACGACAGATGTGGAGGAAATATCTAGAACGGGAAGACAGTCGGATTGGGGGTAAGTGCATGAAGGGAAGAAGGCCTGCTTTCCCTGGTAACTGCTTTTGCCTCAGCAGAGTGTGAGTGTGAAAAGCCCCAAGAGTCATCCTCTCAGGAGACCTTCCTTCTGCCCAGTGGCCCACGGACAGAGGCAAGAGCGCTGAGAGGGCACACAGCCCAGAGAAGATGTGTGCTTCTTCTCTTGGCTTAAGCTCGGCTGTCCCATCTCTTCTGCAGATCTCTTCGTTGGGCAGCTAAAGAGCTCCCTGACGTGTACCGACTGTGGTTATTGCTCGACAGTCTTTGATCCGTTTTGGGACCTCTCACTGCCCATCGCTAAGGTACGTGCCCCTGTTGCCTCCCGTTGGAAGGCCCACTCATCCTCTCACAGCATCGACCTCTGTGACTCGTACTCTCTGTCTCTCCCAGCGAGGTTATCCTGAGGTGACTTTAATGGACTGCATGAGGCTCTTCACCAAAGAGGACGTGCTTGACGGGGATGAGAAGCCGGTAAGTCCCCTCCCGTGGGAGCAGTAGAGACCTGACTCCAGCAGATGCAGCCTGGGAGTTCCTGCACTCAGCCCACTGACTTCTCCCCAAAGTCCTCTGTAGCTCTGTTTGTCCTGTCTTGCAGACGTGCTGTCGATGCCGAGCCAGAAAACGATGTATAAAGAAGTTCTCCATCCAGAGGTTCCCAAAGATCTTGGTGCTCCGTATCCTTAAGATCCAGTCCACCATGGCAAGCTGGACTTGCCTTTAGAGAGTGACTGATGACAAAGGGCTGAACTGAGGGCGAGCAGAGTAGGAAAAAAGAAACGTGGTAGACTTTCCTTTCCTGGTTTGCTCTTTTGCTTCTGAGAAGTGCTTTACCCTCTTAGGACTCAGTCCCCTTTACTTTGACTACCCTTGCCACCCTCTCTTGTCCTTGACTTAATGCCAACCCCAGACCTGAAGCGGTTCTCAGAATCCAGGATACGAACCAGCAAGCTCACAACATTTGTAAATTTCCCACTAAGAGACCTGGACTTGAGAGAATTTGCCTCAGAAAACACCAGTGAGTATTTTCAGCTGGGAGGGCAGAAACAAGGCACAAGGACCTAAAATCCAGATGGGAGGCCAGGAGGTGGGAGGAAGCTGCTGAAGAGTGAGTTAACAAAAATCAGGAATAGAGGCATGAGGGAGAGGGAACGTGGGGCAAGGAATGCTTTGGGGGCCTGAAACCTTGTACTTCCTCCCCAGACCACGCTGTTTACAACCTGTACGCTGTGTCCAATCACTCTGGAACCACCATGGGTGGCCATTATACAGCCTACTGCCGGAGTCCAGTGACAGGCGAATGGCACACTTTCAATGACTCCAGGTGAGACAGAGCTCTTAGGCAGGGCTCCTGGCTGCCCGACACCTGCACCTCACCCACCAGTGTGGCTTCCCCTTCGACCAGATGGAGGAGGTCAGAGCCAAAAGGCCACGTAATATGTCTGAGCCTGCCACCCCTTTGCAGAATTTCTAGAAGACTGCAAAACAGATCAACTTCCGGGGCACCTAGGGGGAGGAGCAGTGGGCCCTCACGGTCCGCCAGCCCCACCGCGTGTGTCCCTGTGGTCCCTTCTCCAGGGCTCTCTCTGACGTCCCCGCTCTCTCCGCAGCGTCACACCCATGTCCTCCAGCCAAGTGCGCACCAGCGACGCCTATCTGCTCTTCTACGAACTGGCCAGTCCGCCCTCCCGCATGTAGCAGCGAGGAGCTACATCTCTTTCTCCCTTCCCCGTGGTGGCCCCACACCCTAAGTTTTTTTTTTTTTTTTTTAAGACAAAAAGAAAAAAAAAAAAAAAAGAACCTGACAAATAAGAGAAAAATAAAGCAAAGTAACGCTGCCGAGCAGGAGTTGCTGCAGCCCAGTCAGGGTCTGGAGCCAGGAGCCGGGAGCTCCGAGCCACCTGGTGTGAAGATCGACCGACCGGACACAGAGCCTGGAGCCGGCGCAGTGCCCCCTCGGCGTCTCTTGTTTGCAGTTTTAAGCTTGTGGTTTTTTTCCTGTGTGTAATAAACAACAGCGGTCTGTGGGGAGAAGATCCTAGTCCACTTGCTGCCCTTCCAGCCCCCAGTTCCTCCCGAGAAGACAGCGCCCTCTGGAGCCTGCTGGGAGGATCGCCGCCTGGAAGCACTGGCGCCGGAACCGGCACCTGTCTTCACCTGGACCCCGCTCACTGGTCCAGAAGCAAGAAAAACACTCATGAGCCAAGAGCCCTCTTAACGCTGCTAACTCCAGGGGGACAGACAAGGGGACGACTTTGGGGGGGGAAAAAAGCTGATTTTGGTTTTTAAAAACCTGTTTGTTTTTTTTTTTAATTACCATAACTAAAGTTTTCAGATGGGAGATGCTTCCTTCACACCTCTTTACAGCTGGGACATTGTGCTGGTCATTTTGTTTTGTTTTGTTTGTTTTTAGTTCTTCACAGCTTTTCTAATGCTAGCCCCCAGTGGTGCTAGGTGGGCGTTGGCCAGACCCCAAGCACAGCCACAGTAGACCCAGGATCTAACAAGTTTTTTGTTTTCTTTTTTTTGTTGTTCTTTTTTTTTGTTTTTGTTTTTAATGTTCTGGATGGAATCTAGTTGCCTCCAAGAATTGTGCCTTATAGCATTTGGGGACCAGGGGGTAACTTCCCCTCCCTGAAATATCCCTCAGCCTGTTCTCTTTTCCCCAGTGCCATGTTCAACCCCGCTGGGGGATAATGGGGGTCATGCCCTTAGCCCCTGGCTCGGTTTGCATTGCAGTGAGGCGGAGAGGAGAGTAGGTAGAAGGAGATTTCTTCTGGTAGTGTATCAAGTTTTTCCTGCCCACTTCCTCTAAGCCACCCCTGGTCTACTCCCCCCAGCTGTTTGAAGGATAGCACAAGCCCCTTATCCCTAGAGCTTTTCTCACCCTTAATTTATTCCCTTTTAATGTGCTTTTTCTTCCTGACTTTCATGCCCCCATCCCTTCTCAGAGCCTCCTAGACATAGGCCCTTTGGACCGAGTTTCTCAGGGATGCCCATGCCACCCCTCAGCCCCCCTTGGCATCGGTCTTCAGTCCTACCCCAGGAGCTGGAGCCTGGGTGTTTGGGGACATCTCGCCTCAGCTGTACGATTCTTTCCCACAGGCGTAATTTTCCCTGAGTAGTTGGACAAAACTCGGTGCTGCCACAGAGAGTAACACTGTTCAGCACCAAGGCACGGAGCTCTGTGCATCCACATGGCTGGGCCCAGCTTGTGCCCCTTGGAGCCTGAAGCTTTCCAATGCTCCCAGAAGGAGGCATCAGAGAAAGACGCCCCAAGTTTAACTGGCCTGACCCCCTTCCCCAGGGAAGCCCTGTGAACCTGAGCCAAAGGGCTGATGTGCACTTGTTTACTGTGTAAGCAAGAGTAGAAGAATGTCTGATGTCCAGTGAAACCTTGTACAGAATAAATAATAGCTTTGAGAAGTTGGTATGACCGCATCTTGATTTGGGAAGGGTCTGACCCCAGGAAGCGCTCTGAGCAGATGAGTTGTCACGTATTTTTACTGCTTCGGCTAGACCGCGAATTCCAAGTTCTCGAACATGCTGCCCACTGTTTAATCTAAACTTTTCAACTCTGCAAAACTCAACTGGCACACGTTCTGAATGCTCTATTCATATGGATTCACCAGTTAACAGATTGCCGCACTTGTCTCCAGATACTTGGGGACAAAACATGTAGAGACGAGGGGTCATTACCACCTCTGAATACTTCAGCGTCCATCTCCCATATAAGCTCAACACCGTCTTCGCCCCTAAGAAATGCATAGCTAGCAGACGCTTTTTGCCAGAACCGTCCACGGTTTAACGGTTGGTGTGGCTCTCCCAGTTCTCCTGACACCTGGGTGCTTCTACAGGCCTAGGACGTGCACCAGCAGAGGCTGGACGTAACCAGATTTGCTCTCAGAGCAGAGTGGCTATACCAGGATGTGGAGAAACCAAGACTTGGCCCTTGATAAACAAGAGACTTCAATTTGCTTTATTAATACCTAAAAAGAGCCACTTTGATGTTAAAGGTCTTGTTCTCCAAAGTACTTTTTTCTTTTTCTTTTTAAGATTTCATTTATTTGACAGAGATCACAGTAGGTAGAGAGGCAGGCAGAGAGAGAGAGGGGAGGAAGCAGGCTCCCCGCTAAACAGCCCCATGAGGGGCTCGGTCCCGGACCCTGGGATCATGACCCAAGCCGAAGGCAGAGGCTTTAACCCACTGAGCCACCCAGGCGCCCCCAAAGTACTTTTTCCAAGGTTTAAACAGATTTAACCCTTTAAAGAGATTGCCTCCTTGGGGCACTCAGGGATTTGACTCCTTTGGTTTTATCTTGTAGCTCTTAGTCCTATTCAGACTTTCCCTTTCTGCTGCTGATTTTAGAACTCTGGAAGCAGAAGCCTCTGCCAGTGGAGTATTTTATCAGGACTTTTCCTAGCTGCCTTCCTGCTCCAGACACTGAAAAATCAAGGCCCATCTATTTCATCTTTGAAGAGACAGCAGTGTCTGCTGTCAGACTCACATCATGGGATGAAACAGTAGTGGGAGCTTTGCTTCTGGGCATTTTCCAGAAGTGGGAAAAAATAGTGACTCGAACCCTGGGATTTCTCCCTGGCCTTCCCTGGAAGCAGCCTGACCCAAAGTAGTAGTTTCAATGTAGATGATTTCCCCCCAAACAAGTCAACAGGATGGTCTTCAAAATGGAAACAGGTTTCTAGCAAAGTAGATGGGAGCCCCAATGGTGTAGCTTGCTGCACCTCTCCCTTGGCTAGTTTTCCCTGGATGTGGACACCACCAATGTGTTCCTGTTGTCTTCCACAGGGGAGCAGAGGACTATAGGTAATGTCTGGGCTAGGGGTCCAGCCCGCTCTACCCTGGCTCCCCACTCTCCCTTCTGTACTTAACCTGTGGCGCGTTCTCATTCCCATGGCAACAGGTCTCAGCGCTACACAGATGCCAGACACAATCTGTCCCCATGTTTCTTTATCCACCAGCTTTGCCTCCTAGCAACTGGGATTTCTGCCCCCATTCTTTGCTTGCGTTCCAACAGGCCTCCCCCTGGGGAGGAAGGGGGGCTCTCCCCCTGCAGCTGCCCTTGTGTGACCTTGAGCAAGAACCTCCCTCTTTCTGGGCCTTGTGCCTCATCTGCATTAAGGAGACTGGACCTTGAAGTTCTCTGCTCAAGTGTCCTCCTAAGTCACTTCTCTAAATATGTGCCTCCAAGTCCCAAGGGAGGGGGCCTTTTGTGCCTCTGGTTTCAGTTTTCGAGAGTTACTCTAACTTTTTTTTTAACATCCCATGCTCAGAAAATATATATTTCTTTCCATAGAGCTTTAGAGTCAGGACCAAAAAGGTCACCTTGTCCATGTTCTCGTTTGGCCAATGAGGACACAGCGCTGGAGCAGGCTGCTAGAGAACCAGCCCACTGGTTTGTCAACGGCAGGGGCAGGACGCTTCTCTTTCCATCTGAGTACTCTGAGTACTCCGCCTTTGGGTGAATAATTGACAGCGTTTTGCGGGGTTTTCTGCAGCAAATTTTCCAACCTTGTCTCTGTTGGGAACTGAGCTGAACAGCAGTGTAGCAAGGAAACTCCAACGCCATCCATCCACACACACCCAAAAGCAAAACCAGCACAATCTGTCACATACCTGAGCCCCAGCAGGATCTGGGCCGCACACTTCCGAGGGCCCCGTCCTTCGTTGCTCTAGAGGCGGAAACGAGCACCCGAGGGAGCGGGAGGCAGCGGAGACTAACATTTACAGTCGAAGCAAATTACTTAATTGCCCTGAGCCTGTTTCCTCCTCTGTAATCTGCACGTAACAATACCTACTCAGAGCTGTGTCTAAACATACTAGGTATTCAAACGTCCATGTCCCACACACACACACACATTTTCAGGACTGCACCGTCACCATCCACAGTGTCTTAGTGGGTGATACTCAGCCAACGTTTGGTTCCCCTATCCTCTCAGGATGCTTGCGCCTTCTTCTCTCCTCCGAACAACATACATTAAAGGCTCAGGAATGCAAAATGTAGCACTGCCCAAATCACAATTAGTGAAGCAGAGCCACAGAAGGGACGATCTAAACCCAAGGGATGGGCATTTCTGATTGCTTGATATTTAGCGTGGCCTGCCTCTTGGAGATCACGGAATGTTAGCTGGGATGGAGCTTCAGTCTTCCAGGCTGCTAGGGACTAGGGGAGATCCAGAAACCAGGGGATGAGGGTCAAGCCTGGGGTGGCAGTGAACGAGGATAGGAGGACAACGACTGACAGATTTGGGTGGGGAAGAAGAGTCAGATCCTAAGACACACCCACGGTGCTGGCCCTGGGAACAAGGGGAAACAAGGCATTCTCCATGAGAGGATGAGCCTGGGGACTTGTCTTTAGCAGGAAGGTCACTGCATGTTCCAGCGACAATGAAGAGGCTGGTCTGGCTGGACTGGAAGTTTGAGCTAGAGAACTAGCAGGAGAGAAAGCTAGAGAGCCAGGAGTCCCAGAATGTTCCAGCCAAGCTCAGGCTGGCCTCGCCCTTCCTGGTGGCAGAAGAGCAACAGAGAGTCAAGGAGAGACAACGGTGTGTGGGGTCAGCATGGGGGAGTTACAGGAGTTACAGAACCATGCTCTCAGGAATACAGGCAAGAGCCCGAGAGAGCTCAAAACCACTGGAGAGTCACCCTAAGTTCCCCTTGCCAAGAGGATGGCCACGGACAACAGCAAAGCCAGAGAGCAGCTTCCCACCCAGCCTCTGGAAGACTGTGTGCTCACAAGTGAGAAGACAAATAATGTCTTAGTGTCATCATGGAAATACTTTTGACCCCTCAGACCTTCTAAAAGCAGTCCCCATCCAAGGGCCAGGAGAAAAAGGTGTGCCTCCCCCTATATACAAGCAACACAGGACCCCCAATGCATGTATGGAGGAGAATCTGGGGGTGCATTTTCTCCCGAGTACAAGGACAGCCGCGTGAGGATCAGAGAATCCGTCTCCTTTGTTTCTTCTCTCCCCTCTGGATTCCTCACTGGTTCCCACTGTTGCCAAAACCGCACCAGCCCCAGTGGAGGCTGAAAGAGGTGTGTCCTCCAAAGCCTGCTTTTGGATTTCCCCAGCGCTAGATTCAGCTCATGGCTCTGCACCACACCAGCTGTGTGACCCTGGGGAAGCCTCAGTGCCGTCATTTGTGAGATGGTTATGCGACCTTGTAGTGTGGCCTAGGGAAGGAAACAACAGGTAAAGCCTCTTGCCCAGGGCCGACTACATAACGTTCTACAAATGGTCCAGCCACAGAAAGGATGCTGCCTCCCTCGTCCTTCCCTGCCCAACTCCCCCAACTCCGCACGAGCATGGCTAACACAAACCAGGTTAACAAGTCCTTTCTTTTCTCCCTGCAGACATCTGGGCCAGACTGGGTTTTTCCAGAGATAGTCGTCACGGAGGAAGAGGCATGAAGTGGTCTGGTTCACAGAGTGTGGGTTTTCTCTCCCGCAGCAGCAGATGGCACCAAAGGCCGGGATTCACAGCCCAGGGGGGCTGCCCCTGCCCACCTTGTAGGAGGACTTGGCCCCTCTTCCTTCTTCTCTGCCTTTTCTTTGCAGGCTGAAGGGCCTGGGGCAGAGGCAGCCAGCCCCTCCAGCTCCCCTAGTCACATCAGCATGGACAGAAGCAGCCCGTGCACACCATGGGCTTCCTGGACTGGTCCTGGCCACACCTGTTCGCTCAAGGGGCCTCCCAAAGACCTGGGCTTGGCTACTGCCCCAGATGCGGGTGGGAGAACAGCTGGTTTTGTCCAGACCCCTCAGGGTGCCTAGGCCTAAAGCTGCCAAACCCTCACACCCAGCTTCCAAGGCTCCCTTATGCCGACATGGTCCTCCTTCCCTCCCAGCACCTGTTGGGTGCTCCCTTAATACTTGGGGTGAGGTGAGGAAAGGGGGTGTCCAGCTCTCCTGATCACACCCCCCGATGAGCACCTAGTTTCTTCTGCTGGGTGTTCTCAATCATGAGCTGTGCCTTTAAGGACCATTGCCCTGAGCCAAGCTCTTGACCTTAGCATCCTCAGCTGAGTTGGATTAAGGAACCATTTCATGCCTTTGCAAATTCCTTCTGGCTGCTTCTTTCCCCAACACAGGGACGGAGTAGCCAGTGGTCTGAACCAATCGGCCAAGGGCGGTCTGAGAGTCCATCTAGCCCGGCAGCCCCTTCCCGAAGGGAGCAGAGGCTGCCCCTCTGATAGGCAGTTTGGGATCAGGGAGTGAGCCCTTGGCGGCCTTGGGCGATCACAGGGACTCCCAGAAAGCCATGCAGAGCCTTGAGCCATGAAGGAATGCTCAGATGTCATCCTGTGTGTGGAGGCGACAGAACTGAGCAAGGTAAGGGTCACATAGGACTGCTCTCTCGAGACCCAGATCCCTGCCTAGGGCTGGCCATGTCCGGGGGCCATGCTGGCCTGGCAGTGCGGCCACTGGCCCTCAGCCCTCCAGTCTTTCCCTTCCAGACTGAGTTCTGCAATCCTGCTTTTGAGCCTGAATTGGGGCCACCTTGCCCTCCAGCAGCCTTCCGGGAGGATGCCAGCCACAGCATCCCAGCTCCCCAGCATGGTAACCATCTCAGGGAGTGACCTGCATGGGGGCGGGGCGGGGGGGGTTGGACAGAGAAACCCAGGAACCGAGAACAGTATGAGGGTTGCCCAGGGAGCTCTCAAGACCCCACCCCACCCACCCACAGGCCGGCGCTCCCGAGGGCTGCAGCCGGACTGCCACTTCTCCTG
The DNA here is from genome assembly GCF_020171115.1 of Neogale vison. Classification (NCBI taxonomy): domain Eukaryota; kingdom Metazoa; phylum Chordata; class Mammalia; order Carnivora; family Mustelidae; genus Neogale; species Neogale vison. The sequence continues at coordinate 109,027,731 of NC_058097.1, read as the reverse complement.
GCTGTGCGTCCTCCTGCTGGCCGGCCTGCTGCTCCTGCTGCTTGGGCTCCTGGTGGCCGTCATTCTGGCCCGTGAGTACCTGGCCCTGCCTGGCAGGAGGGCTTGGGGATGAGATTCCACAAGCCATTCTATCTGTCACCTCTGGGGAACCGGCTCCTCTGAATCTCACTCCCCCCTCTTCCCACCTGCAGAGTTGCGGGCTACACCCCTGTCTGGGGCCTCTTATCCGCCACTGCCTGCCCAAGGCCTGACCCCCAGTGGGACCACCCCCCCAGCCCCCACCAGCCCTTCCACCACCACCACGTCTCCGGCATCTGGGAATCCCAAAGGACAGCCGGAGGAGGCAGGCATGAGCCCCTCACCCCAGCCCAGTGAGTACCCAGGGAAGATCCTTCTGGAGAAGAGCCCAAGATGGCAGGAGGATGGCTGGGGGGTGGGGGTGGTAAGTGCAGGAAGGGGAGCCTTGGAAATAAAAGGGTCTCGCTCCTTTTGACCTCAGAACTCGAACTCTAACCTTCTTCTCTGCAGCCTGTGGGGGACTCCTTCCTGGCCCAAGGGGCTTCTTCAGCAGCCCCAATTACCCAGACCCTTACCCACCCAACACCCACTGCGTGTGGCATATCCAGGTGGCACCAGACCACGCGATACAGCTCAAGATTGAGTCGCTCAGCATGGAGAGTGTGGTCTCCTGTCTTTTCGATCGCTTGGAAATCTCCCCTGAGCCTGAAGGCCCCCTGCTCAGGTGGGTGCACTTGCCCCCAGGAGATCTCACCCCTGCTCTGCATCACTGTCCAGAGGACAGAACAGGGAAGCAGCCACGGAAAGGGCTGGCCTGGGAGGAAACCGAGGGACCCAACCTTGGGGCCCAGCTCTGCCTCCAGCCTGCTGCATGACCTTGGGGAGGTCACTGCCGCTTGCTCTCTATCGGATGGAGCTCCCACCTCTGTTGCCCATGAATAGATGCCCACAAGGACGGATGTCAGGAAAGTGAGAGCTCCCTGGGAAAGGAAAGGACCCTTTTGGACCCCATCCTCCCCAGGTCAGGGCTGGAGGCAGGAGGACCACAGGGCCCAGGCAGCCTCCACTCTGGCTGGCCCTGAGCTCTGAGCCTCTGTCACCCCCAACCTGGCTCCTTGCAGAGTGTGTGGGAGGGTGCCTCCCCCCACACTCAACACCAACGCCAGCCGCCTGCGGGTGGCCTTCGTCTCCGACAGCAGCGTGGATGGATTTGGCTTCCATGCCTGGTACCAGGCTGTGGCTCCCGGCACCGGTGAGTGTTCCGCCACCCCGCCTCCGGCTGCCTCACAAGCTTCCACTTCCCTCCCCTCCAGACATTCCCAGCCCCAGCAAAGGGGTTGGAGACTCTGGGAGGTTCTGAATCCAGACGCCCCTCCCCAGGGAGCTGTGCTCCTGACGAGTTCCCCTGTGACCAGCTCCTCTGCCTGCTGCCTGACTCAGTGTGCGATGGTTTTGCCAACTGTGCTGATGGCAGCGATGAGACCAACTGCAGTGCCAAGTTCTTGGGTACGGGCCCCACCAGGCGCAGGGCGCGTACTGTCTATGGGCATCCGACCCAGGTTCGGCCGGGACTCCCCAGCTCTGGCCCAGCCCCAGACTTGCCCGGATATTCTCCTGGCCCAGAAGCTGCTTCCTTGTGGGACTGGCCCAGGCTCTCCCCTGTGGTCCCTGCCTGGCCAGTGGGCCAAGGCCCAGACCCTGGCAGACTCCTGAGCTCCTCCTCCCCTCTGCAGGGTGCGGGGGGAATCTGACTGGGCTCCAGGGCACTTTCTCTGCCCCGGGCGACCTACAGAGCTACCCTCACCAGCAGGTAAGGGAGTGGGGCAGACACACACGGGTTAGTGTGACCTGGAACAGTGTGGGAGGTGCTGCCCGGCTCTTGGGAATGTCAGAGATCCAACAGGCAGCAAGGGGCGGGGGCAGTCCTTAGTGCTTACTGGGTAGCCTGTAAGCACTTAGTGCTTACTGGTAGCTCCACTGATGCAGAGAGCTTGGTGGGCTGCCCGCTTCCGCACCCTGCCCAGCCCCCTGCAGAGAGAAAACCCTTCTGGAGCCCTGCCTGGATGCCCAGAGCGGGACGGGAGAAGGAGCCCTGACCCCCTCCCTCCGTACCCTCCCCTAGCTCTGCACCTGGCACATCTCAGTGCCTGCAGGACACGGCCTAGAGCTGCGCTTCCACAACTTTAGCCTGCAAGCCCAGGAAGAGTGCAAGCTGGACTATGTGGCCGTGTATGAGGCCAGTGACGCGGGGGCCCTTGGCCTCCTAGGCAGGTAGCTGCCCGAGCAGGAGCCCCGGAGAAATTCCATCCTCCGCTGTCTGATGGTCAAGGCCTCCCCCAGATTCACCCTGCCCTCTCCCTGTCCCTGTCTTCTGTTCTAAGCCAGAGGTCTCTCTACTGTCACCCTAGGAAGAGGCTTGTCCTTCCTCAGCCCAAAGCCTTTGTTCAGCTTTGCCCCTGTGCAGAAGGTCATTTCCCGGTACCCTCCCTACCCGGTTCTCCTGCCCCGTGCGGCCCACTCCCACTTCCCCTCAAACCCTCACTGGTGTTTCCCATCTCTGACTGGCTCAAGTTCAAGCAGTTTGCTTAATTCTTTGCCAACCGAATGTGTGTGTCTTTCTCCCAGGCCGTAAATGCCATGTGTCCTATCCCCTCAGGCCCGCCCCTGGGCACCAGCTCGGGAAGGCCCGCGGGAACAGCCTGGGTGGGCCAAGGCTCCCCTGCCCAGGCCCGTTCTCTGCCTCGAGCAGGTTCTGCGGAGCAGAGCCTCCGCCTCGCCTCATCTCCTCGCACCAGCAGCTGGTGGTGCTCTTCAGGACAGACCGTGGCATCAGCACCGGGGGCTTCTCTGCCACCTACCGGGCCCTCAACACCACTGAGAGTAGGTGCCCCTGGGGGTGCGGGTGGGGGCAGTGGAGGCACCTCCAGGAGAACGCGGAAAGCCTCCAAACCCAGTCAGAGGACCGCGAAGGTAGTATGGGGGTACAGGCCTATCCCAGGGCACTGCTGTGCCCCCTATGCCTGCAGATCCCTGTGGCGCCAGCGAGTTCTCCTGCCGCGACGGAGGGTGTAAGAGTCTGCAGTGGACGTGTGACACATGGAGACGCTGCCCGGACAGTGGTGATGACAGCTGCAGCAGCCCCTTGTTCCCACCCCCAGGTGAGAAGCCCCCTCACCCCCAGAGCACCGCAGTAGGGGGAGGGGAGGCCGGAGTAGGCTGGGGGCCCATTCATAAAAGCCCCACTGGCACATTTCATCACAGCCCACCTATGTCCGACCCCACCCTCCGCATGGGGAGACTCCGCAGAGTCCGGGGAGGGATTCTCCCCCTGGGCTGGTGACGGTACCCGACACCACCCCCAAGGGAAGTGGGGATCTGGGAGTCAATGATTGGGGCTTCAAGAACCAGCCCAGCCTGGTCACACAGAGAACCCCTCTGCACAGTCCACCTCGGAGAGGAAGCTGAGGGGTGCCTGGCTGGCTCAGTCAGCAGAGGATGTGACTCTTGATATTGGGGTCACGAATTCAAGCCCCACATTGGGTGTGGGGCCTACTTTAAAAAAAAAAAAAAAGAGAATGATGAGGATGATGATGAAGTCAAGAGCAGGGGAGTTCCTTCCAGATGCCAGCAGTCCCTGCCGATATCAGTGCCCCGTGCTCCCGAGATCAGAGAGATTCCTCCTGCATGATGCCCAGGGCTGACAAAGGATGTTTGGGCGGGCTCTTGAGGATAACGGGCACCCGTGATGTGTGCAAAGCATGTCTCTGTGTTATCTCCTTTGAGTCCCACCACAACCCCCAAATGACCCAGAGAGAGCATTTTGGTGACTTGCCCAAGGTCGCCAGCCCATGTACCCACTCCTGTGATTCTCTTACAGAGCTGGCTTGTGAGCCCGTCCAGGTGGAGATGTGCACTGGTCTGAGCTACAACACCACGGCCTTCCCGAACATCTGGGTGGGCATGGCCACCCAGGAGGAGGTGGTGGAGATCCTCAGAGGTTATAAGGTGCTCTGGGCAGAGATTAGCAGGGACCCCCAGGAAGTGGAGGGAGCCTAGTGGGTGGGGTGCCTGAGGGCTGATTTCCTACTTCCACAGAGCCTGACAAGTCTGCCCTGCTACCAGAGTTTCCGGAGGCTTCTCTGCGGACTGCTTGTGCCCCACTGCACTCCCATAGGCAGTGTCCTTCCCCCCTGCCGCTCTGTCTGCCAGGAGGCTGAGCGCCAGTGCCAGTCTGGCCTGGCTCTACTGGGTACCCCCTGGCCTTTCAACTGCAACAGGCTGCCCGAGGCAGCTGGCCTGGAGGCCTGTGCCCAGCCCTGACCCCAAGCTGGGCCCCTGCCCCTCTGCCCGCCTGTCCACCTCTGCCGATCAGGCTAGGCAGGCATGGGACAAAAGAAGGAGGACCAGCCTTGGACTCTGGCCAACCTCTCTGGAGCCTCCCAGGGAGGGGAAGAGGAGTCGTTGGAAGGGCTAATGGAAGCTTCTCTGTCCTGTTCCTTGCCCCCAGCTCCACACGGTGCCATTAACTGTGAGGACCGCCTCGCACCCAAACCTCTGACCCCGATTTCCAATCTCCTGCCTTCCCCTCTCCGGAGATGTACTTTTTCAGGTTCTCCACCAGCTGCCTTCTGACTCTTTCAGTTATTCAATGGAAAGTATTGAGAGCCTAGTAATGCGGCAGGCCCTGTTCTGAGTCCTGGGGATCCAGTTGTCCGTCTGCCTCTAGAACTCTCCCCCATCGGTTCTCAGCTTCTGTTCACCCACCACCACCACCGAGAGTCTTGGCCGTGGTCTCTTGTCACCACACCGTCTCTCCTTCCAGCCTTGGAGCAGTGGGTGCCCAGCCTGTCTGTCAGAGTGTCTGTCGTGCACAGCTCTGCCTCCCTGTGCCCAGCTAAGACTCCCTCCGCCTCCTTTCTCCCCCAAACCTTGGTCGGCAGCCAGGCGACACCACGAGTTATTTCCCTATTTCCCTGCCGGGAGCTCTTGGCCCCTGAACAACTGGTTTCCTCTTGGAGTCTGGGAGGAGCAGAGCAGAGCCGGCAGGGAGTGAACCCAGACCAGGGCAGGGGACGCCTGGCGGGGGAGAAGCACAGGGGCGGGGCAGGGGTCAGCTGGAGGGTCCGAAGTAGCCAGCGCCCCAAGGAGGCCCCGGGAGACGGGAGGGGGTGAGTGTGGTGGAGGGCGGGAGGGGGGTGGGGACGGGAGGGCCACAGGGTGGAGTGGGGTGAGGGGAGCGGCCGGCCTCTCCTGTCCCCCGACCTCCGGCTCCCTCCAGGTCCTCGGCTCTGGGGGAAGCCCCTCCTTCGTCCCCCCGCGGGCCGCTCAGCCTCAGGCCCATGGCAGTGGGGTGGGGACCCACCCGGCCGCCTCGGGGGCGGGGAGAGAGGCCGGTGCCCGGATTCTGGGTGCCTACTCCCGTCCCGCCTGGCCCGCAGACTTTGAGGACCCCGGCGGCCGGAGTCCCCGTGCCAGCGCCATGAGGCCGCTCGTCGCCCTGCTGCTCCTGGGCCTGGCGGCCGGCTCGCCCCCGCTGGACGACAACAAGATCCCCAGCCTGTGCCCGGGGCACCCCGGCCTTCCCGGCACGCCGGGCCACCACGGCAGCCAGGGCCTGCCCGGCCGCGACGGCCGCGACGGCCGCGACGGCGCGCCCGGGGCTCCGGGAGAGAAAGGCGAGGGCGGGAGTCCGGGTAAGAAGGCGGCGGGGTCGCCGTCCACGGGGCGGTCCGCGCTCGTCGGGCCGAGGGTCGGGGCTCGGGGTCCCGCCAGGGGGCGCCGCCGGGCTCAGGAAGCGGGGCGCTGGGAGGGTGACGCAGCGCGTGGCGGCCGCTGCTTCGGGGACCCTCTCCTGCGGGCGGCGGGGCCCGGGGACCTGGCGGCAGGGTGGCCCTTGCCCTGGAAGCGGCGTCCGGGAGCCCCAGGCAGGGTGGGGAGAGTGCCGAGCGGCGCCCCCGACACCCCCGGCTACGGGATGGGGCACAGCCGCCACACTCGTCCTAACGGCGCCCCGCACTCCCGCAGGACTGCCGGGGCCCCGAGGGGAGCCCGGGCCGCGAGGAGAGGCGGGACCCATGGGAGCCACCGGGCCTGCGGGCGAGTGCTCTGTGCCTCCGCGCTCCGCCTTCAGCGCCAAGCGCTCCGAGAGCCGGGTGCCTCCGCTGTCGGACGCGCCCCTACCCTTCGACCGCGTGCTGGTGAACGAGCAGGGACATTACGACGCCACCACCGGCAAGTTCACCTGCCAGGTGCCCGGAGTCTACTACTTCGCGGTCCACGCCACCGTCTACCGGGCTAGCCTGCAATTCGATCTGGTCAAGAATGGCCAGTCCATCGCCTCTTTCTTCCAGTTTTTTGGGGGGTGGCCTAAACCAGCCTCGCTCTCCGGGGGCGCCATGGTAAGGCTGGAGCCGGAGGACCAGGTGTGGGTGCAGGTGGGTGTGGGTGATTACATTGGCATCTATGCCAGCATCAAGACAGACAGCACCTTCTCGGGGTTTCTGGTGTATTCTGACTGGCACAACTCCCCTGTCTTTGCTTGACACCCACTGGAAAGTGAGCTCAAGCTCTCTCACTCCTGGCAAGGAGGGTATGACACTGACAGCCACATCATCTGGGAGGGCTGGCCCCCCCCTTGGGATGTTGTGAAGGACTCCGTCCTGCTGCTGGCAGAGAACGGGGACAGAGGCTGTCTGAGATCAGGGCTGGCAGTGTGGTGCATTGGCTGGATTTCTGCCCAAAACAAAAGGAGCGCTCTGTGCTGGCAGGTGTGGGTCCCGCAGTTGTTCTGGCCCAGGACCACAGAGGTGAGGTGCCCTCTTCCTGGTGCGCTGCTTCTCTGGGTTCTCCCTTGTCCCTCCTACGCCTGGGCCCTTTTCTCAGAGATTATTCAATAAATCAAACAAAACAAAAACAACCTAGTGGCTCAGCCTTTCCTCATTGTGGTGGGGATGCCCTGGTGATGAGGATGGGGAGGAGAGAGGGAGTGATGGGGAAGATGTGCTGGGTGGTGCCCAGACAGAAGGAAGGGCTCTTGGGCTGGATGAGCCATGGGACAGGAGATACAGGGCCAGGTGAATGAGAAGCCGCTCCATAGAGCTGTCCCCTGAATTGTGTTGGTTGTGAACAGGAGTGCTTGGCTGGAGAGGGTGCTCTTCTGGCATGGGGCTCTGGCCAGCTTTTTCTGACTCAAAGATGTCATATGAACTGGGCGGGGGCTACCTTCGCCACACACTACCCTGATCAACAAAAAGGATCCCCGTGTGTGCATTTGTGACCTCTCTGGCTGCCTGCCTGGTTTCTAGATGACTGGAAAGCTATTTCTCTGTCCCCCCACGCCAGGGAAGTGGTGTGTTCCTGGGCGGCTAGAGATAAAGTAGTTTCTGAGCTGACCACAAGAGGGCGTCCCAACTCCAGAATGCAGCGATGATCCTGGGCTGCTAGGGTACTTAGGGAGAGGACGGCTATGGAGGTCTGCCAGTGTAATTCCAGATGGGGGTACAGGAAAAGGGGGTCCTTTGCTCCCAGCTCAGGAAGTTTATCTTCTCTCATAAAATGTTTATCCTCACATTAAACAGAGACTGGAAGGAGCGGAACCTCCCCTTGCTCACCTCCCTCTCTAGGGCTTGGGGGAGGGAAGAAAAGCCCTCCCCAGGCCTCCCAGCTCCAAGATGGATGTGGTGAAACCGCCCCCGCCCTCCACCGCGCTGGGCATAGCCTGGGTGGGCCGCGCCACTAAGTCTGAGGGTAGCCACAAAGCCCCTTCAAGGTTCCCCTCCTCTGACCTTCAGAAGCCAGCCCCAGCCCCACCCCCATCCCAATGACTAACAAGCCAGGGCTTGCCAGACCCACAATCAGTTCAGCCTCTCAACCCCTGAGAATGTGGAGGGGCCTCTTCTCAGTTTCTTTCTAACCTACCCTCCCTCCACACCCCCTCCACCACCCCCAACCCTGCCATCCCCACTCCACTAACCACTCAACAGCTTCCAGAAGGCTGCCCTGGCATTATGCTCCAAGATTTAACATACAATTATGCAGGAGTGTCCCCCCTCCGTCTTGCTGGGCCTGTGAGGGCAGATATGAACATGGGGACTGGGATTGGGTCCTGGACTTCAGCTCCCAGCTCTCCGCCAGGAGGCCTCACAGCCCCACTCCAGCCCAAGGGGCACAAAGACAAGCACCAGGCTCCTCCAGGGACTGGACGGTAGACTGGAGTGCAGGCAGCAGGAACCCCAAATTCCCTTCTGGGAAGAGCGGCACTAGAGAAGCTGGGAAGCCAACTCAAGGCATGGGAATGTTCCCATGCCTCTCTACCAGGGCTTCATTCTGGCAAGAGTAAAAAAGACTAGGAGGATTTTCCCAAAAGCCAGGTATGTGAGGGCACAAATTGGAGGGGGCGGAAGCTAATCCAGCAACACCTGGCATGGGCTCTCTCCAAGGTACAGTCCTCACATCCTCTCTTACCTCCTCCCCCACCAGGTCCCCTACAGACCGCAGTGACTCCAGCAGGACTGAAAGACCCTGCTGCGGACCCAGTTACTCTGACCAGCTGGTCACCCCTGTAAGGATGCACACAGAGGCCATCAGAGCTGTCAAGAGAAATTTATTCACCAGAAATTGGGCCAGACAGACCCATCTGGGTCAGACAGACCCGTCAGGGAGCTGCATACTCCTAGGATGGCCCCTTCCATATTTGGACCCTAGTGAAATGTGCAGTCTGCCCTCCCTAGTGCCAGGGAGAGACAAACAGAAGGGGAATGCCATTGTTCTCTGTGATGTGGGGAGTGAAAGGGGTAGGAGTAGAAATCTGGTTATCCCTTCTGAGGCTCCCAGTGGAGCTGGGGTGCCAGAGGGTAACATGGTCCCAAAGCCGGGTGCAGACACCCACCCCCCCAAGGGGTAAACTCTCGATCCTAGCTGTTGGATCAGGTCGGGAGGGAGCCTCATAAGATCAAGATAGGCCGAAGTGGTCACGCTAAGTGCACCTGATAGATACTATCCCCAAGGCCTACCAGTGCACAGGTGCTCTGGATCAAAGCAAAGGTTCAAGTTCATTCCAAGGCCCTTGCGTTACCAAAACATCCGAAGGACAGTGATGTGTTGTGGCTGCAGAAGCTGGGGAGGAAATGGGGAGGGGTCAGGGAGAGGACCTGCAAATCCCCAACAGAAACACCAGAAGTAGAAGGGGAGCCCCAGAGGTTGGCATCTGGATGGGCCCTGGCAAGCTGGAGGGGGTTCCACAGCAGTCTCGGGGCCTTGCATAGTGACACACTCACCACCTCTGGCATCACACAGGGGCGCATTGGGTGAGAAAAAGCTATTACCCTGCCCCACCCAGCTCACAGTCTTCCAGAGTAGCCTATCTCAATGTCCTGGACGTATGGCTTGGAGGCTCAGCATGATGGCCATGGGGGCAGGAGGGAATTCAGGCCAGGAACCAAGAGGTCAGGTGTGAAAGCTGTCCTAGTGCAGGTGGCTTCATGGAGCACAGCAGAGCGGGCAGGCAGGGAAGGAGTCTTCAGAGGTAGACATTGAGGGTCTGGAGAATGCCCCGGCGGCAGAGTGGGCAGTTGCGGTGATAGACAGGGTGGCGCATGAGGATCTCAGTGCAAGCCTGGCACAGGCACAGGTGCCGACAGGGCAGAAGCAGCACCGTCTTGCTCTGGTCCTGGCAGATGACACATTTCTTCCGCTCCTCCTGCTCCTTGAGCAACTTCCATGGGTCTTGCCCCGCTACAGACTCTTCCTCGTTGAGCCTCTCCCGGCCACGAGCAGCTGTTGCTCTGGCCATCCTGACCTCTTCTGCCTCTTCTGCCTCTGATCTGGGCCCTGCTTCGGGAAGAATGTCCTGTCGCCAGGTCCTGGCTGAGGGCACCCTCCTAGGGCCACCCTGAGGGGCCCCAGGAGCCCCTCCCCGGTTTGGCCAGGAGGCCAGCTGTAGGCTGCGGCTCCAGACTCGGCGCCAGGCCTCCAAGTCCAGTGCTAGGCGAGACAGCCGCACCACATCCTCTCGGAGCCGGTGGTAGGATGGCCGGGCGTGGAGCTGACTGAGTGCCCGGGTGGCCAGTCTCAGGGTGAGGTCCGGGTGCAACACAGTCACCATCACTGCCAGCACGCAAGCCAGCAGCACCAGGCCGGTGACGTTGACAAGCACGAAGCTGGCCAGGAGACGGGCAGCTGACGCTAGGAGCTCCAGTGCTAGCTGGCAGGGGGTCCAGAGGAGGATGGCCATGGCCACGGCACTGCTGGAAATGTGGGCTAGGAAGGCAGCTACAACGTCCGTCATCCTCCACAGCGGCCCCATCACTGCATCCCACAGGGCCAGCATCAGGGAGAAAAAGTTCTGAGTGCCAATGAGGCAGATGTTCACCAGGCTGTTGATCACGTAGGCCACCAGACTCATGGCAATGGCACAGATGTCACAGGCCTGGCGCAGCAAAGCATGGCCATTGGAGACCACATTGAGGACACCTCGGTGCAGTATCTCCCGGCTCCTCAGTGCCCCGTGAGAGGCCAGGTGCCCCAGGAGCTTTAAGCTCTCCAGGCCAGAGCAGCAGCTGTACAGCAGGGTACATAAGGCCTGCAACCCCCCAAAGGTGAACCGCACCAAGGCTTCAATCAAGGCCAGCAATGAAAGCAAGACTCCGCGGCCCAAGTGCAAAAGACTAGTCAGTACCGTGTGTGGCAGGTTGTAGATGAAGGCCAGGAGCCAGGCCAGGGAAGCCAGGAGGGAGGACACCAGCAGGAAGTTGAGGTCCAACACCAAGGTCAGCAGGTCCAGCACAAGGCCCACCCCATTCACTATCAGGTACACAGCCTCCATGATAGGGCTGTGGAGGTTAATCCAAAAGGAAGTCTGGCTCCAGGCTGAGTGGGGTGTCAAGGCTGATAATATTGGGGGGCGTCAGGGATTAATTTGGAAGGGAAGTGAGCAGTCTCCAAGCCAGGGAGAACCAAGAATCTGAGGAAGAAGTGGGTTAGAGCGGGGTGGAGTCTCAGTGGAGGGAAAGGGGGCCAGGTGCCCGTCCAGAAGTCCCGGTTTTGAAGGCGGGCTGTCTGGGAAGGAAAAGGCCAAACATCTCTAAAGTGGAGGTAAGCCCGGGCTGGAGGAGAGAGCTCAGCTTTGGAGGCCTGGTGGTGGTGAACCACGACCGGGCAGTGGGTCAGACCGAGAGGAGACCGGGAACGGATGCTTTCGGGCCGGGGCCGGGTGGGGGCGGCGCAGGCTGGGCGCGGGCTCGCGGCCCAGCTACTCAGGTACCCCTGTCCCCGCCCGGCCCCCGTCCTCTGGGCTCGCGGCGCTTTGCGTCCAAAGGGGTAGTGGGAAAGGGCGTCAGCCTCAGCAAACCCCAAACGCGGCCTCTACTCCGCTGGGCGCCGCCATCTTGTGTGCGAAGGGGTGGGGCAAAAATCTTGACGAGGAGGGCGGGACGATGAGCTCCGGCCAATCGTTGAGAAGGAACTGCAGGAAACATCGAGCACTCATTGGTCCGTTTGAACCGCGCCCAAATGTATTTACTCTCTCCAAAGGGAAGAACGGAGACAGATTGAAATCCCCGCCCCCTTGAGGCGGCGATTGGTCAGTTGACGCGCAGAAGCCGACTAGGCCCTCCTCCTAGCCCCGCCCCAAACAGAGCAGGAGTTTGGACGGGGCCAAATGCCAGTGCTGTTCTTTCTCCTGGCTCCGGGTCGTGAATTTTTTAGGTGAGAGTCGCAGGTTACTGCCTCTAAGCTGGGCTCCGGGATTGCACCGCCTCCACACCCTCCGCAGACTTCTGTCTATCCATTCGTCCTCCTTCGTTCATTCATTTAGTCTATTATTTATTGAGTTACTGCAGATATGTTGGGGATATAAAAAATGTTTCAGAGGGTGTGCCCTCAAGCGGGTCACAAGGGGGAGCACATTGTCACAGGGGATTCCCAAGATGCTGTTCCAGACTGTTTCCTTCAGCGTCATCAGCTTTTCTCGGCATCTTCAGGAGATTATCTCATTGTCATTATGACAAGGAGCCCGCAGACCAGAAATAGCTCACCCTCCTTCACTAGTCCCTATTAATTTGTTTACTTGAACATTCTAGTTCCATATCTACCCCTGGGTGGCTCTAGATTCCTCAATAAGTTATGTTTTCCTTCAATATTCAAAATATATTTGAGACCGCATCCCCAATCTGCTGGGAAAGCTGGTGTTCTCTGCTAATGCCAAGGATACTTGAGGATCTCATCCTTCCCCCTTTGTTTCAATTAACCGCTTCAATGCTTCATTTCCATCCTGGCCTGGACTCCCCGACTTCACCCACCTAACCCCAAACGCTGCCTTAATCCCTCACCCCCCAATCCGCCACTGATAGGAAGCTGAGTTATGCAGCAGCCTTTAATGAGCTGTGGCGGTCCCACCAGGGGTGACAGCACAGTGCAGAGCAAGGACTGCAGCTTCTTTCTTTCTTTCTTTCTTTCTTTCTTTTTTTAAACTTTATGTATTTATTTGACAGACAGAGATCACAAGTAATCAGAACAGCAGGCAGAGAGCGGGGGAGAAGCAGGCTCCCTGCTGAGCAGAGATCCCGATGTGGGGCTCGATCCCAGGACCCTGAGATCATGACCTGAGCCAAAGGCAGAGGCTTAACCCACTGAGCCACGCAGGCACCCCAAGGACTGCAGTTTCTAAAACTCCACTGGTTTTGCCCCAGCCTTTCTCTCACACCTGTCAGGCCCCAACTTAATATTTTCTCTGAGATGTGTTTTTCCTTCCTCTTCCTCTTGGGTTTTCCCTTCCCTTTCTGTAGCCATCAGACTCCCCACTTCCTATTTTGTTATATAATTTTACAGTATACTCTGTCTCTACCCCCAAGCCAAGATAAGCTCTAAACCACAAAATGCTAATCTCTCTAAACAAAGGAGAATAATGTAAGGATTTGTATTAGCCTCCTGCTCAGGGCATGGTCTGTTTCCGTTATTGATGCTGATGCTTTTATTGTCCAACTGTGCCTTTTCCCCCAGTTTCAAATCTTGGCGAATACACCCACCTCTCCTTCAAGATATTTGATCTCCCCACCTGTAACCTGTTCTATTCAGAAATGTTAGCTGTTCAGTGAACACCTCCTGGGTTCCTAGTCTGTCTTCCTGTAGCACTTCCTGTCAGTGGCCACTTCCTCCACGCGGGGCCCTGGACATTACCCTCTCCTGTATTCTTTATGGCCCCTCTCTACTCCCTACATGACAATTTCTGAATCTGTGCCTTCAGCCCAGCTCTTGAAAAGTTTAGGTTGCAACCATTTCCTGGACACAGACAGTGCCTGGATATCGCACTGGTGCTTCAAATTCAGCATGTCCAGGGGCACCTGGGTGGCTCAGTCAGTTAAACGTCTAGGATCGTGATCTCAGGTCCTGGGATTGAAACTCTCCTGGGGCTCCCTGCTCCGTGAGAAAAATGCTTCTCCCTCTCCCTCTGCCTCCCACTGCACCCCCGGCCACTTGTGCCTTTTCTCTGTCAAATAAATATGTAAGAACCTTTAAAAAAATTTTTTTAGAAAATGAACCGACTCCACATGTCCAAAATCAAACTCAGAAAACTTGCTGTGCCTACACTGTGTGCAGTTAACCAGCCAGCTTTCCACAGCAAGAAAAACCTTCTTGAAATGGGCAGGATCCTCTAAAATAGTATTTCTATTAGTTTGAGACCAAAACTTCCCCTCTGAGTGATCTGAGGCTCACCGAAGCCACTTTGAATGAGCTATAACTTTGATATTCAGCCACACAGGTGTGGGCAGGCAGAGGTGATGTGGGACCACAATTCTTGTGACAAATGATTTGCTGTCTTACAAAATGCTCTTCATTCTTTTTTTTTTTAATTTTATTTTTAATTTATTTATTTGATAGACAGATCACAAGTAGGCAGAGAGAGAGGAGGAAGCACGTTCCCCGCTGAACAGAGAGCAGAGATCCCAGGACCCTGAGATCATGACCTGAGCCAAAGGCAGAGGCTTTAACCCACTGAGCCACCCAGGCACCCCAATGCTCTTCATTCTTGAGCTGAAAAGGACCATGTGAACACAATGCAAAAGAAGCACTGGGATGACACCCCCTTTGAAAAAGCCAACGTACTTCCCCATGTAGCAGGATTATAAACCAACCATTCCCCTTGAGTTGACCATGGAAATGGCGGCTGGCCTTGGAGTCAAGTGGTATTGCTACTAACTTGATGACGTGTCTTTCTCCTCCAGGACTATGTTTCAGATAAGAGCCTCTTCAAACCCACAGTTGCCAAAGCAGGGGTCATCATCTATTCGGAGGCTGGAGAGAGAAGACGAAAATGTTGGTGGAAAAGAGCCGACACCAACTGACAGTAAGGAAGAAGTTCAAGTTGCTTACTAGTGTGAGTTGCAGTGATGGAGAAGAAGGTCTGCAGCCAGTTCCTAAGAAAACCGAATGCCTAGAGGTACTCTCTGTCCTTGCAGAATTTTATAATGGAAGTTGGAATGAGGAGTGGGGGGAACCAAAGCCTTCCAGCACCGGCCCCCAGGTTTCTGCTTTCTGCTGTGGTGCTAACTTAGGGATTTTGTTTCGCTCGGTGAGAGATGCTCACAGGGACCATAAAAGGGGCTTTTAGAGATGGGGGTCAAACCATGAAAGCACGTCTGAATCAGGGGTCTTGCTTGTGGTATTATGTGTACTTTCCCCGTCCCTGCTAGTGTCCCATCAAGCATTCAGTATAATCTATATTACCTCCATGGTTTTTAGAGATGGATTTTTTTCCCTTTTTAATCTAATTTTGCTTTTGACTGACGCACATCATTTTACAGTGTCCCAAAGTCAAAACTATGTTAAAAGGTACATTTGTAGGTTTGTTTTCATTCTGCCCCTGTTCACCCTGTTCCCTCCCAGCACCAGCTAAGGGCTCTGCAGATCACCAACGTACCAAAAACTGATTTCCTTGTCACTGGCCTGGCCAAACTCATAACCCTAAACATCGGCTCAGCTGACGATGCCGTTCAGGCCCAGAAAAGCCCTCTTCTGCATCCCATAATGTCCTGGAGACATGAGGTGAGTGTATCCAAATGCCACAGACAAAACCCCTGAATTTTCATGTAGGGGAGGGTTCGAGTAGCTGTAGTGCTTGGGTAAGAAATACATTAATTACCTAGTCAAATCCTCTTGCTTTTCTTCTTGTTCTAATTTATGGTTCCAGAAGTACTCAGAAAATAAGGCACTAGCTGAGGAACATTTGTTTTTTTTTTTGTTTGTTTGTTTGTTTTTAATATTTAATTTATTTATTTGACAGACAGAGATCACAAGTAGGCAGAGAGGCAGGCAGAGAGAGAGAGGAGGAAGCAGGTTCCCTGTGGAGCAGAGAGCCCGATGCGGGGCTCGATCCCAGAACCCTGGGATCATGACCCGAGCCGAAGGCAGAGGCTTTAACCCACAGAGCCACCCAGGCGCCCCCTGAGGAACATTTGTAATATTAAATCGGATTTTTTTAAATGTGTATATACGTTATCTACATGAAACACACATATGTATTTAATGGGTTTTAGCTCTGTTTTGACATAAGGAAAGGACTGGCAAAAAAAAGCACCCCATAATTTTAGGCATTGATTTAAGACACTGTTGGGGGTGGGACGCCTTGGTGGTTCAGTCGGTTAAGCATCTCTCTTTTTTTTAAAGATTTTATTTATTTATTTGACAGACAGAGATCACAGGTAGGCAGAGAGGCAGTCAGAGAGGGGGAGGGGTGGAAGGAAGCATGCCCCCTGCTGAGCAGAGAGCCCATGCAGGTCTCAATCCCAGGACCCGAGGTTTCTGACCTGAGGGATCACGACCTGAGCTAAAGGCAGAGGCTTTAAACTACTGAGCCACCCAGGCGCCCCAGCATCTGACTCTTGATCTCAGCTCAGGTCTTGATCTCAGGGTCATGAGTTCAAGCCCCATGTTGGGCTTCATGCTGGGTGTGAAACTTACTTAATTTTTTAAAAAGCGTTGTTGAGGGCGGTCAGTGATGACGAGACTATCATGGTTAGCAAAGGTAAGGGGGAATAAGGTCATTTTTTGGACCAAAAATCCGGAAGCATTTTTGTGCCGTGGCACATAGTTGAACTCATTACTAGACCTCAGCTCAGTTTGTGCTGACATGGTGGCATTCAGAACAATAGAAAGATCATATACACTGTTTTCTGTATCTGCCCAAAGAGGAAACATCTTGGAAAGACACATCACATTTGGCCTTCCTCCCTCTCTGGGACACACGATGGGAATGCCGGCTAAGTGCTGTTAAAACAGTAGATGTAATGTAGATGAGATATCAAAAGAACTTGAAGAGTTAAGCAAAACAACAGAAGATTCTCAAATAAAGAGAAAATTATGGTGTCATGGAAAATGAAATGACTCTTCAATATGCACTATTGTCAGACATATGAGATGGACTGTTGCATAATTTTTAAAATATTGAGGGACACCTGGGTGGCTCTGTCAGTTAGACATCCCACTCTTGATTTTGACTCAGGTCTGATCTCAGGGTGGTGAGGTCAAGCCCGGCTTCGTGCTGGGCATGGAGCCTGCTTAAGATTCTCAGTCTCGGGGTGCCTGGGTGGCTCCATGGGTTAAAGCCTCTGCCTTCAGCTCAGGTCATGATCCCAGGACCCTGGGATCAAGCCCTGCGTCGGGTTCTCTGCTCAGCGGGGGGCCTGCTTCCCCCCCCCCACCACCCTTCCCTCTCTCTGCCTGCCTCTCTGCCTACTTGTGATCTCTGTCAAGTAAATAAAAAAATCTTAAAAAAAAAAAGATTCTCAGTCTCCCACTCCCTCTGTCTCTCCACCCTTTCTCTCTCCTTTTCTAAAAAAAAAAAAAATATATATATATATATAGATATATATATATATATAATATTGACAAACGTTTAACCAGAAAAATCTAAATCTGTTTAGCTATTTTACTTTATTTACAATTGATGAGGCAATACCGATACATTATTTTTTCAAAGACTTCATTTATTTATTTATTTGAGTCTGCAAGACAGAGAAAGTATGAGCAGCAGGAAGGGCAGAGGGAGACACAGACTCCCCACGGAGCAAGGAGCCCAATGTGCGACTCCATCCCAGGACCCCGGGGTCATGATATGAGTCAAAGGCAGACGCTTAACCGACTGAGACACCCAGGTGCCCCTAATACATTATTATTATTATTATTATGAACGGAAGTCCATAGTTTCCATTAGTGTTGACTCTTTGTGTGGGTTTTGACAAATATGTAAGGCCACGTGTCTACCATCGAGTGTCATGTGGAATATTTTCACTGCCCTAAAAACCCCTTGTTCCACCTATTCATCCCCTCCCTCCCTCTCCCCACCCCCAGCTTCTGGCCATCACTAATATTTTTATGGTTTCCATAGTTTTGTTTTTCCCAGAACGTCAAATCATTGGAGTCTTATGGTACAGAGCCTTTTCAAATTAACTTCTTTCATGTAACAGTATGTACTCAGGGCTCCTCCGTGTCCTTCTGTGACTTGACAGCCCATTTCTAGTTATCTCTCAATAATATTACACTGCCAGCGTGCCGGGTGGCTCAGTCGTTTAAGCGTCTGCCTTTGGCTCAGGTCATGATCTCAGGGTCCTGGGATCGAGCCCCGCATCAGGCTCTCTGCTCAGCAGGGAGTCTGCTTCCTCTTCTCCCCTGCCCCTCCCCTTGCTTGTGTTCTCTCTCTCCAAATCTTGAAAAAAAATAATATTCTATTCTATGGATGTACTTCCCCGTTTATCCATTGTACTACTGAAGGACATCTCGGTTGCTGCAAGTTTTAGCAGGGATGAATAAAGCTGCTGTGCGCATCCGTGCTCATGTGTTTGCGCGGACAGAATTTTTCAGCTCATTTGGGTAAATACAAAGGAGAACGATTGCTTGATCGTACAGTAAAGAGTATGTTTCGTTTTGTAAGAAACCGCCAACTGTTTTCCAAAGTGAGCGCACTGTTCTGCATTCCCACCTGCTGTGAATGAGAGTTCCTGTCGCTCTAGGTCCTCTGTCGCTCTACGTCCTCACCAGCATCTGGTGTGGTTGGTGTTCGGAAATGTAGCCATTAGAAACGGATGTGTAGGAGTGCCTCACTGCTGCTTTAAGTAGCAATTCCCCAATGACAAATGATGTTGATATCTTTTCATATAGGTATTTGCTATCTTTATTTCTCGCTTTTTAAAAGATTTTACTTATTCAGTTAATTAGTTATTTATTTCGAGAGAGCGAGCAGTGTGAGGGGCAGAGGGAGAGGAAGAGAATCTCAAGCAGACTCCATGCTGAGCACAGAGCCCAGTGTGAGGCTGGATCCCCTGACCCCAAAGACCGTGACCTGAGCTGAAACCAGGAGTCAGATGCTTAACCCACTGAGCTAACCAGGAGCCCCTATATACTAGTTCTTTATTAGATATGTGTTTTGCAAATATTTTCTTCCTGTCTGTGGCTTGTCGTCAGTCTCTCAACAGTGTCTTCCACAAAACAGAAGTTTTTAATTTTAACAAAGTCCAACTTACCAATTTTTTTTCTTTCATGGGTCATGCCACAAAGCCATGCCAAACCCAAGATCATTTTGATTCTCTCCTCTGCCGTCAAGAAGTTTTATAGTTTAATGTTTTACACTTAGGTCCATGAGATTCATCTTTGTGAACCACGGGGGGTTTGTGTCTAGATTAATTCTTTTGCATGTAACTATCTAGTCGTTGTTTTACTTCTTGAGAGCTTAAATAGCTTCTTTTAAATTCTCAAATTTAAAAGACTTTAAGACTTTCAAAGACTTAAAACTTTCTAAAGCTAAAGAAGCTACATTCTAATAAACTTGTCAGGGAACAAACTTGACAGAACACTCTGTTAGCAAGGTTTTGGGGACGCAGGCACTCTGGTACATTGCTCGTAGGAAAGCAGAATGTCACCCACCATGGGGAGGGGGTTGGCATCATTACCTACAATATCTATATGTGCATTGTTACAAAGCTGCAGTAATCAAGACCGCGTAGTAATGGCGTAAGACAGACATTTGCAGAGACCAATAGAGAGCCCAGAAATAAACTCTGACATCCTTGCTCATGGGATCTTCAGCAGGAGTGCTCAGACCACTCAGTAGGGAAAGGACAATCTCTCCAACAAATGGTCTTGGGAAAACTGGACAGCCGTGTGCAAAAGCATGAGTTTAGACTCTTATCTTACACCATCTTCAAAAATTAACTCAAAATGGAATAAAAACCTACATATAAGACCCAAACCTATGACATTCCTAGGAGAAAACATAGAGGAAAAGTTTCATGACATTGGACTTGGCAGTGACTTCTTGAATCTGACACTGAAAGCATAAGCAGTAAAAAAAAAAAAAAAATTGGCCAAATTGGACACATTGTACACGGAGGCTCTTGTGCCTCAAGCAGCATGATCAACAGAGTAGCAAGGACGGTCTCCAGAGTGGGGGGAAAGTACTTGCGGGTCATGTATCTAATGAGGGTTGATGTCTGGAGAGCTCCTACCACTCAACGGCAGGTAATCACATGGGGGAGGGGTTCGTGCGCAAGACCAGAATGGACATGTCTCCAAAGATGATGTGCATTTGGCCAGCAGACAAATGGGGAGCAGCTTGGCATCTCTGGTCATCAGGGAGATACTAGTAGGGCTGAGGTGGGATGTCATCTTGTACCTAGTAGGACGGCTCCTAGCAAGGCAACAGAAAATAGCCAGTGTTGGCAAGGATGTGGAGAGGTTGGAGTCCTTGGGCATTCTTGGTGGGACCGTGGAGTGGTGCAACATTATAGAAAACAGTATGGATTTTCCTCAACAAATTAAAAATAGAAACATCATACAATTCAGCAACCCCACTTCTAGGAATATATGCAGAAGAATTGGAAGCAGGGTCTCAAAGAGGTATTTGCACACCCATGTTCATAGGAGCACTACTCACAAGAGCCGAGAGGTAAAAGCAAGCCAAGTGTCTGGTGATGCATAAATGTACAAATTGTGGTCTACACGTCCAATGGAATATTGTTCAACCAGAGAAACAAATGAAATTCTGATACATGCTACAGCAGGAATGAAACGTGAGATTGTTAGGCCAAGTGAAAGAAGCCGGTCGCAAAAAGATGAATATTGTGTGATCCCACTTATACCTATATAGATTTCTAGAAGCAGAAAGTAGAATAGTGATCGCTGACATCTAAGGGAAAAAGGGAAAGGAGGAGTTTTTGTTTAATGGATATAAATCTTCAGTTTTTTAAGATAAAAAAAGTTCTGGGGATCTATTTCACAAAGAATATATTTACCACTACTGAACAATAGTTAAGATGGTAGATTTTATGTCCTGTGGCTTGTTGGGTTTCTTTCTTTTTTTTTTTTTTTTTTTTTGGTTTTTTTTTTATTGTTGTTTTTACGGTAACTAAAAGCCAAAACAAAAGAAAAAAAGCTACGTATGCATTTACTCTTTGACCCAGCAATCCGGCTTCCAGGAATTTACTGTTAAGACACTTTCAACAAAACAGAAATTTATTGTAACATTATCTGTAACATTGCAAAATATTGGAAATCATCCAAAAGTCCAAACAGATTGTTTGACAAAACTATGGTAGGTAAATCCAATGGAGTACCATGCAGCTGTTACCAAAAAAAAAAAAAAGAGGACACCTGAGTGGCTCAGTCAGTTAAGCATCTGCCTTCTGCTCAGGTCATGATTCCAGAGCCCGGGGATCCCACACTGGGTTCCTTGCTCAGCAGGGGAACCTGCTTCTCCCTCTCCCTCTGCTGCTCCCCCTACTTGTGCTCTCTCGCTCTCTCTCTCTTTCAAATAAATACATTTAAAAAAATTTTTTTTAAATAAAATAAGGGGCCCCTGGGTGGCTCAGTTGGTTGGGTATCTGTCTTTGGCTCAGGTCATGATCCTGGGATCCTGGGGTCCTGGGATCGACCCTGCATCGGGCTCCCTGCCCAGCCGGGAGTCTGCTTCCCCCTCTCCTCCTCCCTCTGCCAGCCACCCTGCCTACTTTTGCTTTCTCTCCCTCTCTGTCAGATAAATAAATAAAATATTTTTTTAAGATTTTATTTATTTATTTGACACACAGAGAGAGATCACAAATAGGCAGAGAGGCAGTCAGAGAGAGGGGGAAGCAGGCTCCCCACGGAGCAGAGAGCCTGACGTGAGGCTCGATCCCAGGACCCTGAGATCATGACCTGAGCAGAAGGCAGAGGCTTTAACCCACTGAGCCACCCAGGTGCCCCAATAAAATCTTTTTTAAAAATTAAATAAATTAAATAACTAAATTAAGTTAAATTTAAATTAAATCAACAAAAATGAGAGAAAATATCCAAAACTGAAAGCAAACAGAAACAAATGAATGCAGCTATATTTCATATGAATAATATAACCGTCCAGAAAGGAGACAAGTAAGAACTAACTTTATATCCTCAGGCTGGGAAGAAAAGACTTCTTGAACTATTTTTATTAGCTTCGTGTTTTGTGGTGGTATGGGTGTAGCAAGTCTGAAATATCGCTGGGAGCCAGAGTTCTTCAGAAGAAGGGAGACATAAATATGGAATGCAGGAAGGCACGGTAGAATCCCCTGGAGCTGGGTCAGCATTGGAAGTTGCCAGCATGAACTCATGCTTTCTGACAATGTATATACTATATATGTGTCTGTGTGTGTGTTAGAACACACACATACACACATTATATATATTAGACTAGATCTAGGGGCGCCTGAGTGGCTCAATTGATTAAGTGTCTTCGGTTTGGGTCATGATCTCAGGGTCCTGGGATTGAGGCCCAAGTCAGGCTTCCTGCTCGATGAGGAGTCTGCTTCTCCCTCTCCCTCTACCCCTCCTGCTCATGCTCTCTCTCCCAAGTAAATGAATAATCTTTAAAAAAAGAATAATAGGGGCTCCTGGGTGGCTCAGTTGGTTAAGCAACTACCTTTGGCTCAGGTGATGATCCTGGAGTCCCAGGATCGAGACCCACAACAGGCTCCCAGCTCTGTGGGGAGTCTGCTTCTCCCTCTGACCTTCTCCCCTCTCATGGTCTCTCTCAAATAAATAAATAAAATCTTTTTTAAAATAATAGTTTAGATAATATTAGATTATATTATATATAACATATATTCGTTTAGATGTATTACATATGTATTATTTTACATATATTTTATATATGTGTCATCTATATTATATGTATATGATATGTACATGTTTTCCCCAGCTCTGTCCACTGAAAGAGTCTAGAAAGTTCATACCCAGTAACAAGGAGCATATCTGATGCCCAGATTTTGGTTTCTAACTACCATTTCTAACTACCATTCCCCACTAAAAAGAATTTCACAATGGGAAAATGGTTGATTACAGGACTGGGGTGTAGAAGGTACAGGGTAAACTAGGTGTACCAGAAAGAAAATAGTGCCAAAAATTATGGTGTATGGAGGAGAGAGCCCAAGAGCCTGCTCAAAGGTGGCCAAATCTGGGCTAATGTCAGCCTCAAAGTAAATAAGGACAGTAAAGGCATAAAATCCATGAAATACAGTAGGAATCTGTTAGTCTAAACTAGTAAGACAAACCAGTAAATGAGAAAGGAGAGCTCCTCTTTATAGTATGGTGCTGGCCCCTACGCAGGGAGGGAGGCTGGAGGTAGAAAATCACCATTTCAAAACTATCATAGTGAAAACTGAAAACCATTCAGGCCAAAACCATCGAGGGAGACTACCGTACGCCCTCCTTGTGTAGTTCTCTGGCCTGGGAGCATCACCATAACTGAAGCACAAGGACGCATCAGGCAAATCCAAATAATGGGACAGACAGAGCCTGGGGAACCATCACAGATGGAAGGAGAACTGAGCACTAAATGTAATGGAGAGTTCTGGATGGTGTCCCACGCTGGAGCCAAGACATGGTGGCTACAACGGACATTATTAGGACTCTTGTCAAACTGGAATATGGATCATAGAGTAGACATGTCTTGCAGCGACTTGAATCTTTTTAATTGGATAACTGTTTCGTGGTTATATAAAAGAAAGCCTTCTTGGGGCATCTCGCTGGCTCAGTCAGAGGAGTGTGCGACTCAATCTCAAGGTCATGAATTCGAGCCCCCACGGTGGGGTGTAGACATTATTAAAAAAAAATAAATAAACTTGGGGTGCCTGGGTGGCTCAGTGGGTTAAAGCCTCTGCCTTTGGCTCAGGTCATGATCCCAGGGTCCTGGGACAGAGCCCCACATCAGGTTCTCTGCTCAGCAGGGAGCCTGCTTCCTCCTCTCTCTCTGCCTGCCTCTGCCTACTTGTGATCTCTGTCAAATAAATAAATAAATAATGAACTTTTAAAAAAGAGCGAGAGGGGTGCCTGGGTGGCTCAGTCATTAGGCGTCTGCCTTCCGCTCGGGTCACTGATCCCGGGGTCCTGGGATCGAGCCCTACATCAAGCTCCCTGCTCACTGGGGAGTCTACTTCTCCCTCTCCCACTCCCTCTGCTTGTGTTCCCTTTCTAGCTGTGTCTCTATCAAATAAATAAATAAAATCTTAAATAAAAAAAAAAGAGCGAGAGAGAATAGCCTTCTTAGGAAATACTGAGGGGGTGCATGCGTGGCTCAGTGGGTTAAGCCTCTGCCTTCATCACAGGTCGTGATCTCAGGGTCCTGGGATGGAGCCCTGCATCAGGCTCTCTGCTCAGCAGAGAGCCTGCTTCCCCCTCTGTCTCTGGTTGCCTGTCTTGCCTACGTGTGATCTCTCTCCCTGTCAAATCAATTAAAGAAAAAAAAAGGATATACTGAGGTAGTAAGGGACCTAGAAGCATGATGTATGCAATCTACTCTCATGATTCATAAGAAAAATAATTATATATACATACACATATACCAAATAAAATTTCTGGGGTGGCTGGCTGACTGGCTCAGTCAGGAAAGCACGCAACCCTTGATCTCCAGGCTGTGACTTAGAGCCCCATGTTGGGTGTAGAGATTACTACAAAAAATATGAATTTTAATTTGAAGAGAGACTAAAAGAGCAACAAACGTGGTAACATGTTAATAGTACGTGGCACTAAATAAAGGGTGTAGGAGAAAAAAAATAAAGGGTATAAGAGGATTCTTTGCTATTTGGGACACCTGGCTGGCTCAGTGGGTTAAAGCCTCTGCCTTCGGCTCACGTCATAATCCCAGGATCCTGGGATCGAGCCCCTCATCGGGCTCTCTGTTCCTTGGGGAGCCTGCTTCCCCCCCAACCTGCCTCTCTGCATACTTGTGATCTCTGTCTGCCAAAAAAATAAATAAAATATATTTTTTAAAAAAGAGGATTCTCTGCTATTTGCAAATTTCTCAATGTTTGACATCATTTCAAAATAGAATTAAATGTATACATATGGAAACTAAAACAAGGAAATAAAAATGTTTGCATGACCATAAATAATAAGATGCACATGCAAATATTCCCCCAAACCAATGCCTTATACAGAGACTATCTTCTGGCCACAATCAAGTCACAATCTCAACTGAAGAGAGATTTGAAGAAATGTAGCAACAGCCTGCTTTTCGGAGTTTTCTTTATAAGGTCTCAGCCTTGAAGACTTTTTGCAAAAGTAAAACCACCACCGCCCAGGGAACAGTCAGCGGTCCTGTGTTACCATCCTACGGGGACAGATGTATCTATGCTTGCGAACATAGCATGACGTTATTGCATGAGTTATTGGCCCGTGTCGCCGCACTCCCTGCTACAGTGAGCTTCCTCCAAAGTGTCCCCTGCCTGGCTGAGCAGCGCCCTTTGTATCGCTGAGAGCCACCTGTCTTGGTTAGACGGCTCTGGGCTAAGATTCTCTCCGGACATCCCACCATTAGCGGCACATGGGGTCCGGGGGCCTAAATGCCTGTCCACAAGAGCATTTGTGTGTCATGGTGAATGCCAGAAGTGGGCCAGAATTGAAAGAATCTGCTGCTGAAGAAGACAGCGATGATGAGGTTGACCCTGTTGCTGAGCTTAGGTTTGTGCCTAGTGATAAATGAGCACTGGAGACAATGCTCCCGCAATGCGAATGCCAGGCTTCGCGTCCTGACCCCGAGGACAAAGACGGAGAAGAACACAGGAACAAGGGTGGGGGACATCTCTCCATTTTACACCTGGGAAGAAGGGTTAAGAAGGCCAAGCCACGTGGGAGAGACTAGAAGGAATGCTTTCTCTGTCTGCGAGCAGCCAGTACAACATGGCTGAAGTCCGGACAGAAGGTTCAAGAAGAGAGTATGAAGATGAGATGGAGGCAGACACCACACCCAACAGCTGCTGGACAGTTGCGGGTACAGGGGATGATCACTGGGCATGCTCGATGCGGCCGTGGGATCTGCTCATAACTAGGAAGGAACGTGATTTGTCTTCTTCTGTGGCGTGGGTGTTGATGAAAGTGTCGCTCCTTCTCCAGAATTTACCTGAACCGATTCTTGAGGTAGATTGTCCTGAGACAAAAAGCTGCCACCAGCAGAAGAAACTAGGACCTTTATTAACAAAAGGGAATTAACTTAACCAAGAAGGTACTTGTAGCTTATCACCTAACCCCAAGCTCTCTGTGTATAGGTCCCCTCTGAGCAGCCCCATAGTTCCTGCCCTCTACTCCCTGTACTTTCCATGACCTGGCAGGTGGATGTCGTGAGAAGCACAGGTGCTTGAAGGTCTAGGTAGACCGGATGGGAAGGAGGGAGGCTGCTTCCAAGATACAGGCTTTCAGAGCCTAAGGATTCCTTTCCCCTTAAGATCCTGGCCTCTGCTCATTCTTCACAGGGGTAAGGGTCTTTTTTACTAATCTGGGACCCAGATTACTTCATTCAGGCATCATCAGGGAGTCTCTTGGGAAGCATCCCAACCACATGAAATACCTCTAACGCAGATCTTTCTGACGAGCTCGCTCTTCTTTCACCGTGTTTCACCAGTCAGTACCCCTTAGGATATATCCTCTAATTTCTAACCTCTTAGGTCAGTGTCCATAACAACAAGTGAAATTACAATGAAGTCCTCAAAGTACTTCAGTGATAATTGTTTTATCTTTGTAATAGATTAACAAATCCAGGTCTTCTTTTAAAAAAAAAAATAGTAATGGAGGTGCCTGGGTGGCTCAGTGGGTTGGACCTTTGCCTTCAGCTCAGGTCATGATCTCGGGGTCCTGGGATCGAGCCCCACATCGGGCTCTCTGCACAGTGGGGGGCCTGCTTCTCCCCCACACCCCGCCTCTGCCTGCCTCTCTGCCTACTTGTGATCTCTGTCCAAAAAATAAAGAAAAATCTTTAAAAAAAAATGTATAGAGTTACCAAATCACCATGTTGTACACAATGTAACATTGTCTTGCAATGTTATTTGATCAGCTAGGATCAAATAAAAATTTTTAAAATAAAATTCTGAGGCACCTGACTGTTTCAGTGGCTTAAGCATCTGCCTTTGGCTCAGGTTATGACCCCAGGGTTCTGGAATTAGAGGCCCTCATCAGGCTCCCTGCTCAGGGAGGAGCCTGCTTCTCCCTCTGCCCCTGCCCCTGCTTGTGCTTTCTCACTCTCACTCTCCCTCAAATAAATAAATAAATAAACTCTTTAAAAAAATAAAATATATTTCTGAGGGAAAAAATTTTTAAAACATTAAAAGAGTAAAACAAGAAACACCAAGTGGACCTGGACATTGCTTTAAGAGATGGTGAAAATTGCAATATAAATGATAAAGATTAGGGGCGCCTGGGTGGCTCAGTGGGTTAAGCCGCTGCCTTCGGCTCAGGTCATGATCTCAGGGTCCTGGGATCGAGTCCCGCATTGGGCTCTCTGCTCAGCAGGGAGCCTGCTTCCTCCTCTCTCTCTGCCTGCCTCTCTGCCTACTTGTGATCTCTGTCTGTCAAATAAATAAATAAAAAATCTTTAAAAAAAATGATAAAGATTAGTATGATGAAAAAATACTTTAAACATTTTCTGGGATAAAATATTTATCATATGTAATGTCTATATAATGTCTGAACATGATAAAAGTTTATGATCCAATTCTGAATCAAAGCACATTTTTTTTAAAGATTTTATTTATTTATTGACAGAGATCTCAAGTAGGCAGAGAGGCAGGCAGAGAGACAGGGGGAAGCAGGCTCCCTGCTGAGCAGAGAGCCTGATGCAGGGCTCGATCCCAGGACCCTGGGATCATGACCTGAGCCAATGGTAGAGGCTTTAACCCACTGAGCCATCCAGGCGCCCCAAAGCACATTTTTTTTTAAGATTTTTTTATTTGAGAAAGAGTGCACCCACACACACAAGTGGGGGAAGGAGCAGAGAGAGAGAGAGAGAGAGAGAGAAGCAGATTCCCCACTGTGCACACAGCTCCATGTGGGGCTCGATCTAAGGACCCTGAGATCACAACCTGAGCCAAAACCGAGAGTCACATGCTTAACCAACTGAGCCACCCAGAACCCCCTCAAAACACTGGTTTAAAAATATTGGGAATAATTTCAGTTAGGAGCAAAGTTGCTCTAAATTGGAATGAAATTTTTAAATATCTAAGAATGAGAATAATTCAAGAAAGGTTGATTAATTTAGCATAACTGGCAACAGAATATGCACAGTGAGAAAAACTTTTATAATAACAACACAATTAGGGATTTTGCCAAAATTAAGACAAGAAATATTAATTTAATGTAATCAAACACTAATAATTTATGAGTTGTATATGACTGTATTATTCTATCCAAACATTGCTGGCCCATCATGAGAATACCCAGGCATGTGCAATAATAATTAAGTTAATTTATGGGACGCCTGGCTGGCTCAGTCGGTGGAGTATGTGACTCTTGATCTCGGGGTTGTAAGTTCGAGCTCGGCATTGGGTGTAGAGATTACTTAAACATAAAATCTTTCAAAATTAAGTTAATTTTCCTTGGGCATTTTGTTGACTTAAAGTCATACAAAAACCATCGCCTTACATATATTTTTTTAAGATTTTATTTATTCAACATACAGAGAGAGGGAACACAAGTAGGCAGAAAGGCAGGCAGAGAGAGAGGGAGAGGCAGGCTCCCTGTCGAGCAGAGAGCCCGATGCAGGGCTCGATCCCAGGACCCTGGGATCATGACCTGAGCTGAAGGCAGAGGCTTAACCCACTGAGCCACCCAGGCGCCCCTATTTTTTTTTTTATGGTGTTGTTACAAAGTGTATTTGTCAAGGTAAGGGGTTAAAGCATATTTAACTGTCAGCTTTCAAATAACTCACATATTTCAATATAGGATACGTGAGCCCTCATTTGTGCTCTGACCTGGCCCCACAAATACTGGGGATAGGACCCTTCTTCCACCTCTCCGTATAGGTAACTATTTTTACTGGCTTTGGTCCTTTTAATGTTTCTATTTGAAAGTAAGAAATATAGGTGTGTAATATATAAAATGTTCATCCATTCTTAGAGAAAAGGTAGGATTCTGCGTATAATGTTCTCTAACTAGATTTTTAATTTAAAATGATGTTCTGGCCATCACTCTATTATCAGAGAGCTTAACCGACTGAGTAACCCAGGTGCCCCCACAGTTACCTATTATTATCATGAAAATGAAGCTGGGAGGGGGTGCCTGGGTGGCTTAAGCATTAAGCGTCTGGCTCAGGTCATGATCCCAGGGTTCTGGAATCAAGCCCCACATCAAGCTCTCTGCTCAGCAGGGAGCCTGCTTCTCCCCTCTCTCTGCTTGTGCTCTCTCTCTGGCTGTGTCTTTCTCTGTGAAATAAATAAATAAAATCTTTAAAAAAAAAAAAAGAAAAGAAAACAAAGCTAGGTTTCCACTCTTCCAGGCAGCTGTCTGGGACCACGTCAAGCTGGGTTCAGTAACTGGTATATGTGCATATTTGCACCCTCGTACTTGACACTTGTATTCTAACTGTTTTCTCACTCCAAGTTCCGCAAAAACACCGACCTTGTCCTGCTTCCAGCTCCACCTTAGTACCTGCTACCCAACATCCAAACTAAGAACGATGAGACAGAAGAGGGAACTACCACCATGCCCTTGTCCTTCACATCACACCCTCTCTGTCCACATGTCGTCTCTATTTCTTTCCACCACTGTTATCACTCAGGATGAATTGGAATGTGGCCCAAGAGTCTGGCTTCTCCAACTCAACAGTACTGCTTCTCAGTCCCCCATCCTCCCACCCATTCATAAAATGAGGGAGCAATTCAAACTAGGGCCACCAGGGGGCACTGTCAGGCAAAGAAGAAATAGAGAAACGGTCTAATCCTGGGTTCCAATGGCATCACATCATCTGCCATTGCTCAAGAACCTGTAGTGGCTCCCGACTGCCTGTCTTAAGAGCCAGTTCCTCCCCTATGACCTAACTCCAGCTCATCCGCCCAGGCTGTCACATGCACGCACCCTCTACCCTGCTGAAGTTCTAGTTAGCCACATAACACTCTCTATTGAGTGCCTCTTTCTTCAGCTTCATCCCTCTGTTTGCATAAGGCTGGTGCCACAGGTGGACTTGTGGCTAGAGCTGTCCTCAAGGCACTCCAAACAAACACACAGTGGGAGCGAAAGCAGTGGGCTTGCTGTGCCAGTGTGCTCCCAAGCCATGTTGCCTAGCCTACCCTCCAGCCAGATGGCTCCTTGAAAACCCTTTATACAGAAATCCTGCCATTGTCATTGTAAATGCCTCTTTCTTCAGCTTCATCCCTCTCTCTTTGCTCCTGCTGCTTGCCCTGCCTGGAATGATGGATCCTCACTGCTCCCTCTCAAAACCCGCCTTTTCACGAAAGCCTCCCCACTTGCAGAAAGACTTTCCTAGCTAGTGCAGGCAGAGGTCCCTGTGGATGCTCCCGTTACTGATTCCCTCTTGCGTTTCCTGTTTATAAGACGTGATTCAGTGCTCGTCTATCCCCTACTTTCATTTCCGTTACATGTTTACTCGGTTCAGCTGTGAATTGTTACAGGTACATGCACTGGGTTTCAGACTTAGAGCTATCTTACTTCAAAGTTGAGTTCCTCGAGGTGATCAGAAAGTTCTGGAACTGGGCAGTCATGATGGTTGCACACTGTGAATGGACTTAATGCCACTGAGTTGCCACTTAAAATGGTCAAGAGAGTGCATTTTATGGTGTGTGTATTTTACCACAGCAAATATTTATGGGGGGCACCTGCGTGCTTCTGTTGGGCAACCAACTTCTGATTTTGGCTCAGGTTGTGACGTCAGGGTTGTGAGACTGAGTCCCACGTCAGGCTCCACGCTCAGCGCAGTCTACTTGGGATTCTCTCGTTCCCTCTCCCTCTGCCCCTTCCCCCACTCTCCCCCCCAACAATAAATAATAAGTCAAATTTTTTTTTCAAAGATTTTTATTTATTTATTTGCCAGAGAGAGAGGGAGGGAGAGAGAGCGAGCGAGCACAGGCAGACAAAGAGGCAGGCAGAGGCAGAGGGAGAAGCAGGCTCCCCGCCAAGCAAGGAGCCCGATGTGGGACTCGATCCCAGGACTCTGGGACCATGACCTGAGCCCAAGGCAGCTGCCTAACCAACCGAGCCACCCAGGCGTCCCCAAATTTTTTTTTAAAGGGGGAAATATGGAGTTTCATCCCTCACAGGCTGTATGACTTTAGACCACGTCACTCTTTTTTTTTTAATTTATTTATTTTTAAAATATTTTATTTATTTATTTGTCAGACAGAGATCACAAGTAGGCAGAGAGGCAGGCAGAGAGAGAGAGGAGGAAGCAGGCTCCCTGCTGAGCAGAGAGCCCGATGCGATGCGGGGCTCAATCCCAGGACCCTAAGATCATGCCCTGAGCTGAAGGCAGAGGTTTTAACCCACTGAGTCACCCAGGCGCCCCGACCATGTCACTCTTTGTTCTTCAGTTTCTTCATTTGGGGGGCAAAGATCCAGATAAATATTGGTGATGAAAAGGATCTGGATGTGAAAAGTCTAAGTTGTAAAGTCCTGTGCCGGGCGAAGGGAAGGTGCCAGGGTCTTATCCAGTATGGTCTTTTTCCTGACTCCAAATTCCATATTCTTGCCACCGGAAGCCCCAGCTACAGGGATGTGGTACAGGGAGGCCCGAGCAGGCCCCAGGCTTGCCTCCCTTCTCTTTCCTCCTCCCTCCCTGCCTCCAGGGTAAGCTATAGCAACTACAGGTCCTCCGTGTGGAAAGGAAAACGCAGAAATGCAGAAGTGGCCATCAGAGAGGAGAGGGCCAGGAGCCCCTAGGTGGTGAGGCTGGGTTCCTTTTAGGCCTTTCTGCAGTGGACGAGCTGGCCTTTCCTCAGGGACAACTCCAAGTCAGACTTAAACAGCTCTCTGGGGACATTCTGGGTGGTGGTATTTTGGGGAGCGGATGTGAACTTCCCCGAGGGGGAGTGGTGTGGGCTCTGGCATCCTGCTCCTGTGCCCTCTCCCCCACCCCACCAACGTGCTCCCTTCTCCAAATTTAGGGTCAGAGGAGGAAGTGGCCGGGCCCTCAGAAGCCAGAGAACTGAGATCCAGGATTGGGGGGCAGGGGTACATTAGGCTAACAGAAGCCCCCACTCCTGTCCACAGGCTGAAATCCTGGCTGGAAGGTCCTACTCTGCGCCCAGGCAGCGGCCCCCAGGGACTCCCAGTGCAGCCGGCTCTCCCCCAACACCAGCCCCCCCCCCATTTTCCTCCCCCCTCCTGCTTTTCAGAAGGGGGGGCCAGTGGACTGAATCACGGCTGCCTGCCGGCTGCGCTGGGAAAAGGCTGGAGACAGATCCCGGGCTTCCGGAGAGCCCGAGGGCCCCGCGGAGCCCCTCCCCGGCCCGCGGCAGACGCCTGAGCATTTAAGGTAATGTTTGGGTTGGTGCGAGCGGCGCCGGATGCCCCGCCCCTCGCGTCCCCAGCTGGGCGAGACCCCGCGATCTGGGCTCCTGGGACTCCCGGCGGAATCTCCCCCAGGCTGAGGTCTGGGTGCTGGAGGACTGCCAACGTGGAGAGGCGCCTGGGGTCGGAGGGGACAAGAAGGACAGTCCTCATTCTGAGGCCTTAGCAGGGTTGGGAACTAGGATGTAAGCTTGGTCCTCTCCCTCTGGCTTAAGGGTCCCTAGTGCCCAGGAAGAGTCCCTACGCATCCACATCCTCTTTCTCCTTCTCTCCCCCCACCCCCGGGCAGAGAAGGGGCTGAGAAGAGAGGCCATTAGCTCCCAGGGGAGTCGCTGGAATGCTGGGAGCCTGGGAACAGGCCCGGCTGTCCCTGGGAAAGCCAGACTGTGGGAATCCCACCCACAGCCCCCTCCCCAGGACGGACCACCGGATGCCAGAGACCCAGCTCCCCCCCAGGGGTCTTTGTGACAGTGGAACCACCCCCCCACCCCCCACTGGACCCCAGAGTTCAGTAGGCCAGCTGTGACGAGGAGTCCCCTCCCCCGCCCCGGACTGGCCGGCCTACTCCAACATAATTCTTGCCATTGTGCCACTCACCCCCTCCCCGCCCCCCTTCTCTGGACCCCTGTACAATGGGCCCTTTGCCGCCTCTAGTACTTAGGGTGGAGATGAACTCACTCAAGGTTTTTCCAAGTTTAAAAATAGCCCCTCCCACCTCCCACCCTCAAGTGCCCCTCCTCTTCCCCTGTGTTTTTGGGGCGCACCTCAGTCCATGCTGCACCTCCTTCCTCCTGCCCTGGGTCAGGTGCAAAGGGCATGGGTGAGACAGCGTCCGGCCAGGATAGGGGCTGCTTCCCCCCATTCAATCTCTTCTCCCACATCTTCCAACCCAGCCCCCCAGTATCCGGTTTCCTGGCCTGATGATGTCCTCGACAACAATTGCCCCCCACCCTCCCCCCACCCTGTTTTCCACAGCTTCTCCCAAGTCAGACCCCCATTCTGGAAAACTTCTCTCCCCTCTCCTCCAAAGACTCAAACTGGTCTCTATTTTCTGGCCAGGCCAGGGGGTTCCCCAGCCTCCTTAATTGCCAAGGTTGCTGGGCCTCCCCCCTCCACCCTCTGTTCCTTCCTCACTGCAGCTGCAACGTCTTTATTAGCTTCCTTCCTCGCCCAGCTCAGCACGCCTTTCTCGTACCTTCCTCCTGGTCAAGTCTCTGGACCAGAGGGGTGGGTGGGGTGGGTGGAGGCCACCGTGCCCACTATGCTGGAGCTGAGAGAGGACCTGAGGGAGGACTCCTAGGTTAGAACCTGGCCCCAGTGGCCCCTGGGGGCAGGCCCATTCTTTTCTTTTTACCTCCCCCTCCACGGTGGCTGGGGCTGCTGTCTTCCCACTTTTCCTCACACCCAAATGAAAGCCCACCACCCTGAAGACCAAAACCATGGCCACCAGCCCACCCAGCCTCAGTTTCTCTGCCTGTGATCAGACCTATGCCAGAGACGCGACACAGAGGACATGCCACACAGGGGTCCCCTTATCTCTGTGTACAATGGGTCTACCACGGGGGTGGAGGAAAGCAGCCTTCCTACCCCTTCTTTCTGGAGAGAAACAGACAAAGAATTAGGACTCTGGTCCAGGGTCTCTCCTTCTCATCTTGGCCTACATCCGGGCAACACTGCTTCCAACCCAGCCCAGGTGCCAGAGTCTCTGCTGCAGGGAGGCCCATCTCTACCCCCAGAACCACCCTGCTTCGACTGGGTCGCAGTCCTGTTCCTGAAAGTTCTTCCTCTGCTGCCTCTCTCTTCTGGGCTACTGCTGCCACCCTGTCTTCTGGTATCTTCAAGGAGCCAGCAGGCTGATACTCTCCACCAGCTTCTGTTCCCTCTACCCATTCTCCTGTCCTCACTGCCCTTTCCTCCTTCTTCCAGACCCCTCTGAATCCTCTCCAAAGTCCTGATCTCTCTTTGGTTTGGAATCCCAAAAGTGCTCCCCTCAGGAAGCCGTCCTCCCAAGCTGCCTGCCCCCAGACCTCCACTGCCCACTCCCCAGGCTCCCAGCTTCCTGAAAGGACAGTCCTCGGGCTTGCTTGGTGGAGCCACACTGGAAGAGGATGTCACCCCAGGCTCTAACCTCATTTCCCTTTCACCGCAGAGACAGCTCCTCCGCCCCCACCTGGCTGAAGACGAATTCTGAACTGACTGTCCTTGGTGGCTCGCTGGCTTTGTTTCCAGGCGGAGAGGAGAATGATTAGTTAATGGTGTTAAGTGAAGGGAAGGGAGTGGGGGCAGGGAAGCAGAGCTCCATGCCCAGCTCTGGCTGGCCAGGGCAAACAGCATCCTTCAGCCATTCCCACTCCTGCCCTTGTAGACAAACAAACTCCTCCATTCCACTCTGGGCCCTGGGCCAGTCCATACGTTCACTCTGGGGGCTGGGGAGCCATGGTCCTCTTCCCGCAGGCTCCGGGCTCCAGGTCCCTGCCCTGGCCGGCTTTGGCATTGCCTCTGGCTGGAGACGGACGGAGAGAGAGGAGGGGTCAGCAAGGTTCAGAAAAATCGAGGCTGATGTGGTTTGCCAGGCATCTCTGTGTCATCAAAATACCACCCCAGAGCCTTCTTTCAAGTCACCTGCCCGTCTCCAGCGTTTGCTGCCTCACGCTGCTCCTCCCCCACCCCGCAGAAAGGCTGCCCTGCCAGGCGGCAGGCCTCCACCCCAAATCCAGACCTCTATTTGACCCTCCTGCTGAAGGAGCTGCGGCAGATGTGATGCTGGGGTCTCTGAGAGGCAAGAGCCCATCCCACTCCCCAGGGCCTTAGTTCAAGAGGCCAGAAGACCCAGGTTTGGGAAGAGGGGGAGCTTGCTGTGCAGAGCGGTGCCTGCAACCAGCTCCAATCCCCCCTCCCTGCTTCCACCCCCAGCTGCTGAGCCACCATCACCAGTGGGGGGGACACGGGGTGTGCAGGGAGCCCTGCTGCAGGGGGTCCTCTCAACCTTCCGGACAGCAACAGGTTTTCAGGGGCCAAGCCAGAGACCTCACACCCGTTTACCCTTCCTTCCTCCTCTTTTCTTCATTCAGGTGAGAGGAGACTGAGTCCCCACTAGGATCATGGAGTGAAGAGGGCAAAACCAGGATTTCCAAGGTCTGGACGTGGAAAAGTGTGAAAACCCTGGGCTTGTGAATTCAACCCCTTTGCTCTCCAGCTACTCGGGACTTGGAGCTGGGGTTTGCGGGAGCAGCCCGTAAGGCACCACCTGCACTCCCCACGACAAGTACCTCTGGGTCTGTGGCACCCGGGCCCGGGGTTCTTCCCTCAAAGCTGCCGGCACTGCGAGGCTGGGGGTGTGCGAGGCTTGGGGACAGTGCCAGGCCGGTGGCAGCCGCAGTGGTGCAATCGTTCTGGGAAGCGACCGAGGCCGGCCAGTTTCTCTGTGGCAGGGTCCGGCGGGGCGGCGGCGGGAAGAGGAGGCCCCGGCTAGGGCCACACAGGCTGCCAGGGACTGTGCGGGGGTGAGCACCGCTGGTTCTGACCCGGCGTGACTCTGGGCATCGTAACCAGCCTCTCCTCACCGCCGCCTCGGCCAGCCGGCCGGGCCTCGAGACACCTGTCACTGCCCCCTCGGCCGACCCAAGCCGGGGGTGGGTGGGAGGGGGGGGCGCGGGAGCTGGGCAGTCCGCCCGGCCTAGCAGGGGCCGAGCGGCCGGGCGCAGCTCCGGGCCCGCCCCCACGGTGCGGCGGCGGGGGCGGGGGGCTGCGCGGGGCGGGGCGGGCCGGGCCCCCCTCCCCCGCCCCCCTGACGTCAGCCCCTGACCGCCCGCGGCTCGCTCAGTAGGCGCTCGCCCTCTGGCCGGGAAGCATGGGGCCGTCCGGGCTGGTCTGCGCCCTTCTGCTCGCTGCCTGCTGCTGCAGTCGCCGCGCCGCGGGTGAGTTGCTTCGGAGGTGGGGCCCGCGCCCCGAACGGCCCGGGCCAGGCAGTGGGAGGTCTTCGGCGGGGCGTGCCGGGCGGCGGAGCTGACAGCGCGGTGCTGGGCTCTGCGCTCCGGCGTGCGCTTCTCGCCGGCGCCCGGGTGCCTTGCGCGCGTGCAACTCTTCTTTGCAGCCAGTTCGCAGCCTGGATTCTGGAGTATCCCGGGAGGACGACCGGGAAGGCGGGGAGGAGGCTGCAGCCCGGAGCGGGAAGGGGTGGGGCCGAGCCTCTCGGTGGGCTGGGGAGACCTCTGCCTCAGGTGCCGGCTCTGGGGGCCGCGCGGCTGAAGCGGCCGCGGCGGCGCAGCTGGAGCGCATCTCCAAATCCCGAATTCTGCGCCCGCCTGTTGCTGGAAAAAGGCAGCTTGCTTAGCGGGAGGGGGTGCGCGGACGCCTCCTCTCCCGCCTGGGCTTGGAGCCAGGTTGGAGGTGAGCGAGGGAGGGGAGGGACGGCGGCTCCCGCCGGAGCAGGGCGTTGGCAGGAGCTGGGGGACGGCGTGGGTCGCCTCGTGCCTACCCGGGTGACGGATCAAAGGAGGC
The DNA here is from genome assembly GCF_020171115.1 of Neogale vison. NCBI lineage: Eukaryota > Metazoa > Chordata > Mammalia > Carnivora > Mustelidae > Neogale > Neogale vison. Next base: position 108,991,428 of record NC_058097.1, on the reverse strand, counting down.
AGAAACGAGGGATTGAGGGTGCCCTGAGTGGAAGTGCCCCAGATCCGTTACGTCTCCGGGAATGGAAGCACATTCAGGTGGGAAGAGCGCCCCTGCACCTCGGAGTTTCTTTCTGGAACTGCCTGGGAGCGCTCCCGGGTGCACACTGCCCTTGTATGGCCTGCAGCGGTGTCGCGCGTTTCTCTTGGCTTCGTTTCCCCGGTCCCAGCCGCTGTCCGGCTGGGGAAGGGGAGGGCTAGGCAGTACCCAGCTCCCTGGCCTCATGCCCAGTGCCTACAGTGTCCCTGGGGTCCCCCCCTCCCCCGGCTGCTGGCTCCCAAGCTGTGTTTCTGGGGAAAGGGCTAAACTGGGTTCCCCCGCAGCAGCAGATCTAGCCCCACCCCGCCCTGCTCCTTTAACTCTGGGGAAACGGAGTCAGGGATCCGAGGCCTCTGCTCCTGGTTGCAGACCACTCCTTCTGCCCTCCCTGTCCCTGAGCCAGTCCAGGGCAACAGCTAGGGCACCCCAGAGGCCGGCCAGATGGTAGTGAGTGACATCATCTCCTCACAGGGCAGGCAGCACGCGGCACCACTGATGTCACTCTTGCCCATTGCCTGGCCCTTGGCCTGACCCCTGGGGGAGATTCTGACCCCTCCATGTTCACAATACTCCCAGGATGGGGTCCTCTGAGCTTGTGGGATGTTCATAGAGGTACTGCTTAGGGAGCATGTGATGGGAACTTCTGGCCAGGGTTGGCCCACTGGGTCTTGCAGGAAATTTGGGGAGGGCTCTTTGGGGGGGCAGAGTAGCGATGTCTTCCCCTCTGCATGGGGACACAAAGGGGCCTCTGTGGCGCAGGCTGGCACATGCCTTGCATTCCCATACTCTGAGCTCACTGGAAGGGGTGGGGGCCTGGAAGGAAAGGGGCCTTCCTCTTGGCCCAGAGCCTGGGTTGCCCCTCTGTCCGCCTCATCTGGAAGATGCTTGGTGCTCAGGGTTTCAGCTGCAATGACCAGAGGCAGTGACCTTCAGCTCCCCGGAACGGGCTGTCTGGGGCAGCAGGTAGAGAGAGGGATTGAAGGTTAGGAGGCCAGAGCCCCCTCCGGACCCTTCCAAGCGGCAGGGGGAACAGCTGCAAGGCAGAGGGTGTGAGGGGAGGGCATGGAGAGCTGCTGGAGTTGACCCAGGGCTGGGACGGCCCCTCCTCCACCCCCAGGTGTGCCGGGAGAGGCGGAGCCCCCTGCCCCCGAGCTGGTGGAGGCGGAAGTGGGCGGCACGGCGCTTCTGACGTGCGGCCCCTCCCATTCCCAGAGCAACTTCAGCCACGTGGACTGGTTTTCTGTGAGTGCGGGGCTTTGGGCCCTGGAGAGCTGTTGGGGTGGCGGGAGGCCGTACCCCTCCTTCAGGGGACCCTCACGTCCCCTTGCACACCGGCCCTCAGGTGCACAAGGAGAAGCCGACGCTCATCTTCCGCGTGCGCAAGGGCCAGGGCCAGAGTGAACCTGGCGAGTACCAGCAGCGGCTCAGCCTGCAGGACAGAGGGACCACGCTGGTCCTGAGCCATGTCACCCCCCAAGATGAGCGTATCTTCCTGTGCCAGGTCAAGCGCCCTCAGTCCCAGGAGCACCGCATCCAACTCCGGGTCTACAGTGAGTGCCTCGCCGGGCTTCGTGGGGCGTGACGGTGGCCCGCGATGGAGGTTCCGGCCCCTCATTTCCTTCTCTTGTAGAAGCCCCGGAGGAGCCGACCATCCAGGTGAATCCCTTGGGCATCTCCGTGAGCAGTAAGGAGCCTGAGGAGGTGAGATTGGCCAGGTGGGAAGCAGGAGCCTGGGGGCGGGGGTGTTTGGGGGAGCCTCCGCAGCAGGGAGACTCATACCCTGTCCTCCTCAGGTGGCCACCTGTGTGGGGAAAAATGGGTACCCCCTTCCTCAAGTCATCTGGTATAAGAATGGCCACTCCCTGAAGGAGGAGAAGGACCGTGAGTCGCCCTCTGAGCCCTCGGAAGCCATGCTGATGGCACCACACAGGGCCCACCCCCGTCCTTGGGCTTTGTTTGCTTCAATTTACAAGTGATGCCTGAAAATCTTTTCATGAGATTTTAAACTGCACATTAGATCTGGAAGGAAAATTGCCTTCCTGCCCCCGGTCCCCTCCCAGAAGTCATCTCTGCTGTCAGTGTTTATTCTTTCCAGCCAGTTTCGGGGTACTTACTCATACACAGAAATATATCTTGGGCACACGAAAGCTTTATCGTTTTATCAGCTGAAGCAGTGGTTCTCGACCAGGGACACAGCTGCTTCCCCTCAGGGATGCTCAGCCACGTCTGGGGGTATTTTTGGTTGTCCTGAATGGAGAGGGGCTACAGGCACCTAGTGGGCGGAGGCTGAGGGGAGTTGCTGCTAAACACCCCAGAGTACTCGGGACAGCCCCCCACCCCCACCTAAGGTTGTACTGAGGTTGAGCAACCCTGACCACAGTGGCTCAGTGTGGCATACGTCACCACACGGTAATTTTTCTTTGGACCTTCAGTCCTGGAAGTCTTTCCAGCACAGCCTGTGTGGCTGGACCTGATGGTTCTGTGCCCCCGGCCCAGGATCACCTACCATGGGGATGGTGGAGGGGGGTCCCCGGCTGGTGGACATCTGGAGTGTGGCACCCCCTCCCTGTGTGTGCGCGGGTGTCGGTGGCATACAGAACCACTGAGCTGAAGGGTCGCGGGGTGGGCAGGGGTCCCTCTCCAGGTGCCCCCCCAGAGAATCCCAGGCACGGCTGAGGCTGAGCTCTTCTCCCCCTTCTCTGCCCTGCCAGGGGTTTATATTCAATCGTCCCAGATCGTGGAGTCGAGTGGTCTGTACACCTTGGTGAGCGTTCTGAAGGCGCAGCTGGTGACAGCAGACAAGGACGCCCTGTTTTACTGTGAGCTCAGCTACCGGCTGCCCAGCGGCAACCACATGAAGGAGTCTCGGGAAGTCAGCGTCCAGGTTTTCTGTGAGTCCCAGCGCGGCCCTGGGCCGAGGCTGGTGGCAGCCCCAGCCAGCTCTCCAGTGCGGGACGGCTCTGGGGCTGAGGGTCGCCCCCTGTGCTTCTTTGCTGAGGGTCGCCCCCTGTGCTTCTTCAGACCCGGCGGAGAAGGTGTGGCTGGAGGTGGAGCCCGTGGGAGCGCTGAAGGAAGGGGACCGCGTGGAAATCAGGTGTCTGGCGGACGGCAACCCCCCGCCCCACTTCACCATCAGCAAGCAGGTGCGGAGGGCGCCGTGCTAGGGACGTGGGGGCCGCAGGAGTGGCTGGAGGCGCACTCGGCTCACCTCTCTCCTCTTCCCCAGAACCTCAGCACCAAGGAGGTGGAGGAGATGACGCCCGAAGATAACGGGGTCCTGGTCTTGGAGTCTGCCCAGAAGGAGCACAGTGGCCTCTATCAGTGTCAGGGCCTGGACTTGGAAACCATGGCATCACTGCTGAGTGACCAACAGGAGCTGCTGGTGAACTGTGAGGGGCCAGGGGCCCGGGATGGGGGGACCAGGCGGGGGCAAGATGGAATTCGGCCCCTCAGCACGAGCATTGCTGGTGTCCCCAGATGTGTCTGCTGTGCGAGTGAGCCCTGCAGCCCCGGAGAGCCAGGAGGGCGGCAGCCTTGTCCTCAGCTGTGAGGCGGAGAGCAACCAAGCCGTGCAGTTTCAGTGGCTGAGAGAAAAGGTACCCAGCGGATCTGGGGCTATGGGCCGCATGGGGCTGGGAGCAAGGTCCTGACCCATCTGTGCCCCCAGACAGGCCAGGTGCTGACGGAGGGGCCTCTGCTCCAGTTACACAACCTGAAACGTGAGGCAGGGGGAGGCTACCGCTGCATGGCATCCGTGCCCAGCGTCCCCGGCCTGAACCGCACGCAGCTGGTCCACGTGGCCATTTTTGGTGAGAAGCCCTCGGGGCAGAGATCAGGCCACCCCGTGGAGCTCCCTAGGGCTGGGTGGTTTCAAGCTCCTCAGAGGACGGAAACCCTCCTCCTCCTGCTGCCCTGGCGTGCTCCGGTGGGGACGGGGAGACAGGCTGGCAGAGTTCGCTGCCACATCCGTAGCGCTCTCTCCCTAAGGGTCCCCATGGATGACACAGAAGGAGAGGAGGATGTGGGTGCAGGAGAATGCAGTGTTGAATCTGTCTTGCGAAGCCTCGGGACATCCCCGGCCCACCATCTCCTGGAGCGTCGAGGGCATGGTGAGCAGGCCCACCGCCCCTGCCGAGGCTCTGCTGTGGGCCACGGGCACCCTCCCCGCGCCCCCCTCCCTGAGCGGCGTCCCCATCCTGTAGGCACAGGAACAAGACCAAGAGCCACAGAGCGTCCTGAGCGTCCTGAGTGTCCTTGTGACCCCAGAGCTGTTGAGGACAGGTGCTGAGTGTGTGGCCTCCAACTCCCTGGGCAGAAACACCACCACCATTTTCCTGGAGCTGGGTAAGGGCCTCGTCCTGCGGCATGGCAGGCATGGGCATGAGCGTGTGCTTTTCCTAACCCCCCTCTCAACCCCTTTCACCACTTACCAGACTCCAGCAGAAGCACTGGCCTCAGCACGTCCACCGTCAGCCCCTCTGTCCGAGCCAACGGCACCTCCACAGGTAAGCAGTCCTGGCGCAAGAGTAGGGCGATGGCCGGGCAGTCGCCTCCTACCCTGACCCTTCCCCCGGGAACCCTGTTCAGAAAGGTGAGCAGAGGCCCATCTTCCATCAGTCCTGGGCTGTGGCCAGGTGGAGAGGTGGGGTGGGGTGGGGCATGGTGGCGCCAGGGCTGCCTGGGACTGGGAGTGACCCGGAGCATCTTTGTGGGACAGAGAAGAAGCTGCCCGAGCCTGAAAGCAAGGGCGTGGCCATCGTGGCCGTGACCGTGTGTGTCCTGGTCCTGGCTGTGCTGGGTGCTGTCCTCTATTTCTTCTACAAGAAGGGCAAGCTGCCTTGCGGGCGGTCAGGCAAGCAGGAGATGTAAGCCGGGTACCCAGCGCCTGCGCCCCCACCCAATCGCGCGCTTCCCAGCTTGTTGCCTGGGCAGGGACATTCCCTGCCCGCCCCCCTGCCCCCTCGCCCCTTCGGAGCAGGAGGGGGACACTGGGTGTGAGTGCTCCCCGCTTTCCTGCCCACTGGCCAGCTGCCAACACCCACACTTCCTCTCCATTCATCGCCTTGTTCCCTTTCCCTGAGCCAGCCCCAGAGCACCGCATCGCCCAGTCCAGCGTCTCTCAATGAGCCTCCCTTTCCTTGCCCGAGATGCCAACTTCTTGCCTCCCTCCCTCCCAGCACGCTGCCCCCGTCTCGTAAGAGCGAATTTGTAGTTGAAGTTAAGTCAGATAAGCTCCCAGAAGAGATGGGCCTCCTACAGGGCAGCAGCCGTGACCAGAGGGCACCCGGAGACCAGGTAGGAGGCAGCGCCCAAGGCCAGCGCCTGACCCAGCTTCAGGGATCGGGAGCAGCCGGGGCTGATGGCTCTCGTGTCCCCGAACACTAATTGTCTCCCTCCTTCCTCCTCCTCTGTTGGAGACTGGGAGCAGGCCCTTCTTGGCTTCCTAACACTAGTCCCAGATGGTAGGGTGAGGCGAGTGGCCCAGGGACCCCATAGAAGGGGTAAGCTCCCAGGCCTGGGAGCAAACACTTTCCGTCACCACCTTTCCTGAACAGTGCCGTGGCTCAGGTCACCAGGTGCAGTGTGGCCAGTCCGGTTTGGGGGCCTAGGCTCTCCCACCCCGCCCCACTACCCCCTCCCGCTGCTTCCCTCCACGCCTAGTCCATCAGCTTTGGCTTCAGTCCCTCGTCCCTCCAGCGCTCACCCACCTCAGGCTCCCGTCCCTGTCCCCGCCGCACCCCCCCTTACCTGTTCTCCCCCCTTACCTGTTCTCTTCACCCGCTTCTAGGGAGAGAAATACATCGATCTGAGGCACTAGCCCACTCACCCCACTGAGCGCCTCTCCCGTCTGGAACGTTTTGTGCGCTCTACTCACCCTCTCCCTCCCAGTGCTCAGGATGACTATCCAGGCCTCTACAGCGGGCTGCGGAGAAGGCCCCCTGCCCCAGCTGGCCTGCAGGCCCCATCGCAGAGGGCCCTCGTCGGGGACCAACCTGCCACGGGCTCACTCTGTTGGGTGATGCTCATCCCAGGGAGGGGCCTCGGCATCCTGGGGGCGGGAGAGAGTGTCTCGCAGACCACGTTCTCTCTGTATTTGGATCGTGGACACACATACCTGACCTCTGCCGCAGCCCGATTAGGCAGTCTGTTTGTCTGGTTCCTGCCCCAAAGGCTGGCTTCGTTGGTCAGTTGTGTCACCGAAGTGAGGACTCACGGAGCACAAGCCCCTCTCACGCTGGTTCTAGAGAGTTCCCCAGCCTTTATGACAAGCAGCTGCCTGCATGCTTCAGGTCCTACTGTGACCCACCTTTCTTGGGACAGAAGCCGGGAATGGTGTCATTCCCTAAGAGGTGCTGGGTGTATCTCGTCCCTGCAGGGAGGAAGCTGGGCAGTTCTCCAGAGTTAGGCCATTGAGCCCAACAGCCCCCACCCCCAAGTTTGGCTCCTACTGCCCAGGCAGCAGGTCATGTCAGACTGAAAGGTTAGGAGACAGATGAGGTTCAGATTGTCCTTTAGGAGGATTAGGACTACAATTACACTAGCACCAAACTTCTACAAACTGAGCTAAGGGGCTTAGGTCCTGGCAAGAAGGGCCCTCACGGGAGAATGGTACTTAGGCATAAGAGGTGGGCTTGGCTGGAGCTTCAGGGTGTGTATGAGTATATGTGTGCGTGTGTGAGTGTATGTATATGTGGTTTTGTTAGGTTGTCTGTAAATTTGCAAATTTCCTTTATATATATATGTGTGTGTATATATATATATATGAAAAATAAAGCTTAATTGTCCCAGAAACCTCACAGTGATTTTGATTCATCATGTTGCCACTGCAGCCTGGGGCCCTGGGATCTGGCATCCCACCAAAAGGAACATGAAACCCTTTGCATCTGGGAGTGGGGACGAGGGGTTACCTCTGCTTCTGAGCAAATGGCTCGAGCTCCCAGAGGACCACAGCCCTTCTCAGCGGCAGCCAGGCCAAGCTGGCCCTTCACTCTGTCACGTTGTGCAGACCTGCCTTGGGGTAGCAGTAGACTCACCGTGAGGATGGGGCTGGCCGAGTCTCTGTCGCTCTCCCACCCCCGCGGAAGAGCAAGAACTCCAGTCTGCTACAACAAAAGAAACTTTATTTAAAAATATTTTTTTTTTTACAGACATGGGTGCTTGAAAAAGCTCTTTAGTTAACTGTGTATGGAAATGAAAAAAAAATTAATAAATAACATTAGTATAACAGACCTCTAAACATTAATACACTGGCAAAACAAAAGGGACTTAAAATCGAAAATGAATCTTAAAGCTCTGCTCTTCTCTGTAAGAATATTTACCTTCTGTTTTTCTTACTCTTTACAGGTGAGAATGATTAAATACTGCTAATATAAATTTTTTTTATATTAATGACACATTTTTTAAAATAGTCCACAAAAATCTCATCTAAGTTTTTGTCTTATTTTTAACACTGATATACAAATTGGGACTCTTTATTCTGGAGAAAGCATGGAGTTCTCCTCAGCCCCACCCAGGCCAAGAATGTCAAAATCCTAAAGAGGGAGGACTTGAAAAAGAATTCTTTCCCCAATTCCTTATTAGTTAAAGGCAGGGAAGAATTGAAAAGGGAAAGGGAGAAGAAAAATACCATGAAGAAAACATTTTTTCCTTTTTCCTTTGCTGAAATCTACAGTGGCCACGATCCTGAGGCCAGGCTCTGGCACGTGGGCCTTGCTGCCTTTCCCAGGGGAAAACAGGCCCCCACCGAGGGCACTGGCTGCTTAATGCTTTAAGACCGAAGTCTTCAAATAAAAGAAAAGCCAAGTCTGAAGGGAGAGGCAGGAGGCCTAGGCCAGTTTGGGATCCAGCAGAAAGATACAAAGAAACTACCTCCCGTTGTCAGCAGACTCCTGCGCTCTGCCCCGCAGCTGGGTCCTTCCCAGGACTCCGAGGCTAGCACACCTGCAGCGTCCACAGCACTCCTGGGAGTCCCAGGACAGTCTCTCTCCTCCTCCCGGAGACACAGCATTCAACCTCTAACTACGATTCTGATTAGAGCCAAATGATCCCAGGGTAATGCTTGCTTCTTCCAACAGAGCCACCAGGGCAGGGGAAGGGACCGCTGCCCCACCACACCTGTGTGCCCTCTCCCCAGGCCCACACAGTGTCTCCTCCTCCCTCCTAGACTGTAAGGACTGACACTCAAGGTAGAGGAGCTAAGACTCTGGTATTTCCATATTAAGTCCTAAAATGCAGCCTGGGATACAGTGCTGCCTTAGAAAGGCACAAAATGTTTGGCTTTTTTTTTTTCAGTGTGCTAAAAATTGTTCTGTTTTGAATAAAGGAAAAAGATATATAAGGTTAAAAATCCCAAGTCACCACAGCCAGAAAGCACATGTAGGCGGTACCTCTTAGCTGCCATGCCTCTACCACATGTTTCAGCAGGAGGTCAAGGCCACGACATGGAGACAGGCAGGTCGGGAGGCATCTGCTCTCCCGGGCACTGTGCCTACAGGCTTACCCAGACAGCAGAAGAAAGCAGCCAAGGAAGAGAAAACATGTGGTCTACAGATTCCTTAATAGGTCTCTGCCTCTTCAGTTTCCAGACAGCCATGAGCACGGCCACCCTCATCCACAACAGGGTCAGAGGTAGGTAGGGAGGAGGGAGCGACACACACGGACTTCAGGGCACCAAGTGGGGGCACACAGCCTGGCCTGCACACCTTCCTCTCCACCCCACCTAAAACCCCCGGCCCGTCCCCCTGGTGGGGCTGAGCAGGAGGCAGGGCCAGGCCTGAGGAGTCACACGGTGCTTGTCATTAGCACACCCCCGCCCCCCAACCTGGTCTCCCAGTCTGGTGCAGGGGCGGAAGGAAACTTGTGAGGCAAAAGAGAGGTGCCTCTCTCGTTCCCTGCAGGAAGAAGTCAGGAATACGGAGCCGGGTGATCACAACTCTGCTGATCTGTTTGGCTGCCTAATCAGTAGGAGAGCGGAGTTTGGCTTTCAGCCTTGGCCCTGTACAAAAAGAGGGAGTGGTCCGCCACATTTTTCTCAAGCACGACCCAGGGGAAGGGGCAGGGAGAGCTGCAGACAGCTGCTACTCTGAGTGAACAGCTGGCCCTTCGGAAGGGCTGACCTTCTCATATGAACGTGAACGAGCCTCCACGCAGCGTTCGCTCTTTCCGTCCCTACCTCCCCACCTCTTCATCGGGGTGCTACTTATTAGAACCAAAAAAACACTGGTACTCCCCTTTGAGACCAACCCAAATTTCCTTGGACAGAGGTACATGGCGTTGCGGTCCCTCTGGTCCTTAATTCTGGAGCCGAATCCAGAGTATCAAATGTAAAGGCTAAAGACCCCACCCTTCGTCACGTGCCTCAATGTGTATCTTTGGATTACTAGGTTACTTCTGTGTATTCCAAACGACTCCAACAGTTTTTAAAAAAGTTACAAGTAATTATGAAATGCCTTACTAACATGGGACAGGCCCCAGGATGAGGTAAGTAAGATCAAAACACTTAAGCAAGCAAGAAGCAGTTGTGTCAAAATCCAAAAAATTAAAGGCTTTGATACGGGACCACAAAGCAAGCTGACGGATGGGGAAGACAAGGGTTTCTGGTCTAAAGAGCTCTCAGTCAAAACTCCTCCGAGCTGACATCTACATCTGATTTCTGTCCTGGCAACTGTCCCAGCCACCAGATACTCTTGCTGGCTACAGGGAAGTAGCTTCTGAGGTACCTCGGAAGGCCTGCCTACAGCTACTAGTGCAGAGCTCTCCTCACAAGGCAAAGACCAAATGCAAGGGTGAGGGGGCAGGCAGGGAGGGGCACGGGCCACAGGCCCAAAGAATGAATATATTTTCAGCGTTAAAACCTGAGGAGAGCCCAGAAGTCCAGGGGTGGCGACAGTGGGATTTGTGATCTGCTCTCTAAGTATGAAAGAAGGCTAAAAACCTGAGATTGAATGAAGGTGAAGAAATGTCACCCAAGAACAGACTAGCTCCGGAGCAGGAGAAACTGGTCCTGAAGAGGGAGGTAAGAAATCTTGGATGCCAAGACTGGTAAAGGGAATTAAAACAGGAAATAAAGCAACAAAGATGACAGAAACCCAAATTAAGTGAAACCTAAGAATTTCCTCCATGTCCAGATACAGTCCTGTGTCCTGCCTTTCCACTCTCAAAAAAGCGGGGGGGTGGGGGGATGGGGGGGCAGCAGGACAGCAGTTTTGCTACTAAAATACTTCTAAGGTATTTATCCTGTCTGAAGCCTCTTCTCGGACAGCACACCCCCCACCCCAACTCCCACCCAAGGGGACAGGCCACTGCTGCCGCCCCCCCCCCACCGCCCCCTGCACCCAGGCTGACCAATGAGGGTAGAAAGCCGAGCAACATGCTGGGCTGACTGTATTTTTTCTTGAGAATAGGAGTTAAGAGGTACTGGGAAGCTGTGCACGGTGATCCCAAGAGCCGGGAGGTAGTGTGGACCTGGGCAATGGGGTGTCTAGTCCAGGGCGTGACAAGCAGGAGAAAGGACTAGGTGCAAATTCCCAGCTCCATGCAAGAACCCGATGCGCTTCCCATGCTGGGGTCTGTGAAATACACTGCATCCAGAGAATTCTCTCCTTTCTTTAGCCTGGATACCGATTTCTTGCATCTGAAGGATTCCTAAACAGGATAGTCAATGATACAAGACTGTGACCTCCTTTCCCTATGCACCCTCCGCCGTGCACAAATGGCCTGAAGCATTTGTAAAGAAAGACCGCAACACAGGCTGAGGTTAAAGTGGTGCGAGGACCCCTTCATGCTGACGTGTGCACCCTGATGCAAAGTTCTAGGGTCCTGAGCTTCCTACCCCGGGAGGGAAAGGCTGGCATTTCTGCGAAATGACTGAGTTCCATCTAGTTTACTGCCTGGCTCTTGGGAGAGCACATATATCCGTGCAAGACCAGGACCCTGATGTTGGGTCTCCAACACTCCAACCATCATCTCCCACACCTCCAGCCCTTCTAGGACACAGAATTAGCTGCAAAGGTCGTTGAAGGACTGGGGGCCAAGTCCCAAAGAGAATGGGAGATGGTGACAGGTCCCACGAGGGTGACAAGAAAACTTCACAACAAGGGGGATTAGGGACTCCGAGCAGTTCAGTAAAAAGATCAAGGAAGGCACGAGACTGGAGAGGGGACTGTGGGCAAATACCTTGCTTAAACATTTAACTGCCCTACTGGGCAACTCTGAGCCAATATGCTCCTCAACCCACCACACAGATTCCACTGAAACGCATCCAAGCCGGCGGGTACCCAGGAGACCGCTGCCAAATCTCCCAGATGTCATCAAGGCTCTGGGAAGACAACCGGGGGTTCATGGGAGAGCCCTGAATTGCTTTTATGCAGGACAGTTCTAGAAGGAAACCCATGGCTCCATGAAAAGAGCTGTGAATACACACTGCATCATCTTCCAGGAAGGGCGATCTCAGGGCCAAAGGGAAAGGCGAGCCAGCAAGTACAATATATGGGCATCGGGAAATCTGCCCGTGGTGGGAGGGAAGAGCACGGAGCTGGCACTGCTGGCACCTGGGAGTCACTCACCTCTGCCAAACGAACAGGCTAACAGGTACACAGCGGGGCCAGTGGTCCAAAGGCCGCTCTTTCCAGGCCAGGGGCCACTGGAGTCAGAGAGGCCAATGGCAGGAAGGGAAAGTCGCAGTTTAGGAAGAAGGTCTGTAACCCTGACTGTCACGACGTGAGGTAGGAAAATATTCTGCTTCAACACCTGCACCGACCACCCGGATCTTGTTAATGGTGCCTTAAAGGGAACACAGAGCTTGGTCCCTACTCTGCTAGCAAATTTACAAAAACTCATTTGTATGTTTGCTGTGTGGACCATGGGTTATATTTTACTTTTCTACAGAGAAAATAAATACTTTTAAGTATGAAGAATAGCGACTCCCTTCCAAAATTTTTAATCCACAGAATAGCTAACTGATATAAGGAGCACTCTCCCCCATCCTGGGCCCTGGGGCTGTGTGGGTAAGAGAACAGAAGGGCAGAGTGTGGGTGGGTGGGCTGTGGGGGGCCAGAGGGCCAGGGAAGGAGAACGGCCATCCACAGGTACAGAGCACTATTTACATTAACAGGTAAACACTGAGACGAGAAACTGCCCAATCTCTTCATTTCTTCAAGGGAGGTATATCACAGAGCCCACAGGTCTTCCCACTTGAGAACCCTTTACCTGAGCGGAAGGAGCCTGGCAGGGGCAGCAGATGACCTACTGCCGAGCAGACCCCAGACGACGAAGAGGCAGACTGCGTAGACCAAGCCAGAAAGACAGAGGGAAAGCAGGAGACCGCACTGAAGAGAAGAACCTAATGCATCTGACAAAACCCCTAAGTGGCTTTTACCTCATCCTCCTGGGAAGGGACCAGAGAAGGAACCACCCTGAATTCGGAGGGAGAGACGGGAGGGGTCTGCCCAAACTGGCAGAACTCAGAGCCCACTTCTGAAAGGGCAATTTTAAATTCCGAGCAGAGCACAGAATTAGAAACTGCCATACAACCGGAAGATGAAGAAGGGTTATTTGTGCCTTAGTCCAAGGAAAAGTGAAGAAATTAAAGTTTTGGAAGTCCCCTCAAGACAAATGCCCACGTGGAAACTTTCCTGAGGGGACGATGGCAGTCTCAGGCATGGCTGAGGTTTGTCCTCAGAGCACCCAAAGAGAGCAAACCTCCCAGAACGGTCTAACACGTGGGAAGCCCAGGCCCGCAGCGCACCGCCACCCAGCAAGCCAGTCACCGATGCGTATGTCTGACCTTAGGGTCTTGACAGCCCAGTCTCAGGGCCCACCCCGGGAGGCACGGGGGTACTCAATTAGGAAAAAAGGGACGAACCTGCCCTTGGCCTATATGAGTAAGGAAAGACTCTCCAGAGAAGATGTGGGATACACCAAACAGGCAAGAGATATGCAGAACCAGGGCTCTGTTCTGACAAACCTTCAGACTGTGGATGAGGTCTGCAGACAAGGAAAACTTCCAGTGTGGACAGGCAGGGAAAATGCTGCCATCTTCCCTAGTTCTTTGCCTGACTCTTCAGCATCTAAACAATAAGCAAACTGAGTGTTAACCACAAATCAAACAGGCTCCTTACTCGCTCTTAGAAGGAGACGCTAGGTCACTGCTTCCCAGTGACTGCCACTGTCCCGCTCCCGGGTGTGGCAGGTCCCACGAGGGTGCTGCTGCTCCCGGCCACGCTGAGCAGACACTGGGGGGCCAGAGCCTATCGACAAGAGGTCCAGTACCATCTACCCTGGGAATGTAAATGGCTCTGAGCCAAGAGCATAAAGCCAAAAGGTCTAGGAAGAGCCGAAAGCAAAGAGAAGAATCAGGACGAAATGAGAAGAAAGAAAATGGACCCCGAGAGATTCATTTCTGTCTGGATCTAAAGACAAAAGCATGACTTAGACTTTGAGGAGGGCAGATGTATCAAAGAGTAGGTTTGCTTCTGCTGCGCAGGAGGGTACAGCCTGCTAGGGAAGTCAGCAAAGACCGGCCAGAGCACTGGCTGACTGGGGCTCATTTCGCAGTACCTTACCGGAACCGATTCACGGCCCCCCACGCTGGACTCCGAATCTTCCTCACAAACCCGCATGCACACCAGCTGCTGGACTTTTCATCCCATCTCTGACGCCCCCGAAGGTGTTCGTCGCACTTTGGGACCTGCATTACTATAGAGAATGAGGTCTGTGAAGAGCACAGAGGACCAGTATGGTGAGAAGAGGGGAAGAGGTGCTCCGTTCCCAAAGCCACGGGCAAAAGAGAAAACCACATCGTTGGTGGTGCCAGGGGAGGACTGGTGCTAATTACCAGCAAAATGCTGTGCTACCAAGGGTGCCATCCCCTCCCCTTCAAGGGCAAGGACAAAAGCCTCTTCTGAAAGTATAACCTGGCTCAAGTTCCGAGGGAGGTGCCCACACAAGTTGGAACTGACTCACTGGGAAGAAAAACCAAACTGATGAATCCTATCTATTTTGTGCATCTTCTGCATAACAAGGGAAAGCGCATGAAAAGGAAGCTCCTGAAAGTTTGGTGGCATACAGGCCAGAAAGCCAGACTGCGAACAAATGTTGTTCCCTTCCCCGTAAGGACAAACGCCCGTGACCTACATGAGAACACACACCTGGCAGGAAGGCAACGGACTCCCACAGACTGTCTTCTGGGGAGGGCATGGAATGTATCTGAAGGCCTCTATCTGAGATCAGTCATTACGTCATTAGGATAATTAAAACATCTCATTGTCACAGAATCAATGTTCCTATGGAAACAGTGCTTTGGAGTGACCAGTGTTAGCCGCGAGGATCACACAGGACTGTGATGATGCAGCAACAGTACTTTTCCTTGCCCCGTCTATCCACCAAACAAACCAACACCATCACACGTAATCAGGAACATCCTGTAAGCCACTGGGCTTCAGTGAGGCTGGTCGGAGCAAGCCGGCGGCCGACAGACAATGAGTAGGAGGAGGAGGCAGAGACAGGGGAAAGGACAGAGGGAGGGTGTTCTAAAAATACAAGACTCGAGCTGTGCGCACGGTAATCCAAGCCACAGGGGAGCTCGAGGGCGCAGTACTACACACCAGGGCGGGGTCTCACACCACAGTAGATGGAGGTCCCTGGATCATTCCTTCCTACGTCTCCTGTGCTAATTCCCTGCCCGGGATTAACACACACCACAGGCTCATTTTATAATCACAGGACACACGCCGCCACAGACAGATACACACACACGCACAAGCACTCCTTAACCCAGGGAAGTCTGAAGTCCCCCATGAAGATTTACACCACAATACTTCTCCCACCGCTTTCTGGACTGTTCCCCCGGGGTAGGCTACCATTTAATAAAAATCCACACTCTAACTGGGGACTGAAGGACACCTTCAAATCCACTCTCAAAGCAAAGTAAAACACACTAGCTGCTCCACGTTCATTCCACGGTTTTGAAATCTTGGAACCACAGATGTGGAATCCCAGAGAGGGCCAGACTTCACTGTGAAGTCTCCCGAGGAACCTCTGCCCTCTGAGGGGCCGCCCAGGGGACAGTGCCCGGCTCACTGGTCCTGACGCCACAGCGGAAAGGGCTCTGCTAGGTGGCGACGTGGGCAGGAGACGAGATAGAAACAAATTCCCGGAGGATGTTCTTGGCCATTTCGATGTTGTTGTGGGCAATGACCAGGGCCTTCTGAATGTCCTGGTAGGAGTAGCCCTGGCTCATGAGGCTCTCGATCTCACTGGAGAGCTGCGGCGAGGAGGCGGCGGCGGTGGCGGCGGCACCCGGCTGACAGCTGCCTGCTTTCCGTTCTGAGTTGATTCGCCGAGGGAACGGCTTGGGAGGCCTTTCAGGAACTTGGGAACCCTCGGTGAAGTCTAGAAGAAATCAAACAGACAAGAGGTGCAAATCTGGGGGGAGCCGCCCTTTAAGGGCAGTAAGAACAGTGTCCTAGGACCGAGATGACCTACTGCAATGGGGTACCTGGGCTCTCAAAGGGCCGGGCTCTACAGGTTCCAGGGTTATGGCAGCTAACCTCCTCCTTCTCCTCCCTCCTGGCAGGAGCCACCTTCTAAATATAACGTCCGCCTGCTCTGCTGATGGGGACACTGCTGCCCCGAGTTCAGACACCTCTATCTACATCGTTGTGCTTTACACATTTTGCAACAAGTATTCATGCATGGTAGTGCTGGGACGATTAAAAATAACGTTTCAGATGGGGCCAGAGAGGACGCTAAACGTCTCCTCTGACAAAGAAGGAGAACAGAAGGAAGCCTGGGCTGCCCCTGAGCAGCAGGAAGCGAGGCTGGGTGGGTGGGGTCACCGCCTCCCTGGGCAGCTGGATGCTGTCTCTCTTTCGCCAGCTGTCCTGAGCTCGGGCTTCAGTTTCCAACGCGACAGCAACCCTGGGTGCTACCCCCTTCCAGGCAGGCACAGGTGCGAGGGCAGCCCTTGACAGTCAAGGCCCAAGTGCAGCCTGGCTCCAAGCCCGCTCAGTGTGCTTTCCAGAACCCGCATGCCCTCCTGGCAACGCAAAAGGGTCCAGAAGTCAGGAATGTGCGCTATGTACCATCAGGCTTAATTACCAGTGTCTTAATACATGCTCGGAAGAACCGGAAGCCCCACCTCCCACCAGCCAAGAGGGGCCAAGGTTTAAGGAACAACCTCTTAAGCCTGGCAGAATCCTGAAAAACCGGTCTCCAGTTTAACTTCTTAACTGGGACCCAGGAACAGCTCTTCCTCCCACTTAGACTAAAGAGACTAAAATCTGGTGACAAAGGCGCTGTGGCCCAGCGGTCACCTCTACCATAGCACAAACCCAAGCCGGCCTGGAGACTCACGTGTGGTGGGCTCGCCTTCCAGAGACAACCAGCCAAAAGAGGAGCTGGCATTAGAGATGTCGGAGAGGGTCCGGCGCGCCAGCACAGCCGGCACCGGCGGCTTAGGGACGTCATAGCCGTCTTCCTCATTTTCTGATCCCTCGGGGCCAGCGCCCCCATGGCCTGTGGCGAGACTCCCTTCCCCTAGAGAAAAAAGTGTGTGCTGTTACCAACTTCTTACACACCCGTGTGCTAATACAGCTCGTGGAGAGAAACCCATCAAAGTTACCAACTCCCTCCCAGGCCAACCACCATGTGAAGCCCTGCGGCTGGAGATAAAAGAACAGAGAAAACGCAGTCTGTGCCAATCCCGAAGCTATGCTCTCCTGAATGGGGCAACGGCTACCCCTGCCAACAGTGACGGCCGCTGACGCCAAAGACTCAGCACCATTTTATGGCACCTGTTCAACGTCGCTATCGACATGTCACCTTGGAGCACCAGCTGAAGAGCCTGTGTGTGCTGCCTTCTTGGACTTTCCACTTGGGAAGCTAGTTGATATGGGAATAGAGTGTTCACCACCCACACACAAAAGAATTTCCTCAATGCTAAAAAGCAAAGAAAATAAAAGGGAGCTGTCGGCACTGCGGGCCCAGGCCCCATAACCCCGAATGTCTCCAGGCCCGGAAAGGATGAAAAGGGAACTTGCTGTGGGAACAGGAAATGAAAGAGAGGAGAAGGTTTTGCTGCCCATGGATCAAAGATATTTTGCAAAGGAAATTATTTAAAAAAGTTTTTGCTAAGATCAAGCTGTCCCAAATGGCCAAATATTACAGGTTCATTCCTATGACACAGCAATGATCTTCCAAGTGGCAGGACAGCTACTCACCGAAGGAGCTGCTCTCCATGGCTGATGGCGTCGCCTGGGACTGAATATTATACATTGCTTCGTATGTACAGCTATCGATCGGCTGGTCACAGTCACACGCTCTGAAGCAGAAGGAACGGGGCAGATGATCTTCACAATAGAACTCTGTTACCTGCAAACTTATTAACACTCATCTGGTCTTCACTATTCTAGACCCAGAGTCTATCAGGACAACACATACTCCTTTTGCCAGAATCACTAACAAACGTCCCAAGACTGACTCTTCCGATGCATAATAGAGGAGTGTTTTTGAAATGAACATGACCGTGAGGAAGTGTAAGTGGAATCGCCTATAGCTGGAAGAGACCAAACACTAGGGGCTGCATACAACCGTCCGCTTTAACTCAGGCCGGTGACATCACACAGGCAGCAGCCAAGCAGGTGAATGGTGTCACCCCTGCTCCCAGATGGGACTGTCATGTACGACGTACCGTGAACTCTGGGCGATCTCCAAAGGCCGTTTCCCATCTGGCTTTGGAAGCCCCAGAGGCCTGGAGGAGGGGGTCATATACTCCGTGTCCTCCTCACTTTCACACTGCTCCCCGGGGAGCAGCTTTGGCACAGGAAGAGGCCTGGAAGAAGAAGAATAAAAGAGAAAGAAACTGAAAACTAACATGCTGCTAAACGTGTAAGTATGAAATGAGTGCCTTCAACCAGGCCACGACTCAAATCCGACAGAGCGAACGGATGGCACTAACAGATCTCTGCTCTCAGCTGACCACAGACGCAGCTGCGCTGAGCTGGGCTGCAAAAGGGGGCAGTACTTGATACTCGGCAGTACTTGATACTCGTGAGTCTCCGTCCCCAGGTAAGTTGGGAGTCCCCATACCATATGCTAGGAACCTGTACCGAGTCCCCACTCCAGAATCTACCTACAGTTTCAAAGAGTTTACAGCTTGTCAAAAGCCTTCTCGTTTGTTATCTTATAGTATAAACACCTTTTCTCCTCGTGTGATATAAGAACCATCTGAAATAAAAGAGATCAGGTGCCTTGCTAGCTTAGCACCAGATCTGAGACCAGACTTCCCATCCTGACGCCTGCTTCAGGGATCCCGCCATTATACCCAAAGGGCATACAAGCTCTCACCCAGAAACTTCTGAACTGAAACTTCTACTACTACCTGCCCCGAAACCAGACAAAGACAAAAATAACAACAAGACAAAACAAATCCACAAAATTGAGAAACACACAGGTGTACACAGGCACACAGACACAAAGGCTACTGGGAATGTGAGTTAAAGAGAGCATTTCCCCATCCCCTTTACTCTGTCCCCGTGCATCTGAAGCAGTCTGTATCTAGCGGGAACACCTACGGGGTTTGGCGTGTTTACTCAGTGTTTGTTTTTCCCAATTATGAAAGCAGCAGCTAATTATAAGACACTTAAATGCCAAGGAAACCTAACACAGACAATCCCTAAAACATAATCAGAGATTTTGTTTTTCTCATGTCCTCACGTTACTTTCTTTGCACACAGCACAGCATGCTCAGGTTTTCAGGTGGAACTGTATTAGTATCTACAATTTACTCTGAAACGTGTCCAAAAAGATAGACTTATGGATGTACAGAAGTACAGACAGAGCGGTGCCTGGCAGGCTCAGTCATGGAGCATGTGATGCTTAATCTCAGGGTTGTGGGTTTGAGCCCCACACTGGGTGTAGAGATTATTAAAGGAAAAAAAAAAAGGATAGACAGAAATGCGTGATAAAACAAGGATAAAAAAAATCCTGTCAGTAGAACCCAGGCGGGGAGTATATGGATGGTCACGGTGAAAATCTTCCACCCTGACTCTGTGCTGGACACTTTTCATATAATAAAATTGTTTGTGGGAAATACCTATAAAGATTAAAGAAATGCCTATAAAGATTAAGGAAAAATACCAAGTATTGGGGAATATAGGGAAATGGATACTTTCTTACATAGTTTTAGAAATAAGAAATTAGTGGGGCGCCTGGGTGGCTCAGTGGGTTAGGCCGCTGCCTTCGGCTCAGGTCATGATCTCAGGGTCTTGGGATCGAGTCCCACATCGGGCTCTCTGCTCAGCAGGGAGCCTGCTTCCCTCTCTCTCTCTCTCTGCCTGCCTCTCTGTCTACTTGTGATCTCTGTCTGTCAAATAAACAAATAAAAAATCTTAAAAAAAAAAAAAAAGAAATATTAAAACTTTTCTGGAGTGTAATTCCCCAAAAATATATAACCAAACATGCATACCCTTGGACTCAGAAATTCCATTTCTAAGAATTTTCTCTAAGAAAATAATCGGGAATATTCACTACAGTACTATTAATGACACTGGAAAAAAAAAAAAAAGACAGGTCACAACCTATCAAATAATAATGTACTGAATAAAGGAACTTTTAAAAAAATATTTGAGAGAGAAAAAAGAGGGAGAAAGTGAGCATGTGCATACGGTGGGGGGTCGGGGAGGTGAGGGACAGAGGGAGGGAGAGGGAAGGAATGAAGAATCCTGAAGTAGACTCTGTGCTGAGCTTGGAGACTGATGTGGGGTTTGATCTCGTGACCTGAGCCAAAACCAAGAGCTGGACACCTGACCAAGTGCACCACCCAGAAGCCCCAATAGGTGGAAATTTCTGAACCTCACCCACAGTAATGCATAGAACAGCCAGACAGAAGCATAGAGACAGTACTTAAACAACATATAAACCGATCAGCTCTAACAGACATAGACATGACACTTCACTCAATAGCGACACACGTTCTTCTCAAGTACACAGGGACAGTTTCTGACAGACAGTATGTGAGGCCACAAATTAAGTCTTAATAGATTTTAAAAGACCTGCAAAGTGTCTTCTCTGACCACAATCTCATCAAATTAGAAATCAGTAACAAAAGTGAGACTGAAAATTCTACAAAATTGTGAAAATCAAATAATACACTTTTTTTTTTAAAAGATTTTATTTATTCGTTTGACAGAGAGAGAGAGAGATCACAAGTACACAGAGAGGCAGGCAGAGGGGGCGGGAAGCAGGCTCCCCGCCGAGTAGAGAGCCTGATGCGGGGCTCCATCCCAGGATCCTGAGATCATGACCTGAGCCGAAGGCATAGGTTTTAACCCACTGAGCCACCCAGGCGCCCCTCAAATAATACACTTTTAAATAGCCAACAGATCAAAGAAATTACAAAGGAAATTAGAAAACACTTAGAGGTGAATGAGACCAAAAACATGGCGCATCAAAACCTAAAGCAGTGCTATATTTATAGCATTGATGGTTCCGTTAAAGATAAAAAAAAAGATCTCAAACCAACCTAACTTTACAACTTAAGGAACAACAAAAAGAATCAACCAAAACCAAGGCTCGTGGAAGGAAGGAAGCAATGAAGACTAGAGCAGAAGTAAAAAAAATACAGGAACTGGGGTGCCTGGGTGGCTCAGTCAGTGAGGAAACTGCCTTTGGCTCAGGTCATCATCTCAGGGTCCTGGGATGGAGTCCCACATCAGGCTCCCTGCTCAGTGGGGAGCCTGCTTCTCCCTCTGCCTGCTGCTCTGCCTACTGGTGCTCCCTCGCTCTCTCTGTCAAATAAATACATACATAGGAGAAAAAAACCCCAAAACAACAGAAAAATCAATGAAAACAAAAGTTAGTTCTTCAGAAAGAGCAATAAAACAGACAAAACTTGTCTAACTTTGTGTCACGATGTCATTATCTTTGTGTCAATATCTAGATGGATTAAGAAAAAGAGAGAAGACTCCAATTACTAAAACTCAGAAACT
Source organism: Neogale vison (assembly GCF_020171115.1). Lineage (NCBI taxonomy): Eukaryota > Metazoa > Chordata > Mammalia > Carnivora > Mustelidae > Neogale > Neogale vison. Next base: position 108,970,363 of record NC_058097.1, on the reverse strand, counting down.
AAAGTGGAGACGTTACTACCAATTCTATGGAAATAAAAAAGATTTTAAGAAAGTACTATGAATAGTTATATGCCAAAACAATGTGTAACTTAAATGGACAAATTCCTAGAAACACAATACTTCCGAAGACTAAATCACAAAAAATTGAGAATCTGAAGAGACTTACAGGAGACGAACTCAGTAGTCAAAAACCTGCCAACAACAATAAGCTGCGTACCTGATAGCCTTTCTAGTGAATGCGACCAAGTGTTTAATACAAAACGATTACCAATTCTTTTTTTGGAAAGACTTTATTTACTTGGGAGAGACAGAACGAGAGAGAGAGGGAGAGAGAGAGAGCATCACACGAGTGGAGGCAGAGGGAGAAGGCTCCCGCTGAGCAGGGGGATCATGACCTGAGCTGAAGGCTGATGCCTAACTCAACGGACCACGCAGGCACGCCACCAGTTCTTTTCAAATGCTCCAAAGACCTGAAGAAGGAACACTTTCTAACTCATTCTGCAAGGATGGCACAATCATGACACAAAGCCAGACAAGGACACGACAGGAAAACACACCAATGTCCCTTATGAACACTGATGCAAAAGTCCACAACAAAATACCAGCAAAAAGAATTCAGCAGCACTTAAGGATTATGCACCATTATACATCAGTGGGATTCACACCTGGAATGCAAGGATGGCTCAACAAATGCAAGTGGATTAATATAAATACAGCAGGTCAACAAAAGGGGAAAAAACCCCACACAATCATCTCGGTGCAGAAAAGCATTTGACAATATTTAACACCCTTTTAGACAAGAACACTCAACTAAAATAGGAATAAAAGTACCTAAAAATAACGAAAGCCATATATGAAACACCCACAGCAAGGATGATATGCAATAGTGAAAGACTGAAAGCTTTTCCTGAAGGATCAGGAACAAGGCAAGCATGTCCACTTTCACCATTCCTGAGTACTCAAGAGTACTGGAATTTTTACTGGAATTTTTTTTTCCTCTTTTTTTTTTTTTAAGATTTTATTTATTTTATTTGTCAGATAGAGAGGAAGCATAAGCAGGGGGAGGGATAAGCAGGCTCCCCGCTGAGCAGGGAGCCCAGTGCAGGACTCAATCCCAGGACCCCAGGGTGACTGGAGCCGAAGGCAGACGCTTAACCAACCGAGCCACCCAGATGTCTCAGTACTAGAATTTCTAACCAGATCAACAAGGCAAGAAAAATAAAAGGCAATCATATCGGAAAAGAAGAAAAATTATCTCCCTGTTTGCAGATGATATGATCTCATATACAGAAAAGCCTAAAGATGCCACAAAAAGGGCACAGGAAACAGTATGGCGGTGTCTCAAAAAATTAAAAATAGAATTACCATAGGCTCCAGGAATACTACTACTGCGTATATATTCAAAAGAACTGAAAGTAGGGCCCTGACCAGTATCTGTTCACCCACATTCACAGCAGCATCACTGCGACAGCTGAAACGTGAAAGCCATCCCAGTGTCCACCCACCGATGAGCGGATAAGCAGAATATGGTATGGGAGTCACCCTTTATCTGCAATTTTATCTTCTGTGGTTTTACTTACCCATAGTCAGCTATGGTGTAGAAGCAGATGATCCTCCTTCTGATGTATTATCAGAAGGTCAACAGTAGCCTAACACTACATCCAAATGCCTACATCACCCCCCTCACTTCTTATCAGACGCACTTTACCTCACGTGACCACGAGAAAGGGGAGTACAGTACGGTATTCTGAGAAAGACCACATTCATACAACTTCTATAGCTCTGTTCCAACTGTTCTATTATTGTTGTTGCTAATCTCTTACCGTGCCTAATTTATATATTAAACTTCACCATGTATGTACGTATATATGTATGTATGTATGTATGTATGTTAGAAAAAAAAAACAGTGTACATATAGAGTTCAGTACTATCCTTGGTTTCAGGCATTCAGGGGGCCTTGAAAGGTATCCCATGCAGATAAAGGGGGTGGGGCACAACTGTATATACATACACTGGAATACTACTCTGCCTTATAGAGTAAGGAAAGTCTGCCATATTCTACAACATGGACGAGAACGTTACAATAAGTAGATTAAACCAGTCACAAAAACACAAATACTGTATGGTTGCACTTACAGGTGGTATGTAAAGTAGTCAAAATCCTGAAGACAAGGCGTAACGGTGGCTGCCAGGGCAGGGAAGGACAGGGAGCAACTGCTCAGTGTGCGCAGGATTTCAGTTTTACACGATGAAGAGTTATGAGCATGGATGATGGTGATGGTTGCATAATGTGAATGCACTTAATACCACTGACCTGTACACTTCTAAGTACGATGGTATATGCATACATTTTTAGAGAGGGAGAAAGGGAGAGGGGGAGGGGCAGAGGGAAGAGAGAGAATCCCAAGCAGACTCCGTGCCCTACGCGGAGCTCAGCGCAGAGCTCAATCCCACAGCCCTGAGATCACGGCCTGAGCTGAAACTAAGAGTCAAGACGCTTAACCGACTGAGCCACCCGGGTGCCCCAAGATGGTGTATTTGGTGTGTACTTTACCATACATACTGAGAATTAAGAATCAAACTTAAAAATTATAAGAATGATTAAGATTTTTTTCTTTTTACAGAAGTCAACAAAACCAAAACTGCTTCTTTGAGAAGATTAATAAAATCACTAAGCCCAGCAAGGCTGATTGATGTACATGGACATAGAGAAAAGAGGAGACCAAAACTGAGGATCTAGTTTTGAGCTGATACAAACACAGATCAGCTTATACTTTCTTCCTCAGGCCGCCCTGGGCTCCCTTCCCTCTGTGCGGAGGCTGTTGGTCAGCGGGAGCACATCCACTATGCGGCCTGCGGCCTTGTACTTACCGGGCGGCCAGAGAGTAAATGGCATTGGCTGATGCAGAAGGTTTGATTTTGGGGTGCTCGCACTCTGAACCTGCTAATGGGTTGTTATTCACATTCTGGAAAGAAAAGTGAGAAAGAACCTTCTTAACACGACTCAGTGTCTCCTCTTCCTTCTCCGACCCCGTCAGAATAGTAAGAACAGTAACACGGACCCAAACCCCGCTCTCTATGCCGCTCACACGTTACTACATATGACCCCAAAGCTGAGCTGCTTTCAGGCTCTGAACAAAGTTTAAATGTCAGGGCGAGGAAGACAGAGATCTAAAAAGAGCCAAGGAAATGGGGGATTTTGTTTTGACTCTAGAAGATTTAAGGAAATGGGCTGTCAATACAAATACCCTTTCTAGCTTTAAAAACCTACACCTCTTTCTACAGTCACCAGAAAGCCGGACCTAATTCACTCTCACGAATTAGATGGCCTGTCACTCAATGCCACTTGCAAGTGACCATCCCCCTTCTCTCGCCACCAAGCAGCAGCACCCAGTTCACATGAGGGCTCCGCCATGTTCCAAGCTTCACTGCTCACAGGTTTTTCTCCCCCTTTTTTTATTTGTCTGAAGGGGACTGGCAGCATGACTACATAGTTATACTGCTAATTGACCTTCAACTATCTGTGTAGCACATAAGAAATAACACTGCTCACATACACGAGGGAAAGCAGGTCAATGAAATGTGCAGCGCATTCTCCCTCTTGCTTACTTCGCACCATACTCTCCCAAACTCACCGGCCTCCCCCTCATCCTCGAAGGGTCTCCCTCAGAATCAGCACAGCTCACTCTCAACAGCACTCCAGATCTTTGCTCAGAATTGTACCCCATCCCTCCATGTACCCCCCACCCCAACATCAACTGTCTCAATACCCCTTTTTTTCCTGCTCTTTTTCTCCATAGCTCTCATTAGCATCCAATGTCCTTTGTTTTATTAACTTACCACGTTTGTCTTTACTCCATTAGAATGTAAACTTTGTGAGGGCAGGTTTTTTTGTGGAGCGCACACACAAATGAACCAACAAAAGAACAAATAAGCCTCCCCACCCCCAGGTCTGGAACCCTTATCTCATGCTTATATAATGAACCACTAACCTTCTCTCAATCTACTCTCTTAGCAATCCATTTTTGCATACTACTACTGGATTTATCTCCGTAAACCATCATTTTGCTCATGTCATTCCCCTAATTTAAAACCTTCAAATGCTCATCTCCTACCAAATAAATTCAAACTCTTTTGGCCTTGATGGGATTTTCGAAGTCCTCCAATCTAGTACTAATGCCCCTTTCTAGACCTTGTCCCTCCTCTGACATTCAAAACTTCTGCTCCACTCAAATTAAACTACTTCTAGTTCCACAATATACCTCAAGCATCTGTGTCATTGTACTCGTGACCTTCACACTATTCACTTTGGAAAGAACACTTTGAATTCAAATGTCATTTGTTCCATAAAGCCCTCATGATTGCTCTATTTGGAAATAATCTCTTCTTTCTCTACAACTTCAATGCTTTCTATTTATAATACTCACACTATATGAATCCAGCCATACATACATATATACACATACACACACATACACGCAGGTACACACGCGAACCTATCGCATTATTGGCAAACATGCTTTATCTGTTCTACTCTAGTAGTATACTTCTTGAGAGTATATATACACACGCCTGAGGACAGGGATGTTTCACTGTCTCGGAATCCTGCACAAAACCTATCACAAAACTCTGACCCATTCAACGTCATGCAAAAGTATTTGTTAATAGGCAAAAAAATGTCAGAGACAGGACTCACCATGGAGGTATCCACACTGAATGTGCCTCCAAGCCTGGACACATCCGCTCTGGGTTCCATTTGTGAGGGCAAGGAAAATGGGAGTGAGTGCCTGTTGGTTAATTCTCTGCCTGTCCAGGGGTCACTAGAGTTGGGGGCAACCACTGGTACTTTGGGGATTGGCCGAGGCAGCCATGATTCCCCAAGGCGGCCACAGGGAACAGGGGGCAGTTTGTCTCTGGATGAAGAGTCGCCCGGTGTACAAGGCAAGGGACGTCTCTGTGGCCGGGATTCTGCTCCAACAGAATATGGCCGGTCTGGAGGGGGTGGTGGTGGAAGATCTCGAAGTGTGGGAGGTATTGGTAATGGTTTGTCCTTATGAAGGGAGCCAGAAGCTACCTGTGAAGCATGAGGAAAAGTAAATCAATCAAAACCTACTTATCTAAAAAACCAAAAAACCCCACTGTAATCCACAACGCTATAATCCACAACAAAGAATCAGAAGACTGTAGAAATGGGTAATGTCTTACCTTAGAAGCAGTTCCAAGACCAGAAGCACTGGCAGGAAGAGACACCCGCTGTTGCAGAAGGTCAAGTCGAGGTGGCACTGGGGGAAGGGAAGCTTGTGGGGCCATCGAAAACGGAGAAGGAGGCCGTTCCACCTGACACACATAAAATTTCCCAAAAGGTTATTCTTGTATGAGGGAGTGGCATCTTTCAATTCCTTCTAACGGGTAGACAGCAAGTACTCTGAACACGGTTACCAATGGGTCAGGCTTCCTGAGTTATTTCTACGTCACCGTAAGAGGGCGCTCTCAATCACAGAACTACCATGCAGATCCAAGCCACAGGCAAGTATGGAGAAACGGCTCTGCTACAAGAAGCTTCCTAGCTCACAACTGAAAACAAATATTACAATTTCCACCACCTCCTCTTCAGAGAAAGAAAAAAATCTTCTCAAGGTCAAAAAGAGGAACCCATATAAAAAGGAAGGAGCAGACATTAACCTCTCAACAAATCATGTAGGGAAATAACATTTAAGGCACAGAACAATGAGAGATCAAAGATGAGAAATTCTCTGGCTTGTTAGGATAGAATAAAGAAAAAAATAAAGACATTTAGAGGGAAAGAATCAACAGAATGAGTAAAAAGCATCTCAAGTCCTTCTGAAGAAATGTTATTTCAAGTCAGTAATTTAAAGGAATTAATATTTCCCATCCATTTGTGTTCTTAAAAAAATGAGGTGCCAAATTAGACGAAGCAATACATGTATAACCTCTCCCATTTCCGAGCCTGCAGCAGGGTGATGAATGGCTGGTAAGCTTGTCCAGGCAAGCTATCAAGAGATCTGCATAATTCATACAAAATGCTACTTGGCATTTGCATTCTCTCCCAGGGAGCAATACAGATGGAATATAGGCAAATATGTATTACAAGCACTTACATAAGATGACAGAAAGATACCCATTCACCTACTTCGGCCTATCATTAGTGCTGGGTGGTAAATGAAGACAAAGAAAGCCCTCACCATTAGCTACCTGCTTTTACTCATGCTTAAGGAAAGGGCTGCATGTCCCTGGTGCACGAGCGATGCAGCATGAACAGTGAGACACCTCAAGGCTTAAGTGAGAAAGTTATTAGGATAATTGTCACTTCATCCATTTCTAGCTTGTCACTGTATCTTGCTGATTCTTCCATGAAAGAGCCTCATATCTTTTTTTAAAGATTTTATTTGACAGAGAGAGACACAGCGAAAAAGGAACACAAGCAGGGGGAGTGGCAGAGGGAGAAGCAGGCCTTCCCCCAGCAGGGAGCCCAATGCCGGGCTTGATCCCAGGACCCTGGGATCGCGACCTAAGCTGAAGACAAATGCTTAACAACTGAGCCACCCAGGCGCCCCAAAAGAGTCTCATATCTTGATCTGCCTCTTCATTCTGCTTACCAGCCTCAGATCTGATTTATTAAAACCACCTTCTCGCAATTCTCCCAAATTCTGGTTTCTTATCTCACCAAATCCCTTTGCTTGCCATTACCAGCTGAAGCAGGCACCCCGCTAGTCTCATACACCTTCAGGAGTGATTTTAGGACAAAAACATGGGAATAGGGTGCCTGGGTGGCTCAGTGGGTTAAAGCCTCTGCCTTCAGCTCAGGTCATGATCCCAGAGTCCTGGGATAGAGCCCTGCATCAGGCGCTCTGCTCGGTGGGGAGACTGCTTCCACCTCTCTCTGCCTGCTTGTGATCTCTGTCAAATAAATAATAAAATCTTTAAAAAAAAAAAAAAAGTGGGGATAAATTTTAGTTATCTACTCAAAAAAAGTTAAATATTTTATAACAAATTCATACAAAGAATAATAGACACCCACGTAGCACCTACTGAACAACTAAGAAATCCAAGAGCACTGACTTTGCGCAATTCCCATCACCCCTCCCCTAATTATATCCTTTCCTCCATCAAAGAGTTTAAATGTACATTCACTTTCATCCAGCAGTTCCACTGCCAGGAATTTAAACTACAGACCTGAAAAGAGTATCAGTCTGTGTAAGTCTGGAAATAATGTGAATGTCCATTAAGAAACTAAATAAATTACGGAATGGCCAAGCGACAACATCATGCATGAAGCTATTTTTTTCTGTATTTGAACTTCTCCAGTGTACGTTTATAACTTTTATTTAAATGAGTAAATTTAAAATCATTCATACAGATCAGCTATGGGAAAAGGGTTCCTTTTCTTTTCTTTACAGCCCTACAGCACTTAGAGTGTGGACCCAACATCTACAACAGCGCACGTGGTCTGCGTGTGGTAAGCTGTTCCACCCGCACGCATGCTCTCTTCTCAAATACAACCACTAGCTCCTCGCAGGCCTTTGTTTCAGGTTTCTTATCTCACTCAATACTTACAGCACCCAATAAAGAGCCTCTTACCCAGCATAATGGACACTTTGCAAAAATACTATGTTTATTGTAAACCCCTCAAATATCCCATTAAGGCCAAGTCCTCGAAACTTGTGCCCTCAAACATTACAGCAATTCAGTGGGTAGTCAATTATTCCCCTATGCATGTTAAACACAATTATTTTTTAAACTTAGTATTGGGCAATTTTCGACTTAAGTATACGTACACTGAACTCCTTCTGCAGAGCATTCCGTTATGGGGACTGTAGCAGGCAGAATGAGGATTCCCCATCCCCCAGCCCCAAGATGTTTATTCACACCCTGAAACCCAGAAACTGAACATGTCCTTTTACTTGGTAAAAGAGACTTCGCTAATGTGACTGAAGGTATGGCTCTTGAGATGGGGGAATTACCCTGGACTATCTGGATAGGCCCAATTTAATCACATGAGTCCTTGAGAGCCTGTCTGAAGGTTCTAGCAGCAGAGGGCAGCTACTCATACACCCCAACCGAAGACCAGTTCTCTCCTCGATTGGGGAAGGTTGTCCTCTTCGACCAAGCATGCAGCTTTGGGAGGGACGCACATGGAGCTGTGAGGGAGGAAGGGGACACCCGCCTCGCCAGCCAGATCGGCCGAATCAACCCTGGTGATCAGTGGGGTGACAGATGTTGCAGCCATACCACCCTTACATCCCACATGAGTCCTTCAAAGCAGAGAACCTCAGAGAGAAGGCAGGAGGAGGAGGAAAGAAATCCAGGAGCCAAAGAGTGTGTCTGAGCATTAGAAGCTGGGATACCATGAGCAGACAGCCAGCAAGGCCATGGGGATCTCAATCCTACAGCTGGCAAGTAACTAAACTCTGCCAAATCCAAATAGAAAAGGAACTGGGTCTTCCCACAGGGCCTACAGGAAGAACCACAGACCTGAATCTACCCTGATCTAACTGGAGTGCACACATATTGGGCTTCTGACCTTCAACTCTGTAACAGAATAAATTTGTGTTGCTTTAAGCTGCTAAATTTGTAGTAATTTGTTATGGCAGCAACAGAATACAAACACATGGATGTATCATAATTTCTTACTGCTGGACATGTGAGTTAATTCAAATTTTTCATTACTGCAAATAAGGCTATAAGAACTGGATCTGGGGGCGCCTTGGTGACTCAGTAGGTTAAGCCTCTGCCTTCAGCTCAGGTCATGGTCTCAGCGTGCTGGGATTGAGCCCCACATCAGGCTCTCTGCTCAGCAGGGAGCCTGCTTCCTCCTTTCTCTCTGCCTGGCTCTCTGCCTACTCGTGATCTCTCTCTCTTTGTGTCAAATAAATAAAATCTTAAAAAAAAAAAAAAAAAAAAAAAAGAACTGGATCTGTATCTTTGGGTGCTTATCTGAGGATTTCTTTAGGATTAATCCCTAGAATTGGAATTGCTAGTTCAAACTGGGACCATTAATGCATTTTGATAGATGTCAAACTGTCCTTCCAAAAGATGGGCTAATCTGTACACACATCAACACTGAATGCGATGCCTGTTTCTCCACAGTAAGTATTATTCATCTATAGAATTTTTTTAAGATTTTATTTATTTATTTATTTATTTATTTATTTGACAGAGACAGAGAGAGCAATCACAAGTAGATAGAGAGAAAGGGGGAAGCAGGCTCCCCACTAAGCAGAGAGCCTGATGTGGGGCTCGATCCCAACACCCTGAGATCATGACCTGAGCCGAAGGCAGAGGCTTAACCCACTGAGCCACCCAGGCATGCTCATCTATAGAATTTCATGAAGAAAAAAGGGTAATTTTAATTTCAAATAAATAAAGCCAGGAAAAATCACTTATCTTAGTATTCAGCTTCCCTAATACTCCAGGAGTTACCAATAAATTTTCATCAATGAACAGAAGAAATCTATGTAAGAACATATAAAACTTTATGTTTAGAGATCAAGTTTATGTTTTAGAGAGGAAAATAATCTCTTTTTAAATTTTTTATTTATTTGAGAGAGAGGTGAAGGGAAAGGCAGAAGCAGACTCCCCGTTGGGCAGGGAGCCCGACGTGAGACTTGATTCCAGAACCCCAGGATCACGACCTGAGCCAGAGGCAGACGCTTAACCAACTGAGTCACCCAGGTGTCCCTCAAACTAGTCTCTTAAAATGGACCCAAAGAACCTGTTATAAGGGGCCAAAACTAAAAAATCTGTCCACTTCAAAAAACCAAAAATGTACTGCTCATTCCAGTCTTCCTCAACTACCTGCAATTGATAAAGCATAGATTTATTAATTCCTATACTAAAGTTGTTTCAATTTCCAAACATTCAAAGTAATTGCGATGTGCTCAATTTTGAATAGTAAATTACAAATGAGACAAGGCTCTTGCCTTCTATAATTTATAATATACCAGGAAATACATTTAATAAACTATTACGAGGTATTAAGTTCTATGGCACACATACTCAGTGTCTCAGAGATACCTGGGTAGACCTAGAAATGATGTGTATATAAACACATGGGAACTGGGGGGTGGGGGAAGCAGGAACAGTCTGGAAAGGTGTCCTAGGAAATGAAAATTCAACTAACTTACGAAGAACAACCAAGACAGGGGCACCTGAGTGGTTCAGTTGCCCTCAGCTTCGGCTCAGGTCGTGATCTCAGGATGCTGGGAATGAGCCCCCTCAGCAGGGAGTCTGCTTGTCCCTCCCCCTCTGCTCCTTCCCTTGCTCACAAGCTCCCTCTCTAAAAGAAATTTTAAAATTCTTTAAAAAAAGAAAAAAGAAACTACCAAGACAAAAGCACAAAGAGATTTTAGTGGTTTGGCCTTGCTGGACCACAAAACATAAAGCAAAAAGGATTTTAAGGGCAAAGTGCCGGAGGAAAGGAGAATTGCTTAACCCATTAAGTAACGAGAAGTCATCAGAGTATGAGGCAAAGGAATGGGATGGTCAGGTTTGTGCTGAGCTCTCCAGTGCTGGCAGCGGGTCAAAGAGAAGATGATGATGGCCTGAAATAAGGCAGTGGCACTGAGGACAGAGAGGAGGAGACACACTGGATCCAAACATTTAAGAGATCAAATCTATTCCTTTTCCTGGAGGCAGGGGTGGTAGGGCCAAGGGAGAGAGCAAGCAAGAATACCAAACAGACTCCCCGCTGAGCATGGAGCCTAAAGCTGGGCTTGAGCCAAGAACCCCAAGATCATGACCTGAGCTGAAATCAAGTCAGACTCTCAACCAACTGAGCCACCCAGGGGCCTCCCCAAATCCATTCTTTCCATCTACCACGTGTCAGGCAGTAAGGTACTATTATAAAAGAAGGCTGCCCATAAATTTATATAAAAATCCTCCACTAGAGAATCGAAAGCACATTAGAATCTTCTGTTTGCCCTGTATTGCTTACCATCTTCAAAGGACTCCCTTCCTTATAATTAGTCAGCAGATCCCTGTTTTACCCTACCCACCGATGTTACAAAATTTGATCCCATCTTTCTTAGTCTGTATGTTTCTTCTCTTTACTAGGGCCTTTCCAGTTTGCTTAGCTTCTACCTGATACCTCCTCTGCCACCCTCCAGTCACTTTGGTCGCCATGTCCTTGGTTACTAACAGTGCCTCTCCCCTCTGCAATCTAACTTTCCAGTGCCAAGACCCCAGTAGGAAAGAACACCAGAACACCAGACCCCACTCAGAGAGGCGCAATAGGGCCTCACTGTCCTATCGCCTCTCATTCTCTCCAAGCTGAGGAAAGCCCAGTTCTAGGACACAGAGCATGGGCCTTGATGCCAGAACGTCTGGCCACAGCTATGTAATTTTCGGCCAGTTCCTTAACCTTGCTGTACCCTGGTTTCTTCATCTGCTAAATGAAAATAAGAGTACCTACTCCTGGGTTATTTGAGTATATACGAGGACAGGATTACAGGAGTTAGAAAAAGGGAAGTACTCAGCATGGCATCTCTCACATAGTAAATGCTCAGTAAATAGTCAGCTACTATTGCTTCCTGCGGTCTGGATGTCATCAAATGCTCTCTATTCCTTTAGAACACAACTCACAGTGGAGTCTGCCAGTCTCTGAACCTGAAGTCTCACCTTCGCACCAGCCAGTTCCTTCATCATAAAGAGAGAATCATCAGCTCGTTCATCATCGTCATCCTCATAATTTGGGGAGGGAGCTCCCTCGGCTCCTTGCCTCAGTAGGCTGCCACTTCCTCGAGGGTCAAATGGATCGACCACAATGGGCTCAGTACCTTTAATCTCACATCGGCAGAAAGGACAGCCCTGGCCTTCGGATTCCTGCAGAGCAAACGGAGACGGTCAAAGGCTCATCTATAAGTATGGACAATATGGAACTACATTTCCTAAAGATGAAAAAAGAAACCAGAAGCTTAAAACCTCCCCCACAAACCAGACCATCCTTTCTCTCCATAGAGGATACAAAATGCCCAGTTCCTCCGAGGACTACACAGCAGAGCACACGGTCTGGAGCCATACCTGCCAGGATGTGAGACAGGACGTGCACATGAGGTGTCCACAGGGCTCAATTTTCACATCCTTGTCGTTTTCAGCGCATATTTTACACAGCTGGAAGGTGGAGCCCATCTCACAGTATAATTCATATTGTTCCTTTAATAAAGAAAAATTGAAGAGACTACTCAGCTGAGTGCGGTATCTGTCGAACGAATGAATGACTGCAACCTTCAACTGACACTGGGAAAACTAGACTGTTGCTCCCTCCACAAATTTGGCTTATATGGAAGTGCCCCAACAGTGGTCACCATTCTCTCACTGAGACAGAAAGCACACGGTCTTGTCCTATTTCAAGTTCTTTAGAAAAACTACACACACACAAATCCACTAGGCTAGTCGATGGTTTAAAACCTAAGTGTTCCAATCACTCCATACTGCTCTACCATGAGTTATGTCGAGGACAAAAGCTCGCCTCCAGAGACACGGTGAGGAGGGAAAACAAAATTCACCTGGGTCACTTTGATGTGGTCTTGGGGAGTTGGTTCACATAAGCCTGTCAGGTCGGGATTCTGATTCCGTCCATCTGGAAACAGATAGCTGTAAAAAGAGTAACCGGCCTTGGGGTTTTACTAAAGACAATTTGTAACTGTTGGCTAATGCAGACAAAATAGTAGCTGGGCATTCTCTCATCTAAAAGGGCAACTGTGTTGGGGTGCCTGGGTGGCTCAGTGGGTTGGTCATGATCCCGGATACTGGGATAGAGCCCCGCATCAGGACCTCTGCTCAGCGGGGAGCCTGCTTCCTCTCTCTCTCTGCCTGCCTCTCTGCCTACCTGTTGATCTCTGTCAAAAAATTAAAAAAAAAAAAATCTTTAAAAGGACAACTGTGGGGGCATCTGGGTGGCTCCGTCAGTTAAACGTCCAACCGCTGATTCCAGCTCACATCATGACTTCAGCGTGGGGAGACTGAGCCCCGCACCATCAATTTCGCACTCAGCACAGAAGTCCGCTTAAGATGCTCTTTCTCCCTTAGCCCCTCCCACGGCTCATGCACACTCTCTCAAATACATAAATAGGCTACTTTGCATAAGGTACAAAGGTAAATCTTTGTATTTATCAAAGATAAATACTTCAAAAAATAAGTAACACAGAACAGTTTCAAGAAGATATTCTCCAAACAACGATACTCCTTCTCTAGGCCACAAGGCCACAGGCTTTATCTTTAAACTAAGTGGCTGACAAACTTTTTCTGTAAAGGGCCACACAATAAATATTTTAGACTTTGCAATCCATAGAAGTATGTCCCCTATATTCTTTGGTTGTTATTGTTTATAGTAACCCTTTAAAAAGGAAAACCCATCTTAGTTCCAGGCCATACTGCAACAGCTAGCTGATGGGCCATAGTTGGCCCAACCCCTATTTTAATCTATGGGTAGCCATAAAATAAAAATTATTAAATTTATTTTTAATTTTATTTTAAGTAGGCTCCACACCCAGCGTGCAGCCTGACACAGGGCTCGATCTCACGACCCTGAGATCAAGACCTGAGCTAAGATCAAGAGTTGGACACTTAACCACTGAGTTACGTCGGTGTCCCCAAATTCTTAATTTAAGCACCATCTGTTTTTGGCCAAAGGCCTAAAATGCCCTTGTTTACCAGCTATTTAACATGGAAAGACAACAATTCAAAAGAAATGTAACAAGAAGCAAAGCAAGCCCCTGAGACCAGCTACCAGGAAGCCCAGAGTGCCGGCCTGCTCTGATACATGGGGAAGCACTCCCTTCAGCCCCAACGCTGCCGCAGAAAATGGACTCTCCTCGTTGCTTTAAAACACAAGTAGCTTTCTGACAGCTGGTCAACTGCTAGTATTTTTAGTGCCTACCAAGCGATAATCAGTTTGCGTTCCCAGAGGAATAGCATTCTGGAATAAGTAAGAACTTACTTATCAATATTAGCAGAGATTACAAAAGCCCAAAGACTGAAGAAATACTGCCAAACCAAAATGCTTAGAGCAGATGAAGGCCACTGAGCCTGCTCTTATTAAAAACATCTAAGCACTCTAATGTGGGCTAGTTAAATAACTGGTAACATTTCCTGGTAATTGGCATATTTTCAAATACAGATTTGGAAATAAGTTAACATCTGGAAAAGGAAAAATATACAGTTTACACATGGTAATAACTAAAGCACTACAGAAAAATCATTTCACTCAAAGAATCCTTTTAAATAACAACAAAAGTCCTACAGAACCTGAAGTTTAAAATAATACAACCTGTTAATAGGTTTCTTGAATCTTCAGTCCTGAAGACACCTGGAATCAAGTCACTGATGATTAAGTTTTATAACCCCTAAATTCCTGTATTCCAGCAAGGGGAAACAGCAGATACTCACAAGCCTTCCCTGAAGCCGTCAATCAGGGCTTGGAAGAGAGGTTTATTGTGAGGGATCGTCTGTAGAATGTTCCCATCAGCAGTGACATACCCAATAGCCCACTGACCCAGACGAGTGCAACTCAGCCGGAAAATGTAACTGAGAACAGAGATGAACATAACATTTTATATGCTTTTGTTAGAGTGGAAGGCAAGACAGAGACAAAAATCAAACGGGTCATCAATAATAGATTCTACAGTGACTCCAGGCCAAAAGCAAAAAATACATAAGTTCAATTCTTAAGTGGCTTGAAAGCATTTATCAAATCCTAAGATCTGAATAAGTCAATTCTTCTGGTAAACAGACATCAATCCCAGTGCAGCAACGGAGCCACTGGGAAACTAACCCAAGATCACATTTCCTCTATCCTGGCAGAGGTCACAAAAGCATAGAATTCAGGAGAATAAACACCTTTGCTTCCCAGCACTGACCTGCCCGGTTTGTGAATGAACTTCTGGAGCCGAGCTTTCACTTCATCGTATGTCAGGAAAGCCATGTAACCAGGATGAGTTACGGCAAGACTGTTCCAGTTCCTGAGCAAAGAGGACCAGGGCTAAGGGAACAAGAGCTCAATCAGACCACTTAGCTCAGGACATCCCACCGTCCTCAGAGCAAGGAAGAACAGAAAGAAAACCACCTCAATTCTCCATTCATTGTCTCAAATTTTCAATTATATGGTTACTTTGAGAGAAATATGTTTGAGACGTAAGAACTCAGAAAAGCTAAGAAGAAACAAATATATGCTTGTAGAAAGAAATTTCATTATAAAATGAAATTCAAGACATTTTACAGAAGTTCTAACCAACAGCAGGGCCCACATGTACAACTGAAAAGTTGCAAATAAAGGCTTACACCAGTTGGCATACACATATTATCTTTACAGAGAGAAAGAAATGAGCTCTTTCTGAAGTATCAATGCATGTTAATAATAACAGTCAAGAATTTCAATACAATAGGAGAAAAGGCTGGAAATGTACATAAATGTCCAACAACAGGAAACTGATTAAATAGATCATCTTACACCCATTTTCTGGGCATTCTACAATGATTTAAATGATGCAAAGAGTATTTAAAAGAGAGATTATAGGGGCGCCTGGGTGGCTCAGTGGGTTAAAGCCTTTGCCTTCGGCTCAGGTCATGATCCCAGGGTCCTGGGATCGAGCCCCACATCCGGCTCTCTGCTCAGCGGGGAGCCTGCTTCCTCCTCTCTCTCTGCCTGCCTCTCTGCCTACCTGTGATCTCTGTCTGTCAAATAAAAGAAAAAAAAAAAAAAGATAAAAAAATAAATAAATAAAAGAGAGATTATAAATGTGAGGAGAAGAAAGCACATTATATAGTTACTGTGTAACAATAAATAGATAAAAACTGAGTAGTGAGGGTTTTTTGCTTATAATCTTTACACTGACTAAAAATACTTTTGTATTTTTACAAAATGCACCTGGGTGGCTCAGTGGGTTAAAGCCTCTGCCTTCGGCTCGGGTCATGATCCCAGGGTCCTGGGATCGAGCCCCGCATCGGGCTCTCCGCTCAGTGGGGAGCCTGCTTCCTCCCCTCTCTCTGCCTACTTGTAATCTCTGTCTGTTGAATAAATAAATAAATCCCCCCCAAAAAAATACTTTTGTACAATATGTAAACTTCCAAATGTTATTTTTTTAAAGAGCTCTCCTTTCAGGAAAGAAGCAACTAGTTTAGCCAACATTTTAGTATCCTACCTGAAAGAGTCGTGTGAAGATGTCAAATTCAAAAACTGAAATATAATCATTGCAGGTCAGATCAATAGTGGATTTCAGAGCCATGGCCTCGAGCCCGGAGCTGATGGGATGCACTTCGTGAAGGGCCTGTCGGAAACTCTTCCAAGGGACTATTGTCCTAGATGGGGAAGCAGGGGTGAAAGGGAAGGCAGTGTGAGGTAACAGACAATGCTGTGCACTGCCATAATAACCAAGAAAGCCACATTAAGGTCACAGTATCAATTTCAATTCTCTTAAAGAAGTTAAGTTATATTTTGGATTGAGAACAGAAAGGGAATAAATATTTCTTAACTTTCTAATAAGGAAATTAGTAATAGAGAAATCTTTTCCCACTATTCTTTGGCAATATGTCATAAACTAATTCCCTTTCTCATCTTTCTTCACACATCTGTTCTCTTTAGAGAAACATGGAAAGAGAGATATTACTCTTTTTATATAAATGTCATCTGAGGCCAGGCCTTCACTAACTTAAAAGCTTACATTTAAACTAACTTTTTAAAAGCATATAAAACATCCTGAGTTCTTTGAGGAACTCATAATCTCAAGGCCTAGCCAAGAGGAAATAGGCTTAAGACACAGGAAGAACACAGTTCTGAAAGGGAGGAGGAATAAATTATTAACGTAAGAGTGATTAAACCCCAGATAAGGCTAGCACAAGACTCTATGGGATTTCTATTTCTCAAGATCTTTATGTAAACACAAGCTCACTGACTCTGAAAAGTTTATGTACTCACTGCCTAGAAATTAAGAGATAAAGTGGCATTTTGAACTCTTCTAATGGAGATATCAAGTTAAAAGGAACAAAGTTGAATTTATTCCCAATCTCTTTAACAAAGTTTTTAAATCACCGATTATTCTGTATTTTACATTTAAGCATATTCTTAAAAAGAAGGCATCTAAAGGGAAATTTATATTAGGATCTGTATATACAACTAAAAAACTGTATTGCTAATTTTTTTTAGTTCCTCGATCCAAAATTTCATAGGCTATACAAGAACATTTATATTAATACTTAAAAGCATAAGTGTAACACAGTAATCTGTCTATATAATTTAAAACTTCTATACAACAAAAGACAATATGACAAAGTAGAAAACTAGCCACAGACTAGGAGAAGATATTTGTAACGTAAGGTAACAAACAATCAGTGTCTTTCAATAGGAAAAAGACAAGTTACTCAGTACAGAAATGGACAAGTTGGGAACAGGAACAGGCAAGTCAGAGTAAGAATCCCAACTGGTCATAACTGTGAAAAGATGCTCAATCTCCTTTGTCATTAGGAATAGAAAGCAAAATATGATACCCAAGTCACACTACCCATGTTAGCCCGACTGTAAAGCTATGGAATTTGTGTATGTAGACTACTTACAGGGATATAAACTGGTATAACCACTTTGGAAAGCAATTAGGCAATATCTGGCAAAGCAGAGGACGTGAAACTCCCTGATTCAGCTATTTCACTACTGGGCATGTAACTGTGAAGAAGCTCTTGCATATGAAGGCAAAAATAATTTTGTTCACTGTGGCACAGTTTGTGAGCACAAAGAATGTGAAACATAAACCTCTATTAACAGCGGACTGGATGGGGAGAGAGACAGACAAATATTCGATATAAGAGCCTGGGTATCAGTTCAATCTGCAAAGATTTCTTTAAAAAAAAAAAAAAAAAAAAAAAAAAGAACCTCCAAAACCTTATCTGCAAGGGATACTTTGCAAAATCCTTAGTGGATGGCTGCAAAGGCAGATAGTACCAAACCCTACATATACTGTGTTTTTTTTTCCTATACATGCACCTATTATAAGTTTAATTTATAATTTAGGCATAGTAAGACAACAACAATAACAAAATAGAACAATTATAACCAATATACTGTAATGAAAGTTATGTGAATGTGGGTTTTCTCCCACAGCATCTCAGTGCAGTAGTCCTGATGAGATAATATGCCCATATTGAGAAGATGGAGTGGGGGAAAGACGCAAGCACTGCGACAGTGTTAGGCTACTACCGACGTGCTAATACACCAGGAAGACCATCGGCTTCTGGACCATAGCTGACCTCAGGTATCTGAAACCACGAAAAGTAAAACTGCCAATAAGGGGGGGAGGGGCCTACTGTACATACGCATTCATTATTTTTCTTTATGCTTTCCCACGACATAATTATTTCATTAATTAAAAAAATAACAGGGGCACCCAGTGGGCTCACTTGGTAGACTATGTAACGCTTGATGCTGGGGTTGTGATTTCGAGCCTCACACTGAGGCTGCAGTTTATTTAAAAAAAAAAAAAAGTTAAAACATCAAAAAAAATTTAAGCAGAAGGCCACAACATAAACTTTAGCTCTTCACAGTTCATATTCATTATTTTGAGGGGCACCTGGGTAGCTCAGTGGTTAAGCGTCTGACTTCTGGGTCTCAGCACAGGGCCTGATCTCAGGGTTTGAGCTCCAGACCCACCATGGGCTCCATGCTGGGAGCCTACTTAAGAAACAAACACATAAACAAAACAAACAAAAAAATCAAATTCATTATTTTGAGACTTACTTTTCCCCAAAAGCTTTCCTCCAAAATTCTGCAGCATCTGCTTTCGTAATCCTAAATGTGTCTCCTTGAAAGAGTCCACTCGGAAAGATTCCTTTTAGTTCTGCCAGCATGTGGCTGAAGATCAGGGATAACTTGGTTAGGTTTCGCCTACAAATGATCAGAAGTGCAATAACTAAACACATAAAATTACTTCTATTTTAAATGCGCTGAATTCACCATATCAGGTATGTAATTAATATGAACATGAACACACATTTACAAAGAACCTCTTCAAATATACTTTCTGGCAAATATTATTCAGAGATACATAAAACTAGGAAAGAAGACAGGAAGAAATGTGCTGCTGACACTATTAAATACTCTCATTTTTATCTTTGTTCAAAGAAGAGCTTCAGAAACTGTTTTTGTCCTAACATCATACGAAAGATGGATATATAACATAGGGAAGACTGTTGCATTCACTAGGTCCACTCCTACTCCCCACATTCAAAAAGATGTCCTATAGTAAATCGAAAATTTAACAATAATATATTTTAAGGCTTTCAATCTCAGGTTAATAATCAGGTCTAATACCTCTGAGTATTAACTAACACGAACAAATCTACTTTATGAGGATGACATAGATACAATGACTCAACAAATAAAGGTGCAAACTTGTATGTTAACATAATCATTCACAGGGGCGCCTGGGTGGCTCAGTGGGTTCAAGTCTCTGCTTTCAGCTCAGGTCATGATCCCAGGGTCCTGGGATTGAGCCCTGCTTTGGGCTCTCTGCTCAGCAGGGAGCCGGCTTCCTCCTCTCTCTGCCTGCTGCTCTGCCTACTTGTGATCTGTCTGCCAAATAAATAAATAAAATCTTTAAAAAAAAATCATTCACAAACAAAAGAAAGGAAATAATAAAAAAGCAAAATATACTATTTCTGCTTTGCCTAAGCTACTCTGGATTTTTTTTTTTTAGATTATTTATTTATTTATTTGACAGACAGAGATCACAAGTAGGCAGAGGGCGGGGGGGGGGGTGTGGAGCAGGCTCCCGGCTGAGCAGAGAGCCCCATATGCAGGGCTCGATCCCAGGACCCTGGGATCATGACCTGAGCCGAAGGCAGAGGCTTTAACCCACTGAGCTACCCAGGCGCCCTATTCTGGATTTAAAAAAAAAAAGATTTTATTTATCTGAGCTAGAGACAGGGAAAGAGAGAGAGAGAGTGCAGGAGCATGCACCCATGAGTGGGAAGAGATGCAGAGAAAGGGGAGGAGGAGGCGCCTCACGGAACAGGGAAGCTCAATGCGGGGCTCAATCCCAGGACCCTGGGGATCATGACCTGAGCCAAAGGCAGTCACTTAATTGGCTGAGCCACCCAGGATCCCCGCTATTCTGGATTTTAAAGCTAATCATATCACTCATCCAAATTAAAAATATAAATTAATAAATTACAATTTTCAATTTGAATATCCAGACCTAACAAGTATTTCACTTAAATCAGACCTTAAAGAAGTTTTACCAAAACAGTTCTTCCTATACCAAAACTGGAATGCTAGTATCCAAACCATGTGACAATTTCTACCTGCATGCATATGCTAGTGCTATGCTTTACCCATTAGTGAGCTTTACTCTGATAACCTCATAAAGATGCCTCAGAGAATAATGGAGTTATCGAATCACTATGTTGTATACTTGAAATTCATGTAACATTCTGTCAACTATAATTCAATATAAAAAAGATGCCACATAGTACCAATTTAACACACCGGATGATGCCTCTACTTTGAGGTATGTCCTTTAATCAGATTATCTTTCTTCTCTTTTTTTTTTTTTTTTTAAAGATTTTATTTATTTATTTGACAGAGAGAGATCACAAGTAGACAGAGAGGCAGGCAGAGAGAGAGAGGGAAGCAGGCTCCCTGCTGAGCAGAGAACCTGATGCGGGACTCGATCCCAGGACCCTGAGATCATGACCTGAGCCGAAGGCGGCGGCTTAACCCACTGAGCCACCCAGGCGCCCCAGATTATCTTCCTTATCTTTAATGTGCTGCCACACAGAGAAAGACAGACAGATGCTTTAGATACTGTTATATGCCAAACCAGCTACCATCTGTACTTATTTTCACCTTGTCCCAATCATTAGTATTTTTATATTCAAAAGTCTATTCTTCTCTTAAGTGGATTATAAAATTTCAAGTCAATTCATGATCAAATTTGAGTACCTAAAAATTCTCTTTCATGGAGAGATTGTTCTCTTTTTTGCTATATAAAATGCTGCACCAAAGACACCAAGTCTCCCTAGCCCTGATTCTTGTGCAAAATGCGACTGAAATCTTTCCAGTCAGCTTTCAACAAATCAGATTCAGTTCTAAGATCCGTCTTCTTGCACTTTAGCAAGTTATTCTTTCTAGTTTCCGATTTGTTTTCTGAAAGCACTACAAAAGTGATAATATATTCTTTGAAGACAGTCTAAAATAATTCCTATGCTATGTAGATCAAGTGTGGGATACGAAGACAAGCACTTATCCAATCCCTAAGCTCCTTTAATCGTTGTCCTTCTCACACTTTGAGATCCTTCAGTTATGGCTTATTAGACTTTTGCTATTTTATCAAAAAAGAAACAAAAAGCAGAAAGACCAAGAATATATCACAGAATGGGGCACCTGGCTAGTTCAGTAAGTAGACCCTGTGACTCTTGATCTCAGGGTCATGATTTTGAGCCCCACAGTGGAGGTAGAGATCACTTAAATATTTTTTAAAAAGAAGGAACTATGCTAAACAGTACAGAACAATGTGTGATATGACCAAAAAGATATATATCCCACTCTCAAGGTTACCACAGACCTTTTTCTGGACTCCTATAATGTTGTCCTCACTTGGTTCTCCTCCTGTTCTCTTAACAGTTATTTCCCAAGAATATGTTCTCCGCCACTTCCCTTTCTTTTCCATGGGCTCTCCTGACTCTTCCTTCACATTCTCAAGCTTCAGAAACTACCCTGCAAGCGACTCCCAAATCTCAAGCCTTGGAAGCTCTCCAACTCCAACTGCCAACCACATTCCTCCACTCAAATGCTAGCACCTCAGAGCAACATGTTCAAAATTAAATTAATCTTCCTTCTCAAGTCTGTTCTTACTTCATGTTCTCTTCAATGACAACACCATCTTACTTCTCACAAATTCAAAACCTTAAAGTCATCTTGGTTTCTTCCATTTCCCTTATTCACCATATCAGATTTATTTGTCAATTTGCTGACCACTGTTGTCTTTCCACTTTTAAATTATATTTTTTAAAAAGATTATTTATTTATTTATTTATTTGACACAGAGAGAGAGAGATCACAAGTAGGCAGAGAGGCAGGCAGAGAGAGAGGGGAAGCAGGCTCCCCACCAAGCAGAGAGCTCGATGTGGGGCTCGATCCCAGGACCCTGGGATCATGACCTAAGCCAAAGGCAGAGGCTTTAACCCACTGAGCCACCCAGGCATCCGAAATTATATTATTATTCTAATATAAGTTCCTTGCTACCTTCCCCCACCTACCCTACAATTCAAACTTCAGTCTTTCAACATACACACAAAAAGATGCTCAACATCACTCATCATGAGACATCATCTCTCACCTGACAGTTGTTAAAATAAACAACACAACAAACAACAGGTGTTGGTGAGGGTGTTGACTAGAACTGAACTGGAACAGTCACTGTGGAAAACAGTACGGAGGCTCCTCAGAAAGTTAAAAACAGAACTGACCTACAATCCAATAATCCCACTACTGGTTCTTAACCCAAAACTATAAACACACACACACCTCTAAGGTTACAGCAGCATTATTTACAATAGCTAAACCAAAGAAGCAGCTCAACTGTCCAGATGAATGGATAAAGAAGATGTGGGGTGTGTGTGTGTGTGTGTGTGTGTGTATATCTATATATATCTGTCCACGAAATATTACTCAGCCATAAAAAGTGAGATTTTGCCATTTGCAACAACATGGATGGAACTAGAGAGGATAATGCCAAGTGAAGTCAGTCAGACAGAGAAAAACAAATACCCTCTGATTTCACTCATATGTGGAATTTAAGAAACGAATGAGCAAAGGAAAATAAAGAAAGAGACATACAAAACAAGAAACAGACTCTTAACTCTAGAGAACAAACTGGTGGCTGCCAGAGGGGCAGTGGGTGGGGAGAGGGGTGGACTAGGTGAAGGGATTCAGAATGCACCTATGGTGGTGAGCGCCGAATCAGGTACAGAACTCTGAATCACTACGCTGTACACCTGAGATTAATTTAACACTCTGCTAACATACTGGATTAAAATAAAACATTTAATAATAATAAAAACTGACCTGAGTCTTCAATCTCCTCCTCTACAGGTCCAATCATGCCATATAATTGCCCTTTTTAAAAATTATTTGTTTATTTATTTATTTAAATGAGAGAGAGAGAGCGTGCCATATAATTGCCCTTTTAAAAATTATTTATTTATTTAAATGAGAGAGAGAGCGCGCGCACACACACGAGCACAAATGGGGTCAGGTGTAGAGGGGAAGCAGACTCCCCGCTGAGCAGGGAGCCAAGATTATGACCTGAGCTGGAGGCAGACACATAACCGACTGAGCTATCTAGGCGTCCCTAACTGCCCTTTCAGGAGGGAAAATAACAATTTTCACAGTGCCAGCGGGACAAAACCCAAACTCAGCTTTGATCTGAAGACTTTCCACTGCCCTGGATCTAACCTACCTTTCTACCTGACTTCTTACTTTGTCAGGAATATATTCTAGTCAAATTGAATATGTCATCTTTTCTTATACATACCGCCCTTACTCACTTTCCCACCTCTGAGCCTCTGCTTATCTGGTTCCCCAGTCTGAAAGAAGACGCAGCTTAAATGTCATTTCCTAAGAAGCCAGCTAGAAGTAATAAGCTACTAAAATACCCACAGCCTATTTGCTGAAGTCCTCAGACCGTCTGAACCCATCTTTTGCTTTAGCTATCTGAGTACACAAGGGCTATATTTCTAATATGTATTTATATCCCACAGGATATCCGGCACAATTTCTAACCTTCACGATACCTTCCGAAAACACTGAGTGCCCACTATGTGCCTGCTGAGTAACAGGGATGGATACAACAGTGAACAAAACAAAATTCCTGTTTTTATGGCATTTACATTCCCATGGAGAACATCAGGTAATGGGAGAAAAGTACTCTGAAGAAAAAGCAGAGTATGAGAAGAGAGTCGTGTAGGGTTGCTGTTTTAGAGAAGGTGGTCTTGGGAACCTCTCTCCAAGAGCAGATTCTTTCTTTTTTTTTTTAAATTAAATTTTTATTTATTTATTTGACAGAGAGAGAGAGAGGGAGAGAAATCACAAGTAGGCAGAGAGGCAGGCAGAGAGGGGTGGGGGGAAGCAGGCTCCCCGCTGAGCAGAGAGCCCGATGCAGGGCTCAATCCCAGGACCCTGTGACCTGAGCCGAAAGCAGAGACTTAACCCACTGAGCAACTCAGGCGCCCCCAAGAGCAGATTCTTAAACGAGGTATGAAGTGGGGACAACGTGAGTCTGGGATAACCAAGCCATGTCGGCACCTTTTCAAATAATCTCACAGTCAGAGGGGCAGCTGGGTGGCTCAGTGGGTTAAAGCCTCTGCCGTTGGCTCAGGTCATGTTCCCAGGGTCCTAGGATCGAGCCCCACGTTGGGTTCTCTGCTCAGCAGAGAGCCTGCTTCTTCCTCTCTCTCTCTCTCTGCCTGCCTCTCTGCCTACTTGTGATCTCTTGTCTGTCAAAACAGATTAAAAAAAAAAAATTTCCAGTCAGATCTACCAAGTGCCCAGCATTATGCTGGATCAGAGATAAAATATACACACCAAAATAATAATGGACAGAAAGCTATTTTAATATGTGAAGTAAGCCGCGAGAAAAGGGAAAGTTATTGACCACAAGGATGTAATGAGACCAGGTACGTAAGAGCAGTTCAAAGTGCTGACTGAAATAGACACAGAAAATCAATTTGAGACACTTTCCTACTTAAGGATGCATTCCCCCAAAAAGCCAGCTTACATTTCTTAAAACCACCAGAGATGCGCACCATAAGCATCACACTTCTTAAAAGGAAATTAAGCATCTATAAAATCCCATGGGTCAGAGCATTTTGTAACTGATCTGAGTTGAAATTCTGTTCAATAACATTTTAAGACTTATAACGCTTATAGCTGAGTGTCCGCCGTGTACAGAGCTGAATTTAATCAGCAGAATCTGTCTAAACATGTAATCTTAGAATAATGAGGCATGATGGATGTTTAGGCTTATGACAAAGCAAGCAATACTTAGCAAAATTCTGTCAGCAGTTACTTCAATTCATACACTACGTTCTAACAATTCTCCAAAGAAACACAGAGGAACATATCTCTTCTACTTTTTTTTTTTTTTTAAAATAAATACCCTGAAGACATAACTACTCTCAAGTTCCAGCAGCAGCAAGCAATATAGGTTTTTCTTTAACTCAGTATTTAAAGGAGGTCATTTTTATTGCCTTTAATGCCAGACATCTACATCTAAGTAACCACAAATTCTACCGTATAGCTTCCATCTTCCTCTTCTCTTCGCTCACAACTTCCTCATAAACAAATGCTGATTCAGTATGCAGTGTCAGTTTAAGTTCAAGACCAGTGTCAGTTCTTTTCTCCCTACCTCCAGTCCTATCCTAAAAGCTAACACACCTTTTTTGTACCTCAAGCCTAAAACAATGGTTACATCTTCTGGGTATAATTTCAGCTAGTAGGGACTAAGATTTCTGTGTCACAAATAGGTACATTAAAGATTAAAGAAGCAATTACAGTTCCTGTTTTAGCTTCTAAAGTAGAAAGATAAATACAACTTGAGAGGAATTACAATCACCACTTCTGCAGATCAAACAAGACAGTGTTGAAAAGTAGCCTTTATATGAATTAGATAAACAGAAACCTCTTCAAATGATTCCGACTGATGAAGTTACTACTGCACAAAATACTGAAAAACAAGTTATCTTGTAACTCATAGCCACGAAGTTCTTTGCAGAGGAAGAGGAAATGGAAAAAAGAACATAGTGCGGGGAGATAAATTAACACTTTCTATTAAAATATATTTATTGAATGCCTGGGTGGCTCAGTGGGTTGAGCTCTGCCTTCGGCTCAAGTCATGATCTCAGGGTCCTGGGATCGAGTCCCACATCGGGCTCTCTGCTCAGCAGGGAGCCTGCTTCCCTTCCTCTCTCTCTCTGCCTGCCTCTCTGCCTACTTGTGATCTCTCTGTCAAATAAATAAATAAAATCTTTTAAAAATTAAAATAAAATATATTCATTAACATTTAAGATGAGTACTGATAGTACCACTCTTCCTTGCTTAGTGAGAATGCCCCAACCCTTCGAAGTACAGCAACAATATTATGAAGAAAAGGACTGTCGAGAAATCATATGTGCTGCCGAAGCGAGCACAGGACTGTCGAGAAATCAATACATTTAGGGATTGAGATCTTCTAGGAAAAAAATATGACTTATAAAACAGTCCAATTTATTCACAAAGATATTCTCATTTAGAGTGCCATTTTCTGAAACTCCATTTAAATAGAGATAAATTCTATAACTGACAAGCATACTCTGTTTATTCTTTCTATAAGAGTTATCTAAAAATAATGTATGATAATACTAGAGAAGACTAGAGATTTAAAATGTTTTTCCTGGGATGCCTGGTGGACTCAATTGGTAGAGTAACATGACTCTTGATCTCACAGTTGTGA
The DNA here is from genome assembly GCF_020171115.1 of Neogale vison. Classification (NCBI taxonomy): domain Eukaryota; kingdom Metazoa; phylum Chordata; class Mammalia; order Carnivora; family Mustelidae; genus Neogale; species Neogale vison. Next base: position 108,943,870 of record NC_058097.1, on the reverse strand, counting down.
GTTCGAGCCCCACATAGTTGGGTATAGAGATTACTTAAAATTAAAACTAAAAAACTTAAAAATAAACAAAATAAAATGTATTTCCTGATTCCCCATTAATTTACTGGGCCCTTGGGCAGTTACTTAACCTCTCTGGGCTGCCACTTCCTGAGATGTAATATAAGGGAGCTGGAACCAATGACTCTTGAAGATCTCTTTCTATGAATAAAAATTTATGAATTTATGCTATTCCACGTATTTGAAACTAGAAACCTTAACTTCCAGCAGTTTAATTTCACAATAGGATTGAAGAAGAAAGACTCAAGAGAAAGCAAACTAGTATATATATCTTTATAAGAATGAGGACTAGAAATTATAAGATAAATTTTACAAGTTTATTTTCTTTCTGCCTGCAAAGAATTTTTTTTTTACTTTTTAATATTTTAAATTTTTTAAATTAAACTCAATTAAATAACATAATGTACTATTAGTCTCAAAGGTAGAGGTTAATCAGTCTTATATAACACCCAGGGCTCGTAACATCACATGCCCTCCTTAATGTCATCACCTGGTCACCCCATCTCCCCCTCTCTCCCTTCCAGCAACCCTCAGTTTGTTTCCTATGATTAAGAGTCTCTTCTGGTTTGTCTCCTTCTCTGATTTCATCTTGTTTTATTTTTGCCTGCAAAGAACTTGTTCATTTATTTTTAAAGATTCTATTTATTTATTTGACAGAGACAGAGAGAAAATGAGCACACAAGCAAGGAGAGCAGCAGGCAGAGGGAGAGGGAGAAGCAGGCTCCTCACTGAGCAGGGAGCCCAACGTGGGGCTCAAATCTTAAGACCCTAGGATCATGACCTGAGCTGACTGGCAGAAGCTTAACTGACTGAGCCACCCAGCGTCCAACCTACAAAGAATTTAAATGAACTCATGTCTCATGGAATTTAAACGAGCAGTTAATTGTATGAACCCACTGTGGGATCTGAAAAGTTAATCTGATCTGGTAAATACTGTTTTCTATTCTAACACTGGGGATTTACTAAATCCCAGAATGTGTGGTAGGTTATTTTACTCAATTTCATTTCCGAAGAAATAACTAACATCAAAAATCATCGTAGCCGGGGCACCCGGGTATCTCAGTTGGTTCAGTGTCTGCCTTCGGCTTGGGTTATGATCCCAGGGTCCTGGAATTTAACCCCACATTGGGCTCTCTGCTCAGCCGGGAGTCAGTTTCTCCCTCTGCCCCTCCCCCTGCTCATGCTCGTGCGCTCTCTCTCTCTCTCTCTCTCTCAAATGAATAAAATCTTTAAAAAAAAAAAGTCACCTCAGCCATTTCAAAATACTACCTTACATGAAAACAGTTCAAAGTTTCCGGAAGAAGTTTCTTTGATTTTCAAAGAGAAGAAAACAGAACTTGCCTTTTACCATTTAGTTACTTAGAGATTCTAAGTGATGGGGGATACAACTGGTGTAAATTCAATTTCTCTGCATGACTGAAAATTTTCATAACGAAACACTGGGGGAACCCCAATAATTTAGGTTGGAATCTATTTTAATATTTATGGGCCCAATGAACCTCTACTTCCCAGTGAGTAAATTTCAAAATGATTAGCACTTTTGATACAATGATTAACAAACAAGCTATAGAACATTATATAGTATCATCTTGAAGTTGTAAAATCTTCCCCAAAATGAGGTCACAGGGATACCCCATTTTTTGCCATTCCGCCAGCAGTGTGAGGTAAAGGCCCCATATAGAGGATGATAAATTGATTATACTGTTGAATGGTGAAACGATCAATGCTTGTAAGAATTTCATTTGCTGCCACCATTTCAGCAATAACTATGCTGCTTTCCTCTTCATTGAACTCTGAGAACCTTATATGCAAACACAGTGTCATCCAAAGAATGCTGAGAGCATACTGTGGTGAACATTCATAACTGGGCAGAAGCACCCCTGCTCACAGTAATCAGCTTTAAAAATAGATAGAACGGAACTTCTTTCAACAAGCTCCACAGGAAGTCAATAAAGTACTGTTTAACTCTTATCTGCTTAAACTGCTTAAAAAAAAGGGGGTGGGGGTGGCAAAACTAGAACCATCACCTACAAAAGGAGTTCTGAGCCAGTATCTCTAAAAATATCAATGACCTTTTTTTTTTTTTTCAAAATACAAAACACATATTAAATGTACCTGTTGCTATACTTGTGGCCATCCTTTTTAAGACCCCCAAGTTACATGTACAGATTACCATCACAGCATTAACCATCCACAGCATTTTCAGCTCCCTGTTTCACAGAATTGAAAGCTGAAGGGACACTAATCTAATTCACCGGATGAGTGGGAAGGCAAAAGCCCATGTGAGAATCTCCAGTACTGCCCTCACACTTCTAACAAATTAATCTTAAGCCACAGACTCAATCTCATTACTCCCCCTACACAAAAATCTTCACAGACTCCCCAATAACCACCAAAAAAGTTCAAGTTGCTCAGCTTACAAATCAGAGCACTTACAATATGGTCCTGATTCATCTTTCTAAACACACGACTCATTATTCCCCCCAAATCCTATAGTTTCCGGGGCCCCGCACCTTTCTTGATGATGTTACGTCAACAATACATGCCTCTATTTCTAACAGTTAACCTTAAGAGCTTACTACGTATCAGATGCTTTGCTAAGTTACATATATACCTCATTTAATTCTCATAACAGTGCATTGAAATAGGAATTACTAATACTATCACACAAATGAGAACAAAGACTTAATGATGTTAAATAACTTGCACAACATCACAGAGCTAGTAAATGGCAAAGCTGGTCTACTGACTCAAGAGCCCACTGGTCAGTATGATTCAGATTTCCTTTCTCTCCCCTATGGTTACTGAACTCCTGCCCAAAGTCCATCTCAAATGCTATCTCCCCAGTGTGTGCAGTGGGGCGGGCAGGTGTAGGATATTCGCCTGTCTTTATTCCATGTCCACTCTCCAGCCTGAGACCCCAAAGCACCTTGCTCATACTCAGCACAAGCTCTACCATATTCTGTTTTGTATCCGTTGTCTTAGTCCCCAACTGGACAACTCCTTGTGGACAGGGACGGTGTCTCACATACTTTGTCTCCTGCAGTAGTGAGCGCATTGCCTTGCACCTAACAGGCATTCAATAAATTTGTAGAACTGAACGGGAAAATTTTTTTTTTTTAAATAAACATTTTACTCTGGAACCTTAGATTTATAAAAGAAGTTGAAAGATACTACAGAATTTCCCATACAGCCCTCATTCAGTTTCAGTTTCCCTTAATAGTATTAAGACCTTATATTGCTGTGGTTCATTTGTGAACACTAACAAACCAACAACCATATGCTCCTATCAACTGAACCGCAACTTTCTGCAGGTCTTGCCTGTTTTTTTCCATTAATGCCCTTATTTGTTTCGGGATCCAATCCAGGATACATAACATTTAACATCACATCTCCTTACTCTCCTCTGGTATGAGGTAGTTTCTTAGTCTTTGTTCTTCTTCGACCTCACAGAGTTTTGAGGGGTTCCTGTCGGGTATTTTGCAGAACATCCCCGGATATGCTTAGCTGATGTTAAGCTCGTATTTTTGATGAGGCCTGAGTTTACAGAGAGAATCCCACGGATGTGAGATGCCCTACTCATCACATCCTATCAGGGGCTACATGAAGTCCACATGACATCACTGGTGATGCAAATCTTGATCACTGGGTTAATGCCAGGAGTGTTTGGCATGCTTCTACACCGGACAATTACTAGTAGACAAAATGTCCTTTTTCACCAACAGTTGTCCTTTCCTAACTCATCTGAAACAGGATCATTTATACTAGAGACAATATTTGAAAATAATTATTTCCTAAAGAGTTTAAGAACATAATCTGACTTCCCTGTATTTCAACATAACCTTTGAATTTATTCAACTCAAGTTTTGAAAGGTAAGTATATAAGCTACTACAGACATTGAAGCATTTGTCTGCAGCTAAAAGTGTATTAACCACAAGAACTGATTACTTCTTCTCCATACCAGTTCTTTAAAGAATATGCAAGCACTTACGTAACAAAATGCAAAAAGAAAAATCATCTCTAAAACTTCTCATACCTTCTCACTAGCAAATGACAAAACCACCAAGTTGCTTTCAGAAAGCCTGTCCTATGAACTTAAAAAATATATTTAAAAATATATGGATATACAGACAGACAAAACAACTTATACTGAGCAGGAAACAGTTCTAAGAGAATCTAATCACATATGCAGAAAGTCTATCTGGTTGTCATTAATTATTTACCTCGTAAATATATGACACATTAGACATTTAAATATATGGTTTCTCTGAACAAATACAGAGTAGCTACTAAACTTTAGTATCCTCAAAACAGGGGAAGAAATATGGAATTTTCTGTAACTATCTGAATCTAAGACTTTTGAAGGGATCAAAACTGGAGAAATCCTCATAACTGCCATTCTCTTCAATATATTTTCCATGGGGCGCCTGGGTGGCTCAGTGGGTTTAGCCGCTGCCTTCGGCTCGGGTCATGATCTCAGGGTCCTGGGATCGAGTCCCACATCGGGCTCTCTGCTCAGCGGGGAGCCTGCTTCCTCCTCTCTCTCTCTGCCTGCCTCTCTGCCCACTTGTGATCTCTCTCTGTCAAATAAATAAATAAATAATCTTTAATACAAAAAAATATATATATATATTTTCCATGAAAAATAATCCTCCTTGGGATGCCGGAGTAGTTCAGTCAGTTAAGTGTCTGTCTTCAGCTCAGGTCATGATCCCGGGGTCCTGGGATAGAGCCCCACATCAGGCTCCCTGCTTGGCCAGAAGTCTGCTTCTCTTCTCTCCCATTCCCCCTACTTGTATCTCGGCTCTTGCTGTCTCTCTGTCAAATAAATAAATAAAATCTTTTAAAAACAAAGAGGAGGGGCAAAACAAATGCAGGGCACATGGCTAGCTCAGTTGGAAGAGAGTGCAACTTTTGGTCTCAGGGTCATGAGTTGGAGCCCATACTGGGTGTGGAGATTATTTAAAATATATACATAAATAAATTTTAAAAAGGCAGAACAAATCCATGTGAACAGTTATTTTGAAAATACTGGCCAATCAATGTCCCAAGCAAACTACCTTTATAAGAAAATCATGCTAATTTTGTATAGTCTCACCTAAGGCAGAAAGTAATGCCCTCTCTTTGAGACCCAGTCTTTGTCGGTATCTTTTATAAAGACTCGAAAATGCACTTAGCACCTTAGCACAGCTTCATAGATTATAGGATTTCAGGGGCTGCGCCACCTACCCAGTGGCATCTACCCTACTTCCCAACAGGAAAAAGCACATTTGAGCCACCCATGTGTATGGAAGCCACCACACAAGAGTAAACAGTGTTTACTGTGTGCAGTAAGTTCAGCAAAGTAAAACACATATGATAAAATGTCAACAGGGTCAAGGTGCAGAGGTATATTCACATATGAGGAAAAATAAAGAAAAAAAAATCACAAATGTACCTTGAATAGAATACGAGGTATCTGAAAGCTACATGCAAACTTAAACCGATCATGATGAACTGGTAAAAACTGAATGGTACTTGAAAAAGTGATGTGGGGCGCCTGGGTGGCTCAGTGGGTTAAGCCTCTGCCTTCGGCTCAGGTCATGCTCTTAGGGTCCTGGGTTCAAGCCCTGCATCGGGCTCTCTGCCCGGCGGGGAGCCTGCTTCTTCCTCTCTCTCTGCCTGCTTCCTTGCCTACTTGTGATCTCTGTGAAATAAATAAATGAAATCATTTAAAAAAAAAAAAGAAAGAAAAAAGAAAAAGTGATGTGTTTTGCATGTGAAAGGAGGAGGGGAGGGTTTAAACAAAGAGAGGAAACCAAAAAATGGTAACTGAAAAAATGAATTGGTAAAAATCTTCAGAACGCAGCAACTCTTAAAATCTTAACATCTAATTCTGTTCTGTCTCAACATCAAATTAGACACACAATATAGAAGGCATTTTAATAAAAATTACAGCGAACTCTAGTCCAATAACTTTTACTAATTCACTCATTCCACAAATACTAAAAGCCTATTCTATGGCAAGCACTGTTCTTAAGCTTACAAATTTAGGGGAAATGGACTATTTCATTTCAAACGCTGAGTAAACCACAACCATTAAACAGAGTAGGTATCAGAAGTCCCTCCCCAGCCCTCAGAGACATAGCAATGCACGCACATGTGCACAAGCATGCCCATTAGACCATAACAGAACTACAGAAGAAATTTTTGCTAGATATTCCCCACAAAAGCAAATTCTTACTTTTGCAAATTGTCACAAAATGAGAAAGAATTAGGTCACTGTGATTATTTCCATAATCAAACACAAGAAAAAAATTACATGCTAGTTTCACTTACTAATATAATGTATTATATAGGTGAATAAATCATAAATGATTGTTAGTTATATATTTATATATTATACATACTAATACAACACATTACATAGATTTAAAAAAATCATAAGTAATTGTTTTGTTTTTAAAATAAAGATTTTTGGGTCACCTGGGTGGCTCAGTGGGTTAAGCCTCTGCCTTCAGCTCAGGTCATGGTCTAGGGTCCTGGGATCGAGTCCCACATCGGGCTCTCTGCTCTGCAGGGAGCCTGCTTCCTCATCTCTCTCTGCCTGCCTCTCTGCCTATTTGTGATCTCTGTCTGTCAAATAAATAAATAAAATCTTTTTTAAAAAATAAATAAAATAAAATAAAGATTTTCTTTATTTTAGAGACACAGAGAGAATGTGAGCAGGGGGAGAGCAGAGGGAGAGGGAAAGGCAGAGAATCTCAAGCAGACTCTGCACTGAGTGTGAAGCCAGACACGGGACTCAATCTCACAATCCTAAGATCATGACCTGAGCCAAAATCAAGAGCTGGATGCTCAGTCGACTGAGCCACCCAGGAGCCCCAGAATCATAAATGATTGTTAAATAGAGTCCAGTGAGCATTTACACATCATTACAAACTAGAGATAATCCAAGCAACGCAAGGATAGTTTAACTTTGCCGATCTATAACCATAATTCACTGTAATTGAATTGACTGCACACAGAGAAACACAACATGAGGCTGCACATAGAGAACTGACTGCACATAGAGAAACACAACATGAAGCACCTGGGTGTCTCAGCTGGTGGAGCATCCAACCCTTGATTCTGGCTCAGGCTGTGATCTCATGGTCATGAGATCCAGACCCACGCTGGGCTCTGTGCTCAGCAGGGTGTTTGCTTTAGATTCTCTCTCTCCCTCTGTCCCTCCCATTCAACTCCACCCCTGTGAGCTGTCTTAAATAAATCAAGAACGAAAAGAGAAGAGAAGGGAAAAGGAAAGAAAAAACATGTTCAGTTCACAGAGCCAGTGACTTCTTATGTCCATGGCAGTCCAGTTACCACTGGTCCCAGCTCCCACCATCTCACCCGGGCGACTGGTTTAGCTCCTAACTGGTCATCCTGTACTCTCTGGCAATGAGCTCAGCAATGAGTTATACAGACCAAGGGTTCCTCCTTCCCCTCCCTCTGCCAGGAGGGGTTTCTAGTAAACCCCTTCCCAAGGGTTCTCACAGTCTCTAGGTGTGCGACAGATGGTTCTCAGTAACTCCTAGAAACAGGTGGTCCCTAGACTTCGCCTTTTCACCTCACTCACCACAATTAACCCCATAAAAAAAGAGGACAGGGTGGGCTGGGAGACAGAGTCTCCTTCCTGAAGCCCAGTCTCACAGAACAGCCAGGTGTGCCCCAGCCTGAGCACTCCTCTCCACAGCACACCAAGAAGAGGGGGTCTGCGTTCCTGTCGTCCTTCTAACCATGAACTCCAGCCTCACCTTCACCTGCAGCCCACTGAGAGCAAGTTCTCAGAACTACTTGCTGACCGAACACTTGTAGCAAGAAAACTTCAACAGCCTTTGCATTAGGACACTCACTGCTTCTGAAAAGGTGATGGTAAAGCATACATGAGATCAAAATGACTATTTTAACCATTTTCAAGTGTATAATTCAGTGGATAGAGCACTCAATACTTTTCTTCTTCCCTTATTTTTCACGGACTATGGATCTCTGAGTTTTTTCCTTAAGATTTTATTTATTCATTTGACAGAGACAGAGAACATAAGCAAGGGGAGGAGCAGGCAAAGGAAGAGGGAGAAGCAGGCTCCCTGCCCAGGGAAGCAAAACCCAATGGTCTCAATGCCAGGACCTAGGATCAGGACCTAAGCTGAAGACAGACACTGAAACAACTGAGCCACCCAGGTGCCCCTCTAATTTTTTTTTTTTTAAAGCAAATACTGGGGTGCCTGGGTGGCTCAGTCAGTTAAGTGTCTGCTGCCTTAGCCTGAGGTCATGATCCCAGAAGTCCTGGTTTTGAGTCCTGTATCGGGCTCCCTGCTCAGCAGGGAATCTGCTTCTCCTCTCCCTCTGCAGCTCCCCAGCTTGTGCTCTCTCGCTCGCTATCAAATAAATAAAATCTTTAAAAGAAAAAAAAAAGCAAATACTTAGGTCTGCTTTCTGTGAACGATGCACTATTCTAAGTGTTTTCCAAATATTGCCGTATTTATTATAACACGACGGTCCCAGAACACCTTTAAGTGAGACAGCTGAGGCAAAGAGCAGTACCTGGATTCAAGGCATAGACAGTGAATGGCAGAGGGCTCCACTCTGGGCAATCCAGCTTACACATATAGTCCTACTTACATCTAATTCTGTTCTGTCTCAACATCCCTGCTCAACATGCCATATTTCCCAACACACACTTGTGTCACTGCCTGAGAAACTGAGAAACTATGCTATATAAGGCAGGGCCTTAATGATCATTCAGGATCTGCAAGTGAAGATTTAATCTATAAAACCCTGATCCAGTGATTAAAAGGTAAAATAGTTAATATTCACTCACACAGAGATAGGTCTAAAGATCCCCAGGACAAAGGTTCAGGCTGAGAATTTAGCTCACAGTTACAAGTAACAATGGAGGATTCTCTTTCCTAAGTGTCTTTTTAATCACGCTCTTTGAAGTCAGAACAGGAGAATTAAAAAAAAAAAAAGGATACTATTATCTGGATCAACTTTACCCAGGAAATACAAGTCAACCATTTTAAATGTAAATAACTGGGGAAGAAGTTCTAAGAATGAAACAAGCTGAAGAATACTAAACTCTGAATGCTTACGCTTGGATTTCAACCATCCAGGTATATTGTATTAGACACTGAAGCGGGGTGAGTGTTTTGCATGTGAAAGGAGGAGGGGGAGGGTTTAAACAAAGAGAGGAAACAAAAATGTTAGCGAAGCCTCCTTACTCCGTTTCTTTGACAAATTTAAAACACTGGATTTAAGCTTTGGGGGGTGGGGGGACATGTATTTTAACACACAGTAAGTAAAAAATTAAGCTGCCAGGATTAAAGTACACAATGCATTTTCAAACTACTAGGTATCGCCAGCAAGCATTTGCTCCTTCGTACACTACAGCCTGGCAAAAAAGACATTCTTGGAGCCAGTTTTTGACCTTGTTCTTTAAGATGTTCTAATTTAAATGCAGTTGTGCACTTCCCAAGTATTATGGTTTTAGAGCAAGGCTTGGCTGGCACTAGTAGAACGAAGTGATTAGAAAAAGCTTTTGCACATTCTACTTGACATTCACTGCCTACTTCTCTATAATGTTCTGGTTTTCTACAAGTTATCACAGACTCTCTGAGAGGAGGCAAGGGAGAGCTTCATGTTCCCTCTATTTGCATAACCAAGCTTATGTCCAATACAAAATATTTGGGGTGAGATTGTTATATAAAGACAGAATCCTGCTGTGGTAAATCACACTATTGAGTATTTTTGTGTGCAAAAGACATACCAATTAAAAGATGTACTCATGTCTGAGTCTACGTGGTTTACTATTTCATATGATACTTGAAGTGTTACCTCCAAGGGACCATTTCTGTAATATGGAGTGGAATATACCATTACCATTCCTCTACATTAAAAGAAAACCAAAATAATTAGTAATAAACATTTGGGAAACTAGCTTTAAAAGAAAAAAAGGAAAGAAAGAAAGAAAGAAAAAAGAGGTTCTGGCACTTAACTAGCTACTCGTCCTTGGGTAACTTATTCTAACTCTCAGTAATACAAAAATGCCTGCTCAGGTCCTCTGCCCATTTTTTAGTCAGATTATTTGTATTTCTGGTCTTGAGTTGTAGGGAATCTTTATGTACTTTGATAACTAACCCCATATTGGATATATCACTTGCAGCTATTTTTCTCCCCTTCAGCGGGCTGCCTTTTTGTTGATGGTTTCCTTCACTGTGCAAAAGCTTTCTAATTCGATGTCATCTCAACTGTTTATTTTTGCTTTTGTTTCTCTTGCCTGAGGAGACGAATCCAGAAAAATATTGCTAAGGCCAATGTCCAAGAGTTTATTGCCTAGATTTTCTTTTCTTTCTTTCTTTCTTTTTTTTTTTTTTTAAAGATTTATTTATTTGAGAGAGAGGGCACACACACAGGGGGTGGCGGGCAGAGGGAGAAACAGTCTTTTTATTTAATGATTTTTTCAAATATTTTATTCATTTATTTGAGGGGGGCAGAGGATAAGGGAGGAGCAGAGTCCCTGCTGAGCTCCTGGGACCAGTATGTGAGCTGAAGGCAGATACTCAACCAGCTGAGCCACCCAGGCACCCAAGACAGAGTCTTAAGCAGACTCCACACGGTGCTCAATCTTATGACCCTGAGATCATTACCTGAGCTAAAACCGAGTCAGATGCTTGACTGAATGCATCACCAGGCGCCCCTAGATTTTCCTTTGGGAGTTGTATGGTTTTATATTTTAATCCAAATCCCTTCTCACTTCTTTTTGATAAATTTCTAAAAGTGGAACTGAGCAAGATTCTAAATCTTTCTATATATACCAGCCCCCAGAAAGGCTAAACCAATTTCATTCCCACCACAACCAGGTAAGGGAGTACTCCCTTTTCCTGCATGCACCCTCCTTTGAAACACTAATTATAAGCTGATTTTCCAATTTTTGCCAATTTGGGGGGCCAAAGAAAATTATTTTATGACTCATAAACTAAACTGTTCTTTTAATATTTCTATGTGCCCTTTTATTTTTCTTTTGTGAACTAGTCATTTCCTTTGTCAATTTTTCATTTAGAAAGAGGATTTTTTTTAGTTTTTAAAAATTTTTTTAAGATTTTATTTATTTCTTTGACACAGAGAGAGGGAGAGCACAAGCAGGGGAGCAGCAGAGGGAGAGTTCCGAGAAGCGGGCTCCCTACTAAGCAAGGAGCTTGCTGCAGGGCTTAATCCCAGGATGCCAGGATCATACTTGAGCTGAAGCAGATGTATAACCGATTGAGCCACCCAGGCATTCCCCCCTCTTTTTAGTTTGTGGCTCTTACAATCTATTCTCTCCCTTCTTTCTTCCTCAGTCTCCACTGCCGACTCCTCTCCCCTTAGATGATTCTGTCCACTCTGCTGGCTTTAAATACCGCCAAAAACTGCATCCCACACATCCCCCTCTGAATTCCGAAGTCTAATACAGCCAATTGCCTGCTTGACTTATTGCCTTAGATGGCTCATAAAAATATCTCCAATGTAAACAAGTCCAAAATGGAACTCTTGATCCTCCTCACTCCCAATTTAGCTCTCCCCACGTCTATACTCCGAATACCCCATTTTAGTAAATGCCGCTGCCACTGGCAGAGTTAATGACAGAGACCTATACGTCATCTTGATCCTTCCCTGTTATTTCTTCCTGCCCTCCTCTTGTCCAATTCCCCAGGAATTCTTTCTGATTCTAGCTCCAATCTGCCCTCTTTTCTTCCTTTCAGCCTCTCCCTTACCAACTATCTTGTCTCCCATCTGGCTGACAACCTTGTAACCTACTCCTCTGATCCCACCACTGCTACCCCTAAGCCTAATCCATTTCCCACAAAGCAGCCAATGCTATCATTCTAAAGTAACTACCGGATCAGGTTCTTCCCCTCTTTTTATACGTTTCTGTGAATTCCCATTGCTCAAACCAGAAACCTAGCCAATGCTAGCTCTGCTTCTTCTTCTTTTTTTTTTTTTTTAAAAGATTTTACTCACTTACTTACTTACTTATTTTTTATGGCAGGTGGAAAAACAGTATGCACAGAGCAGCAGGAAGAGTCAGACGATGAGGGAGAGAAAGAGAGAGAATCCCAAGCAGACTCTGCACTGAGCGCAGAGTCCAATGCGGGACTCAATCACTCAACCCTGTGATCATGACCTGAGTAAAAATCAAGAGGCTTAAACGACTTAGCCACCCATGCACCCCTTGCTAGGTTTAAAACACATCAAGTACTGTCTACTTCTTGCTATCTCTACCATCACCACTTTGATTCAAGCCATCATCTTTCTCCAGGACCAAAAAGGGGGTGCTGCCCCCTTCTCAATCATCAGAAAGTCATTCCTAATCTGAGTGGGAATCTTTAACCAAAATCAAACTTCTTTTTTAAGAAAATGTAATTATGTATGTGAGAGAAAGAGAAACAGAGAGACAGAGAGCAAGCCTGGTGGGGGGCAGGCACAGGCCAGAGGGAGAGGAACTTAAGCAGACTTGAGCTGAGCACAGAGCCCAAAGCTCAATATCATGACTGGAGATGAAACCAAAAGTCAGACACTTAACCAACTGTGCCAGCCAAGCGCCCCAAGCCCTATCTTCTCCACACCAAAGATCTAAGCTGCCTACACTAAGATATGACACACTAACTGAAAACCTCTCTTCTGGGAGCTAGGGGAAGACTACAGCAGCACAAATAATTCTGTCTTGTCTATGAAACACCACTGTTCTACTAGAAAAACACCAAAAACCTTACAAGCTAAAACTCTAGGTTACAACCTCCTAAGACAAGGACTGTGTTGGTTCCACGTGGTGTGCAATCACTGCTCCTCGCGTAGTGCTTACCATCAAGAAAGTACCCAAGACTAATTTTTTCTTTAATGAATGGTTAGAACATGAGCTTTTAGTTAGTTCTAAATTATTCCCAGCTGAATGACAATGAAGCCAAATCTTGATCATTTCAGCTTATAACTAAAAAGGCAGCAGAGTTACAACAAAGTTTCATCTTCTTTTCAAATTGTATGCAATCAAACAGTAATGTTTTTAAGATGGACTTTGCTGCATAATCCCATTCAGCTTCTATTGTAACATCCTGTGCAAGAAGGAAAACAGGTGCAAAAACCAGGGTCACAGATCAAAGACAAGAAAGCAGCTTAAAGTTTTTGCTTAAGTCGTTTTTTATAAAGTCTAAGAGAAATAAGGGCAAATTTATCTTGAGAGAAGTTACTTCACCTAATATCCTCTCTAAAATAAAGACAGGAAGCAACTCTATTAATATGGATAGATATGCAGAGCGGACTTAAGGGATCAGCTCTTCAACATCCAGCCTAGGAACAAATTCCCTTGTGCATACAGCTTTAGGGAAACAAGTGTGTTCCCCAAGCCAGGAGGTTCATCTAGAAGTGAGTCCTGGCCCACGCTGAACTAATCACAGCACTCACCTTTTCTTTCGAGTTGACTGGTTCAGGGATCATCAACTGATCTACACATACATAGCAAGCCAAAGTCAAAACTGAAACTGAGAGTCAAGACGTTCTGCTACAGTGGAAACCCCACAAGATGTAAATGTTGGATGTAGCAGAGGTCAGTTTTCCAGCAATTTAGACATCCGTCTGCATCAAGAGAATGCGGAGAGAATCCCAGCAACATTTCCAACCCCGGTTTGTTACTCCCGAGGATTCCTTGCATCCTTGCCCTAAGTGCAACTTAACATATTCACTTTTTCTAGAATTTACAAGTCCACACATTTCTCTCTCCCAAGAAGAAAAACCAGGAATGAAGCATAAGAGCCCTGTAATACCCTTTCATGATAAAAAAAACACTGAACAAGGAACACAAGGAAACCTTCTCAACCTGATAAAGGACATCTATGAAAATCCCACAGCTACTGGCCACCTGGGTGGCTCAGTGGGTTAAGCCTCTGCATTTGGGTCAGATCACGATCTAAGGGTCCTGGGATTGAGCCCCACATCAGGCTCTCTGCTCGGAAGGGAGCCTGCTTCCCCCTCTCTCTGCCTGCCATCTGCCTACTTGGGATCTCTGTCTGTCAAGTAAATAAATAAAATATTTAAAAAAAAAAAAAAAAAAACAGGGACGCCTGAGTGGCTCAGTGGGTTAAGCCGCTGCCTTCGGCTCAGGTCATGATCCCGGGGTTCTGGGATCGAGTCCCACGTCGGGCTCCTTGCTCGGCGGGGAGCCTGCTTCTCCCTCTGCCTCTGCCTGCCTCTCTGTCTGCCTGTGCTCACTCGTTCTCTCTCCCTCTGTCTCTGACAAATAAATAGATAAAATCTTTAAAAAAAAAAACCAAACAAGAAAGAAAATCCCACAGTTAACATCATACTCAATGGTGAAAACACCAAAAGATTTCCTCCTCATATCAAGAACAAGACAAGAATGTTTGCTCTCATCACTTCTATTCAACATATATTCTATTCAGCATGAAGTTCTAGTCACCACAACCAGGCAAGAAAATAAAAAATAAAAGGCATCCATAAAGGAGAAGTGTTAAAACTTTTCTCTATTTGCACATGACACAATCTCATTTGCAGAAAATCCGAAGGAATCCAGTAAGAAATTACTGGAATCAGTAAATAGACCTGCAGAGTTACAGGATACAAAATCAGTGGTGTTCTATATACCAGCAATAAACTATCCAAAAATGAAACCAGGAAAAACAATTACATTTATAATAGCATCAGAAAGAATAAAAAAAATTTTTTTCAAAGATTTCTTTTATATGAGAGAGAGAGAGAGGACAGAGCAAAAACAGGGAGAATGGCAGAGGGAGAGTGAGAAGCAGGCTCCCCACCGAACAGGGAGTCCAAAGCAGAACTCGATCCCAGGACTCTGGGATCATGACCCAAGCCAAAGGCAAGAAGCTTAACCAACTGAGCCACCCAGGCACCCAGGAATAATTTTTTTTTTAATTTTATTTTTTTAAAGATTTTTATTGAGCGACTGAGTGAGAGGGAGCGAGCTCACGTACACTCCACGTTAGGGAGAGGGAGACAGAGAATCCTCAAGCAAACTCCCTGTTGAGTGCAGAGCCCAAAGCAGGGCTCCATCCTGGGACCTGAGATGAAACCAAGAGTTGGCCATTTAACCAACTGAGGCACCCAGCACGCCTACTTAGAAATAAATTAAACCAAGGAAGTGAAAAACTCGTACACTGGAAACTACAGAAACGCTGCTGAGAGAGGTTTTATTTTATTTTTTTTTTTTTTAAGATTTTTATTTATTTATTTGACAGAGAGAGATCACAAGTAGGCAGAGAGGCAGGCAGAGAGAAAGGAAGGGAAGCAGGCTCACCGCTGAACAGAGAGCCCGACGCGGGACTCGATCCCATGACCCGGAGATCATGACCTAGGCCAAAGGCAGCGGCCCAACCCACTGAGCCACCCAGGTGCCCGAGAGATGTTTTAAAAGACCTAAACAAATGGGAAAACATCCCATGTTCATAGATAGTAAGACTTAGTATTTTTTTTTAAGATTTTATTTATTTATTTGACAGAAAGAGAGAGATCACAAGCCAACGAGAAGCAGACAGAGAGAGAGGGGAAACAGGCTCCCCGCTGAGCAGAAGGCCTGATGCAGAGCTTGATCCCAAGACCCTAAGATCATGACCAGAGCCGAAGGCAGACACTTAACGCACTGAGCCACCCAGGCGCCCCAAGACTTAGTATTGTTAAGATAGCAATACTTCCCAAACAGATGTACCAGTCCAATCCAATTCCTATGAAAATTACAGCCACCCATTTTGCAGAAATTGGTGAGCTGATCCTAAAATTCATAAAGAATCCCAAGGGACCTCAAATAGTCAAAACCACCTTGGAAAAAAAAAGGAACAGAGTTGGAGGATTCACACTTCCTGATTCTAAAACTTTACTACAAAGCTACAGTAATCAAGACAGTATGGATACTGGCCTAACGACAGACATAACCAATGGAAAGAAGAGAGAGAACCTAAAAATAACCTTCATACAATTGACTTTTGACAAGGGAATACAGGCCAATTCAACAGGGAAAGAATGTTCTTTTCAATAAACAGTGCTGGCACTAAAGGATACCCATATGCAAAAGAATAAAGTTGGACCCTTACCTTTGACGATATACAAAAATTAACTCAAAATGATCACAGGCATAATCTTCATGAAATCAGATTAAGCAATGGTTTCTTAGCCATGATATCAAAAGCACAAGTAACCAAAGAAAAAAACAGTGGACCTCACCAAAATTAAAATTGCTTGTGCTTCAAATGACACTAAAAAGAAAGTGAAAAGACCACCCACAGAATGGGAATTAAATGTTGTAAATCATATATCTGATTAAGGGTCTAGTATCCAGAATATGTAAAGAATGCTACAACTCGGGGCGCCTGGGTGGCTCAGTGGGTTAAGCCGCTGCCTTCGGCTCAGGTCATGATCTCAGGGTCCTGGGATAGAGTCCCACATCCAGCTCTCTGCTCAGCAGGGGGCCTGCTTCCCTTCCCCTCTCTCTGCCTGCTTCTCTGCCTACTTGTAATCTCTGTCTGTCAAATAAATAAATAAAATCTTTAAAAAAGAATGCTACAACTCAACAATAAAAAGAACCCCAACCAGGCAAAGGATTTGAACAGAAATTCCTCCAAAGAAGATACACAAATGACAAATAAACACATGAAAAAAAGATCACATTATTACTCATTAGAGAAATGCAAATCAAAACCACAATGATAGCTACCCCATACCCAGTAGGACAGCTATAAAAACAAAAACAAAATATAACAAGTGCTGGTAAGAAACTGGAACTCTCCTCCTCCATTGTTAGAGGAATGTAAAATGCTGCTGTGATAAACAGTCTAACAGTTCCTCAAAAAGTTAAACATAGAATTACCATATGACTCAGCAATTCCTCTCCCAGGTATTTACCCAAGAGAACGCAAAACATACAGCCACACAAAAGCTTACATGCAGATGTTCACAGCGGATTATTCATTATGTCAAGTGCAAACAACCCAAATGTCCATAATCAAAATGTGGTATATCCATGGGATAGAGTGTATCTAGCCATTAAAAAGGGAAGTAGTACTGGGGCGCCTGGGTGGCTCAGCGGGTTAAAGCCTCTGCCTTCAGCTCAGGTCATGATCCCAGAGTCCTGGGATCGAGCCCCGCTAACCCTCTCTCTCTGCCTGCCTCTCTGCCTACTTGTGATCTCTGTCTATCAAATAAATAAATAAAATCTTAAAAAAAAAAAAAAAAGGAAGTAGTACTGATAACATGAATGAGTTGTTAGGAAAGCCAGACAAAAAAGGCCACACATTCCAAGTCCACTTACATGAAACGTCTAGAACAGGTAAATCATCAGAGACAGAAAATAGATGTTTGTGACTGCCAGGGGCCTGGGGGGTAGGGGGAGCAGAAGTGGGGAATGGGCAGTGACTGCTAATGAGTGTGGGGTTTCTTGAGATGATGGAAACATTCTTAAATTAGATAGTGGGGGACGGTTACAAGACTTTGTTAACATACCAAAAACCACCGAATTACATTCTGTAAAAGGGTGAATTTTATGATACATTAATATCTCAATTTAAAAAACTGATTAGTAAAAAAGTTTTTAAGCAACCAAAATACAGATCAGAAAGGTCACACAGGAAAGCCATACATTTTCCTTGGTTAAAAAAAAATCTGAGGGGCACCTGGGTGGCTCAGTTGGTTAAGCCACTGCCTTCGGCTCAGGTCACGATCCCAGGGTCCTGGGATCAAGCCCTACATCGGGCTCCCAGCTCTGCGGGGAGTCTGCTTCTCCCTCTAACCTTCTCCCCTCTCATGCTCTGGCTCTCTCTCAAATAAATAAATAAAATCTTTTAAAAAAAAAATCTGAATCTCAATTGAAATTTATTCTCATTTTACAGATAACTTGTACAAACCTTGCTGTATGGATTCAAAGCCCATAGTGTATTAAAAACTTCCTATTATGGGTAATAACACTTGATACAGACAAACGTACTGACAGGTAGATTTAAAAAAAAAAAAAACAGCAGAAGAACCTGAAAACAATTGTATGAGGCCACTTATTAAGGGCAAATTGGTCCATGTACTTAATTATGATCTGGCAGTATCACCAACACACAGCTTGATACAATAACCGATGTTTATAGTAAAGAAAATCAGGATGAGGATTAAAATTAGAGCTAACCCACTTATTACTTTCATTGTGCCGATCACCACTCTAAGTGCTGAACATTTACTCACTCATTTAACCACTCCCAACAACCCTACAAATAAAGTACTACTGTTATCTCATTTTACAGATGAATAAACAGGGATCGCATAGCTAAATGGCAAAATTAAGATTCAAATGCAAGCTTTCAGGGTCCATCCTCTTAACCAACACAGCATACTGCCTCTCAGGAATGAACAATCCAGCAGGGAAAAGAAAAAAAAATTAGTTAATGTTCAGTATGCTCTAAAACTGGGAAATCTACTATTTTAATCTCCCTATAAAGGTCCTCTTCAAAAAAGAACAACAGTGACAGTTCTGTGGCAGCCTCTACCCACAGAACAATGTCCAGGGACAAAAGAACACTTATGCCCTGACTCCCACCTGTACTCACAGCTCACTTGTCTGCCCCAATTCTAGCCACCCCAGACCACACTCACGTTCCTTCAACATACGGAGCCTGGGCATGTCCATGCCCTCATGTTAAAGGCCTTTTTTTCACTTCTTTGATTTGAGAATTTCTACTTGCCTTCTACAACCCAGCTCAAATCACACTTCCTCTTTGCCACATCCCCTGATGCAACCAGGCAAACCTGTGTTCACGCAGCCTTTTGTACATTTCTCTATTAAAGCATCTGCCTCAGTACATCATAATTAAAAACTCCCCTTTTCACCTCCTACAATTAGAACCTAGTTCACTGTAGATGATAAATTAAGTTTCAAATTAAATAAAGCAAAATTATTTTTTAAAAACTCAGCCATACAAAATCACCAGTTAGCTAGGGTCCACATAGTCAGGTTTTAGCTTAACAAATCATAAAATTTAAATATTTAAAAGGAATAAAGTTCACTTTCATATAAATTAGAAGCTATAAAGGTTCCTACAGATCGAATTCAATCACCAGAAATCTTTTTAATGAGAAAAGACTGATACTCTGGATCAAACCAGAGTAATCTGTTGTAGTAAACTTAATATAAATAATGACGGGCATAAAATTTTAACTAAGGGATGAGAGTTCCCAGAATCTAAGCCAGAGTCAAAGGAGTGGTAGGTAAGCTACAAAGATACCATTTAGTAAGTTAGTGCTTGAGTAATGCATGCTTACTTAATGCCCTCAGAAATTACTGTTCTTCCTAACTGGTGTCACTCCTTGAGTGTTAATTTACTACCTACAAACCTCTAGTCGAATTTACATTTTATTACTTGTCCTAGATGAGTTAGTATTTCCCACTGGCCCAAACCAAATACAACCATACCTACAATCAACCCATTTCTCTCCCAGTACGTAATTTGTAACAACCAAACTAATAACATATGGGATACCCAATACAGTAAAAGAAACGTCATTTCACTTTGATTTTAAAAAAAAGTTACCTAACTACTGACTTTATTTTTTTACTTTTTATCCCACATATATGACTTCCCTAATAAGTTATAGCTTTGGCAAAATCTGCCCTTATTGTTGACTCCCAACCTCAGCTGAACCCCAACCTTCTTTCAAACTCTCACCTATCCCCATACTTCCATGATCTGTGGGGTCTCCGATGGACCTAGTACCTCCAACTCATCTTCATGACTAAAAGTCACTGACTTTTCAGAGGCGGGGGGATTCAATGTCCTCCAAGGTAACGTTTTACATAAAACCCACCTTTAAATCAAATGTCAACTTTGCATTCTCATTGACCTAAAATTTAAAACCAAGTCAACTACTTCTAAGTGTTACCCACTGAGGCAGTCACAGAACTGAAGAAGTATTTGTGTGGTATGTGCCATTACCTAGGCTGAGAATTCTCCTCATACATTCTTTCTTTCCCCTCCTTGAAGAGGCTTATGGTCTGCTTAGTTTTCTTCATCAAATTCTCCATGAACACCCTAAAATACTCATTTTCTCCAAGGGTCTCCATCTTCCCCTCATATCTTGACAAGACAGTGCGGAGGTGCTGGTAGGTGTCTGGCAGCAGGTCTAAGATATAAGGTGGGCTATTCTTTAGCGCCAGCTTTGGGTTCTGACACAATCGCACCACCTGCAACAAATGGAAAAGAAGGGCTATTACTCAGAGGATCTTAAGGACAATTTCCTTTTTCAAGTTAAAAAAAAAAAAAAGTTATAAAATTTGTGCTCTGTTGCAGAAATACTAAAAAATGCACAAGACCATAAGAAATGATCCATAACACCCCTGCAATTATTTTGCATTTTTAGTGGTCCCCCCAGAAGGGTGGGTTCTTAAAACCATATGAGAGGCTAATGGTCCAGAAATTACATAGCAGACAAGGGGGGCCTGGCTGGCTCAGTCAGTAGCGTGTGCAAATGTTGATCTTGGGATTTTGAGTTTAAGCCCCATGCTGAGTATAGAGATGACTTAAAAATAAATCTTTAAAAAAAAAAAAGGAAGAAAATGGGGGCGCCTGGGTGGCTCAGTACGTTAACCCTCTCTCTGCCTTTGGCTCAGGTCATGATCCCAGGGTCCTGGGATGGAGCCCTGCATCAGGCTCTCTGCTCACCCCCACCCCCTCCTGCCTCTCTACTTGTGACCTCTCTGTCAAATAAATAAATAAAATCTTAAAAAAAAAAAAAAGAACTTACATAGCAGTCTAAACATTGCAACAGGAGGAAGACGTCACACTAATACCTAAAAAGTGCTAGATGAACTAGAACAAGTTCATTTCAAATGCATGGCTCACCCCACAGCACTCTAAAGAAAATTCCTAAGGACTGAAATAAAGAACATGGCTGCCCTGGGAAGTAATAGAGAGGCTAGAATTGTAACAGCCACTAGGGTCTGGGAGCAGAGGAGCCTTGAAACCCCATGGAGCTCAACTGAGATACCATTTCTTGCCATATAAATGATCTCCAGTCCCCATGCTGGGTATGGAGAATGCTTAAAAAGAAAGAAAAGAAGGAAGGGGAAAAAAAAAAAACAACCTCCAGAACATTTAGCTTAATAATTCTTTTTCCCATCTTTTACATTCAACTTCTGAGTTCTTATGTTTTATGCGGGTTTCTTTTAAGGAATACGTAGCAATATTTTTAAAACCCAATGTAACAATCTTTGTTTTTAAACTGGTGAGTTTGGTACATTTTATATTTGTTAATAATGACTAATAAATTTATATTTATTCCTACTATCTCATTTTGTATTTTCCACTTCCACGGATTTTTCCGTGTCTGGGAAAGACAAGTTAGTGGAAGGGAAAAGTCTAGAAACAGACCCACACATATACAGGCCCTTCACTTATCACAAAGGAGTGGTCTTTTCCAAATATAGTAGTGGAACAATCGGGTATCTAAACAGAACAAAAAAATAAAATCAAACTAAACACTCACCTTACACTATACCAAAAACCAAAACAAAACCATACATATACACACAAAAAAACAAACCCCAAAAAAGTAGACCTTGGGTTACAGATCTTAATGTGAAAGGCAGACCTATAAAGCTTTAGAAGATAATATAAGAAAATTATCTAAATTACAGAGAAAACTTTCTTAAACAGGACTATAAAAAGCCTTAAACACATACACAAAAACGTTAACTGAAAGTCTACTACTTTATAAGAACTTCTGTTTATCAAGATGCCCTACAAAGAATAAAAACCCCTGTAGAGGGGCGCCTGGGTGGCTCAATGGGTTAAAGCCTCTGCCTTTGGCTAGGGTCATGGTCCCAAGGTCCTGGGATTGAGCCCCACGTTGGGCTCTCTTCTCGACAGGGAGCCTGCTTCCTCCTCTCTCTCTCTCTGCCTGCTTCTCTGCCTACCTGTGATCTCTGTCTGTTAAATAAATAATAAAATCTAAAAAAAACAAAACAAAACAAAACCCTGTAGAGAATCAAAGAATATATAACACGTATATATCCAAATGTATATATTCAGAATATACAGGCATAGTTCAGAGACAGCACAGGTTTGATTCCAGACAACCACAATAAAGCACTTAATAAAGTGAATCAAATGAGTATTTTGGTTTCCCAGTGCATATTAAAGTTATGTTTATACTATACTGTAATCTATTAAATATACAATACTAGGTCCTAAAAAAATGTACATACCTTAATTAAGAAATACTTTATTGCTATAAAATGCTAAGCATCCTCTAAGCTTTCAGTGAGTTGTAACATTTTTGCAATTGAGGGTCCTGCCTCAATGTGGATGCCTGCTGACTCATCAGGGTGCTGGTTGCTGGTTGATTTAAAGTGAGAGAAGTACGATTCTTTCACTTGAACACTCAGAGAAGTACGATTCTTTCACTTGAACACTCAGAGACCAATGCAGGGTTATTAACTGTCCTAATTTTAGTATCATTGTGTCTCAGGAAATAGGCCACATGAGAGGTAGAAAGAGGGGGAATAGCTGGCCGGGTGTAGAACAGTCAGAACACAAAACATTTATCAATTAAGCTTGCAATTTCAGGGGCTTCTGGCTGGCTCAGTGAGTAGAGCATACAACTCTTTTTTTTTTTTTTTTTTTTTTTTAAAGCATACAACTCTTGATCTTGGGGTCTTGAGATGAAGGCCCATACTGGGTGTAGAGCTCCCTTAAAAAAAAAAAAAAAAGTTCAATGTTTCTCATGGGTGAGGTTTGTGGTGCCCTAAAACTATTAGAATAGTAATATCAAAGATTACTGATCACAGAAACAAACATAAATGAGAAAGTGTGAAATACTGGGAGAATTTACCATATGGCACAGAGTGAGCAAAGTGAGCAAATGCTGTTGGAAAAATGGAGTAGAGAGACTTCCTTGAATTTGTCAAGAGGCTTGCTTCAATTTGTAAAAAATGCAGTATGCACAGAGCACAATAAACTGAGGGATGCCTGTAACTGCTTCGGTGCCATTTAATTTCTTCTCTCCTTCTGGAACTTCAGTGACTTAATCCATAAGACCTTTTTATTATGTTCCATATGTCTTTTACACTCTTTTCTGTTTTCTCCATCCTCTGCTTCTAGTGGTTTAGTCTGGATTTTTTTTTCCCTAATTTAGCTTTCACTTCACTAATTTTCTCTTCAGCTGTATCTATGCTGTTAAACTCATTCACAGAATTCGTAATAACCAGCTGCGTTTTTCAGTTTCAGAATTTGTTTATTTCAAATGTCAAAATTATCAATTTTGTCTTTAGTTCCTCTAACACATTAATCATACATTTTTTTAAGCCCATGATTGATAATTCAAATATCTCTGCCTATCCTATGGGTATGTTTCTACTGTCAGTTTTTTCTCTTGGTTTCTAGTTGCATTTCGTCTCTTCATATGCCTGGTTATTTTTTACTGAACGTTGGACATTATAAATAAAAAATTATAGACACAATCTGAGGCTATGGATGATGGGGAAAGGGTTCACTTTTGCTTCTGGCAAGCAGACAGGCTAGGGATATTAGGTTCCCAGATCATCTTAATCTAATCCAGAACTGAAAAGACTGAACAACTGGGCTTCACTCCTTAGTAAAGACTAGTCTACTTGTTTTACCCTTACAATTAAGGTCCTGAGGAACCCAACCCAAAACCAGAGTTTCCCAGGGCCCTCTACCCTGGGAGGCTCTGATTCCAATTTTTTGTCTTCCCTGACATCAGCCTTTTGAACACTCTACTCAGTCTCTCAACTGTCACTTCCAAAGTCAGCCATGATCTCATGGACAAAGCAGCCTCTAACATCAAGCTAACTTCTCAGAGTCTTCCTTATCTTCTGGAACTTGGCCTCATCATTCCTTACTGCTTTTATAGCTCTTCAATGCTTTCTAGCTTTTCTAGTTGTCAGCAATATATTTGGTTTGGTTTAAAACAATCTGACGTTGTCTAACATTGGCAGAAGCAAAATCTGACATCTTGCTTTTTATTTCACATTTAAAAACATCTATTTCCTTGTGTCAACAAAAGCTCATTATAAGCCTGAGATGTCTAAATGATTCCACTCTATAGATAGACCACAGTATATCTTAACCATCTCCCTCACCCCACACTGTTTTAACATTTATGTTGTTTTTAAGCCTTTACTATTACAAGGACCACTGTGATGAACATCACTGAGCATGTTATTCTTTTATACATCAGATTATTTCGTTCAAATAGATTCCCCCAGAAGTGGAAACATTAGGTTCAGCTAGGATAACCGCAAACCTTCCATTTAATAACTAATCATCAATGACTCTTCTTATGATGAGTCAGATGGTATTAAATTTTTAAAGCTAGGAATCTTATTCTCTGCACAGCATTTCCTGAACTCTTGAAAAAAGAGGCCCATATAATCCTACTAAACATAAGATGAATCAACAAAAATATCTGATGCATGAATATTTTAGGAGTGTTTTAGGAAGCTGCTCATCCTATTAAAGATTTCAAGCCAAAAGGGAAAAACACAGCCAAGAAAGAAAGACTACCTCAAAAGACAACTATATTCTAAGTGCAAGAGTTAATAAGAACTCATATTAATAAACAAATAGTCTTCAATTTGCAGTGTTACATTCCAAAACCTCATTTTTAAGTCAGTTGTTTATAATTCAGAATATATTTTTACAGAATATATGTTTATAATAAAAATAATTAAAAGGAAATCTTCCTTAAGTTAGTTCATGGAAGAAAGTAGGTAGACTGACTATAAGACTTAAGATCTTGAGACCCAGCAAAGGCTATAAGAGGTATGTAATTGAAGGTTTTTATCTTCACAGAAAATTGGAAATGATAAGGAGAAAGAACCAGAAGAGAAAAAGATAAGTGAGAAGCTAAGGTTTCTGGGAAGACAACAGGAAATGAGATAGATATATATATATATAGCTATATATGGCTAGAAACATTACACATCATTAGAAAGAAAGGACACTTCCATCCTCTGAAACAGAAGGGATGAGGGCAGATTGAGAGACAAACTCAGACATAGGAAGGCAGTTAACATGAAGGTAGCAATGTTCCTGATGGTTTTGATTTTTCTCAACGTTCCCATTCAACAAATGTATGTCAAGCACTGGGATACACAGAAGTAAAAAGGCAACATGCCTCAATCTGGGAGCCATCAGGCAATAAGCTACAAAAAAGAAATTAAAAAAATATATACACAGGGGGTTCTAAGACCTGAAACCATTAAATTCCCAGAAGAAAACACAGGTGGTAAGCTCCTTGACAATGGTCTTGGTGATGATTTTTTGGATCTCACTTCAAAAGCAAGGGCAAAAGAGCAAAATTAAAGGAAATAACATCAAACTGAAGTTTCTGCCCAGTAAAGGAAATCATCAACAAAATGAAAAGGCCACCTACCAAATGGGAGAAGATACTGGCAAATCATGCATTTGATAAGGGTTTAACATTCAAACATTAAAGAACTCACACAACTCAATAACAAAAAGACAAACAACCTGATTTTCATGTGAGCAAAGGATCTCCATAAACATATTTCCAAAGACATACAGATGGCCAACCGACACATGAAATGATGCTCAACATCATTCATCATCAGGAAACTGCAAATCAAAACCACAATGAGATACCACCTTATACCTGTCAGAACAGCTAGTATCAGAAAGACAAGAAGGAAGTGTTGGCAAGGATGCAGTGAAGAGGGAAGCCTCATGCATTCTTGGTGGAAATGTAAACTGATGCAACCGTACAGGAACCAGTATGGAGGTTCCTGTAAAAAAATTAAAAAGAGAACTACCATATGATCCAGTAATTCTATTTGTGGATATCTCCCTGAAGGAAAAAAAAAAAAAAACTAATTTGAAAAGACATGCACCCCTGTGTTCACTGCAGCACTATTTACAATAGCCAACATACAGAAACGATCTAAGTGTCCATGGTCTGATGAATGGATAGAGAAGATGTGTTATGTGTATACAACAGAATACTACTCGGCCATAAAAAAGAATGAAATCTCACCATCTGTGATAACACAGATGGACCCTGAGGGTATTCTGCTGTGAAATAAGCCAGAAAGATAAAGACAAATACCGTATGATTTCACTTATATGTAGAATCTAATAAATAAGACAAACATGCAAACAAAACTCACAGAGAACAAATTTGTGGTTGCCAGAGGGGAGAGGAGGTTTGGAGGTCAGCAAAATGGGTGAAGGGAGTAAAAAAGTATAAACTTCGGTCAAGGGAATGTAATGCTTGGTGACTATAGTCAATAATACAATATGTATTAGATAACTAAGCATTGTTAATAGAGTAAATCTTAAAAGTTCTCATTGAAAGAAAAAATTTGGGAGGACAGCTTTGTAACTTTGTATGGTGAAAGATGGTAACTGTACTTGTGGTGATCCTTCTGCAATGTATACAAACAATCATGCATTATGTTATACAGCTGAAACTAACATCATGTTACATGTCAGTTATACTTCGATAAAAAGGAAAGTGTCAGGCTCTATGCAGAGCCTTTAAATAGAGTAAGAATATGCTGAACAAATTCCTTTTTTTTTTTTTTTAAGATTTTATTTATTTGATAGAGCACAAACAGGAGGAACAGCAGAGGGAGAAGCAGGCTCCCTATCCCAGGACTCTGGGATCATGACCCGAGCCAAAGGCGGATGCTTAATCGACTGAGCCACCAAGGTGCCCCTGAACAACTCCTTTAGAACACTGAATAGGGAAAGATTTTCTGATGTGTTTTTGGATTAAGAGTTGAAATTACACAAAGTAGTTAGCCATGCAGTATCAGCAGAAGAGGAGCCCAGAGTGGGAAACTAATCCAACAGTCTGAACATGGGAACAGCTCTGGATCTGTTTGAGGAATAAAAAGATCAGTAAGAC
Source organism: Neogale vison (assembly GCF_020171115.1). NCBI lineage: Eukaryota > Metazoa > Chordata > Mammalia > Carnivora > Mustelidae > Neogale > Neogale vison. Next base: position 108,916,872 of record NC_058097.1, on the reverse strand, counting down.
TAAGGAGACAGCAAAGTGGAGAGAGGAGAGAGAGATGTGAAATTAACAAGGAGGTAATTAACAAGGGAGGCATTAGGATGAAGCCTGTAATATAACTTTTAAGTTTTTGATTAAAATTAGAAAGGACAAAATGTTTTCATATTTTGCTAAGACTGCATCAACCAACTATATTGAAATGTCCTGTTTCGGTCATTTACCTTCACTAATTTTCTTAACCTCTGAGCCTCAGCTCTTCTACCAGCAAAAACAGAGAAAATACTTACCTCACAATAAGCACTTATGAAAGGCCTGCAGTTTCTAATAAACTGGTACTCAATACGTGTTCTGCTCCCATTTCCATGCACCTTGACCAGGCTTATCTTCAGGGTAGGCAGGAATTACGGACTTTAAGTAGATCATCACCTTTGGATAACTCCCGGAAACCAACCACCACAACTCCTACCATCCTGGCTTATGCCACTGCTACCTTCCCAGTCCTGCATAGTCTCCAACTGATGACCAAAGGATAAAGAAAAGGCAGCAGGCCCCTCAAGAATATGGTGACCCTGGGCGCCTGGGTGGCTCAGTGGGTTAACCGCTGCCTTCGGCTCAGGTCATGATCTCAGGGTCCTGGGATCGAGTCCCGCATTGGGCTCTCTTCTCAGCAGGGAGCCTGCTTCCCTCTCTCTCTCTGCCTGCCTCTCCGTCTACTTGTGATTTCTCTCTATCAAATAAATAAATAAAATCTTTAAAAAAAAAAAAAAAAGAATACAGTGACCCACAATCTGCAAAAGCTACAGTATCCTCCCACCCCACCTTCCAAGGTCCAAATCCAGCAGAGCTCCCAATATGAATTTATATTTTATCCGGGGCTACACACACCAACCCACCTGTTCTCCCTATTTATTTATTTTTAAAGATTTTATTTATCTGACAGAGAGACAGCGAGAGAGAGCACAAGCCAGGGGAGCAGGAGAGGGAGATGCAGGCTCCCCAGGGAGCAGGGAGCCCAGTGCAGGACTCCATCCCACAACCCTGGGATCATGGTTGAGAGGGAGCCCAATGCAGGACTCCATGCCACAACCCTGGATCATGACCTGAGCCGACTCAGACATTTACCTAACTGGGCCACCCAGGCGACCCCTGTTCTCCCTATTTAAAGATAAATGCGTTAACCTCAGAGAGTTTAGGTTAAAATGTAGTTATTCGCCTAATACCTCTGAAAAAACATATACTTTCTTTCAACAAAACTAAAATTGCTTAATCTTACACACAATACCCAACCTATAACACGCAATCAATAAATGTTAATGATAATTCACCAAAAAAACCACTCCTCATAATATAACATTTAAAATATCACAAGTTAAAAAATGTCTCCAATCAAGTGTTTACTTGATTCGCTTGCATTTTCAAGCTAGTACCGTGTACCTTTCACAAATATTATTCATCCCTCCCTCAAACATGACCTTATGAAGATCATTTGCAGATTAAATGTCTGCTCTTAAGATCTTTTTGAGATGAATCATCACATGACAAGGGAAATCAGTATTCCACTAACAACTCGTGAGTTTTTAACACCAACACAGACCATAAAGAAAATATTTAAGTAGACTTACTCTTTTGATACTAAAATCTCCTAGAAAGGAAAATGCCCTCAACACGTATAACCTCTAGGAAAATGTTCAAAAAAGGCTCTGTGACTAATTTAACAGTTAACAAACATCAAAAGTGAAAACCTGCCTTTATTTACTTTAATTTCCAGTCATAGCTAGCTAGTTAAAGCATAAATGGACACTGAGCTCCAAAAACATTCACCAAAAAATTTCTAAAAAGCTAAAACATTTTCCTGTTCAGTGTGTCCTCCATTTGGCCAACTTTATTTGGCCTTCCGAGTCTTGCAATGGCAAAAATGGCTTCCTTTTGTTTACTTTTGCCTGTACATTTACAGCATCACTCAAAACAATGCCAAAAAGAAACGTGCTCTGGGAAAGCAACAGCATCCTTGTACGGCTGCCACACAGTTCATTCATAAGAGCTTTCTCATTGGCCTCACTCCTCCCTTTGCTTCTGCCAAGCCTCAATGGTCAATAGAAAAACTTTGGAAAGTGCTATGATCACAATAAAAAATGAATAAAATTATGCTTGGAAACAGCTAAATTTATAAAAAGAGAAAAGTTACCAAGAACAGTGCCTAAGCCTAATTCTATTCTGAACACAGACTCTTCTGTACCACTAAGGAACCTGAATTTCCAATTAGACAGAAAACTAACCATATAGGACTATGAATGACTAAGTATTTTTAGCTCTGCAAACCTCAACTTATCCGTGGAACGGTTTTTCATTTCAAACATTTCATACGATAAAATGTGATTAAAATAAGCTTTATGCTTAGAAATGAGTATTCAGTTGGTTGAGTTGATCTTAAAACACGTAAAATCTGGTTACAGTTTTTAAAGTTAAAGACTCCATATTGCTCAAGGGAGCAGGAGGTATGGCAGAAAGGACCCCAGGTCCGGAGACCTGGGCTCTAGCCTGATGACCAACATTATTTGGCTATGCTGACCTTAACCAAGTTTACTGACCTCTCTGGATCTCAATTTCTGCCTCTATAAATGAAAGAGATCAATTAATTTCTAAAGCCTCTTTAGACTTTAATTTTTTAACATCTTCTTAAAGCTTCAGGTTTAGAAACTCACCAACACAGAAACCTGAAAACGGTTAACAGTATTACAACTATATACTGTGAAGCTTTTAAATGTTTTCTAAAGAGAAATCAGAAACCTGTACTTTTTTTTTTTAAGAAACCTATCATCACAGATAATGGCCCAAAGAAAAAAGCCTTTTACTTCTAATTACTATTCTCCATTATTGATTTCTCAAAACTCCATTCAGGGACTTGAACTATAATTACTACCTAACACTTCTCAAATACCACCCAACACTATTTATTAAAGACACTATGCCACTTATAACTAATTACCAATCTCATTACTTTCATTTATCACATTAGCTGCAGGAAAAAAATCCAACACAGTGTAGAATATTAAATAACCTACACGTACTGATAGTTTAACCATGCAGTTTTTATACACAGATTCTATTTTTTTTTTTATTTTAAAGATTTTTATTTATTTATTTGACAGAAATCACAAGTAGACGGAGAGGCAGGCAGAGAGAGAGAGGGGGAAGCAGGCTCCCTGTTGAGCAGAGAGCCCGATGCGGGACTCGATCCCAGGACCCTGAGATCATGACCTGAGCCGAAGGCAGCGGCTTAACCCACTGAGCCACCCAGGCGCCCCACAGATTCTATTTTTTAAAGAAAAATATAATTCTCCACCCAGACTTATCAGTGCAACTTCAAACAGAATACTCAGCAGATTATAGAGATTAAATGATTTTAGAGATAAATACTAGAGATTAAATGATTTTAGCATCACTTTTGGATGTCAGACCCTCATTAAGATACAACTGTGGCTTAGGATAGTACAGAGGCACTGATGTGCTCTCAAGTTCCTTCCCTTCCCAATCCCTTGTCTTGTCTCATCAGGAATGAAGTGAAGTTTCGCCTAATGATTTCCACGGACACTTCCCAGGGTCCTTTGTATACCTTCGGTTAGATCACCAGATTCTAAGTACACTGGGTCATCTTTAACTCCCCAGCACCTGACAAACAGCTTGTGTCCAATTTTAGTATATGTGCTGCCGAAGCGAGCACTACAGCTTGTGTCCCATAAAAGTGTATGGACAGATGCCAACATAATTTTAAAAATTTTTTTTTATTTTTTATTAACATATAATGTATTATTAGCCCCAGAGGCACAGGTCTGTGAATCACCAGGTTTACACACTTCATAGCACTCACCATAGCACATACCCTCCCCAATGTCCATAACCCAACCACCCTCTCCCTACCCCTGATTTTCATCTAAGGTACCAAGGAATCGTATTTAAATCAACAAACTAGACAAGGATCATGAGTGGAAGCAAATTTTTTAGAGGGCAACGTGCTAATACATATATATATATATTTTTTTTAAGATTTTATTTATTTATTTGACAGAGAGAGATCACAAGTAGGCAGAGAGGCAGGCAGAGAGAGAAGGAGGAGGAAGCAGGCTCCCTGCTGAGCAGAGAGCCCGATGCGGGACTCGATCCCAGGACCCCGAGATCATGACCTGAGCCGAAGGCAGCGGCTTAACCCACTGAGCCACCCAGGCGCCCCTAATACATATATATTTTAAAACTTGAATGTATGGGGGCGCCTGGGTGGCTCAGTGGGTTAAGCCGCTGCCTTCGGCTCAGGTCATGATCTCAGGGTCCTGGGATCGAGTCCCGCATCGGGCTCTCTGCTCAGCAGGGAGCCTGCTTCCCTCTCTCTCTCTCTTCCTGCCTCTCTGTCTACTTGTGATTTCTCTCTGTCAAATAAATAAAATAAAATCTTTAAAAAAAAAAAAAAACTTGAATGTATGAGTCTTCTGATCCAGCACATTTCATTTCTAGGAGTTTATTCTAAAGAAATATTTAGAAACTGCATAATGGGTAGTCACCACAGCACTGTTCCTAATATTAAAAATCAGAAACAGGGGCGCCTGGGTGGCTCAGTGGGTTAAGCCTCTGCCTTCGGCTCGGGTCATGATCTCAGGGTCCTGGGATCGAGTCCCGCATCGGGCTCTCTGCTCAGCAGGGAGCCTGCTTCCTCCTCTCTCTCTGCCTGCCTCCCTGCCTACATGTAATCTGTCTGTCAAATAAATAAAATCTTTTAAAAAAAAAAATCAGAAATAATCTAAAAGACTATCAATATGAATTTATTAGATAAACATATAATTATAAAATCTTATACAATCCTTAAAAAAAAAAAAAAAGAATTCAGGAAGACCTGTATGTGGTATTAACATGGTAAATCTCCATAATACAGCAGATTTTGAAAAAGCAAAACAGAGCGCCTGGGTGGTTCAGTGGGTTCAAGCCTCTGCTTTCAGCTCAGGTCATGATCCCATGGTCCTGGGATCCAGCCCCACACTGGGCTCTCTGATCCGCGGAGAGCCTGCTTCCTCCACTCTCTCTCTGCCTGCCTTTCTGCCTACTTGTGATCTCTGTCTGTCAAATAAATATATAAAATCTTTAAAAAAAAAAAAAAAGAAGAAGAAGAAGAAAAAGAAAGAAAGAAAAAGAAAAACATTCTAGAACCATTTTTATTTAAAAACCCACTTTTCGGGCGCCTGGGTGGCTCAGTGGGTTAAGCTGCTGCCTTCGGCTCAGGTCATGATCTCAGGGTCCTGGGGATCGAGGCCGCATCTGGCTCTCTGCTCAGCAGGGAGCCTGCTTCCTCCTCTCTCTCTGCCTGCCTCTCTGCCTGCTTGTGATCTCTCTCTGTCAAATAAATAAATAAAATCTTTAAAAAAAAAAATAAAAACCCACTTTTCCTTAAAAAATGTATATTCTGAGGGTGCCTGGGTGGCTCAGTGGGTTAAGCCTCTGCCTTCACCTCAGTTTGTGATCTCAGGGTCCTGGGATCCAGCCCCTCAACAGGCTCTCTCCTCAGCGTGGAGACTGCTTCCCCCCGCCCTGCCTGCCTCTCTGCCGACTTGTGATCTGTCAAATAAATAAATAAAATCTTTTAAAAAATGTATATTCTAAGTACAATTTACTTTTGAAATTTAAGAATAATTAAAATCTTCAACATAAGTGAAATATACTACTGCTATTTCTCAAGAAAGAAAAAAAGTCTGTTAGGCTCACCTAAAATAAAAGCAACTGTGGAATGGAAACTTGCTACTTCAAGCATGTTCCCTGGGGCCAGCTGCATGGACATCACCCAGGAGCTGGTCAGGAATACAGAATCATGGGCCCCACCCCAGGTTTACTCAGCCTCTACCTTTTTAACAAGATCCCCAGATGGTCTGGGGGCACATGGGTGGCACAGCTGGTCAAGCATCCAACTCTTTGTTTAGGCTCAGGTCATGATCTAAAGGTCATGAGACCAAGCCCTGCATTAGGCTCCCACTCAATGTAATCTGCTTGAGCTTCTCCCTCTCTCCTTCTGCCTCTGCCCCTCCCCATCCTCTAAAAAATAAATAAGTCCACCCTGGGCGCCTGGGTGGCTCAGTGGGTTAAGCCGCTGCCTTCGGCTCAGGTCATGATCTCAGGCTCCTGGGATCGAGTCCTGCATCGGGCTCTCTGCTCAGCAGGGAGCCTGCTTCCTCCTCTGCCTCTCTGCCTGCTTGTGATCTCTCTCTGTCAAATAAATCAATAAAATCTTAAAAAATAAAAATAAAAATAAAAATAAAAAATAAATAAGTCCTAACCACCACCCCCCACAATGGTCTGAATTCATATTAAAGTGAGAAGCACTGGCTTATAAGAAATCACCTAACATGGGATGCCTGGGTGGCTCAGTTGGTTGGACGACTGCCTTCAGCTCAGGTCATGATCCCGGAGTCCCGGGATCGAGTCCCACATCAGGCTCCCAGCTCCATGGGGAGTCTGCTTCGCTCTCTGACCTTCTCCTCGCTCATGCTCTCTCTCACTGTCTCTCTCTCAAATAAATAAATAAAATCTTTAAAAAAAAAAAAAAAGAAATCACCTAACAAGAGTCTGAACACCAGACGAAAGTATTAGCTAGGTGACTTAGGTTACTTAATCTCTCTGAATCTCAATTCCATTCTCCTCAAACACACTATTTTGAGATTCCTGATGTATCAGCAGATGTGAACTGTAAACTGCTGCTCTACAAGGGACGATTAGAACTCAATTATCAGTCTTAGTGAGTAAATGCTAAAAAGTCAGTAACTTGCTCAAGTTGATCTATCTTTCATGGGCAGTGCTGTCCATTCAACCTTCTCAGAACCTAGCTTAGGGAAAGGGACTAAGGACTGGAGAGATGGAACCCAAACTGTAGACAGTATGTACCTCTGGAGAGGTAGTCACGTGTGGGCAGGAGAGGAATAGGGGACTTTTACATTTTGTTCTGTATGATTCATATGTCATTTTTCACAAAGAGTGCTACAACAGATACTGCTATTCAAAGTAGGAAGAGGCGGGAATTAGGATCCTATCCCATTCACTAAAGTATCAATACCCTGGCCTTGTTTTAAGACTTCCTCATGCCTGGGGCGCCTGGGTGGCTCAGTGGGTTGGGCCGCTGCCTTCAGCTCAGGTCATGATCTCAGGGTCCTGGGATCGAGTCCCGCATAGGGCTCTCTGCTCAGCAGGGAGCCTGCTTCTCTCTCTCTCTCTCTGCCTGCCTCTCCATCTGCCTGTGATCTCTCTCTGTCAGGTGAATAAATAAAATCTTTAAAAAAAAAAAAAAAGACTTCCTCATGCCTGATCCCAGAGCCAGAGCAAAGGCAGTATTCAGAGGTGGGTCTGAGAAGGGGACCAGGCAGTAGAGTCTGCAAAGTAAGAGTCACTGTCCATCCTAAAAAGCTTGCAGAGAGGAGACCCAGAGTCATCGTGGATTTCTTCTAAAGGAATCACAGGAGCATCTATGACTGTGGCACCAAATCTTCCCAGGGCTTGAAATCCCCAGTGGGTGTATACCACCAATGCCATCGTTAGCACCCCTTTCCCTTCCTCCCTTTGGAAGCTGCTGCAGGAAGGAACACTGTGTGGACAGAGCTGAGGCTGGCTTCCAGTGCTCCTGGTTGACTACTCCCACCTATTTCCTTCCAGCACAAAATGTGCTAATCATGAAAACATTTCACAATGACTTGCTTGTTATAATCCCCCTACTTCCAACAAACCTAATGTAGATCAGAATTAACAACTTCATTAAAAAGTAGGATTGAAGTTTAAACTCAGTTTTCGGGGCACCTGGGTGGCTCAGTGGGTTAAGCCTCTGCCTTCGGCTCAGGTCGTGATCCCAGGGTCCTGGGATCGAGCCCCGCATCGGGCTCTCTGCTCAGCAAGGAGCCTGCTTCCTCCTCCCTCTCTCTCTGCCTGCCTCTCTGCCTACTTGTGATCTCTGTCTGTCAAATAAATAAATAAAATCTTTTAAATAAAAAATAAAAAATAAACTCAGTTTTCAAGTTAATACTTCATTTATTATTCTTTTAATGATCTAGGTTAATCATTAGGGAAATGGTTTTTTTTTCCATAGTATAAACGTTACTAAGGGGGCACCTGGGTGGCTCAGTCGATAGATGTCTGCCTTCGCCTCGGGTCATGATCCCGGGACCCCACTGGGATCAAGCCCCACATCGGGCTCCCTGCTCTGCGGGAGGCCTGCTTCTCCCTCTCCCACTCCCCCTGCTTGTGTTTCCTCTCTCACTGTCCCTCCGTCAAAAATAAATAAATAAAATCTTTTTTAAAAAGTTACCAAGTTGTTATGTTTGAATAGAACAGTGAAGAGTAAGGGACCAATCTGCCATGATTTATCAGGCTTAATGTATATATACTAACAACAAACCTACTACATACTAAAAACAGGTTTTACTATATAGCAAGAGTTACCAAACACGTCAACCAAAGTTACAAAATGAACAGATTCTCTTCTTCCCTGACCCAACCTCACTTTTATTCTATATATACCTACCAAGTTATCACAAATCACGTGAAATGCTCAAGCAATCTCGTGTTTCACAAGGAATTACAAAGAATTTTACATCCTGGGACGCCTGGGTGGCTCAGTTGGTTGGACGACTGCCTTCGGCTCAGGGCGTGATCCTGGAGTCCCGGGATCGAGTCCCGCATCAGGCTCCCAGCTCCATGGGGAGTCTGCTTCACTCTCTGACCTTCTCCTCGCTCGTGCTCTCTCTCACTGTCTCTCTCTCTCAAATAAATAAATAAAATCTTTAAAAAAAAAAAAAAAAAAAGAATTTTACATCCTTTGGGGGAGGCCTTAACAGCACAATCGTGTTTTACAATGACTATGTATTATTACCTTTAAAACAGAGAAAGGTAGGGCGCCTGGGTGGCTCAGTGGGTTAAGCCGCTGCCCTCAGCTCAGGTCATGATCTCAGGGTCCTGGGATCGAGTCCCACATCGGGCTCTCTGCTCAGCAGGGAGCCTGCTTCCTCCTCTCTCTCTCTCTCTGCCTGCCTCTCTGCCTACTTGTGATCTCTCTCTGTCAAATAAATAAATAAAATCTTTAAAAAAAAAAAAAAAAGAGAGAAAGGTAAAAGTACTTTGAGTAAATGGTACCTTAAGCCATCACTCAAAAGAGATTCCCTACCTGATTCTCCCTAATTCATCACACAGAGAATGAGGAGGGACTATGTTTTGAGCTCATTTTATTTTGTTAACTGTTTGCTTGCACTTCATTCACCAACTACCCCATGTCAGGCCCAGGAACTGAAATTAAGACAAAGCCTTGGTCCTGAAGAGCTCTACTGGACGGTAAAATAGATGGACAAAGAAAAGTCATAAATGATGCCAGAGGTAACATGCATTGAGTATAATGGGAAAATAAAGTGCACAGGCCTCTGAGACCACCATGCAAAGTAACCGGTACACATAATTTGGAGACACACAAACCCTTAACCTGAAAGTAGAAGACAAATGGTATTTCACTGAATGATATTAAAGGCTATCCTAGTATCACTCAAGAGAACATCTACTTCGCTTGAGTGTGTGAACGGCGGAACGTAAGTGTACATGAAGATTGTTTTATACCTACACAGGTCACTTTCTGAATAAATGGCTTTTTGTTACTGAGGCTCTGCTGTATACCTAAGAAGGTACTGTATGGAGGGAATAACTAAGCCTCAGGAGATAGGTGATCCTGGATTCCAAGTCAGCCTCCAAACTCACTAAATTAAATTACCTAACTTCTCTGAGCCTGTCTCCTTCTATAAGACACACATGATACCACCAAAGGGCTACTGCAAAAAATAAGTTTAATGAAATTAAAATGTATTCCCACCCCCACATCTTATCTTTTCAGTTATTTCTTTGGAACATACAAAACAATTTAATATATGTGCTGCCAAAGCGAGCACAATACAAAACAAATGAAATATTTACAAAGCATTTCCTATTGAGTAAGCCTCATGACTGGACACTGCAGGAAGTTAGCAGACTATAGTTGCTGTCCTCATGGAGTTTACAATCTTGTATGTACGCTATGTTTAAACTTAAGAGATCTCCTATCGCTTTGTACATATTTACATGGTCCCTTATCACTATAATGTAATCTCCTGGAAGGTAATTTACACCTAGCACTATGCTTGGGACTTAGCATGCAAAGGAAGGAAGCTGAGAAGGGGAGGAGGAAATAGTCCAATGAAATATACTGAATCATAAATTCTATTTAGTGCACCTTACTTCTAAAATATAGAAAGGTACTTTTGGGGGAGGGGGCAGGTAGGACAAAGAGAAGATAGGTAGTAGAAGGAAGAATCACCTTTCGAAAATACTTTTTTAGGGGTGCCTGGGTGGCTCAGTGGGCTAATGCCTCTGCTTTCAGCTAGGGTCATGATCCCAGGGTCCTGGGATAGAGCCCTGCATCAGGCTCTCTGCTCAGCAGGGAGCCTGCTTCCCTTCCTCTCTCTACCTGCCTCTCTGTCAACCTGTGATCTCTGTCAAATAAATAAATAAAATCTTAAAAAAAAAAAAAAAAACTTTTTTAAACTCATGACTTAAAAGGAAGCTTTTTCCCTTATAAATCATAAGGGAATTATAATTTTTTAAAATATTTATTTATTTCAGAGAGCTGCAGGAAGGGGTGGGGGAAGGGAGACCGAGAGAAAACTCAGGCTGACTGCCAACTGAGCCGGACATAGGGCTCAATCTCACGACCCAGAGATCATGACCTGAGCGGAAACCAAGAGTCAGATGCTTAACCGATTGAGCCACCCAGGTGTCCCATAAATTCTTTTATAAATTATATCCCATTAAGGGATGCCTGGGTGGCTCAGTTGGTTGGACGACTGCCTTTGGCTCAGGTCATGATCCCGGAGTCCCGGGATCGAGTCCCGCATCGGGCTCCCAGCTCCATGGGGAGTCTGCTTCACTCTCTCTGACCTTCTCCTCGCTCATGCTCTCTCTCACTGTCTCTCTCTCAAATAAATAAATAAATAAAATCCTTTTTTTTTTAAAATAAATAAATAAATAAATAATATCCCATTAAAAAAAATCAACACCTTCATGTTCTAGTGATATAAGCCAATTCAAAATAAAAACAGAGTACAAACATAGTACACCCAGCATGATGCTCTACTCCAGAGATGGGCGACCTACAATCTCCAGCCTTCTTTTAAACCTGCAAACTAAGAACAGCTTTTACATTTTTAAAGAGTTATAAAACAAAAGCAAAGAAAACAAGACTAAGTGGGTCCAGCAAAGCCTAAAATATTTACTGTCTGTCCCTCGACAAAGTTCGCCAACTCCTGCTCTACTTCCTAACAGAATTTTGAATCTCTCACCAAACTAAATATTTCAATACTTCCGAGCTGACATTTAAGGCAATTTATAGGATTTCTCTCCACTCCCCTGCCCACTTGGCTCTTACTAGCCACTTTCTTCACACACAAGTATTCACACAAATATTAATTACAATATACGAGGCTAGCACCAAAAAACCCCAGAGGCTGACCATGTCTTTTGTTAAATAACAAGTGCTCTAGGACAAGCATTTTCCCAACAATGAGTTTAAGTTCCACAATGGATTAGTAAAATCGGGCCTATGTTGACCAGAACCCATGACTTATGCCAACTTCTCCATCTGCACATATTCAATATTGGGGGAGGGGAGGACACCAACAGTTCCCAGTGCAAAGTCAATAAACTGATTATTAATAGGCTGGAGTACCATTCATCTAGCTTCAATAACAAGGACAAAACAGGAAATAGAAGGTGACAAGAACCAAATTCAGTAACTGTGTGGGACACCTGTGGATTTGAGAGTTAAGTTCTTTACCACTTACATCATACCACACGAAGACAAGGAGGGTTACTGACACATTTAAGACTCTAACAGTAAAAAAGTGGGGAAAAAAACCACTTCTGAAAGCATAGAAGAGACCGTTCAATCTAATAGGAAAGTACCCAAAATCTGGAGAGCAGTATGAACCTATCAGATGAATACATCAGAAAGAATTAAGTTTTATTTCAGCATGATTAGTAATATGTGATATGGGGCACAGAAGAGTACTAAAAATTACCTCCTAGGACAAGCGACACAAGGAATAAAACATTCCTCTCCCAACACTAGAAAGGAAAAGCTAAGTGTCCACTTTCCCTAAACTATCAAAACCTGAGAAGCACTCAAAATGAGTATTCTTCCCCATTAAACACTCTGCAGAAAAAATCCATTAAAAAATCCATACACATACTTTAAGAAACAAAGGAATAAAACTTCAAGAAGGATCTTATTGAACTACTTTACAGAGATTCAAAAGTCTGAGAAAAAGTCTGTCATTTTTAAGGAAAGGTCTCTAGTCAACAGTTTCGATATACCACTTACACACATCTTAAATGAGAAACTAAAAATACAAATTTTTTTTCTATTCCAGGAGAACCTTAGTCCTTACCTATAAAATCTCTAAAATGTAACCCTACAAACTTCAGATACTGAATACATTGGATAATTTTTTAAAAAGTGTTCAATGAATTCAAAGTGTCCTTTCTATGCCTAACTTTCTGTAATGGTTTTATTATGACTTCTAATAATAAAATTAGCACTACACCACCAATATAATGAACATACAAATACTGGGATCATTCATTACAGTACCAGATTATTTAACATTAGAAACACTAGAAACCCGGGACACCTGGGTGGCTCAGTTGGTTAAGCAGCTGCCTTCAGCTCAGGTCATGATCCCAGTGTCCTGGGATCGAGTCCCACATCGGGTTCCTTGCTCTGCAGGGAGCCTGCTTCTCCCTCTGACTCTGCTTCTCTGTCTGCCTGTGCTCGCTCTCGCTCTCTCTGACAAATAAATAAATAAAATCTTAAAAAAAAAATTAAAAATTAAAAAAAAAAACACTAGAAACCCAAATGGCTCAGGAATCACTTGTATGCACTCCAGGAGTGTTAATTCACGCACCGGACTTATTAAGCATTTATATAGAACATTTTTATTTGCCAAGTGTTTCATAATCATTTTTATTAGCTGTTTTACTCCAAAAGAATCCATGAAGAACTTACAGAAGAGGAACCTAGACCTAGAGGAACCAAAGAAAACCAAGTTTATTCTGGAGGAAATAACACCATTCTCTTACAATATGCCAGATACTCTTAATTACTTTTCATTGGCAATATGAAATTTTTCAAGAAATAAGCTATGCATTAATGAATGTGAAAAAATATTAAGGAAACACTGCACTGAATTCTCTGGAAATGCTTAAACACTCTGAAGTACTCTGGAACACTATAGTTCTTTACCACAGACACAATGAAGAAGTAAAATTCTCTTAAACGGCGAACTTAATGGCCAAATATAAAAGGGTATTTTTTACACTTGTTTTTAAAAAAAGGTAATCGAAGCTCACGAACAAGCTTAAAGCCAGGTCCTGCAACAAGGAGTCAGGTCCACCACGAAAAAACTAGAACCCAGCTAAAAGCAGCGTGAGGAGGAAGTTCTGGAAGCAGCCAGAATCTGGAAGGAGCCTGAAGCTGCTGTGCAGCCCGCTCAGTGAATACATCTTTCCGAAGATAATGGTTCTAACCAAACTTGTGGTTTAATCTCAGCACCAGCAATGGATCCCATCCAATGTTTTGGAGGATGAAAACTTGCCCCAGCGCTAGACGTGGAGGAAAGTTCTTCCTTGGCCCATTTAAACATCCGAATTTCTTTTATCTTGGTGTTACATCTTAACGAGAAAAACTGTGCGCGCCGCGAGCGCAGTTTGCCTGCGGAGTTGTCCTGACCCCAGGTCTCTCAGTCAGAGCCCATCAACGTTAATTCCCGAGTCCGAGCTCGACTCCTCATCCAGCCAGCCCCAGCCGGTACATCGCACACTCTTTTCTTTGCCCTCCCTCTCCTTCCTACCTCCTGGGGCCAATTTCGTGACCCACATCCCTAGACCCCGCAGAGCCCCAACATAACCCCCCCATTATACTTCCGCCCTGGTGGCTTCCCAGTTAACCTTCACCCCAGCCCCCATCCCATCTTTGTCTCGTTACCCCAAATACAGCACCTCAACGTTCTAACCACTCCTAACCACAGCCCTTCCCCCACCGCCGACCCCCACCCTCCCGGTCTCTTCCCCACCCCCACGTCCCCCACCCCTCGGCTGGGTCACCCCAGCTCCTCGCCTCCCCAGCCCCGCATGACCCGTCCCCTCCCCCCAGCTTCCTCTGTCCCTTCCTTCCCCTCCCTCGGCCCCTCCGCCCACGCCCACCCCTGCTCCCGCGGGTCCCGGGCAGGCCTTTCACCTTGTCCATGAGCTTCCAGCACTTCTCCACCATCTTCTTGTCCACGGTGCCCGGCGGGTGGGGGCTGAGGTGATGGTGGTGGTGGTGGTGCGGCTGGAAGGCGTCCTTCATGAGCCCGATCAGGCCGCCGGAGCCCGAGCCCCCGGAGCCGCCGCCGCCCCCGGCCCCGGAGCTCTTTTTCACGTTGCCGGCCATGGCCCGGGGAGGGTTGGGGGCCCAGCCGCGTCCGCCGGCTCCGCTCCGCTGCGAGCGAGGGAAAGAAGGAGGGCGTGAAGGAGGGGCCTCTCCCGGCCGCCACCGCCGCCGCCGCCACCGCCGGCTGTCGGGGCGGAGGGAGGGGCGGCCGCGGGGACGGGAGTGGGCGGCGACGGGAGCGCGGGTCCGCGCGGGCGCGCCCCTTCCAAGAGCGCGAGCCCGGGGGCAGGAGGAGCGCGCGGAGCTCGGCGAAGCCGGCGGCCTGGTCCCGACTGGGTAGCGACCGCTCCTGCGCTACCCCCTTCCGAGTCACAGCTCCCGGAAAGCCGCGGCCAAGTTTCCGCGCCGCCTACCCCTCCCCTGCCCCGGGGGGCGGGCCCAGGCGGAACCTTTGCGCCTGCGCCCTCTGCTGGAGAAGCCGGGAAAGGAAGGGGGCGGGGTCTGGCAGGAGTCTGCGCACTAGACAGAAGCCAAGCCCTCCATGTTCCTTGTGGGCTGTAAGGTTGGTGCTTTTGAGGGGTTTATTGGGACATTTAAATGAAGACAGGTAGCAGTGGAAGGAACCTCGACGTCAAATCTTTCCCCCATACCTGACGGATGAGGAAATTGAGCTTAAAGTCATTTGCTTCTTCACACTGTTGGAGAAAAACAGAAGTTCTTTCCCCACTCCTTGGTGTTTTGAACTCATTAAGTCGGCACCAAGGACAAGAATGTGACAAGAACGTGACTGTTGCCGATATTCAAGCCTGATTACACCCCAGAAAGGCATGAGACACTCAGGCCGCAAGCTCTTCTTCCAGGCCTTTTGACTTTCTGAAAACAAAATACCTCCCCCTCCTTTTGGCTTCTGAACACTAGTTCCTTTTTCTGGGAATTGAGTATGTACTTAAGATTCCCCAGCTCAGCGCACTGGGCTCCACACATTGCGAGGCAGGTCAGTGCGGCCGGCCCAGGCCTTGACCACAGATGCTGTAAGACGGGTGTGAGCTCTGACCAGAGGAGTACTCGCTCCTCTTGTGGAACAGAAATGCAGTTCCCAGTCATTTCCACTTCTCTAATCTAAAAGTTCTGTTGGAAAAACTTTGAAAAAAAAAAAAGGGAACTTTCTTCCTAAAGAAGGAAGTGCCCTGCCTAATTTGCTAATATTCTGAGCCTCCTCTTTGGGAACTTGCAGGCTCTAGTGTGTCTGTAAGTACTCAGTTCCGTCTTAGATCCCCCACCTGGGTCTTCCACAAAGTCGTTGACTGATAAGGGAATTAACTTTATCGTGTGCTCCCGTCACAGTTGGGGAAAATCTCTCCGAACTCAAGTACCGATCAGCCAGACATCCTTGCTTTGCAATTCAATGGCCTTTACCTTAAGATTGATTAAGGAGTCAACATTATTTCCTATCAGTAGAATTTCCTTTAATCAGTTCCTACCTAGAGAGAGAAGAAATCTCCCAAGGGAAATCTAGACAAGCCTCTTAGATAATTGTCAAAACTTCCCATCTACCACCCTGGTTGCAAGCCCTCCCTTTCTCTCCCCTGATCTGTTTATTGAAACATTTTCCTCACTGGCTTCCCTGTCATCTCCAATCCATTCTGCTACCAGACCAGTCTTCCTGACGTATAGTTCTGATGGCATCAGAAAAAAAACTTCAGGGCGCCTGGGTGGCTCAGTGGGTTAAGCCGCTGCCTTCGGCTCAGGTCATGATCTCAGGTCCTGGGATCATCTTTTGAAAAAAAAAAAAAGAAAAAAAACTTCAATTCCTGATTGTCTCCTGGATGAAGTTAACAGTCATGATCTAACTCCAAACTACCTTGCAGTTTTATACTATTCCAATATGTATATCCTATGCTGCGTGAGTCACCAAGTCACAAAATACCACAATTCTTTCTTTTTTCATCACCATGGCTGAGAGTGTTCCCTCTGCCTAAAGTGTGTTACTGAAGGGGCACCTGGGCACCTGGGTGCCTCGGTGGGTTGGGCCTCTGCCTTCTGCTTGGCTCATTATCCCGGTATCCTGGGATCTCTCCTCGGCAGGGAGCCTACTCCCCTCTCCCTCTGCCTGCCTCTCGGCCTACTTGTGATCTCTCTCTCTCTGCCAAATAAATAAATAAACCCTTTTTTTAAATTTATTTTTTAAAAGATTTTATTTTTTATTTTTATTTTTTTTTTTTTAAAGATTTTATTTATTGGGACGCCTGGGTGGCTCAGTTGGTTAAGCAGCTGCCTTCGGCTCAGGTCATGATCCCAGCGTCCTGGGATCGAGTCCCACATCGGGCTCGTTGCTCAGCAGGGAGCCTGCTTCTCCCTCTGCCTCTGCCTGCCTCTCTGTCTGCCTGTGCTCGCTCTCTCTCTCCCTCTCTCTCTGACAAATAAATAAATAAACTCTTTAAAAATAATAAATAAATAAATAAAGATTTTATTTATTTATTTGACAGAGAGAGATCACAAGCAGGCCGAGAGGCAGGCAGAGAGAGAGGAGGAAGCAGGCTCCCTGCTGAGCAGAGAGCCCGATGCGGGACTCGATGCGGGACTCGATCCCAGGACTCTGAGATCATGACCTGAGCCGAAGGCAGCGGCTTACCCCACTGAGCCACCCAGGCGCCCCTAAATAAACCCTTTAAAAAAAAAAAAAAAAAGTGTGCTACTGAAGTCCTATCCATTCTTCAGAACCCAGCTCAAATATTTTCTTTCTCACCAGACATTCCAGCTAGAAATATCCTTTCCTCTTCTAAATTTCCATAACCCTATATTCTCACAGATGCCTCATATTAATTTATGCTATGCTCTCTGGTAGACTTTAGTCTTCCACAGTACCTAACATAGTATAAGTACACAGGGTATTTTCCCCCTCTTCATCAAATTTAATGGAATACAGGCAAGAAATTAACCCCTGGACCTATATGGGTTCCTCTGGGTCATCTACACATCGCTGGCTTCCTTTAAGGCTTCCAAGTTTTATTATTTCAGTACCACCTGGATAGAATGTAATGGTATAATTTATATTTTATTTCTGCTTGCAGGAGCCATATTTCTGGGGGCACCTGGGAGCCTGTGACTCTCAATTTCATCTCAGGTCATGAGGTCAAGCCCTGCATCAGCCTTATACTGGGTGTGGAGACGGCTTAAGACTCTCTCTCTGCTCCTCCACCCCCACCCCACAAGAAGAAGGAAAAACAAAAGCCATAGTTTAGGTTTTTGGTTTTTTTTTTTTAAGATTTATTTATTAGAGAGACAGAGAGAGCATGCAGGACACATGCAAACGGGGGAGCGGGACAGAGAATCTCAACAGATTGGGCGCTGTGCGGAGCCTGAGGGTTGGGCTGGGGGGGCGGGGCTCTATCTCATGACCCTGAGATGAGACCTGAAGCAAAATCAAGAGTCAGGTGCTTAACTGACTATGCCACTCAGGCGCCCTACAAAAGAGAAAAAGCCATATTTCCTTGAATATACAAATGACCTATCTCTCACATTTGAATAAACCAGAGAGAGTGATGGTTCTCTCCTCTGTGTCTCTTTGAAACTCCCAGAAGGGATCCTATTCAAAGGAAGACAGAGTTCTGTGGAGATGATCTTACCTATTCTCACTTCTGAGCTGAAGTTAATGAAAAAAGAAGGAAAGAATGACCTTTTTTTTTTCTCCCCCCACAATTTTACTTGGCATGTTTTCAACATATACTGAAGATGGGATTGGATTGTAGATTACAGTGTCATTTGCATTCTTGGCTTATTCGAGAGCCGGCTTGGTTTGTATCATCACATCATGTGACATGGGGCACTTTCTTACTCCATTTCACCTTCACCCAAACCACATCCTCATTCTGCACCCGAAAGTCAGTTGAGTGAACATATTTGAAAAGTAAATGCTCTTTGGAGGCATGATATGTTATTTGTTTTCTGTAAACCCTGTCCTCAAAATGCTGGCCCCTGCATCGGCGTAATGCGGAGATTACTCATTCTCTGGAAAATGACCCCAAACGGGCTTCTAGATGAGGAGAAGGACTGGGGCAAGAATCTCTATTGCATTTCTGTGCAAGGGGGAAGGGTTCAGGGAAGGAGGGGCGGAGAATAAATGAAAAACACACTTTGAGATGAGAGGAAAAGTATTCTCCAGATTTGGGAATTGTGCACAGAGTCATCTGACCCTGGGGTACAGGAACTGTAAGCCCCAGGAAAGGCAAGCCTGGTTCTTCTTTTTACGCTGTAAAATGTCTGAAGAATCAGAGAAGTACCCTGCAGCCACCAAGGTGACAGACAAATAAACACGAATCAGCAGCCACCTGAATCTGTCCACTCTCCAGAGGAAGGCTTTTTTTTTTTTTTTTTTAATTTATTTGACAGACAGATCACAAGTAGGCAGAGCAGCAGGCAGTGGGGAGAGGGGGAAGCAGGCTCCCTGCTGAGCAGAGAGCCCAATGCAGGACTCAAACCCAGGACCCTGGGATCATGACCTGAGCTAAAGACGGAGGCTCAACCCACTGAGCCACCCAGGCGCCCTGAAGAAGGCTTTTTAAATCCCAAATCTCAAAGCATTTCTTCAGATCTGCTCCTGACAGCAGGCAATTGATCAAAAGTGTTGACACAGAGAGAGAGAGAGAGAAATATCTAAAGGGTCTGCAGGTTCCTTGACCCACAAGAGGAAAATCCTGATGTTTCTGCTATTTTCATTCTAGCCAGTACGGTGCCCAGAGATCCAGGTGGCAGACGGATGACAAGGCTGTTGTAGCACAGAGCTGGAAGGAGGATGGGGATAAGGACAAGTCGCCCATCACACTCCCTTCCCTGAATTTGTTTTTCCAACCACTCATGACCCCAGCAAGTCGCTAGGAAGTATCCCCAAAAGGGAGACACCCCAGACATGGCCCAAGAATTTAAGTAGAAAAATTTAGGAGACGCCAGAAATCAAGTAAGTCCACTAGAGGGAGCCCTGACCAACTCAGGACTGAGGGGAGCCTGGCAAAGCAGCTTCACAGCACCCGACTGAGAATCAGCCACATTAGGGAACAGGGGAAGCAAGGCAATAAATTAAGTCCCCACAAGGGAAGATAGCCCTGTGAATACCCAGCTAAAATCCGGTCCTTCCAGGATTTACAGCATCAAAGACTTAAAGACCAGGAAACTGAGGTTGAGCAAAATTAAATGGCTTGTCAGAGTTTACACAACCGGAAGGGGGACTAGAACTCATGGCTCTTGTCTCTAACCAATATCCTTTCTTCTACATTTGTCTCCCTCTATGTCAGCACCCTGGAGTCCATGGGTCTACCTCTCCTCTGTGTTGCCTTTCTCTGAAGTGAGAAACTCCTTCAGCTACATTCTGCACTTCTTTCCCTCATACACTGCAGAACACCTTTCCAAAGCCTAATAATGCCATGTGCTCCCTCATGAGCCCTAGAGATATAAATCACCTAGAGCTACTGTCAGCCCTTTTCCTCTGTGTCAGCACAACAGCATCCTGTCAGATGTGAAAATCTGTCATTTGTATGTCTCGGAACTTCAGGCACTGCTAAGTGAAAATAAAGCATAGTTAACTGGTTCCAAAGCTCTTTCTCCTCAAAATACATTTAGGATTTAGGGATAAGGAGAGAAGCGACCCTCCAGGACCTCGCTATTTTAAGCTTTGTGCTTGGCACATTCCACCTGCCTATGAGCTCCATGTTTCCCAGTTACCTGGACAACATTTGGTCTCCAATTTCACCCAACCGTGCAGTTCTCAGTCCTGCCCTCAAAGGAAATTTGCCACCCTGGATTGGCTCCCAGAACCCAGGCTCCTCCTCAGGCTCTGAGCTGGTTGGGCCTTTTCTCTGCCCCTCCCACGAGTGGGTCACCCCACAGGGAGACACAGCAGAGGCCAGAGAGGATCCTACAGGTAAGAAGAGGCAGGGCAAGGATGATGGGAAGAGGGAAGGGACAAGTACTGAGATTTATTTTCTCCAAAAGACGACTGAGAGGAGTGATTTCTGCTCATAGAACCTGACTGATAGAAAGAAACAGCTCCACCCTCCCCAAATACCAGCCTTGCCTAAAGTTCCAAGGAGTCCAAGCATGGAAGCTTCTGGAAAGTAGAAGAGAAAGACTTGGAGACTAGAACTCTAACTTTCCTAGGACTCCTGGTTCAGTCCAGGAGTCAGGAAAGGAGCCCCATGCCCAGGCTTAAATATGAGTCCTCTCCCTCCCTAGGACAGCAAGGAGATGCCACCCAAAACCAAAGGAAAGGGGAAGAAAACTGGGGCACAGAAGAAGAAAGAGAATGCGGGCGCTGGTGAGTCAGGGTGGCTGGAGGTGAGTGCCTCCTGCTTCTCCATGCTCTGGCTTAGAGACTAAGCAGAGGTGCTCCAGAGAGAACGAAGCCCTCTGCATGACAAGACAGAGTTTTCATGCCCCTCCCTCTTCATGTCTTCCCCCTGCCCCCAGGTTCTATGGAGCTGGGAAATTGGGGAAATCAGCACACACCCGCTCCGTGGTGCCCTTCTGGCTCTGTGCCTTCCTTAATACATTCATCACCCATATTCCAAGTACCTACTCTGTGCTGGGTAGCCAGGACACAGGCGTGACCTCGGTAGCCTCGCCATCAGAGATCCCTTGTTTAGAGGCCCTCAGAGCTGCAGGGAAAAAGTCCAAGGTGTAGGCTGAGGATGGGGAGACATGAGGAAGGCTGAGATCATGATAAGCTGAGATTTTGCCAACTTGCCAGGGCAGATGTGGAGGCCAAGTCCGCATACCGGCGGGTAGTGATGGAGAAGAAGCTGCTCCAAGACCACCTGGGTAAGAAGGGTAGAGGCTCTGGGACACCAGAGGTGGGACAATGGGGCAGTTTGCATCCTGGAGGCTTGGATGGTTGGAGCTGTGTCAGGAGGCCGAGCTGATGTCTTCCCCATCCCCCAGTGGAGAAAGACTTGACATTGCGAAGAAGGGGTGGGCAGTGAGGGTGGGTGAGGAGAGCTATTTTTCATAAGCAGGACATGGAGTTTTGCCTTCTTAGCAATGAAGAGCTCATGGGATTCTAGGGGGGAAAACCAACCAACCAATCCAGAGAGAATGAGAGAATGAGAGGCTGGGAATCTGCCACCAGGTTCCCAGAGGTGGGAGGAGTCTATCAAGCCCTTGGGGCCTGATTTGGTGGGACCCTCAGCCCGTTGTAAGGACTGCTCTGGGACTTTTCGCAGCTCTGCGGAGGGATGAGGCCCGCCGGGCTAAAGCTTCTGAGGAGCAGCTGAGGCAGAGGCTGCAGGTGTTGGAGGCTGAGTTGGAGGAGGCCCGAAGTGAGAGCAAGGCCATCTATGCAGGTGTGTGGTTGGCCAGGCAGGTAGGCGGGAGACAGGGGCCTGGAAGAGGACAACCAAGAGGGCCAGAGGGTGCAGGAAGGGAACTGAGGAGGACTTCCATCTGCCATGCCTATCCCCAACCTTCCCGGCTCAGCATGGATCAGGCACAGGGCCTGAAAGAACCAAAGGAAGGCCTCCGGGATGCTGGGCAGGAACCTTCCAGGATGCCCAATGGCATGTGCTTTATGGATTACAGAAAGCACCTCTAGTAATGTGGATTACAAAAACTTACATGGCCTTGTCTCATTGGTGCCATGGGAGTAAGTGGGGAGAAGGGCTAGAATCCAGGTCCAGGACTGGACCAGGTCGGGGAGGGGAAAGGGGTGTGGTTTCCCAGCTCTGCCCCAGGTGTTCCAGTTCTGCCAGCTTCTTAAAATCACGGGAACCGAGAAGGCCTTTATGTTCCTGTCCCACTGGGCCAAGCAGGCCCTTCACCACCCACAGCTTCCTTTCCTCTCTCCACTACTCCATCCACACCTGGGTCCCTGGTCACCCTCTGCCCCCACCACAGAAATGAGTCGTCAGTGCCAGGCCCTGCAGAAGGAAATGGAGACCCGCAGCAGGCAGCTGGAGGAAGAAGTGACGGGCCTTCGGGAACAGCTGGGTAGGCTTCCCCACTCCCTAAGCCCTTTCTCTCCTGGGGCACTGACAAGGTCCAGCCTGCAGGGGCGGACTGAAGATCATCTTTCTCTGGAAGACTGTGTGCTGTCTAGACCCTTGGACCATTTTCCCCACTGACTCCTCCACCATGGAGGACTGGAGCGGAGGGTTCAAGATGATAAAAATCTCTAAGTTGTAACTAAAGCAGACCTGGTTTCTCATCTCATCTCCCTCTCTCCATGATCTCTCCAAATCTGGGTCTTTCTCCGCACCCCTGCCTTATCTGTCATGAGCGAAACATATTCCCTCTTAGCTGATTTTTACAATGAAACTAAAAGATATTTGACTTATTTACTTTCATATCTTCAATGCCAAGTGCATGCCAAGTCCTACGTAATTATTGCTAAATAAAGGAATAAGCCTTCCAGATAAACAAAAATGTAAAGAACAGTAAGGTTTTCTTTTCTCTTTTGGTTACAAGGTAGAGTTGAACTATCTTAGCATGGCACATAAGATCTTTCATAATTGTGGTCTCAGAGTTTTCTTAACCTCAAATAGCCTCAGTTTCTTTATTAGTAGGTGCCACGCCCAATGTGGGGCTTGAACTCATGACCCTGAGATCAAGAGTAGCAGGCACTACGGACCAAGTCAGCCAGGCTCCTCTCAAATGGCCTGAGTTTAGCTACAGATACCCAAGACTTGCTTCTCTGCCATGCAGACCCTGCATTTCTTTCCTAATCCTTGCCTTCTCTCAAATTTAAAATCAATCAGCATTTAGGGAGCACCTCCTGTATATACGAGGCATCTTCTCACACATTCTCGCATTTAACTCACAGTAAGCCAGTAAGATTTGTATCAGTCTGTCTTTAAAGATGAAAAAACTGAGTCTGAGAGAGGCATGCCTGAGCTTACACAGATATTAAGTGACAACCAGACTTTGGACCCACATCCCTTGTCATAAGTCCACTACTTTCTCAGCTGTACCTTAATGGTATACATCAGCTCTTTATACGGACTGTGGGAAAATTGATGATCCTGGGGGAAGGCTGGAGTGATCCCATTTAAGTTCTGCTTTTTAGGCACCTTTGAGGACTCTGTTCACAGGGAGAGTGTCACTAGGCAGTCCCCTTCATCCTTCTGTCCTACCCCGCAGAGACGTGCCAGAAGGAGGCCAAGGCTGCAGGGCAAGAGGCTGAGCAGGCCCTGGGAGAGCGGGACCAGACTCTGGCTCAGCTTCGGGCCCACGTGGCAGACATGGAGGCCAAGTATGAGGAAATCTTACATGTAAGCACCACCGTTGGAAGCCCAACCCCCAGTACCTAGCGCTCCCCTATCCTCCCACTCCGACCCAAACTAGTTCATGCTGCCATCGTCATCAATGGTAGACCCGGGGGAAGGAGAAGCAGCATCTCCACAGGGAATCCTGCTCTGTCTTGAGGGCAGACTGGCAGGGGAATACAACCATGCCTACTTACTAAGAGTAAGAACTTGAAGAAGACACTGGCGAGGAAAGCATACAGACCAGCCTGGGGCACTGCTCACTCTACCCTCTCCTTTTCTGGGGCCTCAAACTTGGTGTCTGCAGGGCAGCCTGGACCGACTCTTGGCCAAGCTGAGGGTCGTCAAGCCTCAGTGGGACGGGGCTGTGCTGAGACTTCATGCCAAGTACAAGGAGCAGCTCCGCCAGTTTGGACTCAACCCCCTGGATCTTTGAAGCCGTAAGCCGCTAGTCTCCGGGGCTCTTAGAGGCTCCAGCAATAAAGCTATCTTGATGTAGAACTCAACAGAACTGTGGTCTGTGGCTTTTTGGCAGATACGAGTATCACTTTTGGGGACATCTTGGTTCTGGGCTGGCCCATTGCCCTGGAGACTTAAAGAGAGGAGAGAAATTTGACAAACTCTCAGCAGCTCTCTTAGAGAAAATGGGCCCCAGACTTTGAGTCTGAGGCCCTTCTGGGGCCCTTCAATCACCATCCTTCGCCCTGCCAACACAGGCAGCCAGATTTGTGGGGGCAAGGCCCTTTCTATAATAAACCTACAGTGACCCTGCCCCAGCCCCCACAATCCTAAGGTGCCTCAGAGAGAAGGTGTAGCTGCCCTTCAAATTCTTGCAATATATGCGAGAGTCCAAGAGTTATGCCTGGGGTAAGTTCCATCTGGAACAATCCTAGTCAGCTTCACAGCCTCATAAAAGGAAACTCTGTGTCCCTCCTCTATTTTATAACACTCATTACTACTTAAGTTCCAGTCACGTGGAAGGGGTCACCAAGCAATTCTCTAACAGCTCTGTGGACACCAGCTGGGTATCTTACAATTTAATTCCATTCTGGCATTACCGATGTGAAGAGAGCATCCGATCCCACAGGCCTTGGGCTCAGTCCCACAAGACTGTCCCCACTTCAAAAGCCTGTGTCAAGTCCAGCTCATCTCCTGGGCTTCTGACCCATTCGTGGAAAAACAGAGGTTCCCACGACCCCCTCCTCAGGTTCCATCATCTTGCTAGCGTGACTCACAGAACCCAGAGAAATGGTTTACTCACTAGCTTCCAAGTTTATTATGAAGGACACAACTCAGGAAGAGCCAGGTGGCAGGTTTGCTGGGGGCAAGGCACGAGCATGGAAGCCTGTGTCCTCTTTGGGGGTGCCGCCCTCCCAGCATCTCTGTTTGGTTTCATCTTTTTGGTTTTTCATGGAGGCTTTATTTACTATGGAGTCATGGTCCATGACACCATTGGTGGACGGTGATTCATTCCACCTCCAGCACCTCCCCTCTCCCCGGAGGCCCCCGGGGCGTGGGGGTAGGGTAGGCTGAAAGTTCCAGCCATCTAATCACGTGGTTGATTTCCCTGGCAACCAGCCTCCCATCCTTAGGTGTTTTCCAAAAGTCACTTCCTTAACAAAGTTAAGTTTGGTTGAAAAGAGCTTGTTATGGGCGCCTGGGTGGCTCAGTGGGTTAAGCCACTGCCTTCGGCTCAGGTCATGATCTCAGGGTCCTGGGATTGAGTCCCGCATCGGGTTCTCTGCTCAGCAGGGAGCCTGCTTTCCTTCCTCTCTCTGCCTGCCTCTCTGCCTACTTGTGATCCCGCATCGGGTTCTCTGCTCAGCAGGGAGCCTGCTTTCCTTCCTCTCTCTGCCTGCCTCTCTGCCTACTTGTGATCTTTCTCTGTCAAATAAATAAATAAAATCTTTAAAAAAGAAAAGAAAAGGGCTTGTTATGAGTCAAAGACGATCACTCTTACTAGTTAGGAAATTCCAAGGGCTTTAGGAGGTCTGTGCCGGGAAAGAGAATAATTTATTATAAATCACACCACTTGTTTCAGGCAGAACTCCATCTGTGGGACACAACTCCCAAAGCTCCCATAGGACTTCCTGTGGAACCAGAGGGCAGACCGCCCCCTAGTGGGGCTGGCTAAGACCTCTGGACACACCTTCTTCTGGGAGGTGGGCCCAAGGGAAAGGAGAGAGACCCAGCGCAGTCCTGCGATTGGAGGTGCCCAGAATCCTAGAGCTGTCCCTTCTGGCTTAAAGAGAGCTTCTCAGCTCCTACCATCACAAGCAGGAGAGTGAAGACAGGAAGGCCACTGGGCAGGTCTGTGCCAAGCAGGAGAGGACTATAGCAGCTCTGACCCCGGAGCCCAGTCCTGAGCAGAGAGAGAAGAGAGAAGGTTATTCAAGGATGAGAAGAGTAAACATTTTCCCTGCGCCCACCTGCCTTGTGGTGCCCAGGAATGGCAGCGAGTTCCATGGGTCCTTCTGTCCTCACCTATCATGGCCTAACGTCCCAACCTGCATGTCCCACACTGCTTCACCCTGTGGTTCCTTTCTCTGACTCCCTCTATCCTTCTCTAACTGCCTGCAGTCCCTCTGTCTCTTCTACCTTACCTCTCCATACCCGGGGGGATTGCAGGCTTCCGAGCCCTGGCAAGACCTCGCTGCCAGCTTCAGGTGGAGCGGTGGCTCAGCCACAGCCAGCTGCTGAAGCTTTTCCAGGTCATTCTCTCCACCCATGGGATACCCGTTCACCTCCAGAATCACGTCTCCCATTTGCAGCCCTGCCTGGGCAGCTGAGCCTCCTAGTGTCACCTGGTGGCAAAGAGAAGGGTCACAGAACATGGGATACCATGGAAAAGTTGCTGGATTGTTCTAAGACCTCAGGAGGGAAGCAGATGAAGGCTCATCAGGAGGCAAATGACTGGAAAGACCCAAGGTCCATGGGGCATAAGTCACCTGGGAGATGAAGATTCGAGGCTCACTGGCCACACAGCTAAGTCGGAAGCCATAGCCACCGCCGGGCGCAGGGTATAGGGAGCACTGGCGGGAGCCGCCTGGGACAAGAGGCATGGCTGTGTCTTCAACTGGTAGGTCCTTGGTTTCAACCAGAGAGGCCGAGCAGGTTTCCTGCGGGGAGGCAGGAGCCTCTGTGCTCTCCAAGAAGAGAAGTGGGGATAAGCGAACCTGGAAGGAGGCGGATAAAACAGACCTGTAGCTTCTCCCTCTGCCTGAGCCCTGCTCCATTCCTGCCCGCACTCCAGCCCCTGCCCCGCACTCTCACCATGCTGAAGAAGCGGTCAGCTTTAGGGTCGACAACAATGAGGGAGACACAGGAGCCCTGCGCCCGGATCCTGGCCACCGTCTCCTCATGGCCCAGCCCCTCCACACTTTCCCCAGCCACAGCCACCAGCCGGTCCCCAGCCTGCATCCCGGCTTTCTCAGCTGGCAGTCCTGGGTCCACCTCCCACAGGAACTGTCCTGGGACATAAACATCCTCATCGCTCCTCCCCCAGCCCCGGCACCACCCCAGGCCACTGTGGGCACACGGAGGAACTGATCCAGAGTGTACACAGGAGGAGGAGGGCGGAGGCTCAGGGCTGGGGTTTTCTGTGCACCATGTCGTGCTTGCCCACCCCCAAGCCACACCCTCCCGACCCATCTCTGGGGCTCCCACTCACCAGGGCGACCATCAAGACCTTTCTCCTCACGAAGCAGGAACCCAAAGCCCTGGGACCCTTTCTTTAGGTGCAGACGGCGGGGCCTGGTGGGCAGTGCCCAGCCCTCTGCCAGGGGTGCAGCCAGGGGCATTCCCAGCTGGCGACACCGTTCCTCCACCTCTGGCCCTGCCACCAGCAGGGTCACTTGGTCTCCACTCTGCCAAAGCTGTGGGGACCCAGTGGGGCATCAGCGTCAAGCACCTGGGTGGGGAGGGTAGAGGCAAGCCCTCCTCACAGCCCCAGGAGGAAGGCAGCAAGGTGGGGGAGAGCAGAGCCTAGGACCAATTGTCAAGGGAAGGGTGGCAGGAGGCAGAAGGTCAAATTCAGATGAGGTGCAGGGGGGAGGAATCGGCTGCCTAAGGCAAGGCTCTGGGGCCCAGGTGGGTGAGGATGAATGGGGAAACATACAGCCATACCTTCCTGCTGAGCTGGTGATAAGTGAACTTCTCCACGCTGACCCCGTTCACTTCCAGCAGCCGGGCCCCAGGGGGCACCCCTGCCCGCTCAGCTGCTCCTCCAGTGCTCAGCACCAGCCAGAAAGGATCCTGATGGCCTGCAAGCCAAAAAAAAAAAAAAGCAAGTTTCAGTCTGCTGTCTGCCCAGAACAGGGCTGAAATCCCCCTCCTGACCTCCCTCCCGAGCCCCTAAGCTCACTGTAGGAGACACTGAAGCCAAAACCACCCTCGTCTTTCACTACGTGGCACAGTCGGGGCCGGACCCCAGGGCCGAGAGGAGGACAGAGGCGGGCGCTGTTCCCCTGCTGAGCTCGAGCGACATCATGCACGTGCTGCGCCAAGACGGTCAGCAGCACGCGGGGCCCGCTAGCCCGGATGCAGCGAACCACCTAAACCGAGAGGGCGTGGCATGAGGTGGGGCCCGCCCCTCCTGCCAACGACCCCTCCTCAGAGCCTACATTTTACTTCCCCCGATGAAGCTGTGTGGATACCTTCACTCAACCATCCCCACCTGGACAGCCGCAGATCCCGGGAGGCGGGGGAGGCAGAGGCTTGGGTACCGCTCGCCTATAACCAGGGAGGGGCTCCCCTGGCTCCTCTCTCCCCAAGGTGCTGTGGAGCGTCCTTGGATTCCACAGGGAGACCCCCGGCGCCCAACCTCACCACAGCGTAGTCTTCACATTCCACGACTCGGTCATTCACCCCCAGGATCCGGTCCCCTTCCTGTAGGCCCTGGTACTGGGCAGAGGTGCCTGGGTCCACCCTGCACACCACAGGCCCAGCCCTGCCCAGCTCCTGCAGGTGGAAGCCAAAACTCCCGCCTTCCTCTTTGCTCAGCAGACAGAAACGAGGCCTCTGCAGGCGCTGGAGATCTGAGGGGGAGGGGGAAGGTAACAGAAGAGGGGGAGGGAAGGGGATACAGCCCAAGTACAGGTCACCTTGACCTGGCCAACCCTGCCCTTGTGATAGGGCACCGGGCAGGCTTCTACCCAGTTAGGTGCTGGACGGTGAGGCTAAATACCACGTGGGCAGAGTGGCTTGGACAGAAGAAAGCAGCCAACCCCCTCCTACCTCCACGCAGTTACTCCCCACCAAGGCTGTTATCAGAGGGAGGCAGAGTGGAGTGGTTACCAAGGAGATAGAAGGCGTGAGGAGCTGTGGTATCTCTGGGGAAAGGGAATGATTGTCCAGGGCAAGGGGGTTACCGGAGGGGTCGAAGTCTTCAGCCAGAGAGAGGACAGGATTATCAATGCCCCACTTTGGGTTAAACTCAAACTTCCTGCAAGGAGGCGAGGGATGCAGGTAGGAGCGAGCTGATGACATCTGGACTCTGGTCCCAGCCTCTACTTGAGGGGCGAATGGCAGCTGAAGAGCCTCCCCACCTTGGAGTCCCTCTGCTCCCAGCCCCAACCCTTCCCAGCACTGCACGGCACTTACCGAGCTGTTAAGGAGGCTGTGTCCCGGAGACCTGCTGTGCAAAGAAGGGATGAGTGGAAGAGGGCTGCATTCTCTCCCCACCCCGACTCCTCTTCCAGGGTCATTAACTAAAAGGACTCAGGGGAACCCCCACACTCAGGGCTTGCTCCCTCCATTCTGCTCCAGAAAAATCTTCCCTTCTTCTCCCTTCCCTTCTCCTCCTAGTCCCTGGCACAGAAATCTGAACATAGCAGGACAGGGCGTGGACCAGGAAGGCAGACCTCTCCACTCACCTCTTCTCTCCTAACTTGAGTCTATTTGCCTTAGGTCTCCAAGTCACAACATCAAGTACACTCTGGTCCCCGAAGCCTCTACCTCCCACCCTGCCCTCTCACTGTCCTAAAGCCCCCACTGGAGGATTTCTCCTGGCCTCCTACCTGTAGCTGCCTCCATAGTTGGACCAGCGACCCAGCGCTCAGGGTAGGGACAAGGTTCATCAAAACCAGCTGACCCTCCCACCAACCCTGCCACGTCCCGCCTCCTTAAAGACACTGCCTTAGAAGCAGCAGGGTAATGGTTAACGGGAGGACAGTCTTATCCTCTGGGGAAGTCTGTGTGTTCCTCCTGCCCCCATTCCTGGGCCCCGGACTTCCTCCGGAGACTCTGCTGCTGTCCCAGCTTCTGCTCTGGGTAGACAAAGGCAGATGGCTTGCTGGTCACTGTAATTCCGAGCCTGGGATAAGTATGTTGAAAAAGGTGATAGGGGTCCTAAGGCCCAGCATGGCCTCCCGCCACCCCCCAGGATTTTGTTCATGCCCCCCCCACCCCCCGCCTCAGCACTCACTGCCTCTGAACCTAGTGCCCGAGAACAACCCGTAACAGAATGTGGTCAGTAGTTTACCAGAACGACCAAACACAGTACCCTTTCCTGAAAGCACCAGGCAAGGAGGAGGCCACAATAGATGGAAGACAAAGCTTTTTAATGGAAGCAAGGCACTGCACAGGGACCTTGGAGCACCTGAGCACAGGTAGGGTGGTGAGGAAGGAGGTGTGAAGGGGAGAAGGCACCAACACGATTGGAAAGTGGCAGGGGGAATCTTGGGCAGGGGGAATCTTGGGCGTCCTCAACAAGCAGCAAGGCAGAAAGGACCTGCCCTCCGACAGCTGGAAGGCTGCACCTTTGGCAAACGCGATTTAAGAAGTGCGCCCCCTGGTGTCACAGTCAGACGCTCCCGAGAGCAGAGAGGCAAGGTTGGTAGTGCGCCAGGGCAACTGTCGGCTTGAAATCTTTCTCAGTCTTCCTCTTGAATGAAGAGGCCTGTTCCATCACCCTGGAAATTCCAGACCTGGAAGCCACGGATGGACTTGCCCCAGGACAGCAGCTGCCACAGGTGTGCCCCTCCCTTTACCTCCAGCCCCAAAGGAGTCTTTCTGGAAGTAGTAATGCAAACCAGGAGGCCACAGAGGGAAGGATCTTGGGGCCAGGGGTCACACTGCTAGGTGACTGCTGCCCCTGCTTCAGGTTCCAGAGCCTCCCAGCTGCTCCAGGAGGACCCTGACCTCACCCTCCACTCGCAGCAGCTGGGCCTTGCGCCAGGGGTTAAGGGTGGCCCCTCGGCTGTCTTCCAGATCACGAAGTAGAAGGTCAAGGTGGCGGCGGACGCGGCCCCGATCCCAGCTGTTGAGGTTCCGCTGGACTTCACTTAGGATCACTGACCAGTACTCGGACACTGCTGTCCCCTCTGTCAGCGACACCACGACCCGAGCACCCCCTTTAACAGTGCCACCCAAGTCCCGCAGGGCCTGGCGGCCCTCTGAGCTCAACTCATTGAAGTAGAGGCTGGAAGAGAGAGAAGAGAAGATACCGCTCAGCGGAGCTCTGAGACAGAGGAGAGAGGGTACCGGGCAGAGCAGAGAATTCTCATAATTCATCCCCTGGCTATGGAACTTAATGGGGCAGGTGTCTGCAGTGAGCCAGACATGGGGTTGGTGGCCAACAGGGGGCAGGGATGACATCTGAATTCAGCAGGACCAGGGACAGTAAGACGGGGCCACCAGGATCCTAAGAGAAACAGTAGTAGGGGACCAGGGCAGGGTAAGGGCCAATCACAGACGGGCAGGTTGGTTCAGAAGCTGGTCCACAATCGTTAGAAGGCAAGGAAAGAGGACAAGCCCTACCACAGGAAAAAACCAGTGGAGACCAGGAGCTCCTGGCCAGGGTGTAGGCCAGACTTACTGCAACAGCTCCAAGGAAGGGTGGTCCCGGGCGGCTTGTGCCAGGGCCAGGGCCGCCCTGTCGCCAGCGCCGTTGTAGGCCACGTTCAGCTCCTGTAGCTGTCGATTCCGGTCCAGCTGGGCGGCCAGCAGCTGCAGGCCCTCGTCCCCGAGGCCCGTGTGCAACAGGGACAGGTGCGTCAGCGAGCTGTTCCCCGCCAGCCCCTCCACCAGCTGGGCCACACCAGCCGCCGTCAGCGGGTTGTTGGACAGCCTACAGCCACATGCACCCCAAGGAGATGAGGGCCTGTGGCAGGGCTTGCCACAGGACTTGCCTCGGGACTTGGACCCAAAGCACACACAGCCTGGGGTGGAGGGGAGCCCGGACACAAAGAAATGTGGGGGATGGGGGAAGGGAAGGAAGAAGCAGGGGGTATGGCACACTGCAGGGGTGGGAGAGCGGGGTGGGAGCCGGCTTCTCCTCCTCCCTTGACTCCCCACTCTTCATGGTTACTATTCCTCCTCTTCCTCCTTTTCTTACCTCCCACGAAGAGGCCCCTGCCCCAGGGCCCTCCCTCTCCTCATTCACCTCCCCTTCCTCTAACCTAGGAATTCCTCTAACCAGGCTTCTGGGCTCCTAGTAAATCAGCCAGCACTTTGGAAGCATCTACTGAGCACCCAGCATTAGGGTCATCCTTTCGAGGCAACAGGGAACATTCTGGGAGGGCATCCGTGGCACTGTTACCAGGCAACCAGCCTGGGTATTATCCCACCCCCCACCGGCACTGGGTTTCTGAGCACTTATTCCTGGAAGCATCGTTCATCTACCCTGCTGTTTGCACTGGACCTGGGGAGGGGGGGCAGGCCAGGGTCTAGGCTCCCACCTCCTCTACCACAGCATGGGTGGACCAGTGGCAGGCATGAGCTCACCCTTGACCTCAGCCTGCCACCAGGATGGGGGGGAACCTCCCTCCGGCTCTGCTCCCGAAACACTTACCGCAGGGTGGTAATTTGGCACTGGTCATGCAGCAGCAGGTCCCGGAGGGCACTGCAGGCTTCGGGGCCCAGGCTGTTGAGCTGCAAGCTGGAACAGGAGGTGGCCGGAGGGGAGGGGAGAAGCAAGGAAGGAGCTCAGCATGGAGCCGGCCCACCCACGGTGCCCTCCCTCCTACTGCTCATCACCTCCACACATACGGGACTTCTTCATCCCACCTTTTGCTCCTTCCTCCCCACCTCTGGCCTCATTAGCACCTTTTCTTCCAGCCTCTTCACCCGCAACCCTCTCCAGCCTTCGGGGGTCCTCACCCCAGCTTCCGAGCACGCAGGAAGACAGGCATGAGCGTGTGCAGCCCGGCGGGGTCGAGCTGACAGGAGGCCAAGTTCACCTCATCCAGCGCATGCCTCCCGCTGCCCAGGACGGCCGCCACCACCGTGCACTTGACAGGCGTCATGCGCACCCCCGCCAGGTTGAGCTGACGGAGGGAGCTGAGCACCTCGGCGGAGAAGCGCTGATTCTGGAACTCGTAGTGGAAGAAGAGATGGTCAAGGAGCTCGGACGGGGGCAGCACCTGCCGGCCCAGCTTACCCAGCTTCTTCTTGATGGCCTGGGCGTTCTCCAGGGCATCCAGGGTCTTGATGGGGCAGCCGAGCTGAGCCAGCACGGCCCGGTTTTGTGCGGAGAGGAGCCCCCCCATGAACATGGGGAAGAGCTCGAAGACCTCGTCCTCGGGAGGCTCGTCCGGGTGCCGCCGCGGGCCCTCCACGCCCAGGATACTGGCACCCATCTGGTCCAGGACGTCATCATTGTAGTAGTCCTCCTCTCGGAACATCTCCAGCACCATGGCCTGGGCCACGGCCTCGCGGCTCTTACCAACCACGCGCCCAAACACTCGCGGCACCACCTGGGAGAGCACACAGGGAAGGTGCTGTAGCCTCGCGCCTCCCGCTCAGCCTTCGAAGCTCAGCCCAAGGGGCAGCTCTCCCTCCCCGCTCCAGCCTCGCCATCCCTCTCAAACCCGCAGTACCATTTGTCTGGTCACATGACGCCCCCTCCACCCCCATAGCATCTGCTGTGGCTCCCCACTGCCCATGTGGACTAGAAAACGGGTCATGATTTGGCCCCAAATGGACCTTTCCAGACTCCCCTCTCAACACTTGCGTCATACCCTCGTCCTACCCTCAGGCCCTTAGGAAATTCTTTTTCCCCAAACGCTCCATACATTGGCAAGCCCAGTGGTAGGGAGGAATTAGCATCTGCCATGCCTTTTGTTCCGTACCAGGCTAGATGCTGTGAAGACACGCCCACCCTCTGCACCACCGCAGTCACCCCAGCCATGATAACTGGCTTCTCTCCTGCTCCCTCCAGGCCCTGCAGGATCTGGCCCTGCCAGCCCCACTGTCTCCTTCTACGGACCTCTCACACTCATGCACTCTGCTTCTGTGCTTTCAGCTTTTCTCATTATTAGGATTTTTTTTTTTCCGACAGGACCACAGTTCTCTTCCTTCAAAGCTGTACTCTTCCTGGGGTGTTGTCCCCCCCAATTCTTCTCCCAGGAGTAGGGGATCAATCAGTCCTCCAGGGATCAGAGTAAGTGCCCTTCCTGTAGAGAGGTCTTCCCCTCTCCCCCCACCACCACCAAACCAGCTCCCCACTTACACACCTTCACAACACTAGAATTTGTCTCTCCAGGCCCTTAGCACACCTTTAAATTACATGGTTATGGTGACCTGTTTGTGTTCTTACTGGAGGACCAGAAAGGGCAGAAACCCAGAGTTCTCTTCACTGTTTCTTCCTCAGACTCTAACACAGTGCCTGGCACACAGCAAGGGCTCAAATACTTGTTGGAGAAATTCATGTTTGGGTTTGGGACATCAGCTCCCGGCCTTGGGTTGGGGCTGAAAAGCAAGAAGGGGCCCAGACCTCTGGCAAGGAGCCTCGAGGCTGTTTTGTGGTCTCTTCTCTAATGACTGACTGGTTTTGGGTTTTGTTTTTTGTTTTGTTTTGTTCTTCACATTTTACAGGTGAGGTTCCTGCCATGGAGATTCAAGTGCTTCTCTCTCAACAGTCACCTGGTGACAAGATGAGGAAATGTCACGTGGTGAGGGGGATTCAATAGGGCTGAAGAAACAGATGGGACTAGTCCTCTGCTAGGCAGCGCTCCCTCCCAGAGGGCCTGGAGCTGTGGTGCTAACCATAGGGTAAACCCTGTCAGGAGACCACAGCCTCTCACCGTGATCCAGAGCATGCAAGCCCGTCCTCAAAGGGGTAGGCTGGCCTTAGCAACGGCCATGGCCCCCATCTGAGGCAATGGTGGCAGAAGGGGTAGGCTGCCTGAGCCTGTTTTTGAGGTTTAACAAACATTGAAATAGAAACTTCCTATGTGCCAGGTCCTGAGGATGAACACATTTAACCCTCATATTAGGCCCATGATATACGTTGCATTATCCCCATTTAACAGATAAGGACTTGGAGGCAAAGAGAGGTTAAATAAGTTGTCCAAGATCACATAGCTAGGAAGTGGCAGAGCCTGCATTTGAATCCACATGGCTGGATTACTGAATCCCTGATCCTAACCCTCTGCTTTGTTGCCTATAAAAAAGGAAAACTTGTGGGGCGCCTGGGTGGCTCAGTGGGTTAAGCCGCTGCCTTCGGCTCAGGTCACGATCTCAGGATCCTGGGATCGAGTCCCGCATCGGGCTCTCTGCTCGGCTGGGAGCCTGCTTCCCTTCCTCTCTCTCTGCCTGCCTCTCTGCTTACTTGTGATCTCTCTCTGTCAAATGAATAAATAAAATCTTTAAAAAAAAAAAAAGGAAAACTTGTTAAAATTTTGCCAGCACTGACCAGGGCTCTGCTGCCTCAAGACGAGCTACCGAAACATTCCTAGAGAGGACCAGGGTTACCTAGCAAGGCATGGAAGCTGAACAGCAATATCCATAATATATTAGCAGGTTTGGCTGAGAGAGCACAGGGTTCAAAATCACAAAACTAGGATCTGGACTCAGATCCTAGCTCTTTTACTATCTGAGTGACCTTGGACAAATTACTTAGCCCCTGTGAGCCTCAGTGTCTTTATCTAAAAAGGAATCACAATATTTCATTTACGAGGCACTGAGAGACATTACTGGAGGGTGTCTCCTTCCTCCCCTCAAAAGCCTAGTGCATCCTCCTGTTCAGAACACAGTCCCCGGGCTTGTAATTGGGATCCTGGAGCAGGCCTGCACTATCCTAAGCCAATTATCAATACCATTTATCCTCCCGGTATAAATGAATAAAATGGCATCTGCTTTATAAACTTGTCTCTGGTGATTTTGTTAGGATGAGTCATCATTCCCAGAGTCCAACTACCTCTGGGGGAAAAGATACAGTAGAGTTTCTGGGGCCCGCAAAGCAGAGCAGAGACCCCAGACTGTAGCAACCACGGCCTCCCGCCGACAAAGACAAGGAGAAGAAACACAAAAAGACAATCGTCATTAGGGTCACAGGACTGTGTGGAAAGGCCTTGCATCCTCCTCCCACCTCCAAGCTCTGCTCAGCCTGTGGTTTCTCTCTCTCCCTCCCTTTTGTCTCAACCCCATGAAAAGCCAGATTGCCTAAATCTGAAACTAGGGTCCGGAAGACAGCTATGCAGGAAGTAGCAGTCGCCTCCTGGGAGGGGAGTAAGGGGTGAAGGGGGAATACGGGGGCGCAGACAGCCTGACGTGCTTGGGCTGTTACCTTGAGCAGGTTGAAGAGCAGAGGCAGGGCTCGCAGGGGCAGAAGCTTGGCCACGATGCCCAGGACCAGACTGACGTCCTCCCCTACACGGCCCACGAGCTCGGCCGCCTCCTTGCCCACCCGCTGAAAGGTCGTCTTCCGCAAGCCCAGCACGATGTAGAGGGCGGCCAGGTACTCCTGCATGGCGGGCACAGTGAACACAAAGGTGCCCTGGTGCCCTGGCTCCACGCATGGAGCCAGGAAAAACCGCAGGGCATCCCGGCGGAAGACATGCAGCAGCTGGAACTCTTCCTCCGTCTTGAGGCCGGCTTCCAGGCAGCCGCGAACGTCGTCTTCAGAGAAGTAGGTCTTGCGGGAGGACACCCCCTCGTAGGCCAACTTGCCCATGGTCCGGGCAGCGTAGGCCATGAGGGACAGGTTGGAGGGGTCAGTGCTGTCCAGCGTCTCCCCGCTGAAGTTGAGACGCAGGAAGCTGGTGTAAATGCTGGTGAGGGTCTGCCCGGGCGGCGTGGGGGCATGCAGGAAGTGCAAGGTGGCACACACCAGCCAGCAGTAGGAGGGTAGGAAGCAGGCGGCGGCGATCTGGTGGTGCCCCTCCAGGTTGCGGGACAGCATCTCCACCAGACTGTCCCGCTGAGCCAGTGTGGCCGAGATCCCTGCGCCCCCGGCGCCCGTCCCACAGTCCGGCTGGTTGAGGCGGAGCTGGAAGTAGAGCTTTTGCAGGTTGGTGTCGGAGAAGCCACAGATCTCGCCATAGCGGCCCACGTATTTGCTGGGGATTCGGCCCACGGCAGAGGGCCGGGTAGTCACCAGAATGCTGGCCTGGGGAACACCCGGTTGAGGGTTAGGAAGGACCTCCGCGTCCTGACTGCCTCACTCCTCGGAAAGCCCCCGCAGACTGAGTGTCCGAGGATGAGGGTGAGCATCGTAATTCTATGACTGAGCCCCAGCTGGGACCCCGGGATCTAATCTGATCGGGACAGCTCCAGGAGGGAAGGAAACAAGCTCAGGGAAGTTAGGGACTTGCTCAAAGACACACAGCCGGGATGTGGCGGGGCAGGTCTGAACTGATGGAGAGCCAGTGCTCCCACACCAGTAAACACGTGGGCTGCGGACACCAAAGTCCTTAGGGGACAGGTCAGGGGCAGCGGCGACAGGGTGGGCGGTGAGGATACTCACCTCGGGCAGCATGTATTTGCGCAGCAGGTTGACAATGATGGCAGCTGGCGCCTCTGGCTTCTCGGGGTTGCTGCAAAGCCCTGTCCCCGCTAACCGGAAGTCAAGGTTGAGCCGCTCCAGGCCGTGCAGGACAAAAAGCAGGCGGGACCCAGCAGCAGCCATCAGAGGCAGGATCTCCTTCAGGGACGTGTAGCGCTGAGCCACAAGTTGGCACAAAGAGGCTGGGGCAGAGCCCAGGGAGGACAGGTCCTCGCAGGAGAAGGGGACAAGCAGCTCAAAGGCCGGCAAGCGCCCGTAACACCAGTCCAGGACCATCTTGCGCACCAGCGTGCTCTTCCCTGTGCCCACTGTCCCGTACAGCACCACTGTCTGCACCCGGCGCCCACAGGCATCGGGGTCAAAGAGCTGGGACAGGGACAGTGGGGGGAGCCCAGCGGTGGGGTGTTGGTGCTCCAGCGCCAGCTGTGCCGGCGGGCGAAGCAGCTCATCTGGGGTGCTCTCACGGATCACAGGGTCTACGTGGACTGTGTCCAGTGCAAATGTTGGGCCAAACTGGCGCTCTTCTCTGGGCAGCCGGCTGAACCACTCAGCCAGATTCCGGCGGTGGCACTCAACGGCTTCTGGATGGGAGGCAAGGGGAATGGGTCAAGGAAAAGGGCAGGAAGGGCAGGAGCTTAAGTCTGGTCCAGCCACAGAGCAAGATGCAGCACCAGGACACAGAGACCCAGGATGGGGCTGTGTATATAGGACTCTCCCAGGAAGTTTGGAAGCCCCCATGGCAGAAAGGAGCAAGCCAAGAGACCAGTAACACCAAACCTGGGTTGAACGGTTATGTGGTTATGTGTGCAATCTCCACTTGCCTTTTAGACCCAGTTTGTTGAGAGTCAGGATGATGTACCCCTCCCAGTGCTTTGTGCATGGCAAGCGTGTGGGTGTGCACTGCACAAGTGTTGCAGGAAGGGAGACATGGATGGGTGGACAATGGGGCGACAGGGGAGGGTTTGCCCACTGATGGATGATGGCAGTGGATCCTCTATGCCTTCTTCTTTCTGCATTCTTCTCCCTCCAGACCCAACTCCCAACCTCCCCATCCCCTGCCCCTGGGATCCCAGCCAGTTCCTTCCCTCAGGCCAAATGAGCAGTGAGTCCCTTTACCCGATGCAGAGATGCCCTGGAACAACTTTCCACGGCTTCTGGACGTAGGACTACTGCCTGTTGAGCTTCCACGGTGATGTACAAAGGCACTAAGAGCAAGGAGAAGGAATGAGCTGGGGCTTGGCTCCGAGGCTCAGCCTCTGGACAGGCTCAAAGCCCAGGTCCATCTGAATTGCTGGACTTCTAGCTTTCTGAGATCTAGGCGTTACTCTGGACAACCAAGTTGAGAGCCTTGTCTGACTCTCATACTCTTCCCGGGGACTGAGGTCTTGCCCCCTGGAACTCAGGCTGGCCACTGCCAGGATCCACCCATTTCCCCCACCCCGCAGATCCTCCCTCTGGCTGCCCAGTGTCACTTACACTGTAGATAAAGTAAACCAACTTCCTCTGAGGCCTGGAAGCTGACTCTGTACCCTCCTCACTCCCAGAAAACCAACCTCACCCCGGGGGGTGGGAGTCAAGTTCTCTCCAAGTCCTGACCCTTCCCAGGCTGCGCCCAGATGTGTCCCGAGGCCTCACCTAGGGAGCCCAAGGGGCAGCTTCCCTTTAAGGGGCCAACTCCAGTGGATCAGGAAGGGGATTCGTTCATCTATACAGAGAAAGGGAAAGAAAGAAAGAATATTCAGATCCCACCCACATTTCCCCACCGACACAGACTTCACATCTACATCACATCTCCTGTCACTTGTTCTCATCGCATCATGTACTGCCCCTTTGTAGCAGTTACTGTGCAATTTTATATCTCGTGTGATTATTTGATTAACATTCATTTCTGCCCTACCCCCCTCCACGAGAGCAGGAACCACATCTGTTTTTATTTATAATTACATACTTAGAAGTTAGCACAAGGTCTGGCACATAGCATGCACTTAATAAATATTTGTTGAATGCAAAATGAGATCAGACAAGTGATCCTAGACTTCATGTAGCTACGGGGACCCTTAAGATCATCTAGCTTGACTCCCTTAGTTTAGGATGAGGAAAAAGTGAACCTCAGGCAGGTGAGGTGACTTGCCCAAGGCCAGCAGCATGTGAATGGCAGAGCTAGGGCCAGAACACCTGGTGTCTGGATCCCTGCTCTCTTGAAGACACCATCTGGACTCTGAAAGGAGAGGCAGAAACAGAAACCCCTGCTTCCAGCTCACCTGCAGACTGGAGCGCTCCTCCCAGACCAGAGCCCCACGAGGCCCTGGGCAAATAGCGGCCCCACCTCATGGTAGGGAGGAAGGTCAGAGCTCAGGGCAATTAGCAGGCCACCTTCTGTCCTGTTCCTCTGCAAGAAGACTTGTGTGAAGGGACCATACACACACACACACACACACACACACACACCCCTTCCCACCCCTACCTCCCTGTGAGGCTGCAGAAAGGTCTTCCTCCTCAGGGAGCATTGGCCTTTTCTTAAATGTCAGCAGTGCCAGTACCCTGGCCTGGCTGGCCTTCGGACTGACTCCCTCTCCTATATCCCCCACTTTCCGGATGCCATTTTATCTCCTACCACCTCTGCGTCTCCCGCTGAGCCTCCACAGCTGCCTTGCTCCCGAGTCCCAGCCCCGGTGCCCTGCTGCTTTATTTAGGTGTCCTTTTTTTTTGCTTGGCGGCCAGCAAGCTCAGATGAGTCCTGTGTTCATTTTCAACGGCTTTTCTGAACCTACATTTTCAAGTAACAATTATCCACTCTCCTCTGTGTTTTTTTTCCCCCAGCTATCAGGTCCTGTTAGCTGAGTTTTAATGATTTT
The DNA here is from genome assembly GCF_020171115.1 of Neogale vison. NCBI lineage: Eukaryota > Metazoa > Chordata > Mammalia > Carnivora > Mustelidae > Neogale > Neogale vison. The sequence continues at coordinate 108,876,609 of NC_058097.1, read as the reverse complement.
ATCATCTTATCTTCTCTGTGACTTTTATGTCAGATGCCTTTGAGGTTGGCATAAATAATAAATAAATGAAAGAATGAACTTCCTACTTGACATGTCCACGTGGCTATCCTGCCCATGCTTTAAGCTCTGCACATATACTCCTCACCCGCCTCCCCTTTTTGTTCCTTTACCGCCTATCTTCCCAATCACACATTTATACTAGCAACCTGAGCTCTAGGTCTTCAAACCCTTTCTCCCCTCCTTCATGCAGCTGCAACAGTCCTACTGATCCCTTCTCCCAGTGCTTTGCCAGCCTGGTCCTACTGCATGGTCCCTATGCCCCTCCTGTGCTACCTTAGGCCCTCTGTGGACTTCTGGGGACCCTCTGTCTCCTTCCGGGCCTCTGCCTTACTCCCCTATCAGAATGCTACACAATCTTTTAAGACCCTGCTCAAAGGCCCCCTCCCTCGGGAAGTCTCTCCTGATGCCCCTTACACGGAGTGCTGCTATTTGGCACCTGGTCTCCACAGAGAAGTGGCTCCTCAAGGGCAGGACAGGCTCTAGGAAAATCGGCTGTCCTGAGCCCACCCGCCAGTAGGACCAACCAGTGGAGGGGCTGCGGCTCCAAGCAGAGGTCCCAGAAGTTGGAGAAAGGTGAAGAGAGGGCCCCGGGAAGCTGGGAAAACCAGCTCAGTGGGATCAAACCGGCTCCCTGGCCACTGCCTCAAGATGGGACTGGCCGCGGGGCTCCTGGTGGCTCAGTGGGTTTAAGCCTCTGCCTTTGGCTGGGGTCATGATCCCAATCTGGGATGGAGGCCCACAAAGGGCTCTCTGCTCGGCCGGGAGCCTGCTTCCTCCTCTCTCTCTCTCTCTCTCTCTCTCTCTCTGCCTCTCTGCCTACTTGTGATCTCTGTCAAATAAATAAAATCTTTAAAAAAAAAAAAAGATGGGACTCGCCAAGCGGGTGGGGCGGTGGTGAAGGCAATTTCCAAAGTCACCGGAGCTCAGCGGGCCAGAGAGGAAAGGAGGGGCGCCGCAGGAAGGGTGCAGGGGCTGTGCTCCCAGGGGTCCAGAGCTCCCCTCCCCCTCCACACACGCACAGACTGGGTCCCAAACAGCTCTCCCCGTTCCCGCTGGCGTCGGAGCCCAAGGTGGGAGGCGGCCGGCCTGCCCACCGCTCAGCGCACCCGTTCGGTCCTCCGGTCCGGGGGCGAACTCCCCGCAGCACGCGCGCCCGAAGCAGCGGCCCGGTCGGGGGCGAGGGGCGGCGGAGCGGGTTGGGCCTTCCCCCGCGGCTGCCGGCGTCTCTCGCTTCCTCCCAGAGGCCCCGGCGCCGCGCGTCCCGCCTGCCCCGCCCGCCTGCGCGGAGCCCGGCCGGTGCTGACAGCCAGCGCCCGCCGCGGGCAGCGGCGAGGACAGCCTGCGCGCTGGCGACCCGCGGAGGCAGGGCTCGGAGACCGGGGCGGGGATTTCACCGGCTGTCCCCGAGTCGCGCCCGCCCTCCGGGGCCGCAGCCCTCGATCCAGGCGGGCCCCGCCGCGCCCAGCGCCCTCCGCAGGTGACCCCGCGCCAGGGCCAGCCGGTTACCTCCCGTCCCGGGCAGGGCTCGCTGCTCGGCCCATTGTGCAGATGGAGGAGCTGCGGCGTACAGGGGTGACCTGACGTGCCCAGGATGACCTGAGGTGCCCGGGGTTGACCTAATGAGGAAATGGCAGGGCGGGAACTAGAGTCCCTGCCTGGGTCCTCCTACCTCGGCACCCCTCACCCCGCCCCTCCTGAGCCACCTACCGGTCCCCAGGACACTCTTCCGGCAGTGCCTCATAACCCCCTCAGCCTACCTCCTAGCAGAGATCTGAGTCAAGGCCTTGTTGGGTCCTCCCTCCGTACCTGGCGCTCTTCAGACCCCCAAACTTGTGTGTGTGGCTTCTGGTCACTTTGACCAAGAAAGGAGCAAAAATGGGGCTGAGGGAGAATTCCCACCCCAACCTGCTCTTCTTGTCTAGCACCTAGTCAGGGCCTAGCCCTGGGGCTTCCTAGTCCCCAGAGCCCTCACCCTCATCCCTCTGCTTCCACACAGGGCACACCCAGGGCCCACGTCACCCATAGAACAGCCACCCACAGCCCACAGCCAGGGCATGCCCCACATGCAGACATAGGTGTATAGTGTGCACTGAACAGAGGTGTGCAGTGGGGAAGCTGTAGAGAGGCTCCTCAGGGCAGGGCTGGGAAGAGGGCTTTGTGATCTCTACTCCCCATCCAGATTGAAGACAGAGTTGATATTTCGTTTACACTTGAAGGTGTGTTCATTCAAGGAGTTCCTACTGAGCTACCAGTAGAAAGGTGTGCAGGGGGTGCCTGGGTGGCTCAGTTGGTTAAGCGGCTGCCTTCAGCTCAGGTCGTGATCCTAGTGTCCTGGGATCCAGTTCCATATTGGGCTCCTTGCTCGCTGGGAACCTGCTTCTCCCTCGGCCTCTGCCTGCCACTCTGTCTGTGCTCACTCTCTCTGACAAATAAATAAATAAAATCTTTTTTTTTTTTTAAAAAAAAGAAAGAAAGGCGTGCAGGGTCCAGACCGTAGCTTCCCTCCAGCCAAATGATGGTCAGAGCCTGATGGAAGGAAGCCTTTGGAAAGGCTGGGAGAGGAAGCTACTGATTCTGGAAGAGCAGGTGACATTTGAATTGGATCTTAAATAAGTCTGGGAAGGGGTGGGCCACGGAGGGCAGGCACGACTCAGGGGGACAGCCCAGGAAGTTCCTACCCTGGTCCTGTTCCCTGTGGATCCCAGCTCCTGGGTGGCTAGAGTTAAGCATCTGCCTTCAGCTCAAGTCACAATCCCAGGATCCTGGGATGGAGTCCGGGGATCAAGTCCTGCATCGGGCTCCCTGCTCCTTGGGGAAACTGCTTCTCCCTCTGCCCCTCCCCCTACTTGTTCTCTCAATCTCTCTCTCTCTCTCTCTCTCAGTAAATAAAATCTTTAGGGGCACCTAGGTGGCTCAGTCAGCTAACGCCTGCCTTTGGCTCCTGTCATGATCCCAGGGTCCTAGGATGGAGCCCAACATCGGGCTCCCTGCCCTGTGGGGGAGTCTGCTTCTCCAGCTTCTCCTTCTGCCTGCTGCTCTCCCTGCTGGCACTCTCTCTCTCTCTCTCTGACAAAGAAACAAATAAAAACTTTTAAAAAAAAAAAAAAACAAAATAATAAAATCTTAAAAAAAAAAAAAGTCTGGGAAGGGAAGGGCATTTCCCGACAATAGGGGGACATTCTCATTTTAAGAGAAGCTCTGAAAGGGGAGTAGAATGGGATGAGGAGAGGAGAGAGAGATAGAGCAACGCTATGAATGGGGTCTCAAGGTGACATTTCCGACCTGGGGGTCTTCTAGATTCACTCCACTTTCCTAGCCATGCGAGACAGACAGGCCTCCGGCTACAGTTACTGGACATGGCTCAGAGCAAGCAGTTCCCCTCCCCGTCCCCAGTGGCTTTGACAGCCATGGAGGCTTTATTAATAACATATAATTTGGCCTCTTGCAGACAGAAGGACCGTGAGTCACGCTGTGGGCATGTGCTCTGTCATCTGACCTCAAGATGGGGCTTTGGGTCCCATAGACCCATAGCATGGAGAACGACCCGCATCTTCCCTGTCCTCCAGCCCCTCGCACAGGCCCTGACACAGAGGGTGGCTACAGGGAAGGCAGTGATCTCTGAGTCCTGGGGGGGCTGGCCCTCAGGGAGAGGGGGCCCATTTCAAAGCATGCCAGGCCTGGGTATCTGTGCCACACCTCTGCGGGCCAATGGGACCAGTGGGAAGAAATCGCAGGGGGCTCCCACCAGCAGGAGCACAGTGTCTGAAGCACTTGTTCAAGTCACTTTCCCAAGCCTTGGTTTTCTTCTCTGTGGAAGGAGGAAATGATAATACTCATCCTAGCAACCTCTTGGGGTTATTGCCCGAATCCAAAGAGCTTTCCCTGCAAATGCAAGAGCCACTCTACAGATGTTCTCTGTGCCTGGATGGCCTTTGCTGGCTCCAGAAAGGCTGTTTGTCTCCTCTTGCTCCCAGGGGCACTTGTAGAAATGTGAATTTATAAATGTTTTACTCTTTTAGGAGTATTCATTTTGAAAGAGAAAGTAAAGAGGAAGAATCTTAAGAAAGATTATGTAACGGTGGGATTTTGTGCCCATGGCCTTTAAAAAGCCATCTGCAGGCATCACTGCAGAGACAGGGTGGCTCCCGGATCCCCCCAAAGGAGCTAGAGTTCCAGAAGTTACTACTCTGACTTCTTCCCACTAGCACCCTAAAGCCCTCATGAGAAAGCCCATCTCCAGGCAGACACCCCACCTGTAAAAGATGGGACCCTCATCTAGCCCAGGACACTTAGCTCTGCGTGCACTGCTAGTCACGTGGAGGCCACTTCCCCCCTTCAGTCTCCAAGCTTCCGGATCAGGAAGGAAGAGGGTGAGACAGTGTGCTACTGTTCCTTGGGTCATCTTGCCACCAGCCTTCAAGGACTTCTGGACAATTGCTTGCTCCAAACCTCAGACCACCAACCCATCTGCAGTCCTGGTGGCCAATGGCTTAGCCCTGCTAATGGTGACCCCGAGGGTGAGAGAAGAGAGGAAGAAAAAGAGAAAGCTGGGGTAAGCTCAGTGAGGTCCCTGCCATTCTCCTCCTAGAGCTTTGGCTCCAGGATCTTTCCTGGTTCTCACTGCCTTCCATGACCACTGACTATAACCCCCACTATGGGTACAACCAGGGCTCGGTGAATTCTGAAGAGAGAGACGTGTATCACTCCGCAAGAACAGACCCATGTGAAGATCGGATAGTCACACGCAGAAGAATGAAACTGGACCATTGCCTTATACCACACACAAAAATAAACTCAAAATGGCTGAAAGACCTAAATGTGAGACAATAATCCATCAAAATCCTAGAGGAGAGGGCGCTGGGGTGGCTCAGCGGATTAAGCCTCTGCCTTTGTCTCAGGTCATGATCTCAGGGTCCTGGGATCAAGCCCACATTGGGCTCCTCTCTCTCTGCCTGCCTCTCTGCCTACTTGTGATCCCTGTCAAACAAATAAATAAAATCTTTAAAAAAAAATCCCAGAGAAGAACACAGGCAGCAACCTCTTTGGACTTGGCACAGCAACTTCTTGCTAGACACTTCTCTAAAGGCAAGGGAAACAAAGGAAAAAAGGAACTATGGGACTTCATCAAGATAAAGCTTTTGCACAACAAAGGAAACAGTCAGTGAACCAAAAGACCACTGACAGAATGGGAGAAGATATTTGCAAATGTCTTAACAGATAAAGGGCTAGCATCCAAAATCTATAAAAAACTTAATCAAACTCAACACCCAAAGAATGAATAATCCAGTCAAGAAATGGGCAGATGTCATGAACAGACATTTCTCCAAAGAAGACATCTAAATGGCCAAGAGACACAGGAAAAAATGCTCCACATCACTCAGCATCAGGGAGATACAAATCAAAACTACAATAAGATACCACCTCACACCAGTTAGAATGGCTAAAATTGGCAAGTCAGGTAGCCTCAAATGTTGATGAGGATTCAGAGAAAGGGGAACCCTCCTACACTGTTGGTGGGAATGCAAGCTGGTGCAGCCACTCTGGAAAACAGTATGGAATTTCCTCAAAAAAGTTGAAAATAGAGCTACCCTATGACCCAGCAATTGCACTACTGGGTATTTACTCCAAAGATACAAAGGTAGTGACCCAAAGGGGCACATGCACCCCAATGTTTATAGCGGCAATGTCCACAATAGGGTCTTTCAAGCCAAACTATGGAAGGAGCCCAGATGTCCATCAACAGAAAAATGGAAAAAGAAGATGTGGTGTACACACACACACACACACACACACACACACATGCACGCACAGGACTATTTTGCAGTCATCAAAAAGAATGAGGGGGGAGGGCGCCTGGGTGGCTCAGTGGATTAAGCCGCTGCCTTCGGCTCAGGTCATGATCCCAGTGTCGTAGGATCGAGCCCCGCATCGGGCTCTCTGCTTGGCAGGGAGCCTGCTTCCCCTTCTCTCTCTGCCTGACTCTCTGCCTACTTGTGATCTCTCTCTCTGTCAAATAAATAAATAAAATCTTAAAAAAAAAAAAAGAATGAGGGGTGCCTGGGTGGCTCAGTGGGTTAAGCCTCTGCCTTCAGCTCAGGTCATGATCCCAGGGTCCTGGGATTGAGCCCCGCATCTGGCTCTCTGCTCAGCAGGGAGCCTGCTTCCTCCTCTCTGCCTGCCTCTCTGCCTATTTGTGATCTCTGTCTGTCAAATAAATAAATAAAATCTTTAAAGAACGAGATCTTGACGTTTGCAATGACATGGATGGAACTAGAAGGTATTATGCTAAGTGAAATACGTCAATCAGAGAAAGACAATTACCATATGATCTCACTGATACGCGGAATGTAAGAAACAAAACAGAGGACCATTAGGGAAGAGGACCATTAGGGAAAAAATGAAAAAAGACCAAACCAGAGAGGGAGACAAACCATAAGAGACTCTTAATCATAGGAAACAAACTGAGGGTTGCTGGAGGGGAAGGAGATGGGAGGAATGGGGTAAGTGGGTGATGGACATTAGGGAGGGCATGTGATGTAATGAGCCCTGGGTGTTATATATAACACTGGTAAGAGCATCTGGGGGGCTCAGTTGGTTAAGCATCTGTCTTTGGCTCAGGTCATGATCTCAGGGTCTGGGGAGCCTGCTTCTCCCTCTACTGCTGCCCCTGCTGTGTCAAATAAACAGATAAGATCTTTAAAAAAAAAAAAAAGGACTGATGAATCACACTCTGAAACCAATGATGCATTGTATGTTAATTGATTGAATTTAAATGAAAAATGTTTGAAAATGGGGCATCTGGGTGGCTCAGTGGGTTAAAGTCTCTGTCTTCAGCTGGGTCATGATCCCAGGGAGCCTGCTTCCTCCTCTCTTTCTGCCTGCCTCTCTGCCTACTTGGATCTCTGTCTGTCAAATAAAAAAATAAAATGAAAATGCTTAAAAATAATTAAAAATTTTAAAAAAGAAAAGAACATACTCATGCCACATACCCGGGGCACCCACGCAGCTTACAGATCCACCCTCGTCAGCGCCATTGGCCAATGCCAAGAATGAGGAGTCTGGAGGAAGGAACACCTGGTTACCAGGCCTGCTTTCACCCCTATTAGCTTAGTGTCCTTGGGCAAGTTACTTAACGCACGTCAATTTTCTCATCTAGAAAATGGATGGTTGGGCGCCTGGGTGGCTCAGTGGGTTAGGCCGCTGCCTTCGGCTCAGGTCATGATCTCAGGGTCCTGGGATCGAGGCCCGCATCGGGCTCTCTGCTCAGCGGGGAGCCTGCTTCCTCCTCTCTCTAGGCCTGCCTCTCTGCCTGCTTGTGATCTCGCTCTGTCAAATAAATAAATAAAATCTTTAAAAAAAAAAAAAAGAAAGAAAATGGATGGTCATGAGGGATAATGCAGAGTGGGTATGGGACTCCACTGAGATCATGCACACAAAGCATTTGCAACGTATAAAGCATAACACGAGTATTTCCTAGGATGTACACTCACTCGCTTGACATTTACTAACTTGCCACCCCCTGCCACAAACTCTCTATAGCTCACAGACTTCTCTCAAGTGCTCTGAAGACCCACCACAGACCACAGGGCCGGGAGCCCAAGCCGGACCCATTCACGCACTGCATACTGTATAAATATAGGTTTTATTAATAATGGGCAAAGTCCCACAAATACAAGTGGCATCTCTGGGCGGTGGGGAGAATCTGTGGCAGGGTAAGAGAAGGGAGAGTGCAGTGGGAGAGCCCTGGGGAAGGGGAGATCAGAAGTGGCGTGAGTCTGGACCTACCACAAAAGCCAGACATGCTCTGTGTCTGTCGCTCTGGTGCCCCGGGGCCACCTCGGCTGATGGGAAGGTAGGGAGGGTGTGCACAGACCCAGGCAGGTGCTCGGATGACCAGCAGGCGGCTGGGGAAGAGGCGGGGGAGTGAGAATGCCAGCCTGATGCACAGAGGAAGGGCCACAGGGTGGCAGTGGCCAAGGCCAACTTTTGCCCATGCTTGTGCTTGTGTTGGCTGCTGAGCTCCAGGGAGCTAGTGCCCTGTGCCATCCCTGACTTGGAGGGGAAAGAAGACTCGGGGGGCAGACTCCCCGGGTCCCAGGACACCCTGGGCGGCACAAGCCTCATCCATGCCGTCAAAGCTGCATCCCCAGAGGAGGTGGGCACTGCCCTTCCTATGGCACCCACCGCCGCGACCGCCGCCACCTCCACCATGCCACCATCACTCCTCCTCGGAGCCATACGGGACAGCGTGTGTGTCGGGCTGAGATTGCCTGTTCGCATGTATGTGCCTGTAACTCTGGGGAGGGGAGGGAGTGTCGCAGGACTGGGCAGGAGAAGCAAGAAGGAGGCTTGGTCTTCTCCTGCTCACGCCCCAGAATAAAGTGCATTCTCCGGTTCCAGTGGCAGGTGGGAGAGAAACACAGACATTATTGCAGCAGTGCCACCAGACCCTACCCCCCACCAAAGGGGACAGGGAAGGGGACGGGGCATCCCAGGCCCCCAGGCCTCTCCAATCCCCAGGATTGGGAGGAATGACCCAGACAGAAAACCCAGCTTCTGTTCCAGCAGATTGCCCAAATCAGACAGGTCTAGGGGTGGGGAGAAGGTGAGGAGGAGGAAGAGACTTCCAGAGCCTTCCCTGCTCCATTCCAATGTCCAAATGGGATGTCCAGGGGACCCCACCAGGGCCCAGCCCTGGAACCCGAACCTTAGATCAGCCCAGTTTACAAACACTTGTGTGTTGGGGACCCCCAGAGGGGGCCACTTTGGTCAGTTGTAAATGGGGGGCCCTGGAGAACCTGGGGCTCCCAAGCAGACAGCAGAGACAGGGGACGAGGTGGGGGAAGGAGGGTGGCAGCCTCCTAGTGGTCTTTGCATGCAGATGTTGGAGAGAGAAGGGAGGAGACTATAAATTGCATCAACTGGGAAGACTCCTGGACACGGTGGGGAGGGCTGGAGCCCCCCGTGGCCACGACCATGGCCACGGTGGGAGCGCAGTCCAGCAGCCAACCCGGGGAGGAGCTGAGAGAGGAGAACGTGGCTGCACCAGCAACCCGTGCCAAAGTCTACAAGGTTAAAACAGTCCCAGAGGGCTGGGGCTGGGGGCTTCCGCTGCGGGGGCTGGGGCGCAGGCCAGGGCGAGGCTCTATCTCTCTGACTTGACCCGGTAACGGAGCACAAGGTATGCCAGCAGCCGCAAGGCCAGGAAGAAGATGCCCAAGACCAGGAAGTCCAGGTAGAGCTTGGCATCCTCCACATCCAGCGCTCGGAGTATACTCTGCGGGTTCTGGAAAGGGCAGTGTTCCTCCAAGCAGGTCAGATCGCCTCGATCCATGCCATAGATGGTCAGAATCACACCCTCAAAGCCATACCTGTGCACGCGGGGACATCAGAGCTGGATACAGAGCATAGGGTCCCTGTTCCCTGGGCAGACTGCCGGGACCCAGCAGTCACTCTGTCCTCCCTGGAGCCTGGGCTCCTGCAGGGAGGAGCAGGGATGCACGGTGCAGGCCGCGGCACTGACCTGACGTAGGAGAGGTAGGAGCTCCACTGCAGGTAAGTGGGGATGGTCTTGAAGCTGACAAAGAAACCGGAGAACAAGAGGACAGGGATGGCGGTAACTGGGCCCACAAAGGTGGCCACCTGGATGGGAAGGAAGGGGACCAGGCCATCACAGGTGTGACCGGGACAGGGGTGGCCCTGTGGTTTCCCAGATATCCCTTCCACTCCTGATGTCAGCCTCTGCTTCCTCCCACCAAACCCCATCCCCTCCCCGGATCCCCAAGGGCCAGCCCTCCCACCTGGAGGGAATTGGAGGCAGCTCCAATCAGCAGCCCCAAAGACTGGGCCACCAAGGCCGTGGCCGCAGCCAGGGCGGAGAACAGCAGGAAGCGGCTGGTTTCGGCTGGCTGGCCTGTCATCCAGTAGATGATGCTGCAGTATACCACCGGGCACACCACCTGGGGAGTGGGCATGGGCCTGAGCAGGGGCACGAGCCAGGGCCACAGAGGCCAAGGCCCTCCACGCCACCTGGGCGGAAACCCACGGAGCACTAGCTCTTCCTAGAGCGTCCACACTTGGTCCCGCTGCCCCCACGCTTGGTGTGTGCTGGCCCCCCGGGCTGGTGCCTGTCCCCTTGTTTCCTCCAGTGACACCATTTCCACTGGACCCCTTCTGACCAGTTCAGGCATGGTGACATCTCCATATCTGAGCTCCTAAACTGGACCAGCTGGGTCTTTACACTGCTGATTCATTAACTCTGCATGTGAGCACATGTCATCCCCCTCTGAGCGGTCAAGTCCAGGGGGCCGGCGACCAAGCCTAGCGCGGACCATTGTGCAGGCTGTTCCCTGCACTAGGCACCCAACCAAGAGGCCACCAGACGCTGAGGTCCTGCTATGCTCTTCTCGGGAGGCCATGCACCTTGCACAGCACGGTGCGGCACCCGCCCAGCTTTTTCTCATTTGCACACAGCTGCCCTACAGATTACTGGTGGCCTCAGAGTGTGGATGGGGTGGTGGGGAGGGAAGGCTAGTGCAACAAAACCAACCCAAACCAGCTAACGCTTATCAGGCACTTTCGCACTTCCCAAGCGTTAGCCAAAGTCCTTCACGTGTATCAACTCATTGACTTCTCCCAAACAATCCCGAGCTGGATATTCTCATGATCCCTCTTGATAGATGGGGATGCAGAAGCAGTGAGAGGCAGGCAGCTGCTCCGTGTCTTGCGGCTAACAAGTGGCGGTAAGGCTTCAGCACCCGCACTAGCTGCCCTCCACTGCCTCCAATAAGATCCAAAGACCCAGGGCGCCTGGGTGGCTCAGTGGGTTAAGCCTCTGCTTGTGGCTTGGGTCATAATCTCAGGATCCTTGGATTGAGCCCCACATCGGGCTCTCTGCTTGACAGGGAGCCTGCTTCCCTTTCTCTCTGCCTACCCCTCTGCCTACTTGCGATCTCTCTCTCTCTGTCAAATAAATAAATAAATAATCTTAAAAAAAAAAAAAAAGATTCACAGATGCATTCATAGGGCTATTATTTTCATCACTGTCTGTCTGTCATTGGTTGTTCCCATGAGAACATCAGTTCTGCAAGGTCAAGATCTCATCTGTCTTATTCATTGCCTGATCTCCATGCCCGGCACAGAGCCTGGTACACGGTAGGCACTCCCCGCCTATTTGTTAAGTGAGGGGAAGGAAAAAAGAGGACGGCAGGTGACAAGGTTGAAGGAGGCAAGCAAGGTAGGATGGGAGAAACCAGAGGGGAGGGAGGAAGAGGCTTACCTGAAAGGGCACATCGGCCATGGTCTTGGCCAGGTAGTACGCTTTGAGGCTGTACCAATAGTTGAGATGCTCCCTCATGAAGACCGCCATCTCTAAGGGGACTGAGGACACAAGCAGGTGAGGCGCTGCTGTCTGAGCCCCTGACCCTGACCCCCAGTACCCACCCCCCAGCCCCCCCACCCCCGCCCAGGGCGGCTCAGCTCACAGGTGAGCACGGTTGGCATAAGGGCGGCAAACATGAGGAAGAGCATGGAGAAGAAGAGGCAGCCGGTGTTGTTGAAGACCTTGCTGGCATCGTTACCAATGTGCAGGTAAAGGAGACCGATGAGCACGCCGATGACCACGTGGGACACAAACCTCAGGTGGGTGAGGACCTGGGTGAGGAGAGGGGATGGGCCACAGGCCAGGGATGGGCAGACCAACTGGGGTAGGAACTCAGAGCCGCCCTCACAGACACACAGACCCATGGGTGCCTTGGGAGACGGCTGGCTGGTGGGCGTGCGGGGCCTTCCCATCCCAGCTGCTGAGATCCTATGCCCCCCATAAGCCAGGCAGGCCTGTACCGGCCTCCTCTCCCACAACATGATGCCTCACCGTGTCCCTGAGGATGGACAAGAAGGTCCTCTTGAAGAGGATGCAGAACTGTGTGAGGGTGCTGGTGGCAAAGGTGTGGCTTTCAATGGGGTCCACTTCCTGGGGAGAGGACACTGGGTCAGGCGAGCCTACCCCGCCCACCCACTGCACACCCAGCTTGGTAATGGAAAGCCCTCGAGCCCTTCCCCAGGCCAGGGCTCCTCCCGGCCCTTCCTGGATGGGAGACTCTCTACCACTGAGGTGCGTGCCTGGAAGCTGGCCTCAGAGTCACCCATTAGAGCGAGATTCGGTGAGAGACGTAGGGAGCGAGTAAAAACTTGAGGGAGAGGAGAGCGCAAGGACGTCGAGGACACTGTGGGGGCTAAGAGTAGGCCGGTCACTCCTCTTCTTGCCTTCACTCCCTCAAGAAACATTTACCGAAGGCCACAGTGCCATTCTGCCCCCTGTGCCACAATCGTATTAAACAATGATCATAATGGCGGCAACAACTACAGCCAGCCTCCTGGGTTTTTTGAAGCTGGCATCCAGCTTGTCAGTTCAGATGAAAGAATGAACACTGGAGGTCACAGGGCCCCTGGGCGCAGCTGGACAGACCAAGGGACCTGTAGGAACACGACCCCACTAGCCACTGCGTCCAAGTGGCTCATCAGCACTACCCAAAAGTCATGATCGCCAGATGGACCAAATGAAACCCTGAGCATAAAGAATAAGAGTATTTTTCAGGAGACAAGACTCTTGAGATGGAAAAAACCTCTGGGGACCAGATGAAATAGTACCGAGCGCCTGCTGGTATGACCTCAGGGGTCTCTGGTCAATGACAACCATCTTCTCAAGAGACCTCTGCCCCAAGTCATGGCCTGAAAAACCCTTGCTTGTGAGCCACTGGGGAGTGTGGGACTTGGGAGCGTTATCTCCCCATTCTCCGGGTGGCCCTACACCAGGAACTCGCCTATGTTCCTTCACTGCACAAACCCGCTGTCTGTTTGTACTGGCTTGTTGCACGAGCTCTCCTTCAGTTCGGGGACGTTTTCCAGGGTCGTGGTATCTCATTTAGGAACGAGAACCGGCACCAAACCAATATCCACTGTACCAGCCCCGGTGCAGAGATTTACGTGATGATCTGGTTAGTTCTCCCAATAACATCAGAGCTCAGCGTCATCACCTCCGGCCTGGAGATGACAGCAAGACCCATGAGCCACGAGGCAAGAGACGCAGCATTGGGTCTGCTTACCAGGTGGCCCTGTGTCGGCACTGAGGACAACACACTACAGATGCTTAGTGAGAATTTGCTGAACATGTAAATGAACGGAGGTTGAGCAACGTGCCCAAGGTCACACTGCAGTTCACAGTAGGTCTAGTCCAAGTTCTGAGTTCTTCCTAGTCCCTAATGGCTGTGATGCCTCTGGGGGACAGCCTCTTAAGCAGGGCCATCATCCAGGGTCCCACCTGCCCGCCTACTTTTCCCTCTCTGCCCTCTCCAGCCCTACTCACCTGAGGACAAGGGGGGCACGGGGTGGGGACCTCGTTCTTCTCAGGGCTGCTCTTCTTCTCGGCCATGGCACAGAGCCCATTCTGCACAGCCCTGAACAGCATGGGGTTCAGGTCTCCATACTCTCCAGAGGCCACCTCGATGACTGGGAGACAAGGAGCGGAGTCTGTGTGGCTAAATCACTCCTTGGTTCCCGAGGGCAAGCCAGCCCCTCCATGAGTATGTGGGGAAGGTAGGGGACAGTGAGACCTCCCCAAGGAGACCTAGGCATGGGAGCCGACACTCCCGAGTTGGCCCATCACCACAGCCCAGCCCCCCTGCCCTGCCACTCACTGAAGTCAGCCGGGTTGTGGTAGGTGGGGCAGTGTAAGCCAAGCCCCTTCAGGTAGGGGATCAGGTTGGTGACCACACCTTTGAAGATGCACTGACCCTGGCTCAGGATGTAGAGCTGAGGTGGAAAGGGAGGGGTGAGGACAGCACCACCAGTGGACTAGGTGGGCCCCACCAGCCCCTCCCCCGATGTCCCTCCCTCTCCCCGTCATAGGCCAGTGCCCTGGGAAGCCCAGAGCCACTCACCTTGTCAAACATCTCAAAGAGCTTGGCACTGGGCTGGTGGATGGTGCAGATCACTGTGCGGCCCCCCTGGGCCAGGGACTTCATGAGGGACACCACTTGGAAACAGGACGCGCTGTCCAGACCACTGTCCAGAGAAAGGCGGTGGAGGGGGGGTAGGCGGTGAGGTGGGCAGTGCCAAGAGAAGGGAGTGCTTGAGGTGGGGCAGCTGCTCTGAAGGGGCTGGAGCTGGCAGGAAGTGAGTCCCTCTGGCTACCTGACAGCCTGTCCACACTACATGGTGCCAGCCTTTGGAGGTACCAAGAAGCCCAAGCACCATTCCACTTAACAAACAAATATCGAATGAGAACCTGTTGAATGGCCAGCACTGGGATGACCATGATGGATGGCTATGACATAGACTCTGGTCTGGAGGGAGAGAGAGAAGCGCAGAGATCACTCGAGATGATGTGGAACGTGCTGTAGAAACATGGGGCGGCGGGGGGCAGGGGGGCTTCAGCTCTGCGGCACGGGGCTTGGGGGTAGTCAGAGAAGTTTCCTGAGCGCATGTGAAAGAGGAAGGAGTTGAGGCAGCTGAAGGTGGAAGGGCAGGCGTGGTGGCGAAGGGCAGTCCAGACAGAAGACACAACATGTGCAAAGCTTAGAGGCATGAAACACATGGCTGGCCCAGGGAATTATAAGCAATTCGGTGTTATTAGAGCATAAAATACAAGCCAGCATGAAGCAAGATGTGAGGCTGGGGAAGTAGGTTCAGGCCAGGACCTCTAAGTCTTCTGACTTTGTTCTGAGGGCAAATGGGAAACGCTGTGTGTTTTTAAGGGGGGGGGGTAGGGAGTATTGCCAGACTTGTCTCTTAGAGAGCTCTCCCTGGCTACAGCTCGGAGGGAGGACTGGCTGAGAGAGACTGAAGACGAGGGGGTAGGAGTCTATGGCAGAAATGCAGGCGAGAGCTGATGAGGTCCAGAACTTAAGCCCGGGCACTCGGGATGGGGGTGGGGCGAATCTGAGAGACAGAGGAAGGAGGTAGAGTCAGCAGGACTTAATGACGGATTGGCTGTGGGGAAGAGAGGGAGAGGGAGGCATCCATCAAGGAGGACATAGGATTTCTGCCTGTGTGAAGGATGGGGCTGCTACGGCAACGGGATTGGCAGGAACAAATGAGGAGAAGCCCTTATCTTAGCTCCGGGAGGCTGCTGTGCACGGACTCTGGTCTCCAGCCGTGGAGAAGATGTAGCCCTCCTGCCCTGGCTGAGGGGGCAAGGGGAGGCGGCATGCTGGTGGGAGAGGAGGGGAGAACTACCTGGTGGGCTCATCAAAGAACATGACAGGCGGATTGTTGACCAGCTCCAGGGCGATGGCCAGGCGCTTCCTCTGCCCCCCGGAGAGCAGAGCTGTCCTCGTGTGGGAGCAGGACATCAGGCCCAGTGCTGTCAGGATCTCCGTCACCTGGCCCGGCCCCCCACCCACCCCAGGTCAGCTTCAGAATCTCCGCTCCTCCCCACCCCCACACCACCCCAATTTAAAGAAGCATTTCCTTAAGCCCACTTGGCCTCCAATGTCCCAGCCTGGGATCCAGTCTCCCGCCCCCTGCCCCCCCGCAAACTCAAGGCTCTAGAACTCTAGAAGCACAAAAAGGGCAGCTGTCCTGTCCTCACCCCCTTCTCTTCCCCACTCACCAGTTCCTTCTTCACCTCTTGCTTCTCACTCAGCTTCAGGTTAGCAGAGACCTGAGGCCCAGAGAGTAGGCAGGTCAGGTACGTGTGGGAGGAGGGCCCCGCCTTGTCCCCTTAGCTACCAACCGAGGAGGATGGGCACGGCAGGATGGGGACGGCAGGCAGAAGCGCAGGCAGAAGCAGGGGCTGGGAGAGGGAGTGGGCCCGCCAGCCCTCACCATCATGGCTTCCAGCACTGTGAGGTGAGGCAGCAGCATGTCGTCCTGCATGATGTAACACGACATCTTGCGGAAGGTCCTCAGCTCCCGAGGCCTCCCATTGACCAGGATCTGCCCCTTCATTCCAGACTCCCTGCAGGCACATGGGTCGAAGATGGGCAGCGAGGGTCAAGGCCACCTCAGAATACCTTCTGAGCTCCCCGGGGGATCCTTCTTCCTGGCTCCTGCCCCCATTCCACCCCGCCCTCGTCCTCACCTGTACCCTGCCAAGATGTTCATGAACGTGGACTTGCCGGCGCCGGAGGGGCCCATGATACCAATCAGCTCCCGGCGGCAGAATTTACCCGACAGGCACTTGAGGAGGGTCTTATAACCTGCAGCGAGGGAGGAAGGAGCTTGTGATCAGGGTTACAGTGAATAGAGGCAACAGAAACTCTGAGGAATGGCCCTAGTGAATGAGGCAATTCCCTCCCAGGTGGGGAGTGGCGATTGATGACGATGGAGAAACACCTTCTGAGCGGCACCGAGATTCACACCATCTCCACCTGTCCCCCTAGAAGGGCCAGGTCCCAACATCAATGTACCAGAGGCCAAGAACACTCTCCTGTAGGCGAGGAGAAGCCCGCTACACATGTGGATGGGCATGGAGAGGGCATCAAGTTTATAGATGACTCTGCTCCTCCTCTATAAATGCAGTCACTCTCACTCCCTCCAGGAAGACTTTGCCAACCATTGACCTGAGCAAAGTGGTTAAATGTCCCCTGTGTTTGCACAGCCCCTGCACACACCAGCATGCTTGCTAGTTGCTGTGCCCGTCCCTCACCCCTGTCCCCCAGCCTCTTAGTATGTGAGCTGCTTGGGGCTAGAACCCGTGTCCTAGTCATTGTTGTGACCTCAGCAGACTATCTGGCATGTACTAGAGGCTCACCATGGGTTCTAGGAGAACGGGTTCTCAGAACATTTGTTTCATTCTGAAAAAGCCTTCTTCTTTGTGCTCTCTTGGCCCAGGAGACTCGGCTCCACAGCCCCCAATATGGCCCAGTAAAAATCTCATGATTCATTCACTCCTTGGGGGAGGCAGTATAGGCATTAAGAGCACTGATTTGGAGTCAGGTGGATCGAGGTTCAAATTCTTGCCCCACACTTACCAGCTGTGGGACCTCAGGCAAGTTGCTTAACCTCTCTGAGCTCCAGGTCCCTCATCTGTAAAATGAGGATGACAGTACCTATCTCATAGGGTTGCTATAGAGATGCAATGAGATAATATATGTAAAGCATATGACACAGTGCTTGGCACATGTGACATTTTATTATTAATTATTATTATTAATTAAGGTGGCATTTTATTATTAATTCTATTTGACAAACGCTTATTGATATCTACTACATCCAAGCTCTGTCCCACACACTGGACAAAAAAAGGAAGAAGACACATTTCCTGCATTCAAGAAAGTCATGGTCTAGGTAAAAAATATGGGAAACATCTATGGATCTGAGGAGAGATAAAATAAGGTTAAAACAGAAGCACAAATAATGTACAATGAGAATAAAGAAAACAGAATTGAAGAGGGTGGAGGGACAAGGGAAAAATGAGGAATGGCTTCATGGAAGAAGTGGCATTTGAGGAAAGTCTTGAAGGATGAGCAGCAATCAAAAATGGAGAGGGAAGTCAAGGCTCTCCAGTCCTTGGGAGGGAGAGCTCTGCTACATGAGAGCATATCTAGAAGCGGAGGTCAGAGACTACATGGCGTCGCCTGGAGAAACAAGGTGGTAGAGAGGAAGAAGGGAGCCCACCAGGCAAGCCTTGCCTACTATGCTTACAGATCTCCCTTGGTGAGGCAGGAACACCAAGCTCTACTGGAGGTTTTGCTCGCTACCATCGTCTTCCGCCCCCCCCCCCACAGAGCTCAGTGTCCTCTCCCCTCTACCTGCTTAGCAGAGACAGTGAAGGGATGTGACTTTCACCCTCCCTCCGCAGCAGCCGGCTGTCCCTCTGGACACATCCATTCAGCAGGAGACTCAGTTGCTGTCCACTGTGGGGTCCCCATCACACTGGCGGCCCGGATGGTGCTTTAAGGTTTACAAACTCATTACTTCCACTGCTGCTATAGCAACACAGAGGAGCCAGCTGGGGCCCCGGGACATCCAGTGACTCACCCAAGGTCACACAGCAAGTTCTTCCCTGGGGGAGGGGAAGTCATAGGCTCCATCCCTCTGCCTCAGGGATTATCACCACCAATCAGAGAGACGTGTGGTTGTGCACTCCAGCAAACACCTTTCAGAGCCACTGACAGGAAGTGATTTTTTTGGCAGGAGAGGAAATAGGCGACAAGGAACCTTCCCTTCATTTAATCAGCCAAGCACCAGATTGAACACTGATGCCTAATACATGTATCATCTTACACTTGCCTCTCACCAAGCATTTTCACAGATAATGTCTCAGCTAAGCTTCACAACACGCCTGTGCGGGGACGATTCTTATCGTCCCTGTTTACAGATGAAGAAAGTGAGTCCAAGAGAGGCCCAACGTCATCCAGTGGACAAGCGGCTAGGAACCCAGTCTTCGAACACCTGCTGGTCCCCAGCTGCTCGTCACGGGAAGGACCTGTCAGCCCTTCCAGGTAAAAACACACCAGAGCTCTGGTCCCGTCTCTGTCAGTAACTCTTGCAGTTTTGTCAAGTCACCTAATCTTTGAGGATCTCCGTTTCCTCATCTATAAAATAAGGACAGTCAGATCTCCTCCCAAGGCATAATAGGGCTATTGTGACTATTGAGTGAGACGTTTAATAGTAACTAATGGGAAAGTGTTTTGAAAAACAAGAAACATCATGTATAATTAGGGGAGACCGGTGGCAAGTCCTTACCTGGGCAAGGCAGACCCCACCCTCTCTCCACATCCCTCGCTCTTCCTCTCTGCCTACCTCTAATGGCTTTCCGTCCTTCAGGCAAGGGGAGAGGGACTCCAGTGAAAAGACAAGTCAAAGAGATAAGGACAGTGGGCTAGGAAAGGGCAAGGGACAGAAGAGATAGCAAAATGGACAGTAGAGAGCAGGCGGCTGGCAAGGTAGAAGGAGGGAAGCATCCAGTCAGGGACGCCAATCTGGCTGGGGGGTTGAAAGCAACCAACCAGTCCCTCTAGATACATTTCTTTCTTAGCTCCTTAAAACTTATCTCCTCGGGCGCCTGGGTGGCTCAGTGGTTTGAGCCTCTGCCGTCGGCTCAGGTCATGATCTCAGGGTCCTGGGATCGAGCCCCACATGGGGCTCTCTGCTCTGTGGGGAGCCTGCTTCCTCCTCTCTCTGCCTGCCTCTCTGCCTACTTGTGATCTCTCTCTCTGTCAAACAAATAAATAAAATCTTTAAAAAATAACTTATCTACTTAAAACTGAGGAAAAACAGGGCTGTAAGAAATATGGCCACCTCTTCATTTGCCCAGAGCTGATCTCAGGGTCCAGAGGCCGCTCTGGGACAGGGCCCCCGGCAGGGGACCCAGAGGCCTCAATTGCCATTGGCTCAGGCCCTGTGACCTTTTGGGCACTCGTGAGAGAGTGAGGGTGGGGAATGCAGAGATAGCTCCTGCTCAGCCTTGCTCAGAAGCACCCCAAACTTATTTCTCAAATCTCAGAGAACAATGACCCAGCTCCACCCCTGACCCACACCCAGTTCTGGGAAAAACAAAAAACAAAACCAAAAAACCTCTCAACTTCTCTATTCCCAGCTCAAGCTGCCCAGGGCAGGAGGAGGCAAGGACTCCAGGGTCTGGTGAAGGTTCCAAGGACCTCAGAAAGCTCCAAGACCCTGGACCTTACCCACCTGCGCTGATGAGAGAAAAGAGGAGGAGATAGGAATGCAGCACCAGGGATGTTAAGAAGGAAAGAACAATCCACAGAGAGCTGGCAAACCTGGCTTCTGGTCCCAGCTCTGCCACTAATTTGCTGTGTGGCCCTGTCAGGTGACTCAAGTTTCCTGGACCTCAGTTTCCTTACTCGTACCATGGGGATGTCACCCAGCCTGCTAAACCTTCACCCTCCCTGCCTCGGAGGACTTCAGCAAGAATGAAGTAAGATGACAGGAATGAGAACATCTTTTAAAATTAGCAGTGTCGGGGCGCCTGGGTGGCTCAGTTGTTGGGCATCTGCCTTTGGCTCCAGTCATGGTCCTGGGGTCCTGGGATCCAGCCCCACATCAGGCTCCCTGCTCAATGGGAGGCCTGCTTCTCCCTCTTCCATTCTCTCTGCTTGTAGTTGCTCTCCTGCTCTCTCTCTTTCTCTGTGTCAAATAAATAAATAAAATCTTAAAAAATAAAATTAGCAGTGTCTATAGGTATAAGAATACTGCTAAGCCCTGAGGAAGGCTGAAACACAGCCTGGGACTTTCTCGTGCCAGGCCTCAAAGGCAGGAATTCTACCTAAAATAAAAGAAACTTCTCCAGGACAACTTAGGGACTAGAGGTTGTAGTGTCATCTTGAAGGAGGAAAACTTCAATGGACAGCTGAACCTAGTGTCCCTCCTCAGAGCTCACAGGTGCAGGGGACAGGGGAGGCGGGAGGAGTGGGGGTGTAGCACAGACCTGGCCGGTCAGCTGCGTGCATAGCTCGCGGTGGGCTGAGATTTCAGCCACACAGAGCCTCCTGGGGTGGAACTCGGGCAACAGGGGACACCCAGACCTCCAGCTTTCTAAGAGACAACTCCTGGGGTCTCCACAACTCCCCACTAGGCTGCTGCTCCCTTACCCCGTTTGCGCCAGCAGGGCCCTTCCCGCACGGAATAGGACAGCTCCACGAATTCGATGTCCACCGCTGAACGCTTGGGTAGGTGGGAGAAGCGTTGAGCTTCGGTGATGTGGTTCTCCACCTTCTTCAGGTGTGTGGTCAGCATTGGGGGCTCCGCCCCGTCCTCCAGCGCCACAGCCATGGCCACGGCCCCGGGTCCCAGTCCACAGCCCACGGCCTCCAGCGCCTTCTCCGCCATCACGCTGCCGGCCTGCAGGGAGAGGGCCTGCTCAGTTCGGGGCAGACCCCCAAGCCCTGGCTCAAAGCCTCCTTGTTTTCTAATGCTCCCCACCCCCACTGCCCGCCTCCTTCTCAGGGCAGACCCGCTACTGGGAGCACCCCACTTCCCACCGCCAGAGCATCTGCCCACTCCTGCCCCCCACTCCCGTCGTAGCTACGCTCAGTCTCGACCTCTCCTCGGTCCAAGCAGCCCCAGCTCCTGTCTGGCCCCAGCCTGGCCCCAGCCCAGCCTCTAGAAGGCCTCACCCGCTCCCTCCTCCCCGCGGCGGCTCTAATCTCCTTACCCCGCAGGCCAGCAGCCCCTGGGGACTGAAGGGTTGGGGGGCGGGGAGGAGGGCAGGGGCGGCCGGCCGCGGCTGCCCGCTAGGAGGTCAGGGTACTCGGGTGCGCGCAGGGCAGACCGGGGAGAAGGCGGAGGAAGAGGAGGCTCTGGGCCTCGCGCTGCATCCCCCTCCCCATCCCCGGGCGCGTCCCCTGGCCGGCCCCTCCCGCCGGCTCCCCTGCGCCCGCGCGTCCGGGACTCTCCCCAAAGGCGGGCGCACCACCGGGACTCGCGACCACCGCCCCCCGCCTCCGCCTCCAACTAGTCCCCGGGGGCGGGTTCCCCCTTTCCCTATCTCCCGCATGCCTAGTCACCTTGACGCGCCCCCGGGCCGGTGCGGACCGAGAAGCTTGGCGCTGCCGCGGGCCGGGGATGGAGACTCCGTGCCCTCCTCACCTGCCTCCGGCTGCGGCACCCACTGCCCGGCTCCCGGTCCCGGCGGCGCGGGCCGGGGCGGGGCCGGGGCGGGGCGGGAGACCGGGGAGGGCCCGGGCCTCAGGTCCGCGGAGAAATGACAACGCTGGGGAGGGGCGATGGGGGCGCGCCCCAACTCGGCTGCGCACAGCCAGTTTCCAGAGCCCGGTGCTGGGCGCCGCGTCCTCCCGAGCCCGCCGGGCGACTGCGCTCTCCTCCCAGCTACTGCTCGCCGGTCCGGCTGTTCTTAAAGGGCCCACGCCGCCCCGCAGCAGATGGGGGGCGAGCACGGCGAAAGGGACAGCAGTGCCGGCGACGCGGGGCCAGAGCGGGCGCAGTGTGGACCCCGGACTGGGGCGTTGGCAGCGAAGGGCCGACTGAAACACAGTGAGGGCAGAACTGAAGTCGCTCGGTGGGGACAGGTCCCTGGATTACAGACTAGACGATGGTGGTGTGCGTACAGGGAATGGGGTGGGCATTGGGGTGCAGACGCCATCCTTCTCAAGGGATTGTGAAGCTGTCAGACTGTCTGCATCACTCCCCCATCAGTTTCCCCCGGTTCCGGCCCTTGAGCTCAGGCTTCCTCCAGCGATTCCCCATACTAGATAAAAAGGCTTTGAAAGCTAGAGTCTCTGGAGAGCGTCCTCCCCTTTCCCCATCCCATTCTCCCCATTCTCCACTTCCCTAACTAGTTAAGAAGGGAAGGCCGGTGGACGCCGCTATGGGAGAGCTTGCAAACAGCTGCGAGGTGACAGTGGTACTGAGAACTCAGCCTACTCCAACTACAGACAGAAGTCCTCACTCTCCCAGGCAGATTCAGACCTTTAAGACAGGCACATGCCTGATGCTGGACGCACAGATGTACCATGGCAATGGCACCTGGCTCACAGACACTGCCTTGGGCATCTTCTAGTACACATGTCATGCTCTCCCTCAGCCCACAAGCCTTCAAACACAGGTCCTCCAGAACACTCTGGGGCTTTCCCCTGCTTTGCTCCTTCCTCATGCTCCTCTTGGTCCCCCGCCTGCCGAGGCTGAGTCTTCTAGGGGTAAGTAGGTTAGCCAGTTGAGACACGTGGCCTGAGCTTTTAAGTTCCCACCTGTCACAGTGCAAAGACAGATGGGAGGGGAGGCCGCCGGGGCTGCTGCCACCTCCTTACTGCAGCCGCTGAGAGGTTACCAGCAGTCAAACCTCTCCCCTGCTCCTCAGCCCCTCCTCCTGCCTCATCACAGCCTGGAAGCTGGCGGCCCCTGCAGGACATCTCCAGGCTCCGCCCTGTAACTGTGAGGGTTAGTGTGTTTAGGATCCAGCCCTTCCTACCTTCCTCTCATTCCCTACCTACATCAGCACATCCCTCAAGACCAAAGTTCTCACTCTCGAGATGGACCCCTGTTCTCCAAATTAACCGCCCGAAGCGGCTCCCCATCCCCAATGGTTGCATTTACCGAGCAATCATTATGGACCTGGCATTGCCTGATTTAATTCTCATCATGCCCTTAGGAGGCAAGCATTACAGCCTCTCTTTGGAAATAAAAAAACAGGGGCATAAGGAAGTTGGTTAAGCAATATCCCCGAGAGTATGCTTCTAGTCGGCGGCAGACCAGGGCTTGAAACTTGAAGTCTTTGTTTTTACCCATCCTGCTATGGGGGCCTCTCAGAGCCCTATTCCCAGATGGCTTGCCTCCCTCCCTTTTCTGGGCAGGCTATTCTGTTCTTTCAAGATAACCACACGTCCTAATGACACTCCTCTCCTTTCCCCGGCATACAACTTGCCGGTCCTCGGGAGATTTTCCTCCTCTTTCTTGGGAACACCGTGTCCCCTTTTCCTCTGGACAGGCTTCAGAGACCAACATTTCCAAGTCTTTGATTGGCTTTCCACACCGTGGGATTCACATCCCATGCCCCAGAGCAATGGTCCTCAGTCTTGGCTGTGATAAGCATCACTTGGGGGAATTTCAAAAGACGTACAGATAATATTCCAAACCTGTTAATCCTGATCTCTAAGGTGGGACTCAGGTCTTGGTGTTTTTAGAGGTCCTGAGCTGATCCCACTGGGAAGGAAGTCAAGATCCACTACCCTCCCTGAACCTTCCATTCCCTAGGTTGAAACGGTTGGCATATAACCATGGAAGTCCTCTCTCTCCCCTAGAACAGGCCTTCCTGTTCTTGAGGATGTCCCTTCCCCACTTTGTGAGCACATATTCCATCTCCTAAATCTGGCGTCGGAGATCTACATTCTGACCCTTGATGCATTTACTCATTCCATGCTCTTAAGCAAAGTTTTCCACCTCTCTGAGTCTCATCCATGAAAGAAACATGATAAAAATCCTGCAGATCAGGGGTGCCTGGGTGGCTCAGTGGGTTAAGCCTCTGCCTTTGGCTCAGGTCATGGTCTCAGGGTCCTGGGATCGAGTCCTGCATCGGCTCTCTGCTCAGAAGGGAGCCTGCTTCCCCCCCCACCCTCTGCCTGCCTCTCTGCCTACTTGTGATCTCTGCCTGTCAAATAAATAAATAAAATCTTTTGAAAAAAATCCTGCAGATCAGCCTTGAAAGGTTCTTATAAGGTTCAAGGGTCCAAGAGCTTAGTGCTTATTCTCAAGAATCAATGAAACATACTTCATTTTATTTATTTTTATTAACATACTTCATTTTATTTCCCTTGGAAGAATCTCCCATTTCCTTGGCAAAGGAGGGGAAACTACATTTATCGAATGCCTACCATGTGCTAGGTAGCTGGCAGAGAGAGATGATTTCTGGGGAAAGAGCTAGGCTTGCATCTTTCTCCCCTGAATTCCTAGAACTTGGACCCAGAAAATACACTCAATACCTCAATAACTAACCACTGACTGGACGGTCTAACCAGCCCTCGTGACAACTCTGTGAGAACAGTATTAGCCTCTCACGTTTCGGGTAAGGAAACTGATGCTCAGAAATGTTAATTATGGGGCGCCTGGGTGGCTCAGTGGGTTAAAGCTTCTGTCTTTGGTTCAGGTGATGATCTCAGGGTTCTGGGATCAAGCTCTGCATCGGGCTCTTTGCTCAGCAGGGAGCCTGTTTCCCTTCCTCTCTCTCTGCCTGCCTCTCTGCCTACTTGTGATCTCTGTCTGTCAAATAAATAAATAAATATCTTAAAAACAAAAGAAAAGAAATGTTACAAGTATGAGTTCACACAGCTAATATAATGGCTCCAGGGATCCAAATCCAAGACTTAGTGATTCAAAACTGTGATGTTACCTACTATGTCATCCTTCCTCATTCTCTAATATTTCACCTTCCCATTTTGTAAGCAGATCCATCTCCACTCTTATGAACAGACTTCTTCTCATTCTAGGATATAAAACCTTTCCAACCTTCTAGAGGTCCCCAAGGGCAGACCCTCCCTGTTCTAGAAGATACTCCCACCACATATCCTCCCAGATCAGACCTTTGATTCTCTAGAACACATCTCTAGTTCCTAGAAGAGATCCCATAACTCAAGAGTGGTTGGTGGTCCTCAAACTTGAGCACAAGTCAGAATCATCTGGAGGTCTTATTAAATTGCTAGCTCTACACTCAGATTTTCTTTTTTTTTTAAAGATTTTATTTATTTATTTGACAGAGAGAAATCACAAGTAGACGGAGAGGCAGGCAGAGAGAGACAGAGGGAAGCAGACTCCCTGCTGAGCAGAGAGCCCGATGCGGGACTCGATCCCAGGACCCTGAGATCATGACCTGAGCCGAAGGCAGTGGCTTAACCCACTGAGCCACCCAGGCGCCCCTACACTCAGATTTTCTGACTCAATATGTGGGGTGGGGCCAGATAATCTGCATCTCTAATAAGTTCCAAGGTGACGCTGATGCTGCTAGTCTGGGGACCACACTTTGAGAACCATTGCTCAAGAGAACCTTCATTCCGCAGTTTAGATCTCACCATTCCCAGAACCAGCCCCCCATCTCCTACCATGGACTTTCCTACCCTCAGATGGACAAGCCATCTCTTCCCCAAATAGCCCTCCTCCATTCCCTAGATTGATCTTTTCCTTTCTCTAGGAGCTCAATTCCCATCCTAGAACCCCTCCCTTCCCAAGACAGAGCCTCCACCCTGGGCAGGTTCCCTAGACCCAGGTAAGGGTTGGCGATAATTGGCTTGTAAGGAGCAAGGCAGAAGCAGAAAATTCCTGTCTCAGTTGAAGTCCCAGTAGTTAACCTAGCAGACAGGCTGCGGGGGCCGGGATTTATGGGAGAAGCAGTTGGTAAGGAACTTTGAGGACCTATGGGAAAGGGAGGGTAGCAGTGTCCTGTGGGAGTTGGGAAGGAACAGAACCGGGGACTCTGGAACCATCTCAGTTCTGCTTCCATCACCCCAGGCCCACCATCCACGGTGCCTCCCTTGCCCAGCATGCTAGTCTTTCATCTTTGGAAAGAATGATTTTAAAGTGTATTTGTCAACAGACCGTCTGCTGGCCACTGGGGGAAACACAGCCCAGGACTGGGAATGAGGGGTCCATAGGCAGGGAGGCTGCCAGAGTCATCCTCGGCCCAAGTCCCAGCAGTGAAGGGGTAGCTACTAGGCGAAGCCCTTGCTGTTGCTTTCTAAAAGACCTTTAGTCTTTTAAAATTATAAAAACACAACATATGTAACAAAATCAAGCCACGCTGAAGTGCATTTTTAGTGTGTAATATGTACCTCTCCATCTCTCTCGCTAGGTAGTGCTATTTCCTTTTGTTCCAAAGAAAATCAGGGGCTCTCCAAAGCTGTAAAATGCCAAGCTTCTCTGCCCAAGAGTCTCTTTCTCTTTTTCCTTCAGATCCCTCCCATTTCCCCTCTCCCAGTCTCAGCCTGTCGTCTTCCTTCCCCTAGAACTTGAACTCTCCCCACACCTCTTGGCTGTGTCCTTTTCATGGGAGCAGCCTCGGAGCAGGTGTCTGCCAGTGTTTCTCTGGGGCTGGTTCCCCTTGTGAGACAGCGCCCACTCCTCCAGGGCAGGGGCAGAAACGCCTCTTTGGGTAGGCGTTTCTCTTCCACTACAGTGACTTCTCTTCACACAACAGCTGACTTCTTTTAGACATACTGTGAACTCTGAATAGCTCTATTTAACAATGTCCCCTTTCTGGGACTTATGGGTGGCTTAGTCAGTTAGACGACACACTCTTGATTTCCACTCAGGCCATGATCTCAGGGTTGTGGGATTGAGCCTGGTGTTGGGCTCCATGCTGAGCAAGGAGCCTGCTTGGGATTCTCCCTCTCCCTCTGCTCCTCCCCCCCACTTAAAAAAAATGTCCTTTCTGGGCGCCTGGGTGGCTCAGTGGGTTAAGCCGCTGCCTTCGGCTCAGGTCATGATCTCAGGGTCCTGGGATCGAGTCCCGCATCGGGCTCTCTGCTCAGCAGGGAGCCTGCTTCCTCCTCTCTCTCTCTCTCTGCCTGCCTCTATGCCTACTTGTGATCTCTCTCTGTCAAATAAATAAATAAAATCTTTAAAAAAAAAAACGTCCTTTCTGATCACAAGCTTTCCCTTCTGCTTTCTAATCTCCAAAAGCCTTATTGGAACCTCTAATGCTTTGTGGGGTTCTCTGGGGGGGTGTTTTGGGGGGTTTCTTTGTTTTATTTTTAAGTAAGCTCTGTGTCCAACGTGGGGCTTGAACTCATGACCCTGAAACCAAGAGTCACCCCCTCCACAGACTGAGCTAGCCAGATACCCTGGAACTTCCAGTGCTTTGATTCTAACCACTACCTTCTAGTCTCCCAGGACCTCCCTGTCCCATCTTCTCCAGCTGCTTTAATTACCCTGCTCCTTGGCCAACGCAATACATGTCCTGGTTGGGGGTCAACCCTGAGGTCTGTCTTCTGCATTTGCTCTGGGGGGTGCCAGTGTCTTTTTTTTTTTAAGATTTTATTTATTTATCTGACAGAGAAAGATTACAAGTAGGCAGAGAGACAGGCAGAGAGAGAGAGAGAGAGAGAGAGAGAGAGAAGCAGGCTCCCCGCTGAGCAAAGAGCCCGATGCGGGGCTCCATCCCAGGACACTGGGATCATGTGAGCCTAAGGCAGAGGCTTTAACCCATTGAGCCACCCAGGCGCCCCAAACTTGACAATTCTTATAAAACTCTTCAAAACCAGGCGCCTGGTTGAATAAAATCTTAAAAAAAAAATTCTCCTCAAAACCTTGATTCCTAGTTTCTCAAGGAAATAGAGACAACCAGACGTGAAGGCCCTCACCTCTCCCATCCATCCCTCCTTCCCTCTACTCAAAAGGAAGGGTGTCTCCATTCCTTGTCCCCGTGTCGTCTATCTACTTTTCCTCTATATTACTTGCCTGGTCAAGACATTCAAGGTAATTAGCATGGAATGAAAAGTTTTCAGTCATCCCCACCAACCTTCCCTCTCAGCCTCAATTCCTGCTGTTGAACATGAAACTGGCATGCTCCTTATTCCCAAAGTGCACCGTGGGATTCCTGGGCTTGAGCAAAACTCATTCATTCATTTACCACTCATTATATGTATGTTCGATAGGTCATAATCTCACAGAAGAAGACTTTAATTTTCATGACCACTCCTCCCTCTCCTCACCTTGGGGAATCACTTCTCCTCTATACTCACTCAGCTCCTCTGCACTCTTCTCTGAGATCACGGACGTGCCCCAGGTAGGAGAAAAGCAGCATTAGCTTCCACACTCCTGGGCCACTTGCTTCTCTACTGACCTCCACTGCCCACCCCCAACCCTGGCCCCACTCCTAGAGGAAGAGTAAAACAGGTTCTCTCTTTTATCTTCAGACGCCATGATGTCTGACTCATGGTTTGACCTGGATGAAACCCTAACGCGATCAAATTAGTATTGTCACCCTCCAAATTTCCACCCTCCCCCATCCCGTCTCGGATATCCTTCCACAGGCCTCTGGCTGCTTTGACTCAGTAACCCCTGCCACTGGGTCCAGTACTTGCTAACCCATGCCTGCTGAGCCCAGAAGCCCCTCCTCCTGGAGAATGGGAGTCACATGGTAGCAGGCCAGAATCGCCATGATTCAGAGCATGGTGTGGGCACAGCTAAGACTGGTAGGGAAGGCCATTTACCTTCGGCACCGGCTTGACCCTCAAGGCACTGCTCAACAGAGGAAAGCATAGGTAATGCTGGATTACGGAGAGGGGGCAGGCAGCCTGAGCCATTCCTTAGAATACCCACAAAACAAGGGCATTTAAAAAAAAGGGAAGAAAAAACCTGAGACCAGAATTTGATCATTACTATATACAGCTGCTCTTGAACAACACTAGTTTGAACTGTATGGGTCCAACTGTACTAAGATTTTTTTTAAAAAGATTTTATTTATTTATTTGACAGAGATCACAAGTAGTCAGAGAGGCAGGCAGAGAGAGAGGAGGAAGCAGGCTCCCCACTGAGCTGAGAGCCCAATTCGGGGCTCAATCCCAGGACCCCGGGACCACGACCTGAGCCGAAGGCAGAGACAACCCACTGAGCCACCCAGGTGCTCCTTCATTTTGAATTGTATATGGAAAATGGGACACCACCATGTTTCCAAGGTTTGGAGCCTTCATTTATTTTTAAAAACTTTATTATTTTTAGGTAATCAACCTGGGGTTTGAACTTACAACTGAGATAAAGAGTCACTCATTCTATGGATGGAGTCAGCCAGGTGCCCCAAGGTTTGGAGTCGAAATTTCAAGTCTTTATCTGGGCTTGGTTAGGAGAAAGATCTCTAATGACATGCTTTTGGGGTCTTTGGCCCTGTTCTATTCACTTCTTGGGTTTTTAACCCACCTCTTGGAGACAGGTGTCCATCAAGTCTAACAACACAAAATTTACTAAGGACAAACACAAGATCCTGATGTTAAGTCCAAGGTAACAGCTGCATACATCTGAAGTGAAGGGAACGTGGTCTGGGCAGTAACAAAGTTTGTAAAGACGGGGGTTCTGAAGGGGAGTGGCTTCACAACAGAGAGCCTGGTAGAACCATCAAAACACAGGCCTGGAGGAGGTAGGGGGAGGGGGCCCCAAATTAAATGATACAAGGAGGTATAGAAGAAACTGGAGGTCCTTAGCCCAAAGAAACCTGTTGTCTTCAGCTAGTGGAAGGCATGCTGGGGGGAAGCAGATTATACTTGTTTGGTGGAGGACAACGTGTGGGCGGCAAAACCAGTCCAGGATCCTGGAGAAGTGAGCCTGGAAACCCTGTAGCTCCGAGGGGGCCAACCTTTCATCCATGTCTTCACTCTCCCCGACACTGCCTTTCCTTGAAGTTGCTCCTCGTAAAGGCCACGGGAACATCCGCATGGACACATAGCCTAAAGCCCTCATTCTCTCTTGTCTGAAAACTTGCAGCAGCTCTTCTCTGCTTGCAACCTCTCACGCTTCCAAATGTATATGCCCCATCGCTTGCAGAATCACCACCTGAAAACCTGACATAGTCCTGGGTGGCCTGGCCTGCCTTCCTGATCTCTGCCCACGGCCTCCTGCCTTCTGGGCTGCAGACCATAAAGCAGTCCTTCAGCTTTACAGACCTAGTTTCCTTGACCTGGAGTAACCTGTCCACACCTCTGTACATGGCAGCTCTATCACTTTCTCGACGACACCTTTCCTGACCCCTCGCCCAAGGGTTACTGCTGCCTCCTGCTCAGAGCCTCCTCAGTGAGCCCCACCTGGCTGCCATCACTTCACTGTCCCTGCCTCTCTACCAGGTGTCTTCAGGGCAGATCCTGGGTTTTGTCCATCCTTGTATCTTCAGCCCCTGCCACAGTGCCTGGACTATATTGGAGAAACTCAGTAAATGGTGGGTGGAATTAACAGAGAGATATTTCTTTCCTAAATTCTTCCTGCAATAGGCACACTGTTTTTGTGAAGAAAATTGCATTTGGTCTTTGGTGGGCAGCTTTCTGTCCAGCTAGGACCCCTGTATTTCCTTGACCTCTCCAGAGTGGAAGCAACCAGAAGCATGGACACAGTGCTGAGAAGTGGCTAGACAGGCCAAAAAATTGGCTCTTATTTTGGACAGTTTCAACGTCTTTGAGAATCTAGTGAAAAACAGAACCTTTCCCCCTTTTATTATTTTTTTTCAAAGATTTTATTTATTTATTTGACAGAGAGAGATCACAAGTAGAGAGGCAGGCAGAGAGAGGGAAGCAGGCTCCCTGCTGAGCAGAGAGCCCGATGCGGGACTCGGATCCCAGGACCCTGAGATCATGACCTGAGCCAAAGGCAGCGGCTTAACCCACTGAGCCACCCAGGCGCCCCTTTCCCCCTTTTCTAACTTGGTTCCTAAAACTAGAGTACCTACCATTCCCTAGCGCCCCCAGATCCACCTCCCCCTGCCCACCCAGAGGCTTCCTACCCAATCCCACAGGTGGAAACCCCTCCCCCAGAGACACTGGGTATCTAACCAGAACTCAGAGGGCAGGTCTGCAGCCAGGTGCTCTTCCTGATGAGCCGCGCATGCGCATTCTAGAGCACTACTTGTGCCCACAAACGGGACCTCCAAGGAGGCGGTAGATGCTCGAAGAGATGGAGAAGTATCACCAAGGGGTGGGGGGAGGGGAACAAGAGGAAAGTTAAATGAACCTCAGTCACTAGAACAAGCTGAACGATTTAGCTCCTCTTCCAGGCAGCTGCATCTCTTCACTATCCAGTTAACAGCCAAAAGACATAAGGAAGGAGAAATGAGAACAGCCCAAGTGTTTATTACCGAAGAAACTGTTACACACACACTCAGGACCTCCACTCCCATCCTTGAGGATAACCGGGGAGGTCCTTGTGGTTGTAGGAGCCCTTCGGAGGGAAAGGCCTGCCTGGCTCACGCTGCCTTGGCTGGTTGTGAGGAAAAGGCCCTTGCAGGGACCAGTTACACAGCATCGCTGGACCTAAGGACCCTTAAAGACGGGACTGGGTACGAGGTGACAGGATTTTAGTCACCGTCTCAGCATGACTACGGGTAGCCTGATACTAGCCCCTCTACAAGAACACACAGGACCAGGGCATCCCCCTCAAGGAATCCAGACTCCTCAGGATCCCCCACCACATGTGGTCCGGCAGAAAAGGGAAGCCTTCAGAGTCTGCTGCATGACGCAGGCCAGCTCCAGAGTGCACCGCACCGCTCTTGGCACCACTCTTAAAGGCTTCCATCGGCAGGGGCTGCCCGCTCGGGGCACAGCCAGCAGCCCGGCACAAACCCCGGGGCCTGGGGTGGAAACGGTCAGGCTCCGCAGCCTTCACACCATCCCTTCTGGCTCCTCAACTACTCCCTGAAGCTTTTCCATGATGTCCCCTGAGGGGGTCTCAGGGGCTGGGGGGGGCTCTCCCGGGGCTTCTGACAGCACATAGTAGACAATCTCTTGCTCGCCTTGGGCGTTGGTCTGATTCACCACATGGATGACGGGGCTGGGAGTGTCCTGAGAGGCTGGGAGGCCTGTCCCCTGGCTGCTCCCACCCTCCCCCTCCTCTTCAGCCTCCTCCTGGGGTCCTGGCTCCCCAGGCACTGCTTGGAGAATGATGCCCTGCAGGCTGGTCTCATTCAGCGATGCTCCCAGGCCTGATCCCTCTTGCGGCTGCCGGAGCAGCTGCTGTGTCAGCTCCACACTCTCGTAGCGAACCAGCTGCAGCCGCATGTAGCCGTCTTCATGCTCCTTGTACCTGGTGAAGCAGGAGCACACAGGGCAGCGACCGCACACGCAGGGGGACGCTAAGCGGCAAGGTAAGGGACAGACATGAGAGCGTGGGACAGGTCCTGGGATTTTAAGCAACCAGAGTTGGAGACCAAAAAGATCTTTAGGGGAATATGTAGAAGACAAGACGAGAGGGAAAGAGCATTACTTACAATGGAAAATCATATGTAGAAACTTGAGAGGCAGGGAGAGAGGAAGAGAAGGTGGGATAAAGACATGATCTGTGTTGGAGGGTGGGGTGTGTCGCAGGAATTAGGAGACAGTCATGGAGCTAAGGAGCAGGACCCTTAGGCTCCAGTTGTGATTCTGGCTGCAGGGCTCCGGAACCACATTTAAAAATCAAAATAATCAGGGACGCCTGGGTGGCTTAGTTGGTTAAGCAGCTGCCTTCGGCTCAGGTCATGATCCCAGCGTCCTGGGATCGAGTCCCACATCGGGCTCCTTGCTCGGCGGGGAGCCTGCTTCTCCCTCTGCCTCTGCCTGCCTGCCATTCTGTCTGCCTGTGCTCGCTCTCTCCCCCTCTCTCTCTCTGATAAATAAATAAAATAAAATTTAAAAAAAAAAAAATCAAAATAATCATCTTTGCTCCACCACTTTATTCTCAGGGTTCCTCAAGCCTGAATGGAGATGGTGGATTATCATCAAATTCAAATAAGTTTTTTAAAGATTTTATTTATTTATTTGAGAGAGCATGCACAAGCAGAAAGAGGCCAAACGGTGAGGGGCAGAGGGAGAAGCAGCCCCCCACACTGGGCAGACAGCCCAATGCAGGCAGACCCCAGGACCCTGGCTGAGATCATGACCTGGGCTGAAGGCAGATGCTTAAGCGACTGAGCCACCCAGGCGTTCCAAATTTGAGGTTTTTAACTTGTGGAAAAGGTATGGGGAGGTGCAGGGGGTTGGGGGGCGGGAAGGCCTGTGAATCTAGAGGGCAGGATTGACCTACCGAAAACGGGGGTGCCCTGAGGGCCACTTGAACTGGTGCTTCTCACGAAGATGCACAGTGAGGTTGTTGCCCCTCGTGAAGCATTTGTCACACACATGACACTTGTACCTTGGCTCTGAGTCTCCCTGAGAGGGAGGGGAGGACAGTGAGGCCAACTCTCCACCCTGGGTTCCCCACACCTCTGCCTGCCCTCTCCCACCAAGAGCCCCACTCACTTCATGCACTTTTCGGTAATGGGACTTGATAGAGCAGAGGGATCTCGCACTGAAGCTGCAGTTCTCAAAATCACACCTGTAGGCTGGCTCTTTGCTGTGGGTATCCAGGTGCTTCCGCAGGTCAATCAGATTCTTGCAGCTGTGGGGAGAGGTCAGGCGGGGCTGGAGGGCACAGGGGATGCTGGACTGTAAGTTCTCGGACTTCTAGCCCCTTACCTGGTTCCCCTTACCTGTAGTCACAACAGTCACACTTGAAGGGCCGGTCCTCGCTGTGGCGAAAGCGCATGTGGTTTCGGAGGGAGGATGGCAGCGGACAGGTCATATCACACAGAGGGCACTTATAGTGATTCACTGAGAGGAGCAGAGAGGGGGGCCATGACCTGAAGCCTAGTGGGAACCTGGAGGGAGGGCCAGGCGCTTGGGGGCTCTGGCTACTCACCGTGGTTACGCATATGGTCCCGCAAGAGCCGCTCTGTGGCAAATCTCTTGGAGCAGTGAGAGCATTGGAAGCGCTGCTCTGGGGCGGAACAGGCAGAAGACAGGGTGGGCTGCAGAGGATGGTGGGGAGGCGCATGGAAGATAGCAAGCCCGGGAGAGGGGAACCACCCAAGAAAAGAGGGAGCTTAAGAACTAGGGATAGACACAGTACCACTGAAGGAGCATGGGGCCTTGGAGTCGAGAACTTGAATTAGAATCCCTGCTTGCCCCCTAACTAGCTGTGCAACCTCACATAAGTGATTTAACCTGAGATTGTCTCTTCATCTGCAAAAAGAGGGTGAGGGGTGCCTGACTGGCTCAGCTGGTTAAGCATTTGCCTTCGGCTCTGGTCATGATCCCAGAGTCCTGGGATGGAGTCCCGGGATGGAGTCCCACACCAGGCTCCCTGTTGAGCAGGGAGCCTGCTTCTCCCTTGGCCTATTGCTCCCCCTGCTTGTGCTCTTGGGCCCTCTCTCTCACAAATATACACATACATACAATACACACACACAATCTTCAAAAAAAAGAGGAGGTAAGAAGCACACCTCATGGGGCTGTGAGAATTCACTGGGAAAAGAGAGCACACGGTAAGCACTGAATAAAACATCTAATGATGGGACGCCTGGGTGGCTCAGTTGGTTGGACGACTGCCTTCGGCTCAGGGCGTGATCCTGGAGTCCCGGGATCGAGTCCCACATCAGGCTCCCAGCTCCATGGGGAGTCTGCTTCGCTCTCTGACCTTCTCCCCTCTCATGCTCTCTCTCACTGTCTCTCTCTCTCAAATAAATAAAATCTTTAAAAAAAAAAAAAAAAAAAAAACATCTAATGATTCTCAGGCAGCCAAGGCTGTGGCAGGTTACTGAGCCCTAAGACAGATGTAGCCAAGCTGCAGATGCCTTCAGTGGCCCCCTCTCCCAGGAATATACCCTTAATCCCCACCCCAAGCAGGACAGCCTGCACCCACTCCCCTTCTTCTCGGACTGCTTACGATCCAAAGAGGTCTGGCGACGGATGTGATCTAAGAACTTAGTGTTGTTGGCAAACATGCCCCCACAGGTGGGGCAGGCCACCACCTTTTCCTGGGTATGGCTGCGGAGGTGCTCTCGAAGCTTCCGGCAGTCCTTGAAGGTGCAGGTACAGCCTGGGAAGGAAAGCCCAGTCAGGCTCCAGCCATGGACCCCCAGAGCAGGCTCTGGTGCGGAGTCTCCAGACAGCAGCAACCCTTACCCCATGGGACTGGGCCCATGCCTAGCTACCCGAGGCCCTCAGCAATCCCAGGCGTTCTTTAAAGGACCTACCTTTCCAGCCACACAGCACCACATGATTGTCCTTGCCGATCGCCTGGTACTCACAGCACAGGCTGTGCGCTTCCACGTGCCGATAGAACCACTCAGGATTGTCGAAGGAACTCTGTGCCAGGAGCAACTTGGGGTGAGGATGGGTAGAGGGACTTTGACCCCTACGTGTCCAAGGGGGGCTCCTTGGCTGTCTCCCAAATTAGGTCGGCAGGGGCATGCCCCTCCCTATTTGAGCAAGGGAGCTACCCGGAAATGAGATGCTAGCAGGAACCTGGCATACATAGGGCATCCCTGACAGGGTCAAGGCATCGTGGGCTAAGACCCCCAACTTCCTTCCGCCCCATTCCCAGCACTGCCCGCTGACCTCACAGTGCTCCCACAGACACAGGAAGTGGTCAGGGATGTCGGGGATGATGTTGCGGCTCTGGAAGTCCAGGATGCAGGGGCTGAGGTTGGCCTGGCTCTGCAGGGCCTGCAGCCCCCACTGCTTCAGCTTGGTGTGGTAGCAGTGGAAGTAAACGTGGCGGATGAGGTCAGCTGAACTGTCCATAGAACAAAAGCCACACTCCTGCCACAAACAGGAGAATTCCTCCTCTGCAGAAAGATGTTTAGAAGGAAGAGTCTGATATTTTGCAAAGCTCAGTTCTCCTACCTATAGCACTTAGCAGCAAGAGAGGAGGCTGGATTCTGACCAAATTACCAGCAGTTCATTTCGCAAATACCAGCATTTTACTACCGCCAATCGTGCCCCAGGCACTGGGGATACAAAGAGTAGAGAGGGTCCCAGTCCTAGCCCTCACAACAGCTTTCAGTCATGGAGAAAAAACATTAATCAAGTAACACACGTATGCATATAAAACCCCAGCCAGTCCCAAGCTCTATGAGGGGGTGGTGCTCTGGGGTACTATAACATCATCAAGCAGAGGTCATCTGATATGGACAGGGATGACTTGGAAGTGTCCCTGTGTTGAGATGTGAAGGGTGAGTATCTGTAAACTAGAGGGAGAAGTGTGGCTGTTGAGGCAGAGGGAAGGGTGTATTCAAGGCCCGGTGCCCAAAACTCCCAGATGGCAGGGGTGGCTGGCAGGCGCTAGTGGCTCCGGATTTCTGCCTCAGCCTCCCAGCTCGGGACACCTCCCACTCCTTCCTTCAGACCAGTCCTTCCTTTCCCTATATTCTCCCCGAGGCCTGTCCTCTCTGGAAAAGCCATCGACTGTTGCAGTCCACTGTGTGGTTCTTAAGCAGCTCTCTCCAAGCACATTTTATTTTTCCAAAGATTTTATTTATTTATTTGACAGAGATCACAAATAGGCAGAGAGGCAGGCCGCGGGGGGTGGGGGGAAGGCAGGCTCCCCACTGAGCAGAGAGCCCGACGTGGGGCTCGATCCCAGGACCCTGAGATCATGACCTGAGCCGAAGGCAGAGGCTTTAACCCACTGAGCCACCCAGGCACCCCTCCAAGCACATTTTCAAGTCTTTACAGGGGTTTAGTTGTTTTAGAAATTAGGTACTTAAAAAAATATAAGGGGTGGGTGCCTGGGTGGCTCAGTTGCTTGAGCATCTGCCTTTGGCTCAGGTCATGATCCCAGGGTCCTAGATTGAGTCCTGCATGGCAGCTGGGGGTGAGGTCCTTACTCGGCGGGAGTCTGCTTCTCCCTCTGCCCCTCTCCCTTGCTAGTGTGTGCGTGCTCTCTTTCTCTCTCACTCACAAATAAATAAATAAAATATTTTAAAAATATCTGTATAAGGGGCACCTGAGTGGCTCAGCTGCTTGAGCATCCAACTCCTGATGTTGGGTCAAGTCTTGATCTCACAGTCGTGAGTTCAAGCCCCATGCTGGACATAGAGCCTACTTTATTATTTTTTTTTTTTTTTAAAGATTTTATTTATTCATTTGACAGAGAGAAATCACAAGTAGATGGAGAGGCAGGCAGAGAGAGAGAGGGAAGCAGGCTCCCTGCCGAGCAGAGAGCCCGATGCGGGACTCGATCCCAGAACCCTGAGATCATGACCTGAGCCGAAGGCAGCGGCTTAACCCACTGAGCCACCCAGGCGCCCCTAGAGCCTACTTTAAAACACACACACACACACACCCTAATTTCTCTTTCATACAGGGGCGCCTGGGTGGCTCAGTGGGTTCAGCCTCTGCCGTCAGCTCAGGTCATGGTCTCAGGGTCCTGAGATCGAGCCCCGCATCGGGCTCTCTGCTCAGTGGGGAGCCTGCTTCTTCCTCCCCCTCTGCCTGCCTCTCTGCCTGCCTGTGATCTCTCTCTCTGTTAAATAAACAAATAAAATCTTTAAAAAAGAATTTCTCTTTCATACATATATTATTTGACATCTAAAACTATTGCTTATAGTTCATAGTCACTAGACTTAAAACAGAATTTGAGGCAGGGGAAAGAGAGCTGCCTCTGTACTTTCTGCAGAACAGAGTTCTTTAAACTGTGTTGTGACCTATTAGTGACAGCAGAAATCAATTTAGAGGACTGCAAACCAATTTTTTTTTTTAATTTATTTGAGAGAGAAAGAGAGAGAATGAGAGCATGAGAAGGGAGAGATCAGAGGGAGAAGCAGACTTCCCGCCGCACAGGGAGCCCGATGTGAGACTCGATCCCAGGACTCCAGGATCATGACCTGAGCTGAAGGCAGCCGCTCAATGAACTGAGCCACCCAGGTGCCCCTACAAACCAATTTTTTTAAGGAGGCTCCAGGCTCCACATGGGGCTTGAAGTCATGACTCTGAGATCAAGAGTTGAGTGCTCCACCGACTGAGCCAGCCAAACGCCCCTCTGCATTTCTTTTTTTTAAATGAAAAAGAACAAGACAGAACACTTCAGAGAGCATTTAATAGAGGCAAGGATTATTTCAAGTATTTTTTAACTTTTGTGTATGGGGTTGGGATGTAAAATGTATTTCTAACTGGCAGCTGCAGTAAAGAAAAAACCAAGAAGCACTACCAGAGAATCAGACAAGCAGGCTGTTGACAGTATGTACAGTATGATCCTTTTTAAAAAATAAAATCCTCTTTATCTAGTGTACATATATGGGGCGCCTGGGTGGCTCAGTGGGTTAAAGCCTCTGCTTTTGGCTCAGGTCATGATCTCAGGATCCTGGAATCGAGCCCCCACATCGAGCTCTCTGCTCAGCGGGGAGCCTGCTTCTCCCTCTCTCCTCTGCCTACTTGTGATCTCTCTCTGTCAGATAAATAAATAAAATCTTTTTAAAAATGTACATATTTATGCACATACAAAAAAATGTACATATATACTGCCTTTTGATGGCGGGCTGGCAAATTCGTTCCATTTTCTATATGGTGTCTACCATGTTTTTTTTTTTTTTTTTTTTAAAGATTTCATTTATTTATTTGACAGAGAGATCATAAGTAGGCAGAGAGGCAGGCAGAGATTGAGAGAGAGAGAGAGAGGGAAGCAGGCTCCCCACCGAGCAGAGAGCCCGATGCAGGACTCGATCCCAGGACCCTGAGATCATGACCTGAGCCGAAGGTAGCGGCTTAACCTACTGAGCCACCCAGGCGCCCTCTACCATGTTTTTATAAGCAAAAACAGCACCATTAGGAAAAGTCAGATTTCCCACCTTCCTTGAGCTCTTTCCCCTTCCTGTCCTGCTCCCTTACCAAGTGGATCCTCCTCCTCCTCTTCCTCCTCCCCGGAGCCGTGCAGGTGCTGCTGCAGGTGCTGAGTGACATGCTCGCAGAACTCCTCCATGGCTGAGCACACAAAGGAGCAGGACCCCCACTCGCACTGGAGCCCCAGGTTCTCCTTTCGGGGAACTTTCGCCGGAGGCGGCATGGCCTTCACCCTAGAACAGGAAGAGATCCACAGCTACAAGGATTCCACCAAGTGCTGCTGGGGGCAAACGGGTGCACAGCCTGCCAAGAACCGGCAGGCGTTTCTCCCATGACCCTTGAGGAACAGCTACTGCGGCTCGGTTCCTCGAGCCCCTGGAAGCTGCCTGGTGTGCCTGTGAAGAGAAAACACACGCTAACATCACGGAGCGGGTGCCAGGCACTGAACTAAGAACTTCAACAGCCGATTTCTCATGAAGCTTCAGAGCGACGGGCCAAGAAGGAATTCATTATTCCAAAAGAATGCAAAACACTGTGCACAAGTTCAAAGAGATGGCTTTGGACAAGGAACAGACTTCAAACCCACATTCCTGTGTCCACCACCTATTAGCTGTGTGATGGTGGCCAAGTAACTTCACCCTTCGAATCCTGAACACCCTCAGCTTCGAAATGGGGATAACAAAACCCTTTGTTTTTAATTTCACACTTACTATATAGGTCAAGTACCATACTAAGTACATTACATGATGTCACTGAATTGCCAACACCACCCAATGAGGGAATTACTATTTTTAACTTCACTTACAGGTAAGAACTTCAGGTTCAGAGAGGTTAACTGGTTTGCTCAAGGTCACACACTAGTGGGGCGGTAGAGTCAGGTCAGGCTGAGTGCAAAGTCCATATTCTTTCTAACCCACACAGCTTGCAGATGAGCCCCAAAGCTCTTTATCTCTTACTGCATCCATCCTAAGTCCCTGCCAGAATTTTAAACCACCATTCAATCTGCCTTTGCCTAACCTACCCAGCAGATACTGACCACCCCCCTAAGATCGTTAGAACTAAAACGTCCAGGTGACCCTGAACAACAGACATGTGAACTGGGCAGATCCACTTACACGCAGAGTTCTGCAACACTTTTTGAAAACACTGGTAAACTTTTCTGGAGGTATGCAACAATTTGAAAAAATTCCCAGATGAACTGTGTAGTCTAGAAGTAAGTAAAGAATTAAGAAAAAGTTAGGTATGTCATAAATACATAAATACTAGTCTATTTTAGAAAACTAATTAGGGAAAAAAAAGAAAACTAATTGGGGGTGACTGGGTGACTCAGTCATTAAGTGTCTGTCTTTGGCTTGGGTCATGACCCCAGAGTCCCAGGATCGAGCCCCACATCAGGGTCCATGCTTGCTGGGAACCCTGCTTCTCCCTCTCCCACTCCCCCTGCTTGTGTTCCCTCTCTTGCTGTGTCTCTGCCAAGTAAATAAAATCTTAAAAAAAAAAAAAAAAAAAAAAGAATACGAATAAGATATAACACGAATACATAAACACTAATCTATTTTAGAATTCAAGTCTGTTTTATTATTTACTATTTATTATTTAATACCATAAAATATACCCAAATCTATTATAAAAAATTAAAATTTATTGTTCACCTGGCTGGCTCAGTCAGTGGAGCATGTAATTCTTGATCTTGAGGTCACGAGTTCAAGCCCCACACTGGGCGCGTATTACTTTAAAAATTTTAAAAAGTTAAGAACTTAACTTTTTAAAATTTTTAAAGTAATACGCGCCCAGTTTATCAAAGCTTACACACACACTTATATACAATACATTATCTTTTCTACTGTTAGTAATATGTGCAACATCTGCAGTGTTTTGTTTCATGTAAGACAATACTGATGTAGGTTCTGACAGACTCACCTTATAAAGAGACCACAGAAAACTAACAGTTTCGATAAATACAGTCTAGTACTATAAACGTATGTTCTCTTCCTTATGATTTTCTTAATAACAGGAGGAAAAGTAGGGAAAGACTTCCTAAGTCAGACATAACATCCTAAACCTCCTCTATCTCCTGCCTACAGGATCAAGTCCACTTAGAACTGCACGCAAGGCTCTTCTCCAACTGGCCTCAACTTACTTCTCCAGAAACTGAGAAAGGACACTACCATGACTGAGCATGAGTGAGGGCCTACCATGAGTCAGCCCCTTCATTTTTTTTTTTTTTAATGAAAATTTTATTTATTTATTTATTTGACAGAAAGAGAGAGAGATCACAAGCAGGCAGAGAGGCAGGCAGAGAGAGAGGGGGATGCAGGGCTTGATCCCAGGACTCTGGAGATTATGACTTGAGCCGAAGGCAGAGGCTCAACCCACTGAGCTACCCAGATGCCCCTTAAACTTCATTTCATTTGATGTAAAAGCATTCTGACTCTAACCCAAAGATCATATTCTTCCTCGTCGACACCATGCTGCTGCTCTGGCTTCCTCTCCTGTCCGTTCATTCCTCTCCCTCTTTGATCCAACCATATTTGTCCCTAAACACATTACATACTACTGAAACTCTGTGCCTGAGAAACTTCCACTTACCCTCAAGCCCACTGTCCCTTCCTTGGTGAGTCCTTTCCAATTTATCCTGGTACAGCTGGAGAATCCAGCTGCTGTCTCTGCAGCACTGTGTACAGCTTCATTACAGTGCTGTTACAACGGAATGGAACATCTGTCTCCCCCAGACTAGAGGCTTCTCAGAGCAGGGACCTCACCCCTTCCCTTCCCTTTCCCAGCATTAGCCCAGAGTTCTGTACTCTTCAGACAATGTCAGGATCTGACCATATTCCAGGAAGCCTTTCTAAATTACTTGCCCTCGGATTACTCCTGCCTTTCGGTTCTATGGCTGCCATAGCTAACGCCAGAAAATCTCAACCCGATTTGTATGCTGCCCATGGTCATTTGATGTGTTCTATTCTCATTCACACAATTGGGACAATATTAGCTGCTTTGGAGCAGGAACCATACCACGCCCATCTGTGTCCAGCACAGTGCT
This sequence comes from Neogale vison, assembly GCF_020171115.1. Lineage (NCBI taxonomy): Eukaryota > Metazoa > Chordata > Mammalia > Carnivora > Mustelidae > Neogale > Neogale vison. The sequence continues at coordinate 108,834,765 of NC_058097.1, read as the reverse complement.
GAGCACAGACGCTGTAAACATATACCTGTTGTCCGACTGGGTAAGGCCCAGCAGGTGGGCTATCTAGGCATCTAGATATCTAGAATGACTTGAAAATTAGGCAAAGTTCCCTGAATCCCTTTCGCTGTCCCCCAGTGTTCTTTACTTTCTCTCCTTGTGCCCTGCTTGTCTCTATCCTGGGGAGCTGTGGGACAGTAACTATCTGGACACCATTCCTCCTTCTGTAGGCAAGGAATCCAGTGAGGCACCCTATATACTGGAGAGGGCACTGGACCAACTGTCAGAAAGCCTAGGTTCAAGTTTCCTGTCTCAATTATTTTACTCTGTCTCAAAAAATATAACATTAAGTATCTACAGTACGCAAAGCACTGTTCTAAGTGTCCTGCATGTATAAAAACTCATTAATAGGGGCGCCTGGGTGGCTCAGTGGGTTAAAGCCTCTCCCTTCAGCTCAGGTCATGATCCCAGGGTCCTGCGCAGAGCCTGCTTCCTCCTCTCTCTGTCTCTGCCTGCCTCTCTGCCTACTTGTCTGTCAAATAAATAAATAAAATCTTTTAAAAAAATTAAAATTAAAAACAAAAACTCATTAATACAACATCCCACCTACCAAGGTATTATTCTTCCACTCCACAAATGAGGTAATGGGTCCTGACAGGTTAAGTCATTTACCCAAGGCTACAAAGCTAGTGATGGAGACAGAATTCAAAGCCAGGGAGTTTGGCTCCGTTTTCCTCCGACACCCGCCATTTTATCTCTCCTTGTATGATTCCTTCCTCCCCATAGACCACAATTGTATCCGTATACACAATACCCCAAACGTGTTTTATTAAGTAGTTATTCTGCCAGCTTGCCCCAATAAACTGTGAGCTCCTAGAAAGCCTGGCCTGTGCCCCATTCAGTTCTAATTTCAGGACCAGCAGCACACCCTCATACAAGCTCTTTTAATGTTTAAGTGAACCTATAACTTATTACTTTGCTTTTTTGATAAATAACCTAACTTCCTTGAACCTGTTTTTGTTTTTAATGTAAAATCACAACTAGCGATAGACTGAACTAACTAATATCACAACTAATACTAATATCACATCTAGTGATAGACCGAACAAACCTGGTTAGAAACCAACAACATTTACTAGCTGTCACCTTCTGCAAGTTACTTAAACCTCAGTTTCCCATAAAGCAGGGGAATCATTAAGCCTGTCCCACTGAACTGACTTATGGACTAAACTAAATAATGCATTATTAAACATCCCGCCAGAACTCAACAAGTGTTAGCTGTTTGTATCCTTGCTTCTGATGGTGAGATGATCTAAGCACAATTCTACAAAAAGGTCAACAAAAGGACCACCGGAGAAATCCCTAATACTCTTCATCTGGAATCACAGTAAAAAGAAATCAGGAAACACTTACGGGTATATATTTTAACGCAAGGCACCGACAGAAAACCCTGAACAATATTCAAGAAAAGGAGAGACCTACGTCCTGAACATCCTAAGGACTCACAATCTGGCCGAAGAGATGACTCTGACATATGAAGACAAGCGCCAAAACAAAGCGGCGATGGGGGAAGCCAGGACAGAAAGAAATCCCAGTGCAGAAGCGAAGCAGGTAAGACTTGCCCTAAGCAGCAGGGCCCGGGCCCCTGAAACACTGGTGGAATTCGGAGAAAAGGAGACAGTCCCGGCTGGTAAAACCTCTCCCTCGCAGCCTCGCAGGCTTCCCGGAGTCCTTCTCCCACTAAGGCATGGCGGTAACCATGTCTCAGAAGCAGTGAAGCCCCAGACGAAGGAGCTGGGAGATACAAGTCAGGGTTAGGGGTCCGGGGCACTGCAGGCGCCGGGCAGACCGACGTGGCCGAGCTGCCAGAAAAAGCCTCGCGGAGGTGACTAAAGAAGAGCCTGGCCCCGGGAGCCTGCTCAGAGAGCACCCCGAAGCTGCCCCGGGAAACCCGCACCCAGCTTACCGACCCTCCACAGCCGGCTCTCTCCAGCTCTTCCCACCTCGGACCATCTCCGGAAGGGCGCTTGAGCGACGGCCAGCGAGAGCCAATCGCCGCTCACAAATCCCTCTAGCAGCCAATGGCCGCTGCGACTGACGGAAACCGTGCGCGACCAAAATACGGAAGGGGTGGGAGTGAGGACCGGCAGGCGGCGGGGAAGGTAGCTTTGCTTGCGCGGGGTCCAGACGCCGCGCGGACTGGGATCCCAAGGTCCCGAATTCGCCCAACTGCGCAGACTCCGCGCTGGCATCCACTGGGCCTGCGCGGGGCTCGAGCTCATCGCCGAGCGCGGCCTCTCCTTCCTCGCTTGCCGTACTGCATTAGCTGCGGGCGAGCGCAGAGAAGAGGAGCGGGAGGCGGTGGCAGCTGCGTGCAGGGCTGCGTGCACGGAGCTGTCAGCCCCTCTCGACCCAAACTGAAGTTCTACCTCTACCCTCACCCTCTTACTCTGATTTCTTAAATATCGGTATTCCAGTGCCATCTTTTCCCTCCACCACGTCTCCTCTTCCGAGACTCCGTGAACAGCCGCGTTATCTATCCATTCCTTCAAACCAGAAACCCAGCAGTCCTCCCTGATTCTTCCCTCATCCGTTACCTACCATCCTACGCCCAAGTCCTGTGAATTTTAACTTCTTAAACACGGGAGCTCTCAAATTCACCCCCCACCCACCCTTCGCCGTCCCCTCGCTAGTCTATTAACGACGCCCAGCCCCAAGTCTACACTACCTGGTTCCATCGCGTACACTCTCCCTTCCCTACAAGACCTTCCCCACGAAGAAATTCTGATTAAACCACGACCCTGCTTTCAACACTTCAAGGCCTTCTGTGGCCCGGAGGCAAAAACCCCAAACCAAACTGAGGCTTTCTAGACCCTTCGATATCTGAGTCCTGCATACTGCAACCGTGTCTTTTGTCCTGGTCCTCACTTTCTGCTCTCCAGCCCAGTTTCTTGCGGTTTCTCGACCACACCTAGCCGCCTTTTACCTTTCCTGCCTTTACTTGCTGTTTCCTCTGCCTGATGCCATCTTCCCCCTTCTCCCCCTCTGACATACATCTGATTGACTCCTAATCATTCTTCTGGTCTCAGTGAAGATGCTTCTTTTCCCAAGTCTTCCAGTAGGGGAGGGCAGAGGTTGTATGTGCTCTTCACCCACGTGACTCCATCACTTAGCCTAGCAGCTCAAACATTAAGGGTTCGAGACATATTCGTTAAATAATGTACCTTAGTAAAGTTCATTGGGGTTGAGATTTATTTTGTTACATTTTTCTGTATTTTTCTAACCTAAAAATAAGCCTGTATGATTCATATAATCAGAAAACACATTAAATGTTCAATATAAATGAAAGACACGGTTAAAAATGACAAAGTCAGAGTAAAATCAGAAATTTGTGCATGAAGTTTGTTACTAACAGTGGACTATGGCGTTGTCCCTATTTTAAAATTGGGTTTTTTAAAAAATATAATTCTGAAGTAATAAAAATATAGTTTATCAACTTCATTCCTTCAAAAGCAGTTATAGAAATACACAAAATGCCAACCTTCTTTTAATTCAGATTTACACCACTGAAGATGGTTTTTAGCTTTAATTTAGCAATTTCATGAAGAAAAATTCATTCACAGAGCTATGTAGATTCAAAACAATTTTTACAGAGCAAAAATCTCAGGGTAGCTCTGGGATCCACACATGACTCCAGAATTTTAGACCACATCTTGCTGTCTAGCATTATTTACTTCCATCTCAATCTGCTTCTCTTGAAAACAAGCTACAATTTTGGTTGGAAAACTCAGGCATATCCTGAGATTTGTTCTTCATTCTCGGTAAATAAGCTACTTCTTAGATCAAGGGAAACAGATTGATAAATCTGAGTTTTCTTGACCTAGAGTTGAGCATTTTACTATATCTAAATTACCCAAACATCCATACTCTGCCACTCTTACTAAATATCCTATATTCAGGGGGCACCTGGGTGGCTCAGTGGTTTAATCCTCGGCCTTCGGTCGGGTCATGATCTCAGGGTCTTGGGATGGAGCCCTGCATCGGGCTCTCTGCTCAGCGTGGAGCCTGCTTTCCCCTCCCTCTCTGCCTGCGTCTCTGCCTACTTGTGATCTTTCTCTCTGTCAAATAAATAAATAAAATCTTTAAAAAAAAATACTATATTCGGGGGGCAAGGTGGTTAAGTGTCTGCACTGGACTCAGAGCAAGTTCTAGGACTGAGCCCCCTCTCAGGCTCCCTGGTCAACTGGGAGTCTGCTTCTCCCTCTGCCCCTCACTCAGCTAGTGCACTCTCTCTCTCTCAAATAAATAAATAAATAATAAAAATCCTATATTTGGTGACTAGTATGGATGGGACATGGGAAAAATTGACAGTTCCATGCTGCCTACCCAAAGGCATGTGCCCTAAACCCCCTGTGATATAAGTCAGTTAGAATGGTGAGGCTGGAGGTGACCTGAATGATTATCAGGTCACTCTTCATTTTAGGGATGAGGAAGTGGAGGTCCAGAAAGGAGAAGTGGTCTGTCCAAGGTCACTTGGTGTTGTCTGTGGTACACTCAGGATTTCTTTCCCCCGTCCAGGGCTCTGTCTGACATCCTGCAGCAGCTTACCTGGTTCAAATCCTGGGTAAGGTCCCACAGAACGGGAACCAGGAGTGTAGAATTTGCTAGCAGCCAGAACTCCCTGAAGCTTGGCCATATTTAGGAATGAAAGACTTTTCAGTATGATGAAACCTTTATAAGACTTCCCCCTCCCAATCTGTCTCTTGTGAGGCAACAGTTAGCACTTATTCAGCATTGACCATATGCCAGCAGAATAGTAAGTACTTCATGCATTTACTTCTCAGCCACAACCAAGTCATAGCTACTATCACAGTTCCCATTTTACAGATGAAAAAACTGAGGCACTCTGTGGTAATGTAACTTGCCCGAGGTCACACGAGTAATTAGAAGAGCTGAGACTCAAATCTAGGCCATCTAGATCCAGAATCCATGCTTAGGATCCTATCATATCCTGGAAGGAGCAGCCTATTCAAGAAAGGGAAATGAAGATGCCTGTACGAGTTGATTGACTTTTTTCTCTGATTGATGTTTTTTGCCATGACTTCACCCCTCAAAGACTCATTCTCCCATCGTCTCTCCACGTGTCCCTTCTTCCCTGCATGAACTTCTTAACAGACCCAACATGTGTGTCATCTACCCCACCACACTATCTGGGCCCCCCGTCCCTGATCTTCCCACCCTACCAACGCCACAGCCTTGCTGCTCACTGACCTTTCAAAGGATAACCACTTTATAAACTCCAATTTGACTTTAATTTAATAAATTAAATTCCAAGCCATCACACAGCAATGGACATCATCATCTCCCAACACACAGAGGTGTAGCCCTGCTCTTGTGCCATTATCATCACAGTCTTTAATGAAGCCCCTGAAGCCATTTCTCTGGGGAAGGCTTCCACCCAGCTCCTGGCTCCCTCCTTCCAACAGAGCCACTGCTCACGGAGAAGGCATCAAGTACAAAAACAGTAATAAAGGGGAGGGAGGGATGAGGAGCAGAAGGGGAGGCAGGGAGGTGGGGAGTACCTGCCCCCCTTCCGGGGCACCGGCCCGGCTTTCTGTGAGCTGCCAATGTCCCCAGAGGCAGACACTGGTGCTGGTCGGAGTAGGGACCTGAGGGAGACATGGGAGTCCTGTCCCAAAGGGAATTAACTGCCTACCCTCTTGGGACAGGAAAAGAAGGGTCACCTGGGAGAAATGCCCTCTCTGATCTGTTCGCTGAGGGTCCTGGACCACACATATAAATAGAAAAGAGAATAAATAGGGGAGGAAGGACCAGCTGAGGAGCTGAGCACCCTGGGGCTCCTCTGAGGGGCCAATGTCAACAGCAGGCAACCAGTTCTGAGGAATGCCCACATGCGCAGGGACGGAGCCCTCCTCTCACTCCCAGCCACCCACTCCCTCTTCGGCGTCCTCAGCAACGGGTACCCGCCTGTCTCATGCTTCCCGTTGCAAGTACCCTTCCAACTGGCCCCACAGCCCAGGGTGCACAGGGCTTCCTGGAACCCAGAGGGCTTCCCTGGCTCCGGCTGTTGGGAATCCAGGAAGGGGAATGGAAGAGGATGTGGGGGGTGGGCTGAGAGGACTCCTGCCCTCTCCTAGCTCAGGAGGTGAGAAGGGCCCTCAGAGCTGGGGGCTGGGATTGCCGTTGGCCTTGGGTTTGGATTTGAAGGAAAAGCGCTTGATAAGGCGGCGAGAAAAGCTGCCGGCCTTCTTTCGGACACTGGGTGTGGCCGTGGTGTTGGAGAGGTCGTCGTGTGATTGGCTCAGACCAGCTTCCTTCTGGCGAGGCCTCCGGCGGAAGATAAGCTTCGTGCCACTGCGCAGGAAACTCACTGTGGGGGAAGACGGGAGGCTGAGGCAGAAGGAGGGGCACAGCTCGCATGGGGTGAGGTAGGGGGCAGAGAAAGGACCAAGCGCGCAGGGGTTGAAGATACAGAAGCAGTTCCTCTGTCTAAAAGCCAGGCTTCCTTACAAAAGAAAGTAGAGACAAAATATGCCTTCTATCTTTCCTAAGGAGAAAAATGGAGGTGCTTATGGGATTCAAGTGTGCACTCCTGGCTACTGCCGCTGAGCACCAGACTGACAGCTGGGCCTCTACTATGGGAAGACAAAGGCTGAGCAGAGGGTACTCCTAAAAGCCCATAAAGCCATAGAAGGACAAGGTAGGCACTGACTCGGCAACCAAATTCCAGGATGTAAGCAGGAAGCGGGGCAGCTGGAAAACCTCAGGGAAGTAAATTCATAACCAACATAATAAGAAAAGTGCTTACACAGCGGGCTTTGGACTTAGGAATCTCATTATCCCAAGAAGTGATGAAGGCTTAAGTCACAGTTAAATACATTTGTGGTTGACAGACTCATTGGCAGAGGGATAAAAATGTGGGGGGCAAGCCCCTCATCCTTAGAAGTGAGAAAAGCACCACGCCAATCCCTGGGCCAGCCATGTGGCTGCTAGAAGGACATTCCTAGAGTTGATCCCGGGGTAGGATTCCTTATACTCATAAGGAAGAGAGTACAGAATGGAAGGCAGGGGGAGGAAAAAAAGAAAACCATAGGAGGGGCACCTGAGTGGCTCAGTGGGTTAAGCTGCTACCTTCGGCTCAGGTCATGATCTCAGGGTCCTGGGATCGAGTCCCACATCAGGCTCTCTGCTCAGCAGGAGGCCTGTTTCCCTTCTTCTCTCTGCCTGCCTCTCTGCCTACTTATGATCTCTCTCTGTCAAATAAATAAATAAAATCTTAAAAAAAAAAAAAAAAGAAAGAAAGAAAACCATAGTAAAGAACATATGTGCTTAGACCCAAGAAGAAAAGTGTAGGTAAAGGGAACGACTCCGGCATCCCTTGCTGTTACTGGCTCCTGTCAGACCCAGGCCAGGAGCCTAGGCAGTTAGTTTTCCTTCTCTACTCTGGCTTGGCTGAAACAGGCTGGGAACTCTGGGGATCCCTTAGTGGAGGAAGGAGAAGGCAAAACTGGGTTGAGAATCCCATTCCCCTAAGTGTCCAGTAGGACCCAGGTCCTAATACTGGGCATAAAAGAAAGGGAGGGGGTGCTGCCAATGTCTCCCCACCTTTGTGATCCTTGAGGCTGCGGGTCTCCAGCGCACCGGTAGACCCTGTTTCCGACTCAACGTCATCCACAGATGGCCTCTCAGAAATGTCCGAACGTGTTGTCTCATCTGCTTCCTGGACGCTGGTGGGGCTGGAGAGGGCATCGAGGGGTCCTGGGGACGTGGCTGGTGGGTCTGAGGGCGGGGAGGAGGGACCCCCACTGGTTCCTGCGTCCTCCTGCATGGAGGCGTCCAGGGATGCCGCATAGCCCAGAGATAGTGCCAACTCGTCCTGAGCAATGGGCACCTGGCAGGAGCGACATGTTTTAATGGGCAGGAGTGACCCATCAGGGCTTTCTCCCTATCCCAGCTCCTCTCCTCAGAGCCATGTTACCTTGGAAACGCCAGAGATGATAAGAGTGCTACGCTTGGTGGGTGTCTTTTTGGCTGCCCGCCCGCTGGGCTCAGTGAGCTGACGAATCGCTGTCTCTGCGACAGGGTCCAAGCCGTTGGAAAGGTGGCTCTCCCCTGCTGGTGGGGTACAGAGGCTGGATAACCTGACTGCTCCCTGGCTCCTGGGTCCCACACAAAATGGCTTCTTGACTCTGGGGCCCCCGTGCCCACTGACACTCACTCCTCCCGGTCCCCCACTCACGGCTGCTGCTGTGGGAGGTGCTGCTGGGGCCGCTGCTCTCACTCAGCACAGTTGTCGTCTTCTCAGTCACCTCCACCTTGGACGGGGAGCGGGAGGGGGAGTCTGGTGGGTGGGGGAGGGTCAGTGAGCTGGGAGGTGCCTTAAAGTGGCCCCCACCCCCTACTGTATTGAGATGCAGGCTTTGGCTGACTCAGAGGGCAGGGGTGACTAAGGGACAGTTAATCACACGGGTGATTAATAAGATGCCAGGGGGGCAAAAAGACACCACGGGAACCAATGGGAGTGCGAGGAAGGGTCGTGGAGCCCACCCAGGGCGTGGGGAAATGCCATGAAGATGCCTGGGGGCAGAGGGAGCCCCTTGGGGCCCCCAGAGATGGGAAGAATGTCATGGAGGGCCCCCAGGAGTGAGACAAGTATCACAGAGGTCACTGGGTTAGTTTGCAGATCCCAAAGGTGCTAGAAGGTTGAAGGTGGAGGGAGGGACAACTAGGTGCCTGGGTCTGGGGAAAGGGCTGGCAGGAGACCTGTGAAAAGACAGCAGGGAATGGGGGAGACAGAAGGGCAAGGGTCCTGCAGGAGGGCCCGGCAGACCCAGGATCCCAGGATGGTTGGTGGGAGAGGAACAGTGGGGAAAAGGAAGGATGTAAGGGGAGGTCTGAGAGACAAAGATGATGAGGAAGTTGTGGCTGGAAAACAGGAGGAGCTGGAATTAGGGCTTCCCTTGCCCTTCCCTGCCCCACACAGGTCTGCAGCCATGGGGACCCTGGCTCGAACTGGGCTCCCTTCTCTTTACCTAGTTTCCCTTCTACACGGGGCCGGGACTGGACGGTGGTGACTGTGGTCACAATGGTGCCATCAGGCATGATGGTCCGGTCTAGCTCGATCTTCTTGGTGGGTGTGATGCTGGGGCGTGGAGTGGAGGGAGTTGGAGTGCCCAGGTTCCGGGGGGAGCCCTCCTCATACTGAAGCTGCCCAGAAGGGGAAGAGCAAAGAGGCGGAACTCAAAGACTGCCCTTGCCCAGTCCCCGGTGTCCTCCCGTCAACCCCCCTGGGCTCAGCTTCTCACCTCTACTGCCATGGTGGCCGCGGGTCCCAGGGCTTTTCCCGGTCCAGGGGTGAGTGGGCAGACCTGTCTTCGGGACAGAGGTCTGGAAGGGGGGCCCACAGACAGTGTGATCTGGCCCAAGATTTCAGCTGGGGAAAGGGACAGCACTGTGAGCTGGGCCCATGACCAGGCCCCACTTAGCACCCAGCAGAGGGGCTCCTCCCTGCCCCTTACTCACAGTCTCCGCAGCTGCCGCTCTTCAGCACTTTGAGGCTCAGCTCCCGGCTCTGGGGGCCCAAATCCCTGTGGCCAAGGGGAAATGAGGCAGGGAGGGTGACGATTAGCAAACCAAACCCACCCTCGAACTGATCACAGGCCAGAGGCAAAGAGGGATGTACATAAACCAGCAGGAACAAGGGCTCCAATTGGATTAACTGCTGCTCTCCAAAAATATTCTCTCTTCCAGGGGCACCTGGCCAGCTGAGTTGTGGAAGAGCACGTGACTCCTGATGTCAGGGTCATGAGATGGAGCCCAACATTGGGTGGAGAGATCACTTAAATCAATGAAATTTTTTAAAAAATGGAAAAACAAACACCCTCTCTTACCAAGGGAATAGGACAGGGTTCTGCGCAGTACGCTGGGCATGGATCCTCCCTGGTCTTGCCCTCCCTGTCTCTCTCTCTCTATGTCAAACCACCCCCTTCCCTTCGCTCAGGCTGTTTCCTCTGCCAAAAACACTTTTCTGTCACACTCTGTTGAAATCCTATTCTTGCTGTAAGGTGTGGTTTAAATGCCACCTCCTCCACGAAGCCTACTCTGATCTTTATTAGCCCCCTGTGGGAATTAATCTCCCCCACTTAAGCATGCCCAGGGCAAATCTTGACCAGAGCCCTTATCCCATCTTCTTTAGGTACATCTGTCTCTGCCTGGAGCCGGCAATCAACTTGGTCATGTTCATATCCCCAGGACCTAGGCCAGGGCCTGGCATACAATCGGGGCTCACACAAAAGTATACTGACAGCAGAGCTGATTCATGCCAGAGCTATGCTGGAAGGGTTTGATCCTCAGTCTGCCCATGAGAGCAGGGGTGGGGGTGGAGGAGTCACTCCTTACAGGGCCAGGTCCTCGGTCCACTCCACCTCAGGACCAGCGCTCACGGGCTTGGTCCACTTCTGTTGCACTGGGTTGTCGAGCTCAGCTACACAGCACAGTTCCCCAGTGCCTGGGAGGAACCAGAAATTAGATGATGCTCAGATCAAAGACAGGAAGCCACTGAGGAATAATGAAGCCACACCCTTGGCAGAAGGGCAGGGAACACCTGCACCCATAGCCTTGGCAGTCCCCCAGCTGCTTCTGGCTCTTACCTTCCAACTCACTTCCCAGGTGAGATGCTCGAAGCTGCCGTAGGAATAACCGTGTAGGTCTGGAGATGGCAGGCTGTGCCTGGGGCACCATGGGTGGCTTCTCACTGGGCACCTAAGGGCAGAAGGAGGTAAAAAGAACAGGAATCCCAACAGAGCACACTGAGGACATTCTGCTTACAAACGATTTGCTTTGAGGACCTACTTACCGGGCCTCCAGGTACAGAGCAAGCCCTGAGGTTGACCATCATGGCCGGCTGGGTGCTGACGATGGCGTCCTCAATCAATTCTTCAATCGTGGAGAGCTCCACCTGCTCCTCGCCTCTCTGCATGGTGAAGAGAACAAAGAGATGGGGCCCCCAGTTCTGCATAGCCTCCCTGCTCTGCCTCTTCCGCTCCAGCCTGCCCCCTTACCTCCCTGGCCTGCAGCTTGGGAAGCACCGTCAGGCTGAGGTCTGGGCGATCAGTAAAGGCCCAGGACACAAGCAGCCCCTCGTCAGGGATTTCCTCCAGGCTGACTTCCAACTGCCGGGGATGGACAAAAGGGGTCGGTTGACTTGCCTCATGCCTCCAACTGACTCTCTACTCCCCAGGACCCTCCCTTCCCTCATTCTGTCCCAGAGAGGAACCCAAATGCAAGGCTGAGGCCTTGAACCACCCCCTGCCCAACTCGGTTTCCCACATCCCCCTCCACCTGTGTTGGTGGCAGTGTCAGAGTGACGTGGTAGGTCTCCATGGAGACGGCAGCGGGGGACTGCTGGGTCACAGAGACTGGGAACATCACCTCCTCAGCAGAGAGCTGGCAATGCAGCACCTGAGACCAGCATGGCACGGAGGCAACGAGGGTCAGGTGTGATGAGAGGATGGGGGCTCAACCCTGCTTCGCTCTGCCCTATAAAGAGCCCACCCCACCTGCTTTTCCTTGGGACTTCACTTCTTTGGGGTGACAAGCCCATAAAAGAATTAAATAAAACCCAAAGACTCCCTGTCCAGAAAAACGCAGATACATACACATGTGCCCCATTATGCATGTAATTTGAATGCAGCTCTCAGACCTCCCAAACCCAATCCTTGGATGCCAAAGGCATTTAGAGACTCCGAGTCAGGAGCCCTCAGACTAAAAGGAACTCTTGGGATCAGCCCCCCTCAGGCCCTGTGGAAGGCAGTGCCCCGCAAACCCTTACCATGGTGCGGTCCGATTGGTCTACGCAGGTCACATGACTAATGCTGGCTCTGGGTGGGACCTGGGGCACCTCCTCAAAGGCGATTTGGATGGAACTCTGAGGGAGTAATGTGGACAGAGGCTCAGGTCTCTGGAGCTGCCCCCCACAGGGCTGGCCTGCTCAGTTATTGGCTGGGCCCTGGCACTGCGGAGGCTGCAGGCTGGCTGCTGGCCCCTCCTTGGCTCAGGGCTTTAGGACAGGAAGTGTTCCCCTAGAACCACACCCCTCTGGGGCCTGCAGTTACTAGAGAGAGCCGTGGAGCTAGACCACCTCAAAGATCAAATCACCTTGAGCAGAAGACCCTAGATTTCTCCTGGAATTATCAGGAGCCTCCCTCTTCTCCCCTCACCTTCTTCTTCATCCTCCAACCTACCCCCAAAGAAAGGTGTGCATAGAAAAAAATAGTAATAAAGGTTTTGGTTGGTACATACATATAACTGGGGAGAGAAGGACACGGCTGAGCTAAGGGTAAAGGAAGCAAGGCCACTTGAATCAAGACAAGAGTTGAAGAAACGAGGCTAAGGCTTCTTCCAGATAAATAGGATGCGGAGACTCAAGGGTATGACCCTATCCATATTGTTGGGGTTGAAGACTAGCTCAGCATGGCCTTGGGGAACTTTCCCAGAGGGACTGGGAAGAAAAGCAAGCTCAGAGGGCTCAAGGGTCCGGGACCGAGCTAATTCCTCAAGGCAAACAGCAGGGCGGTATTAGGCAGCAGAAAGCTGCTTAGCTTAGGTCTTGAAAGAGCTTCCTAATTCTTAAACAGCGATGGAAACAGCCTACTGAAGCACCATCCAGATCGGAGATGGGAAGAAGAATTGAGGAGGGGGCACAAACTGAGCTGGCTGCCCTTCCTCAGGTCTTGGGATGGGAGGAAACAAATTCACGGGACTCATGAGCCTGGCAAATCAGAGAATACCAACTTCTCTGTTCCTGTTGCTGGCTTGTTTGAAGGCCAGGCCCAGGGAGATGGGGAGATGGATGCTTGGAACCCCAATCTCCCCACCCCCTGCAAGGGAGGCCAATGTCCAGCTGAGTCAGCTGTCCCGAGGAGCCACTCCTGACCTAGGGACAAGGTACAGGAAAAACTGGGTGGAGGGATGAGTTCAAGATGTGGACTAACAGAAGCCGTCTGGCTTTCTGCTGGCTAGCTGGACAGAGGAGACTGGGCAACTTCTTGTGTGGCCACGTTTGCTTCCAGGCATCTGGGGAGCTAGCAAAGCCCTAGTGGGAGCTTTAGAGAGATCACTGCACCAGGATGGGAGAGGGCCCCATGACAGGGAGGCCTCTACCTCCCACCCTACCTCAGTCTTATGACCACGCTTCCTGCCCTACTTCCTGGGAGACCAGATGCCCATGGTGCAATGGGAGGAAGTAGGTTGGGCTGGTTTGTGACTGACCCTCAAGGGGCAGCTCCAGGCTCATCCACTGAGAAGGGCACAGATCTGCTCTCCACCTTAACACCTCTTCCTCAATATATATACTGCAGGTCAGCAAAAAGGAGGATGTGCTAGTCTGTATCAGTAAAATTACTAAAGGCTTGGTGGGGTTGGTAATTCAGGCTCCTTGGGGATCTATCTGCCTGGTCAAACCAGGGATTAGGGGCATGAAATGTTAACTGGGTGTGGTGGCATGAGGACCAGGCAAATTCCTTCCGCAGGTGCACCTGTTTCCCTGCTATCCCTGTTCCTCCAACACAGCCAGCACCCAGGCTACACGGAAGTGCCTTCAGGCCCAGGGATTAGCGTTGCTATGAGAACAGCAACTTGTGCTGGGGTTTAGAGCCAGAGAGTACCTCCACCACAGAATAGAGAATATGGGACATGGCTAGATTTCCACAACCTCCAGCCTCACCTGCACCCTTTTCTCTAATCCCAGAGGGGAAGAGAAGCCATAGGGTTCTCCAGCTGATCCCCACCCCCATCTGGCCCTCCAGGCACAAGCAGACCCTCCCTCCCTCCCTTGGAAGGAAAGGCTGAGTGAGGGGAACACTCAGGTGCTCCTTTCCAACTCACCCCGTCCCTGCAGGCCTGCTCGTTCAGCGCTCGCACCCAAGCCCGCTGCCAGTTCTCTCGGAAAGACTTGAAGGCGAAGAGCGACGCGAGGAGGCCCCGGACGCCTGGCTCCTCGGGGGCGCCGGCCCGAGTCGGCCGCAGCCGCAGCAGCGAGCGCCACACGCCCAGCTCCCGCAGGGAGCCCGCGGGCTCCGCAGCTAAGGCGGGTCCTGGGCCCCGGCCCCCACGGGCCCGCGCCAGCCACAAGCCCCGGGCATACTGTAGCAGCCAGCCAAACACCGTGAGCAGCGAGGCGGCGAAAAGGATCAGCAGGGCCGCCCAGCCCACGTCCTGCTGCCACCAGCCCGGATCCATGCTCCGCGCGGGCTCCGATCCGGGCCCCGGCTCGGGCTCAGCCGCTGCCCCGGGGGAGCATGGCCCGGGCTGGCCGCGGGGCGGGGGCGGGCTCCCCCGGGGCTGGGCGCGCGCGGGCTCGGGGGCTCTGCGGCGCTGGGTGTCCGGAACTAGCGGGTGCCACACACAGATCGATGAGAGGAGTCCTGGGGGGTCGCGACGTCGGGGTCCCTCTTTGCGCGGGCCGGTTCCCTCCTTGGTTGGTCCGACAGTCCGACCTGGGTTAGTCTCCGGCCAGCGCCCGACTCCTCCCACGGCGCGGGCCCTCCCGGACCCGGGCGGGGACTCGTCTGCAGAGACGTGGGGGATCGAGGACCGGCACCGGCTCCGGAAGGGCTGCGTGCGCAAAGCTGACACTGACAACACGGCCGGCACCCCGCCCCCGCCCCCGCCCTTAAAGGAGCCGCACCCGCGCTGGGCGGGGCTTGGCGAGCCCGGGGCTCCAGGGCTTGGAGGAGGGCGGGAGGACCACACAGAGTGGAGGAGGTTCCGGGGTTGAAAATAGGCGGGATCTTTGACCACCCCGCCCCATACTGAAATCGGGGTACTCCCCTTCCCCTGAGCTCACAGCAGGAGTAACTTCACTCACTTGAGATACCGCCTCTGATTTCCTCTGCGCAGCTTAGATTTCTACAGTTTAGACGCGTTGTGGGGGTTAAGAAGGACCTGAACCCCGTGGATAGCGTCGCCCCCTTCTCTCAACACCGCCAGGCTCAGCACCTTCCAATTTCTTGGCCTAAACTAGGCCCTGGATAACTAAGTGCAGAGCATCCCTCTCAGACAGAAGTGCCTGGCAGTAGTCCAGGAGATACCGACCGGAAAGAACCTGAACCTGGAAGATTCTGAGAATAGAACATGGAATATTAAGCCCCCTCCACCACCACCACCTCCCTCCCACTAGGAGCTGGGATTCAGGAACACCCTATTAACCTCCTTGCTCGTGTGGGTTTGTTCTGGAGATACTTCCCAAGCCTGGGGCTGTTGCTGTTTTTAAAAATAATATATTTCCATAGTAACAGCTCCTGCCTATGGAGCACGTGTAGAAGAGGTGGTAATGAGAAGGGAGCTGGCAGTGTAGCAGTGGACTATCAATAGACCCAGCCAGAAAATGTGATGCCATCCAAATATGTGATATCCCAACAAACACACGCAAAATGATGCTACAGGTACACTCTGGCCTCAGGATCCATCCTTTTTCCTAGATTTGAGGGAGTCAATTCCATCTGTATAGGACAGGGGCTTGTCATTTCCCTCTGAAGGGAGGGGGAGGGAACTCTTGCAACAGGATTCAAAGGAACCCCCATTCCCCAAAAGACCCTTCTTCTCCAGCTACATATGGCCAAGGGTTCAGCTCCCAGATAGGTAACAGGGAAGGTATTAATCTCTTTCCCCAATACAGTCAGTAAGTCCAAGGAATGAGTATCTGGGAATACAATGCCTTCTGAAGTGTGGGGCTGCAGAGCTAGGCAGGATCTGGCAGGTCAGCAACAGGGTTCCTGAACCAGAGGAAGCGGTGGGGTAGCCTGGGATGCTAGGAATTCACTGTAAGGAACGATGGGGAAATGGCTGGTGATGCACAAGCCTTGCTATAGCCCTGCCCGTGCATCATCACTGGACACCAAAAATCATGGAAGATTCCTAGCATTTTTTTAAAGTTTATTAATTTTTATTTTTTTAAAGTTTATTAATTTTTAAAAAATTAATCTCTACACCCAACATGGGGCTCAAACCCAGGATCCTGAGATCAAGAATCTTGTGCTTCTCCAACTGAGCCAGCCAGGTGCCCCAAGAATAAAGTTTCTAATCATAAAGGGAGAAAAAGACATGCAATGAAGGGAGGAGAGAACGCAGGGCCAGACCCCAAGAGTAAGCTGTCATTGGGCAAAATGGCTAGAGCTAGGGAAGCAGGTTATATAAGAAGTTGCCTAGGTACACAGTTTCACTATGCAGACACTCCTCCCCAGGAATCCTTCTTCAGGAACCCTCCAACCTCCTAGGGATCTCAGTTCTCTGAGTTCTTGGATTTATTTCCTGAACTCCTCCACTAAGCACTGGGCTCTGGGTGGCCAGATACTGCTTCACGGTTCAGTCTCATGTGAGTCTCCCATGTTAGCCCCACTACTCTTCCTTCCACTTGTTACTTAGATCTCTAGCACTTATTCTGTCTTAAAGTCTAGCTGATTGTTTATGTCTGTTTTTCCCACTCACAAGGAAGCTGCTTTAAAGTGGTAACCCTGTCAGGCCACTTGGGTGGCTCGGTCAGTTAAACGTCTGACTTCTGCTCAGGTCATGATCTTGGTGTCCTAGGATTGAGCCCCATGTTGGACACCCTACTCAGCGGGCTCCCTCCCTGTTCCCCTTGTCTCTCTCCCTGGCCCCCCTCCTCCTTCCCCTCCCCTTGCTCATGCTCTCTCTCTCATTCTCTCTCTCAAATATAAAAAAATCTTTGGGTCCCCGGGTGGCTCAGTTCATTGGGTGTTTTTCTTTGGCTCAGGTTGTGGTCCCGGGGATCTTGTGGGATGGAACCTGCTCAGTGGGGAGCCTGCTTCTTTCTCTCCCTCTGCCTGCTGCTCCACTTACTTGTGCTAGCATGCTTTCTCTCTCTCTCTCTCTTAAATAAGGAAATAAATAAAATATTTTAAAAATATATTTAAAATCTTGGGGAGCCTGGGTAGCTCAGTTGGTTAAGCGTCTGCCTTCCGCTCAGGTCATGATCTCAGGGTCCTGGGATTGAGGCCTGCACTAGGCTCCCTGCTCAGCGGGGGGCCTGCTTCTCCCTCTCCTGCTCCCCCTGCTTGTGCTGACTCACTCTCTCTGCCAAATAAATAAATAAATAAATAAAATCTTTAAATATATATATAAAATCTTAAGGAAAAAAAAAGAGCGGGGACCCTGTAAGGGCACCTTGGTGGCTCAGTTCAAGTCTTGGTTTTGGCTCAGATCATGATCACAGGGTTGTGGAATTGAACCCCATATCATGTTCTTTTTTTTTTTTTTTTTTAAAGACTTTATTTATTTATTTGACAGAGAGAAATCACAAGTAGATGGAGAGGCAGGCAGAGAGAGAGAGAGAGAGGGAAGCAGGCTCCCTGCTGAGCAGAGAGCCCGATGTGGGACTCGATCCAGGACCCTGAGATCATGACCTGAGCCGAAGGCAGCGGCTCAACCCACTGAGCCACCCAGGCGCCCCCCCATATCATGTTCTATGCTCAGCGTGGAGTCTGCTTCGAATTCTCTCCCTCTCCCTCTGTCCCAACCCAATAAAATAAAACAAATAAATAAAATCTTAAAAAAAAAAAAAAAGAGTGGGGCCCCTGTCACAGTCATCTGTCTTTTCTCATATTCAACCAAGATGCTTTAATATGCTAAAGCAGACTCTTTGCTGGGGGGAAGGGGAGTGCATTTATATCACTTTGTGTCCCTACAGTACGTAAAAGTTTCCCACAAATATAGTAGGGATTAGTAAATCCTTTGTAATTTTAAGTCTAACAAGACATTCTATTATACATGCCAACACTAAGAATTTCTATATTGTTTGCATCTTTTTTTTTAAGGTTTTATTTATTTAACAGAGATCACCAGTAGACAGAGAGGCAGGCAGAGAGAGAGGAGGAAGCAGGCTCCCTGCTGAGCAGAGAGCCCGATGTGGGGCTCGATCCCAGGATCCTGGGATCATGACCCAAGCCGAAGGCAGCAGCTTAACCCACTGAGCCACCCAGGTGCCCCTGTTTGCATCTTTTGAAAGCTCATGTTATCTCAATGGAATGGGAGATCTTGGGACTTGCTTTCAGCTAACAACTTTTTTTTTTTTTAAGATTTTATTTATTTATTTGACAGATGGAGAGAAACAGAGAGAGGGAACACAAGCAGGGGGAGTGGGAGAGAGAGAAGCAGGCCCCTCACTGAGCAGGGAGCCAGATCCCAGGACCCCGGGACCATGACCAGAGCCAAAGACAGAGACTTAACGACTGAGCCACACAGGCACTCCTCATCTAACAACTTCTGATACACTGATAGGGGAGAAGCAGGAAGAAAAGGAAAAAGTAACTCAACTGCCTGGAAAGAGCCACTGATAGGGTCCTGCAAGTGTCATTGCCCCAGACTATCGAAAGCTGTCTCATGGACTTTTTAGGCACTGTAAGACATATTTGGGACAGACTTTGACAGGCAATCCAACTTAACAACAGATTGGCCTTGCTCAGTGGGAGGCACTCAGGGCCTCCTAGTAGGAGACAGGCATCTCAGATGTTGTTTACTCAGCCCAAGAAACCAGCAGAAGCCACCGACAACTCACCTGATCTGTGAATTCTAGGACCAGCTTTAACATTCAGGCAAATGTTTTGAATTTTTACCAGGAAAGGCACAAAATTTCAAGTGTGGCCAAGACCTGTGTTTGTTTCTCCTAATTAGGCTGATAATCAACTGGGCATTTTCCATCATGGGAACAAAAATACTGTAATGCCAATACCCCAGTAACCATGTTCTGATGGTAACATGTATATTGGATGAGGAATCTCTAGTGATTTGTCTTTGAACAAGTCCCCTCCCAACCCTGTTCCACGTGGGTTATACGTGGGTTGGGGGGTGGCTAATGATCTCTGGAGAAAAGTCAGAGGTTCCTGATGCCAGGTTGGAAGGAAGATTTATTAGGACTGAACTCCTAATAAGGAAGGAAATAGACACGCTGTCCCTCCAACCTCCAGGGAGTCTAAGCCTGCTCCTGATCAACAAGATAACTGAATGCTGCCTCCTCTGAGGCTCCCACAAGCTCCTCCTTTCCACCTGCTCCTGGAGTCTCACTTCCCCTACTTGGGAGGCCCTTCCACTCTTACCACCTACCGAAATCTTTGGAGAGACTACTTACCTCCCCTGGTCACAACTAATTGCTCTTTCCATGTGCTCCAATTGCCATTTGTCCTTCTTTAAGACACAGACTCATTGTGTGGGTGCCTTGTATACAGATATCTCTGTGTCCTTAGCCCCATGGTCGATACTCTATGGAATAGAAAACACTTGCCTCTAGAGAGTTTCCAGTCTAAAAGACACAAATGCATGTATGCATGCGCACGTGCGTGTGCGTATGCACACACACACACACACACACACACTACCTGTGGGATAAGAGGTACTGTAAATCTGGTGGAATACTATCAAGTATGTTACTGGGATTACTATATGTATATTAAGTATATTTCATACATATGGAGTTTTTGTTGCTAATTAGAGCTGCCTTCAAGTAGGAGGGACATTTAACACATAGTTTTGAGAGGCAGGAGAGACCATCTTCGACCTAAAAAGAGTCAACCTGACCCTGACTTCTGGATTTCTGAGAGCGGTCAAAGTGAGGGGATACTTAAGTTGTCTCCGTAGTCCCAGATGGTGGTTACCTCTCTATGGAACGTAAATCATTTTCCACTGAGACCCCGCTGGTGAATGAAAGGGAATGAAGCTGGTGAACTGTTATTTGCAAGGACACAGGTGCCAAGCAGAAGGCGTGTAACCTGGAGGAAGGCAGGGTAACCTGGAGGAAGCCACGTGTGGGGCTGAGTCTCTTGCTTCCTTAGCCACAGCCTCCCCTCCTCGATTTGAGAGCTTGGCACAATGGAGGACCAAGGAAAGCCAAGTCCCGGGTTAAATTCAAGACCGGAGGGCACTGCCAGTCCCTTCAGTGGTGAAGTGCTCCGCTGGGTTGCTGGGCAACTACTGCTGCTGTGGGGGCAGAAGTAGGTGGGATGATGAAGGCAAAGTACCTGACTCGAGGACAAGGAAAACATGGAGTGGGAGGAGTGGGAGGAGTGGAAGGAGTGGGAGGAGTGGGAGGAGTGGGAGGAGTGGGAGGGACTTATCAAGTGTCTTGGCTTTAGAATTTACAGCAGCTTCTGAAGTGTAGCTGCGTTCCCGGGAACTAAGCTGCGTTTACCTTGACTTCCGACTACGTTGGCAACAGGTTTTCTACCGCGAGCAGGAGAGGCTCCTCACCCTCGTCCCTCCTGCCTTCCCCGTTGCTTCCAAGAGCCATCTTCCCAGCTCCAGGGGTAGCCCAGAGGAAACGCGGGGTACTGGCCCTTTAAACGTGACCGGCTGCGGCCGGCGGACCTAAAACTGACGTGGAACCAGGAGTAAGCGGTGTCAGACACGTGGGACAGGAGGTGTTCATCTTGGAACCGGGCAAAGAGTTTGTCCGCTTCGGGCTATACATTTTAAATATGGCGTTAGGAGAGTATCCGCTTTTGTTTGTCTGCCTTTAGTTGTTTTCCCAGTACCCTCGTGGTGAACACTCTCAAATAAAGATACAGTTTAAAGGACAATTTGGGTTCCCCTTCTTTACCGTGCCCATATTAAAAATGGCCGCCGCCGCCTTCCAGGACGCTGGTTGCTCTGCGAACAAGATCCGGGAGGAAACACTGGGTATGCAAGTGCAGTAGGGGCACAGCTGAGGTTGCGCTTTATAGGCTCGCGGGAGTCCTGAGCGCGCCTCAAGTCAGAGTTGTTAGGTTTCGTTCAGGCTGCTGTGGGAAGACCCAGCCTGTGGGGAGCGGCCACTCCTCTCCGCCGGAGGCTCAAGGCTTCCGCCCGGCTTGTCCGTTAGCTGAGGAGGTGGCGGAGCGGGGCCCCTGCCAGGTCGTCATGTGGGCCTTCCCGGAGTTGCCGATGCCGCTACTGGTGAATTTGATCGGCTCGCTGCTGGGATTTGTGGCCACAGTCACCCTCATCCCCGCCTTCCGTGGCCACTTCATCGCCGCGCACCTCTGTGGCCAGGACCTCAACAAAACCGGCCGGCAGCAAATGTGAGCGGTGGCACCCGGGTCCCGGGCGGTAGGCAAGGGCAGAGGAAGGGGCCCGCAGGGCACGGGCGGGAACTGGGTGCCTGACCCCGCGGAGGCGGAGCCCTAACTCTGCCGACAGCTCGGGATTCTGGGAGATGAAGGGCAGCACTGGCTAACACGGAAGGGATGTTGTGGTTGAGGGGACCCTCGGGTGTATCAGGGATTCCAGCACTGGTGGCCTTCCCCACTCCCTTTCCTCATGAGATGGGCCCGCACTGGTGGGCCCGCACTGGTGTGCCCGCACTAGTGAGTGACCACGCCCCCTTTCCTCTCCCTCCGCCCCCTCCCTTTGCTGCTGGGCCACAGCCCAGAGTCCCAGGGAGTGATCAGCGGTGCTGTTTTCCTTATCATCCTCTTCTGCTTCATCCCTTTCCCTTTCCTGAACTGCTTTATGGAGGAGCGGTGTAAAGCCTTCCCGCACCATGAAGTAAGTGGGTGAGTGGGGGCGGTAGCTTGTGGCCGGGGTCTGGAAGCTACCTGAGGCAGCTGGGGTTGTTTGGGTTTGGGTGGAGGGGCTGAGGAAGGAGCAAAAAGACAGGTAGTTTTGAAAAGTGAAGTGGGCGCAGGCTTGAGCTGTGACCTGCCCGAGCCTCCCCCAGTTTGTGGCCCTGATAGGTGCGCTCCTTGCCATCTGCTGCATGATTTTCCTGGGCTTTGCGGATGATGTACTGAATCTGCGCTGGCGTCATAAGCTGCTGCTGCCTACAGCTGCCTCACTACCTCTTCTCATGGTCTATTTCACCAACTTTGGCAACACGACCATTGTGGTGCCCAAGCCTTTCCGACCCATTCTTGGCCTGCACCTGGACTTGGGTGAGTAGCCCTGCCACCGCTGCCCCTGTGGCTCCTACTTCAGGATACCCTCACCCTGGGAGATACCTAGCAGAGCATCATTCCTGGTACTCCAGATTCTCCTCCAAGTGTCCCTGACTTGTCCCTGTGTCTTCTAAGATCCTTTCTGTTGGTCCTTCGTCCAATCCTCTGTCCCCACCACTTTTTTCAGCAGAATATCCTTAAGTCCTCATTTCTATGGGTGGCACACTTCTGTCTTCTTCCCCTAGGGATCCTGTACTATGTCTACATGGGGCTGCTGGCAGTGTTCTGTACCAATGCCATCAATATCCTAGCAGGAATTAATGGCCTAGAGGCTGGCCAGTCACTAGTCATTGCTGCTTCCATCATCATCTTCAATCTGGTGGAGCTGGAAGGTAGGTGGGATTGGGAGTAGGGAGAGAAGAGAAGACTGAGTCCTAAGGAGGTTGCCTGATACCTGGCTTTGGGGAGTTCCGGGGGGAAAAAAGCAATATATGAAGATATATTAAATGTTAAGAAAGAAAAAGAGCAGCCCTGTCATTTTTAGTTGGATTGGCACTAATAGGTAGGCCATAGTCTTCTGTTGAATGTAAACCGTTTCACAGAACTTCTAAGTCAGACTGCGTCAGTCTATGACCATGATACAGAGTAAACCCAGGTCCCTTCCTAAACTTGTCCAAGTATAGAGGGAACCACATTTTGTGCATCCTTCAAAGATGACTAAGTCTCCCTCTTCTGGCTAACAGGAGCAGTTGCTGCTTCCTTCTGATACCAGTTCCTCATGTTTTTTAGACAAAACTGAGATGCTCACTTATACAATTACTTCGACTGACAGCACCCAGTCTAGGTCAAAACTCCACCCCCTTGCTTTCTCCCCAGAATCACTTAAAACAAATCCTCCAAATACCCCCTTACTGAGGCATCCCATGGTTGCCTGTGGTGTGTGGTCTCCAATGTTTCACTTGTTGCAAGTCAGTAAACCCAGCTTTGAGTGCAAGTGTGTTTCTGGTGGTCTTTGGCTGATGGATATCAATGCTTATTAAAACTAACCACTTTTAGGGGCGCCTGGGTGGCTCAGTGGGTTAAGTTGCTGCCTTTGGCTCCGGTCATGCTCCTAGGGTCCTGGGATCGAGTCCCACATTGGTCTCCTTGCTAGCGGGGAGCCTGCTTCTCTCTCTGCCTCTCCCTGCCACTCTGTCTGCTTGTGCGCTATTTCTCTCTCTCTGGCAAATAAAATTTTAAAAACAAACAAACAAACAAAAAACAACCACTTTTAAAGCATTATCTCATTTAAATTTTGTAACATGTGGCAGGGGTTCTTGAGAACCATATTTTATAGTGGAGGAAACTGGGGGCAAGAGAATTTAAATATGTCATGATTGAGGTCACACAGGAAGTAAAACTGGTATTCAAACCTAGGTCTGACTGATCTAAACCAAACTGAAGACAGTAACTCATTTAGGAAGGGTTCATGAACGAGGGTGGAATATTAGGAATTGCCTGGGTGACACAAAAGGCGTAGTGAGTTCTTGAATGTGACTTGGGAGACATGGAGAGTACCCCTTGCGACAGAACTTAGAGACAAAAATAGGACCCAGATATGCAGGGAAGTACTGTCAACTTCTCCTTTTGTTTTCTCCTGCTTCCAAAGGTGATTGTCGAGATGATCATGTCTTTTCCCTCTACTTCATGATACCCTTTTTTTTCACCACCTTGGGATTGCTCTACCATAACTGGTAAGTGGGCCTGTGGCTGGGGGGATAGCTATGTGATTGTAGAATGAGTATGATCCTGGTCATGACCCGGCTCCTGGAGAGGCTAAACCTGCGCACACCTATGTTGAGTGTTTTCTGGGTCTCTCGTTGGAAATATTCTTCAATTGCTCTCTGCCCCGGTCGCAGTTAGAAAGAAGTGGTGTGGAGCCCCCAGAAGAGATGAACGCAGGGCCTTGGGTACTGGACAGTTGCTGGAAGAGCTAGAGTCTCCTCTGGGCCAGAACTAGAGTCAGGGCTAGCCCAGGGCCCAGGGGGTGGGAGAGAATAGATGGATAGTGCCTCCACCACTGGCTCAGATCCTCTCCCCCACACAGGTACCCATCACGGGTGTTTGTGGGAGATACCTTCTGTTACTTTGCTGGCATGACCTTTGCCGTTGTGGGCATCTTGGGACACTTCAGCAAGACCATGCTACTCTTCTTCATGCCCCAGGTGTTCAACTTCCTCTACTCACTGCCTCAGCTCCTGCATATCATACCCTGCCCTCGCCACCGTATTCCCAGGTAGCCACTTTGGGGCTTGAAAGGGACATCGTAGCTTTTTCACTTGGGTTGCGTAAAGCCAGCCTTATACATCTGCTGTGCAAAGGGAGTGGGCCCAAAGAAGGGCTCTTTCCACATGGTTAGCCCTTCTAAATTACAGAGCACATTCACCTACATAATTTAATTAGCTCTGATCACACAGTAGTAAGCAGAGCCAGAAATAGATCTTAGGTCGTTTGATGCCATGTTTGGTGCTCTTCCTATTAATTGACCACAGTGAGGAGAGTTCTTGGAGTAGTGGCCCAGTCACATAAAGCTCTCTTCCCCCTGCAGACTCAATACCAAGACAGGCAAACTGGAGATGAGCTATTCCAAGTTCAAGACCAAGAACCTCTCTTTCTTGGGCACCTTTATTCTAAAGGTAACAGGGTAACAAGGAGGTAAGGCTCTAGGCCGTCATTCGGAATTCAGGGACTGGGGATCCTAGGCCTGCATCAGATCCAAGGGGAGTTGGGAAGTACGAAGCAGATCTCCATTGCTGAAGCAGAGTTGAAGTTCTCTCCACCTCTGGCCCCTCCAGGTAGCAGAGAGCCTCCAGCTGGTGACGGTGCGCCAGAGCGAGCATGAGGATGGTGGCTTCACGGAGTGTAACAACATGACCCTCATCAACTTGCTCCTTAAGGTCATCGGGCCCATGCATGAGAGAAACCTGACCTTGCTCCTGCTGCTGCTACAGGTGTGGTCAGGGAAGGGCTTTATAGCTCCTTGTTTCCCTTTCTCCATGGTTCTGACTCTAGTGTGTTTCTCCTCACAGATCCTTGGCAGTGCCGTCACGTTCTCCATTCGGTACCAGCTTGTCCGGCTCTTCTACGATGTCTGAGTCCCCCGATGCTTGCCCTTTACTGCACAGTCTGCAGGGTTCCTGACTCAGGCCAACCTCTTTCCTGACCAGGAATGCCTCCTGGCCCAGGCCTCTACCCACCACCTCTTCTTCTCCCCCAGATTTTATACTTAGTGATTCCGTTTCGCTGTGATTATTGACATCTTGGGCATGACTTGCCCTCTACTGACTGTTGGACTTTGCCTGTGGCTTCCTTCAGCTGCCATTCTCCCTCTCCATCCCGTCTTTACAGCCTCCTGAGGTGGGATACTGCCACTTTTATGCAGTTACCCACTACTCGGACTCTCAAGGAATATGTTGGGCCTGGGGATAGAACCCTGGCTGGGGGATAGGGACACAGGCTTTAAAATTACTTGATATTTGACTATAAATTAAGTATTCTGATTAGTAAGGGCAGACTGCGGGGGTGGGCGGGAGCCAGGTGCTCCCAGTGGTGACAATAAAGTGTTGTCTTTTTCTTGTTGTTGTTCCTGTAGGTATATTTCCTATATGGGCATTTGAGGGTAGGTTGGGAGGGTTGGTGGAGCCAAGAGGATGCCCATCCCTCTGCCCAGTCCTTTTCCTTTCAGCACAGCAGGCTCCTTGTAACAAGAAGTGAACAGAAAGAACTGAGATCAGACGGAACATGTTGAATAAATATTGAAATCCTCACACTTCAAGTGGCGGGGAGAGCCATGAGGTTGGAGTTAGCTTTGTCTGGTGTGGGACAGAACTTTTTGAGGGGAACAGAGGGAAGGGATCCCATTTCCTCTCTCTTTCACTTTCCCTTTGCAGGGTGGGAGGAGGGAGAAAGAAGGAGAGTGACCAGACCTGGAAGGGGAGGCAGTGGTGCAGACCCCGTTCCTTTAAAAATCCTAGGCCCTCACAGATTTCCCAGAGGCTCTTGGGGTGGCTCAGACTCCACCCTCTCTGTCTTCCGGTTCTGGGCTCCAGCTGTAGCGTTTAAATCTGGCGCCCTTCACGTGGATTGGCTCGCTCAGGGAGGGGTTGGCTGGCTGCGTGCTACCACTCCTCCTCGCCTTTTTCCCCGGGCAAAAGGTTTTCAAATTGGGCCAATCGGCAGGCGCGCTCCCTCAGCCGTGGCGCGTCACGGAAGGGTTAACTGCAGCCAACCGGAGGCGGGTATTCGAGAAAAGAGCCAATCAGGAGGGCGCGGAGGTGTGCCCTGGGGGCTTATAAGGGCGGCCCCTGGGCGCGCGCGGCAGCAGTTGGACTGCGGCGGGCGGCAGTTCGTTGGTTCCGTTCGAGGCGTCCCTTTTCACCGCTCTTCTACCTCGCGCAGCATGTCGGGCCGCGGCAAGACCGGCGGCAAGGCCCGCGCCAAGGCCAAGTCGCGCTCGTCGCGCGCCGGCCTCCAGTTCCCAGTGGGCCGCGTGCACCGGCTGCTGCGGAAGGGCCACTACGCCGAGCGGGTCGGCGCCGGCGCGCCGGTGTACCTGGCGGCGGTGCTCGAGTACCTCACCGCGGAGATCCTGGAGCTGGCGGGCAACGCGGCCCGCGACAACAAGAAGACGCGGATCATCCCCCGCCACCTGCAGCTGGCTATCCGCAACGACGAGGAGCTCAACAAGCTGCTGGGCGGCGTGACGATCGCCCAGGGAGGCGTCCTGCCTAACATCCAGGCCGTGCTGCTGCCCAAGAAGACCAGCGCCACCGTGGGGCCGAAGGCGCCCGCGGGGGGCAAGAAGGCCACCCAGGCCTCTCAGGAGTACTGAGGGGCGCCCGCGCCGCAGCCGGCCCCCCATGCCACCACAAAGGCCCTTTTAAGGGCCACCACCGCCCTCACGGAAAGAGCTGAGCCACGTCGGGCCTGGGGCGGGTGGCCGCGGCGCTCGGCTCCCCCTCCCGCGTCGCCGCCGCCGCCCGGCCCGCCCCTCCCCCGCGCGGGCCCGCCGGTCCTCGCGCCCGCTGCCGCCAGGCCGGGGGGCGGCCCGACTTGCCTGGCGCAGAGGCGCGAGGCCGCCGCCGGGAGAGGGCCGGGGGTGCGCAGCTGCCCGCCGCGGCGCCCGTGACTCAGCCGCCCGGGCTCCGGAACCGCCGATGGGCCGCAGGGAGGCCGCGGCGCCTCCTGGAAGAGCTGCTCGCCGTTCTGACGCAGGGCCGAGGTGCGCGCCGGGGCCGGGACTCTCCGGACGCTGTCGGGAAGAACCGTACACTGTTCGCGGACCGCCGCCTGGGCCTCGGCGGGGGAGGGGCGGGGGCCCTGGTTTGCGCCCCGCGGGCAGTGGGGACCGCAGGAGGTGTGCGCGCGCCCGCGGTGATAGCAACCGGGCCCTCGGGCTCCGCCGCTCGCCCCACTTCCCTCCGGGCCACCACTCCGCGAGCCACGCACCTCCGTACCAGCACTGGCCGGTTCGCCCGCGTCTGCACTGAGCCTCCGATTGCTTCGGAACTGCAATCTCGCAGCTACAACCCACCCAAGACTAGGACCTTACTGTAAAGGGGAGTTTCAGATGGACTAATTTTGTTTATTAAAGGGTTTTTTTTTAAAGGCAGTGTCTATTGTCATTCTTTTAAGAGTTGTAGCACTGGCGACTTTGTAGACTCCTATCCTGAGAGGGTGGGGTGCGCGGGGGTTGGGGACTCCTTGATACATGGCCCACCTATCGGATGTCCATATGGCTAGCTGGAGAGAGGCAAGTCCTACGTTTCTCCGATCACCACTCTTTCATGGAAGACCGTTTGTTTGAAATGAGAACTGTGGCAGGAACAAAGAACATTCCAGGAGAACTTTGCACAGAGGTCCCAGCCTCTGAAGAGTACAGGCTTTGTGTCTGTCCTTATCTTTCCTGCAACCCCACCAAAAACAAAGTCACCTTGAGAGCTGGTTTATTAGTTGAGTTGGTTACATTCGAAGGCCGTGGCTTGCACTTTTTCTCTAAAGAGATGAAACCCCCACCTACTGTGGAGGCAAGGCACTCCCCACAGCCCCAAGGTGAGGCAAGTCTCTGACCTTGCAGTTCAATCCCCTGGGGTAATCACTCCCCAGGTAGCAGTGAGGATGGGGCACTGAGGGCTGGGAGGTAGGCACTGAACAATAGCCACCCTGGCACCTGTGCCCCACAGACCAGTTAGTGGGCATCATTAAGCTGCCGTGCAACATCCAGTATGTTCTTGGCTCCTTTGTTCAGCAACAAACTGGCCAGGCTGATGCCCAGGTTCTCAGCAGCCAGCTGGGCTTCTCGTGGAATGTTCCGGGCAGTAATCCCCACCAGCTGCGGATCATCCTCGGGGCCATCTTCCTGCTAGGTGAGGGAAGGAGGTGGGATCTGGTCAGCAGGAAAGAGGAGGTAACCGGCAGGTCTGTTTTCAACCCCTCTCCCTCACCCTCCAGCTTTGGCACCTGGGCAGTGACCCGGATGGTGGCCTGCATGGTCTCTTGCATGCTATCTGAGCCGTCTAGACTCCAGACTCCTCCAGTCAGGTACAGCTGGCAAAGAAAACAGGTTATCTCAGCATATTCTGAGAGAACTATTAGAAACCCGGGCTCTCGCAGGCAACTCGAGATGCACAGAACGCGTCACGGTGCTCCATTATCAGCCTGCCTTCCCACCTTCCCCTGCGTACCTGCCCATCCTTCATAGCCGTATGCACCGCCACTGGCACACTGCAACCTCCTTCCTGCAATGAGAAGTTCTCCGTGTGAGCTAGGGGCTCAACAGCACCACTCAGCCAGAGCCGTCAGAGATAGAGACCTCAGAAGACGTAACTGAGACAGAGGCAGGGGCCCAGACTTGAGTCCTATCCATACATTGAAGAATGAGTTACCACTCAATAAAGAGCATTAATATGAGAAATCTCCTCCTCGACTATTCCCAACTCAAGTCCCCACCCCTCCACCGATGGAACATGGACCCTACCAGATGCCTCAGGAAGGCTCGCTCAGCAATGCAGCGAAGCAGAGTCTCCGGGTCATGCAACACACCCACCAGATCCAGCATGTCCTGGTCCTTGGCTCGGACTTCCACGCCCAGGGCTCCCTGATGGAGAAACCCCCAAGATATCAGGCCTAATCTTTCCCCAACCAATGGAGGTGAGGACAGGAACCAGCCCACCTCTAACTGCTCCACACGGTCCCTTTCAGCCCAGAAGCCTCCCAAGGCCTGCCCCTCCGTAGAAATGTTCATGCCAGGAGATGCAGATGCAGAAGGTTCTGAGACCAGCTTTTTGGTTGACAGCAGAAGAAAGGGCACATCAACCCATGGCTTCCCTTGTCAAACATACCTGACCCACAGCATACATGCATTCCTCTGGGTGTAGGATCTGCAGGGGCAGAATAGGCAGTCAGAAGGGTGGCTAAAACCAGACAGTAGTGAGAAGGGGTTTCCCTACCACACAGAAAGCCTAAATAGGCAAAAGCAGGACTCTGACATTTGATCCCCAATCTTCACAGCCTGGGACCCATGCCCTGCTTATACTGTTAGAGGCAGGGTGTTCAGAAAGAGAATACAGGCAGGAAAAGGAAGAAGATTAACTGGGGTTGGAACAGGGACAGCCCTTACCTGCCCCACCCGGTGCTGCCAGCCCATGCGCTGTAGGCCAGCGGCGGCCAGGATGATAGCACTGAACTCCTGCAGCTCGTCCAGCTTCCGCAGCCGTGTGTTGAGGTTTCCCCGCTGTGGGGAGATGCTAAGGACCACAAGCACTGGGCAGTCCCAAGCCTCACACTGCTCCCCCTGCCTGAGTCTCTCTGTATCTAACATCTCTCCTTTGGTCTTCTGCTTACCGATTACAGCTAACATTTACTTCATTACACTTGAGCTACACACCAGACGCTGATAAAGTCCCTTACAGGGACTCACTGGGTGGCTCAGTTCATTAAGCGTCTGCTTTCAGCTCGGGTCATTATCCCAGGGTTCTGGGATTGAGTCCTGAAATGGGCTCCTTGCTCAGCAGGGAGCCTGTTTCTCCCTCTCTCTGCTGCTCCCCCTACTTGTGTGTGCACGCTCTCTCTCTTTCTGGCAAATAAAATAAAAATAAATATATATAAAATAAATAAATAAATATTATAAAATAAAATTAATAAATAAACAAACAAAAGTGCGTTACGTACTCCTATTTAATTTCCACAACCCAATTATTCTAATTATTTCCATTTTACAGATGAGGAAAATGATACAGAGAAGTTAACTAACTTTTTTTTTTTTTTATTTGACAGCGAGAGATCACAAGTCGGCAGAGAGGCAGGCAGAGAGAGAGGAAGGGAAGCAGGCTCCCTGCTGAGCAGAGAGCCCGATGTGGGACTCCATCCCAGGACCCTGAGATCATGACCTGAGTCGAAGGCAGCGGCTTAACCCACTGAGCCACCCAGGCACCCCAGAAGTTAACTAACTTAACAAAGTTATAAGACCTCTGAGAGGCATTCCCTGACCCCCAAGTCTGTTACACATGTTCCAGCTAGAAGCTTCCAGAGAATTCCCTACTTTGTGCATGGGAGTGCTTAACACATACTATTTTGAAAATTAGCTTTATAAAACACTCGATATGCTTAGAATATCAAAATACAGTAGAATATGAAATAA
The DNA here is from genome assembly GCF_020171115.1 of Neogale vison. Classification (NCBI taxonomy): domain Eukaryota; kingdom Metazoa; phylum Chordata; class Mammalia; order Carnivora; family Mustelidae; genus Neogale; species Neogale vison. Next base: position 108,804,150 of record NC_058097.1, on the reverse strand, counting down.
AAGGGAAGCACCCTCCTTCTCCCCCCACTTCCCAAGTAATCACTGTTCAGTACCACTCTGTATTATCAATGCTCATTTGTCGTCAGAACAAAAATGTAAAACTCTGTGAGCAAGGACAACGTTGGTCTTGCTCACCATTGTCCCCAGTGCCAGGCACTGGCCTGGGGCTAAAATAACATGAAAAGATTATGAATGGATTTATGGATGGATGGGTAGATGGAATGATAGGGCAGACACGAGAATAGACACTCCACTGGCCCATGCCCACTTCCTCTGGAAGCTCCTTTTGCTCTCATGACTCCCTGGGTCCTCTGGACCCAGCCTTCCTCCTTGACTACGGCCCCTCCCTCCTTGGAAAGGATACAATGCTCTTGAACTCCAGGTGTGGGAACTTTCTCTGCAGTTGGGCTGCTCTCCGCAGGGAGCTGGTTCCCACCACACTGCTCAGAGGGTTTAAAATGAGATTTAACCCGAGATTTCCTCCTCTTGCTCCCAGCCCTCCACCATCTGTGCATGTCCCACCAGAATGCTTATGCAGGCCCCACTCACCTCTTCTCTGGCAAGGTTTCTAGGGTTTTCCCAACAAATTTTGGGTGAAAGACAACAGCATCATAAGGGTTCTCCCGCCTGGAGACAGAGGGAAAGTCAAATAATGAGGACGAGATCTCAGTGCAGATCACTTCAGGCTCTCTCCATAACCAACTAGCTGGCATGTTCTCAATTTCCTGCCATGCCTGACACTCCTTGGTCCTGGAGGCACAGGGCAGAGTCCCAAAGGGAAAAGCAGAGCTTAACATGATGCCTCCCCCAACCCCAGGCCCGACTTCATGGTTCTTACTTGCAGATGGCCCCGATGGTAAAGCCAGGAGGAAGCACGGTGGGCAGGTCCTTCAGGGAGTGAACGACCAGGTCCACTCTAGAGAGATGGAAGAGGGAGGCAAGGAGAAGGGATCCCAGCAGCAGGCTCCCACCCCTCCTCCACCTATGCCCACCTCTACTTTAGTGGTGTGCTTAGAGCAGATCAGGAAGCGGGCCTGCCCAAGACCTCAGGACCCTGAGCCCTTCACCCTCCCTTCTGTCCCCCTTCCCCAGACAATCCTGCCTTCCAGGCAGCCAGATCGCTCAGAACCAGGACACTCCCCTTTTCTGAGGCCTGAGAAACCCACATATGAGCCTCCCTCTAGCCTATCCAAAGGTGGAAGCCCCATAGTCTAGCTGAGCTCCAGGTATGATGTGCACAGGGGTCCTAGCAAGAGACTGAGTAAGATCGGTCTTCCACTTACTCATTCTTCTCCAGCGCATGTTCCAGCTCCTTGGTAAACAGACTCTTCTCTCCAATCTGCCAGTCAAAAAAGGGCCTGAGAGGGGCGTCTAGGTGGCTCAGTCAGTTAAGTGGCTGCCTTCAGCTCAGGTCATGATCCCAGGGTCCTGGGATCGAGCCCCATGTTCGGCCCTCTGCTCAGGGAGGGAGTCAGCTTCTCCCCCTCCCTCTGCCCCTTCCACCCACTGTGCTCCCTCCCTCCCTCCCAGACTTCTTTCTTTCAATTAAATAAATAAATCTTTAAAAATAAAAAATAAAGGGCGCTTGAGTAAGCTCAGTCAGTTAAGCCTCTGTCTTCCACTTGGATCATGATTTTGGGCTTCTGGGACTAAGTGCTGCCTCGGGCTCCCTGCTTCTCCCTCTCCCTCTGCCCTTCCCTTGTGCACACGCTCTCTTTCTCTCGTCCTCTCTCAAATAAATAAATAAAATATTTAAAAACAATAATTAAAAAATTAAAAAAGAAAGAAAGAAAAAAGAAAGAGCCCCAGAGTGAATCTCTTGGGGAAGGAAAGAGGAGGGAGGGAAAAGGATTGGGGGGAATATGTTACCTTAGAGAGCGCAGTATCAAGAATCTTGTCCCCTGTGGTGGACATAGCAACTGAGGAGAGAACCAACCAGAAGCTCACTGATCAGTATTTCCTGAGCCCAGCACTGTGGATGCAGAGGCACATATACCCCAACCCCTGCCCTCTAGGAATGTAATGAGCTAGGAAGAGGACTAAACACCCCAACAGAAAGACCCAAAGCAGAGGTGTTAAATGCCAGGCTGGCCCAGCAAGTCAGAGTTGGAAGTGTTCAGAGGAGGAAATGGCCCTCCAACTGGGGACAGCCAAGAATTCTCGGAGGTGGGGCGCCTGCGTGGCTCAATGGGCTAAGTGTCTGCCTTCAGCTCGGGTCATGATCCGGGGGTCCTGGGATGGAGCCCCACATCAGGCTCCTTGCTCCGGGGCCTGCTTCTCCCTCTCCCTCTGCCTGCTGCTCCCTCTGCTTGTGCTCTCTGTCTCTCTGTCAAATAAATAAATAAAATCTTAAAAAAAATAAATAAATTCTCAGAGGCAATGGGATGAAGCTTTGAGCCTAGGGAAAGCCAGAAATGCTGTGTTTGCCTCTCTGGGGGCAGAAGGGCTTCCTTCCCTTTAGCTTCCACTCCTGTCCAGAAAACTCACCGATTTCAAACTGCAGACCCGGGTAGAAGGCTTTCAGCATTGCCACCACACTGTCTGTCTGTATGCGAGCCAGCTGGGGGCAAACATTCCGATTAGTCCTTTCCTTCCCTGCCACTACCCAGAGCTCACACCCTCACTGGGTGAGGGACATACTGAAGGAGCCGGAATTCAGAGAGGGGTTTGAATGCCTACCTGGGAAGGAGAGGGGGTCTGGTCTGGGAGCTCTCTGTACCCCGACAGCTTGCCCAGACCCTCTCTCCACAGAATGCAATATGCCATTCTCCATGGGATTTAAAACCCCGCCACCCCATTTATCTTCCATTTCTGAGGTCCTGGGAATTAACCCTCTGGGCCCCCCAGCTTGTGATACCGCCAGCACAGAACTCTTCCCACCAACTTCCTCCGCCTGGTAACTGTACTAACCTGGCTCTTTCGCGTACCCACACGAATCACTCTCATCTTTGGGCCGTTTTCTTCCTGCAGAAAAAAAAAATACCCAAGTCACAATCCCCTCTGTTCCTTGTGTTCTTCAACACCTTGTCCAAGAACCAGAATCACGGGCCTGGAAGCAAAGGACCTCAGCCCTTGGCCTGCGGCCTGCTGAGCCTTGGCGTGGGGAAATACTCTGGCCCTGATCCGTTTACCTTCCTCAGAACCTTCTGCCCTCCTCACGGATCCAAAGAAACAGAGACCTGAGGGAAGCGCCCGCAGGACCCACGGTTGCTGTTGCGTTAATAACTGGACACTGAGACCTGAGGCCCATCCTGGCTAAGCCTGTGGGAGTGCTGCACACAGCCAGGTGGGTAAAGAGATAAGGCCCATCAGCCCGGCCACAGGGAGGGAGGCTCCCGCAGCAGACAGGGGCAGGGCAGCTGAGGCTGCTGAGACTGCGCTGAGTCACTGAGGACAAGTTCGGTATCCACAGCACAGCAGGCGCAGGTGTGTTGCCACCTTGATGGGAACAGCTACCCCACAGCTGCCACACCACGGATCCCATAATCCGGCTGGAACGCAACAGAAAGGATTGGGGTCAACAGATCTTACGGAGAGTCTTGCTTAGCCTCTTGGCAGGCTGACCTTGAGCACATCTTCTCCTCAGTATCTGTTTATCTATAAAATGAAGAGGTTTGGACCCCAGTATTTTCTGCCTCAGATGTTCTACAACACTTAAAGGCTAAGCTGCCTAACATCCATTCACCTCGAGTGCGACCTCTGGTCGCACCAACCAGAAATACTGGAACGTCGCTGACCAAGCTAGGAACTCAAAGGGACACACCTCTTCTTCCTGCCAAGGCACCTGTGACAAAGGTGTTCAGTGCCATGCAGGTAGAACTGCGTGCCTCAGTCTGAGGTCCTATCTCTTTCTAGACCAGAGAGTAGGCACTGTACATAATGTCAACTTTCCCTATTCTGAGATCTTCATCCCATGGAGGTGCTTTGCAGGCAAGCCTGTGGGCCCTCTGTTGTTGGAAGTTGTGACAGCTGGCTGCTCCTGGACCCTAGTCTACAGCATTACTATCAGTTCTCCCGTAAATAAACCCTATGGACCCTGAGCCAGTCAGGTTAGGCCTGAAATGCTAAACATGGCCCCTAAAATTCTGGGCCACTGGGAGCCCACAGAAAGTAATCTAAGGTTCCAGAAACTGCTAGGTTGAAATAATCCCTTAACTGCATCGATTCTGCATGGCATATTTTATTCCATTAAAAAATATTTATTAAACCTGTATATGCTGGAACAATTACTTTTAATCTTCATGAAAACTCTTATCAAGTAGACAGGGCAGGTATCTCGGGGACCATGTTACAGGAGCAACTGAGAAGTGAAATGACTTGCCCAGAGTCACGCAGCTAATAATGGGAAAAAAGCTGGAGCCAGAATCCAGATTTTCCTACTCCTCCTCCAGTGCTCAATAAAGTCCGTAGTGGCAAAAAATCCGTCTCCTCCCCAGCAGGCTGCACGTCGGGAGATAAGCAGCTGCCCCATCTCTTTCTTATCTCAGACTGGCAGTGGCCTCCACCCGCTTTAGTTGCATCTATGCAAGCCCAGAGATCCTGCTGCGAGCTAGGGAGAAGACTCAAGGGCGCCGCCCCACCCACCACAGTAACCCAAAGGTGTGTCTCAGCTGGGGACCTTGAGAGTAGGCTGGGGCTGGGTGACCGCTAAAAGAGAAAAAAGGGAGAAGGCGCACTTCCAAGAAGTTTGTGTGCAGTTGGGGGACTTGCGGGTACGCTCTCCTCTCGGGATCCAAACTGGAACAAATTCCCAAAGTGGCCGAATCCCGCCTAGGCCCTGTCTCGTTGTGAAAGGGTCCCGGGAATAGCACCTCGTCTGGGGGAGAAGAACTTTCCTGGGCTGGGTCATTAAATCTAGGGCAGTGGATGCCAGGCACAGCGGCACCCCACCCAGATGCCCGCAGGGATGCAGGTTTCGTTCCAGACGATCCTTCCACTCTTAACCCCGCCCCCACCGCTCACCCAGTTCCCCTGTCCTTCCTAAGCTACCCAGCTACTGGCCCTTTAAAAATTGTTTCGGGAAAAAAAAAAAAATTACGGATAGTCGCTCCGACCAATAGACGGCGGAGGGTGGCAACCTAGAGCCAATCGTTGGGCCGCCAGTCCGGAACGCCGAAGTTGCGAGAGTCCCCGGCTCAGTACTCACCGCTGTCGCGGCCCGGTTGCCGTTGCCAGACATGGCTGTGCTCGGAAGGTAGGTCCGTGGGCGTGCCGCCGAGGTCCCCCGGGAGCCGGGGGAGCCGGAGGGCCCGGCCAGCGGGCAGCGGGTGCACGCGGGTCCGAGCTCCTCCTGCAGCCTCAGACTCAGGGCTCTGCGTCACTTCCGGCGCCCGCCCTCAGCCGGGAGGACCACCCTCGGGGCGGGAATTAGAACGGTTGCGACAGAGACGACCTTACCCACCTGTTACCGTCTCTGTTCCGTCAGGCTGGTGGGGACGGTGGATTCCTGTCCGCCCCAGTCTTCCTACCTTGAGACCCAGGCCTCACTGTTCTTTTACATACACCTCATTTTGAATCAAGAATGCTGATGGTCAGTGACTAAGATTTGCTCCCCAGATTCACCCACAGAGCAAACTGTGCAGCCCCCCGACCACCACCCAAAGGGATAGTCAAGCCAAAGTGAGCCCTGCCCGAAGGGAGAGTATTAACCCTAAAATGCTGCGTTGAAAGTAACGCGTCCTTGAGCCCCGTCCACGCCCCTTCGGCTGGATTAGACACCTCCAAACAAGAGGGTGCTCCAGAAAATTGGCCCCCCGGAATGCTACAGCTTTCTCTCCTAGTTATGGCACAACCAATGAGTGCAGCTCATGTGGTGCTCCTCTGGTTCCGTTAAAACTTAGCTCCGCTACAACCCTGAAGTAGGCTAACATTCCTACTTTTTAATTGAGGAAACTGGTTCAGAGATCAAAGACAAATAACTGAAGAGGGAGTGCCAACACTTTATTAATGTTAGTGGGAAAGGGTGTTAGAAAAAGTGCTTTATCCACTAACAGTATTAATAACCATGTACTGAGCACCCGTGGGCTAACCACTATCAAAAGAACTGGACACCCAATTGCTCCTTTGGCCTTCGTAACAGCTGTATGAGGAAGGTGTTCTCATTCCTGATGTACAGATGAAGAAACTGAGGCTCAGAGGAGGTAAGAGATGCCCTAAATCAAACTAGGATTCAAACTTGGGTCAACTGACCCAAAGTCTCTATTTTTAGCCATGATAAATATAGTGTACTCTACCTCTTCTGAATACTACCTAAAGCACAACGTCCAAGGTTACTTTCTTGGGCTAAGCAGCCCCATAGGAGCAGTTTTCCTTTTAAAAAAATGTTTTAAGTAGGCTCCATGCTGAGCTTGGAGCACAATGCAGGGCTTGAACTCACAACCCTGAAATCAAGATCTGAGCCAAAACCAAGAGCTGGATGCTTAACCAACTGAGCCACTCAGGTGCCCCAGAGCAATTTTCTGACAGGCAGTGTAACGCAAATTATAGGCAGACACCTAGCAACACAAACTTCAGCTGGCAAATTTGAAGAGGTTGGAAATAAATGTTTTAGTCAAGGGCAAAGGGCTCTTTATCCTGCTTATCATCTGGTACTAAATCCAGCAAGACATCAACCCACCGCTGGGAAGGCAGGCCTCGACTCCAGGATCCCCACCAGAATCTGTCTCCCGCTTAAAGATGTGATTGACACGAGAGCCACAGAGACCAGCCAGGCTGCAGAGCAGTGCTGTTTTGGGTACCTTGGTCCAAGCTGCTTTTGGAGCAGAAAGGTATCAGGCCTTTTGCAGAGGTTCCTAAATCAAAGTCTACCAGGTGCCACAGGCTCCACCCACTACTGGAATGAAGTTTTGTCCAACACCGTCTTCAAGGAACTGTGCAGGAAAGGAAGCGGGGGTCCTCCAGAGCAGAGGAAAGGTACAGTTTGCACAGCTACGAATCACCATGAAGTCCCCAGAATAAACCCTTCAACCCCCAAACTATTATATTCTTTTATTTATAGACTCTGGGAGCAAGGACCCAAGCACAGCCTGGTGCTCTTGGAGAGAGAATAAAGCAGCTATTGTTCATACTCAGAGGTTGCTGAGGTACCCTCCCCCGCTGGTCTGGAATGATCCACACTGCTCAAAAAGTCAACAGGAGGAATGGCGGGCTGGCCAAAGAAGGAAGAAGAAAAAGAAAGTCCCCTTTACTCCTGAGGGCCATGGCATTGGATCAGGGTGTAGTCCTGGTCATGTGTGCCTGATTCCTGTGCAACAGCCCTGCCTCTGTCCCCCGAGTCTCCACTGCTGCACCCCTACTCTCACACCTCGCCCCCCGAGCTGCTTAAGTGCCCCTCCTGGAGTGCATGAGCAGGTCCCGCTGCAGTCCAGCCTCCAGGCTTGCAGTCAACCGGGCCGCGGGAGGGTCGGTCAACAGAGTCAGTTTGTTGAAAACACCTCGGCCAAAGTAGTCTGCGATCACAGAGAAGCTATCGTTGGAGCACTTGAGCTGCAAGGAAAGAGAGAAGAATCAGAACTGTAGGTCTCTCAGTCCTCAGTGAGAGAAGGAAACCAGCCGATGCTCTGGGAGTGGGGCAGCTAACCACACACTCACGCCCACCTGGTGCTGGAACTGATCATGCAGATCGCGTTTCTGTTCCTGGGCCCGGATCATATCCATGACCTTCCGGTTTTCAGGGAGGCAGGTGGGACAGTCAGCATCACTTTCCGAGTAACTCTCAAAGCAGTGTTGGTGGAAGGAGTGACCGCAGAGAAAGTGGACAGAGGGCAACTCCAAGGCACTGTTACAGATGCTGCACTTGGTCTTCTGGAAGATCTTCGGACTGCAGGCAAGGGAGACCAGAAGGGAGTGGCAAAGAGTGAGAGCAGAGCTGAGAGCCAGGAGCAGAGAGAAGGCAGCTGGAGTCAAGGAGGAGAGAGAGGTCCTTGGAAGGGACTGCAAGGCCCTGCCCTTGTCACCAACAGGGAATCAAATGAGAACACCCTGCCTTGGGCCTGCAGTGAGTCTCAGCATGCTCCCCGCAAAGCCAGCTAATGCTTTCAGTTTTCACAACTACCACTAAACTGTCCTGCATATCTTTGTTTTTTTAAACTGCAGCATGGCTGACATAGGTCATGTTAATTTCAGGTGTACAACACCGTGACTGACGAGTCTGTGTCCTGCTGCGCCCACCATGAGGATAGCTATCATGTGTTTTGTTTTTTTTTTTAAAGATTTATTTATTTGACAGACAGAGATTACAAGTAGGCAGAGAGGCAGGCAGAGAGAGAGGAGGAAGCAGGCTCCCTGCAGAGCAGAGAGCCCGATGTGGGGCTCAATCCCAGAACCCTGAGATCATGACCTGAGCCAAAGGCAGAGGCTTTAACCCACTGAGCCACCTAGGCGCCCCAGTAGCTACCGTCTGTTATCACACAGCACTATTAGCACACCACTGGTCCTATTCCCCTGTGTTGTACCTTTCATCCCTGAGACTTAGTCATTCCATAATTGGGCGCTTATACTGCTCTTTCAGGTCTCTACTCAGATGTGACCTTTCCAGTGAGGCCTTTCCTGGCCATCTCCTACAGGAGAATGTTCTGCACCCTCCTCCCCTTCCTGAACTCAATTCTTCCTTAGACCCTATCATCATCTAACATAACATTTTGCTTACTCAGTGTCTGTTTCAATCTCTACGTTGTAAGCGCCACACAGCAGGGCTTTTTGTCTGTGTTGTTAAGAACAGTACGTGAGGGGCGTAAAGCCTCTGCCTTCGGCTCAGGTCATGATCTCAGGGTCCTGGGATCGAGCCCTGCATCGGGCTCTCTGCTCAGCAGGGAGCCTGCTTCCTCCTCTCTCTCTGCCTGCTTCTCTGCCTACTTGTGATCTCTGTCTGTCAAATAAATAAATAAAATCTTTAAAAAAAAAAAAAAGAACAGTGCTTGAGACATAACAGGGGCTCAGTAAATATTTGTGGGATGAAAAAACTCTTCTTCTCTAGTAAATATTTTATAGGGGCGCCTGGGTGGCTCAGTGGGTAAATATTTTATAATTTTATTTTAAAAGATTTTATTTATTTATTTGTCATAGAGAAGCGAGAGCGAGCACAGGCAGACAGAGTGGCAGGCAGAGACGGAGGGAGAAGCAGGCTCCCTGCCAAGCAAGGAGCCCGATGCGGGACTTGATCCCAGGACGCCAGGATCATGACCTGAGCCGAAGGCAGCTGCTTAACCAACTGAGCCACCCAGGCATCCCAATATTTTATAATGTTAAGGTCAAATTAAAACTTAAAAGTAGGAGATTAATATACAGTACAAATACTTCTAATTATCCACTTCCTCTATCTTCTAAAGCCAAGTTTTTTTTTTTTTTTTACTTCTGATGTCTTCCAACCACAACTTAGGTGTGTTGTTAGGAAAAGTAAAACACAGACTCCTGGAGTGCCTGGGTGGCTCAGTTGGTTAACCAACTGCCTTCAGCTCAGGTCATGACCCCAGAGTCCTGGGATTGAGTCCCGCATCTGGCTCCCAACTCCATGGGGAGTCTGCTTCTCCTTCTTACCTTCTCTGCTCTCATTCTCTCTCTCTCTCTTTCCCTCAAATAAATAAATAAATAAAATCTTCAAAACAAAACACAGACTCCTATAGTAAGAAGAGTACCTGCCACAACTAACATTCTCCAAAGTCCAATAAATAATGATCTATGGGATAAACCATTCGTTGGAATTCCTCCATTAAGACAGATCTTTAAGAATGAAATGTCTGAGAGGCACCTGGGTGACTCAGTGGGTTAAAGCCTCTGCCTTCGGCTTGGGTCATGATCTCAGGGTCCTGGGATCGAGCCCCACGTTGGGCTCTCTGCTCAGCGGGGAGCCTGCTTCCTCCTCTCTCTCTGCCTGCCTCTCTGCCTACTTGTGATTCTGTCTGTCAAATAAATAAATAAAATCTTAAAAAAAAAAAAAAAAAAAGAATGAAATGTCTGAACACACTCCATCTAACCCTCTACGGAAAGTATTTAGTGACACCTGGTGAAGAACGAGGCCATCCCCTGGGCCTCTACACGTATCCAGTTGCCAAGTACCTCGCCTTGAGCTCCTGGATCTCCTGGCGGATGCGGGTGGTCTCCTCTCGGTACCGCCTCACCCGGAGTTCATCCTGTGCGATCTGCTGGCTCTGTTTCTGCAGTTTTTGGACCAGGTAATCCCGGATGACAGACAGGGTGGCTGTGGAGTTGTGGGCCAGCGTCTGCACCACTGAGATTGGGTCAGGAAGGAAAGGAGACCATGAAGCACGCAGCACCCTCTGGATGGAATGGAAGAGCCCCTGCCGGGAGCTGTCGGCGGCCCGCATCCCCCTCGGCCCCACTACCCCGTCCTTTCAAGCACCTAGTAGGGGCGGCATGAGGTTCTTGTTCTCAATGTGCTTGAGCACAGCGGCCACGTACTCCTTGCAGTCCTCCTCCTTCCGGGCGAAGTAGCTGAGCGCCTGCTCCCACAGGGAGGGCTCCTGCTCCCCATGGCGCTCGCACACGGCCACCACCTGCCGGTACTGCTCGTGCTGCATGTGGTAATGCATGATCTGCTGGAACCTGGGGCCGGGGCAGGGCACACTCAGCGGCCATCCCCGGACACCGGGACCCTTCCCCCTTCCTCGAACTTGGCCCACATCTTACAGCTTCCCCTGCTCGTAGAGGTAAAGGACCCCATCCTGGAAGTCGTGCATCTGGCAGAGGACCAGGGCCTTGTCAAAGACGTCGCAAAAGCGGCCGCTCTTCAGCAGGGAGATGGCCTCTGCATGAAGCTTCTCTTTGACCTAGGGAAGGAGAAGCGTGCTGCTGGCCAGAGGGCAGAATCACAGGGTCTCTGCGACAAGCCCAATCAACCACCTCTTCAACCGTCTCTTCACAAGGGACCACTCAGCCCCCCGGGGGGTGAGGTGTTATTGGTCTTTTTTTTTTTTTTTTTTTTTGAAGATTTTATTTATTTATTTGAGAGAGAGAGACAGTGAGAGAGAGCACGAGCGAGGAGAAGGTCAGAGAGCGAAGCAGACTCCCCATGGAGCTGGGAGCCTGATGTGGGACTCGATCCCGGGACTCCAGGATCACGCCCTGAGCGGAAGGCAGTCGTCCAACCAACTGCGCCACCCAGGCGTCCCAGGTGTTATTGGTCTTAATAAGGCGGCAAAAGGCCACCACAGAAGGTGGAAGAGGAGCACCATAGATCTGCCAGGCCTCACCTGGGGATCCTTCTCATGGGCCCAGTTCTGCAGTCGCAGCTCCAGAAGTGTGTCGTAGATGCCCTGCGGCGAGTCGGGCTGGACCTCACTCATGTGTTCCAGGAAAGCTTTCAGCTCTCGAGGGTTATTGGCAAAGATGGGGATGAACTCCTCAGAGTTGGCCTGGGGTGGGGAAGAGGGGGAGGGAGGAGGCCGAGTGAATGGGTATGGTCTCCTTGAGGCCCCCCGAGGTGATCCCTGATGTCCAAAAGCCATTCTCCCTGAGGTCTCACCCTGCAGCCTGGGGCCTCCCGATCTCCTCGACCTTCAAGGCTAGGCTGATAGTCTGTACAGAGCCCCTTCAGCAACTGGGTCGTCTGCTCTGGTATATGGTGCATGAGGATCTTGCCATAGCGTTTCATGTTGCTCTCAGCCTGCTCGAAAGGCAGCTTGCCGATATACCGGAGGGCTTCCTGATAATTCTGGAGAGAGGTAACGGGCAGAGGAAGCGCGTGCTCCTGCCTCACCCACCAGGAAGCACGCTCATCTTTCCAAGAATGTCCTAGCAAAAGAACAGGTCTCTGTCTCACTTACCTTGATGTCTTCTAACTGTATCTTTAAGTACCACTCGTGATGGGCATGGTTCTCAGCTAAGTAGAGGGCGTGGGAGTAGTAGCCAGCCTGACGGAGGACCTTGATGGCTGTTTCCACATCAAAGTGGACCTCACTCTCACTCTTTGTCTGCCAGGGAGACATGAAACAGTCATTCACAGAAATGGGGTTGGGGAACGGAGAGGAAACCTGCATCTGATTCTAAGACCAGATTCTTCTTCTTTTTTTAAAGTAATCTCTAGACCTAATGTGGGGCTTGAACTCACAAGCCAGAGGATCGAGAGTCACATGGCTCTACTGACTAAGCTAGGCAGGTGCTCCCAGATTCTTCAGATAACAATAAAGTCAAGGCCAGGTCGGTGGGAGACCAATAATAATAATAATAATAGTAAAGCAAATAAATAAAGCCCATTGTTTTAGAACATTATGTCCTCTTCTCAGAAAGTCTCTAAGAATCAAAGTCTTCCTCTGCCCCTACTATTTCAGGGACTCCTGTGGGGACCCAGGGGCCTCCCAATGTTAATTCCGGCTTAGATACTATGGCAAGTCCAAGCATCAAAAAACAAGAAGGGAGCTGGGACAGAACTAGCAGGAAAGGCTGTTCCTCTTCCCAGTTTATAGACCAGAGGATCCTGGTCCCCACATAAGGTCAGCTCCTTCCTCTCCCAGCATCTGCTGAGGGGCAAGCCATGGTAGCGCCACCTCATGCTCAGTGGGACCCTTAGGGCCTCTCCCACTAACACCCCCCACACCTTGATGAACTCCTCTAGCTTCGAGCTGTCCTTGAGCTTGGTGTAGCAGTTGAGCAGCAGGGTGGTGTGGTCAGCATTGGCCAGGGACTGCCGGTGCAGGGTCTGCAGGTAGGCGGTCAGGTTGTGGATGCGCTGGGCGTCCAGAAACTTGCGGATCACATAGGATGGCTCCAACTTCCCAATGGTTCTGGAGAGACACATGCATCACACAGTATCTGCATCAGTGTACTTTTCAACCTTTCACGTGCATAGGAATCGCTTGCAGGTCTTCTTAAAATGCAGATTCTGTTTCGAGAGGTCTGGGGTAAGGCCTGAGTCTCTCTTTCTTACAAAGACTCAGATGATACCAATGATCCCGGATTATGGACCATGTGAGAAAGCAAGGCTCCAGAGCACCGATTCTTAAACTTGGCTGAAAACAGGAATTCTAGAAAGGTAGGGAAAGGAGCTAGACAGGGTCCCCAAACCCCTTATTAGGGCAGAAAATTCCAAGAATTAGTACCAAGAGAAGAAACTGTGGAAGCCAAGAGATGAATATCCTTTTCTCTTAAAAAAATCAGATCAAAACACAATTTTTTTTTTTTTAAACTAAGCTATATGACCAACGTGGGGCTTGAACTCATGACCCTGAGATCAAGAACTGAATGCTCTACCAACTGAGCCCCTGGCCGCTCCCAAAATGATATTAACAAAGGCCAGGCTGAAGTATAAAACAAGAGGTTCAACTTGAAAACTCATCGGCTCAACTGTATCTTGGTCATGTAATATTTAACCCTTTGCAATTAAGTGTACTGTTTTCTCACCAAGGCCATCCCAGTTCCTGCAGGAAAAGGTGGTTACTGGTGAGTCTGCTCCCCTCACTGAAGCCCAGGCGTCAGCCTGTCTGGCTGCATGCAGAGCTATAGCCTAAAGCACCCCAGGACTGACCGGATATACTGCTGAACAGCCCCATCATGGTTGCCCTTGCTGTAGAGATGGTCCCCATACTGCATGAAGATCTGGGCCAAGCCATCACTGTCCAGGTGTTGGCTCTTGGCCAGGTTAATGGCCATCTCAAATAGGTTCTTCTTAAACAGCATCTGGAAGGGGAGAGATTAAAAAATTGGTAGAAACCATCCAGAGAAGACACCTTCCCACAATGCACCTACAATACACAAGCCAGGCAGTCCCGGACTTCTGGTCGGCCTAGATCCCAGATAGGGCAAGACCTCTCTGATACCCCCAAGACCAACACTGCCTTACCGCGCAAGTCTCTCGGCAGAAAGAGCGGACCCCGAGAATGGACTTGGGCTCCTAGCCATTATCTTCCTCTAAGATCTCATCCCAGGTCATTTACCTTGTAATTCTGCCCTAAGGGACCTGGGTAAGGCTGTGCCCCAAAGGGAGGGAAACACCCTGGCCAAGGTGACTTGGGGAGCCTGTTCCTACAGCTGTGTCTGGGTGCCTGTGGCCAGCTCTGGGAACCTGGTGGCCTTGCCTCCAGTTTGGTCTGTGTGTCCTTCTCCTGCAGTGCGTGGACCCGCCCATCCCGCGTCAGCACGTACAGGGAGCCCCACTCAGCAAGCACATCCACTACATCCTCAAAGACGGCGCTATAGGCTATGAACTTGTTGCACAGGTCATAAATGTTGAGAATCTGCTTGTCGGAGCTCTGGGAGTCCCTACTGGTAAACTCCGACCTGTGTGGAAAAGAAAAAGCACCAGGTATTTCTAACCGCTCTGTCTCAGCAACGCCTTACATCACAACTTTAGTGCTGCCCATTCCACCCCTGACAAACTGCCCTTCGGCCCTTCTAGCAGCACATTCTGTAAGTGCAGCATTGCACTGGCAGCTGTAGGAAGAGATCTTACCCTTCAGGATCCTATGACTAACATAAGCAATAGATTAAAAAACTAAGAACATCCAAACACTCATTTGTTTAACATAATTAGCACCTGGTAAATACGAGATGCTGCACTTAGTGCTTAGTGAAAACAAACACTGACAGGGATCACTTCCCTCATGCAGAAGACCCTACCGCCCCTTTCACGTTGCTCAGGATAAAAATACCATGTCCTGCACACCCAGCCCTTTCCAACTTCTCTACTACTTGTTTCCTTGTCCCTCCTCCCAATTTATATTGATGGAAGAATTAAAAAAAAAAAAAAAAAAAAGGCAGTCCCAAATTCTCTGGAGCGTTCTAGTGCACCAGGGCTGCTTGGCAAACATCTGTAGCAAAAATACTTTTTTCAGTAAAAACATTACAAGTGAATCTAGGTATAAGCATAATTTACATAAACCAAAGTAGAGATTGACAGGATGCAGGCATTAGGATTTTAAAAATCGTGAATTTGGGAGACCGAGGATAGCCCTATACCCTCTTCCTTCTCCCTGAAGTCCTTACTTGGGAGAAACCTTCCGGTCACGGGAGACAATGACAAGGTAGCCTCTAAACCAGTGAGCGATGAGTTTATGGCCCTCAAAGGCAAAGCAGGGCCCACGTTCATCAGGCTGGTACAAATAGACACATTCATCTCCGGCCACTATGAATTGCAGGTCCTGTGAAGGGTCACTTAGGGCTGAGCAGCGCAGGCCACAACCATGGGTGTCCAACTCCACACGAGGGTAATCCTTTCCAGAAACTATATAGGACTGTGAGAAGAAAGGAGTTAATAGGCTCCCTTTCAGGAGTGGGCATCTAAGCCTTCCCAAAGGTATTCCCAACTCCACACTGGCTCTCTCTCTAACTCACAGCACCCTAAGACTTTCTCTGGCTGTTTGCTTTGTCCATTAATCATCACCCATCTACTATATATATAAGCTGGTTGGGGGGTAGGTGTGTGGTGCCTGGATAGCTCAGTCAGCTGAGCATCTGCCTTCAGCTTAGGTCATGATCCCAGGGTCCTGGGATCGAGCCCCATGTTGTGCTCCCTGCTCTGTGGAGTGCCTGCTTCTTCCTCTCCCTCTGCTCCTTCCAGCCCACTCATGCTCCATGCTGGTATATGTGCGCACTCTCTCTAATCCTCTAAATCTCTAAATCTAAAGTTTTGTTTAAGGAAAAAAAAATATATATATATATCTATAGATAGATAGATATCTATATATATAGATAGATCCTATCTATAGATATATATATAAGATCTATATATATAAAATCTAATCTATATAAGGATATATAGATATATCCTTAGATACATATATATATAGGAAAGCAAGGACCACACTGCCTTCCTATGTATATACTATCACTACCTACAAATGGAATCCTGCCACCAATAGAAATACAGTAATCTTGTACTGTTTTACCAAAGGATTGTTCCTGAGAGTAGGCTGTTAGAAATAAGAAGAGCACCAGGAACCAGCAAAGTAAAGCAACCTGTCGAAAGTCACTTAATGAGTTAGGAAGAAAATTCAGGTCTTTAACTATAAGCTCTAGCTCTTTTCCTAATTCTGACTCTTCCTCCTCTCTTAAATGAAGAAATAAAATATTAAGCAGGGCAAATAACTCAAGGCTACACGATGAAAAAATTTTAGAATTCTACCTCTCTTGTCACTTCCTTACCCTAGGCCCCTGAGCAATGGAGAACCCTCCCCTGCCTGCCCCTAACTCATACCTGAACATTCTCAGTTGTCACAACAAACAAATGAGTGGTTTTTCCCGCTTGGCGAAAGGCCAGCCCAGTTACAGGATAGTTGCCCTTGTGCAGAATCTGGGTCTTGCTATGCCGGTCCCGGGTGATGTCTCCTTTGTTCAGTGTAACACTGCCATCTGTGAAACCTGTAGGAGAACAGGAAACACCACTTCAATGAGACTGAAAAGATCAGGAAGAACAGAAAGGGAAAAAGACCATTTGAGGCACTTGTTGGAAGTGACAAACTTTCTTCTCATACCCAGCTTTCCCGGTGGTTAACATAAAAATCGGTACTCACGGACTCTTTTTCAAAGAACAAAACTGAATGCTTTCCCACTCCAAACTTTAATATCTCAAAGGCCTGAGTTCAGTACAAAATAATCTCATTAAAACAACGAAGACAAGGTGCAGAAGCAACTCTGAAGAAAATCTGTAAAGAATCACGGAGCGTTACGTTTGCCTTCTGCTTACCGATGGCCATAAAGTTGAGATTTTCATGGACAGTCAAACAAGACACAACTGTCGGCTCTGTTCCTGGGATGGCAGGGAAGATTCGGGTGCAGAGTGGATTGCCACCATCTCTCTTCTCCAGGTTCCAAATCTTTACCTGTGAACACACCTCAGATGTGTGAATGCTAGTCCCCTCCAACAGTCGTTCTAGTCTTCTGGTCCTTTCCCACTTCCCTTCTAGGACTCACCAGGGGGTTGATGCCTTCTTCATCTTCACCAACAGATGCCAAAATATTGTGCTGCTTCAGTTGGTACAGGTGTGTCACCCGCAGTTTGTAGGCTTGGAAGCCTGTCAGCTGTAGGGAGCGAGGTAAGAACCAGATTTGGCCTTCCATATGTGCAAAATAGTCAAGGAGCCTCCTTTTCAAGGAGATATATTTAGACCAGAACCCAGATAACTACTAACATTCATCCAACTCCTTAAAATTTTCCAGCATTTTCCCACATATCATCTCTGGAAAGTCCCGACCATTAAAAGAGTGAAAAAGGAGGCCAGAGTTTAGTACCAACACTGTCAAGAACAAAGCAACAAACTCTCGCTTTCATCTATCTCCTTGCCCACGATCTAGGCAGGGGAGGTAATGACATCTAACACCTTCATCTTGTAAAGCCTCTTGCATTCATCGTTCTGACTGATCTTAAAAATAACCTTGTTGTGGCCTGGCTGGCTCAGTTAGTTAGGCCACTGCCCTGGGCTCAGGCATGATCCCGGAGTCCTGGGATCCAGTACGCATCACGCTCCCAGCTCCACCGCGAGTCTGCCTCTCCCTCTGACCTCCCTCATGATCTCTCTCTCTCTCTCTCTGAAGTGGATAAATAAAATCTTTTTAAAAAACGACCTTGCCAATTTGATATTTCATACCCTTTTCACAGATAAGTAAATTGAAGCCCAGGGAGGTTAAGTGACTTGCCCAGGATTGCTCAGTTGGTAATAAGAGAATGGACTTCCTTCTTTCTTCCCTCAAGCCGCAGAAGAAGCACTGGGCACCCATCTAAAGAAAAGTGGCACGCAACACGAACCCCTGTGCCCGACAGATCTCTTCAGGGATCTGGGAAGGGAACAGACAGCTCCAGAGGAAGGATATCTCCAAAGACTAGGCTCCCTCGGCCGGAGTCGCAGACAGTGATGCCGGGAGGGAGGCAGAGGAACTTGGAAGCAGCGGGTCCCGAGGCAGGTGCAGCCGCAGGAGCAGTCCCATCATTTCCTATCGGCTCCTTCACCAGCTCCTTGTCGAAGAAAACGAAGCGCCGCCACTGCAGGTAAGCCGCCATCTTGGCCCAAGGTCCCCGCCTCTGGGAGAGAGGTCATGTGAGAGGCTCGCAAGGATCACGTGATAGGACCGCTTCCTGGAACCAGACTGCACATGCGCCCTGAAGTCCGAGTGACGGCTTCCCCAGACCGGTGGGTGCGGCCCGCGTGAGGTAGGATTCCTAGCTAGTCACTCACTCGCTCCTCCGGTTGCTAATTTGTTGACTCTATACGTGCACTGGGTAAAATGCTTCTGAAGTACTAGACCCTTTACCTCTTTGAGCATCAGGTTCCTCCCTTATTTAATGCATGGACAATGAAGGATCAAGATGAGGCATATGAGGGCGCCTGGGTGGCTCAGTCGGTTAAGCATCGACTATTGATTTCCGCCCAGGTCTTGCTATCAAGGTCGTGGAATCGACCCCCGCCTGGGGCTCTGGGCTCTGCGCAGTCCGCTTGAGATTCTCTCTCCCTCTTCTTCTGCCCCTCACCCTGCACGCTCTCTTCCTCTCAAATAAAATCTTGAAGGAAAAAAGGTGAGGAATGTCTGGCGCCTTGTGAATTGTAACCCACTGTGCTTAAGTGCATTATGTCCCGATCTCCCAGGGCTGTTTTGAGGCATAAATGAATGAAGTTATATGAAACTGGCTTTTCAGCTGTAGGAGCGGAGAACTGAAATTAGAAGTTTGCATCTGCCACCAGATACAGATTGCGAACCACAGTCTTAACGTTCGTTTTTGTGTCCATCTGTTAAGAGTGTGTGGCATGAAGTAGACGCGTAGAATGTTTCTTAACGAAGGTAGGAAATACTCATGGTGCAGGAACTCTCAAGAACGTAGGCTTTCTTTCCCTTTCTATAGTGGGAGGGTATGGAACATAAGCCCAACACAGGGAAAATGCCTGGAAGAGTTAGCTCTGAGAGCCAAGTGATTTAACAAGTGGCAAGTGTCCAAGATATTCCATGGCCACCCACCATTTCTATCTCTGGCTAAACCAACTGTTCGCGTGGAAAACTGTAGGTGTACAGTTTGGTGTCACAAGGAGCTATGTACAGGAGTGTCATTTTGAGATATGGACGTGTGAAAAAGTGACCATGTGGTATTTGTGGAGTTTGTTTTGCACCCCTCTCCCCCACAGCTTTTTATTTCCAGATTATTTTACTCTTTGTTCCCATCAGGAGTTCCCAGAGAGTGGGGGCTGTGTTTTATTTACCAGGAACCAGGCTTAACAGAGGCTTAACCGCTTCCTCTCCTCAATCTGGTTGAGAAAAAAGGTAGTGCCCCATTTGCTAAAGGAATAAGTGACAGAAAGAAACTGTCTAGTTCACATAGATTTCCTGACGTCCAGCTCAGATTTCTTTCCTCTGTCACAGTTTCAGGATCTGAACCCATGGGCAGAAGCACAAATGGGGAGACGACTCTCTTTCATCTGTTGAGTGTATTTTGTACCATTCCTTAAATTTTTTTGATATTGTGTGTATTTCATTGTTAAGACTATGAATAATAGATGTTAAGCAACGTGGGGAGTGCCTGGCTGCATCAGTTGGTAGAGCATGTCTTGATCTTGGGGTCATCAGTTCAAGCCTGACATTGGACACAGAGCTTACCTTTAAAAAAAAAAAAAAGGAGCAATGTGAGGATGTGAGGAGAGGGGGTGAAGGACGGTGAAAGAGGTAAAGGGGGTTGTCTTTTTTTTTTAAGATTTTATTTATTTATTTGACAGACAGAGATCACAAGTAGGCAGAGAGGCAGGCAGAGAGAGAGGAGGAAGCAGGCTCCATGCAGAGCAGAGAGCCCGACGTGGGGCTCGATCCCAAGACCCTGGGATCATGACCTGAGCCGAAAGCAGAGGGTTTAACCCACTGAGCCACCCAGGTGCCCCTTGTCTTTCTTTTAAGATTTTATTTTTGGGAGCACCTGGGTGGCTTCCTCCTCTCCTCTCTCTCTTTTAAAAAAAGATTTTATTTTTGTTTGGAGAGAGAGCATGCAAACACGGACGGGGAGGAGCAGAGGGAGAGGGAGAGTCCCAAGAAGACTCTGGCCCGAGCGCTGTACCCCACGTGGAACACCATCCCGAGACCGTGATCTGAGCCAAAAATAAGAGCCAGACATTCAACAGACTGAACCACCCAAGTGCCTCAGGTAAAGGGGTTAAAATGTATTTATACAATACATATATAAGGATATAATGTACAACATAGGGAATATAGTCAATAATATTATAAAAACTTTATATAGCAACAGATGGTTAACTAGATTTACATGGTGACCATTTTGTAACGTATTTAAATATCAAATTGATAGGGTGTATACTTGAAACTAACACAATGTTGTATATCATTTTTCAATAAAGTAAAGAAGTAACGTGGGCGCCTGGGTGGCTCAGTAGGTTAAGCCGCTGCCTTCAGCTCAGGTCATGATCTCAGGGTCCTGGGATCGAGTCCCGCATCAGGCTCTCTGCTCAGCAGGGAGCCTGCTTCCCTCTCTCTGCCTGCCTCTCCATCTACTTGTGATTTCTCTCTGTCAAATAAATAAATAAAATCTTAAAAAAAAAAAAAAAGAAGAAGTAACGAGAACGCAGAGATGTGAACAGCAGAGGGGCATCTTTGTCCTTGACTTGGGTGCTCCCCCTACTGTCCAATGGCATTGGCCCAGAGTCTTCCTATGATACCTGAACCTGGTAAAGCCTGTGTCCATTTGGTCCTATTTATGAGGGTACAAGGGTATGAAGGCAGGGATTCAGAATCCATTGCACCTGTTCAGACTTACTGCCTTCCTTCCTTTCCTCTTTTTTTTTTTAAAGGCTTTATTTATTCATGAGAGACAGAGAGAGAGAGAGAGAGGAGCAGAGGGAAAAGCAGGCTCCCCACTGAGCAGGGAGCCAGATGAGGGACTGGATCCCAAGCCCCCAGGATCATGAGCCGAAGGCAGACGCCCTACCATCTGAGCCACCCAGGCGCCCTCCTTTCCTGCTTTGACAAACATGTATCAAGTACTCACTATTCCTGCAATTGTACTAACTTCCCAGAACGTAAATATGAACAAGACATGATTCTTGCCCTTTAGGGAGCTCAACCACTGCAAGGTACAGACACAGAAAGGACTGACAGGGATGCCTGGGTGGTTCAGTTGGTTAAGCGTCTGCCTTTGGCTCAGGTTGTGATCCTAGGGTGCTGGGATCGAGCCCTGAGTCAAGTCAGGTTCCCTTGCTTGGCAGTGAGCCTGCTTCACCCTCTCCCTCTTCCCGCTGCTCCCTCTGCTTGTGCTCTCTCATGCACACGCTGTCAAATAAATTTAAAAAATTTTTAAAAGATCTGACAGTAACCAGTCCTTAATTTTATATAATGAATTATACCTAACAGGGTGCTTTCTCTTTTTATGGACTTTTCATAGCAACCATTTGCAGAAGTATCATTATCTCTGGTGGGAAACGGAGTCTCCAAGAAGTTCAAGTGACTCTCCCTGGGTGAGCACATCAAAGTTCTTCCGGTCCCTAACCTTTAATTAGACACTTTTCTGAAGCGTGAAGCTGGGCTATGCTTGTCAGAACAGACACCGGAGGAGCACCTGGGTGGCTCAGTCATTAGGTGTCTGCCTTTGGCTCCGGTTGTGATCCTGGGATTGAGACCTGCATCAGGCTTCCTGCTTAGCAGGGAGCCTGCTTCTCCCCCTCCCTCTGCCACTCCCCCTCCTTGTGTTCCCTCTCGCCATCTCTAAGTCAAATAAATAAATAAATAAATAAATGATTTTTTAAAAAGAACATAAACAAGGATCTATCTTTTTGTGATACTTGTCTAAATCCAGGAATTTCAGTATAGTAAGGAAGATAAACAGGCAAACTGCACAGAAAATGATGTACTAATTCAGTTATAGTTCTGCATATGGAGACCTTGAGGTCTGAATGGACTGAAGAAGCAATTCAAGTCTTCAGCTTGAAATTAAAGAGATCACAATTCAGAATCAAGGAGTGCCTAGCCATGGCCTCTTTTCCTCTTCAGCAAACTGCTGTCCGTGACGTACAGAACAGTCATATCCACTGGAGCAAAACAGGAACACTTCTTGTTCTGGCTGCGAGCTTTTATTTTCTATCAGTTTGTTTTGTTTTTTCTCATCTGGCTCTCGGGGTAGAAACCATTTTCCAGAATACTGAAAGGTCTGTTTTTTTTTTTTTCTTTTTCTCTTAGTCCGTATGAGGGCTAGCAGAAGTTTCCACTTTAGCAACAGGAAGGTCAATCTAAAATAAACTCAGAAGGACGCCTGCATGGTTCAGCTGGTTGGGCGTCTGTCTTCGGCTCCGGTCATGATCCCAGGGTCGTTGAGATCGAGTCCCACATGGGGGTTTCTGCTCACTGAGGCGCCTGCTTCTCTCTCTGCCTGCCACTCCCCCTGCTTGTGCACTTTCCCTCTCCCTCTCTAACAAATAAACAGAATCTTAAAATATACTCAGAGGTCTCCACATACAGGAGAGCCCAACTTCCAAAGCTACGGTGAAACAGGAGGAAGCAATTAGCTGATTATTGATTGTGAAAATCTGGCCCCCTAAAGAGAAAGGAAATTCCCCATGAACTTGGCAGAACTTAACCAAGCTTTTAACACTGCAGTAGTGCCCATTTTTAAGTTGTATTTCTCCCCACTAAGAACAGGAACAAGTAGTTAACTAATGTCTATTTGGTGCTTAGGGCGTCCCAAGCATTGTGCTAAGCACCTTACCCCCGTCTACATCAGCCCTGTCAGGCATGTACCAGCAGGTCGCTTTTAATGCTGTAGAAGCTGAGGCTCAGGAAAGCTGAACAACTTGCCTGGAGTCACACAGGTAGAAAGTGGTGTTTACAGGCAAATCCAGGTCTATCCGACTCTAAAGCCCCATATTCTGGGTGCTCGATTTATTTATTTTTTTTAAAAGCCAATTCTATAAATTTGTTCATAATTCTGAGCAATTCTCTATGCGGTCGTGAAATGACAGAATTCAAGAAAACTGGAAGTCTTGCTTTCTCTTGACACATAATCATCCCCACCTCAATGCAAACCGTGAAATGTTCCCGATCTTTTGCCTTCTCTTCCACACCTCCCATCCTATTCAAATTCATAATACCAGGGCCACAGAAACACGTCAGTATTCTTACTAGTGTCTATACAGGCACTGTCATTCACTGCTGTGGGGAGCAGAGATGATAAATCTTTCTGGAGCGCAACTTGGCAGAATATATCAAATGCCTAAACAGGAGTTTAGGCCTGCATAACCACTTCTAGGAATTTATCCTAAGTAGATTATAAGGGGTAGATCTGAATAAAGATTTGTCAATACGTGTCTATTGCAATTTTATAACAGCAGAAAAAAAGAAACCACCTAATTGTCAAATAGTAATCTTGATAAATACATTATTATAGTTCTTCATGCTGCGATTCTATAGATAGCCACCGAAAATTCTGTAGAGAAAAAATGACATAGGAAAATGTTCTCAGTAAATTAAATGAAAAACAGTCACGAAGTATTATTTCCATTAAAGTTTAAATTGTGTGTGTGGATACACAACATAATGCTAAAAGTATTTAATTTAGAAAATTCAATTGTGGGTGGTTTTTATTTTATTCTTTTTTTTTCATGTTCTTCCAGTTTTTTTCAGTAACCATATTTTTGTAATTCTAAAACCACTGGTGAAGAAGTAGGAAAAAACTCATTTGGTGCAGCATCTCCTGATAAAAGTAAGTTTTCCTGCTTAAGGTTTCCAGCAAAAATCAAACCCTTTAGTTTTGTTTTCTTTCTTGAGAGAGAGACCAAGAAAAAGAGCAGCAGTGTTGGGGAGGGAGGGAGGGGGGAGGGGTAAGAGTGGCACAGAGGGAAAGAGAGAATCTTTTTTTTTTTTTTTTAAAGAGAGAGAGAGAACACACACACAAGTAGGGGGAGTAGCAGGCAGAGGGAGAAGCAGGCCTTCCGCTGAGCAGGGAGCCCGATGCAGGGCTTGATCCCAGGACCCTGGAATCATGACCCGAGCCGAAGGCAGACACTTAACGACTGAGCCACCCAGGTGCCCCGAGAGAGAGAATCTTAAACAGGCTCCATGCTCAGCGTGGAGTCTGATGCAGGGCTTGATCTCACGACCCTGAGATCATGATCTGAATGAAATTAAGAGTTGGACGCTTGACCGACGATGCCACCCAGGCGCCCCAAGTCTTCTAGTCTTTTATGCAACACATATAAAATATTTTTAATTTTTTTAATTTTTTTTAAAAGATTTTATTTATTTGACAGATCACAAGCAGGCAGAGGCGGGGGGGGGGGTGGAGCAGGCTTCCTGCTGAGCAAAGACCCGATGCAGGGCTCAATCCCAGGACCCTGAGATCATGACCTGAGCTGAAGGCAGAGGCTTAACCCACTGAGCCACCCAGGCACCCTATTTTTAAAATTTTTATTGAAGTCAACATATACATGGAAAAGCGTACATAAAGCAGCCCATTAAATTTTCACAAAGCCATTGCAACAAGCATTGCAAACAGCACTGCCAGGACCCCAAGAAACCTGTTAGGCCCTCTTCTAAACACTACCACCCCACAAAATTAGAACCATCTCCATTTCTATCACCATAGCTGAGTTTTGCCTGGTTTTAAACTTTATATCTAAAGTGAAATCGGGGACTCCTGTCTTCTGTCAGTTTGGTGTATGTTCTGCAAGGTGGCAACTTGTGGGTTCCTGCTCAGTGTGGGGGAAAGGATGTAGTCCTCAAATGTTATTAACAAGTTATTTTAAATAAGAACTAGCGAATTCAGCTGCTTTGGTCAATCTAAATCAGGTGTTTTACTTTTAAACGTTCCCATTGTTTTACGACATGTCCTTATGAAACACTTCTCCCCTCTGTTCAGAGGACTTGCACCTGCTACATCTCCCAAGGGGCAAATTCCCAGGTCGAAAACCATCACTGCAGCAAACCTGTGCTCTCACCAAGGCTATTCTGGGGATGGGAGCTCAGGAGCAGGGCACACTCATCTTTCTGCTTTCGCAATTTGCAGCCATTCAGTAAGTTTTTAGTAAGTGCATTGAAACCATAAGCCTATTTGTTTCCCAACAGACTGTGACTTTTCCAAAAGCACACAGTCATTCCCATCTGTGGAATCCCATACCTGGTACTGTGCTTATATGCGACAAAGGCCCAATAAATCTTAAAAATGCAAAATCTGTTTAAAACAGAAGGAAAGAAGGGCATCTGGGTGGCTCAGCTCGTTAAGTATCTGCCTTCAGCTCAGGTCATGATCCTGGAGTCCCAGTATTGAGTCCCACATCGGGCTCTGCTCCCTCTGCTCTTCATCCTGCTTGTGCTCTCTCTCGCTCTCAAATAAGTAAATAAAATCTTTAAAAATAAATAAAAATTTAAAAAAGGAAGAAATGGATGGAAAGAATCTACCGTCCTACATAGCTACCCAAAAGTAGAGTCAGTCATACAGATACAAAATCTTTCTTAGTGGGACTGAAATGACAACGTTATGTGTCCATCACTGTGGCTAACCAACCCCCATGCTGTGGAATGTTCTACAGCAGTAAACCATGAGGTGAATCTTTACACACAGCTATGGAAAATCCTCACGATTTGTTCGGTTACCAAAAAGAAGAAAAAAGCAGGTTAGAAACAATCTAATTCTATAACATTCTATCATTTACAAAAACACAAAAGCCACATCTTTCAAGATACCTATGGAAGTAAATGCACAGAAGAGGCCTGGAAGGTTACACACTACACTGATAACAGCAGATAGCTCCAGAGATGAGGTTGAGGATGGTATAAAAGGGATTTATTCCTCCTTGTTTCTACCAAGGTCTCCAGATGAAGACTGAACCACCCACAAATTGAAGAAAAATCGACTTCTCCCTTGTACTGCCAGTTGGTTTATCTTCTAAGCATAGAAACCTGACTCCTCTGTCCCCCTAAGCATCATGAAAAATGTAGGGAAAGAACAGGTAAGAGTTCTTAAACAAGCCATGGCAGTTACGGCCAGGGCCTTTAAGGAGACTTCTGTGAAGGGAGCCCTGGAGTCGATTTCGGGAGAGGCAGGAAACAGGAGATCCATCTTCCACATTTAAGAAATTTGAGCTCATGTCAATAAAACGGGGGGCGGGGCGCTTTCCAAGGGCTGTGCACACTTCCATGGGGCTGTAAAAATACAAAGGAGGGAGGGAGAAGCGCCAAATACCTGTCTGAGGTACTTTAATTCGGACAGAAGCAGGAAAAGAGAAGGGAAGCCACATAAGATTTAATGGAATGAAAACATGAGGTGGTGCCTTTACGCCCAATTACAGCCTCAGCGCTTTGCATTCTGGAATATTCCGTTTCATAAAAATGGATCTTAGAGTAAGGAGTCCAGGCCAAAGTCTGCCACCGATAACAAGCGTCATCTCCGTCCCGCTAGCGAACATCGTCTCTTCTGGTGGCTTTAGTGAAACGGGGCGGGGTGAACTAAGCCTGTAGCGCAGCCATTCTGATTTCTAACCAAAGCCTAGAGCAGTTCAATACCAACCAGCAAGCGAGCGCCTCTTCCGCGTGGCTACAGAAGGGATGCGGGTCACTCCCACTCCTCGGCCGGGGCTCTCCAGGTGACCGGAGGAAGGGGGCCGACTGCGGGACTGTCCGTGCGCCCACTCGCACCGGCCTCGGGTCATTCCCGACCCCGGCAGTCGGGCACCCAGAGCCGAGGCCGGAAAGGTCCGGGAGCGCACGGGGGCGGGCGCCGGGCCCCGTGACGTGGTCCAATCCCCAGCCGGCGCCGGCGGTTTTCCCCCAACTGGCGGACAGGCCCCTCGGCGGTCTCCGAGGCCCGAGCCGGCGACGGAGGAGGGGGCGGGCGTAGGACGTGGCCCAATGGGAGCGCGCGCCGGGGCGGCGGGGGCGGGGCCGGGCGCGCGGCGCAGGGCCGGGCGGCGGAGGCTCCAATGAGCGCGCGCCGCGTCCGGGGCCGGCTGGTGCGCGAGACGCCGCCGAGAGATTGGTGGCTAATGTAACAGTTTGCAAACCGAGGGGAGTTGTGAAGGGCGCGGGTTTGGGGGCGCGCTGCCGGCCTCGTGGGTACGTCCGCCGCCGCGTTTGTCCCAGAGCTGGGGCCGCAGGAGCGCAGGCAAGCGGTGGGGGGGTGGGGATGGCGATGGGAGCGGGCCGCCCCTCCGGGAGGAGGCAACGTGCTAGCTCCGGGGGCGGGTCGGTAGCGGGAGCGAGGGCCGCACGGACGCCGGTGCGCTTGGCCCCGAAGCTCGGTCCCTGGGGCGCACCCACGTCTTAGAGGTGGGCCGGGCCGCGTTTCCGGGAGTGGGAGCTGCCGCCTTCGCCAGGTGAGGCTTAGGTAAACTCGGGGGACTCGGTGCCCGCCCGGCGAAGAATCTTAGCGCTCCTGGCACGGCGTCTGTGTAGGCAGTGGGGCCGGGGGTTGGGATGGAGAACGGGGGGCGGGGTGGAACACCCCAAAGGGATACCGAGAAGGAGACAGGCCCTTCTAACATCCCAGCCTCCTCCAACGTCACCACCTCTCAGTTCCATCCAGGCCCGGCCTGGCTTTCCCCAGCCAGCGGGGGAGCTCCAGGTGTAGGGAGGTAGTTGAGCCCTGGGCGGAGATCCCTGGTCTCCCCCGAGGTGTCTGACAGCAGGGGCAGGGCTAGGGTGCGCGGGTTATAGCCTATGCAGTGGACGGAAGGTTCTGGTCTCCTTTCTTCCGTCCTGGTACCTTCCTTGTTTAGGGATGTACTGGATGGAGCCCAGGACCCTTTGTGTGGTTAGAGTCCCGGGACATTATCAGAAGGGAGAGGAGGGGGATGTAGGCTACTCAGCCCCGGGGAGACCGTGGAGTATGAATCTTAAAGCTTCTCTGTTCTGGGATGAGGTTCTGTCTTCTTCACACAGGGCATCCGGTTACAAGTGTTGTTTTTCTTCTCCCTCAGAGGCACAATGGCAGCCACCATCAGGAGGCAGAGGCCAGGGAGGCTAGCCTATTGGGCTGTGATGGCTGTGCTCTTGGCTGACCTGTTGGCACTGAGTGGTGTGTACCCCAGGAGCAGGCTCAGAAGAAGAATAAATGAGTGAATGATGAATGATCTATGGTGGGAGGGGAGCTTCTGGTTGGAAGCCTCTGCACTGGAGTTGCTGAATCCAGTCCTTTATCTTTTCACTTTTTTATCTTTTCTGTGGAGAGAGGTGTCCTTTAGTTAGAGGGGACTCAAGAATGTGGGGGAAGAGGGGCGAATTGACAAATCTGTTTCCTTTGCAGACACACTGGCTGTGATGTCTGTAGACCTGGGCAGCGAGTCGATGAAGGTGGCCATCGTCAAACCCGGAGTGCCCATGGAAATTGTCTTGAACAAGTGAGGGCCATCCCAGTATCCAGGGTGGGGAAAGAGGGGAGTCTGTGCTCCAAGCCAGTGTGTGTGCTTCCTAGGGCCCCCAACAGTCTGGTGTCTGAGTGGTTGTATTTGAGGTGTTGGGGCTCCTGAGTCCGCACCCTGCTATAGGCACCTGGGCCCTGTGTTTCCTCTTTTTAGGGAATCCAGGAGGAAAACCCCGGTGACTGTGACCCTGAAAGAAAATGAAAGATTCTTTGGAGACAGTGCAGCAAGCATGGTGAGCTTAGCAGCCCACCCCTTCCCAGAGTGGTGGGCAGAGGGGAGGAGATGATAGACACAGAGCCTGAGCCCTTATCGACCTCTGATGTGAGAGGTAGGTGATGGTGGGCTCGGAAGCCTCATACTCTATTCCTTTTTTTACCTCCTCTCAGGCCATCAAGAATCCAAAGGCGACACTGCGTTACTTCCAGCACCTCCTGGGGAAGCAGGAGGGAAACCCCCACGTGGCCCTTTACAGAGCTCGTTTTCCAGAGCATGAGCTAGGCTTTGACCCACAGAGGCAGACCGTGCACTTCCAGATCAGCCCGTGAGTGCTCTGCTGGGGACGGCGGGCTCAGCAGGGCCGATAGGCTCCTCTAGTGCTCACAGTTGTCCTGGCCTTAATGTCTGGCTGTCCTTGCCTCTAACTACCCACTTTCCCCCAGGCAGCTACAGTTCTCACCTGAAGAGGTGCTTGGCATGGTTCTCAACTACTCCCGTTCCCTGGCTGAGGATTTTGCTGGTGAGTAGCTAAGGTGGGGTCGGTGGTGGCCAGGTTCCCTAGGGTCTCCTAGCTGGGCAGCTTCGCCTCCCAGGGAACCTTCGTCAGTGTTAGAAAATATCTTTGCTTTGGTTATCTGGGGAGCTGCTCCTGGCATCTACTGGGCCAGGGACGCTGCCAAACGTCCTACAATGCGCAGGACAGCCCCACACAGCAGAGAGTTATTTGGCCCAAAATGCCAATAGCACCAACACTAGGAAGTGTTGTCCAAGGCATGGAGCTGGTGGGAGCCCCGTTCTGTTGTCCTCTGTAGAGCAGCCCATCAAAGACGCGGTGATCACGGTGCCGGCCTTCTTCAATCAGGCTGAGCGTCGGGCCGTGCTGCAGGCCGCACGCATGGCCGGCCTCAAAGTGCTCCAGCTCATCAACGACAACACCGCCACGGCCCTCAGCTATGGGGTCTTCCGCCGGAAAGATATCAACACCACCGCCCAGGTGAGCCAGGGAGGAACTTCCGGCCAGAGGGTGGCTGGTTTTGAGGATGGAGGCCACTTGGCGTGTTTGGCATCTCGTATGCATGGCTGGCCCTTGCCAGGATGCTGCAAGAGAATGGCCCTCTCAGCCGCTGTTGGAGCTTTTCAGCCTCAAGCAGAGAGTGGGTGTAGCAGCTGGAGTTAGATGAGGTTCCCGTGACCGTTGTCTTGGTGTCTGTGCAGAATGTCATGTTCTACGACATGGGCTCTGGCAGCACTGTGTGCACCATCGTGACCTACCAGACAGTGAAGACCAAGGAGGCGGGGATGCAGCCACAGCTGCAGGTCCGGGGTGTGGGGTAAGTCGGTGCTGGGCTCGCTGAGACACCCCCGGGTGAGGGCTTCTTGGAGTGGCAGCTGCCACATTTTCCTGCACGAATTCTCTCCTGAAGTATCGATCATCACGGGGTACCTCTTGGAAGAGCCAGGGGAAGACGGGGAGGGAGGAGGACTGTTTGGAAATTTTGAAAGACAGGGACCTTCCTGAGCGGCTTCTAAGGAAACCCGTAGACCACATGCAGTCGTTTCGCTGTTCTTGTCTTTTCTGGCGTACTTGTTGACAACGTTGTCTTCTCTTTCAAACCCATTCCTTTCTGGCCAGCTCTCCTGACAGCGCTTGAGTCCAGGCTACCATCATTTCTGACTTGCAGGGTTAGGAAAGGTTTTCTTGCCTCCAGTGTGGCATTCTTCCACTTTTTTCTCTACATTGCAGCCAGAGAGTTCTTTTCAAAATGCTGACCTTGGGGCGCCTGGGTGGCTCAGTGGGTTAAGCCGCTGCCTTCGGCTCAGGTCATGATCCCAGGGTCCTGGGATCAAGTCCCGCATCGGGCTCTCTGATGAGCAGAGAGCCTGCTTTCCTCTCTCTCTCTCTCTGCTTGCCTCTCTGCCTACTTTTGACCTCTCTCTCTCTTTCTCTCTCTCTCTGTCAAATAAATAAATAAATAAATAAATAATCTTCAAAATGCTGACCTGATTATAATCTGTTTCTTTAAAAAAAAACCCTCATACCTTTTACATCAGCCTGTGGGAGGCCTGGCTTCTCCCACTTGTTTCTACCCAGAGCCCCTTGCTCTCTGAGCGCCAGCTGCGCCTGCCCTCCTTGGGAACGTACTGGGCTGGCTCCCACTGCATGTCCTTTTGGGTAGTGGTCCCCATCTCTCCAGTTGTTTTCCCTTTTCTTTGCCTCGTTACCTCCACTCATCCTTCAGATTGCAGCTCAATTATCACATCTCCACAGAACCTTCCCTGACGTCAGCAAGTAGGCGACACTTCCCTTTTCCATCTTCTGACACTGTTGCTTGTCTGTTTCTCATAACTCACGGGGTGGTACATGCTTCACGTTCGTGTGTTTGTTCAGTGCTAGATTGTAAACTCCTTGGCCGCAGGGACCCTGGCTTTTTTCTCTCAGTCGCATGCCCTGAGACCAGCACATACTTGACACCCAGTAAATACAGCGGACTGGAGGAGGAAGCGAACTATCCCTGAGGTGTCGCCACGTACGTGGAACAAGAGTCAGGGACCCTGTGTGTTCCTCACACTTTTCTTTCTCACTGTTTCCTCAATAGGTTTGACCGTACCCTGGGGGGCCTGGAGATGGAGCTCCGGCTTCGTGAGCACCTGGCTAAGCTTTTCAATGAACAGCGCAAGGGCCAGAGAGCAAAGGACGTGCGGGAGAACCCCCGTGCGATGGCCAAGCTGCTGCGGGAGGCGAATCGACTCAAAACCGTCCTGAGTGCCAACGCTGATCACATGGCACAGGTGCCCACGTGTGGCTACTTGAGGGGAAATATTCCCTGCCCGAGGGGAGAGGACCCCAGCCTCCCAAGCTAGGCCGCTGGCGTGTGGTGTGGCCCATTCCTTCTTTCTCGGCCTCCTGCCGTCCCCTCAAAGTCCCAGTCCCTTGGTTTCTGGCCTGCCCAGCCAGAGGAGGACCTGGGTGGGAACTCTGACGTGCCTCATCCTCCTCCAGATCGAGGGCCTGATGGACGATGTGGACTTCAAGGCGAAAGTGACCCGAGTGGAGTTTGAAGAGCTCTGTGCAGACTTATTTGAGCGGGTACCTGGGCCCGTACAGCAGGCCCTCCAGAGTGCTGAGATGAATTTGGTGAGGGGGAGTCAGGCGTGGGCCTGGGTGGAGAGGCGGGTGGGAGAGAGGGTGACAGGTTGGTGGGCAGGAGTGTTAAGGAACAAGTCAGCGCTGAGGAGGAGGGCTAACACCCAGCTCTTGTGTGTCCCATTCTTTCTCTGCAGGATGAGATTGAGCAGGTGATCCTGGTTGGTGGGGCCACTCGGGTCCCTAAAGTTCAGGAGGTGCTGCTGAAGGCTGTGGGCAAGTGAGTGTGGCGGTTGAGGCAGTGGGGCTGGGGCTCCAGGGCTGGGTGGCTGCAGGGCTGAGGAGAGGGTGGCCAGGGCAGCTGCTCCAGAGATGATGCGCTGAAGCCTGGGACTTTGACAGGGAGGAACTAGGGAAGAACATCAACGCAGATGAAGCAGCTGCCATGGGGGCCGTGTACCAGGCAGCCGCGCTCAGCAAAGCCTTCAAGGTGAAGCCATTTGTAGTCCGAGATGCGGTCCTCTACCCCATCCTGGTGAGTAGGCCCATCTGACTGGGTGACAAGCTCCCTTTACCTCACTGAGCGCACTCCCTCTGTCTGCTCTAGCCTGTTCCCTTGTTTCTCTGCCCGCTGACATTCTCCACGTACCTTACCCCCAACGTGCTCCCGCTCTCCAGCATGCCTCCTCTCTGCCTGCCGTGTAGGTGGAGTTTACAAGGGAGGTGGAGGAGGATCCTGGGGTTCGCAGCCTGAAGCACAATAAGCGAGTTCTCTTCTCCCGAATGGGGCCCTACCCTCAACGCAAAGTCATCACCTTTAACCGCTACAACCACGACTTCAACTTCCACATCAACTATGGCGACCTGGGCTTCCTGGAGCCCGAGGATCTTCGGTGAGGGAGGTGGTCGGGATGGGAAGGAGGATCTGGAGCCACAGGGCTGACAGAGGTAGCAGGCTGTGCGGTCAGGGTTGGGCTGAGCATCTTCTGGGAGGAAAGGAGAGATATTTCATGCCGGGAAGCTACGTAATCTAGAGCTGGAGGAGGCAGGCTGGGTGAGCTCCCTGGAATGGCTCTCTCGTCCCCCAACCAGGGTCTTCGGCTCCCAGAATTTGACCACGGTGAAGCTAAAAGGTGTGGGTGAGAGCTTCAAGAAGTATCCCGACCACGAGTCCAAGGGCATCAAGGCTCACTTCAACCTGGATGAGAGCGGCGTGCTCAGCCTCATCAGGGTGAGAGCAGAAGGAGGCCCTGGGTACAGGCCAAGGGCCCAGGTCCCACCAGCCTTCCCAGAGTGGTTCCTCCACATGGTATCAGAACATAAGAAACAAGAAGAGTTTGGGAAATGGAAAAGTCTTGCCTCTGAACACAGCTAACCAGGGATCTGCTGTGGTGTTTTCAGGGTCTATAAATGCTTATGAGTGTTGTAAAGTTCAGGTCTTATAGATGGTTAAGTAAGTCATTCTCAAAAAGTAGGTCTGGGGTTAATATCTTTTAAAACACATTGTCGGAAATAATGGTCCATTCTGTATTCGAGTAGAGAAGTGCAGGGTTCAGGGGAAAGGAGCTAGGAGTCTGTCTTCAGAGGGCCCATAATCAAAGGGGGCAGAGGTAACTTGGCTCAGGAGCCAGTAGAAGGAGGCTGGTGAGGGACTAGGCCAGCACCGTAAGTCACCCGGATGCACGTGAGTAGACGCCCATGGTGACAGGGTATTTCCAGGGGAAAGGTGGCTTAGCGTGTGTGTTTCTTCACCCTGTTTTCAGGTGGAGTCTGTGTTTGAGACCCTGGTGGAGGATAGCCCCGAGGAGGAATCCACACTGACCAGTAAGATGAGTGTGTGTGTGTGTGTGTGTGTGCACGCACGCGTGCGTGTGTGTGAGGGAGGCGGTGCTTGTATGCATTGGGGGCGGGCAGGCCTTGCTTTTGGGTGAGGTGGCATCACTGCCGTGGCCCTTTTGAGTTTTGGGGCTTTCTTCCTCGCAGAACTCGGCAACACCATCTCTAGCCTGTTTGGAGGGGGCACAACGGCAGACACTAAAGAGAACGGTACAGACGCCGTCCAGGTGAGGCCAGCATGGAGCCAGGGGAGCTCAGGGGAGGGATTATGTGCCCCAGGAGTGGCAGCAGAGGCAGGGATTGGGGTGGGCTTTCCAGCTGCCTGGGACTGGCTAGACTACCCCTTCCCCTGCCCAGTGAACCATACCATCCTCTGGACTCCAGGCGGCCCCTGTGCTCGGAATCCAGGGCACATTTCCCTCCTCTCTAAGCCCTTGTCCTTTGTCCGACTAGGCCACCGTTGCCATCCAGTCGTCTGTCTGCCCCCACACTGTGCAGGCAGACGCAAGCCTAGGGGACGCGACCTGGCTGGGCCTTAGGTTCTGCTACAATGATGGTTTCCTATGGGGGTTGGGGGCATCTGTGATTGTTTCCCAGGAGGAGGAGGAAAGCCCTGCTGAGGGGAGCAAGGATGAGCCTGGGGAGCAGGCAGAGCTCAAGGAGGAGGCTGAGGCCCCTGCGGAGGACACTTCTCAGCCCCCACCCGCTGAGCCCAAGGAGGATGCAGCCCCTGAGGAAGAAAAGGCTGCAGAAAAAGAAAATGAGGAAAAGTCTGAGGCCCAGGTGAGCTGCAGGCGCCGAATAAGGCCAGGGTGGCCCCAGGGGCTAAGGGAATAGATGCCTGCCTTGTTGCTTGTCCCCAGAGCCCTGCCTGTGGAGAATAGAAGGGCCTAAGCTTTTCCTGATATGCTCCTCTCTTTCCCCACTAGAAGCCAAGTGAGAAAAAGGAAACAGGGTCTGAGGGTGTTCCTCCAGCCCCAGAGGAAGAAAAGAAGCAGAAGCCTGCCCGGAAGCAGAGAATGGTAGAGGAGATTGGGGTGGAGCTGGTGGTCCTGGACCTGCCTGACTTACCTGAGGAAGAGCTGGCCCGCTCAGCGAAAAAGTGAGTAGAAATTTTGTGTGTGTGTGTGCAGGGTATGGAATCCCTCCTCTGGGAGGGAGAACTGTCTGACCCAGGCTCCAAGTTCAACATGCTCTCTCCTTCATGCTTCTTTTTTGTCCCACAGACTCCAAGACTTGACACTCCGAGACCTAGAGAAGCAGGAACGGGAAAAAGCTGCCAACAGCTTGGAAGCTTTTATCTTTGAGACCCAGGTTCGTAGGCTGGGAGGCAGCCTGCCCTGGGCCTGGTGTCTGAGGGGGGTCTGGCTCTGTGAGCCTTGCCCTCAGGGGCTCGGTGCATGCTTGGGCCTGTGTGCTTCTCCCTAGGACAAACTGTACCAGCCTGAGTACCAGGAAGTGTCCACTGAGGAGCAGCGTGAAGAGATCTCTGGGAGGCTCAGCGCGGCCTCCACCTGGCTGGAGGACGAGGGCTTTGGGGCCACCACCGTGGTAAGTGGCCTCCCAGACATGGTGGGTGGGATGGGAGCCCTCGCTTTCCTCTCCAGGGTCAGAGAAGGTGAGGAGAGCTGGGGTGTGAAGCTGTGACTGGGATGCAGGGCTGGCTGCAGGCTGGCCTCTCCTCCTTTCAACGCCTCTGCCCACTCCCGCCCCACATCCCTCAGATGCTGAAGGAGAAGCTGACTGAACTGAGGAAGCTATGCCATGGGTTGTTTTTTCGGGTGGAAGAGCGCAAGAAGTGGCCTGAACGGTTGTCTGCCCTTGATAATCTCCTCAACCACTCCAGCATGTTCCTCAAGTGAGCAGCCCCTTTGCTTTTCTTCCTAATTCAGTCCTGCCAAGCCTCAGTGTCCTTCAGCTTCCCATGCCCCGCATGTACACCCCTGACCCCTCTTCCTCTTGGGCTCACCATCTCCTTTCTGGCTTCCAGGGGTGCCCGGCTCATCCCAGAGATGGATCAGATCTTCACTGAGGTGGAGATGACAACGTTAGAGAAAGTCATCAACGAGACCTGGGTAATCCGGGTGTAAATTCTCACGTGGATCCTCTCCCTGGCAAGGTGTCCGAGCTAGGCAGCATGGGAGAGGCCGAGCGATGGAGACTGAGCAGCCGCCGCCTCCTGGCCTCGCAGCTGATTGCGAAGGGGCCATGACGGATTAGCCCCAAACACGGGTCATGGCCATGCCCAAGTTGTCAGACTGGAGTGGCAGCAGAGCCCATTCCCATGACGTTAGAGCTCCGAGGAGCTGGGGCTTGAGCTGTACTCAGCAAGTGGGCCTGGGTTCGGGGAGGTGAGGAGGACTGGTCACAGGAAGCAGAAACTTCCCTTTTGGATGTATGGGGAACGTCTTTGGATCAGAGCTCTAGAAGCGCAGAGACAAGGGAATAATCGAGAGGTTCGGCTAGCGGTTCCAAGTAAGCCCTAAGCGTGTAGTTTGCGACTGCTTTGTGGAAAGCCTTGGATGCTATTTTGAGGAGACTGCCTCCCCTTGTGGGGGCTGACAGCCAGGTAGAGTGACTGGTTTGTGATCTGAGGGCAGAGTCTGAGGCTGGTTGGGGTGTATTTCGTCTGTGGCAGATATCTGAAGGCTCCAGGGCTAGCTCTCAGCTTGTCCTGGCCTCATCCACAGGCCTGGAAGAATGCGACCATGGCCGAGCAGGCCAAACTTCCCGCCACAGAGAAGCCCGTATTGCTCTCAAAAGACATTGAGGCCAAGATGATGGCCCTGGACCGTGAGGTGCAGTATCTGCTCAATAAGGCCAAGTTTACCAAGCCCCGGCCCCGACCCAAGGACAAGAATGGGACCCGGGCAGAGCCTCCCCTCAATGCCAGTGACCAAGCGGAAAAGGTCATCCCTCCACCAGGTGAGAGCAGGGTGCCTGCTGTGGGTGCTCCTGGGCAGGAAGAAGGCCTCTCCTTCCTGGGACTACATTTTACCCCTGGTTTCCTTCCAGGCCAGACTGAAGATGCAAAGCCCATTTCAGAACCTGAGAAAGAGACTCGTGAGTTGGGGAAAGTGATTGGGAATATGGCTGTTGCTTAACCTAAGGGTTGGCACACTGGCAGGCACAGCTGGTTTCTGGCAGGTCCACAAGCTGTGAAAGACCATTACATTTTTAGGTTATTAGACACACACACACACACACACACACGAGCTGTGGCCCACAGCTCCTAAAACATTTACTGTCTGGCTTTTTACAAAAAAAGTTTCCTAGCCCCTCCATTAGCCCCTTCCTCCCTTCTGCAGAGGCTAACCTCTTCCTTCCCCAAAGCAGGATCTGAACCGGCAGATGCTGAGCCTCTGGAGCTGGGAGGTCCTGGAGCAGGTGAGCGTGGAACTGGGGCTACCTGGGAAGCCTGGTTGGGAGGTCCTGGGATCGGGGGGATCTGCACAGAATGGGGCCAGGTCACCTCGATTTCACCTGCTGGCATCCCTTTGCTCTTCCCCACTCCCAGCAGAACCGGAACAGAAGGAACAGCCAACAGGACAGAAGCCAACTTTGAAAAATGATGAACTATAACCCCCAGTTCCCATTCATCCTGCCCCCTTCTCCTACCTCCTCTATTTATTAAACATCAAGGGTCGGGGGAGGGGTTGCTCCTGCCCTCACAGGCTTCAGTTCCTTTTCTCTCACCTTGATCAGGGGTGTGGAGAAGGGGACGGAAGGGACAGCTCACCAGTTCCTTCTGCAATGGTTCTGTGGTAAAAACTGAAATTGCTCGATTTCCTAATCCCACCCCTGGTTCCCTACCCATCCAGGCCCTAATTTGGGAAAAATCACTATTATGTCTTAATTCTTTGCCTGTGGGTAGGTGAGCGATTGCCCGTTGAGGGGTCAACGGACCTGGCAGGGGGAGGGATGCCCTGGGATATTAGAGAGTCTCCAGTCTTCTCTCCTCCTTTTTCCTGCCCCCTCTTCCACCACAGAGTCCGCCCTACAGGGGCCAGTGTCTACAGAGCCTTGGTTACCAGGTCTGGTTTCTGAGTGCCTATCTTTGCTCTTTCCTTCTCCACGGTCTTGTCTTTCCCTAAAAGGCCTCATCCCCAGTGACTCCTCTTCCCATGGTTTGCTTGCCTTCCTGTGGCAAGTTAGGCAGCCGCTGCCTCCTGCCCAAGCCCTTCTATCCAGGCAGGCTGCAGCAAAGCTCGATTAATCCCCACCTGCTTGTGCACCGCCCCTCCCCCCCAGCATTCCCCCCTCCCGTGGCCAGAGTAGGCAGGGAGAAAGCGAAGGAGGGAATCCAGCCGCCTCTGTGGGAGAGATGTGTGAAAAACCCAGAGCTCCCACTTGCGGGCTCTCGGGCACAGGAGAGCGTGCGGAATGGCCTGCGCGGGATGCCAGCCTCCTGTGAGCACTGTCGGAGTCTGCATCGGCCCAATAGCCTGTCCCTCCATGTCCCTATGACTCTTGGCCCCCTGCTCTCTCCTCTTTTGCCCACCCAGACATAGCCTTTCCCTGGCCCCCTAGCCCCCTGGGCTGACCAAAATGTGCTTTCTACTGTGAGCCCCTATCCCAAGACCCTGGGAAAAGGAGAGGCCGTGGTGTGAATGTAAAAAGGCCACCTCGCCCTTTTCGCGACAGGCCTTGTGGGGGACGGAAAGGGGTAGGGGCTGGCCTGCCTTTCTTGAGTTGCTCTGCTGAGATGGGGGCTCTTGACCCACCGTGCCCATGTCGGGGAGCCTGCCCTCCGTATCCCGAATGGAGCAGGAGCCACAGCTGCCACCCAGCTCCCAGGGTAAGGGGGAATCTGGTTGTCTGTCTTCTGTCCCTTTTTTTTTCCTTTTTTTTTTTTTTTTTCTTTTTGCCACATTGGCAGAAATGAGACCGCAGGGTCCCACCCCGTCCTGTATGTTTGAGTTCTTTCACTAGCAGTTGAGGCTGGTTGGACAGGTTTGAGTCAAATTGTACTTTGGTCCATTGTTAATTGAGAAACTGTTTCAATAAAATATTCTTTTCTACAGTTTTTGTGCTGTGATTTTTTTTAAATTTTATTTGTCAGCACAAACGGGGGTTGGGGGGCAGCAGGCAGAGGGAGAAGCAGGCTCCCTGCTGAGCAAGGAGGCTGATGCAGGGCTCCATCCCAGGACCCTGGGGTCATGACCTGAGGTGAAGGCAGATGCTTCATCGACTGGGCTGCCCAGGCATCCCTTGTGCTGTGATTTTTTTTTTTTTTTAAGATTTTATTTATTTGACAGAGATCACAAGCAGGCAGAGAGGCAAGTAGAGGGGGGGGGGGAAGCAGGCTCCCTGCTGAGCAGAGTACCCAATGTGGGGCTTGATCCCAGGACCCTGAGATCATGACCTGAGTCAAAGGCAGAGGCTTAACCCACTGAGCTACCCAGGTGCCCCTGTTCTGTGATTTTTTAAACATTTGTTTCCTGAGTATAGACAGTCCCCTGTTTATTAGAGAATTTTTTTTTTTTAAAGATTTTATTTATTTATTTGACAGAGCGAGATCATAAGCAGGCAGAGAGGCAGGCAGAGAGAGAGGAGGAAGCAGGCTCCCTGCTGAGCAGAGAGCCCGATGCAGGCCTCAATCCCAGGACCCTGAGATCATGACCTGAGCCGAAGGCAGCGGCTTAACCCACTGAGCCACCCAGGCACCCTATTAGAGAAAATTTTTAAGAGGAGTTTGAATCTCAACATTACGTACACTGGTACCACCACAATATTAACATTTTGGACTTAGTTGAGATTCATATGTATTAAGTTGTTTTGTTTTTTCATGAAAACAAAACTGGTTTTATTTTTCTGCTGACATTTTTTGGACCTCTACGTCCCAGACTTTTTTAGGTGACAATCACTTTTTAAGATGACAACTCTGTTTTGCAAATAAGAAACTGACAGTTCATGGGGCTCCTGGCTGGCTCAGTCAATAGAGCAATGTGACTCTTCATCTCAGGGTTGTGAGTTCAAGCTCCATCTTGGGTGTGAAGCCTACTTACTAACTAGCTAGCTAACTAAATAAATAAGTAAGAAGTTGACAGTTGACAGTTCATAAAGTTTTCAGTTACGGACCCAAGCAATCAGGTGTTAAGTCCCACAGCTATGTCTGAACTTAATTCTGATCTGTTAGCCCTCGCTGTTAACTGCTCTGATAGGAGAAGGTGTTGCTAGACATTCACCACTCGATTAATTCACCAGCACAACTAATTTGGGTTGTTCATCAGTCTTGATGGAACAGTATTTTACCAAAGGAAGATCACTCCGGTCACGAATCGCTTACATATCTAAGATGTTTTCTCTAAAGGCTAGACAGGTCAGACAAGTTTTAAGCCTGGAAGTCTTTTTTTTTTTTCAATAGACTATTTTTTTGAGCAGTTTCAAGTTCACACCAAAATTGAGCAGAAAGTACAGAGACTTCCCATATGCCCTCTGGCTCCAGACAAGCACAGTCTCCCCACTGTCACCATCCCCCACCAGAGTAGTATAGTCATAATAATCTATGGCCCTGGGCACCTGGGTGGCTCAGTAGGTTAAGCCGCTGCCTTTGGCTCAGGTCATGATCTCAGGGTCCTGGGTCGAGTCCCGCATCGGGCTCTCTGCTCAGCGGGGAGCCTGCTTCCTCCTCTCTCTCTCTCTCTCTCTCTCTCTCTCTGCCTGCCTCTCTGCCTACTTGTTCTCTCTCTCTCTCTCTGTCAAATAAATAAATAAATAATCTTTTTTAAAAAAAATAATCTATGACCCTATATTGATTCTGTCATCGCTCAAAGTATAGTTTACGTTAGGGTTCAGTCTTGACATTGTATATTCTTCAGTTTGGGACAAATGTAAAATAATATGTACCCACCGTTACATGTCATGTAGAGTAGTTCCACTGCCCAAAATATCTTCCATACTCAGTCTCTTTGTCCATCCCTCCCTTCCCCCTCCAGCTCCTGGCAACCACAGACCTTTTTGCTGTCTCCATAGTTTTGCCTTTTCCAGAATGTCATCTAGTTGGAGTCAGACAGCCTGTAGCCTTTCAGACTGGCTACTTCTGCTTAGCAACATGCAAACACATTTCCTCCATGTCTTCATGGCTTGACAGCTCATTTCTTTGTAGCTCTGAATAATACCCTGTTGTCTGGATGCACCATGGTGTAGCCATTCACCTGATGAAAGACATCTTGGTTGCTTTTCCAGGTTCTGCCAATCATGAACAAAGCTGCTATAAATCTCTGTGTCCAGGTTTTATGTTTTTCAACTTGTAGCGGTATGTAGTTTTACATATATTTTTATTTATTTTTTTAAAGATTTTATTTATTTATTTGACAGAGATCACAAGTAGGCAGAGAGGCAGGCAGAGAGAGAGGAGGAAGCAGGCTCCCTGCTGAGCAGAGAGCCTGATGCCGGGCTCGATCCCAGGACCCTGAGATCATGACCTGAGCCAAAGGCAGAGGCTTTAACCCACCGAGCCACCCAGGCGCCCCTATTTTTGTTTTTTTAAAGATCTTATTTATTTATTTGACAGAGATCACAAGTAGGCAGAGAGGCAGGCAGAAGAGAGAGAGAGAGGAGGAAGCAGGCTCCTCACTGAGCAGAGAGCCCAATGCAGGGCTCGATCCCAGAACACTGGGATCATGACCTGAGCCAAAGGCAGAGGCTTTAACCCACTCAGCCACCCAGGTGCCCCGCATATATTTTTAAATTAATGTCGTAAGCATGCCATTAGCAATTCTTAAATAAAAAGTAGTGGGCTTTTAGTAGCCATTCTTTTGGAAGAATTGATTTTTACATTTTGAGTTCTCTAGGTTCTACCATCAGATGGGCGTTATTAACAACTCTGTAATACATTGAATAGATATTCTATGGTTTCCTTAATCTTTCATCTGTTGCTTTCATCTGATAATCTTTCATCTGTTTCTGCTTTTCAGTATCGCAGGTAACAGTGACTACTTTTGGGCTCAGTGTTGTTTTCATGATCTCTTTGGTTAGGTTAGAAGGTAGGAATATTTAAGACAGTGGTTCTCAATTGGGGCAGCTTTCCAGAAGACCTTTGGCAATGCTTGGAGACATTCTGGGCTGTCAGAATGGGGGGGAGAGGAGGAGAGATATTACTGGTATCTAGTGGACAGATGTCAAGAATGCTGCCAAGCATCCTACCATGCACGGAAGACAGCCCTCCCCACCACAAAGAATTACCTCGCCCAAAATGTCAATAGCATTGATATGGAGAAACCCTAATCTAAATTCTCAAGTATCACCTTCTTTTAATTCTTTGCCATTGTGGATGGGAAGCAGCATCATTCATTGATTAAGGACATGGGTTTTGGTGTCCAACAAATTAGGAACTAGGTAGTAACCTATTCCTGAGACAAATCATTTGGCTTTGATTTTTCTTTTTGAAGGAAGATAAGACCCAACCTCACATTGTTTCTTTCTTTCTTTTTTTCCAGATTTTATTTATTTATTTATTTGGAGAGAGAGAGAGAGAACAAGCAGACAGAGTGGAGGGCAGAGGCAGAGAGCTCCCCACTAAGCAAAGAGCCCAATGAGGGACTCGATCCCAGGACCCTGGGACCATGACCTGAGCCAAAGGCAGAGGCTTAACCGACTGAACCACCCAGGTGCCCCCCTCACAAGGTTTCTAAAACCAACACAACATTAGTACTTTAATTTTGCCAAGCTGATAAATTAAAAAGTGGCTTCGATTTTATTTTAGAATTGAGGTTGAACATCTTAAGTGCTGCTTGTATTTTCTTTCTCTGTGAGCTATCGCTCCTTATCTCTTGCCCCTTTTTTCTGTTAGGTTCTACTGGTCTTAATGACCTTTCAGGGTTCTCACTCTATTAAGGAAATCAGTCCTTAATCCATGAATTGTAAATATATCTTACCCAGTTTAGGTTTTGACTCTGTATATGGTCTTCCGAGTAAATTTTATTTTAGGTAGAATTTACCATTATTTTTTAATGGCTTTTAGGCATTTGTTGTGGTGTGTTCATCGCCATTCCAAGATTATAAGAATGTTTCCATGCTTTTGTCTAGTATTTATGGTTTTTTGTGTCTACACTTTGGATCCACCTAGAGTTTATGTTACTGTAAGGTATGAAGCAGTGATCTGATTAGCCAGTATTCCAATACAATTTAAATCTGGGGTTTTTTTTCTAGGCTGTTATGGAGAGCCACCTTTTTTTTTTTTTTAAGATTTTATTTATTTATTTCACAAGTAGGCAGAGAGGCAGGCAGAGAAAGAGGGAAAAGCAGGCTCCCTGCCGAGCAGAGAGCCTGATGCAGGGCTCGATCCCAGGACCCTGGGATCATGACCTGAGCCGAAGGCAGAGGCTTTAACCCACTGAGCCACCCAGGCACTCCAGAGAGCCACCTTTATTATATAACAAGTTCTCGGATGGATTTGAGCTTATATTGGAATGTTTAATTATGTTTCAATGATACTTTTTAGTACTGCACAGCTTTGGGGCACCTGACTGGCTCAGTCAGAAGAGCATACGACTCTTGATCTTGGGGTGATGAGTTCGAGCCCCATGTTGGGAGTAGAGATTACTTATATAAATAAACTTAAAAAATAATGTACGGTTTTAATTATTATAGTTTTATTTTCTTTTTAAGATTTTATTTATTTATTTGAGAGAGAGCATAAGAAGAGAGAAGGTCAGAGGGAGAAGCAGACTCCCCATGGAGCAGGGAGCCCAATGTGGGACTCAATCCTAGGGCTCCAGGATCATGACTTGAGCGAAAGGCAGTCGCTTAACCAACTGAACTACCCAGGCGCCTTGGAGTTTTATACTTTTTAATAACCTCATTATACTTTATAAAAATGTCTTGGGTATCTTCCTTATTTTTTTCCCAACAGCTTCAGAATTGGCTTATCTGAGAGGCAGCAAGAATGAGTGACTTAAATCCTTTCTGCCACTTATTAGCCCTGTGATGTGGGTGTTTCTTTGCCTCTTGCCTCAGTTTTCCCATAAAAATTAGACCTACCTCATAAGGTTGCTGGGAGAGTTAACAATATATATCTGATATATCTAATAATATAGAAAAGCTCTCAGAGCAGGGCCAAGGACCTAATGAACACTGTCTAAATATTTGCTATTGTTATTAGCCAGTTCAAGAATCCTGAAAAAAAATTATAAATGATGGAAACTGGAGATAGTAAGTAGAGGAATTGAGACTAAGGAGTTTACTTTGTTAAGGGGACATTATCAATTTTGGAAACCTTTTTTTTTTTTTTTTTTTTTTACGGAATAGAGAAAAAAGTAAATGTAAGTGTGGTTCTTAATAATTAAGGATATGCTGCCTCCGGAAGGCTCACTTTATTTTATTAAAAAAATTTTTTTTATTGTTTTGGGAGGGAGAGAAGGAGAGAATCTCAAGCAGACTCCCCACTGGGTGTGGAGTACAATGCAGGGCTTGATCTCACAACCTTGAGATCATGACCTGAGCCAAAACAAGAGCTGAACGCTTAACCACCTGAGCCACCCAGGTACCCCAACTCACTTTATTTTTTAAAAAATATTTATTTATTGGGGCACCTGGGTGGCACAGTTGGTTACACATCTGCCTTTGCCTCAGGTAATGATCCTGGGGTCCTGGGATCAAGCCTTGCATCAGGCTCCCTGGTCAGCA
This sequence comes from Neogale vison, assembly GCF_020171115.1. Lineage (NCBI taxonomy): Eukaryota > Metazoa > Chordata > Mammalia > Carnivora > Mustelidae > Neogale > Neogale vison. The sequence continues at coordinate 108,760,107 of NC_058097.1, read as the reverse complement.
AGGAGCCTGCTTCTCCCTCTCCCACTCCTCCCCACTTGTGCTCTCTCTCTCTGACAAATAAATAAATAAAATCTTTAAAAAAATTATTTAACCTCTACACTCAACATGGGGCTTGAACTCATGACCCTGAGATCAAGAGTGGCATGGTCTACCAACTGAGCCAGCCAGGCATCTCCAAAAGACTCACTTTGGATCAAAGACACCAATAGGTTTGAAAGTGAAAAAATGGAAAATCATATTTCATGTAACTAAAAAAGAGCTGGAGTGGCTCTATCAATTCAGACAAAATAGACTATAAGTCAAAAGAGACTTAAGAAAGACATTCTCGGGGCATCTGGGTGGCTCAGTGGGTTAAAGCCTCTGCCTTCAGCTCAGGTCATGATCTCAGGGTCCTGGCATCGAGCCCCACATCGGGCTCTCTGCTCAGCGGGGAGCCTGATTCCTCCTCTCTCTCTCTCTCTCTCTGCCTGTCTCTCTGCCTACTTGTGATCTCTTGTCTGCCAAATAAATAAATTAAATCTTTTTTTTAATTTTTAATTTTTTTTTAAAGATTTTATTTATTTATTTGACAGAGCGAGATCACAAGCAGGCAGAGAGGCAGGCAGAGAGAGAGGAGGAAGCAGGCTCCCTGCTGAGCAGAGAGCCCGATGCGGGCCTCGATCCCAGGACCCTGAGATCATGACCTGAGCCGAAGGCAGCGGTTTAACCCACTGAGCCACCCAGGCGCCCTAATTTTTAATTTTTTATAAACATATATTTTTATCCCCAGGGGTACAGATCTGTGAATCGCCAGGTTTACACACTTCACAGCACTCACCAAAGCACATACCCTCCCCAATGTCCATAACCCCATCACCCTTCTCCTAACCCCCTCCCCCCAGCAACCCTCAGTTTTTTTGTGAGATTAAGAGTCACTTATGGTTTGGCAATAAATAAAATCTTTTTAAAAAGACATTCTCTATATACTTTTATTACATACATATTTTTCCTTGTTATAAGAGACAAACGCAGTATGCTAATAAGAGAGTCAGTTAATCAAGAAGCTATAACAATTATAAACGTATATACCAAACAAAAGAGGCCCCCAAAATATAAAGCATGAAAAGACATTCAGTGAAAAATTAAAGGAAGAGGGGCACCTGGCTGGCTTAGCTGGTTACGTGTCTGCCTTCAGCTCATGACATAATCTTGGGGTCCTGGGATTGAGCCCTGCATCAGGCTCTCTTCTCCCTCTCCCACTCCGTCCGTACCCCACTCCCACTCCGTCCGTACCCCACTCCCCCAATCAATCAATCAATAACTTAAAAAAAAAGAACTGAAGGAAGAAATAGACAATTCCACAATAATAGTTGAGATTTCTATTACCCTATTTGCACTGATGGATAGAACTTCTAGATGAAAGATCAGTAAGAAAAGAGAGGACTTTAACCTCACCATAAATCAGTTAGACCCAAAAGACTTCACCCGATAATAGAACATTCTGCTCAGCAACAGCAGAATAGTCTTTCTTCTCTATTGTACATAGAATATTCTTCAGGAATATTAGGTCACAAAAAAAGTCTCAATAAATTCTAAAAGACAGAAATCATACAAACTATCTTCATGGACACAATTAAGGGCAGCTAGAAATCAATAACAGATGGAAAACTGGAAAACCCACAGATATGTAGAAAGTAAGTGGTACGATCTTAAAGAACCAATGGGTCAAAGAAAGAATCACAAGGGAAATTAGAATATATCTTCAGACAAATGACAGTAACAAGGGAGACAGTAAAAAGATCAGTGGTTTCTAGGGGCTGGTGGGGAGGGAGAGAGAAACAGATGGGGGACAAGCTTTTCAGGGCAATGAAAGTATCCTGTAGACTGTAATGGTGGCTGCATGTTGTTATTTGTCCAAACCCCAAAAAGGTACTATACCAAAAGAGAGCCCTAATGTAAACTGTAGACTCTGGGTGATAATGATATGTCCATTCAGGTTAATTAATAAAGTCTATACACACACACACACACACACACACACACACACACACACTTGCATGCACACATACATACACACAACATACCCAAACCTGTGGGATTCACAGAAAGCGATGCACAGAGGGAAATCTATAGCAGTAAATGCCTACATATAAAAAGAATAAACATCTCGGGGCGCCTGGGTGACTCAGTGGGTTAAAACCTCTGCCTTCAGCTCAGGTCATGATCCCAGGGTCCTGGGGTCGAGCCCCATATCAGGCTCTCTGCTCAGCAGGGAGTCTGCTTCCACCTCTCTCTCTCTCTCTTTGCCTGCCTCTCTGCTACTTGTGATCTCTGTCTGCCAAATAAATAAATAAAATCTTAAAAAAAAAATCTCCAACACAGAAAACTCCAAGACCAGATGGCTTCACTGGTGAATTTTACCAAATGTTTAGAGATGAATTAACAGGGAACCTGGGTGGCTCAGTCAGTTGAATGTCTGCCTTCGGCTCATGGCCTGATTTTGGGCTCCTGGGATTGAGTCCCACCTTGGGCTCTCTGCTCAGGGGGGAGCCTGCTTCTCCCTCTCCCTCTGCCTGCTGCTCCCCCTGCTTGTGCGCTCTCTTTTTCAAATAAATAAATAAAATCTTTTAAAAACTTAAAAAATAAAGACAAATTAACACCAATCCTTCTCAAACTATTCAGAAATCAAACAGGAGCAAATACTTCCTGACTCATTCTATGAGGAAGACAGTAGCTTGATACCAAAGCCAGAACAAGGCACTACAGAAATGAAAACCATAATCAATGTGCTTATGAATAAAGAGGCAAAAACCTTAAAAAATACATATACTGACAAAACAAATTAAGCAGTACATTAATCGGACCATATTGCATGACCAAATGAGACTTATCCCAGGTATACAAGGGTAGTTTCATATGTGAAAATCAATCAGTATAATATACCACCTTAACAGAATGAAGAGAAAAAACACATGATCATCATAATATAATATAATATAATATAATATAATATAATATAATATAAAATAACAAACAGGGGCGCCTGGGTGGCTCAGTCATTAAGCATCTGCCTTCGGCTCAGGTCATGATCCCAGGGTCCTGGGATCAAGCCCTGCATCGGATTCCCTGCTCCACAGGAAGCCTGCTTCTCCCTCTCCCACTCCCTCTGCTTGTGTTCCCTCTCTCGCTGTCTCTCTCTCTCTCTCTCTCTCTCTGTCAAATAAATAAATAAATAAATATCCTACAAAAAATACCAAACAGATCAAATACCTAAATTTAAAAGTTAGTACTATAAAAAAACTTAGAGGAAAACATAGGGGGATTTGGATTTGGATTTGGCAATTGTTGTATAATATGTATAAATATGACCCTGAAGGCAATAAATAAAAAAACAATAAAAGAAAAATAGGCCGGGCGCTTGGGTGGCTCAGTGGGTTAAGCCTCTGCCTTCAGCTCGGGTCATGATCCCAGGGTCTGGGGATCGAGCCCCGTATCAGGCTCTCTGCTCAGCGGGGAGTCTGCTTCCCTTCCTCTCTCTCTGCCTGCCTCTCTGCCTACTTGTGATCTCTGTCTGTCAAATAAATAAATAAAATCTTAAAAAAAAAACAAACAAACCTGTCTGACTAACCTGAGCTGAAGGCAGACACTTAAGGACTGAACCACCCAGGCACCCCTATAAAGTAAACTACTTCTGTTGGAAGTACAGTGGTTTCCTGGAGGAAACACATCCATGTAGTTGTTCGATCTGTGAGCTGAATTAGCCTCTTTTTTCATGGAACACCAGTTTTACTAGAAAGAACACCTGAGAAACAAGTCATGGTAATTGGGACTCGGGTATTTGCCAGACATTTTGTACAAAATGTATAAAGTGATCCCGTCCCTTCAGGGAAAACAACTGACAGTATTTGCTGCCAAAAATAAAATTTGAGGGGTGCCTGGGTGGCTCAGTGGGTTAAAGCCTCTGCCTTCGGCTCGGGTCATGATCCCAGGGTCCTGGGATCGAGCCCCGCATCGGGCTCTCTGCTCAGCAGGGAGCCTTCTTCCTCCTCTCTCTGACTGCCTTTCTGCTTACCTGTAATCTCTGTCTGTCAAATAAATAAATAAAATCTTTTAAAAAAATAAAATTTGAGCTTGAAGGCTTCCTACTCTTTTAACCCTTTTCCAATAAAACCAGTGGTGGTACTACCAAATATTTTTTTTGGTATTATGTAATGAAATGCATTAACATTGGGAAGATCTGCAAAATTCAGTGAACCCACCACTTCCAAATGACGAATACATGATGTTAAAAAAAATCATGCATGCGGGGCGCCTGGGTGGCTCAGTCAGTTGAGCATATGGCTCTTGATTTTGGTTCAGGTCATGATCTCAGGGTCATGGAGATCAAACCCTGCCTGGGGCTCTGTGCTGGGCGTGGAGCCTGCTTAAGATTCTCTCCCTCTCCCTCTCCCTCTGTCCCTCCTCCCACTGGATGTACACACACACTCTAAAAAAAAAAATTATGCATGTGTAAAATACCCATTTTTAGTACAAGATAGACCAATAGATCTTAACTTATCAGAATATGAAAACTTCATTGACTTGGTTTTAGATTCCACATTGCAGCCAGTCTTTAAGAAACTAACATTTGCCTAGCTTTGTGTAGTATCAAAAAAGAATATTTACAAATATCTGGAAAGGTTGGGGAACCTGGGTGACTCAGTGGGTTAAGCCTCTGCCTTCAGCTCAGGTCATGATCTCAGGGTCCTAGAAATCGAGCCCCACATCAGGCTTTCTGCTCAGCAGGGAGCCTTTTTCCTCCTCTCTCTCTGCCTGCCTCTCTGCCTACTTGTGATCTCTCTCTCTCTCTCTGTGTGTCAAATAAATAAATAAAATCTTTAAAAAAAAAAGAACTGTTAAAGGAATCCAGTAACAATGGAAGAAATTGAAGCCTAGAAAGAGTAGGCCCACAGATGAAGGTATCAATGTAAGGACCCATAGATGACTAATTACAAAGAGATACAATTTACAGTATAGAAATCAGATGAGCACCATTTTAACTAAATGACCAAGCTTATTCCAAGCCTCCTGTTGTGGTATATCAGCGTCCACTCAGAACATCCACCAAAAACTGCTTAACATGATGCTTATTGCAACAACAGTTGGACAAATCTATATTGAGAGACATTCTGCAAAAAAACTGACCTAGACTCTTTTTCATGATTTAATTTAAAAAAAATTTTTTACCCTCTTGAAAAATATTAAAGTCATGAAAGATTTTTTCTTTTTCTTTTTCTTTTTTTTTTTTTTTTGGTTACTGGGAAACTTCTTTCTCTTTATTTAGGCCTTAGGAAGAAAGCTAACTTTGGTCACATATTATGCCGAAAAATCCAGTTTTAAATAGATAGGACCACATGATCAGAGAAATGATTTCTTCTGTAAAATTTGGCCAAATTTTATAAAAAATATAATATACAGTGTTTCACATTGTATAAAGATTGCTTGGAATCATAACACTCCAAATGTATGATAGTTACAATCCACCCCAACAGATGTCAAAAGTATTTGCTTTCATGTTGCTTTGGTCCAAAGACTAGTACCTAATCTTGTGCCAACATTAATTTAGATTTTTTAAAAAAGATTTCATTTATTTATTTGACATAGAGAGACGCAGCGAGAGAGGGAACACAAGTTGGGGATGTAGGAGGGGGAGAAGAAGGTTCCCGGCTGAGCAGGAAGCCTGATGTGGGGCTCGATCCCAGGACCCTGGGATCATGACCCGAGCCAAAGGCAGACGCCCAACAACTGAGCTACCCAGGCGCCCCGTGTTTTCATATTCTTTGGGTAAGTACCCAGTAGTGGAATTACTGGATCATATGGCAATTCTATTTTTAACTTTCTGAGGAACCTCCGTACTGTTTTCCAGAGTGGTTGCACCAGATTGCATTCCCACCAACAGTGCATTTTTTTCCACATCCTCGCCAACTCTTGTTTCTTGTGTTTTTGATTTTAGCCATTCTGATGGGTATGAAGTGATATCTCATTGTGGTTTTGATTTGCATTTCCCTGATGATGAGTGCTGTTGAGCATCTTTTCATGTGTCTGTTGGCCATCTGGATGCCTTCTTTGAAGAAATGTCTGTGTCTTCCACCCATTTTTTTAATTAAAAATTTTTAAGTTTACCTATTTATTTTTGAGTAATCTCTGTACCCAACATGGGGCTTGAACTCACAACCCCGAGATGAAGAATCACATGCTCTACTGACCAAGCCAGTCAGGTGCCCCTCATCTGCCCATTTTTAAGTCTGATTATTTGTTCTTCAGTGTTGAGCTGTATAAGTTCTTTATATATTTTGGGTACTAATGCTTTATGGATATGTCACTTGCAAATATCATCCCATTCAGTAGTAGGTTGTCTTTTAGTTTTGTTGAGGACACTTCAACAGGGGGCTCAGTAGCTTGGAGTTCTTTAGCCGATTCTTTCTCTGTGAATCACTTTCTGACTCATCTGGACTTTCAGGATCAGGTGAATCACCATCACCTCATCTCCAGCCACAACACCTTCTCCATCATGACCTCCTACCTCACCAGAGCCAAGTCTACAAGGTCCTCAATATCTTCCTGATAATTTACTATCCATACTTCGCTGGTATCAAGACTCTGATTCTTTTTTTTTTTTAAAGATTTTATTTATTCATCCGACAGAGAGAGATCACAAGCAGGCAGAGAGGCAGGCAGAGAGAGAGAGGAGGAAGCAGGCTCCCTGCAGAGCAGAGAGCCCAATCCGGGACTCGATTCCAGGACCCCGAGATCATGACCTGAGCCGAATGCAGCGGCTTAACCCACTGAGCCACCCAGGCGCCCAAGACTCTGATTCTTCATTAATTTCTTGTTTTCTCCTAGGTCGGCTCCTTCCAATTGTCTATATCCAAGATAGCCATCTGGGAGGCTGAATGATTTACCCCCACGTGTATGGGAATCTCTGACAGCATTCATCATTTCAGGGACCCAGACAGAAAGGAGGGGAAACGCTGATCACACTAAGGGTTCTCATCAGAATCCAATCAAGGATTGTACATTGCATGTAGTTATCATACTGCAGTGTTTTATAATCTCATTTTAAAATCTTTCATGAGGCCTTTCATGGTGGCAGATTGTGGGCTTCTCCTTCCTTCCTGGACCACCTTCCCAATTTAAAACTTATTTGCCGTTAACTTTGGAACACTTAAAATTCTTTCAGCAATTCTCCAGTGGTCTCTATGAAAGCAGTGATCTGAATTTTCTTAATTCTTATCTAAATCTTCTATTGAGGGGCACCTGGCTGATTCAGTCGGTGTCACGTAAGACTCTTGATCTCCAGGTTGAGAGTTCAAGTCCCACGTTGGGTGCAGAGATTACTTTAGCAATTACAGTTTTTTTTTTTTTAAGATTTATTTATTTATTTAACAGAGAGAGAGAGATCACAAGTAGGCAGAGAGGCAGGCAGAGAGAGAGAGAGAGAGAGAAGCAGGCTCCCCGCTGAGCAAAGAGCCTGATGCAGGGCTTGATCCTAGGACACTGAGATCATGACCTGAGTCGAAGGCAGCGGCTTAATCCACTGAGCCACCCAGGCGCCCCACAGTTACAGTTTAAAAAAAATCTTCTTCTAAAAAAAAAAAAATCTTCTTCTGAGTCCTCACAACAAACCTATGAGGTTTATAAAAAACTGGGGCTCATAGAGATTATTACCAAAGGTCACATTGTTAAAATGTAGTGGGTCTGGGATTAGAATTTTTTTTTAAGATTTTATTTATCTATTTGACAGACAGAGATCACAAGCAGGCAGAGAGGCAGGCAGAGAAAGAGGGGGAAGCAGGCTCCCTGCTGAGCAGAGAACCCGATGCGGGGCTCGATCCCAGGACCCTGAGAGGATGACCTGAGCTGAAGGCAGAGGCCTAATCCACTGAGCCACCCAGGTGCCCCTGGGATTAGAATTTAAGGTTTATTTCCAGCCAGGTAGTTTTAAACACTCCGTCTATTTTATCTTAACCCCGTTCCCAACAGTCAGATTACAAGTTAAAAGTTCATATTGTGCTTACTGAGGACTGCCTTAACTTGTAGAAAGCCTGTGCTCTCTACAAGACCTTTCCCAGACTGTGAACAACGCGGGAGCAGTGGTAGTGCACTCATTTAAACCGGATTTGTGGAAAGCCATCAGTTAAGAAGGGAACATACGAATCCAGCCCCTAAGGGGCGCTGTCCTCGCCCAAGGACCTATACCTCCCGCAAGAGTAGGACTAAACGCTGAAGAGTGGACTTGGCTCTCAGCCAGCAAGGCGCCGGCGGAGGGCCCGCCCCCAGCGCACGCGCATGCGCCCGCGGGCCCTGCCGCCCAGCTCTATCCTACTCCGGCTCCCGCCCGCGTCCAGGTAGCGGGCTGAATGCGGGGGAGGGGCGCCGCGTGAAGGCGGGGCTGGAGGGGGAGTCTCGGGTCTTTGGGCTCCTTTGTTAGAGCCCCAGCAAAGGTTGCCCTAACTTCCGATACGAACCGGAGCTGTTCCTGCAGCTGCCCCTTCCCGGGCGGGGGTTAGTTCCTGGGTCGGGGGGCTCCCGGGGGCGCTGCCCGTGGCCAGCACGCACCTGCTTCTTTTCGTCGCACCATTCCGGTGTCTCCGCACCTCTCCAACTCCCGCACCCGGGCCCGTGGGCTTCCAGCCCGAGTCGGGTGTCCCGGGTAGCTTGAGGACACGGGGCTGGGCAGGTGCCGAGAGCCTGCGCCTGGCCCCATCCTGCCGGGCTGAGCCACTCGGAGCCCGAAGCTAGGAGCCTCCGGGAGACTACGTGCGGTCGCCTGCCTCGCTCGCGCCTACGCCTTCTGCTCCTATTGCTTTCCCAACCGAGCGGAGAAGCCGGGGGCGTGTTGCCTGGGCCCCGCAAAGCGGGCTGGCTCGCGGCTGCTGCCTGAAGTCCGCGGGGTGCACCTTCCCGCCCATGTTCCGTGCTGTCACGAACCCTGCAGTCCCCAGCCGGCCGGAGGGCACCCCATCCTGACGTTCCAGGGTAAAGGGACCAGAGACCGCTGAGTGGCCCCGCCAGGACCCCAGCCTTCAGGGCAGCTTTCAGTGCAACACAGGGCCTGCAAAGGGAAGTTTCTCTTGCTTACAGGTCTGCAACTATCCATAAACAGTTACATCCGAATATGAATGTGCGCTGAGCCCTGGGAGTCACTTGAGTCAGTCCTAGGACGACTTGGGAGTCGGGTTGTTGGGGGTTTGTGTCTCATTAAGTGTGTGTGTGGAAACTACCCCGGCACCTAATGCAGTGCTAAGCAACCAGTAAGCCCTCCCTAAACTTCTTGGTTGGATGAATGAGAAGGTAGGTGACTGAGGGAGCAGGGCTAGCGAGGGCATCTCTGGTTATCCCACCCCTGCCTCCCCTGGGCTCCTGCAGACAAAAGTAATTAGGTTGAACCTTTAATCACAGCTGGTTTCACAGGCGGGCAGACAAGGAAAAGCAGAGGAATGCAGAAGTTCTGGGGACACAGCATGCTGGCTGGTGCTGGCTCACTGGCAGTGCCTCCCTCCGCGACCCCCTCCAGCCCGCACCTCTTCCCCAGTCAGTAATCTCCTGTTTTCTTGTCGCCTTCAGGACACTGGGTTCCCTACAAGCCGCCCCAGGCTTAATGATTGTCCAGAAGGTGGCTATAAAGGGAGCCTGGGAGGCTGGGTGGAGGAGGGAGCAGAAAAAGCCTAACTCAGCAGATCTGGGCACCGAGAGAGCCACCGGCAGGAGCTGTGGTCAGAGGCTCCAGGACCTGGGCAGTGGGGCCTGCTCCCTTCCACCATGGCGGCCCAAGGCTACGGCTATTACCGCACTGTGATCTTCTCAGCCATGTTCGGAGGCTACAGCCTGTACTACTTCAACCGCAAGACCTTCTCCTTTGTCATGCCATCATTGGTGGAGGAGATCCCTCTGGACAAGGATGACTTGGGTGAGCCCTGGCGGGGCAAGGGGGTGGGCCCTGGGACCCAGCACTAGTAGGACAAATTGGGTGTTTGTGGCTGTGTGGAGGGTCCGTGTGCAGCAGAGGACGGGGGGCAGCCTGCAGGTGCTGACTGAGGGGACTCTGACCATGTACCTGGGTAAGGGCGAGGAACTAGGCATGTGCTCTCCACGTGCCTGAGGAGTGCTGCTCATCTGATGTGTCCTTGTGTGCCTGTGGCTCACGAGTGCCCCCAGAGACATGGCTTATTCTGAGTGTGTTGAGGGTCACCCTGCGCAGTTTCCACACTGCGTGGGGGCATGCTAAGACTGCGGGGTGCCTGCTGGCCATTGACGTTGTGAGCAACGGAAACTGGGGAGTTGGCAAATGACTTCACATGGCCCACCAGGTGACATTTCAAGTGGCCCACCAGGTGACATTGGCAAAATGACTTCACATGGCCCACCAGGTGACATTTCACGAGGAGGAAGGTCCTTGACTCCACTTCTAAGCTCCTGAGGTGGGGCAACAGAACTTCCAGAAGCCCTGAGTTGGAGCCAGTGTGAGGGGGAAATGTCATCAGGCCTTTGTAAATCCCAGGGAGGGGGGCTGCCTGCTTCTCCCTTCTTGCCCCCTGACAGCTGCAGCTGGACTCTACAGGAGGCTGCAAAGTCATGGGTCAGCCTGGGGCTAGCGCTGGTGGCGAGGAGCGGGGCCCCAGGAACCCAGCACAGGTTCTTCCGAGCCGTCTGGGAGGGGACCTGTCTCACCCTGCCTGGCACCTCGCCACACCTGACCCCATGCCTTCCTCCAGCCCTCCTCCGCCTCTGCCGGGGCCCCTAACTCCCCAGGCGTTCTGCATCCTGCTCTCCCCCCTGCAGGGCTCATCACCAGCAGCCAGGCGGCAGCCTATGCCATCAGCAAGTTTGTGAGCGGGGTCCTATCTGACCAGATGAGTGCTCGCTGGCTCTTCTCTTCGGGGCTGCTCCTGGTGGGCTTGGTCAATATAGCGTTTTCCTGGAGCTCCATGGTACCTGTCTTTGCTGCTCTGTGGTTCCTCAACGGCCTGGCACAGGGGCTGGGCTGGCCTCCGTGTGGGAAGATCCTGCGGAAGGTACGTGCCTGCTTCCGGGGAGCTTCTTTAGACTGGCACAGAGGATGCCTAAGGAGCATGTGGGAGCACCGGCACCCCCATCCCGAGGCAGCAGGTTCCCTGGGAGTTCCAGTCCAGCTCCTATTGCTTGTCAAGATATTTTAGGAGCTAAACATGGTGGGATCGGGTGGCAGATGAGGGAATTGGCCCTGCCAAGTAGAAGGGCCTTCTTCCTCATCCCTGTAATGTGAGCTCCTAGGTCTGCCCCACCTGACCTGCACCTTCAGCGTGTTGAATGTGGGCACCTCCTCCATCCCCTCTGTCCCACAGTGGTTTGAACCATCTCAGTTTGGCACTTGGTGGGCCATCCTGTCCGCCAGCATGAACCTGGCTGGAGGGCTGGGCCCTATCTTGGCCACCGTCCTCGCCCAGAGCTATAGCTGGCGCAGCACGCTGGCCCTGTCCGGGGCCCTCTGTGTGGTGGTCTCCTTCCTCTGCCTCCTGCTCATCCACAATGAACCTGCCGACGTCGGACTCCGAAACTTGGACCCCACCCCCTCCAAGGGCAAGAAGGGTGAGCACCCACCCAAGCCAGTGATTGGGGCACCTTCATTCATCATTCATTTGGCAGACTTTCACTGAGGACTGGCTGTATGCCTGGCCCCGGGCTAGCCAATGGCAGCAGGGGGAGGGATGGTGATGGCAAGTTGGTGGGGAGTAAATAAAACTTCGTTCCAAGAGACACTTAAGTACCAGACAAGTGGCAGAGCCAATAAATGCTGTGACTCGTGTTATAACCTGGTCCTTCCTCACAGCAGAGTCAGACTTCCCTGTCCTGGACAGCATCCCAAGCTTAAATGGTTCGGATGCCTTCCGCCATGTGCCTTGGTCCTCAGTTTCTCTCTCATTTGCTGAGGCTTGCAGTGGAGGGGACAGGGCAGATCAGTGGGCAAAGGGGTGCCCTCCTGCTGGTGCCTGGCTATGGGGATGGACTCTGGCCCTGTGGCTAGTTAATGAGTGGTGGGGGCTCAGTCAGGGCAGAGCAGCAAGAACAGAGCCTCAGGCCTGGCCTCCTCCTGCCCCCAGGCTCCTCGAAGGAGGAGAGCACCTTACAGGACCTGCTGCTGTCCCCCTACCTCTGGGTGCTCTCCACTGGCTACCTTGTGGTATTTGGAGTAAAGACCTGCTGCACTGACTGGGGCCAATTCTTCCTTATCCAGGAGAAAGGACAGTCAGTCCTCGTGGGTAAGATGAGTGTTGGAGCAGGGGTGGGCCTAGGGAGCAGGAATCAATGAAGGGGATGGGAAACTCAGGCCCAGCTTCTCTTTATCCAAGGCCAGGCACCACCCAGAGAGTTGCGGCCAGTCACCCTTGGGGACCTGTACCTCTCTGGGTTCCAGCCAGTCGGACAACCCCAGTGTGTTTAACCCCCTTCCACTCTTCCTTTCCCTCTTCCCACCACAACTCCTTACTCCAGGTAGCTCCTACATGAGTGCCCTGGAGGTTGGGGGCCTTGTAGGCAGTATCGCAGCTGGCTACCTGTCCGACCGGGCCATGGCAAAGGTGAGTGGGCAGAGGGGACAGGAAGGAGGAGGGTCCCTTTAAATCTTCCCAGCATGACTGGGATAGGCACCAGAGAGGCGGGAGCCCTGGGGCATGGGCAGGCTGGCATATGGGTGGGGGGAGGCTGGAATGATTCCACACAACTCTTACCTGCTGAGGATATGGTGGCAAGGTAAGGCTCTTGGGGAAAGGGTTTTAACGGATGTCAAGGAGGGCCAGAATTTGTCTCAGCTTGGCAGCGGGGTTCTCTACAGGCCGAGGGAAGCTGGGGTTGAGGAGAGACTAGGTGCCGCTTGCTAGCACGTGTCCCCAAGGTGGAGGAGGGGATGTGGTGGAGTTTGGCCTCGGGATATAATGAGCAAGTCCCAGGGCCTCCCAGAGCTGCCCCGGGCCAAGAACTGTGGTGGGATTGCCAAAAACCTGTCAGCAGAAGCCCTGCCGTGTCAGAGTCCAGGGTTGGATGTTGCCTGCTGCTTCTGGGGCGTGACACTGCTGGGCCTGTATCCACAGGCGGGGCTGTCCATCTACGGGAACCCTCGCCACGGCCTGTTGCTGTTCATGATGGCTGGCATGACCGTGTCCATGTACCTCTTCCGGGTAACTGTGACCAGTGACTCCCCCAAGGTAAATGGGGAGCGCCTGGCCTGCCACTGGCACAAGGATGAGAGAGCAAGGGGCAGTGACTGTCAGGTTCCCTGTCCCTGACTACCCTGGCCCAGGCCTTTCTCTGCCTCTCAGATTTCCCTTTCCAGTTCTGGTTTACCTCGTGCCCTCTGTACTCTGGCGCTCCTCCTGGACTTGGGGCCTGGTTTTCTTCTCTTCCCTGTGCTCCTCTAGGATGTTGCTTTCTGGACTCCAGCTCTTCACCCTCTCGCTGAGCTCACAGGCTTTACGGAGCATGAGGTGCCTTATCTGTGGCTTTCCTCCTGGTCTGTCTCCCCCTTGTCCTACCCTGTCTGCCTTGCCGCTAGCATCAGTTCTAAGAGACAGCATCTAACTGGGAGGGATGGCTTCTGCGTCCCTTTCACCTACCCACTCGGGCCCTCAGGTTGGCTCAGCGTGTCTCCACGCCTCTAGCTTGGCCCTGTCAGTTGATTCGGGAACTGGGGAGAGGGAGGCCACTTACTACCTCCTTACTACAATCATGTGTTCCTGGGGCCAAGCATCTTTCTCTCCCCTGGCAGGGGTAGGTAGGTAGGGTTTCTCAGACTCTAAATGCCACCCTGCATTGTCCTTGCAGCTCTGGATCCTGGTGCTGGGAGCTGTGTTTGGTTTCTGTTCTTACGGTCCCATTGCCCTGTTCGGAGTTATAGCCAACGAGAGCGCCCCTCCCAACTTGTGCGGCACCTCCCATGCCATTGTGGGACTCATGGCCAATGGTAAGCGGTGCTCTCCGGAGCGTCCACCTGAACCCGGCTGTGCCTTGTGCATAGGCTAGCTGGACGCTGGGGCCAGCCCCACCAACTCTAGCCTCACAAGTGACCCAGGCTCTTCCCCCACCCCCTCTGCAGTGGGCGGCTTTCTGGCTGGGCTGCCCTTCAGCACCATTGCCAAGCACTACAGCTGGAGCACAGCCTTCTGGGTGGCTGAAGTGATCTGTGCAGCCAGCACAGCTGCCTTCTTTCTCCTACGAAACATCCGCACCAAGATGGGCCATGTGCCCAAGAAGGCTGAGTGAACAGCATACAGGCTCCAGTGCGTCCTCTCCCACCTGTGGTCTTCCCCTGCACGAGGCTGGGGGGCAGAGAGAGAAAGGGGGGCTGCTCCAACTAGCACTGAACCTTTGATTTCCTCTTGTGCGCTTTTCCCTCGCCCAGGTGGCACGGAAGTTATCAGTGGCTAATGAGGTCCCAGCTCCCCATCCTCTGTTCTATTTAAAAGGCAACTTTTTTTCTCGGACTCCATTAGCTCCTATTTTCTGCCTTCCAACAGGAAACCCCTGCTGTCAGGGAGTCCCCTAGACCCTTCTTCCCCTCCTGGGCCCCCCCACGCTGTCCCCAGAAGTGAGGCTCCTCCTGCAGCTGCAGGGTACCAGTGGCCTGTAATTTCTGCCCTAAGGCCTCTCAGCACTGGGCGACTGCTATTGCCAGTACCTCCGATTCCTGGGGAGGAGGAGGCCCATCACGCTCACGGGTACCCTGCGAAGATGGCAGGCGGGGCTGGGAGGGTGGGGAACTTGACACAGATTAAAACTAGATTTGATACTAAACACTATCACTGAGTCATTCTTTCCAAAGGGGTACTCCAAGCCAGAGACCACTTTCTTTGGGAAATATTCTCTTGGTATCTGCTCTTTCCACCCCAAAAGGGGCGGACTTCATCTCCTTGGAATGGGCAACCTGACAGGGACTTCTTTAAGCTTACGGGTCCTCTGCTTTCAGCTTCACTAATTCAACGATCATTTTACAGATGAAGCTTCTGGGTTTCAGGCAGGTGAAACACTGAATGGAGGAAGGCAATATTAACAGTGGCTCATGGATGGTGTAGTCAGAAAGCCTGGGTTCAAACTCAGGTGCTTAGTAACTAGCTTTGAGACTTTGAGGCGGAGAGTCTATACCTTGCTAAATCTGTTGTCCGTAATAGAATGCACCCTGAGATTAGGGTAAAAGCAGTAAAGCCTGGTGTAAACACCTGGTAATACCCCACTGTAACCACCACTGCTGCCGCCACCCTAGACGTCAGCGATGCTGGAACTAGACCCAAGGCTCCTGACTCAAAATCCTGTGCTCGGTTTTTTATGCTTTTCCTGGAGAGCCTGACAAGGAGCTGAATCCCAAGAAGATTTGGGAGCAGATCCAGCCTGACCTTTTACTAGTGATGAGTGTGTGGCTACATACAAAGGAGGCCCCGTTGAGGTGAAAGGGGAGGGAGTGTGTAGGGCTCAAACTATGACCAACAGTGGAATAAAATAAAATTAAATGCTTCATTTACTGAACTACATTGGGGAAAACTTTAATAACAATAAAAAGAAATACATTTGTCACTTGTGCCTAAAATATAAAACAAAAACAAAACAAACCAAGTGAACAATTACTTGTTTTCTACCAGAACATAGCTTATCTTCCCAGAATTTCCTTATCATTCCCATCTCCCCACCAGAGCCTTTCCCCCCTGCAAACCATCAATTAGAATAGCGAACAGATCAAAGGAATGTATTTATTTAGCATTTATGGGCCTACTCCCTCCATAAATAACCCTGTACAGAGTTGGGAATCAGGCTCCTGATAGATATAGGATGGGAGAGAGCATGGCAGTAAGGCTCAGGGATCAGTACATGTCATCAGGCTCAGCACCCTCCCGTCTTCAAGTGCACTAACGAGGCTGTGGGAATCTCCATTGGAGTGGATACAGCAGGATCCCTGCTATAGGATCTCTCAAAATTTGGGGGATCTGTTGCAGGCTCAGCCTATGACCCAGGTCCAAATGTTCCAGCCTTCTCTGCCACCTCCAGGGCTAACTTCAGGTTCTGGTCAAACAGCTCACACCTAGGCCAGACCCAAGAGGCACAAATGACGACAAAGTGTGAGGTCTCAGACTCTCCTCCCACTTTGAGTGCCCAAGTACTCTTGCTTGAAGAAGGACATGAATGGCAAGAAAAGTCTTTGGTTTCTCAAAATAGGAAAAAAAAGACTAGTCCGTTTTTGTTTTATTTAAAAGTAACTCTTCTTATCCTTTTGAAAAATGACCTGGGGAAGAGCACAAAGGGAGGGGCAAGGACTCTTCGACCAGTATCTCGGGGAGGGGAACCGCCTACCTGATGGGCATTTCCAGGGAGTAGAATGGATTCTTGAGAGCAAAGTCTGAGTAGATCTCATAAATCTTTCGGAGAAGAGAATCTATTCCAGCTTGCCTAGGATCTGCCAGTACCACAAACTTGATCCCTGGAGAAGGACCAATAATGGTTACGGAAGGGTAGAGAATGCAGCAAATATCCTGTGTGCAGATGGCATTTTCATAAGCCCATTTTTATTTTTATCCTTATTGCTGCATAAAGCAGGAAAGGCAAGACTGTGAATCTGTAAGACCAGAACAGGGAAGTGACTTTATCACATCACCCAATTGACTGAGATCATGTTTTGACCTCTAGCTCTGTCACTTAATTCCTTGTGGTCCCTCAGCAGCAAGTGCCAGGCAGGGGACAGACTCGGGCAGTTTTCAATTATCCCCATTAAGGGTGTGAGGCAACGACACGATCCAAAGGTCATTTCCATTTGGCATTCAAGTTTCATTTTGAAATACACCTTCCGAAACGTGTGCAACATGAGATACCATTATGGTGAGTTTTATCTGCACACAGGATAACCTCGGCTGAGCATTCTGGGCGGAGTTGACAAAATTGGCATCAGATTAAATATTGGCTTTGGATTCACAAAACAAATAGACGTATGTGTCTGTGCAACTGTCCCAGGAAAAGTTAACCACCCCCCCCTTGCATACCAAAGTTTCTTTGGTCAGTCCCTTCCCCCATCCCTCTGGCCTATCTGGAGACGCCTACCTGTCAGTGTCTGGAAGCAGTGCAGTTTGAAGGTGTCGGTCTCCAACATCTCAATGCCTGAGCTGCCCTGTTCTGGAGACAGCTGGGAACCGATTGCAAACAGCCTATTTGCAAAGGAGGTAAGGTTGGGAATGCAGCCGGCTGTATAAGGGAGGATGCTTCTCAAACTTGTCCCCTGAAGTGACCCTATCTGCTGAGGAGTTCACATTACAGGGAGAAGTCAGAAGAGGCCGTGTTAACTGCCTAGCAGCAACACCAAAATTTCTTTAAAATTCATTTGAGCTCTGCACGTTTTTTGCACTCATACTTTGGTGTAAAACATTTTACATTGAAAACTGAGGGTAAAATTACCACTGGGCGTATGTGTCATGGTTACTTACCCCAGTACATCTACTATCGTTGAGAATGAGAAAAAGGTCTTAACGATCATTTAATTCAGTTACCTGACTTCAGAAACTAAATCTGAGGGAAGAGAAGTGGACTTGTGCAAGGTCACACCACTGCCGGTATTACCTAAAACCTAGTCATCCTGCATTAGTTCTTTTTCTTTCACAACACAAGAACTGACGATTTAAAAGGAGGCTTAGAAAGGTGAGCACGGCCGCTCAGGAGACTTCCCGCAGAACCACACTAATCCAGCCGGCCTTAAGGCCAAGTGCAGGACCACAGGCCCTAGGAAGGGCTGGGGGACTTACGAGTGGAACATGGAGGCCAGCATGAGCTTCTCATTGGAGGTGAGGCGCGGTCGGCCGAATCGAATGGACACCGGGTAATTGGCAGGGTTGCCCAAGTACTCCAGCACCTCTTTCCCATCGGCCGTGTACTTGCCATTCACGTCCACGCCATTGATAGCCAGCACTGCGTGGCCCACTGCAGAGGTGAGGCTAAGGGTCAACGAAGCCCCAGCGCGGGGATTCCGCCAAAGGGACTGGAGACCCAGCCTCACGCCCTGTCCCCTCTCCCTCCGCGCCCTCCCCCCGCCCTGCAGAGACACCAGCCCACTCCGCAGCACCCGACCCGCCCATCGGACGCAAGCCTAGCCCACCCCGGATGCCGTCGCGCTGGCCAAAGGCAACCAGCACACGCTCGTCGTGCAGCTTCAGCAGCAGATCAAGGGGGTAACTGAAAGTTTTCTCAGCCTCGGCCCGTGGCGCGTAGCTGTCCAACTGGTAGATCAGGCCGCCAGCTTTGTTCACCACATACACGCTAAAAATCGCCATTACAGCCGCAGCCGCTCCGAGACGCCTATACGGCTTGTTCCTGACGGCCCCGCCCCGGAACCGCAGCCTCGGGACCCGCCACGGCCCCCTGCTCCCTGCCCTGCGCGCGCCGGCGCCTGCGCACTTGAAGCACAACGCTTAGCGGGGTCGCCGGGGGTCCCTTCGGGTCCCAGCAGATTGTTTTCTGTCTCTCTTTACTCGTTTCCAGAGCCAGGGAAAGCAAAGTGTGGCTGCCTCACAACTAACGGCAAAACCCAGTAAGCCGCGGGCAGCTCTCAGGATGCGACCCTCAGGA
Organism: Neogale vison; assembly: GCF_020171115.1. Taxonomy (NCBI): domain Eukaryota; kingdom Metazoa; phylum Chordata; class Mammalia; order Carnivora; family Mustelidae; genus Neogale; species Neogale vison. The sequence continues at coordinate 108,741,522 of NC_058097.1, read as the reverse complement.
ACGACCGTCCTCTCGCTGCGGCCCGCTCCACGCTGCACGAGGGGGCCGGACTTCCGGCCTTTCTCCGCGGGCTCCGCCCCTTGCCCCGGAAGCGCTCGTTGCGGGTGGAGGTTTCTGGGCCGGTTTGGGAGAGGCGCTTCCTTTTTGTCCGACATCTTAGTGAGGCTGCAGGGGTGGACGCTCCTCTCCCAGCTTCGCTATGGTGAGCTCTCGGGAATGGGGGGCCGGGCTGTTCTGAGAGCCGGGCAGTGCTGGGGCGCAGTTGGGGCGACACCGGACGGAGGTCTTCAGACCCGCCGGGCCGCTTCTTCAAGGTGGGTGGGGGGATTGCTTCACCCATGTGCTCCGGTAGTGGGGTTAGGACGGTGCGGAGCTGCCTTGTGACCTGCCTGCATTCCCCCTTTTTTCTCTACAGCCGCCCAAGGATGACAAGAAGAAGAAGGATGCCGGAAAATCGGCCAAAAAAGACAAAGACCCAGTGAACAAATCTGGGGGCAAGGCCAAAAAGAAGGTAGGCGTGAGCTCCCCACCACCACCACCTAGGAGTGAGGGTCCGGGGACGCCGGACCCATGTGTCTTGGTAATAAGTGGCGTCTAGGGCAAATGGCTTTTAAGGTTGTGCGGTCTAGAGTCCGATTATTAGAGCTTTACTCTACATCACCGTTCTGTTTTGGAAGAATAGAGTGGTACACGCTACTTAGAAGTTAAGTGTGTAAAGTATTCTGAGGCTTAGTCCATTATATTTTTAGTTGGTATGGTGGGGTTCAGCTTGTATCCGAAAGTCGCATTTTTATTTTTTCTCCCAGCCTAACCTATCTTTGGTGCTGTTAGTGGCAGCTAGAGTTCCTTTTGTTTTGTGTCCTGGTTTCGATTATTTGAGTCTTTGTTTGTAGAACTTAGTAAAATCTGAGTTTTGTAGGTTTGTGTAGGCCAAGGAACAGCCACCCTTGCAGTATAGCAGGACGGCAGTGGAAGAGTTCTCGGACACCGGTTGTTGTGGGGGGGGCGGTGGTTTCTTCAGAAGCACTGGTTTTCTTTCTCTCTTTGTGAGCAGAAGTGGTCCAAAGGCAAAGTTCGGGACAAGCTGAATAATTTGGTCTTGTTTGACAAAGCGACATATGACAAACTCTGTAAAGAAGTTCCCAACTATAAGCTTATAACTCCAGCTGTTGTCTCTGAGAGACTGAAGATTCGAGGTTCCCTGGCCAGGGCAGCCCTTCAGGAGCTCCTTAGTAAAGGTGAGAGGGGTGTGTTGTACTGGTGTGCTTTTATACGTTAAATTGGCCTGCCTGTATTAACCATCTTAAATGTTTTTACTGGAGTTTTGTAAAGTAGGCACAGGCTGACCACTAGCCATAATATTCTAACATGTTACCCCCTTGTGTAGACCCCAGAGCAGGGTTCATGGCCACTTCTGTCCTGTGGACCCCTATGTCCTATTGGTGGAGGGAGCTTCAGGATCCCTTGTTTTCAAATAAATGTATTTTATTTAAAGAGTTACAAAAGAAACCCAACTTTGAAATATGGTTGTGAAAACAGTAAAAGCTTTGGTAGGAAAGCATTTTTTACTTAAGTATTCTTAAAATTTAGTGGTGATTTAATTACCATGATTTCATATTAATGTAAATGAATGTAAATGTTTTAAGCATCTGTAGTGTCTAATGTGGAAACAGTAATTTTTAAGTTAAATTACTATGAGGGTAAGCATCCCCATAGCAGGTAATGCACCCTTCATTTAGGAAGAAAAGATAAAATTAGATCATCACCAAGACATGAGGGATGTTTGCCTTTGTTATTAAACTCTAATGCTCAAATTCAGTATTTTTAGTGTCTATTAAATATTTCATAGTACTGCATAAAAACCCTACCCTTATTTTTTTCTCTGTAGGACTTATTAAACTGGTTTCAAAGCACAGAGCTCAAGTAATTTACACCAGAAACACCAAGGGTGGAGATGCCCCAGCTGCTGGTGAAGATGCATGAACAAGGTAAGAACGGATGCGGGCTTGTGGTGTAGAAAGTATATACATCCCACTTTTGTATTAGGCTCTAGAGTTCTGATTCTTTTATTTTTATTTTTTACAGATCCTCCAACTGTACATTTTGGAAAATAAAATTTTATTAAATCAAATAAGTGGGTATGTCTCTTTCCTAAGAAAAGGGTTTAGGTATGGGTTTGTTGACTTGAAAAAGTATCTGGAAACGACTGGCTTTTTTTATGTGACTGTTTGTTCCTTGCTGCAGCTTCTGATTTGAACTGATGTCTGAAAGGAAATAAAAGGTTAGCGGGATAAAGTCTGAAATCTCCAAAGGGATAGTGGGTTGGGGTCCTGGCACTGGATCCACACCTGGATTGCCAGCGGCGTCCATTATTCCAGACTCGGCCGAAAGAGGGCAGCCAGCCTATACTGGTGCTGGAGCTATGATCAAAGTTGGCCCCAACTCTGTCTGGGGGCAGTTTCTTCAATTTCTGTTTTTCCTCTACAAAGAAGTAAAGAGATTGTAAACAGTTTTGCTTTGAGTAGAAAAACTTAGATAGCCTATTCTTGAATTTGTTAACTTACTTTCTTTAAGGAATTCTTCATAGGATGGTCCTATTTGTTGGTTTACAGAGCTGTATTCTTCATCCTGGACCATCCAAGGAGGTGTAGCACCTGGAAGAGGCCCATTAAGCAGGAATGAAGGCAGTCTTAAGTTTCAGACTACTGTGAAACATGCCCTTGCTATAAACTCTTAACCTAATGCTCAAAAGCAAAACCCCACAGGCTGGGGTATTTTTGACCATGGGCTGGTATTTAACAGCTTTGTTGAGGCATAACAGACCTACAACTGCCCAATGGAAAATACACAATTTGAAAAACTTTGAGTGAAACCATCACAGTCAAGATATTAAATATCACCACTGTATATTGTTCTGCCCCTTTAAAGGACTTCCTGCTCCTCTCCGTACCTTTTCCCAACCCCAGGAAACTATGAATATGCTTCTGTTAATCTAATTTGCGTTTACTAGTTAATGTACCTTTTTTCAATCTGGCTTCTAATAATTGAGATTCATCTATGCTGCACTTAACAACAGTACGTTCTTTGTTGAGCACTGCTCTGTTCCTTCATGGAGGCACATTTGGATTCTTTTCAGCTTCAGTTTTGGGGTATTGCAACTAAAGCTGTGACCATCTGGCGTGCAAGCCTTTGTGCAGACATGTTTGCTTTTCTCCTGCAATGTCTGGATCATAATGGTGGGTGTATGTTTAACTTCTTAAATCCCTGAACTGTTTCTCCAATTGGTTGTGCCATTTTACATTCCCAACAGCAGTTTATGAATGTTTCTTCACATACACAGTCTTTAATTTTAGCCACTCTGATCAACCATCTTTCTAGATGATTTTACTGAGTTTTGAGAGTTCTTCATATATTTAAGATTCAAGTCCTTCATCAGATAGCACTTCATAATCAACCTTATTCTTTAAAAAAGTAATTGGGGGGCACAGTCAGTTCAGTGTCCACCTTTAAAAAAGATTTCAGTAAGTGAGCAAGCACGGGGGTGGGGGGGAAGAAGAGGGAGAGAATCTTAAGCAGACTTGGTGCTGAGCCTGAAGCCTGAGGTGTAGCTCAATCTCATGACCCCAAGATCAGACCTGAGCTGAAACCAAGATTCGGATGCTGAACTGACTGCATCACCCAGGTGCCCCCAAGATAATTAACTTTAAAAAAGTAAATAATTGCCTCTTACCATCTGAGAAACACTGCTCTGGGCCTTACCTGAGTGGATGTTACCAATTCCTGGTGTATCCTGTAGTTGGAAATGGGGGGGGGGGGCGGAAATCCCAGATAAGAAACTGGTGACAGTATATTCCCAACTAGAATAAGGACAAAGCCGCGGGTTGGGGGTGGAAGCACCACAGTGCTACTTCTGTCCCCTGGTTGGTGTTAAATTTTAAGAAGCACAGATAACTGAAAGAGTCCTGTTCCTCAAAAGACTTGTGGTCTCAGTAGTGAAGATGTCCAAAAATAGAGTGCCTACTAGGTGTTACATTAGCAAAACTCTTGGGGCGCCTGGGTGGCTCAGTGGGTTAAAGCAAAACTCTTTCCTCACAGGACAGTATATATTATGGGGGGAGAGATTTAAGCATAAATTATATAGGTAATGTTTACAGCTTTTTACATGGTCCCATGTTCACTTGTAACAGGCAACCTGTTCACAGAAGCCTTCCATGAAAAGGTGACCTTTGAGCTAGGCTGAAGAAAGGTAGGCCTATCATTTAAAGCAATGGCAATGACACGTGCAAAAACGACAAGATGCACAATATGGTTGGAGTGTACAGGACATCAGGTGAGGCAGTGGCTTTCTGTGGGGGCATAGAAACTTGCAGAGAAGTATAACACAGGACATCTAGCCAGGAGGTAAAACAGGCCTACTCCTCGACAGGATGTAGGAGATGAAAGAAGAGGAAATAACTTGGCTATAGTTCTGGTAATCTAGGGACAGTAGTGGTTAGCTTCAGGTAACTGTGGAATGTTTACAAATGTCCTAAATTGAGCAGAAACTGGGGGTTCTACAGAGGATGACTGTAGGAGTTGGCACTCCTCAGTGGCCGTGGAGGCAAGAGGTGTGGATGAGATCACTGGACGGTGGGGAAAGAGGTCTAAGAACACATTATGTCTCTGTCAAATAAAATCTTTAAAAAAACCCAACACTGGAGTGGTGCAGCCAAGAGACAAGATCTGGATGGCCAGAATAGGTACAAAACACATGAGAGATGGATGTCCTGGGAATTGAGGGAGCACTGGCCCTTCCTGACTCGCTAATCCATGGTACCTGATGGCCGATGAATGTCAAAGGTTGTCCTGTCTCCATCCAGTCAAGCTCTGGGGCAGGTGGCAGGTCCAAGTAGGAGGGCTGCTGTGAGGCGGAGGCCACTAGACTGAAAAAGACAAGCAGGAGCCAGGCTGGCAGAGGAGGTCCTTGAGCCATGAGGATAGCAGAGGTGAACTCTTGCCATTTTCCAACCAGAAAGTTACAGAGTGCTCTAACAATCCAAACTCAATGAGATTCCTTAGCAATTTTACCTGTTGGTCCCTTTCCAGCTTCCAAGTGCTGAAGAGCCTTCTTCTGGGTCTGGCACTGGCTGAGGCTGAGTTTGATTCAGGAAACATAAATGTGTCTTGGATGCTTAAGAGTTTGCCTAGGCCATGCTCCCACCCTCCAGTAGGAAACAAATTAGCATACTGACATATGGTACTACCCATTTTGCAAACTTCCTTTTTTCCCCTCCCAGCTCAGCCCACTTCGCCACTGACAAGGCCTGCCCCCTGGCGGACAGGTAAGGGAATTCAAGCCGAACAGATGAAGCATGGAGTCCGTGAGTTCTAGAAGAGCTGGTAGGTGAAATGCTGGACCTGGGAGAACCAGGGATCAGATGGATTTGGATACTGCTCTGGCTCCTCCGAGGGACACCAACCTCTAAGACAGACCGAACCAGCTCCTGCCGGCTGTGCTCCACCTCACGAATCTGAGCTGCCATCTGTGGGGGAGAGGCTGCTTAGCTTGGTACAAGGCCATGGGGCTGTGACCTTCAGTGGCCTTTTAACTCACTTCTTTGATCACCTCATCCTCCTTTTCCTCATAGTTATCCAGACCTTTCACCATGGATTTCTTGAATCTGAAAAGAAAAAGGGCAAATCAGCCAAGAACCTGTCTATGCATGTTACAAAAAATCCTCAGTAGACCATTTTTTCTTCAAATTTTGGATAATTTCAAAATCACAAAAACAAAATAGAACAATTAACACCCATGGACCTTTCACCCAGATTCACTTAAACATTTTGCCATACTGGCTCCACTTTTCTAGCACATATTTCCTTTTTGCGAAATCAAAAATGGGCTTTAGAACATCATGAGACTTAGAGTTGTTATTATCCTACAATACACACAGAAAGGTGTATCAATACTACCAATATCACTATCAACAATAGAACTACTAACCAAAGCTCAGGATTTCTCCTGTTCTTCAGTCCTTAGTAAATATCCTAAGGCTATACAGTTAGAATTCTGAGTTGAAGTTACTTGAATTCTTACTCTTTTATAACTTATCAATTTGATATATAGCTATGATAATCTGTCATTATTTGCAATGAGTTTTAGGATTTGCTTTCTGGTCTGATTTTATTTTGTAATTTATTTTTATAAATAGTGTCCCACTGCTCACACTATAGTTACCTAGCCCTTTTTGTTTCAGAGTGGCCCTTTTTGGTGGGTGGGCAAGGATCTGGGAAGCTGGTACTCCAGGTTTATGTTCTTCGATATTTAAGTGATAACCTGTCTAAATCTAAAAGTGGCTTTTGGTATCTTTACCAGTCAAAGCAGTCAGACTTGGCTTTGCCTTGTGCATGTGCATGTTAAATGTATAAGGTTCAAAAGTCAAAACTGGGGTGCCTGGGTAGCTCAGCTGGTTTAGCATCTGCCTTCAGCTCAGGTCATGAGCCCAGTATCAGGCTCCTTGCTCAGCAGAGAGTCTGCTTCTCCCTCTCCCACTCCCCCTGCTCATGCTAGCTCTTACACTTTCTCTAAATAAACAGAATCTTAAAAAAAAAAAAAAAAAGGAAACTAATAAATTCAAAGAGTCTAGGAGCACCTGGGTGGCTCAGTGGGTTAAAGCCTCTGCATTCAGCTCAGGTCATGATCTCAGGGTTCTGGGATCAAGCCCCGCATTGGGCTCTCTGCTTAGTGGGGAGTCTGCTTCCCCCTTTCTCTGCCTGCCTCTTTGCCTACTTGTGATCTCTCTGTCAAATAAATAAATAAAATCTTGAAAAAAAGAAAAAAAGGAGTCCATTCTTATAAATCTCAATTATAACTTTTTCTGCTCAACTATTCTTTATTCCCACCAAACACCGTTTGGAGCTGGACCAGGGTGTAAGGAGTTAGGCTTTTTGGCCTCAGTTCTCCTCCATCTCCTGCCCAGTTTGAACCACAAATTTGAAGGATTTAGGCATTTCTCACCATTCCCTTATTATTCTCCACACTGAATAGGAAACAATAATAGAGGTCATAAGTTTTTCTGTAACTTTGGTTCTGGGATCCCCTTGGGTTCCATTCCCCATAATCTCAATATTGTCCTAATAAAAGTAGTGCAAGGCCATCTGTGTCCTTTTCCCGAAGCAGCACTCACACCTGCTCTACGCTGGCCAGCTGACTACACTCCAGTTTCTCAGGGTCCTTTAGGGGCCAGTTAAAATAGAGTCTAAAACTATTCAAAGTGGGCACTGAATGAGTACTAGTTGCTTGCACACACTATTAAAAAGCCTCTTCTACTCCTAAGGGACCTTAATATTCTCTGTACCACACATTTAAATAATCGATTATAGTGAACTTTTATTATATACTATTCTCTATTTGCTCAATGGATTGTAAACCCCATCCCCCAACTAGAATATAAACTTTTCAAGGACTCTATCATACTTCTTTTGTGTCCAGTATAGTGACTAGAATAATGAGTGCTATGAAGACAATAGATACTTAAAAAGGCCCTGCAGAACTTTCCAATTAACAGAGAAAGCTCCAGTACCTGACACAGACCCAGAGAAGTCCCATTCTGTTATTTCACCTTTCATAATCAGTGACTTACCTGGCATAGTCCTGGGGGGAGATCAGAAACTTCTCTTTCATTTGGAATTCAGCCTTGTTCTCCCACCAGAATCTGTTGGTTGCTTTCTTGTGCTCTGGGCTGAGAATGAATGGATAATCTCAATGGCAGATTATAGAATATTACTCAGACATCTAGGCATTATATTAAGTAATGCACACTGTTATCTGGGTTTCTGCCTCTGGGCAAGGATGACAGAATACTGTTACATCTTCCAGATGTCCAGTCTCCCCTCTTCCAATAAAAATGGGAGAGGGGCGCCTGGGTGGCTCAGCCGGTTGGGTGTCGGCCTTCGGCTCAGGTCATGATCCCGGGGTCCTGGGATCCAGCCCCACATCCGGCTCCCTGCTCAGCGCGGAGCCTGCTTCTCCCTCTCCCACTCCGCCTTCTTGTGTTCCCTCTCTCACTGGCTCTCTCTGTCAAATAAATATAATCTTAAAAAAAAAGAAAGAAAGAAAAAAAGAAAGAAAGAGAGAGAAAGAAAGAAAGAGAGAGAGAGAGAAAGAGAATCTGGGAGGAGATGATGGGAGGTAACCTTCTACCACTAAGACCAAGGCAGTCATAAGCCCTCCACGCGTCAAAGATGCGAGGCTATAAGCTGACTGGATCCAACCACAAAAGCGTTTCTCCTCTCACGCATCCCAAACCACCACCACCCGCCCCCCAACCCACCAGGATGCGAATGTGCTGGAGGGGGCTCCCAGGCCGGATCTCACCTGGCCAGATGCTCCAGCAGCCCCCCATACAGCACGGTCAGGTTTCCGTGGCTCAGGTGTTTCCGCACCTCACAGCCGCAGCAAAGGCACCAGCAGCGCCGCTCGTGCTCGGGCACGTAGCGCTCCACCTGGGCGGCGCGGACGGCCTTGCGGGCGGCCTCTACCTGCGGCGGAGAGGGGAGAGGACGGGAGAGGTCAACCAGGACCCCAGTGGAACCCCCACGTCCCACCCCTTCGCGCCCTCCCTGTACTGCCCGCACCCCCCACCCAGGCTGTCCGCGGCCACTTCCCGCCTCCCGTCCGCACCTGGGGCAGGAGCCGCTCCAAAGCTGCCTTCAGCGTCCGCTGGTGCTTGCGACTGTAGACGTGTCCGCGACCACAGAAGAAGGTCTGGCGGCAGAGGGGGCAACGCTGCGCCGGCGCCATGGGCCCAAGGGCCGGTATCTGCGACGCGCAGCAGCTCTTTCGCTCTCCGGTGACCCCTGACCCCTCGGGGGCGGGGCGAACCCAGCGCTTCCCCCGCGACCCCCAGCGGCAGGCTGGCGCCACTGCAGACCCATCTGCGGCTGCGCGAGTCCCAACCCGGGCTCTCTGCGGTCGGGGGCACCCAGCCGACATCAATATTCCCAGATGCTATCTGCCCAGAAAAAGTGGCGGCACCGCTGTGCAGATGCCCGGGAAAGAGCGCGCGCGACAGTTAGGTGCCACTGCAGGACCGCAGACCGCACGCATGTCGGAGCATTGACAAGGACCCGCATTAGACAGGGGAACACATTGTAACTAGTATGACAGGATGCTCACTGTGTGGCCAGAGCTTTACATTCACGAGGCACTTAATCCTCACCATAGCCCTACGTGGCGTACTATTATTACCGACATTTTACAGATGGGAAAACTGAGGCACGGGGAGAAAGTAACTGTGGAAGGTTGCACAGGTGCGAAGCATCAGAGGCAGCACCTTTCATGCTCTGCTGTACCAGATGGTGGTAAGGAAGCATGCTGGAAGTGGCCTTCATCTAAGACCTAATCACAGCCATATACCCCGGGATGTGTGTGTGTGTGTGTGTGTGTGTGTGTGTGTGTGTGTTCTGAGCAGCTGTTACTAGAAAACTGTAAAAGGAAGCTATGAAAAGGGAGCAGAGTCATTGCTGAGGGTTAACAGACATTTTTATTCTGTAAGCATGCTCACTCAGTGGAATTTTCATTCTTTACAAGCTACTTTTCCTAGAATGAAGAGCCTTCCATCTGCCCTGCTCCCTTAAGCCTTAGGGCTTAAAGTAAATTGCTCCCTACAGGGCTGAAATCTCCAGGCTGTGATCTCTACCCTAGAGTACCCCCAAAAAAGCCTGGGGCCCAGCCCATACCTTACTTATAGGAGGTGCTGGACAGAACTAACAGAGTCCGAACTTCACTTGGATTTGTTACCAGTACTGGTGCATTAACCTGAATGGGCTACAATGTCTGTGGGTGTATATACAGTCAACCCTACCTAATTCAGGCCCAGAAAGTAGCCAGACCCCCCTTCAGATCTTGACCTCCTCTTGGAGCCTCCCAGTAGACTCAGGCCTCTGTCAGATGTGACTCATTTTAAAGACCCCACAACACTCAATGCCTTGACCTCCCATCATTTCCTTGGAAAGGTTAGTCCTGGACCTTAAAAATGCTCCTCTGAATTCAAACTCTGAAGTTGTATTCTGACCACCATCTTCCATCCTCCCATGTGGCCTTAGTTTCCATCTTGCCTTTAACTGCAGGAAGATCTCCATTCCTGAAGATGAGTACTCTTATTCATTCACTCAGAAAACTTTCAGCATCTACCAGCTGCTTTGCTCTGGATTCTCAAAGTGTGGCCTCCAGGTCAGCAGCATCAGCATCTGGAAGCTTGTTAGAAGTGCAAATTCTTGGGCCCCACCACAGACGTACTGAATCAGAAACTCTAGAGTGGGGAACAGCCATCTATAGTTTAATGAGTCCTTCAGGGGATTCTAATGCTTAATCAAATTTGATAATTAGTGGTCTAGGTTTTAGGTCCTCTTGGCTTCATTTTACTCACTGGATCCCACGAGTGTTCCCACCACACTCTCATGGCAATCTATTACTTCCCTTGACCGTCCCAGACCTCTCATTTCGTCAAACCCCAAAAGCAGATCAACCCAGCTATCTGTTTTCCTCATTTGTTCCCAGGTGCCTAGTGTAGACTACACTGCTTCGACTTCCACTAACTTATTACCCCTCTGCAGTTTTGCTTTTGAAACTGTTTGCCTAAAGTTTTGCACCATGGATTGCTCATTCAGTTGCAACTGAACTTGACTGTGTGAAATGGAATTCAACATCTATTCAACATCTTCCACCTGAGAACATCCCCTCTTTTCATCCTCCCAGGGAACACCACCAAGCTAAATCCTGGAGTTTTGGGGAGAGTTATCTTTGATACCAGCTTTCACTCACTCCCCATATCCACCATGTTCAAGTTGCCTTACTGGATTATATATTACTGGATATACTCCTAGAGCAAACCTTGTTTCAATTCCCTTGTTCTTTTGCTTGGATTCATGTAAAGTTTTTCTAACGGGTTTCCAAATGTGTGGTCTAAGTCAGCTCCATTTATCCTTCAGACTCTGGATTTAGGAAAATCTCCAAGTGACTTTCTGGATTAATTTAATGCCTCTAAATTAGCATCAGGAAAAAATTTAAATTTCCCAGGATGACTTTCAAAGCCTTTTACAGCATGTTTCCCAAATTCTTTTTTTTTTTTTTATGTTTCCCAAATTCTTTTTGTCTTATCTCCTATCACTTCCCTGACCTCTTCCACCACCTCCTCCAGACAATATGCTGGAGTACTGTGTACTTAGCATCTTCCAGCCCTTGGTTCCCTCTGCCTAAAATTTACTTCTTTCCAGCCCTGCCTAATAAATTCTATGATAAAGGATCTGAAATATGAACGAGAATGGAATTTCCATGTGGCTGGTGGCTTTGTCTGGCACATGGTAAGCTCTCAATCATTCACAGGCTCCTGTATCAATGTTATTATTGAATAAATGAAATGTCACCCCTTTTGTGAAGACTTCTAGAGTTGTCTGCAAGATTTTTTTTTTTTTAAGAGATCTTATTTAGAGCACCTGGATGGCTCAGTGGGCTAGGCATCTGCCTTTCGCTCAGATCATGGTCCGGGGGCCCTGGGATTGAGCCCCACATCAGCCTCCCTGCTAGGTGGGGAGTCTGCTTCTCGCACTGACCCTTTCTGCTGCTCATGCTCTCTCTCATTAACTCAGGTTCTCTCTCTTTGACAAAACAAATAAAATCTTCTAAAAAATAAAGATCTTATTTATTTATTTATTTATTTGTCAGAGAGAGAATGCACAAGCAGGGAGAATGGCAGGCAGAGGGAGAAGCAGGCTCCTGAAAAGCAAGGATCCCAATGAGGGACTTGATCCCAGGATTCTGGTATCATGACCTGAGCCGAAGGCAGATGTTTAACCTACTGAGCCACCCAGGAGCCCTAAAATAATAAAATCTTTTAAAAAAGTGCTAAACTAAAAGTTTTTCTATACTTAGACATCACATTTATATATATGAACATGATTTCTGTCACATTTGTAGTCATATCCAACATATTATTTTGCTGGGGTTTTTTTCTCCCCAGAATGTGTTGTGGATACCTGTGTTAGCACACAGGACATAACATTAAATACCGTCTATATCCCGATGACTCTCAGATGTATTTACATCTTCAGCTCAGACTTGTCCTCCGAACCCCACACTTAACAACAGTCATCTACGTGATGAAACTGCCCTGACGTCTCACAGAGTCTAAAGATTTTATTTATTTATTTGTCAGAGAGAGAATGAGAGAGCACGAGCAGAGCGAGCGGCAGGCAGAGGGAGAAGCAGGCTCCCCACTGAGCGAGGAACCTGATGTGGGACTCAATCTCAGGACCTGAGCCAAACGCAGGTGCTTAACACACTGAGCCACTCAGTCATCTCTCAGATTCTAATCAGAACTGCTTGGGGCGGGACGCCTGGGTGGCTCAGTTGGTTAAGCAGCTGCCTTCGGCTCGGGTCATGATCCCAGCGTCCTGGGATCGAGTCCCACATCGGGCTCCTTGCTCGGCAGGGAGCCTGCTTCTCCCTCTGCCTCTGCCTGCCACTCTGTCTGCCTGTGCTCACTCTCACCCCCTCTCTGTCTGACAAACAAATAAATAAAATCTTTAAAAAAAAAAAAAAACTGCTTGGGGCGCCTGGGTGGCTCAGTGGGTTAAGTATCTGCCTTCCACTCAGGTAATGATCCCAGGGTCCTGGGATGGAGCCCTGCATCAGGCTCTCTGCTCAGCAGGGAGCCTGCTTCCTCCTCTCTCTATGCCTGCCTCTCTGCCTACTTGTGATCTCCATCTGTCAAATAAATAAAATATTAAAAAAAAAAGAACGGCTCAAACCTGCTCTGCCTACAGGCTTCCCCACCACACTGTTCTCCCCAGTGGCTCAAACCAAAAATCTCAGCCTCACTTCCTCCTACATCCAGCCAGTCCTGTTGACTCACCGATGCCGCCTGCAAGCTGCGTCTCGGATCATCCCGCTTCTCTCCAGTTCTTGGGTCGCTGCCCCAGTCCACCTGGGCTACTGCATCGCCTCCTAAAAAGTCCTGTTGCTTCCACGTGTGCCCCCCTAGCAGCCACTGCCAATGAGTCGCTAAGCAGAATTTTAAAAATAAGGTGCACCTGGCTGGCTCAGTCAGGCTCCCTGCCCAGTGAAGAGTCTGCTCAAGATTCTCTCTCCCCCCTCTAAAATAAATAAATAAATCTTTTTGAAAAATGGACTTCTCTGACCTCCTTTTCAGTCTAAGTATCTGTATCATTTCCTCTCACAACCACCTAATATTTATAACTATTTCTTATCACTGCACATTAATAGGACTGTTTAATATTTCTTTTTTTAAGGTTTTATTTATTTATTGGACAGAGAGAGAGAGATCACAAGTAGGCAGAGAGGCAGGCAGGGGGCCAGGGAGCAAACTCCCTGTTGAGCAGAAAGCCTGATGCGGGACTCGATCCCAGTACCCTAAGACCATGACCTGAGCCGAATGCAGAGGCTTTAACCCACTGAGCCACCCAGGCACCCTGTTTAATATCTTTCTATCTAGGCTGAAAATTCTGAGAGAAGGACCATTTTGGGCTTCACTGTATCTTTAGCACCTGGTGTTGGGGGGGCAGTGCTCTGGCTGCACAGTGCTGGGTGGGTCCAGAGTGAAGGACATGAATGACATGGTCCTTCCACCTACTCCCCAGTGGCTATCACACAGAGACTAGCACGCAGGTGGTCTCGGAGGAGAGAATCACAAAGCACTTCCAAGTGCATTAGGGAAAGGCATTGCTCCAACCAGGCACCTGCCTGGGTCTGTCCTGTCTTTTCCTTGGAACCGGTGATTTTTTCTTTCCATCCTGTTGCTGCTCTTCTGCACCTCCTCAGCCTGCCCCCTGCCTCCTAGGAGCATCAGCAGTGCCCCACAAAGCCCGGCTGGCTTTGGGCACTTCTGGACAAGTAGGGGCTGTTGTTTTCTAGACCTGGGAAGAAGACCCAGTGCTAACTCTTCCTGCGAGAAGCCCTCCCTAACTCCTCCAGACAGAGCTGATTGTTGTCTTCTCCGTGCTTCCAGAGAATATGGAATGTGCCTCTTAGAGAAGTTACTAGTGACCAGTCATAACAAACAGCGCGATCCTACTACCTGACAAGCCCTACGCTAGGCTCTGGGGGGCTGGACATAAACACGCGTTGTCCTCACTGGTTGCCGATGTCACTGTGCGTGAGCACGTCTGGGCAGGAACTATATTTTACCTGTTGCTTGGCTCACTGGTTCTCTACCCCACCAGCTTTAACACCCTAGGAATAGAGCAAACGATTTGTAAGACTGTTTTTACCATCTTGGGGTGTTTGGGTGACGCAGTCGGTTGAGCGTCTGACTTGGTTTCGGCTCAGGCCGTGGTCTCAGGGTGTGGGATTCAGCCCGTGACAGGCTCTGTGCTCAGCAGGGAGTCTGCTTGAGATTCTCTCTCCCTCTCCCTCTCCCCCTCCCCTCCACACTCCTCTCTCTCAAATAAATACATAAATCTTAAAAAAAAAAAAAAAAGACTGCTTTGGGCACCTGGGTGGCTCAGTTGTTAAGCAGCTACCTTCAGCTCAGGTTGTAATCCCAGGGTCCTGGGATCGAGGTCCACATCGGGAGCCCTGCTCAGTGGGAAGTCTGCTTCTCCCTCTCCCTCTCCCTCTCCCCTTGCTTGTGTTCCCTCTCTCTGTCTGTCAAATAAATAAATAAATAATCTTTTTAAAAAACTGTTTTTACCTCTTGAATCTTACTGATAAAATAATTTACTAACACATGTAATTTTAAAAAGGTGGATATAACACTTTAACTGTAATATAACAAAAATAGAGAAATTTATGAAAAAAAGTACATTTCAATAGATAAATGAGATTTGAAAATATGAGATAGTTGGAAATTTGCACATACCTATGGTGAGAAGAGTTTAGATTTAAGAAAGGATATTCAGGGGCGCCTGGGTGGCTCAGTGGGTTAAGCCGCTGCCTTCGGCTCAGGTCATGATCTCAGGGTCCTGGGATCGAGTCCCGCATGGGGCTCTCTGCTCAGCAGGGAGCCTGCTTCCCTCTCTCTCTCTCTGCCTGCCTCTCAGTCTACTTGTGATTTCTCTCTGTCAAATAAATAAATAAAATCTTTAAAAAAAAAAAATAAGAAAGGATATTCAAATGTGTATTGAAAATAATTTTTCTTTATATTGGCTGCCTTTATATAATAACTAAATATTTGTTTGTACATGTAGACTCCCCGTGAGAACAGCAGACATAAACACAGACTCATACAAGCGTGTGGTATCGGTAACTTAAATATCAGAGCAGCTTTGCTGTCAGTGAAGTGATTTTCTGAAATGGCAAACAACTCTTGGTAAACTTCCAAAAAACAAAAAAAAACCCACAATTATCCTTCACTTTACAGAATAGTTGCATTCTTGAAAAGTTCAGTATATCTTAAAATGATGCAACAAATACTTTCTTCTTAGCTGTAATACCAAGTTGGTTTCCTGGCTGAACTCCTTGTCTATAGCCCCAGGTATAAGGGTCCGTTCTTCAAGGTCAAAGGCTACCCCTGGGGGGCAAGGGGAGAGCAGGAGAAGGAATGAGCGAGGTCATCCAAATTCAGTATTGTCTTCAAGCACTGTCTGAATGTCTGGAGCTTGTTATACAGCTTTAAACTTTGTTCCTGGGGCGCCTGGGTGGCTCAGTCCATCGAGCATCTGCCTTGGCTCAGGACATGATCCCAAGGTCCTGGGATCAAGCACCTTGTCAGGCTCCCTACTCAGCAGAGAGTCCGCCTCTCCCTCTCTCTCTCTCTCTCTCCTCCTCCTTCCTCCTGGCTTGTGTGCTCTCTCTCCCTCTCCTCTCTCTAATAAATAACATCTTTAAAAAAAACCCAAAACCAAAACAAACAACGACAACAAAATACCCTTGTTCCTTTCTCACTCAGCCCACGAGGCTTCTCTGTATTCCCCTCCAACCTGAGGCTGGCACCTGGCCCTGCCCTGGACGCCAGCTCCTGCCACCAGGAAAGCACAGCAGCCCGGCTGGGATCTGAAGCCGCTGAGAACTCAATCCACGGGTGCTCTGGCTTCTGCAGGGCGTGGTGGAGAGGAACAGCAAGGGGGATGGGCCCGATTCTTGGCTCCAAGTTCCCACCCCTTGCTCAAAACAGTTAAATGGACCCTTGGGTGGCTCAGCGGGTTAAGCATCCACCTTCAGTTCCAGGCGTGATCCCAGAGGCCTGGGATGGAGCCTCATGTCAGGCTCTCTCCTCCGCAGGGTCCGGAGAGCCTGCTTCTCCCTCTGCCTGCCACTCCCTCCTGCTTGTGTGCTCTCTCTGTCAAATAAGTAAGTAAAATCTTGAAAGGTTTGCCCTTCTCACTGCTCCTACTTGGCCTGCTAGGAGGGTCTGTCTTTCCTTCAACTGCCCCACAGTGATGTCTTTCCTTAGGCTTCTTTCCACTGTTCCCAGTTGATTACAACCCCTCCTGTGAGTGGTGGGCTGCTCTGAGCTGGCATCTCCCAAGACTGTCCTCATAATCCAGAAAAATGGGAACAGCTCCAGGATCCTGAAGGGGGTTGAGTATTTTCTTCCTTTGGGGAAAGCAGGACGTGGGCTCCCTCTGCGGGAGGGGACCATTGGCCTGGTGTTCACTTCCAGCCTCAGAGCTGACCCCCACCTCCACCCTGTCCCAAGCCCCAGAGACCACACACACACACACACACACACACACACACCAGGCTGCTGCAGGTAACTTTAATACAGGATGGGCTGACTCCTGCTTCTTGGAGTTAAAGGTCAAAGAGGAAGGGCATCACATCTGTAAAAAAATTAAAAAAGAGTCAACAGAATCTATCCACCCTTTGCAACTGCTATTCCCTCAGCACAGATCATGTCACGGCAGATAATCTACTTCTCCCTCAAAGCCCAAAGGCCACCAGGTCTCCAGAAAAAGAAAAAGCCTCCTTTGCACATAACTGCTCATAGCCCGCTTCTCTCACTGTGTGGTCACCATTTCCAGAGGCTATGAGGTCAACTGCACCTCAGTTAATTCTCTGTCCCTCCCCCTGCACTGCCAGGACATGCCTGTGTGGGGTGGGGTCCCATCTCGGACAGGCACTGCCCCAGGGTCTCAGGCCACTGGCATCTTCTCCCCTTTCCACAGGAGGTGCCCCACCAGTAGTGTGAACCAGGCTCCCTCCCTGCACACTCAGCTTTGCATCCGGAGGGTCGGGTCCCCTGCCCTGGGCCCCTGGCGTGACAGGGCCTCTCACCTGGCTGGCTCATGCACTGCTGGATACTCTCCAGGCGCGTGGAGACCAGGGCGCGGGCCTCCTCGGCAAAGCGGCGGTGTCCCTCCTCGGTCAGCTTCCAGAGGCAGGAGCGGGGCCGCGTGCTGGCTCCGACCTGCATGCCGACTGGCACTTTTTCAAAGCTGTCTCGGAAACAGAGGTTGTGACGGACGGTATTCTTCCAGCCTTCCGGAGCCGTCCGGAAAAAGGGGAAATGTTGTCTGTGGACAGGGAGGAATGGTCAGGAAGGGCCCAGTTCCTGGGGGAGAGGCCCTGTCTTGAGACTCCTGTTCTCCCCCAGGGGCCAGGAGCCCCAGCCCCTCTCTCACGGGGGGAGAATGGCAAGCTGGCCTCGAAGACCAGCTCTTTGCTGACGGAACACGTGGCAAAACCCGACCTGGTGTGCTGCTTGTCCAAACCCTCATCTTTTAAACCCAGTTTATTGCTCGCATTCCCAGGCTCATTTTCCTCCTTCCCTCTGAGGGCTCAGGACTGAGACTTGCCACGCGAACAGAGCAGAATCAGGCCCATCAGCTCCTGTGAGAGGAATCCAGGTCAAGGAAGGACACCACTGGTGGATTAATATTCCAAGACTCGCCCGCTAGAGGGAAAAGGTCGGGGAAGCTCCTCACACTCCAGAGTACATGACTCTCAAAGCTAAATGTGATTCAACTGGGCTCCCCTGGGGGTATGTGGGGCAATGGCTGGCAGGCCAGCCCAAAGGGAAAGCTTTCGAGACGCTGTTGGGGAAACCAGACTTTTTACTGGAAAATTCCTGACAGTAAGGATAGGAGAACTTCTGACCCTGGTGAAATTATTTTTTAAAGAACTAAGGTATAGGGGTACCTGGGTGGCTCAGTAGGTAAGCATCTGCCTCTGGCTCGGGTCATGATCCCAGGGTCCTGGGATCGAGCCCAATGTCAGGCTCCCTGCTTCTCCCTTTCCCTCTGCTGTTCCCCTGCTTGTGCTCCCTCTCCCTCTCAAATAAAGAGATAAATAAAATCTTAAAACAAAACAAAACAAAAAAACCCAAAAAGTTGGGGGTACCTGGGTGGCTCAGTGGGTTAAAGCCTCTGCCTTTGGCTCAGGTCATGATCCCACGGTCCTGGGATGGAGCCCCACATCAGGCTCTCTGCTTGGCAGGGAACCTGCTCCCCCCCACCCCCCGCCTACTTGTAATCCCTGTCTCAAATAGATAAATAAAATCTTTAAAAACAAAAACAAACAAACAAAAAAACCAGGTGGATTTTTTAGATGTGAAAGAGAGTGGACGTGGATATTTTCCCACACACAGGATACGTGGACACACATCTGGGGACAACCCGAAGCAATGCCTGGGAAAGGAGACCTGGGAACACACTTATCCTGTCAGACCCACATGGGAAGCCAAGGCAACAGCCCAGGACCACGGGCAGATCGGAAAGTATCAGGCCAGGGTCCCTGCCCTCCCCCCTCATAGGTCCCCCCCCCGGGGGGCACATACCGAGTGAAACTGTAGATCTGTTGCACGTTGAGGCCACAGGGGGAACTGTTTCTTAATGCCAGTGCAATTAGGTGGAAGTAATTGAGGGGGGGCCGGGACCAGAGCCTCCCCTCCTGGCTGTTGGCTTGCCGGAGCCTCCGACTCTGGAGGGGGGCCCTTTTGTGAGGGGGCGGGAGAGCCACAGAGGAGCGGTCATCCTGGTCCTCAGCCTCCTCTTCTGTGAGCTAGAGGAGCACAGAGTAGGAACTGGTCCTAACTGCACGGCCTCTGCTCCGGGGCGGAGTGGGGGTGGGGTGCAGTGGCAGGGAGCGGGGTGGTCTAGGGCCACCTGTCTGGGCTTCTCCCCAACCCAAGGGGGGGACGGCTGATTTCTGAACCCATTAACCCTTGGTTATCCCTAAGCAAACACCTCTCCACTGTATCATCCCGAAGCCGCCCTGCCTACAGCCCCAAGTCCTGCCCATGGGCCCAGAAATTCCTACCTCCCAGGTGCTGGGGGAAGAGGCAAACCGCCTCCGCTTCCGAGGGGGAGACTGCTCGCTGGAAGAAGGCAGCGACTCTGACTCCAAGGCTGTGGCCTCCGAGGAGCAGCTGGCATTGGCGAAGACTTGCTCTTTGGGGGGCGGCTGAGGGGAGGGGAGTGTGCTTGGCAGATGCTCCCTCTGGCGAGGTTCTGGGACCTCCAGCTTTCCAGGGGGAAACACGATGTTGGGGTTTACCCACATCCACAGGTTGGGCTCAAGGGCTGGGCCTGTGTGGAGAGAAGGAGGTTGTGCGCCACAGCTCGCTGGCTCTGGGGGCTGGCCCGAGCAGAACTCACTGCCCCCTACTCACCATCGTCATCAGGGCTGGCTGTTTTGTTCACGGGTTCTTTTGGTGGCTCAACTATTCGGAGTCTATATCTGGCAACTGACAAAAAGAAAGATAGAAGAGGGTCGAAATGTCCTAGGATTTCCACTGCGGCCCCAGGATCCTGGGCCTGGAAGTTTCTCTGGGAGATAGCTGTGGGCTCTCCCCAGGGCGTGAGGACACCAAATTTGACTTCTCTGACCTTCTCATTCTCTTCACTCCACACACCCTGTGCCCCGAGAAAGCTCATGGATGCCTGTGACTTCAGCCACCATCTCTCAATTCAGGGCTTCCAAATCTTTACCTCTAGCCAGATGGCTCTGCTTGCCCATAAACAGAACTGCCTATGGGAGGTCTTTATCGGAACAAGCTGTAGGCACTTCGAACTCAACATTTCTAAAACCAAACTCCATCTTCCTGCTCTTCTTCCTGTGTACCTTGTCTCAGCAAGTGGCACTGCCACCTACCCAGTCCTTCCGGCCAGAAACGTGCAAGCGTTCTTGACTTCTGATCTCTTTTTTCCGGTCTAGCCACACCTAGGCAACTCCCAAGTCCAGGAGCACCTGAATGGCGTTTATGTTTCTCTGCTGCTCTAACTTTAATCCCACGGCAGCTGGAACATCTTCCTAAAATATCAATCCAATCTTGTCACCCTTCTACTTAAAAACTTTCTGATGGCTTTCCATGAGGGCCAAATTGAAGTTCCTTTTTTTTTTTTTTTAAAGATTTTATTTTCTTATTTGACAGAGAGAGAGATCACAAGTAGGCAAAGAGGCAGACAGAGAGAGGGGGGGAAACAGGCTCCCTGCCGAGCAGAGAGCCTGATCCAGGGCTCGATCCCAGGACCCTGGGATCATGACCTGAGCCGAAGACAGAGGCCTAACCCACTCAGCCACCCAGGTGCCCCTCATGTCTTTATTTATTCAGAACTCTTATGTCCTTAAATAGTGATTGCATCTTTCCCCTGAAGGTCTAGTTCATTCTTTGATGGGTTAACTCTTAGATACTTTATAATTTTGATTGTTACTGCAACCAAATAATATAATTTTTATTATTTATTATTATTATATTTTCCAGTTTCTTCAGGCTGCTTGGAGGAACAGTGTTTATTAGTATGTTGTTCTTATTACCAGCAAACTTGCTGGGCCCTTATTGGTTCTAATAATTTGCATATTGATTTTGTATAGTTTCTATCTTAACATTCTTTTTTCTATAAGTAATAGTAGTTTTGTCTTTTTCTTTCTTTCTCTTTCTACTTTTTCCTCTTTTCAGGATGCCTGGGTGGCTCAGATGGTTAAGCATCTGGCTTTGGCTCAGGTCATGAACCCAAGGTCCTGGAATCAAGTTCTGCATTGGGCTCCTTGCTCAGTAGGGAACCTGCTCCTCCCTCTGCCTGTTGCTCCCCTTGCTTGTACACACACACTCTCTCTCTCTCTCTCTTTTAAAGATTTTATCTATTTGACAGAGAGAGAGAGAGATTACAAGTAGGTGGAGAGGCAGGCAGAGAGAGAGGGAGAAGCAGGCGCCCTGCCCAACGTGGGGCTCAATCCCAGGACCCTGGGATCATGACCCGAGCTGAAGGAAGAGGTTTCAACCCACTGAGCCACCAAGGTGCCCCACTCACTCTCTTTCTCACTCTCACAAATGAATAAAAATCTTAAAAAAAAAAAAAAAGAAAGAAAGAAACACCTGTACTTTTTCCTCTTTTCAAATACTATGTTGAACATTATTAGAATGTAATGGGAATCCTTTCTAATTATTGAGTTCTTCAATAAGTATAACCTCATTTTCCAGATAAAAACCTAGATTCAACTGCCATATGACAACACTCATTGGGCCTGGGGCGGGGCAGGGGGTGGTGGAAATAGTTCCCCCTAATCCCAAGGAGCCAGCATAGTGCTGAGCCCATAGCTCTAATACACACTTGACGTGCTTCTAGCCCGCCACATATCCATCCATCCATCCAGTTAAGCTGAGCTCCTCCCATTTGCCCGGCAGTGAACAAGACAGACCTGGAGATAGGCCTTAAGCAAAGTAATTATGATAAAATGTGTGTTATGAGTGTTTGGACAGGCAGTCAGAGAAGGCCTATTTTACCAAGATGTTTAAATAGAAACAGGATGGGGGCACCTGGATGGTTCAGTCGGGGGAGCATCCAACCTTGTGATTTTGACTCAGATCATGATCCCATGGGTCAAGGGAAGAAGGCCCACATCAGGCTCGGTGCTCAGCGGGGGTCTGCTTGAGGTTCTCTTCCTTCCCCCTCTGCCCCTTCCCCCACTCACTCACACTCCCCCTCTCTCAAATAAGTAAATCTTTTAAAAAACCAGAAACATGATGGGTAACTAGCCATTAACTAGGGCAGGAGGAAGAGGAAAGAGTGTTTCTGGCAAAGATAATGGCTTGTGGGAAGGCCTGGGATCTCAAGTGTGGTGTGTTGGAGATGAGGAGAGAGCCTGGGAGGAATGACGACGCTGATGAGGAGCTAGGGCCTTGCAGACTATCTCAAGGAACTTCAGTTTGGGGGCACCTGGGTGGCTCAGTGGGTTAAAGCCTCTGCCTTCGCTCAGGTCATGATCCCAGGGTCCTGGGATCGAGCTCTGCACCGGGCTCTCTGCTTGGCGGAGAGCCTGCTTCCTCCTTTCTGCCTGCCTCTCTGCCTACTTGTGATCTCTGTCTGTCAAATAAATAAATAAAATCTTTAAAAAAAAAATATGTCCTACCAGAAGTTTCCTCTGTCTCAGCATGAGGCCACTCCATCCTTTTACTTAACCAGCCAAAACTTTGGAGGAATCATGTTCTAATCTCTCTTTCTTTTTTTTTTTTTTAAGACCCAGGACCCTGAGATCATGACCTGAGCCGAAGGCAGCGGCTTAACTCACTGAGCCACCCAGGTGCCCCTAATCTCTCTTTCTTACACTATGCCTTCTCTGCCACCACCCTGACCCTCCAGCCTACCACCAGCTCTTGTCTGGATTACAGTAGTAGCCTAGTCTACTGGCTTCTTATCTCCACATTCAACACATCAGCCACAGTGATATAGATCATGCAGGATCAGTTACATAATTTGCAGGGCCCAGTGCAAAATGAAGGGTTCTTTGTTCAAAAATTAAAAATCTGGGGTGCCTGGGTGGCTCAGTGGGTTAAGGCCTCTGCCTTCGGCTCAGGTCGTGGTCCTGGGGTCGAGCCCCACATCAGGCTCTCTGCTCAGCGGGAAGCCTGCTTCCCTCTCTCTCTCTGCTGCCTTTCTTGCCTACTTGTGATCTCTGTCAAATAAATAAATAAAATCTTTAAAAAAATTAAAAAATTAAAAATCTTAAGACACTGAAAGCAGAGCATCAAACCAAGTACCAGCCACCTATGCAACTACACGGGTCACACCCTCGGGAATCATTGTCACTCCTTTGCTCAGAACCTTTCAACCATGCTACAACTTATTCAAAGTCAACCCTACAGTCCTTAAAGTAGCACATGGGCTCTTCCAGATCTTTGTTCCACACCCTGTGAACTGCTCTCTGTATTTGACTTTGATACAGCTTCACTGGTCTCTTTCCTGTGCCTCAAACACGCCAGGAATATTGCCTCCTTAGAACTTTTGTCCTGAGTATTTCTTCTGCCTGAGAAACTTTTCTTCTAAATATCCTTTTGGCTCACTGTCTTACCTTTTTCAACCCTCTGCTCCAATATTATGTTCTCAAGAAAGCCCAACCTGATGACCCTACTTAAAACTGTGGCTGCCACCACCTCAACCCACAGCCACTACCATTTCCGAGCCCTCTTACTGTGTCCTTTTTCCCCATCTTAGTTGTCACTTTATACCATACTATATATTTTTTATGTGGATTGTCCGTCTGCCTCCAGTAGAATGTAAGCTTCTACTTACATTCTTGTCTGTTTCACTCATTATGTATTACAGTGTCTAGAACATCGCCTGGCAAATTGGAGGTGCTCAATAAATATTTCTTACTCAGGGGCGCCTGGGTGGCTCCGTGGGTTAAAGCCTTTGCCTTCAGCTCAAGTCATGATCCCAGGGTCCTGGGATCTTGCCCCACATCGGGCTCTCTGCTCAGCAGGGAGTTTGCTCCCCCCCCACCCCACCTTTCTCTCTGCCTGCTTGTGATCTCTAATAAATAAATAAAAATCTTTAAATATTTCTTACTCAACAAAAACTTTGGAATTCATTAGCATTACTTAAGGAGGCAGAGAGCTGGAGACAATATAAGTCTTCATTAGCAAGGAGAACTAAAATGCAAAATGTAGTATACACAGATGGTAGAATACCACCCAGCCATCAGAAATAAGGAACCACATCTTCATTCAGCAACCAGAATGGCTCTCAAAAACATGCGAGTAGACAGGGGCACCTGGATGGCTCAGTTGGTTAAGCGATGGCCTTCAGCTCAGGTCATGATCCTGGAGTCCCAGTATCAAGTCCCACGTCAGGCACCCTGCTCAGCACAGAGTCTGCTTCTCCCTCTGACCCTCTTCCCTCTAGTGCTCTCTCTCTCTCAAATAAAATCTTAAAAAAAATAGTGCGAGTAGGCCAAGAAAAAAAAAAAAAAAGAGAATAAGCATTTATTAAATTAAGGTCATCTCTACACAGAAAATAACGTTAAATAGTTCTCAAATACTAAAGATATTAAAACAATTAGGGTAGATACAGGGGAGTGTGGGAGGTGACGGAAGGTGGGGTGAGGGCGTGGGGGGTGCACTGAAGGGGGACAATGGACTAATCCAAGCACCTTGCCCGAACAGATGGCAATAATGTACCACAAACTAGGAGGTGATACCTCCACTCTCTGCCCCTGAGGTCCCAAGAAAAGTCCTCTTTTTAAAAACTCTGACGGTCAACCATTCGTTCAGCAAATATTGAGCGCCTCTAGGTGTCAGCCAATGTACTAAGAGGGGGGCTACAGCCTGGAGCAAAACTGATAACTTTTTTAAAAAACAGAACAACGAGGGGAATGTGTGGTGTGCCAAATGGCGGTAGGCGCCATGGGAAAAGGGCCGCGGTGAGGCCTAGAAGGTTCTGGGACTGGGCGGACAGTGGGGCGGAGGTGGCAGGCGGCGGGCTGGCGAATGGATGCCCGGGTGGGACCCACTGCCCGCAGGGGGGGGTTCTCCGTAGAGGCCGCCTTGCCCGAGGTGGGGTGGGGTGGGGCGGGAAGGGGGCGCGGGCTCAGCGGAGGGGCGAGGGCCCACGAAACCACAGCGGGCTCCAGGTTGGCCCGCGGGACCAGAGGTGGGGGGCCTGGGGGCGGGGCGGGAGGGGCCGGGGGCGAGCGCCCCCGCGCCCCGCGAGGACACCCTAGCCGCCCGCCGCGCCCCTCCCCCACGTCCCGGGGCACTCACGGTTCTGCTCCGCCGGGGGCAGGTGAGCGGTGGTGAAGGCCAGAAAGGACTCATTGCCCATGTCCCAGTCCAGCAAGCCCGGGACCTGGCCATGGAGGCTGGCCCAGAGGTCGTGGTGTTGGAGTTTCAGGTCCACCTTCAGAGAGAGGAGAGGTCGCCCGGCAGGGGGTGGGATACTGGAGACACTGAGGCTGAGGCCTCGCCCCACTTCCTCAAAGCCCGGGCTCGGATCCGGTTAGTTGGCGCCGGCTCAGGTGTGGAGAGTCCTCAATTTGACGCCTTTAATCGCCTCTGGCCTGCACCCGCTGCTCTCTGCGACCTCACTCTTCAACCCCTACACTTTCGTTTGGGGGCTTGGGGGTCCTGAAGGGAGGGATCCCGGGCCGTCTTCCCGCTCTGCATTTGCACGGAGCTCTTCCTGTGTTTGGTTAAGTTTCCCTACCACCACCCCTGATGAACCATCCCGGCATCGCATCAATAGTTACTTTTAGAGGTTCTGATAGATTCTGCGGCTTATCCAAGATCTCACCCATAATACTTGGTGGAGATAGGATTGGAAGGTGGGGTTTTCTGGGGGGGGGAGGGGGTTGAGATTTCATTTAGGGGCGCCTGGGTGGCTTAGAGGTTAAGGATGTGCCTTTGGCTTGGGTCATGATCCCAGGGTCCTGGGACCACGGGCTCCCTGACCAGCCGGGAGTCTATTTCTCCCCCTACTTCTCCCCTCCCTGCCCTACTCCACCCCTGTGCTCGCGTGCTCTCTCTCTCTCAAATAAATAAGATCTTTTAAAAAATAAATTAAAAAATAAAGATTTTATTTATTTGTCAGAGAGAAAGAGAGCACAAGCAGGAGGAGCTGCAGGCAGAGGAAGAAGCAGGCTCTCTGCTGAGCAAGGAGCCCCATGCGGGACACCATCTCAGGAGCCTGGGATCATGACCTGAGCTGAAAACCGACTGAGTCACCCAGGAGTCCCAGGAGGGTGTTTTGTTTTGTTGGTTTTAAAAGATTTTATTTATTTGAGAGAGAGAGAGAAGAAGAGAGAGAGAGAGCGAGAGCGAGAGCGAGAGCACACAGGGTGTGGGGATCGGGACAGAGGGAGCAGCACACTCCCTGCAGAGCAGGGAGCCCAAGGCAGGACTCCATCCCAGGATCCTGACTGGGATGCCAAATGGGACCCCTGGGATCATGACTTGAGCTGAAGGCAGTCGCTTAACTGACTGAACCACCCAGGTGCCCTAAAATTTGGTTTTTAATCATTTCAAATTTACAGAAAAATCCCAAGAACAGTATAAAAATTCTTGTATATCTGAATCCTATAATCCACTAATGACACCAAGTATTAACATTTTATCACATTTTAATTTTTCTCTCTGTAAAAAAGACATCTATTGTTATTTTTCTGAACGAAGGGTAATTTGCAGACATAATGCCCTTAGCCATAAATACTTCATTAGTTATTTCCTAAAAACAGGGATATTGGCATATATAACCAGAAAGCCCGAAATGAGACCATTATCAAAATCAGAAAACTTAACATTGAGTCAATACTATATTTAACATACAGATGCTATTCAAATTTCACTAATTGTCCCAATGACGTCCTTTATATAAGTTTGCACCCTGGTCTAGGATCCGGTTCAGGCTCACGCAGTGCATTTCATCTTCAAGTCTTTTGTCCTCCTTTCATCCCAAGCAGTTTCTCAGCCTTTTAAATCTTTCATAACATTGACATTTTGGGAAGAGTATAGGACATTTATTTTGTAGAATGTCCCTTAGTTTAGGTCTGTCTGATGTCTGCTCATAATTAGAATTGTGCATTTGGGGCAAGAATATCACACGAGAGAGGTTGCCTCCTTCTCAGTAACTCACACCAAGAGGCACACTATGTCAGTGTGTCTCATTATTAGTGATGTTAACTTCAGCCACTTGGTTTAGTGGTAGCCACCAGGTTTCTTTTTTTTATTATTATTTTTAAAGATTTTATTTATTTATTTGACAGAGAGAGATCACAAGTAGGCAGAGAGAGAGAGAGAGAGAGGAGGAAGCAGGCTCCCTGCTGAGCAGAGAGCCCAATGCGGGACTTGATCCCAGGACCCTGAGATCATGACCTGAGCCGAAAGCAGTGGCTTTAACCCACTGAGCCACCCAGGTACCTGCCACCAGGTTTCTTGAGGGTAGTTATCCTCTCTCTCTCTCTCTCTCTCGTAATTAGTAAGTAATTTGTGGGGAGATACTTTGATCTAGAATCCTGTTCCTTAGGATGCCTGGCTGGCTCAGTCAGTGGAGCATGTGACTCTTGATCTCAGGGTTGTGAGTTCGAGCCCCACCTTGGGTGGAGGGATTACTTAAATAAATAAATTTTATTTAAAATAAATAAATAAGGGCACCTGGGTGGCTCAGAGGGCTGGGCGTCTGCCTTCAGCTCTGGTCATGATCCCAGGGTCCTGGGGTCTAGTCCCATGTTGGGCTCCCTGCTCAGCAGGGAGCCTGCTTCTCCCCCTCCTTCTGCTGCTCCTCCTGCTTGTGCTCTCTCGCTTTATCAGGTAAATAAATAACATCTTTAAAAAAATAAAAAATAAAATCTTGCTCTTGAAAAAAATTAAAAAAAAAACCACGAAAAAAACCCTAGTCCTCACCAAGCTTAGGCCCATTAATTCTAGTATCCATTTATGATCCTTGCCTGAATCAATCATTACTATGATGGGTGTAAAATCATTATTTCTCTAAATCTATCATTCCTTTCCCATTTATTTAACTGACAATCTATTGTAAGGAAGAGCTTTTCTGTATCTCATATATATTTTTTAAGATTTATTTATTTATTTTGAGAAAGAGAGAGAGATCACAAGTGGGAGAGGCAGGAAGAGGAGAGAGAAGCCCAAGCAGATTCCCTGCTGAACGAAGAGGCTGATACAGAGCTTGATTCCAGGACCATGAGATCCTGACCAGAGCTGAAACCAAGAGTTGGAGGCTTAATCAACTCTATCACCTGGGTGTCCCTATTTTTTAAAAATATTTTATTTTATTTTTTTAATATTTTATTTATTTGAGAGAGAGAGAGAGAGAGAGAGAGAGAGCATGAGTTGGGAGGAAGGGGAGAGGGAGAGGGAGAAGCAGACTCCCTGCTGAGCAGGGGGCCAGCTAGTGCAAGGCTCGGTCCTAGGACCCTAAGACCATGACCTGAGCTGAAGGCAGATGCTTAATGAACTGAGCAACCCAGGCACCCCTATTTATTTATTTTTTTAACTCCAAGAGGTAGAGGTTTTATTTTTAAGTAACTTCTACACCCAATATGGGGCTTGAACTTAAAACCTTGAGGTCAAGAGTTGCATGCTCCCCCAGCTGAGCCAGCCAGGTGTCCCCTTATCTCATACTTGTTTGTTTATTGTCTGTATGGACCCAAAGGATTCTTAGAGTGGATTATTTGTAATTATTAATTATAACAACTTATTGGGGTGCCTGGGTGGGTCAGTGGGTTAAGCCTCTGCCTTCAGCCCAGGTAATGATCTCAGAGTCCTGGGATCAAGCTCCGCATTGGGCTCTCTGCTCAGTGGGGATACTGCTTCCCCCTCACCCTGCCTGCCTCTCTGCCTACTTGTGATCTCTGTCAAATAAATAAATAAAATCTTTTTTTTTTTTAAAGATTTTATTTATTTATTTGAGAGAGAGAGTGTGAGAGAGAGCATGAGCGAGGAGAAGGTCAGAGAGTGAAGCAGACTCCCCATGGAGCTGGGAGCCTGATGTGGGACTCGATCCCGGGACTCCAGGATCACGCCCTGAGCCGAAGGCAGTCGTCCAACCAACTGCGCCACCCAGGCGTCCCAAATAAAATCTTTTAAAAAAATTTTTTAAATTAAAAAAATTTTAATTAAATTTTAAATTAAATTTTTTTAAATTAAAAAATTTTTAAATTTTAAAAAAATTTAAAAATTTAAAATATTAAATTTTTAAATAAAATATTATAAAATAAAATTTTAAAATATTATAATAAGTTGTTTAAAAGTTTTAACTATAAAATTCTATAATTATAAAATTGTCCCAGATTTGGCCAGTGGGTGAACTAGCCCCCTTTGGTTCCTCTGTGCATCCTGGGTTCCCTATCAGAGCCTATGCACTCTCTACGCTGCCTGTGGCTTGTCTAATGGTCCAGAAACTTTGAGTACCTAGCATATGGTAGACCCTTGATAAATGTTGTTTCAACTAAAGTGAAAAGAACAGCTTCCCTTTTGAAAATTTGCTAAGACTCTACCTTTATTATCTCTAATAGTAATTCTAAGGCTAATTTCTCTAATTGTAAAAATAATTTGTGTTTGGTGTGCCTAGCTGGCTCAGTGGTAGAGCATGAGACGTTTGATCTTGGGTTGTGCGTTCAAACCTCATGTTGGTTGTGGAGACTACTTAAAAAAAATAAAATAAGAGGGAGGCACCTGGGTGGCTCCTCAGTTGGTGAAGCGTCTACCTTCATCTCAGGTCATGATCCCAGGGTCCCAGGATCAAGTCCTGCATTGGGCTCCCTGCTCAGCAGGGAGCCTGCTTCTCCCTCCTCCTGTCTGCTGCTCTCCTTGCTTGTGCTCACTCGCTCTCTCTCTCTGACAAATAAATACATTTAAAAATATTTTTTAAAAAATATGAAAAAAAAAAAAAAGATCACAGCATCCTGAGATCGAGCCCTGCATCAGGCTCCCTGCTCCACCAGGAGCCTACTTCTCCTTCTCCCACTGCCTGTTGCTCTACCTGCTTATTCTCTCTCTCTCTGCGTCAAATAAATAAATAAAATATTTTTTAAAAAACTAAATAAAGGGGGCATCTTGGTGGCACAGTGGGTTAAGCCTCTGCCTTTGGCTCAGATCATGATCCCAGGGTCCTGAGATCAAGCCCCACATCGGGCTCTGAGCAGAGAGCCTGCTTCTCTCTTTCCCTCTGCCTCTGCTCTGCCTACTTCTGCTTTCTCTCTATCTCTCTGTCAAATAAATAAATAAAATCTTTAAAAAAAAAAAAACTGAATAAGGGGTGCCTGGGTGGCTCAATGGGTTAAGCCTCTGCCTTCGGATCAGGTCTCGATCGCAGGGTCCTGGGATCGAGTCCCGCATCAGGCTCTCTGCTCAGCAGGGAGCCTGCTCCCTGCTTTCTCTCTGCCTGCTTCTGCCTGCTTGTGATCTCTGTGTGTCAAGTAAATAAATAAATAAAGACTGAATAAAAAGTTATTGTAATGCATCTACTTTTTAATAGGCTTTTTCAAATCAGTCTACCATTTAAGACGGTTTATCTGCCTGCTACTCCCCCTGCTTGTGCTCCCTCTCCCTCTCAAGTAAATAAAGTCTTTTTTAAAGATTTCATTCATTTATTTGACAGAGAGAGACACAGTGAGAGAGGGAACAAAAGCAGGGGAAGTGGGAGAGGTAGGCTCTCTACAGAGCAGGGAGCCGGATGTGGGACTTGATTCCAGAACCCTGGGGTGTGATCTAAGCCAAAGGCAGACATTTAGCCAACAGAGCCACCCAGGCACCCAACACTTACCACACTTTTTATTTAACTTATTTACTCGTTCGCATTTTTGGAAATCTGTTTTTTGCATTGAATTCCACATAAACCCCATGAAGGAGGAACAATGCCTTGCTACATTTTATTCCTAGCCCTTCTAGTAGTGCCTGGTGCATAATAAATGTTCAGTTAATGTTTGTTGAATGAATAAATACTGTTGTTCCTCTCTTCCATTGCCTTCGTCTCCCAGGCTCTTGGGTTGCTCTAGAAAGGGGTTGTTAAGGCCATTGTTCCAGCATCTTCTATGTTTGTTGTTTTTTATTGTTTTTACAATTTTTGGCGCTTTCCCAGTCCCCACCTTTTCTTCAAGGGACTGTACTTTCATTCATTCATTTGTTCACTTATTCAACAAGTATTTACTGAGTACCCACTATGCCCCCAACACTGTGAAGCACAGGTACTGCAGGCCCTTGGGAACAAAATGACTGCTCTTGGGAACATACAGTCTACTGGGAGAGACAATAGAATAACCACATAAACATAATTATAAACCAGAGTAATGCTATGAAAGACAGGATAGGGGAACCTAGTGAGGGGATGGAGGTCAGAGGCTTCCCTGGAGGTGGGTTACCTATGCAATCGGTGTGGGGTGGGGTTGGGGGCAGTCATAAGAGCAAGTCAGGCATATGGAATAGTCTGTGCAAAAGCCCTGAGGCAAGAAGGAGCACAGGATATTGGAGGGAACATGGTGAGAATGGAGGAGCTGTGAGGGGAAAGACTAGGGCTGGTCTTGAAGATCACCTTAAAGATCCTGGTACTTCCTCTGAGATCAATACAAAAATCACTGATCCTTACAAGGGACATGTATTGGAAAGGGGACCACTCCTGCTCTTTTCCCTCAGTGACCAGACTGTACCACTCTTGTCCTCTACCCAGGATTCTTCACTTCCGCTCCCTCCTCCTAGTCTCTCTTACCCTATTCTCCACTTCTCCCACCGCTCAGCGTCCTGTTCAGGGCCTCACCCAGGTGGCCCTCTTTGTCCCTAGTCAGAGCCTGTACTCCTTTCCCCACCACTTTCCTTTGCTCCCCCAACATCCCGAGACCCTCCGGCCTCCAGAGCCGTCCACACAGTGCACCACAAGCCGGCTGGGTTGCCTGCAGCCAAGCGGGGCAAAACCCACAGCCCAGGTGTGTTCTGAGAACCCTTGACTCCTGACTCCGAATCATCCAGGCCCCTTCCTGAGAGAAGCCGCTCTGGGTTGTGGGGCAGGGAGGGGATGGGGAGCACCTGCTGCCTGAGGAGGATTCTCTTCCCCCCAGGTGGAGCCCATAGAAGGGAAACACAGGGCAGATGTGGTGTCAGACTTTATTGAGGGGATTTCTGTCACTGACGAAAGGGTGAATTGTTGGGGGGGGATGAGATTAAAGAGGAGAAGTGGGAGGAGCATCAGTTCTGACAGGAGTGGGCCGAGGGGATTATAGGGAGTGGAGGGAGGGGAGGCACCAGGGACCTAGGGGAGGGCAGAGGGAGGAAAAGGCTCCAGTGAGAGGGGGCAGGGAGGAGAGGTGAAGGCCCCTTAGAAGCCATGGTTGAGGACTGGGAGCAGGTAGTCTTTTCAGCAGAGGAGGCGGGCACACAGGCTGGGGAAATGGACAGGGTCCCGGACCTCATAGAGGTCTGCTGCCTGGCGCTGGCCTCCTCACTTCCGGGCGCCCAGAGCCAACGCGATGATGAAGCCCACCACCAGCAGGAACATGGCGACAGACAGCAGCACTGTGATGACCACCATGCCCCCCGTCCGGGCCATTCCCAGCCCAATGGATTCCACCTTCCTTCCTGTCAGAAGAGGCAGGGGAGGCCTTGGTGGGCAGGAGGAGCCCCTGTCCCGACCTGAGGCTCTCTGGCTCACCCAGATTTCCTTCATCCATTTATTCAACCAACCAGTCAGCTGAGCCACACATTCATCACGTAAACGTTTATGAAGCATCTCCTGTGTTGGCCACTGAGGACACAGAAACTGATTGGACACGATCCCTACCCACAGAGAACATTTAGTTTATGAGATGAGTCGACAGGCAGTTAAAAGGCCAAGGGCTCAGGGCTAGGATACAGGTACACAAAGAAGCTAAGGGAGCCCAGGGAAGATTTGGAGAGCCCTGATTTACTTACGAGGAAGTGTGGACATTGGGATCTCTCTACTGGACTCAGTGGATGTCCCCTTCGTCACTAGGTAGGAAACGCTTTTGTGGAGGGGTTTGGGGGAGAGAGGAGAGACTCCTCAGTGATTATCTGGGATTTGGGAAGAGAGGGAGAGAGCCCAGGCCTCCCCCTTCCTAGCTGTGCCTTCCTCTAGGCTCTTGATCCCTTCAGCCGTATCCTTACTTTCTTACCCCAAGCTGACCAGATCCCTCCCCACCAGCAAATGTCAGGACCCATCTTCTCTCCCTGCACCCCCTCCCACAGGTGCCCTGGATCTGGGACCTACTAGTATTTGGTTCCTGGCACGAGGTCTGTCACCTGGTATGCGCTGAGCCGGGTGACTGTGAAGCTGGCCCCGCTGTCCACCACACTCACCAGCTCCCTGCGCCCACGGCATGGAGGCACCACGAAGCTAGATTTCACCACTGGGCAGCAAGTTGGGGGTGAAGTATGGAATATGAAATATGGGTGGTGAAATATGGGTGGCCCAGGAGAAGGGTTATAGGAAGGCAGGAGCTGGGGAAGGGGGGTGCAGATGGTGTCCTGGGTAGGGTCTCTGGGGATCAGAGGGCCACCCTGGGAGGGGGTAGCAAACCTTGGCTGTCATTGGCTCTCCGGACCATGAGTGTGGCATTGCCCCCTGTGAGGTGACAAGGGGGCAAGGCAACCAGCAGGCTCTCCGTTAGTGCCGGGGACAGCAGACCCGAGATGCTTGAGATGTTGAAGTTTTCTGGGGGGCCAAGAGGGAGTTCGAGCTGGGGCAACCAAACCCCTTCCCCACCATCAGATCGGGCCCTCACCCCTGGGTGCCATTTCTAAGGATGCAGACGCCTCCCCTTCCACTCTACCACGCGTTGGCAGAACACAGGCCTTTGCTCATCTGACCACCAGGTGGCAGGCTTGGGCTGCAGAAGCTGGGCCGTCCACCAGCGGCCAGGCTCTGATGCCAGTAGGGGGCGGCCACCAACCTTACCGGGATTCTTAGCCTGGGGCCCTTTCCCACACCTCTCTGCCTCACGGGTTTGGAAGAGGACCAGGAGTGTGCCCTGGGCTCAGTGACTGATGCCTGGTCACTGCCTTCACCGGCCCCCCACCCCCAACTGGCCAGACCAGCTCCTCTTCGAGGGCCCCGAAGGCACAGTGCCTCCTGCGCTGGACTCAGAGTCCCTCCCCACACCCCACCAGAGATGGCAGAGACCTGCAGCCCCCAGGGCCAGGACAGTCAGCAGAATCAGGATCAAGGGCCAGGTCTGGACGGGCAGCAGGGATGCCATAGCTGGGCCGGGAGCTAGAACAGGAGCTGGCTGGCTGTGGCTTCCAGAGGCAAGTGAGGCCAGGCCCCTGCGGTGGCTGATTTTGTCTTGGGGTGGGAGTGGCTGGAGGGGAATCCTGTCCAACCTGCCCTTTGGGCCCTATAGCCTCAGGGCAGGCCCCCCAGACAGGTTTTTCAGGACGGGGAGCCAGCTCTGAGGCCAGAAGTGGGGATGCCCTGGCTGGATCTTGCCGGCTTAGTCAGCTGCAGAGGGGCTGGGTTATTAAGATGGGGGTGGAAATCACCCCTTCCCCTAGAACTCCCACATGTTAGGGCCTGAGCATTCCTGCTTGCACGTGCCTCTGGAAGTGTGGCCTGTTGAGGATGACTCCCCACAGATGAGGGGAGCCTTCCAGAGGGGCAGCAAGTTCTGAGATTGTCCTGGTGTGCAAGAAGAGGAGATGAATGCTGAGGGGCCCCAGACAGGGCCCTGGACAAGCAAGGATGGGAGGGAAACTCAGGCTGGTAGTAGGGGATGGGGGGTTCCAATTCACGGAGGCCAGTAAGGCCCAGACACTGCTGTCTGGGGAGAAGCAGAGGGGTGTCCATGCCAGGGAGTGTGTGGGAGTCAAAGTCCTCTGAAGGGGCCAAGAGATGCTAGGGAAGACTTTTAGAGAAACAGGAGAGGGGGGCACCAGCCCTGTCCCGTAGAGAAGGGCAGTCAGCCTCAGTCGGCACCATTGTCAAACTGATGGAGAATGGAGGAGAGAGAGACCTGGCAGGAGAAAATAAAAAGACGCACAACCCCTCTGACTACATCCCCCACCCCTGGGCTCAACCAGACAGAAGTGAGAGAGGAGTTGTGGAAAGCAAGGAGAGAAGAGGAGAAAGTCCTCGCAATGGGCACAGGGCATGGGCCACCATACTTCTCATTCTGGCCACTGTGGGCTGTCCATGTCACTGGCTCTCTTTTGTAGGTGTGGAAACAGACTCAGAGGGAGACTTTGCTAGGAGGGGCCGAAAGCTACATCCCTGAAGGATGTCTGGACGCCATGAACCATTCTCTCTTCCCCAGTCCCAGAGAAGGGCCAGGGTCCTGTAAGGAAGTGAGGGGGGGGTTGCTATGTCCTTACTCCCATGATGGGAGGGGGAGCTTCAAAGCTGGAGTGCTAGCATGGGGTGACTGTGAGGCTAGAACTCATGGACCCAAACAGAGGGTAGGAGGCTCTCAGACCATCGCTGGTCCACATTTCCGGGGCTGATTTATCACTAAGGATCTCACTGAGAGGCAGGTTCTGATTCAGTGGGTCTGAGGTGAAGCCGGAAAGTCTACATTTCTAATAAGCTTCCAGGTAACGTCAACTGCCTCGTCTGAGAGGCCCAGACTTTGAATTACCACATGCTCTGTGCTGTGCCCCTTACACACACACACACACACACACACACAAGCAAGCAACGAATCCTCTTTGGAGGAGATAGGGGCAGATGTATTTTCCCCAGTCTCTCAGGACAGGCTGCCTTGGGGTGAGGAATTGAATTTTGTTTTTTCTGTGCCTTGGCTTTTGTCTGCCTACCACCATCCTACAAACCAAAAGAGGACTGTTTGCACATTGAGGAGAACTTTGGGGAGAGGGAACAAAGTAGGTGCTGGCACCCTAGGGGTGAGGGGATCTTCCTGGTGCTCTTGAAATCCCATCACTGACCTGGAAGGATGTGGAGCCTGGGGCTGGGGAAGTATCTCTTCCAGTCCCAAACCAGGAAGCAGAAAGGGGGGGGCAGGTTAAGTGCAGGCTGGGTTGTCTTGGGTCCACACCACAGTCCACACCCCATCTGAAATTAGGAGTGGGACAGAGTGGGGTAGGGCAGGGCAGAGCTCTGCCCGGATTTTAAAGGGCTAACAAGGCCCTGTGCCTTTAAGCCTTCCCTTTTCCCTCCAGCCCCCCTTCCCTACCCTGGCCCTCCCCAGGTTTCTGGAGGAACTGAGAGTTGCGTCTTCTCCCTGCCCTGCCGAGCTGCTCACTGGCTGCTCTGGAGGCTGTGCTTTGCGGTCTCCATGGAAACCATTAGTTGCTAAGCAACTGGAGCATCATCTGTGCTGAGCTCTCGCATCTAATTATCCCATCACAGCGGCCGAGAAGGGTTTGGGGAGCTGGAAGGAGGGGGAGGCCAAGCGCAGGAGCAAGAGGATAACTCTTTTAGCAAAGCAGATTCATTGACACGCTGAAGTCATTTAAAGCCACAGCACCCTGGGCCTCTAGGGGATGTCTTTGCAGTTTGGAGGAAAGGAACCAGGGCCACAAATGCCTGTGGGGTCTCTCTTTTGGACCCACACTCTCTAAGCTGTCTCCCCCTCGGACTCTTAATTCTAAACTCACTGAAGTTTCCTCTTCTGCCCCCTTCCTTCCACGTCCCATACCCAAGTCAACAAACATTCATGAAGTACCCGGAGTGTGTGAGGCACCAGGAACACACAGGCAAAATAAGTTTCTGCCTCCAGGGAGTTCTTGATCTCTCTATTTTGCCTGGACTAAAAGATCAGCTCTTAAAATTGACCTACTCTTGCTGAATTATAGTACTGTCTGTTCCCAAACTGTGGTAGTTCTATAGCCAGAGGCTCGCAGATCAGAACCCAGGTCTGTCTGGTATTTCGGCGGTTCTTATTCTATAATGCAGCTTTTCTGCCTTGCCAGTCCATTAGAAACATGTCCACTGAGGAGCCTGGGTGGCTCAGTTGGCTAAGCGTCTGCCTTCGGCTCAGGTCATGATGGGGTCCTGGGATGGAGCTCCCCCTACCCCGCACTGGGCTCCCTGCTGGTGGTGAACCTGCTTCTTCCTCTCCCTCTACCCCTCCCCATCACTCGTTCTCTCTCTCTCTCAAAATAAATAAAAACAATCTTTAAAAAAAAAAAAAAGAACCATGTCCACTTGACTCCATGGGCCTGTGAGCCTCTGATGGGGACTATTGTCTTCCTGTTGATAAGTGGTACCATGTGACTTTAGCTGAGTCATTTTGAACCTCAGTTTTCGCACCTATAAAATGGGAAGACTTAAAAAAAATGGGAAGACTTGTTCCTTTTCTGTCATCTAGCGAGATGTGACAGGTGTAAAAATGCTTTAAAATAAAGGTGTGGAAGGAATGTGGAGATTACTGTCACAATAGGCAGGAGCAGACTGGGGGAATCCTGGGGACTTGGACCAAGAAGCAAGATATGGTGTCGCTGAATATTGGTCTCATGGGAAGTGGCAGAGCCTCTATCCTTGAGATCTGAGGAAAAGGCTGAAAGAAAAAAATTTGTATCATGCAGGGTTGGAAGAGACCCAGATGCTCCTTTCTTTTTTCTTTCTTTCTTTTTCTTTTTTTTTTTTTTTAAGATTTTATTTATTTATTTCACAGACAGAGCTGACAAGTAGGCAGAGAGGCAGGCAGAGAAAGAGGGAAAAGTAGGCTCCCTGCCGAGCAGAGAGCCTGATGCGGGGCTTGGGGCTCAATCCCAGGACCCTGGAATTATGACCTGAGCTGAAGGCAGAGGCTTTAACCCACTGAGCCACCCAGGCACCCCTCCTTTATTTTTTCTAATGTTCCCTATGATGCAACCACTTACCCCAGCTCTTCCAGCTTTGTGACTTGGGCCATGTTACCTACTTAGGTACTCTGAGCTGCAGTTTCCTCTTCTGTAGAAAGGGTATAGAATCTGTCTCACTGAGATATTATGACCATCACTCAAGCTAATTTATTTAAGAGTACATAGCATGATATCTGGTTCAATAAATATTAATTTAAGTAATTCATCTTATCCTCTCCTTTAACCCTTACTGCAGATGAAAACTAGAAGCTCAGAGGCAATAAATGAGATTCCTGAGGTCCCAGAGCTAGTAGCTAATGAGGTGGCATACAAATTAGAATTTGGGGACATTTAGCTATCTCAGTTAGTAGAGCATACAACTCAGGGTCATGAGTTTAAGCCCCATATTGCGTGTGGAGACTTCTTAAAATAAATACAGTAATTAATTTTTAAAAAATCAGAAATCAGGGGTTCAGTCAGTTAACTGTCTGCCGTGGGCTCAGGTCATGATCTCAGGGTCAAGCCCTGCATTGGGCTCCCTGCTCAGCAGGAAGTCTGCTTCTCCCTCTCTGTCTGCCCCACCCCTTGTTCTCTGTCTGTCTTTCTCTCAAATACATAAATAAAATCTTTAAAAAAAAAAAAAAAGAAGAAGAAGAGGAACCCAGACACCAGAATTTGGATTTCCAACTGTGTCATTGATAGGGCAATGGTTGGGCAGGAAAGGTAGGCTGAGGAGGAAAGTGATGAGATATGGGCCAGCTGTACCTTGTACACCAAGCAAGCCCCCGGGGCCCCAGGCACACAGGAACTGCCTGTTCACTCGTGTTTCCATTTAGGAGGCATTTGTTGAACAAGTCCTCTGTGATGGGCTCCATGATAGATGAGATATGGAGAGGACAAGAAACCACTCCTGCTCTCAAGTTCCTAAGTTTTGGAGAATGAACCAGTTGAAATAAGCAGAAGGGGATATTCCAAAAAGGGAACAGCATATGAAAAGGCTCAGAGAAGTGAATTATCCCGACACCTTCAGGGAACTGTGAACAAATATATCTTGGCTAGAAAGAGGGATGCAAAAATGAGCAGGACAAGACCTCCAGCCACCAGCTGGGTCACTGGAGGCTTTGTATCCTGTGCTAAGAAGTTTGATTTTTTTTACCCTGAAGAAAACAGAGAGTCTTTAAAGAGTTTTAATTGTGGAATGAACATTTTGGGAACAGTGTGGGAAGGGATTGGCAGCGGTAATGGATCAGCACATTGGGTCAGGGTTAGTCTGTGTGGCCAGCAGAATCCAGCAGAAGCAATGATCACTTCTGAGGCTAGATCAGAGAAGGAATGCACCCTCCTCCTTGCTCTCTCCTGGATAACTCACTCTGGAGGATGTGGGAGCACTGCTATGGGGAGGTCCAGGTGACAAAGGATTGAGGCCTCCTGCCTGCATCCAGCATGGACCTGAGGTCTCCAGACAATAGCCGTGAGACTGAGCAAGCCTGGAAGCAGACCTCCAGCCCCAGCCGAGCCTTCAGATGACTGTGGCCCAGGCTGACATTTTTGCTGCAACTTCACAAGATACTCAGAATAATATTTGTTTTTACAAGCCGCCAATAGACAACTCACACAGATATCTTGGGAAATTCGATGAAAATGACATTTCCATAGTTGGGTGTATGAGTCTGGAGCACAGGACGGGGAGGGGGAGTTAAAGAGAGGGAAAGTGGGCAATGGTTGAAATTGTGGTGTGAGGGGGCACCTGGGTGGCTCAGTGGGTTAAGCCTCTGCCTTTGGATCAGGTCATGATCTCGGGGTCCTGGGATCAAGCTCCGCATTGGGCTCTCTGCATAGAGAGGAGCCTGCTTTCCCCTCTCTCTGCCTGCCTCTCTGCCTACTTGTGATCTCTGTCTGTCAAATAAATAAATAAATAAATATCTTTTAAAAAAATTTTGATGTGGGAAACTATCCTTGGGGAGACGAGTAGAAGGGAAGGAGAAAGCAGAAAAGAATAGGATACTGGGACACACAGCATCTGAAGGAGAGATGGATAGAGGGGAGCTGATGGAGGAGGAACAGGAACAAGGAGGAGAACCACAAGAGAGCAGGACATGGGGCTTGATCCCATAATCCTAAGATCCTGAGATCATGATCTGGCCAGAAACTAGAAACCCAGTGGGGATGCTTAACTGATAGGACCACCCAGATGCCCTACCTGTTATGTTTTTAAAGGTAAAGATGCAGGGCACCTGGGTGGCTCAGTGGGTTAAATCCTCAGCCTTTGGCTCAGGTCATGATCCCAGGGTGCTGGGATCAAGCCCCACATAGGGCTCTCTGCTCAGCAGGGAGCCTGCTTCCCTTCCTCTCTCTCTGCCTGCCTCTCTGCCTACTTGTGATCTCTGTCTGTCAAATAAATAAATAAATATCTTAAAAAAAAAAAAAGGTAAAGATGTAGAAGGGGAAGGGGTGTGACTGATGTAGAGACTTCTGGAGGAGGGAAAAATGGTGTTCAGATCAGAGGTGGAGGCATTAGCCTTTAGCCAGAGAATGACTCTCCCTCTCTCAACAGAGGGAAAAGATTGGGCAGCAATGCAGAGAAATTGTGGGGGAGAGGTGAGGGAGAAAGGGGGAGGGAGGGAGCAAATTAAGGTAGTTCCTTCCTGATGACCTCCACTCTCTCTGGGAAGTAGAAAACTCAATTGGGAGAAGGGTTTGGGGTCTGAGGAAGGATAAGAGTTTGAGTAGCTATTTATGGGGAGAGGAGGACATGGCTACCAAGGGCCTTGAAGAAGGCTGTCTGATGGTGGCGGCCCAGCTGAGCTTGGGGACCGCTCATTTTCAGGGGCGCTGGCTGCATTAGTCAGGGTTCTCTGGAGAAACAGAGCAGACAGGATGTGTACAGAGAGAGAGATTTATTTTAAGGAATTGGCTCATGTGATTGTGGAGGCTTGGCAAATCCACAATCTGAAGGGGGAGGCAGGCAGGCTGGAGACCCAGGAAAGAGTTGCAGTTGGAGTCCAAAGGTAGTCTGCTGGCTGAATTCCTTCTTTTTAGGGGAAGGGAGAGGGAAGGTCAGTCTTTGTTCTATAGGGCCTTCAACTGATTGGATGAGGCTCACCATACCATGGGGTAATCTGCCTTACCCAAAGTTCACTGATAGAAATATTCACTTCATCCAAAAACCATCTTCACAGAGCCATCCAAAATGATGTTTGACAAAATATCCAAGCATCCTGGCCCATTCAAGTTGACAGATAATACTAACCATCACACTGACCTTGACATTTTGGGAGCTTTTCAAATTACACAACAGCTTGAGTGCAGAGATGATACAACTGTCAGGGCAGACTGACTCAGAGTTCAGGTTTCCAAGGCACAGGAGGTATGGGGTGCTGGGAAGAGTAAAAGGCTGGAGACCAAGATGCAGGCAAGTTATGAGAAGGGGCGAAGGATGGGACGGGAAGGAATGCTGAAGAGTGAGGTCAAGGTCGAATAAAGATTCGAGAAGAGAGGAGGAACAGGGGAGTGCGGCCGGGACGGGACAGAGAGTGGCAGCCGTCCAGGTGGCCTCTGGGGAAAGAAAGCCAAGGTCTTCACCGCAGCTGGATGGAGCACAAATGTGTGAGGCCAACAGGATCTGCAGACCCCTTGTCTCCAGGAGCCAGGCAGGGAACAAAAGCAGTAAAACAAGGTGAGTGAAGTTGGGGCCAACTGGAGAGAGTACAGGGGCAGAAGCTCCGGTTCAAGGGGAAGCGTTGCCTTGAGGAAAGGGGGTGCCTAAGGCGGTTGTGCCTCCTCTTTTTTTTTTTTCAAGAGAGGCCAGACATCTGAATTTGTATGTAACATGGTCTTATTTTCAAATTCTAAACAAACGTATATTATAAAATGCACTTTGTGAGCCAAATGATAAACTTCCTTGAGGCCAGCTTCACCCCTGGGGGGCCCCATATCGTGTCATCTGGAACCCGGTGTTAGAACAGGAGTCGGTGGAGGTGCCTGGTGGCTCAGTTGGTTGGGCATCTGCCTTTGGCTCAGGTCGTGATCGTGGAGTCCTGTGATGGAGTCCTACCTTATCCCTGCTCATTGGGGAGTCTGCTTCCCCCTTTGCTCCCTGCTCATGCTCTCTCTCACTATCTCTCTCAAATAAATTTTAAAAATCTTTAAAAAAAAGAACAGGAGTAGGTGTTTTGCTAAGAGAGCAAGGAGGGAGACTGAGGTTGAAGGGCTAGAGGCTGGAGGGCTGTTAAGTACCCAGGAGTTCAGTGTCACACTTGGCCAGAGCCCCAGCAAGAAGGGCTTGTGATGGAAGGGGAGGGAGAGAAGGAACAGACAACAGGCCCAGAGAAGGAACCGCCTGGCAAAGGCCTGGCCCCTCAGGTTTTCCAGAGATGGTAAGGAGCCTCTGACAGGGTTGAAGCAGGAAAGTGGCAAAATGCAGTTTGGTTGGAGAAAGATTATTGCAGGAGAAGGTGGAGACTTGATTGTGGGGTAATTAAGCCTTAGGCCTGAAGGAGAGCTAATCCATCCAAGAAATAATGGTGGCTGAATTAACATGAATTAATTTATTCAATAAATGTTTATTAAATGCCTTTGCACCAGTCACTGCGCTAAGTACTGAGCATTCAGAGGTGAACATGATTGCTCTCCTGGAAATTATGGTATAATGGGAAATACTGAAGTCCGCTCTACTACACTGCAGCGGGAGTTCCGTAGAAAAAGTAATGCTAACAGTTACTTACGGAGTGTTTACCACATGTCAGGCACTGCGCTAAGTCTTTCATTTATTTCCTTGCTTAATCCTCATGGCAACCTCTGGAAGGGGGGTGGGTGGTACTGTTACTATCCTCATTGTATTAATGAGGAAACTAAGGTCGGAGACATTGAATGACCTGCCAGAGAGGCTCCTCATGGAAGGGGCAACTTCCAAGGGCTTGGGCAGTCCTGAGGGCTTCCTGGAGGAAGCAGTAATTAAGTGAAGCTCTGAAAGTTGAGTAGGAGTTCCCAAGGTGAAGGTGGAGGGAGGGAAGTGGGGAGAGGAGAGGTTGTTCTAGGGTAAGGGAGCTGCAAAGTCTCAAAGGACTGAAGGTTTAGAGTAGAATTTGGGGAATCATTGGAGAAGCAGCCAGGACGAGATGAAAAGCTTTGTAAGCCCCTTTAGAGAATTTTAATTTTTTTAAAAAAGAATTTTAATTTTTATCCTAAGGATAAAAAGAAGCTGTTGAAGGGTTTTAAACTGGAGAGTTTCATGATTAAATTTGTATCGTAAAGGGGCGCCTGGGTGGCTCAATGGGTTAAAGCCTCTGCCTTGGGCTCAGGTCATGATCCTGGGGTCCTGGGATCAGCACATCACATAGACTCTCTGCTCAGTGGGGAGCCTGCTTCCCTTCCTCTCTCTCTGCGTGCCTCTCTGCTTACTTGTGATCTCTGTTTGTCAAATAAATAAATAAAATCTTAAAAAAAATTTTGTATCGTAAAAAGATGGTTTTTGCTGCAATGGAGAGATGGCGTTGGACAAATAGCTGGGAGATATTTCAGCTGTCTCTTGACACACTGCTGAGATAAGATTCTGGGCAAAAAATGACCAAAGACGGAATTTTGGGGTGATGGTTTGATTGGGAGGTTCTACGGGGCAGGGTGGGGAGCAGAGCGAAGGATGCCTCCCAGGCCCTGGCTTGGCTGATGGTGGCACTGCCACTAGTTGCGGGGTGGGGGGCAGGACTTGTGGGGAGGGGTTGGAGAGCTGTCACTTCTGAACTCACTGAAGTGCCTGAGGGACACCCAGGAGAGGTGTGTGGAAGGTGGTTGGATGTGTGGTTGGAGCTCAAGAAGCCTGTGGGCACCCGTGTGGCAGCTTCGGCCTGAGAGAGGAGCGCCAGTCAGTGAGAAGACAAGAGCAAGGACAGAGCCTGGGGGCCCGCCATCATGGCCAAAGGGAAAGAGGAGACAGCAAGAGAGCCTGAGAAGCTCCCCTCAAAGGAAGAAGAGCCAGGAGGGTGTGGTATCCCAGGTACCGAAGAAGAATGCTCCTAGGGGCCATGCTCCACAGCAAACTGGTTCACAGGAATGGGAGAGATTTGAAACGTGCTCCTTGGCTTGGGCAAGTAAGAGTCATGGAGGTTGCTTCCCTCTGGGAGTGAAGGTGTGTGAGTGGGGGTGGCTGGCCAGGCAACATGGTGTTGAAGGACTGACAGTCTGGGTCTGGGATTCCATGAAGGGCTAAGAGACCAACAGCCTAGGGAGGGCAGGGGGAGGGTAGGAAGAGTCTCCTTCCCCCACTCCCTCCACCCCCACAGTTCCTTACCACTGGGTGCCCTTCCCGGTACTCTGTGGGAACCTATGGTGGGCTCAGGGAAGGAGGGCAGGAGGGGCTTCCTGGGATATTGGTGGAGTGTGGAGAAGGGGTGAAGGGAAGCAGAAGTGAGCTGGTCTGGGGCAGCCTTCCCTTCAGGCCAGAGGAGGAAGGAGCTCTATCCCCTCCTCCCCCTCTGCAGGGGTGTGGGGCAGGGACCAGGAGCTCAAGCCCAGCATACAGGGGATCCAACAGAATCCTGCCCTGCAGGCCTCTTGGAGTCCAGCTACTGCTGACCCCTCTCCACTTCTGAAGGTCTGTGGCTGGAGCTCAAGCTAGTCCCCAGAGAGAACAGGGAGGTGTCTCAAGGTGGTTGCTAGGAGGAAAAGCAGGGCACAGGGGAAGGCCCCCCCCCCATCCTTAGGAATCCCACCCCA
The DNA here is from genome assembly GCF_020171115.1 of Neogale vison. NCBI lineage: Eukaryota > Metazoa > Chordata > Mammalia > Carnivora > Mustelidae > Neogale > Neogale vison. The sequence goes on along the minus strand of NC_058097.1, from coordinate 108,697,399 downwards.
CCCTCTGGCAGGGAGGGGTGGTCTTGGCACTGCTACCCAAGGTCGCAGCCCCCTGAACTCTGCCTTCTCCCATCTCCTTAGGCCCTGTTTGATATGCACATCAGATCCGTGCCCTTTACAAAACTGTTATTTGTACAGAAGCCCGAGGGAGGGGGAGGGAGACCGCGTCCCCCCCACAGCCACTCCCACTTGCAGGGACCTGCCCCCAGTCACACTAGCTCACCAGCTCAGAGGCTGCAAAGCCTGAGCGCTCCCCACTCGGCCTTGCTGGAAGTTTCTCCTCAGCTCTGCCGGAAACGCCTGCCTCAGAGCTTCCCCTCACCCCGACCAGCCTCTCCCCCTCAGCCGGTCCTCCCCACTCCCCTATCCCTGAGCTCAGCGCTCCCCTGCGCCTCCCACTTCGCCTAGAGCTCTGCAGGCGGCTGGGCTGTGGCACATTTGCCTCCAGTGTCCCCAGTCCTCTATCTCCAAGAGCAGAGCGAGAGCCTTGAACTGGTCTCCCAGGCCCTCCCATCCTGCCCACCCTGTTCCAAGAGTGCCGGACCGCTGGGCTGCGGGGCGTGGGAAGCGGGGCCGTGGAAGGTAGCAGGCCAGGGACAAGGAGGGCAGTAGATGGCTTTGAAGGCCAGCTCGGGCTGCTACTTTCCAGCTTGGGTTGGGACCCTGACCTCAGTTTCCTGGCTGCCCACAGAGGCAGTACCCCGCCTCGGGGGCTGTGGTGAGGCTGTAAGGGTCCAGGCCTGAGGTGCCCAGCACTGTGCCTGACACACAGTAGGTTCTTACCACAAGTCCCCTCCCCTCTCTTCACTGGGGTTGGGGAGGAGGCCTCTGAGGAAGAGGTTGGAGGACAGAAACTAGGCTGGACGAGAGAGCTGTGTGGGAGCGAGTAAGGCACGCTGGGGGTGGGGTACAGATCTGTTCTGTGTCAGCCCAGGGTGGAGAGGAGCGGAGAAAGTGCCAGAGCCCCAGCCCCTCCCAGGCTTCTGTTCTCTCTGCACTCCTAGGACTGGCCTTGGGGAGCCCTCTGGGAAAGGCTGTCCTCAAGACAAGGGGAGGGCTGTGGGGGGTGGGCCTGGTGTGGGGACACTGCCTCTGGGTCTTGAACGACCCCCTCCCCACTCCCCCAACTCATAATCCGATTTCTATTCCTACTCCCTCCTCTGGACCCGTCACCATGGCAACAGTTTTCTCAGTTGCACTTCATCAGTTTCTCGGCAAATCTTTTTTTTCTGCCCCCTCCTTCAGTCTCTCTTTTTCTCCTCCATCAGCCTGCATTTCCACATACTCATGGTGATCACTTTGCTCTTTATGGCAGCCCCCCACTTTTCTGTTCTTCTCTGGCTCTCCATTTGTCCCCAACCGCTTCTGTCCAGATCTCTCTTTCTACACCTCCCCTCCCAACTCTCCCTTTTCAAGCCCCTGACTATAGCAACAAGCCAGAGTCCATTGGCTAGACAGGCACTTGTGTCCCTCTGTTTTCAGGGCCCAGGAACAGAGAGTCCTGGAGGGACAGGGTTTGGGTCCCAGTGGGCGCTGGGCTGAGGCCTGTGATGTCAAGGTGAACCTAAGTTCATGTTCATCTGTCCTGCTCTGACCAAGCGGCCTGGAATGGTATGGAGGGAAAACCCTCTTGGACATTTTCTCTTCTAGTCCTAAGTCAAAATCAGGGTGGCTCTGGGGTGTCCTGGAGGGTACTATGCTTGGCTGGCTTCCCACCTCATCCTCAGAGACCAGACCCAAGGCCTATACAGCTACCCCCACCAGGGTGCTTCCCAACACCTGTCTCTCAGACTTCGGCTCCCCACATTTCTACTCAGATCTGTCCACCTGCTCATTGCTGGGATGTCCCACTGTCCCGCCTACTTCTACCACTCTAAACATGAGCCTTCTGCCCTAATCCATCCCCTCTCTGGGTGTTTCCCCGTTGCTGTCTCTTCTGTCATTCTCCACATCATCCAAGATGAATCAATTTCTCCTTCTGAAATATTGTCCACCTCTGCTTCTAGCCCTCTACCATTTTGTAGATGTTGCCCTGGACCAAGCATCCAGCAAGTTAATTTGGGCCTCACTCGAGGCTCACTTCACACTTGGGCTTTTTTCTCAGGTCTCTCATAAATGTAGTCTCCCCTCAGAAACTAAACCTGTCCTAAACATGACTTTCTTCTCTTCGCCTTCCTTCCTCTGCTTTCTTCTTCTTAATTTGTTGAAAGCCTATTAGATATGCAGTTTTTCGTAAATATCATCTCATTTAATTGCCACATTAATCTATAGAGTAGGTATTATCCTGTTCAACAGGAGAAGAAACTGATGTCCTAACTGGTTAAAGTAATTTTTTAAAAAAATATTTATTTATTTGACAGACAGAGATCACAAGCAAGCAGAGAGGGAGGAGGAAGCAGGCTCCTCGAGGAGCAGAGAGCCTGATGCAGGGCTCCATCCCAGGACCCTGAGATCATGACCTGAGCCAAAGGCAGAGGCTTTAGCCCATTGAGCCACCCAGGCACCCCTGGTTAAAGTAATTTGCTCAAAGTTCTGTAACTAGAAGGCAACAGAGCTAGGACTCAAAATTGGATCTGTAGAGTTCCAAAGTCAGTGCTTTGTTTTATTTTTTTGCTATATCAGCCTGCTTCTAGAAGACTCTTATACTCAAAAACCTTTTGAATTTTCTTATTCTTCCTTTAGGCTTTTGAGGCTCATGATGATATGACACCACCCCACCTATAAAACCAGGTGTCTTCTTGGCTCTCAATGTGTATCCACCAGGAGAACATTTGTGTGTTTTAGGGTTTTGCCTTCATCTCTCTCGTGTTAAATATTTTTATTATTATCTTACATGAAAATACAGTATCATGTTTCACACATATAAGCCTAGAGAGATAGCAAACACTTTGAAGAAGAAGAAAAGTATCCCCAAGTCATCTCTACCCATAGAATGTCAGGCCAACTTAACAAGAGGAGATGATCAGAGGTCTGTGTAAGACCTCAGCAATGTGGGTGCCTGGGTGGCTCAGTGGGTTAAGCTGCTGCCTTCGGCTCAGGTCATGATCTCAGGGTCCTGGGATCAAGTCGCGCATCGGGCTCTCTGCTCAGCAGGGAGCCTGCTTCCTCCTCTCTCTGCCTGCCTCTCTGCCTACTTGTGATCTCTCTCTGTCAAATAAATAAAATCTTTAAAAAAAAAAAAAAGACTTCAGCAATGTATAATGGACCAGACATGGTTCAGAAGCGGTTCAGGTGGGGGGTGGGGGAAGCAGCAATTCAGGTGAAACAGAATCACAGAATCGAGGGGTTTAGTAAGTTCAGTCCAAGTCATCAGCATAATATGGTTGCCAAGGGTAAATTCAATTTTAGGCCATATTAATAGAGATATACTATTTGGAATAAAGGAGAGGATTGATAGTCCTGCTTTACTCTGAGTTGGCAAGGTATCAGTCATCATGGTAGTGGCTGTTTAGTGAGCTGGGAACGTTGAGGCTGGAGGGGAGGAGTCAGGACTCATTAAAGCTCAAATTGTGAAGGGGAGGAAGAATTAGACTCACATCATGTGACACACTGCTTACCAGGGGCCGTGAAGGTAGGGCCTGATTGGGGATGGTGGGGAACCTGAACCAGGTAGTTGGGTCTTTGTTGAGGCCCCTTCCCACCAAGATCTGTGATTCCTCCTGCTTTTGTCCTTTTTGTACCCCTCACCAAACCTTCGTGCTCCCCTGGACCTGAGGTCAGTCTCCTCTTTCTCCACAGGGCTCCCTGAGGATGCCACCTCCACTGATTACATCAAGTCCACATCTTTTCATTATTTAGCATCTTTCATTGTGTTTAACTGTCACTACCTTATGAGCTCCTTGAGGGCAGTGAAACATGATACTGTATTTTCATATAAGATAGTAAGAAAAATTTTTAACAAGATGGAGATGAAGACAAAACCCTAAAACACACCAATGTTCTCCTGGTCAATACGCGGGATCCAAACTTGCTCATCACTGACTGTTCTCAGCCTCCCTCATCTCCCCTCCCCTCACCCCCAAGATAATTTTATCCCTCACCTGTTGTGGGAAATCTTGTCTCGGCCTGCTCAGTTCCAGAGCTTTTGTGATGCAGAACTGGGAGCCGAGCAGGTGAGAGACAGGAGGCAGGAGCCAGGCAGCTTTCTTGTGGGTTAGGGAGAATCTGGGTAATGGGTGAAAGAAAAGGAAAATAATGAAGCCTGACAGGCTAAGCCAGTCCGTATGATAAGGGGATGAAAGCGGGCTAAGGGAGGCAGAGGAGCTGCGTGGACTACAGAGGACAGAACCTGGTGGAGAGTGAGTCAGCTGCCGCACGCTGTAGCAGACAGAAGAGGGAAAGGGAATTTTAACAAGTGGAGCCGTAGGTTACGAATTGGATCATCAGGAGCTACGAGTAAACTTTGGGATTCCTTTTTGAAATGATTTTTGGTGGTGGCAAATTATTTGGGTGGCAGGATCCCAGACTATATTCGGGTTTCATATTCTGCCTCTTTCCCGGGTTCCAGCATAGTGCCAGGGCATGGGCACCCCCAAGACGCAGGACTCCAGTCCCAGCAGATGGAGTGGACCTGGTCCCAAGGCCATGAGATTCTGCCAAGAAGACTGGAATGTTAGGCTTTTTCTCTTACCTTCTCTTACCAAGAGGTTTGTCTTGGAAAGCCATCTCCTAATCTGGGGCTTCAAGAAGTGCCAAATGCCCAGCAGTTAGAAGCGGTTATAGGTTTCGAAAGACAGAGAACATGAGCCCCAGGCAAGTCCATCGGCTTGCTCAAAGTCACAGAGCAGGTCTGAGGTCTGAAGGTCTGAGGTCTGACTGGGACTAGGACTACGTTGGGCCCAGGGATTTGTCCACAATCCAGGGATGGCATTGTTCAACTGGGCCAGAGAGCCACCTGCTTATGAAGAGTGTCTTGATGAGAGAGAAAAGGGGGAGCCCCAGGAATCTGGGCAGCTGAGCCCCCCACCCTGTGTTCAGAGCCCTGATAAGACGGCCAAGCCTGCCTTCCCAGATCTCGTGGCCTTGCAGGAAAATGAGCCAGACACAGGAAGAAGTCCAATGGAAAGTTGGAAGCAAGCACTGCAGTGGTGTGGTGGGGAGGGTCTGGACTGGGAACCAGGAGGCCTGTGTACCACGGCCAGCCATCACCCACCAGCCACCATCCTACCACCACACTGGGCCTCAGTTTCCTCACCTGTTTGGTCTATTTTTTTAATTAATGAATTATTTTATTGGGGGGCAGGAGCAGAGGGAGAGGAAGAGAGCATCTTAAGCAGACTGCACTGAGCAGGGAGCTGACATGGGGCCCATCTCAGGACCCTGAGATCATGCCCTGAGCCTGAAAGCAGGAGGGGGAGGCTTAACCGACTGAGTCACCCAGGTGCCACGACCTGTGAATATTCTCTCAAGAACAAAAGCTCTCTAATGCCACTTATAAGAGCAAATTACTGCACTAACTAACGTATCGTGTTGAGTGCTTCATGCTCGCCCCTCCCAGCACAATCTCAGAAAGGCCCTTGCCCCTCAGTTAATGGCAGAAAATAAAATGTCCCCAGGACCCAGAACTGCCAGGCAAAGTGCACGGTGAAGGGTAGGTGACATGTGACTCTGGGTCCCAGCTTCCTGGTAGCCTCTCCAGGACTTCTAAAAGCCACCCTCCCTCTCCCCCTCCCCACGCCCACCCGAGCCCCTCTCTATCCACTAACCAAGCCTGCTTGTTTGTTATCTTCCCGATAAAGAGCCCAGAAGATAAACTCATCCAATCCTTTTGGTTTACATTTGAAAAAAATAAGGCCAGGAGGCAGGGTGTGACTAGGCCAGGGTCACACGTGACTAGGCCAAGGTCACATACTCTTGACTCTCAGGTCTGTCCTCTTTTTAGGTCTCGGGGAATTTCTTAGCAATGGATTATTGCTGTGGGTGGGGTGAGGGAGGTACCTGGCTGGCTCAGTCAGCACAACATGCGACTCTTGATTTCGGGGTTGTGGGTTTGAGCCCCATGTTGGGTGTAGAGATTACTTTAAAAAAATCTCTAAAAAATAAAAAAAAAAAAGGAATGGGTTGTTTGGGAAGACAGCCTTAGAGATCCCTCCCTCCTCCCTCGTAACATCTGGTGAGATTCCTTGCTGGGATCCTGGTCTATCTTTAGGCCTCCAGGGATATGTACTGTCTGCCCAGACAGAACCTTAGGCTCACCTTAGGCGGCCGTAAGTCTCAGCTCAGATGTTGCTCCCTGAGTTTGTAGGAGACTTTTCAGGCTCCCAACTGCAGGATAAGGGTCTTTCTCAAGTGCTCCCCAAGGCTTCATGATACTGAATTGAGATCACTTGTTCGCTTGTCTGTCCCCACCTAGACTGCAGGCTCTGAGGGCAAGGACCACATCTGTCTTGTTCACCGACATATACCTACTGTCTGGTCCAGTGCCCGGTGCATAGCAGGTCTTCAAAAATAGTTTTTGAATGAATAAGTAGATGGGGTTGGTCAGAGGAGGATTCCAGGAGGAAAAAAAGGCAAATATTGATGCAGGTGTCAAAGCCTTAAAGGAGGACAGAATTGTCCGTATTTGGGTGAACTGGCCACAGAAGAGGGAAGTCTTAGATGCTTAACGGGAAATGGGGAGAGGGTGGGAAGTAAGGCAACTGGAAGGAAAAACAAAGGAAGGAGGGAAGGAAGTCTGCAAGGGCACGGCCTTCAGTAACCTGGAAGGGCTTCTGGGTGGAGGGGAGGAAGGGTCTCAGCTCTGAGGGGGAGAAAAGGAAGTGGTTTCGATCACCTAAAATCCCTCAAGCGGGGTACTTTTATGAGGAGAAACCCAGAGGGCAGCTTGGCTGGAGGAGAGGGCAGCTGGAGTGCAGCAGGCTAGCTGGTGGAAGCTTTGAATGTAGGTTTGAATTTGATGCTGGGGTCTGGAAGGAATAGGCGTTCTGGGAAGGCTGGGGGCACAGAAAGAAACAGGTGAGGAGCAGCTTCCTTCGACTGACCCCCTCTGTTAGGTTGAGACCCTGGAAGGACAGAGTCATGTCTTCTGTTACCAGCCCCCCCTTCTAGGTCCCTGGGCACCTGAGACCCACAAGTAAGAGTCCCCTCAGGCAAAGATCTGGAAGTAGCTGAGGCAGCCTGCTGAGTGGGGGTGGCAGAGCAGGCGTTGTGGGAGCTCCCTCCTTCCATCAGTCTTCCCAGAGGAGTCTCTTTACCTCCGGAAGTGCTGTTCCTTCGGGAGGAGTACTCCAGCTGTCTCCCAAGTCCGCCACGCATTTCCACCTGAACAGAGCTGGAGCCGTTACCTGCTAAGCCAGTTCTAGCCACCAGGGGGCCTCCAAACAGGCAGCCCTTAGGTCAGTGTCCCTCCACTCCCCCAACCCACCCCCCTACACCTGAAGGCCAGGATGGGCGGTGCCTCACCTGGCTCTCACACGGAGTCGGGTAGCCCCGTTAACCCCTTCCTGCCCAGCGCCCAGCCTGGGTTACTTCCCTCATGCGGAGTCATTCAGAGTACTGGAACGCAAATCTGATGGTGGAGGGGGTGCTGCCCGAGAAAGGGGCTGGGGTGAAGGCGATATCAGCGTTTCCAGTTACTCAGGCGCTCGTCCTAGCCGGAGCTGGCGGAGGCTAGCATTCCCTGCCTCCGTTGGGGAGCTGTCTCCGCAGAAAGGCGAAGGCAAAAGAGGCAAGGGTTGTGGTCACCTGCGCTGGGCCTCACAGGGGATACAGAGAATGCTGGGGCAGCCGCAGGAGCCAGACTTCCGGGTTCGCCGCCGCCTTCCGTCTGTCAGGGACCTTTGTAATGACTAGTGTTGGTGGGGGAGGGTGGTCAGAGACTGGAGGGAGAGACACGGAGGACTGGGGTTGGGGGAGTAAGGACAATTAAGATTTGGCAGCAGAATGGGCCAGATCACGCAGCTCTCAGGTCCCGGTTTTGTGCGTATCCCCTCGAGTATCGGTCAGCCAGTCTTCCAGGGCTCTGATCAGCCCAAATCCCGAGACTGCATTCCGGGCCACAAGGTGTTAAACAGTGGTGGGAGTGGGGTCCGGAGTCCCTCCCTCTTTCCCTCCCTCCCAGCTTCACCACCCCGGAGTCCACCAGGCTGGCACACAAGGAGTTAAGTCTGCCCGCAATCTGCAAGACTGGAGCCGGGGAAGGGGAGGAGGGGGAGAGGAGGGGGGAGAGAGAAGAAGGGGGAAGCAGACTGCAGGGAGACAGCGCCAGGAACCCCCTCCCCAGGGACCTGGCCCCTGGGCCCCCAGCCCCAAAAGAGGCCCTGCCCTCCCCGGGGTCGCGCTCTCTTCCCCCGCCCAGCCTCCGCCCTCCAGCTTTGTGTCCCCAGGAGGGTGGGCTGCTGGATTTCCAGCCAAGCCTTGGCTGCCTGCTCAGTTTTTCCAAACCCTCCAGTCGGGGAAGGCGGGAGCCCTGTCAGGATAAGAGTCCCTCCCCCACTGCCCCTGCCGGCCCCCTCTCCCAGCCTCCTTTTTCCTGCCCCCGCACCTTCCCCAAACTTCTTTCCCTTTCCGATCCTGGCCCCTGCGCCCCGTATCCCCACCTCTATTGGCTCCCAAGTTCCAAGTTCAGGTTGGAGGGGCCAGGTGGGTCCCATATTCCTGGCGAGGCGCTGGTAGAACCAAACTCCGCAGGCCGACACTGAGACCTGCTGGGCGCCCGCCCGACTGCCAGCTGGCGCCCGCCCCATCCCAAGACGTGGCCCCAGGTCCACCGGGGAAGGTGGCTCAGGGGTCTCCCGCCCCGGGACGGAGGTGGTGCTGGGGGCGCCGGCAGAGCTGGACAGCGGACTCTGGGCTGCTGGTGCCAGGCCTTGGGGCACGCTTCGGGAGGGGGCAGAGTGTTCCGAGCGTTGGCACGGTTCTGTCCAGCAGGTCTATTACATAATAATCACCATCTATCAGGAAGCCTGGCAGCTGGAGTGAGTGGGGAAGCCAGGATGCCCGGATCCGCTCCTCCTCCAGGCCCAGGAAGGTGTCTCCACCAAGATGGGGGTGTGGGCGCAGCCCAGAAGTGAAACGATGTGGGGGTCGAGGGGCAAGTGAGGGGCCCTGGGCAGTCTGAAGGCGGCCCCGAAAACCCCGCCCCAGAACTCTGACTGACAGTGCTCTGAGCCAATGATTGAAGTCACTATAGGGCTCAACGTTAACCCTTTCTTGGGTCCTTAGTTGCTTTAGGGGATTAGAGTCCCTTCCCAGGAACTGTTTCTTCAGTCCTGAATCCCTCCCACCTGCGAGAGGTTAGGTGAGGAGTCCCAGCTGGAGGATCCTTGCGTCCTAATCGCCTCACGAAGTAATCTCAGATAATCGGCAGCCCTAGCGCCGCGCCCCTTACCCCCGCCTCCAGTCCCAAAGTTAATTGTGTTACATGATGCGGTTGTGTGTGTACACTCCGATTCCAAAGCCAGGCCCGCTTGGCACCGGCACACCCACACTGAGCCACGAACAGGCACCCTCACACACCTATACCCATGCCGGCATTTCTACCGTCAGTCGCTGGCACACCTGTGACACTCCTCGTGACACAGTGACACACAGATGCATGGAAACACCCGGTGATTCGTCGAGTCGGCCAGTAGAGGGAGCCGCTCGATTCCAGCAGTGGGCTGCCAGCCCCTCTTCTCCGCTCCTCGCTCACTCCAGGGTTCCACCCAGAACTCGTGGCTGCCTGGAGCTCAGCTCCGCATCCCAACCTGGACCCTACGCTGGGGGAATGAGTCACAGCCCCACCCAGGGGAGTGCGCCACACGGCTGCTCCACTGGACATGCAGCATGCACTTGAACTTACTGTGTACCGCATTTTACAGACCTTTTGAAACAGCCGTCACTCACTTCTGCAAACACTGTTTTCTGGACCTCCTGTGAACCGGGCATTGTGCCAAACAGATCGCAACATGCCCATGTGGTTTGTCATGTATGTAATGGGAAACTGATCCACATAAATTGGGAGGACCCTTCCTCCAACAAGCATTCTGTTTGGGAAATGGCCCCTTTCCCTTGCGGGTTATATTATATCCACTGGACCCTGGAAAGCGGAGAAGAAATTAAACCCTTCTTCCATGGGTCAGGAACCATCCTAGGCTCTAGGATCTTTCACACCAGAGCTCAGCTTTTCTGGGCTTCAGTTTTCCGTGGGAATACCTACCTCATGAGATTGTAATGATTCAACCCCTAACCCATCTTGGTGTTTGGTACAGCAGTTAGGAGGCATTTGAGGAAGTTTTGTTGAACAGATCAAAACATGATCTAGAGATAATGTGTATGAAGAAGCTTTGTAAACTGATGTTAGATACACGGGGGGGGGGGGGACTGTGATCTTTTTTTAGTGTTTGTCCCCCATCTCCACCTGTGCCTCCTCAGACTTTGCCCAGTGCCCAGCTGCTGGCACTCTCAACTCATCAAGTGAGTCCCCCGCTCCCCCAGCAAGTGAATGGAAGCACTACTATGAACAGAGTGCTTGAGTACTGTGGGGAATACAAAGGCATAGGAAGCAGAGTTTGGAACCTAAAGGATCTTTTGGGGCAATCAAATATATATATATATATATATATATATATATATATATATATATAAAACAAAACATCCATTTCTGTTGGTTGGCATAGATGTAATAGGTAGTCAGAAGGGAGGATGGTCTATAAGGGTTAGGGCTCTCTGGGGACCCAGGAGGGGCCTGGGAAAAGGCAGTGAAACTGAATACCAGGAACAAACAGGCTTGTTTGTTTTCTTCATTTCTGAAGCAGTCTTGTTAGTGGTTGGTATTAATTTTGGGTGGGAGCAGTAGGATATAAGGAAAGCATCCTGGGACAAGGAGTCCCAAATTCTTCTCCTGGGCTTACCACTTTCTAGCTGTATAACCCTGAGGAGGTCCTTAACTACTATAAGGCTCAGTTTCCCCATCATTATAATGGGGCCATAACCTCTTTCTCAAATGTCAGTGGTAAACACTGACATCACATTTGTGAAACGCTTTTAAAAAGTGCTTTACAATTTCTTATTCATTGCATCTACCCACTTATAGGGTCCTGTGTGTGTGTGTGTGTGTGTGTGTGTTTAGCACTTTGAGGTTAGGAGTTCTTTGGAGAAGACAAAGATTTTACTTCCACATTTCTTAGCATCCACTTTGTGCTAAGGACTGAGATGAAAAACATTCAGTCTATGCCCTCAAGGACCTCATGGTCTACTAGGAAAGACAAATGAATAAAGAGATGCTCGGTTTATAATGAATGTGGGTGGGTACAGTGAAAAGGGATCCAGCAGAGAGAGAGAGAGAGAGAGAGAGAGAGAGAGTGTGTGTGTGTGTGTGTGTGTTGGGGGTTGAGGGGAGTCCAGGGAACTCCCACCCCTTCCAATCAGTGTAGACTGGAGGGTAGGTTTGTGAAACCTCTCTCCAGCCTGGGATGTTGTTGGTGCGTCTCTTCCCCAGTCCTCAGGAATGGGGAGGAGAGACGGATAGAAGCCCCCTCCTCGCCCCCGGGCCAACCTGCCTCCCGCATCCCGGCCGGGCGCCTTACCGAGTCAGACCACTGGGAGGCTGGGGGAGCCGGGTTGGGCGAGGAGGCGAGAGAGATGGGGGAGCTCTTATTTTGACAGGGGCCTCTCCGGGCTCTGGTATGAAGGCAGAAGGAGGCAGCCAGAGAGCCCCGATGCTTATTCAGGCTGGGGAGAGGAGCCGAGTGGAGGGGCGAGCGAGGCTCCGGCAGCGCAGGGGAACCCGGGGAGGCGGCGGCGCGCGTCGGAGCCAGTGGCCGGACATGCCCCGGACCCGGGGCCGCTGCACCACTGCCGCCGCCCGGAGCCAGCCGGCCGGACGCCCGCACGCCTGGGTCCCCCGGCGCCGCGCCGCCCGGGGGCTGCGACCCGGACCCTCGGCGTCCGACCAACAATAAGCGCCCAGACAGCCCCCTCCCCGCCCCGCGCCCGCCGTCCCCGCGGGCCTCGGGGAAAGTGAAAGGAGGAGGCGAAGGAAGGGAGGAAGGAAGGAAGGAAGCAAGGAAGGAAGGAAGGAAGGGAGGAGGAACAGGAGCCGGAGCCGTGAGGTTTGGGGCCGAGACCCCAGCCCCGAGCCCCGGGCCGGGCGGGTGTGCACGCTCTCCCGCCGCTGTCCGGCGCCCACGACCATGCTCGGCGGTTGGGAGGCAGGAACCCAGGCGCCCAGCGACCCCCGGATACCCTCTCCCGGGCCGGGCTGGTATTGAGATCAAGGCGTCCAGGATCAAAAGATCACCGCCTGCCCGCCCCCCTCCGCACCTCCAACTGGCAAGCCGGAGGACCCCAATCCAGTCACCGACCCTGATCTGGTCATGGCGTCCAGCTCCGGCCTGGCGTGAGGACCCCCGACCCGCGCGAGGTGAGGGGTGGGCTGGGGCCGAGGGTGAAAGTCGTGCCAGGCGGGCAGAGGCGCGAGGAGGGAGATCCAGTTTGAACTGGGGAGGGGGAACACAGTCTGATTGTCTGTTGCCCTCTGGCACGCACCCCCAGGCTGTTTAAGGGCTGGGGGACTCCCCCAGGGTTAGTGGTGACTACTCTTGGGCCCCCAGTCAGGTTGGCAGCCCCAGAGCTCAGGGGGGAGGGCTTAGGGACAGCCAGGGGACCCTGCCACCCTAGCGCAGAGAACAAGGCCGGCCTTGGGCCAGCTGGAGCAGCAACCCTGCCCTGGGGGCTTCTGGGAGATGTAGTCCCCCCTCCCAGGCTCCCCAACCCCTTGGGTCTCAGCACCCCAGCACTCCTCCCCTGGCTGATGGGAGCCTCCAGAAGGAAGTGCATTAGGATTGGGGATTGCTGGGGTTACCCTCTGCCCCCAAGCAGTGCCTAGGAGCAATAGGGGCTGTGACTCCTGGAGTCTCCCCTGCCAAGGATTCTCAGCAGTGTGGGCTTGGCTGGGGGGTGGGGCAGTCACACAGTTCCTTGGAGGTGTCCCTGCACTGCTAAGGGGAGGCTCCCCCTGCCTTGGTGCTGGGAGCTCCTGGGGGAGGAATATGAGGAAGAGAAGTGAGACTTAAGGCTTTTTGCTTGTCTGGAGTATGCCCTATCCCTGGGCTGCTGGAATTTGGTTTCTGGAGACATTAAAGTCTATTCTCCCCTTCTCCCTCTGGCTTGCTGAGAAGGAGCGTTTCCCTCACAGTCTGGGAGTCTGGAGGGTGTCTCTCTGGAGCAGTGAAGCCAGGATCTGCTTCTGTCTGTCTGTCCAGCCTCCTTCCTTCCGGGTTTTTCTGACACCCCCTCCTCCCGCCTCCCTCAGTCTGTCTGCTGCTTGGGGTGTGTGTCTGTGTCTGGGGAGGGGTGGAGGGGGGCTCTGCTGCAGGGAGGAAGAGTGTTGCTTTGGGAGAGGTGAGCTGGGCATGTGACTGAGCCATGGGATAGGGGCTTGAGGCCCACTTGATCTTTGGCCTTGGTTTCCCGTTTTACCTAGGAAAGCCCTGTCTTCACACTGTATCTGCTGGAATTCTACAGATGTCTCTGGGCAGCTCTCTGAGCTTGACCTCCAGAGTGGGTGGCCTTCTACTCCTCTTGTTCTCCCCACTCCTCAGCCTCTCCGGAGAGCAGACACTTCTGCTGGGCCTGGCTTTTCTGCAGCTCCCAGCACGGGTCTTGCCTTCTCTGGGTCAGGACCACGATTTCATGGCCCCAGGGGAAAGCATGATCAGGCCCCGTCTTTCTGTGTCATCTGTGAGGCGACTGGTTTGAAGCCTCAGGATGCAGTGAGAATGGGTCAGGAAGGTGAGGGGTAAGGGAAGTCTGGTAGAAAGGGAAGGTGTTGCCTCCCCAAGGTGATCAGGCTCCTTGGCCTTGGAGAACCAGGCCTGGAAGGCCAGGGTCTAGCCACCTCTCTCTAGAGGCTCCCTGCTTACCTGTGTTGCTCCTGATTAGGGGTGGGGCCTGGGGGAAGGGTTGATGTTTGAGAAGGATGCTGGTTTGGGGGTAGAGTACCTATCATCTTCCATCCATGGCAACTCTTGTGTTTGGAATAGCAGGGGCCCCATGGCTGGAGACGGGTCCTGGAGGTCCATGTGCAGGTTCAAGATGAGTCTCTAATTACCGGGCTTGAGGGTCAAGGTGGGACGACATTACAGAGTCCTGGGGAAGGTTTGGTGGTCCACAGAAACCTGGGACTAGTGCAACAGTCGTAATGGGGGGCCTTGCGAACTTGCTTATTGACCCTGTGCAGGGCGCCTGTGCCTCTGTCTGCGTAGTTCCTGGCCCCCTGCTTCTGGGTACCTGGGTTAAACAGAAGCCCTGGGCTGGAGACTCTGCTTCCCTGAACAAGCAGGACAGTAGCCTTCTGGGCAGAGGCCTAGTGGGTGGCAGTGTGGACTCAGCTGGAATGCCTGGCACCTGCTTTAGATTAAAGAAGATGCCTGCAAAGGGGGGATGCCTGCCTGTGGGGGAGTGGCCGGGATGGAGCTCCGTGTAGCCCAGGAGTGGGCTGGAGGAAGAAGAGAACCAGGGTTGCAGGTAGCAGCAGCTCTGGCAGGAGTGGAAGGAGTCGGAACTCACCCAGCTCCGCAGCCCCTCCTCCAGGGAGTATAAGACCGGAGCTGGGGGCACCCCCACACTGCCTCTGGCGCCACAGGCTGAACTTCTGCCCCAGTGCCCAGGGGATGGGGCAGCTAAAGGGAGCCAGGGTGTCTTCCTGGGACTGGGAAAAGCCTGCAAAGAAGTGGGGGAACACTTTGGGGGGTTCTTGTTTACTCTTCCTGGGGCTCCTTGGTTGCTGGTGGTGAGGCACCCCAAAAGCCTGGGTACCCAGGGGTGTTGGGGAAATGGCATCCCTTCCTTGTGCCAGGAGCCCTGGGCACTGCCCGGGTGCTGACCTGGGGGGAGGGGGCAGAAGGGGATGGCAGCGTGGGAAAGCGGGCAGCCGTGGGAGCCAAGCGGGTGCAGGCTGGGTGCCGCGGGCAGGGAGCCTCTGCCAGGCCCGCTCTCCCTGGGGTGGGGCTGGCTGTTCCAGGGACTGGCTCAACCTGTTGAGCGCCTGGCTGCTGTAGCTTGGCATGTGTGCCCCTGCCTGCCAGCCCTGGCAGCTGCCCACCATAGCCACACTGGAGGGGCTGCCCCCAGGGATCTGGGGAAAGGCAGCTCAGAGTGGCCAAGGGGCCGGGATGGGTCTGGTAGAGGCTGTGTCCCCAGGTCCAGTCCTCTAACTATCAGAGCTGGGCTGGGGCCAGTTAGAGGGCTAGGTAGCCGGAAGCCAGGAGCTGGGGGGCTAGGCGGAGAAGGCCCCCACAGCGCTCTTGCTCTCGAGGTGCTGCTTGTCCTTTGGATGGGCGGCCCTAAAGGCAGCCTGGAGTTACAGCCTGGAATTTCCTCTGCTGGGTGCCAGGGCCAGGCCTCCAGAGCCCCACCCCCAGCCTGGCCTGACCTCCCCTCCCTGGGAGAGAACTGCCCACTTTCCCTAGAGGCTGGGGGAGGGGCAGTAAGGGCATTCTGCTGCCCTGGGAGGGGAGGGGTGACTTCCTGGGTGTGGGGGTATGTGGCATTGCCTCAGTCTCCCCAAAAGCCCCCCTCCCCATGAAGAAGAGGGAAGCCCCTGGTTCCCCAGGAGCTGTCTCCCACCTTGCTCTGAGTATGGGGAGTCCTGGGTCGCAAGGAGGATCTCTGAGCCCTGTGGGGCCCTTGCTGTCCCCCCACCCCCTCGGACCCCTTACCTTTGGGCCCACCTTTGGGCTCTACTAGCTGGTAAAGGGGAGCCTGGTTGTTACTCTGTAGAGGAGAAGGTGCTGACCACCGCCCATAAATGGGGGAAGCGGGCACAGGCAGCTTCCCTCTTCCTCTCACTCCTGAGGGGAACGGCAGCCTCCCCTGCCTTCTTACTTTTTCAGTCAGTGGCCAAAGCAGAGTCCTCTCCTTCTTTGCCTCCTTTCCACCCCAGGCCCTTCCTGCTGGTGCCTAGACCACCTGACCCTCCTAACCTTGGTGTCTCTTCCAGGCCCCCCTCCCTGGGGGGCTGGGATTCCCTCTGCCCCACCCCCTCTCCAAAGGGTTGGTGGCCCTTCGCAGGCCTGCCTTCCCCTCCCCCCTACTCTCCACCCCCCAGCCTCAACTGGGAATGGCCCTGAATCCAGCATTTCCAGCATTTCGAAACCAAGATTGTTTTGAAATCCCTGAGTACTTCTCCACCCCCCTCTGGCTCCCCTCCTCCCCACTAGTCCAGAATTTAGTCCTCTAATCTGACCTCACGCTGTGCATTGCCAGGGTCTGTGTGTGTATGTGAGTTCTAGCTCTCAGCCACGTGCATACTACTGTGTGTGTGTGTGTGTGTGTGTGTTTGTGTATCCCAGTGTGGGTATATCTTCTGTCTGTCAGCAGGTCTGTGTGACTGGCCTGTGTCTTTTGTGATTCTGGCTCTCCTCATTCCTTGGGAGTATGGCAGCCTCTGTGGGTCTCCAGGCATTCTTAGGGAGTTTGGGGTTATTTTTAGGAGGTAGAGATCTTGGACGTGTGTCTCAGTTGCACGTCCCAGGGAGTGTCTCTGAGGAGTGTGTGTACCTGGGGTTGTGTCTCTTCGATGAGTTTATGTGTGTGTATACGTGTGTGTGTGTTCTGCTTCTGTTCCTGCTTCTCTCCTCCTCCCTTTGAACATGTCTGGTGTGTGTAGTCACAGGTCTCCCCCCGCAGCAACCTGGGACATGGAGTACTCTGTCCCTTGACAGGGAGATTTCCTGGAGTGGGGCCAAGGCTTCTGGCAGGGCCAGGGTCCTTGGAGAGAAAGTGGTGGCATGGGGAGACTGGGATAAACTGCTCCCCTCCCCCCGACTGGGCTCTCTTCCTCTGCCCCTCACAAACACCCAGCACCTTTGGGGTCCCAACACCCTCTTCTTGACCTCATGATACAGTGGTGGGTGATCATAGGGAGGCCAGTCCCCAAAGGAGGGGCTTGGAGAGGGAGTTAAGCCTCCATCCCAGTCACTTGCTTCACTGGGGTTGAGGAAGGGGCCAGCCGCATCAGACCTGGGAGCTTGGTGGCTAATTTAAGATTCAGGGAAGTTGACTTCTTTAGCTAGGGGGAGACAGCAAAACAAGACAAGACATTCATATTTCCAGTCTTTACAGAAGACAGAGGAAGCTGGAATCCTAAGGGGCTGATATTCCACCCCAGAAATACAAGGCATTTGGGGTATTTGGGGTGGGGCCAGCTGCCATTGTAGCCTGGGAAGTCCTTCATGTTTAAGTTCATTCTGCAATTAGACAGTGTTCTACAGTGGGGGAGGAGGCCGGGGGGAGCTTTTTTTTTTTTTTTTTCCCAAAGCAAGGGTGGTTGATAACAGAGTTAGGTTAGCATGGGATTCGGGCCCCGGAACCCTTGATAATCTCCTATGACTCAGTATCCCATCCTGGGGTCTCAGGCTCTAATTGAATGCTTTCCTCTAGAAGCACTTGGGTCAGATCAGTGAGGAAGAAGAGGGCCCAGGCAGGGGCTGTTTGTAGGAGTCCAGGGCCTGTGCAGACAGCAGCAGGATGTAGGCAGAGGATAAGCTGTCCCTTCCCCCCACCCCCGTGGCCTCTGGTCCCAGGACACAGTGGGAGGAAGGGAGGCCTAGAGGCACAGGTTGGTACAGTGCTCAGTGACCCAGCAAGGGGAGGGCTTTGGCAAGGAATTTTCAGTTTGTTTCTCAATCTCTGTCTCTGAGACACGCACACACACGTCACTGCAGACACCTTCAGGAGATGAGCCTAGAAAAGTCACCTAGGGGGCGGCAGGGCAGGGCGCTACCAGATGGGGCTGTGTGGAACCAGCTTCATTCTGGCAGAAGAGGCCCCGCACCTGCCCTCTTGAACTGGAAGTTGGGCCCAGCTGGAGGTCTCCTACCCAGCTCCCCCTTCCTGGGCCTGGGAGCAACACAGGCTGGACAGGGTTAAGTCTGGTTGGCAGGGACACCCCCCTGCCCCCAGTGCAGAGAGAGAGAGAGAGAGAAAGAGGGAGGGGTGGTTCGCAGCTTGCTCTAGTTGGCGTCTCTCCCAGAATTCTTCGGAAAAGAACTCCCCTTTGACCCCCAGTACAAACTGAGCCCAGCCACCAGCTTCCCTCCCGCCTGCCTGTGGGAGCTTCACCCAGCCCCCCTCCTACAGAACTGCTAAGCCAGATCCTCTCACCCCAGGCCCTCCCAACCAGGCCGGTGGGGACTTTGCGTCTTCAGGGGACAAGGGGTATAGCCAAAGGGACCACACATGGACACGGGAGAGGCCCCATTTTTATCTCTGACATAGGATGACCCTGGGGCTGGCTGGCACTGAAAGCCAGGGTCCTCTGGTCTCCCCATCCCTTCCCCCAGGACCTCAGGCCAGGTCATGGGAGTCATTGGCCCCGCCTCTGTCGAAGGCATCTTCCAGTGCCTTCTCCTTTCCTGCTTCCAGGATAGGGAGGGGGAGCAGTGTGGTGCAGCAGCTGGGTCAGGCCTGGCTCCCAGCCAATCCACAGAAGTCCTGGAGTGGGGGGGGGGTGTGTGGTGGTGTCCGAGTAGCTCAGAGACTTCCTGGAGCTGCAGGCTGTGTGTGTGTGTGTGTGTGTGTGTGTACACGTTTCTGTGGTGTACATGTTGGGGGAGGGGCTGGGGTTATGGGAGGAGCAGGGCCCTAGATTGCTGGCTTGGGACTTCTAGCTGTGAGTGACCCTCTCTCCACAGGGAGCCCCCTTCCCAGACCACACCCTTGAGCCTGAGCCCGGCACACGTTACTCCTGAGGTGAGAGCTCCGTGTGCTTGTGCCCGCCCTCTGCAGCCTCCTTGCTGCTCTCCTGTCTGCTGGTCTCCTGCTTGGCTTTTTGTCTTGGGTGCCCTCCTCCTGGCTTTCTGCCCCCACTTCTCCTTTCATTCTCCTGCCCCCAGAGGAGGGGAGCTAGCAGCCTTACAACCTGGAACCTGGGGGGTGGGGCTGGGGCAGGGAGGGGTAAAGCCCCACCCCTGTGAAAGTCCCAGGTCTTCTCTGAGCTGGAATCTTTCCAGGCCCGGGAGGTGGGGAGCTCCTGCCCAATCACCCCTGGAGGGCAAGGTAGGGTTTCCTGGTCATCCCAAGTGCTTGCCCCGCTCTGTCCTGGCTTTGGCCTCCCCCTGCTGAGTCAAAGCCAGGGTGGCTATCAGCCACCGAAATGTGGTTTCTGCCCTGGCTTCCAGACACACACACACACACACACACACACACACACACACACACGCAGGCACGCTCGCTCTCTCCCTACTGCTAACCCCCCCCCCTTCCCTCCCTCCCCTCCTTCCTTACTTAGCAACAACTCCCTGAATTCACAACAAACACGCCTGTAGGCTCCTGGGCTGACTAGGGAAGGCTGCAGAAGGCGGAGAGGTCTGGGAGGAGGCGCGTCTCTCAGACTGTCCTCCGGAGGGAGGGGCTTCTGATCCCCCCACTCTCCTTCCTGGGGGCCCGCAGGAGGCCACGGCCTCTCAGAGACCAGGAGGAAGTCATCCTGTTTTCAACTTAGGCAATGAAAAAAGTGGGGAGCAGTGACAGGTGTGGCTGAGCAGGTGTGGGGGCAGGGCTTGGACTCTACCCTTCATTAGTGAGTCCCACTTGACTTTTGACCCCCACCTGGAGAGCGAGAGGGGTGGCAAACTCCTCTCCAGCCCACCGATCTCTCTCAGCAGGGGCTCGGTATTGTTGTCATGGTAACTTGCTTGGCTCCCTTCTGACTATTAGGGACCTGGATGGGTGAGGAGGACATAGCGGACTGGGGGTGGGTGGGACTGGGGGCCCCCCTGGAGAACTTTGCTCTCAGGGCACCTGTGCCGAGGGGGTGGGGAGGGGTGCCCTCTCTCTGATCTCTTCCCTGGGCAGGAACTTGTGGTCTCTAGCCAGGACCTGGGGCACATCAGGCGTGGAGGGAGTGTGTATGGAATGGTGAGGGGCGCCCATTCTCTCGTTAGAGCACTGATACAGGGTGAACTGGTCTCGCAAAATGCTTAAGAACCCAGTTGCGGGCGTGTCTGGGTTCAAATCCCTATTCTTCTCATTCTGGACTGTGTAACTTAGGCAAGTCACCTAACTTCCTTATGCCTTAAAGTGGGGGATCATAAAAGTACTTTGGTGTAGAGATGTTGTGAGGATTAAATTAGATCGTGTGTATGTGTAGCATTCAGGACAGACTGATGCGATGGCATAAAATGCTCAGTATGAGGTAGTGAGCCTCCTCTTTGCTCCTAGACATTGCTTTCTACAGGAACTCCTAACCCCACCCCCGGGGGGCTTTGGCCTGGAAGAAGGGTTGGCCATTGGCAGTGGAGGACTGGGGAGTGGGGGTGGGGGAGAACAACCTTCCCAGTACTTCGGACTCAGAGATTCTAAGACCCTTCCAGACTCACTTTCTCACTGCCTCAGTCTCCCCACTGTTGGAGCCAGCTCACATCTTGGGTGCAGGTTCACCAAATGGCCGTAGGCCCAGAGAGGGGCCTGGGGGACTTAGGACATGTCCCTCCCTATCTGCCCGTGCTTCTCAGGCTGAGCTCTCCCTCCCCCAGGCTGCTGGCTCAGATCAACTTAGCACCCCTCCCACCCTTCCATCCCTGCTGCTCTGTTCTTGCACCAGGCTGAACGCCACATTCTGTCCTTAAATGGCTTAACTGGCTGCCTCCTCTCCTTCCTGGCCTAAGGGGTCAGGGACCTTCCTTGGGGAGAACAGTGGCAGTGTGGAGCTGTGACATGCATGGCAGCTGTTAGGGCTGCCCCAGGGTCCCCCGGATTCCCTGTACCCTCTGCCTGGGCATTTTCCCCGAGTGTGGCAGAGCAGTGCCCAGGCCTGTGATATGTATAGAAGCCCAGATGGGCATGCCTGGCACCTGCCACTCACAGACAGGCAGGGAGGAGGCATCCTGAAGCTCAGAGGAGGGGTGGGGTCACATCAGTATCCACAGGGGCCAGAGGACTCTTTTCGTGGGCTGCGTGGTAAGTGTGGGCAGCGCTGGAAAGAGTTGTGCTTCAGCCCTGTGTGCCCTGGGGTAGGGTGAGTGCCAAGGAACACGGGGTGAGCAGGGCTTCTGAGGGGCGTGGCATGGAGCCGAGGCTTGGGAACCTCTGGAGGAGGACCCCAGGCGTGGACAGCAGAGTGGACAGACAACGTTTGGCTCTTCCGGGGAGTGAGTATCCAGATCTCAAGGGAAAGTGGATTGTAAGATGTGGCAGAAGTGCCTGCGATCCCAGGGCTCCTGGGT
This sequence comes from Neogale vison, assembly GCF_020171115.1. Taxonomy (NCBI): domain Eukaryota; kingdom Metazoa; phylum Chordata; class Mammalia; order Carnivora; family Mustelidae; genus Neogale; species Neogale vison. The sequence goes on along the minus strand of NC_058097.1, from coordinate 108,676,250 downwards.
CTGAGACCTGGGCTTGGCAGCCAGGAACCTTCTCTGGCCTGGTACCGAGATAGGTGGGCTGGAGCCCCTGGCTCCACGCATCCTTCTGGAACCCTCAGCCCTTCTTCTGGAGCCAGAGAGGACACTTCCCTTCTATGGGCCTGAAAGTGAGGGCTCTGGGTTGGCCTGGGCCGTGCTGCACTGCTGGGCTGGCCATGCCGCCTATGCCCGGCCCCTGGGGCCTGTTCCTTGGGCAGGCTGGGGCTATTTTTGGGATCGGGCTGGGGCTCTAGGGCTGGTTTCAGATGTTCCAATGTGAACAGGAGAAAATGGGAACAGATGGCTGGAGGGTCCTGCTGGGAGCAGGTTATTTTTAGGGCCTTATTAACCCTTTGGGGGCTTGTGGAGCCACCCTGAGAGGGACAGCCCTCTCTAGTTGAGAAGAGGACAAGTCTTTTCCCTGGACCCCTGCTTTCCAGAACTTCCTGCACCAGTTGCTACTCTGGCCCTCTCAGACCCTTCGCTCTTTAAGGACGTGCATGCATGAGAAGAAAGCAGGCTCCAGCTTCCTCCACCCCAAGTCCTGCAGGAGATGACCAAGTAGGCAGGGAGAGGGCTGCCTGGCTGGGGGCAGCTGGGCCACTATTGACGGGAAATCCCCTCTGACTTGCCTCCTGAGGTTTTGAGGCACACACCTGAAGCTAAGAGAGTGGATAACTGCTTTCTGGGTTCACACTCTGGTTTTGAGTGTATGTCGGTGAAGTCAGTGATGCCCAGGGAAGAGCTAGCTCAGGGAGCTGGCCCCTTCCAGGAGAGCAGAAGAGCCACGTCTTTGTACCTGGTCCCCCTTATATGATGTCCGTGGGCCCCATTCCCTTGGATGCTCCAAGGGCAAATGCCTACCTTTATTTACCAAATGCCCACATATCTGGGGGCTACGAGAGGGTAAAGAAGGGGAGGGACATTGTGGTTTCTTGAGGCCTGAGTATGTCATAGGCATGCTGTGAGCTGGTTTCACTAAGAAAACCATCTTACCCTATACATGTACCCTCACTTTGAAGATGAGGATACAGGTCAGAGGGACAAGTCCTCTAGCTCAGACAGGGCGGGATGTGATTGGCACCTTGTCTCCCTGACCGTGAACCCGGCCCTCGTAGCCCTCATTGCACTCCAGGCCTGGCATCCCAACCCCAGGAGGTAAGGCTTCTGGGGACAGGATCTCTTCAGGGAGCAGGTTTCTGGAATGAGTGTGGGAAAGGAGGCCTGGGGGCAGGGGACCCTGCCTGTCCCTGGTCTCACAATCCCCTAAGCCCTTCTACCCTGAGGGTGCCAGGACTGACACCAGAAACCCCGTTTGGCCTTCCTGTCTTCCCTGCGGGAGGATCACAGGCATACATCCTGTCTCTCAGTCCCCACCCCCACCCCGTCCTGGCCCACAGGCTCCCGCTTCCTGCAGGGTCACGGCCATCTGGATGTCAACGTGGGCAGAGCTGGAGGGCCCTCAGGTGCTGCTGGGGCCAGGGGTTTGGGCCAGGCAGGCGGGGTGAGGGGGCAGGGAGGATGTGTCTGCCGCTGGCGGTACCTGGGTGAGCAAGCCGAGCGGCAGGCGCTGGGTGAGGTCCCGCCCCGTGGTGCGCTGCTGGCTGTGCCAGCAGTCTGCCCGCACTCTGGTCCTCCCACAATGGCCCCATTGTTCCCAGCCGCCAGGCAGTTTGGAGGAGGTTCCTAGGCCACCCCTACCCCCCCCCCCAACAGGGGCCAGATTAACCCCTTGGAGGACAGGCCAGGTGAGGGCCCATAGGGGGCTACCCTGCCCAGTCCTCCCTTCTGGGCCTCCGGGCTTTGGGAAGTCACCTTTCACCCACGTGTACCCAGCGACAGGACCACTGCAGACACCGGGGTCTCCCCCAGGGAGGGAGGAGCACCTAGACCCTCTCCCACCCCCACCATGGTGCAGGTGCCAGGGGCCAGGAAGTGCCAGTGGGGTGGCAGGCGGAGACCAGATATATTTGGGCCGGTGGGGCTAATTCCAGCCACCACTGCCTGCCCTACTGGCTCCTGAGCTCCTTTCCTTCCTGTGAAACCAGAGCTGGGTTGGGCCTAGCTCAGGATTTCGGTGGATTTAAAGAGGCAGCACCATCCCTGCCAGCCTGGCTTCCTCTCCCCCTCCCCAGGTAGGGTCTGGGGCAGAGAGAGGACTGAAGAGAACTTCTGGCTCTTGCCTTGCCCCGGGCTAACCCTGGGCCCTTACCCCAGTTGGGGGTACCAGGCTCTTGGCAGCTCCTCTCTCCCAGAGCTTTGGGCGGGTGGGGTGGGCGGGGGTGGGCTGTGGTTTCCTGTGTTGGCTGTTTGTGCCTGGCCCAGAGTGCCCGCCGCCTGCCTGGGCTTCCTGCCCTGTCTTGTTTCCTTGTGCCCCCCACCCTCCCTTCCCCCTCCGCCCTGAGGGAGGGAGCAGCCAGGGACTGGGCAGCAGCCTTTGGGGGCACCCCACTGCCAAGGCATGACTGCGTCCCAAGGCCTGGCCACCTTGGCATTGGCTGAGGGAGCCAAGAGAGGTGACTTCAAGCTTGTCTTAGGCAATGCCACTTGTCTTACAGACTCCAGAAGGGACAGTGGGCACCAGAATGGGCAGAACACCCCCTTCTCCCCAGAAGTACCTTGTTCAGAGACCCCGACTAGAGTAGTCTGGGACTAGGAGTTCCCACGGAACTGCAGGACTGGCGTTGCCTGGCAACACTCTGGGGCTGCAGGTGGGGCGAGGTGGTTTGTCAACCAGACAAAATGATTGATTTGCATGGTCTCCTTTGGCAAGAGGTGGGGTTGGGGGAAGTGGGGAGAGCTGCCAGGAGCCAGGGTGAGGGGAAGGCCTCTGAGGACCCACACAGAGGGTCCCAGAGCAATACCTTGGTCCTCAAGCAGATTTCCTTCTGGGCTGTGAATCCTTGACCTCCCCACTTGGGCTGAGTCACCACCTCAGGAAGAGGAAGTGACCTGGGTGGTAGAGGAGAGCTTCTAGGGACCAAGGAGTCCAGAAACCCAGGAGAAAAGGGACCCAGCCCTTGTCTTGGGAGCTGCATCTCCTTGAGCCCGGGGACAATAATTCCACCCCCGTGGCTCACGGAGGGCCTGAGCAGCCCATTTCTTCTCTAGAGGAGTCTGCCCACCATGCTGGGGAGCATGAGGCCTCCAAACCATTTTCTTGTTGCCTCTCTTGGGTGGTTTTGAGCTAGGCAATGAGGCCAGTGGGCCAGCTGGAGAACCAAGCAGGGGGTCCCAGTGCTGGGGCAGCTGAAAATAGTCAGGTTGCCACTGGTGTGTGAATGCCCATTATACCTGTGCTGGTTCTGTGTTGAGCACCCATTGAAGGCATCCGTGGAAGCCTTCCTGATCTCCCTCCCCGCACCGGGGTCAGGTCCACTGGCTCCCCCTAACGCCCTAGGGAAGGCCATGGGGAAGCAGCTGACCTCAGGCTCTTTGTCTCAACAGCCTCCTGGTTTGTGCCCCTGGCCCTTTGCTCCTGCTTGTGAGCACAAGTCACCACACTCCAGCGTCCCATGCCTTTCCTTTCCCTCATCCCAGGCGCTCCTGCTCCTGTGCTGGGAGGCTCCCTTCACTCCCAGCACCCACCAGGAGTTAGCCACCCCCCATCCCTAGGCCCTCCAGGTGTCTTGGGGGGAGCTGAGTGTGTACAGGAGGAATGGTCTTTGAGAGCCCCTGCAAACTCCTGAGGGGTAGGGGGGAGGTGTGAGATGGGAAAGTCCTGACTCATCTGTGCTTGACTCAGCTCGCCCTGCGGTGGGGTGGGAGCGAGGGGGTGGAGTTGGAGAGGGGAGGGCCACTCCAAGATCCTTCTGAGGACTGACTGGGGACACCGGAGAGAACTAATTTTCTAACAGCCCCTTCCCAAAATATTCCAAGTCCCAACATTTGAAGCTGTAAACACAGGAGGTAGTGCCGGCGGGCCCAGTGGCTAGAAGCCCACCTTTCTGGTGCCGGCTCAGATGAGGAGTCTTGACTTCAAGGGAGGGGGGAGGAGACACTGAAGTTGGGGTGGGGGAAGCCCCAGGAATGGGGTCTTGGAGCTGCCACATACTGGTCACAAGACCCAGGGGCACATGGATTCCTTTTGGCACACCTCAGTTTCTTTCTGGTGAAATGGGGATAATAATACCGTCTCTTTAGGTGATGGGTAGTTTTGAGGACTTTGGTGGTGAAGGTGCGAGCTTGAGTGAGGCGTCAGGCCACAGGCCCGTCCCTAAGCCCAGGTCCCTCTCCAGCCCGCCTCTTAACTGCTTCTGCTCTAACCTGTTGCAGGAGATGGGGGCTGGCCGAGGGAGGCTTCCCAGCCGGCCCTGGACTTTGGAACCGTCCCCTGAGGAGCCTCTCTTCCCGGAGGGAGACCTAGAAAAGGGAAGGCCAATACGCCTGGGGTTAATTTAGGGTTAGACTCCCACAGGGTTACGGGTGGGTGGGGGCCTCGCCTCCGCGTCCAGCCCAGCCTCCAGCAGCCCCGCTGGGAGCGGCGAGAGTGCGCACCGGTGTCACGCTGGGCGGATCACGAGGGCGAGGCTGGGCCCAAGTCTCCCCCCCTCCCCCACCCCGATCGGTGGGGCGGGGGAGCGCAGGGCAGGGGGCGGTCGGGTGAGGCTTCTGTGTTTGCGTGAGCCTGTTTGTTGGCGTATCTATGGCCTCGCGTGTATGTGTGTACGCGCGCGTGTGTTCCTTTGTCACTACCAGGCTCAACTTTCTCTGGTTCCCTTGGGGCCGGGTCTCAGTCTTTTCATCCGTTCCTTGAGTCGGCGCGCTCCCTCTCTGCCGTCGGGCAGCTTGGGCGGCTGCGGGTGCCCCAGGCTGATTCCGTGCTCCTGCTTGGGCCAGCGCCTCCCTCGCCCTCCAGCACACCTCCGCGGGTCGGCGTGGGCGCGCCTCTAGTTTCCTGGGCTCCGTGCGTGTCTTTGTCTCCCCGTCCACGTGTGAGCTGTGAGTGTGTGTGAGTCAGAGTTCGGGTGCTTGCGGGTCTCTGCGCCCCTGCCAGGCGGCGCCCAGGGCTAGGCCGAACCTCGGCCCGCAGCCGCCGCCGCCGCCCCGCCCAGCCCCTGGCCGCACTTGGCCGGGTGTCTGTCCGTGCGGCGCGTGCGGGGCCCGGCGAGGCATGCTGCAGTCCTGTCCGTCTCCCGCTCCCTCGCTCGCTCGCTCGCTCGCTGGCTCCCTCGCTCGCTCTGCCTCTCCGCTCGGGCTCTGCCGAAGGGGGCGGGGTGGGGTGCAGGGGCGGGGGGGGGGGAGGGGAGGCTCCTGCATTCTTGCGGTCGGGGAGGAATCTGAGCCAGCGTTACTGGTCTCCAGAAGAGCCCAGCTGCAGCCCCGGGGCCCCGCCAGGCCTCTCGCTGCCCGCCCGGGCCTGCTGGAATGGGCACGGGCTAGGCCTCGAGCTGGGGGCGGGGCGGGGCATTGCCCCTACCCAGGCCGCCTCGGCGCCGGGGGGCGCCCTGGGGGCGGGGCAAGAGGAGTTCCCCATCCGGGGTGAGGGGCGTGCCTGGGAGCGGGAGTCCCCCAAGGGGCCAGAGCAGACCTCACGGCCGCCCCACGCCGGCGCCTTTGCAACCTATCCTTTTAGTGACTTCTGCCTCTGCCGCCCGGGGAAAGGGGGGGCCCTGCTAGAGACTGCAAGCTCCCTGAGGGTCAGGTGCGGGAGGGATGGGGATACAATCGGCCTCTAGGATAGAGACCCCACCCAGTAGTCCTCCCTTTCCATTCCCACCTAACCCTGTCTAGTTACCTAGTCCCAGGGCTGTTGGGTCCTCCCTTCTCCCCTCCCCTCCTACACCCCCTCCCCAAGTCACAAGTTTTCTCTTTGGGGCTTGTTGCTGCAGTCCGTGCTCCAGTACCGAGTACCTGGCTGGGCCCTGGGCACGCACAGGGGCCGTAGCCCCACTGTGTGTGGGAGCCATGAGGATCCTGGCTAACAAGACAAGGTGTGTGGGTGTCGTGGAGGGCGGGAAGTGTGTGTGTGTGTGGAGTGCGGGGAAGGGAAGGGCCCAGTGATCATGGGGCTGAAATGTGCTGGCTTGGACAGTGAGCCCTATGGCCACTTGGCTTCTAAGGTCACCGGTGGGCTAAACGGGGGTCAGAGTGGGATGGCCTGCCCTGAGGCAGGAGCCCACAGCCTTCATGTCTGGGCCCAGGGGACAGAGGGCAGTGGCAATCAACTAGGCCTGCTGCTCTAGTCCCTTTCAGCCCTTGCCTCCTAAAAAACGCTTTGAGCAGACCCCGGCCCACCCCACTGTCGGGTCCAGTGGCGCCCTCTGGCCTCAGTCTAGCTGGGGGTGGAAGCTGGAGGGAGGGGCGGTGCCTGCCTCCCTCCCCTTCCCCAGGAGAAGCCGGCAGACAGGGCCAGGCGGCAGCAGCAGGACAGCAGAGCTGAAATAAATCTGAGCTGGTGTGGAATGAGGGGGGATAAATATCCTCTCCCGTGATGTGATCTTTCCAGCGGCTATTAATAGGTCTCCGGGGAGGGGGAGGCGGTGGGGGGAGCGGGCTGGAGCTTAAAGGGCCCGCAGCCTGGCTGCAGGAATCCTTGGCTTCCAGCTTCGCTCCAGTCTGCTCCGCACACCGCTCCCCTCCCCCTTTCCTCCTGCTCCTGCCTGCCTGCCAGCCCTGCTGGTGGACCCCCTTCAGGCTTTCCCCTCCTGCTCTGAGGAGCTGTCTGGGCCAGTGGGTACCACTCTGCAGTGTGCTTGTCCCCACATCCCCAGGGGACTGGGGCTGAGGCATGAGCAGTGACCCTCGGGTCCTGTGCCCCTCACCTGCGGGTGTGGAGCACATCAAAGTTAAGGATTAGGACCTTGGAAGGAGTCTGGAGAGTGCAAACCCTGAAAGAGATGTTCAGGTGTTGGTCAGGTGCTAGTTGGGGGGAGTTGCTGGGAGGCTTGCTGTCCGATGGATGTTGGGGGTGGGGGTGGATTCTGCCTCCCAAGGCCCTGATTTCTACTTGAATTGTGGGGTCTGAGAGGTGGAGAGGATTGCCCTATCTTCACTCCCCAAGGTGGAGAAAGGCATCAGCCCTTGTCTGAGGGACCACAGGAGGAGATAGGGAATAGCTGGTGGTCTTAACACGCTCCTTGGCCCCCACGTCCATTACCATTAGGTGAGGTGGGATGGGGACGGTTAAAATGCAGGCATGCTAGGCCCCTAGCAAGATTAACCTTTCGTGTTTCTCCCACCTTGTCCCAGGTTACCCCACCCCAGGAGGAGAGAAGCTCCAGGGAGCCCGCCGCTGTCCCCGCGCGGCCACTGCCCCCCAGCCCCAGCCAAGCCAATGCACCCAGAAAATAAGTTGACCAATCATGGCAAGACAGGGAATGGAGGGGCCCAATCCCAGCACCAGAATGTGAACCAAGGACCCACCTGCAACCTGGGCCCGAAGGGCGTGGGGGCGGGGAGCCATGGGGCCAAGGCCAACCAGATCTCACCCAGCAACTCAAGTCTGAAGAACCCCCAAGCAGGGGTGCCCCCTTTCAGCTCACTCAAGGGCAAGGTGAAGAGGGAGCGGAGTGTGTCTGTGGACTCTGGAGAGCAGCGAGAGGCTGGGACCCCATCCCTGGATTCAGAGGCCAAAGGTACCCCATTTCCTGATTCCTAAGACCCCAGTATGTTCCAGTCCAAGACCCACGCTTGCTGCCCCCTTTGCCTAATCCTTTTCCCTTGCTTCTCTCCAGCATTTATGCGGGGTCACCTTTCTCTTACCCCCGTTAGACCCACTGGCTTGGCCATTCTCTCAGGAGCAGGGGTGGCCAGGGTGGGGCCTTGTTATCTTCAGGTGCCACCCACGGAGGGGCCACACAGCTTGACGGTCAGCCTCATTCCTCTCTGGAGGGGGAGAGGGAGGTGCTCTGGGGTGAGGAGCAGACCCACACACCTCCTAAGGAACCTCCTGGTATCCCATCTGGTGGGAGTCTTTGAGCAGGCTCTGAGGCCTGCAAGGGTAGCAGTGGCTCTCCCCTCCCTCACCACCCCCCCAGCCCTAATTAGAACCAGTTGTGGTTGGGGATTATGCTGTGCTTGGTGCTGGGTGGGGGAAGGGAGACAGGCAGCGGGGCTGGAGAGAGAAATCAGAAACAAATGGTGTGGTGGGGGCCAAGGGCTGGCAAAGTGCCCACCATGGCCTGGGCAGTGCCCTCTTAGGGTGGGACATCTGGGAGAATGGGTCCATGGAGACCCTGGCTGTGGGAGGACGGGGCCTCTGGGCACTTGGTCTGACCCCTGCCCGCCTTGTCCTGCCTGGGCAGAGGTGGCACCCCGGAGTAAGCGGCGGTGTGTGCTGGAGCGGAAGCAGCCATACAGCGGGGACGAATGGTGCTCAGGACCCGACAGCGAGGAGGACGACAAGCCCATTGGGGCCACCCACAGTGAGTGCCCATTGCTGCCAGGATCTTGTGGCCCATGGTGCCCCAGGGACATGTCTGCCCTGAGGGAGCCTCCTTCTCCTCACCTTCAAAGGCCTGAATCTGAGAGAGAGCAAGGGTCAGGAACCCAGACTACTTCTTTCCCGTCTCACCTGTCACTCGGTTCCTCCCTGCGCTGTGACAGCTTAGCCCCTGCCTTCCAGGTGCTCAGTGAGCCCCTCTTCCTAGGGACCGAGGTGGGGTGGGGTGGCCCCTCCTGGCCCTACCACCTCCACCTCCTCCCATGAATTCTTGGCCTCTGCTGCCACCTACTGGTCAGTAGAGGGAGGATGGCGAGCGTCCTACATTGCTGGGAGCCAGACAGTTGGTTCAGAAGTCTGGCTGAGCCTGGGTGGGAGCTGACCTTGGCTCTGTCTCTGGCTCCCATCCCCAGCCTCTGATTGACGGCTGGCAAATGCCTAGCGTGCATCACCAGGATGAGGCGTGGGTGTGGGTGGATGCCCACCCTTCTCATTCTTTTATTGACCAGTGTGTATTTGGGCCTTGCTCAAATAATGGGGAGAACCAGACACTCTCCCACCCTTGGGAAGCCCGCACACATTTATTGGGTGATTTCCCTCAAAGCTGACATCTCTTTGAGGGGAGAAACAACTTAAGGCAGGTGAACTAGCCAGAGAATGTTAAATTGTGACCTGCTCGGTGGGCTGGGACCCTAGAAAGTAGGAAGGAAAAAATGTTCTGGCTCCTTTGCTACTTTGTTTAATCCTTCCAATAGCCCTGGGAAGTAGGTGTGGTTACGGTTAAGATGCCTGTTGCCTGGTCACAGGCCGAGCAGATGTTTTTGGAAGGAGTGGACCATGTCTGTGGAGGTGGGATGTACAGGCTGGAACTTTAAAGGTCCTCTGGTCCCAGGTGCCGCCCCAGGGGACTGGCCGTCCATGAGTCCCTCTGAACCCGTCAGGGACAGATGGGGGTGGTCACTGCCTCCTGGGACCCACAGCCCCCATCAGTTCGCTTTTATAACTTTAGACTGCCGGGATGTAGAAACGTTGGAAGAAACAGGGAAATACCCAGAAGGTGCTACCATCCCGTCCCCAGCACTAAGGCAACCACTGATACTATTTTATTTGTAGTTGCCAAGATGTTCTCAGAGAGTTCTTATCTTGGGGGCAGCCGATGTAGCCGCTAATAGCGCAGATGCTGCAGTCACACAACTTTGGTTGGTATCTTGGATCTCCCATTTATTATTTGTGTGAGTTTGGGAAAGGGTCCCAGTTTCCTCATCTATAGGAATGGATTTCTTCACAGGATTGGTGTGAGGAGTAAATGACTTGCTACCTGTGACACTTACAACACTGCTCGTTTTCATTATTATTACTGTACTAGAAAGTTCCTTATTGGAATAAAGCCTGCCTCCCTCCTGTAACTTGTACCTGGGAGTCCTAGCTCTGTGTACGGAATATTATGCACTTTCCTGTTCCCAGGACAGCCCTCACACACTGAGGCCAGCTCTCAGGCCCCTCAGCCCCCAAGCTTTTGGCTCTGTTATTCTGTGCAAAATTTGTTTATCTTGGCATGGGAGTGGGTCCACTGACTTACCTAGTCTCGTTAATGACCACACGTAGATCTTTTTGGGGCTTGGACTTCGGTCTACTTTGTGACCATGGGACAGACATCATTTGGTGCTCAGGGTGGTCAGTCTATGCCGGGAGGGCACCCACTATGCCAGTCTTTTCTAACTCTGTTTTCTAAGTGATTTTTGTTGTTTTTGTTGTTGTTGGCGACATATTTCTGAAGTTGCTGTAAAAATAGATTTCTTTGACGTGTCCCGCTGTGCAGAACAGGGAGTTAGTGTTCCCATTTTATAGATGAAGCAACAGAGGTTTAAAGGGATGAGCTGTCTTGTTCCTAAGGGCACAGAGTCCGTTAGTGGTGAGCTAGAATGCAAAACCAGTTATCATTTGACTCATCAATCTGTGCAGTCTCTTGGCCTTCTTGCCTCACCTGGTCAGAGCATTTGCAGGTGCACCCCCCCACACACACACACCCGTAGTCTGTGGGCTCAGAACAGGCCTTTGGAGTCCCAGCCCAGGTTCAGATCCCGGTTCGGCACTGATGGGCTATGTCATGTCGGGTGAGTTAATGTCATTCCTCCAGAGTTGTTTCCTCCTCTGGAAAGCAGAGTGTAGGACACCTGCCTTCCAGGGATGTTGTGGTCAGAGGGAATCACATCTGTAAGTGTCCTTTGGGATGCCACGGACAGGGGAGCCTGTTCCATTTCCCCTCCCCCTCATCTCCATATGGTCCCCATGATTTCTGTCCTGGTTGAAGACGTCTAGGGCAAGTAAGCGTGGACACCAGGCACATACCACTGGAGTGTGGCAACAGATCACCTAGCTGGCCTGAGCTGAAAAGCAGTGAGCCTGCCTGGGATGGGGTGGGGGGCAGCGCGAGTGGGCTCTCCTTTCTGAGTCGAGGCTGCTTACCCAGCTTCTCTTCTCTCTCCTGTAGACTGTAATGTAGCAGACCCAGCCATGACGGCCCCACAGCTGGGTCCCGGCCAAGCCACCCAACTTCCCCTCAGCGAGAGCAGCGCTCCAGGACCCCCACATGGGCCGCCGCCTGGCCTCCGGCCGGACGCCCCTGGGGGTGGGGGTGGGGGTGTCCCCGGCAAGCCTCCCTCACAGTACGTGTACGTCTTCACCACCCACCTGGCCAACACGTAAGTGCCTTGGGGCAGGCCCAGCCTGCTCTGTGCTCCCCTCAGCCTGCAGTCCTGAGTGTCGGCCTGCAGGGAGCCAGGGCTAGGCTGGGCTAGGTGGGGGAAGGGCAAGGCCCCCCCCCCCCCCCCCCGCCCATCTGCCTCCCTGACCGATTTGTGCCTGACCCTTCTGTGCAGGGCCGCCGAGGCCGTACTGCAGGGCCGGGCTGACTCCATCCTTGCCTACCACCAGCAGAATGTGCCTCGGGCCAAGCTGGACCAGGTGAGTGGGGCACCTCTGAGAACAGTGGGATTGGCTGGTGCCTCCCCTTGCCTGGCTCATGCTCCGTCTCTGTCCTCCCACAGGCCCCGAAAGTGCCACCTACCCCAGAGCCGCTACCGTTAAGCACGCCGTCTGCGGGCACCCCGCAGTCCCAGGCCCCTCCTCCGCTGCCACCGCCGCCCCCATCGGCCCCCAGCAGCGCTCCGCCCACTCTGCCTTCAGATGGGCCACCTGAAGACACCAGTCAGGACCTGACACCCAACTCAGTGGGAGCAGCCAGCACAGGCGGTGGCGCTGGGGGCACCCACCCTAACACCCCCACAGCCGCCACCACCAGCAACCCGCTGCCTCCGGGAGGAGACCCCGGTGGTGCCCCTGGCCCTGCCCTGCTCGCAGAGGCTGCCCCCACAGGAAATGGGCAACGGAGCCTGGTGGGCTCTGAGGGCCTGTCCAAGGAGCAGCTGGAGCACCGGGAGCGTTCCCTCCAGACACTGCGGGACATAGAGCGGCTGTTGCTCCGCAGCGGGGAGACGGAGCCCTTCCTCAAGGGACCCCCAGGAGGAGCCGGCGAGGGGGGACCACCAGCACAAGCCCCTCCTGCCCCCCAGCAGCCCCCCACGGCCCCTCCCAGTGGGCTGAAAAAGTATGAGGAGCCCTTGCAATCTATGATTTCACAGACGCAGAGCCTTGGGGGACCCCCGCTGGAGCATGAGGTGCCTGGGCACCCCCCAGGCGGGGACATGGGGCAGCAGATGAACATGATGATGCAGAGGCTGGGCCAGGACAGCCTGACACCAGAGCAGGTGGCCTGGCGCAAGCTGCAGGAAGAGTACTACGAGGAGAAGCGGCGGAAGGAAGAGCAGATAGGGCTGCATGGGGGCCGCCCCCTGCAAGACATGATGGGCATGGGGGGCATGATGGTGAGGGGGCCACCGCCTCCCTACCACAGCAAGCCTGGGGATCAGTGGCCCCCCGGCATGGGTGCACCGCTGCGGGGCCCCATGGATGTCCAAGATCCCATGCAGCTCCGGGGTGGACCTCCCTTTCCCGGCCCCCGTTTCCCAGGCAACCAGATGCAACGGGTGCCTGGTTTTGGAGGCATGCAGGGGATGCCCATGGAGGTGCCCATGAATGCTATGCAGAGGCCTGTGAGGCCAGGTATGGGCTGGACCGAAGATTTGCCCCCCATGGGGGGGCCAAGTAATTTTGCCCAGAATGCCGTGCCCTACCCTGGCGGGCAGGGTGAAGCGGAGCGATTCATGACCCCCCGGGTCCGGGAGGAGCTGCTGCGGCACCAGCTGCTGGAGAAGCGGTCGATGGGCATGCAGCGCCCCCTGGGCATGTCGGGCGGTGCCATGGGGCAGGGCATGGAGATGGAGCGGATGATGCAGGCACACCGGCAGATGGAGCCGGCCATGTTTCCTGGGCAGATGGCTGGTGGCGAGGGCCTGGCAGGCACCCCCATGGGCATGGAGTTCGGTGGAGGCCGGGGCCTCCTGAGTCCCCCCATGGGGCAGTCTGGACTGAGAGAGGTGGACCCTCCCATGGGGCCGGGCAACCTCAACATGAACATGAATGTGAACATGAACATGAACATGAACTTGAATGTCCAGATGACCCCACAGCAGCAGATGCTGATGTCACAGAAGATGCGGGGCCCTGGGGACATGATGGGGCCGCAGGGCCTCAGTCCTGAGGAGATGGCCCGGGTGCGGGCCCAGAACAGCAGCGGTGGCATGATGGGTGGCCCACAGAAGATGCTTATGCCCTCGCAGTTCCCCAACCAGGGCCAGCAGGGATTCTCTGGGGGCCAGGGGCCCTTCCAAGCCATGCCCCAGGACATGGGCAATACCCAAGACATGTTCAGTCCCGACCAGAGCTCAATGCCCATGGGTAACGTGGGCACCACCCGGCTCAGCCACATGCCCCTGCCCCCTGCATCCAATCCTCCCGGGTCCGTGCATTCGGCCCCCAACCGGGGGCTGGGCAGACGGCCTTCAGACCTCACCATCAGTATTAATCAGATGGGCTCGCCTGGCATGGGGCACCTGAAGTCGCCCACCCTGAGCCAGGTGCACTCGCCCCTGGTCACCTCGCCCTCCGCCAACCTCAAGTCACCCCAGACCCCCTCACAGATGGTGCCCTTGCCTTCGGCTAACCCGCCGGGACCTCTCAAGTCGCCACAGGTCCTCAGCTCCTCCCTCAGTGTCCGTTCGCCCACTGGCTCGCCCAGCAGGCTCAAGTCTCCTTCCGTGGCGGTGCCTTCTCCCGGTTGGGTCGCCTCACCCAAGACAGCCATGCCCAGCCCTGGGGTCCCCCAGAACAAGCAGCCGCCTCTCAACATGAACTCTTCCACCACCCTGGGCAGCATGGAACAGGGTGAGTCAGCTGAGCCAGGCCGTGGGGTGGGGGGTAGGGGAGTGGGGATGGGACTCTGGCACTGGGAACCTGGGAGGGGAGCGGTGTGTGCTTACTGGGGCAGGTGAGCGCGCAAAGGCGTCTGTGCCGGGCGCAGACGCGCGGACACTGCTCGAGGGACACACGTCAGCAACTGAGTGTGAACTTCCACAAGGAGTGCCATGGGGCTCTGCCAGGCATTTGGAGGGGTTCACTCTTGGGCTGTCTGCACTGTCGGGGGCCCCGAGGCTGCAGGAGCAATGGGGCAATGGTGGCAATGGTGGCAATGATGGGCAATGGTGATAATGGGTTGAGCAGAACACTGGAGTAGAGGTGTGCCTGGAGGAGTCAGGAGATTTGGGGGCTGGCCTCTTCCTAGCCTACCATGTATGTGAACCGCCAAACTCATCTTCCCCTCCCCGGTTACCCGCCGCTCTTTTTGTCTCCCTGCTTCTGTAGGTGCCCTCCCGCCTAGTGGCCCCCGGAGTAGCTCCTCAGCGCCTCCCGCCAATCCTCCCAGCAGCCTCATGAACCCCAGCCTGCCATTCACTTCCTCCCCAGACCCCACGCCTTCCCAGAACCCCCTGTCACTGATGATGTCCCAGATGTCCAAGTACGCCATGCCCAGCTCCACCCCGCTCTACCACAATGCCATCAAGACCATCGCCACCTCCGACGACGAGCTGCTGCCTGACCGACCCCTGCTCCCGCCTCCGCCACCTCCGCAGGGCTCTGGGCCAGGTGTGAGGCCAGAAGGGGGTGCGGGGAGAAGAGGACCTGGGGGTGGGCCCCGGGCGTGGGAAGAGCTGCCACGGCCAGCTGTTGCCCCTGTGGTTATGCTGGCTCTCCTGTGCTCCCAGCGGGCCCTGGGAGTGGGAGGGTGATGTCCCGGGTCAGGTTTCCTCTTGTCATGGAGTAAAACCAAGCCCAGGGCAGCCGAGTATTGTTTCCGACGTCTGGTGAGTGACATTGTCTGCAGCAGACTGGACCAGAACTCGGGTCTCTTGGCTTCTAAACTGCATGCCTGAAGTCTGTGTCCCTGTGGCCAGCACAGGCCCATGGTAGAGGCCCTCACCTCTGTTGGCATGAGCCTGGCTGGGGTGTGGAGGGGGTAAGAACTGAGTCCCGCAGCCTTCCCCAGCATGGCGCACACAGCTCCTGACCCCTTTTTCTCTCTCACCACAGGGATCAGCAATAACCAGCCCAACCAGATGCACCTGAACTCCGCTGCTGCCCAGAGTCCCATGGGCATGAACCTGCCAGGCCAGCAGCCCCTGTCCCATGAACCCCCGCCTACTATGTTGCCCTCCCCTACCCCTTTGGGGTCCAACATTCCACTGCACCCCAATGCGCAGGGGACAGGAGGGCCCCCTCAAAACTCGATGATGCTGCCTCCAGGGGGCCCAGACTCCCTGAATGCCCCCTGTGGCCCAGTGCCCAGCTCCTCCCAGATGATGCCCTTCCCCCCTCGGCTGCAGCAGCCCCATGGTGCCATGGCCCCCAGTGGAGGTGGGGGCGGGGGGCCCGGCCTGCAGCAGCACTACCCTTCCAGCATGCCTCTGCCCCCAGAGGACCTGCCTAGCCAGCCGCCGGGCCCCATACCCCCTCAGCAGCACCTGATGGGCAAAGGCATGGCTGGGCGCATGGGCGATGCCTACCCCCCGGGCGTGCTCCCTGGGGTGGCGTCAGTGCTGAGCGACCCCGAGCTGAGCGAGGTGATCCGGCCCACCCCGACGGGGATCCCTGAATTCGACTTATCGAGGATCATCCCCTCTGAGAAGCCAAGCAGCACCCTCCAATACTTTCCCAAGAGTGAGAACCAGCCCCCCAAGGCCCAGCCCCCCAATCTGCATCTCATGAACCTGCAGAACATGATGGCGGAGCAGACCCCCTCACGGCCCCCCAACCTCCCGGGCCAGCAAGGCGTCCAGCGGGGTCTCAACATGTCTATGTGCCACCCTGGACAGATGTCCTTGCTGGGCAGGACAGGTGTGCCCCCCCAGCAGGGCGTGGTGCCCCACGGCCTGCACCAGGGAGTCATGTCCCCGCCACAAGGTCTCATGACCCAGCAGAATTTCATGCTGATGAAGCAGCGGGGGGTGGGGGGGGAGGTCTACAGCCAGCCCCCCCACATGCTCTCCCCACAGGGCTCCCTCATGGGCCCCCCGCCCCAGCAGAACCTCATGGTGTCACACCCGCTGCGGCAGCGCAGTGTGTCTCTGGACAGTCAGATGGGCTACCTCCCAGCGCCGGGCAGCATGGCCAACCTGCCCTTCTAGCAGTCCCCTGGGGCGGGTGGCTGGAGCTGGGGCGGTCCCGCAAATATGATACCCTTAAAGAAGTTCCTTCCCCTCCAGTGTTGGGATGGCCTGGGTCAAGGGGTGGGGTGGATGGGGTGGGAGGGGCTTGTGTGGGGAGTGGCATTTGTGGAAACCAGACTTGCCGGCAGCTTGGGGGGAGGTGGCAGAGCGGGGTGGGGGGGTCTTGGGTTGGGGTTCCATTTCGGCCACTGGGACTGCCCCTTCCCCACCCCTCCCCAGTCGATGGAGCCTCTCTCTTCCCTCATTCTCTGCACCCCTCCCCTTCTTCAGCTGTGCTTTCAGAGTCCTACTATGGAATCCTTGGGGGAGCAGAGAATCCTGTGTGGGGGGGCAGCCAGAGTAGAGGAGAGGTCTCCCCCACTCTGTCTCCTTTCTGTGGCTCGTTTCCTAGGCTCTGCGTGCTCCTGGAGCTTCATTCTCCTCTTGGTTTCTCTGCTCCCACCGGTTTTTCCTTCTGTCTCTTCCTGCCTCGTTTCCTCTCCCTGCTGCTGTGGCTGAGCCCCTCTCCCACCCCTCCCTGCAGGCGGCTGGCCCGGTGGGCAGTGCCAGCCGCAGCTGTAAATAGAGCGCTGCGCTTTTGTGCTGGTTTGTGTGTGTGCTGTATTTCTGTGTTTTGATAGAAGTCACAAAAAAGAGAAAAGGTTAAAAGTAACCCTTCCCTCCCCTCCTTCAAATTGTTGCCCCTTTCCATTCCCCTGGACTTAGGACCACGCAGTCCAACACACTCTCCCACTGTTTGCGGGTCTCTGGGTCCATAAGGATACCATTGCGGCCCCTTCCTCAAATGGTGAAACGACAGATACCCCACACCTAAGCTGAGGTCAGACCACCTGGGCTTCCATCTGGAGAGCCCCTTCTGGGCTGAGATCCGCCCTCCACTTCCCACCCCTAGAGTGGCAGCCTGTCTGCTGCTGAATGAATTCAGGAGAACGTGTGCTCAGGCTGGCATGTTCGCCCGACACAAGAGACCCGGGGCCCTGGCTTCCCAGCTATGGATGTCTGGCGTCCCCTGCTGCTACATCTTAGTCAGAACTTGAAGTCCTTCGTCCCCAGTGTGGGATGAGGGAAAGGAGGAAGAGGTGGAGGCTGTGTGGCTCCTTGAGCAGAGCCAGGGAGGCACAGCAAGGCGGCCCAGATGGCTTTGCGCCTCCTGCAGCAGCCCCCAGCCCGGGGAACCCCTAGGCCCTGATTTTTCCGGGAGCTGCCACCCACTTCTCATCAAAGATGGAAAGAAGAGGGGTTGGCTGAATAAATCTGTGTCCCTCCAGTCTCCACCCTTTGAGGATTGATTAGACAAAGTGGTGGAGAAGCAGGGGGCGTCCTACCTGCCCACTCACTGGCAAGGTCCCTCTGCCTGGGGCTCCGGGCACTGTGCCCAGGCCCAGGCGCAGCCACTGCCTCCCCCCTGCTCCCCTGCTCTTTCCCAAAACTCCCCACCTGCCTCTGGTCAGAGCTGAAGCCATACAGACTCAGTGTTTTGCCCCCTTGGCCCCAGGAGTAAAACACTTCTCCTTTTCTCACTTCCTTTCCTGCCTTGTGAGGTGGCAGGGCAGTTCCCTGGCCTCCTTGCCCTGCTTCCAGGGCCAAGGGCCATTTCTAGACAAGGTGTCTTCTGCCATGGCCCCGTCCCTAGCCTTCCTGATCTGCAGGGTCTGGCCTTGCATTGGCAGCTGTGATACAAAGGGAATTTGCCCCACTTTTCCCAGTCTGGTGCTGTCCTTAGTCCACCGTCAGCCAGGTCAAGCGCTTCCTCTGGGGCTGGCTGGCTGCAGGCTCCTGCCTCCCCCAGCACCTCCCTGGGGCCCCGGGGTCAGGGCCCTGGCACCTGTGTTTGGGGGCCACCTGCCTTCCATCCTGCCAGGCGCTTTGCCCACCCTGCCTCAACCTGGGCCCTGGGCCTGCCAGCCGCGCCCCCCCACCCCCCACCGCCAACCCAAGACTCCCCAAACTGACTCTTAAGTGTTTCCTGCCCAGAGGAGAGGGGTCAGACCGCAAAGGGCCCAGTGTCCTCCCCATTCTCCTCTTGCCCCATCTCCGCCACCAGACTAGCTTTCCAAGGTGAATTCCACAGGCCAGCCTATGTCCCTCCATCCATGGCCATACCCCCAGCCATTTTGTACCATTATATAAATATATATATATAAATATAAATATATAAATACAATATGTGAAGACATCTTCTTGTTTTTATTTTGAAACAATTTTTAGGCTTGTTCCGGGGGTCTCTGTGCTGCCTGTACTGTATTGACCTGTTTTATAGGTGCCTTTTTATTAAAAAGAGAAAATTAAAAATCCAACCTCTTGCCTTCTTTGCTTCCGTGTCTGGCTACTCCCAACACCCAGCTTACTGTTGGATGCTGGGAGGAAAAAGGGGGCCCCTGGGGCTTTCCCAGTGTTCCATGGTGAAGAGAGAGTCTCTCCCTCCTCCCCTGGGTCACAGGTCTGATTTCCAAAATGGGGCCTCCCAACGGGGCTTGGTTGGCTGCCCTGGAGTGGGACTGGGCCTCCCCCAGATGTGCCCTCAGCAAGGGCAGGGGTCCCCGACATCCCACCCTAGCCAGAGCAGGGGCTTCGGAGGAGGGCGGGAGAGCCCTCCCGGAAGAAGAAGGCGGGCAGGCAGGCACGGAGCGGTTTCCTCTGGTTCCATCTGAGTAGTATCCTCTCAGGGGCAGGGTTCGGCTTCCTGGGGCTTGGGGACTTCCCTGCTTCTCACCCTGCCTGGCCCGAGGGGATGCCTTGTGGCTCTTGCGAGGCCCAGAGAGGTGGCAAACTCTGGGTCTGGCCCGCAGGTAGGGGGCTGGATGAGATGACCCCCAGAGACCCTTTTCAGTCTGTCATTCTTCTCCCGGGGTCTGCATTTCTGTTCCGACCCTCCGTGAAGTGCTCCCTCTGTGTGATGGGGACCCCTCTGCTGCCCCAGTTTCTCCTGGTTGTCTGGCCTGTGGAGAGCCGGGGCAGGAAGGAGCAGTCTGCCTCCTTCCTTCTCAGTGGCCAGACCTATCAGGGCTCCAGACCTGACTGCCCCTGGCCCATACTGGGGCCTCTCCACCCTGGGCAGAGAAGACAGCTGGCTTTGGTCTCTACTTGTCCGTCCTTGAGGCTGAGGAAGGAGAATCTTTTCTTTCAACGGCTTTTGTCTGCTGGCTTGGCCTCCGTTCTTCCCTAGGATGCCGGCTGATGTCTGAGGGTGCCTGGAGTCTGCCCTGAGTCTGCAGACCTCCCTGGCCCGGTGACATGGGGCTGGCCCGGGGCCACTTGGGTCAGAGCCGGGAGCAGCTTCCTGGATTGGGTCAGTCGGAGTTTCCTGCTCGGTGCAGATGCAGGGCTGGTGGCCGGGCAGGGTGTCTGTCTGTCAGGGTCCGAGAGGGTTAAGGCCACGTCCTTTTGCCAGCGGGCCTTCCCTCAGCCTCGCCCTCCATCGCTCCCCTGGTGCTCTGCCTCTAGCTTCTTTCGGCCCGGAGGGCTGAGAGGAGAGGCGGGTCGTTGTGGAGACCCCTGGTCCCTACGATGGCGGAGTGCGTTCTGGGAGGCGACTGACCTTCCCAATCGGCAGGGCGGGAGCAAAAGTTGTTTCCTGAGCTTCCAACAGTTAAGATGAAAGAAGGGGAGACCGACGGGCACAGGCTTCCTCAGCTCTGCCTAGCGACTGCTTCCGCTCCCTGGACGGCCTCGGGGCCTCGGGCGGAAGCGCGCGCAGGGACGTCCCGGAAGGAGGGCGTGGCTCTAGCTGCCCCGGATGAGGAGAGTGGGGGTCCCATCTCCTAGGGTCCCAGCTCCTGCTGGAAGGGGTTCCTGCAACACCGCACCCCCACGGAAGGCAGGCCCGAGGGGGGCCAGGACCTAGAAGGTGGTGAGGGAGGTGGCATTCTCGGACTCCGAGAGGCTGCTCTTGCGCCATGTGGGGAGCAACTGGCAAAGGGACGCGGGGCCGGCACAGCCCAGCTTGGTCAGAAGGCGCGACAGGTCGCTGCGGAACTTCACGCCCGCGAAAGTGTAGAGCATGGGATTGAGACAGCAGTGGGCCAGGCCCAGGAACTCGCTCATGGTGATGGCCACCGAGAGGTAGCTGTTGAGCTCACAGCTGTAGCCCACGGTCTTCAGCCTCGCCAGGGTGTCCAGGAAGATGACGATGTGGTAGGGTGACCAACAGAGAAAGAAGACGCTCGTCACCAGGATGGCCACCCTGACTGCCTTCTGCCTCTGAGGGCGCCGCTGGGCCTGGCACAGTCTGTGCACCACCCCGACGTAGCACCAGCCCATCACCAGCATGGGCAGCAGGAACCCTCCGACGTGGTAGAGGAAGCGGGAGGTGAACCAGGCGTTGGTTTCAGCCCTGTTCTCCTGGGAGAAGGTGCAGCGGGGCAGGGAGTCGTTGTGGTGGGGTTGGCTGACTTTGGCGAAGAGGATCTCCGGCAAGGCGAAGAAGCACCCCGCCCCCCAGATGGTGGCACAGGTGATGTGGATGGAGAGGAGGCGGCGGTGGCGGTAGGCGTGGACGGCGTGGACAATGGCTAGGTAGCGGTCCACGGCGATGCAGGCCAGGAGCAGGCTGCTGCAGTAGAAGTTGATCTTGTGCAGGGCGATCACAGTCTTGCAGAGGACAGTGCCCAGGCGCCAGCCCACAGAGCCCTCTACCACGGCGAAAGGCAGGATGAAGACCAGCAGGAGGTCGGCCACCGCCAGGTGGAACAGGAAGGTCTCCGTGGAACTGCGTGTGTGCCGGTGCCGCTCCAGAATCACCAGCACCAGGATGTTGCCCATCATACCCAGGAGGAAGATAAAGCCATAGGCCACCGGCATGAACACAGCCTTGAAGGAGGTCAGGAGGGGCCCCTCGACGGTGGAGCAGAGGTGATTTTCCACTGTGGGACTCTCAGTGCTGTCGCTGTAGTTGCCTAGTTCTCTGTACTGCAGGGGCGGGGAGACAGCAGGGCGGGAGTGAAGGACCCGTCTCTCTCCACCACGCAGGGACCCGGACTCCCTTGTGGATTTCTCCTGTCCCCCCACACCGCCCCCCTATGTTGCTTTTGTCCCTGTACTCCCAATATATCCCACCGACCAATTCCCAATCTCCCCTTGTGTGTCCATGAACCAATCACTTTGCCTTTTCCAACTTCAGTTTTCCCCTGTGAAAGGGACTAATGCCCTGCAAGTTCCTGACAAAGATGGAAGGAGATACATGCTGTATGTGGTGGGGAGACGCTTCCCTGAAGGGCACCTGTAAGTTACTTTGTATTTATGTGTCCTCAAATATGGAAGGCTGTGGGCTCCCAGGCTGGAATCTGGGGAATGGACCTGGTTGGGGCAAGGAGCCATCTGGTCCAGTTCTGAACAGAGCAGTGGGCACTGGAGCCTAAGATCCTACTGAGGGGGTAGCCGCTGGGGTAGGCTCCTGGCTTCCTCTTGGGATGTCTCCCTATTCCTGAATGTCTTCATTATCACCGAAATGGTAGTATTAGCCACCTGTTTTGTTTAATCTGCGCAACGAGCTCGGGTATGTGATATTCCTATCTTACCCATGTGTCTTGCTAAGGGTTCCGTGAGAGGTTGGGTGTGTTTGAACCCATGCTGATCCACCTCCAGATCCCATTCTTTGACCGCTACGCAGTTTTGTCTGGGGTTCCCTCAGGGCTACTTTCCGTCACCGGTCGCCTCTCTCCTCTGCTTCCCTTTGCCTCAGAAGCAAGTGAGGAAGGGGAGATGCTCTTCCAAGAGACGGTGCTATGCCCACTTTGTCTCCGGAAGCTCCTCCTCCCCAGCCTCCCCCTCCTCCCTCCTCCTCCGACCCGCCCCTGGCCACCAGTGCTCAG
The DNA here is from genome assembly GCF_020171115.1 of Neogale vison. Lineage (NCBI taxonomy): Eukaryota > Metazoa > Chordata > Mammalia > Carnivora > Mustelidae > Neogale > Neogale vison. The sequence continues at coordinate 108,654,357 of NC_058097.1, read as the reverse complement.
GTTGTTTACCCAGCTAACCGCAAAGGAAGACTGGTATCTGTTTTCATACCTTTCACTCACAGCTGTCCCTCTGCACCTGCTCCTCCTCACTTCCCAGCCCCATTCTCCCCCCTCCACCAGACCCCTCCCCATGGTTTCAAAACCAATTATAACCAACTTCTGTGGGTTGAAAAAGATACTTCTATAAATGATGAGCCCAGGGAGGGCGAGGATGGGAAAGAATACTCTGCACAGACCCTCTAGCTGGTCTCACGTTGCCCTTCTTCCAGAAGAGCAAAGGGCTTGCTTTCATTTGAAAACCATGGACTGGCAGAATGAGGTCTGCCTTCCCCTACAGGGGTCTTGAAATGTCTAGGAGATAGCCCCCTGACTTTTCAAAACTCATCTTCTCCTTTATTGCTTTAGGCACTGCATCCTCCGTGTTCCTCATCCTGCTGCCTGCCTGCCCCCAACACCCCAGTGCCCCCCTGTCTCCAAATCTTTGCTCCAACTCTGCCTTGTGCAGAGCACTCCTTTCTTGCCATGATTGCCTGGCGAATGCCTAGGCTTCCTTCAAGGTCCCGCTCAGTCCCACCTCCTTACCTCCCTCCTAGCTTGGGAGGAGATTCTCTTCTTACGGCCTGCGTCTACTTGTTTTATTATGGCACTGGGCATTGCCATGTGAGTTTCCTCACTAGATGGCGAGCTCCTGAAGCTGGCCCTCTGTGTCCCCCTGGCAAGGCCATGTGTTTCACACATGACAGACATGCAACAGATGTATGCTGAAAGGCTCTGAGGGCAGGTTCCCTGAGACAGCCAGGCGCCCTTCTGTTCTGACCCCTTAGGCAAGTCTGTCTCTGGGCCACCATGGAGACTCAGACACTCCTTTTCCCCTTCCTCGGTTCCTGCCTCCTCCCAATGCCCTTGACAGCCTGGAGCCTGTCGTGGGTTCTCTTGCCACATCGGGAGCTATGTCTGATACTGTCATTGACTACAACCATTTGGCTCATGTTGGAATTCAGCAGGAGGCAAATGGGGAAATAGTGAGATGAGTAGTCTCCATGCAGAGCAAAGCAGTTCAGACCCAGGGTGAAGAAATGCGGGGACCTGGGGCTGTCTGTGGAGCTGGACTCTATCTGCCTTTGGGAGGGCTTAGGTACAGTCTGCCTTTCAGGCCCGGAAAGACCTTTATGAGAGCCACTCAAGTCCTGACCCTCCAAACCATCCAGGCTGATTGGTTTATGCTCATTTAAAGTCAGGACAGTGGGCTATGTCCCCAGGACCCCTGACGCCCCATCTCCTGAGAACCCAGGTTTAGAAGACCATTGAGAGGAAACTATCTTTCCCTTCTTACCAAGAGCTATTTGTTTGGCAAAGTGCTCAGGCAGGGAGGTCATGGAAGGAACATGGGAGGAAACTGGTTTCAGGGGTGCTGGGAGTTGTTAGTACATCTCAGCAGGAGGTGTCAAACAGACATTTTGGGGGCTTGGGGGTGTAACATGTCAAAGCCACTTCCCATACCTAGGGCATCAGTCACCACCACCCCTTCCCAAACCCTGGAGGGAGGTAGTGAAGCAAGGTTGGCCTGGTCTGGTGGGAAGTGGAGGGATCATGAATCCTATATGGTGTGGGGAGTGGGGCACAAAAGGGACCCCTCTAAGACGCCTACCCAGAGGGAGCTCGGTGTAGACAATCTGGCCAAGTGCTTACTCATTTCTTGACATCAAAAGCCACAGGAGCACAAGGCCCTCACACACACACACACATGCTCTGACGGCATCCGGTTTAGACACAGCCACGTGCCCAGGTCAGGCCACGACAGCATGTGTCCTAGGCGGGTACCCAGCAGACAAAAGCGTGCTTAGAAGCCAGGGACTCATACCCCAAAGACGGCAACCCAACACGAGGAGAGGGATGTAGCTGAGTGCCGAGCCAGGAATCTAGGTGGAAAATTGCTGTGAGCGCTGGGGATAGGGCAGGAGATGGAGCTAGCACATTCCAGGTCCCAGTATTGGGGAGGAGAGAGGATGAATGGGGGGAGGTGGGGGGTACAGGGAGAGCAGTGCCTTAGGGCCCTGCACTGGCCAGGGAGAAAACCAGCGAACACTTGCTGACCAGATTCTGTTCGAACAGGTGGGACAGGGGCTGACAGGGGTATTCCTCGGGAGTCTGTCCTGGACTACCTTCTCTTTGAGCCTCTCTTCAGAGTCTGGAGAGGCCCAAAAATGACCAGATGGAATTGGTAAGGAACAACAGAGAGATCGAGACCCGCGTTTAAAAGTTCAACTGTCCTGGGGCGCCTGGGTGGCTTAGTGGGTTAAAGCCTCTGCCTTCAGCTTAGGTCATGGTCTTGGGGTCCTGGGATCGAGCCGGGCATCGGACTCTGCTTGGCGGGGAGCCTGCTTCCCTTCCTCTCTCTGCCTGCTTGTGGTCTGTCTGTCAAATAAATAAATAAAACCTTCAATTAAAAAAAAAAAAAGTTCAACCGTCCCGGGACAAGTTAGGGAAGACCTGGCTTACCGACAGTTGATGAGAAAAAGACCTGAGAATGTGTTGATTGCCAGCTTCAGATGAGTCACAGGGTGACGTGGCTCCCAGAAGGGCTACTGTCACCTTACCCGAGGTGAACAGAAACCTGTAGGTGGGCAGCTGACACCGCCCCGGTTTGTTTGGTCTGGACAAGGGTGACCAGTTTGCTGAGGGGTCTGGAAGTCCCCGCCCTGGAAGGAAGCGTTCAGGTCCCGGCACTCGGAGTCTAGGCAGAAGAAGAGCTGCCTTCTTTGAGGACTAGAAGAGCTGCCGTGGCCAAGAGGGCAGAATGGGCTTATCGTGGGAAGCTCTAGAGTGCAGACAGGGAGGAATGGGCAGAGGCTGGGGTCGGGGGTGTTCTGTCAAAGGAGAAAGAACCTTCTCCCAGGCAGAACTCTCCAACAGGGGTTTGGGCGGCGCCTGGGAGGACGAGGAATGTCTGAGCTCAGGAGCGTGGGGAGGGATTCTTGCCCTGGGCAGGAGACTGGGCCTTGCCCTCAAATGCCCCTCACACACAGCTTCCAGACGCTCGGGTCCTCCGGCTGTCATGCTCTGCGCGGAGCTGAGTGGGCTCTCAGCATGACCTTCGTCGAGCTCAGCACCTGCGTGGTAGCTTTGTTTCCCTAGCTCATCTCTCCTAGAGCCAGAGAATGCCCCAGCCTGACCTTGCCGCTTAGCCCCCAGGAGAAGGGAGGGCTGCCGAGTGTGGGGTTCATCTAGGTAGAGCCCCACCACAGCAGGGGCCTCAGTCATTCTGGCCATGGGAGGCATCTGCACACACATGCGGGTGGTTGTTCTGGCCATAGGGAGCACACGGAGGCTCTATCTCCTTTTAGGTCCCTGTATGGATATCCCCAACCAAGAGTCAGGAGCTGTGCATGGGCCAGCAGCGCAGCTCTCCTCTAGCCTTCAGTGACTTCAGGGGGGAGGGCATCTGGGGGATTGAGACTGGGGTCTGTGTCCTAACCCCAGTCTTCCTTTTGAGGGTCCACACTCCCAAAAGACCATCCAAGACTCTGGCTTATCACTTGTCACATCACCCCTTTGCTCCCTCTCCCCCTTCAGGAGCAAACTTGCCAGACCCCTCTTTCCTCTCTATCTATGGCCTGATTAGGAACATGGTACAGCTTTGATGTGGTTCTGGGGAAAGACTTTAAGCTCTTCCTACCTTTGCACTGAGTCTTCAGTGCAAAGGTTTAAGGGGGTCCTCTCCTGGCATCCCAAAGTCAGCTCACGCTTTGGGGACAGTCACACAGTCTGAGGCGGACATGTATCCTAGGTGTGTAGAGCAAACCCTTGAAGCCATCTCCTGGGTCCGCACCCCCTTGAAATATTTTGTCCTATCCTTCCTGAAAGACTTGATTCTCAGCGCCTAATTCATGGCCACTTTTTATGACATTCTGCCAGAGGAATGGGATCTGTGTCCTTAAGAAAAGCAAGAATTCCTGAGGGACACTGTGGTCTGAATGCCCAAGCCCAGATTCACCTCAACACTGACCTCTCCCCAGGCTGGCCCTGGGTCTCTCCCTCATCCCTCACCCCTCAGACAACCCCCCACCCCCATGTTGGGGCCTCCTCCCCTGGGATTCCTCTGGGACTTTTGACCTATTTTGAGGGAGTGCTCCTTCCCTCCCCCAGGCATAGCCCAGAAAGAGCGTGGTTTTGGTTTCTCTTCCTTACAACTTCTTGATTAAATGAGATGGTACATGTGGACAGCCTTTGTAGCCTATGATGCTCTGATCACAGTGAAATGATTTTGGAGGATCATCACTGAGGAGTTAGGGGGAGGCAGGCCCTGGGACTGGAACAGATTGGCCCTCCTCTCTAGCAGCTTCCTCTCCTGGCTTGTGTATGGGGTAGGGCTGGAGGTGCAGTTTCTGCCCAACCCCCATAGGTGTCCCAGTCCAGGCCCCCGTACTGTCAAGAGGAGGTCTGCACTCCGCGACCAAGGTTCCTGCAGACAGAGACTTCTCTTGGTCTACCTAGATCTGCCTTCCTAGCAGAGTGGGTCCCTGGTATGCCCACCCCAGGGACCTGGCTCCTTATTCCTTGTGCTCAGCCATCTAGATTTCTTGTTTGGGTCTTCCATTCATTGGAATAACAGCTTATCTTAGAAAAATGGACATTTTAACTGACTAGAGTTGATCTTAGAATTCAGGAGGTAGAAGGGAAGACAGGATGACCAACCCTTGGCAATGGCTAAGGGCCCTCAGTTTTTAACCTAACATTAGAGTATAGAACCCTGTCTTCTAGGAAAGTGAACCAATACTTGGTTTGGACGAGGACAGGAAAGGGAATTGGAAGTAAAGAGCACAGAAGCGAGACTAATTTCAGAGAGAAACGACAGGCAAGGACTTCTAATACATCACAGGCCGATAAATACATATTGAGAAGCTACTATGGGCAAGACCATTCTGCTGCTCTCTGCCATCCCGGGGCCTCTGTGCCATGAGACACTGTTAGGCGTTATCAAAACTGGTGGAGCTGCAGTGAGGGGGTGGGGTGGGGTGGAGGGAGAGGGTCTGTGCTCCTGAGGGGAAGCAGCCTGGAGAGGGATCGTGTCCAGGGAGTAAGGGAGGGCAGGATGAGGCCCCGGGAGCTGGTGGAAGAACTCCAGAGCCTGGATCGTCCCAGGACTCCTGGGCTCCTGACTAGACTCTGATCGAAGGAGGTTGGGCGTGCTTGGATGCCTGGCCCAAGACCACTCAGGTTGGTTGCGACACGCAGCAAGTAGCCAGGTCTGTCTCCCTGGGCTGTCAGTTTTCTTCCTTATATGGGACATGCCCCATTGTCCCCTGTCCCTGCCAGCACCTGTCCCTAGTAGGTCACGCAGTGGAGTGAGGCATGCAGTAAGGGGAAACTCTTGAGGTTTCTCAGAAGCCAGGACCGGCCAGGTCTGGGTTGGTTATGATGTTATCCAACTGGGTCAGGGTTCGTGGTCAGCTCGAAGCTGTGGGCAGAGGAAAACACCCACTAACCTAATCAGGTGAGGCCAGAGGCCAGGACGGGGAGCCAGGCTGGGAGCGAGGTGCCGTCAGGGCGGTGCAGTTTAAGTCTGGTCTAGGGTATTGCCCAGACTCTGTGATGACTCTCATGGTCAACTTCATGGGCATGTGATCCTACACTTAGAAGAGTTCCATGCTTGGTTTAGTTCTCTGCTGTTGCTATCTTGAAATTCTTAATAATTTTTGAATGAGGGGCCCTGTGTTTTCATTTTGCGTTGGGTCCCACAAGTGAGGCAGCAGGTCTGATTAGACTCATGGTTCTGGCTCTACTCTCATCTGGGGATTGGATCTGAGAGGCTGGACTTCTCCCCACTTTCTCCCCTTGTTCTACTTAGAGTTCTAAGCTCTGGGATCTGGGCAGGTGAGAGGCAGACTTTTCCAAGCAAGCCTGGGAACATGGTGGGTAGAGTTCTAGTGGAGACTCTAGCCAGTGGAACTAGAGGGTGTTGGAGAATATCTCAGGGTGAGTGTAGGGTCAGGGTATAGGAGAAAGGGTTTAGATCCTTTATGATCCAGCCCAGAGCACAGCTCAGAGAAGTCCTTTCTTCTGAAGTGCCATTGGCAATGGGGGAAAAAGGAGGAAGGGAGGAAAGAAGTTCCCAAAAGATCCTAATAAACAGCCCCCACCTGCCTGTACACCAGAGCCCCAGGGCCTCCGTTGAGCTGTTCCCTACACATATCCTTTGAGAACCCGGTCGACGGAACCACTCTGGTTCACAGGAGGGACTTGGGTGGGTGGCCGAGTGTGACATAGGGGACCGTTTTCTTAGCCCATCCAAGAATACCTCATCTCTAGAGATTCCAGTTTTTTTGAGGGGGCTTACAACATGCTCTTTAAAACATTTCTAGGATTAGCACAGGAGTTCTCCCACCAACTTGGCATCCCTGTGCCCCTGGACTCTGACCCATTGTGTGGTCCTCTCCCTTGCTGACCACCCGGTCTCACACTTCCTTGGTTCAGCACATCATTATTATCTAAAGCTTCCAGTGAATGGATTTTTTTTTCTTCTGTGGATAGATTGTAAGCTATTTAAGGATGAGGACCAAATCCTCAACTTCTCCATCCAACACAGAATGTAGTACCCTAATGATAGGATCACAGGGCAGGAGTTGAATAAATATACTGGAGCAATGCCAGGTTCCCGAGAGTAAGAAAACCTCCCAAGTACTTTCCCATCTGGGCCCTTATTCTACCCCCGAGAGATAAGGAGAGAATCTTCTTTTGAACAATGGAGAGGCAAAGTGACTTGTTCCAGGTCACACAGCATGTCAGGGAGGACACAGACACCAGAACCCATACTTCCAGTCCCCCGAAAGAATGTCTACTTCAAGCAACAGCTCTACGGATCAGCGTCTTCCAGGGAATGGGAAAATACAGTCGTAAAGGCAAGAACCATGGGGCCTGCCTCGATTCTGCCAACCTACAGTGGGAGGGGACTCCACAGCTAGCCCCACTTTCCCGGTCCCGGGCACAAAATATCTAGAATTCCAGAGAGGGCCTGGGCAACCAGCTGTCCTACTCACCACGTCCTCCAGGTTGTAGTTCATAAGGTCCATGTCCAGGGTTAGGGGGTAGTTCATGTTTGTAGCCGTATGTCAACCGGGCTGGTCACTGACTGATGCTGAGAGACTCTCTGGTGCCTATAGAGAGGTGGCAGCCGTCAGCTGCAAATTTAAACAAATGAGCAGCGCACTGTCTCCTCAGGCTGCGTAGGACCTGCTGTCTGCCTCACAGCTCATCACTTTTTTTTCCACTGGGTCTTTTCTGTTGTGTGTGTATGTGTGTTTTTTTTTTAAAAAAAGGGAAAATCCCCAGAACATCAGTGCTAGTCAAGCATTTCAGCCTCTTTCCTGGCAATGGTTGTCTCAATGGGACTTGTGACTGATACGAAGGCCGGCCCTGGCTTTTCGTCCCCATACCTCCCCATAAGGGAGTTGTACCTTGTAATGAAAACCACCTCACCAGTCTGTGGGGCAACAAGGGGAACTCCACATAGAAAGGGAACAGAAGGACAGCCTTCCAGGATCTCTTCTCCAAGCCACCTTCAAATCTTCACCTTTCTCGCCACTTGGGAGACCGATCATCCTGTTCCCCCCCAGACTGAAAGTCCCATATCCTGGGAAACCCCTCACTCCCAGGCAAATGGGGACACTTGGTCACCCTACTTGCTACCATCCTTTTGCCCAGGCAGGGGCAAAACCCCTTCCCTTTCCAGCTCAAGTTCAGGAGAGAAAGGTTAGAAATTTTCAAAGGGAACAACACTAAAACATTACTGGAAGTCAAAAATGAAATCACCCAAATTACCAGCAGAAAATGTAAGTAGTCATAGAGTCATCTTCTGACTCAAAAAGAATGATGTTCTAGCTGCATATGAACTTGGTTGGCACCTTATTATTAACCTCAGAGACTACCCAGCTGGAGTAGATTCTTACACAGGAGGACCCCGAGGTTAGGAATGGGAGAGGAAGAGCCTCGGGGCCCATAGCTAACCAGTGGCAGAGCTGGACCTTGAAGCCAACTTTCCTGACCGCATGTTCAGTGTTTTGTCTACACCAGCGGCTGCTCCCACGGGCTCATGCAACCCTCTCCTTTCTCTCAACTCTGTTCTGTCTGAGGACCCCTTCCTTTAAGAAGCCCCTTTATAGGCACTGATCAGTATCCTGTCCATGTCTCCTCTTTGTGCCTTTTCTTCCAGGAGAGGGCATTGCCTCTTTTGAGCCCCAATAATGTAAAAATAATGACAACAACCAGGGGCACTCACAAGGTACATGAGGCTTCTTGGCTCTTGTCATCATCTTTCCTTCCAGCCAAATTACCATTTGCTGGGATTCTCCCCTTTCAAATGTCTTCCTTCATCTTTTCCTCCATATTCATCCCCCCTCTTTCTTTCCTATACACCTTGCTTATAAGCACCACTGCACCCCAACAGATACAACTTTCTTGGGTTTCAACAATTTGAGGAGTTCTTGGCCTCTGTTTGTGCTGTCGGGACCCATCTTTCCCCTCTTCATTCACTTACTGGCTTCAACAATGGCTTTCGAGGAGGAAGAACCCCAGGACAAGGGGTAGGAGTTCTCTTCCATACTTCCAGCCCCGAAACGTTCAGGAGGAAGCTGCTCCGATGTTTCCCGTGTCCCATGCTTGCTAAGCCCTTTCTTCCAGCCCCATGCCGAAACACTCCTGCCCCTCCAAACCACTGATACATTCAACTTCATTTTTGCTGCTCTAAGTACATGGATTAGGAAGGAATATAGGAGCACCTGGGGGCTCAGTTGGTTAAGCAAACGACTCTTGATTTCAGCTTAAGTCATGATCTCAGGGATGTAAGATTGAGCCCTCTTCCACTGGGCTCTATGCTGGGCATGAATCATGCTTAAGATTCTCTCTCCCTCTGCCCATCCCTCCCCCAAGGAAGGAGTATAGTATACAGAATCACATAGGAATTAGAAGGGAATTTGGAAGATACACCAGTCCCTCCTCATTCCCCCTCCTTTGCCCCCAACAAATGCAAGATTCTTGTCATTACATCCTCATCAGAGGGCCAGCTGGAATTGGACAAACATCACCACGGGTAAGAAACTTGTTCCTTTCAAAAGATTGTGTTTAAGGCAGGATGATTTAATCATTAGAAACCTACTCCTCATGCTAGTCAAAGCGTGTCTCCCTGTAACTCATCCCAGAGGTCCTGGCACTGCCTTCTGTCCAGATTGTCTAATAAACATCTTCTGAAGACAGAGCCCACCTCCCCATTAGTCTTCCCCTCTTCGAAACTTACATTTTGGGTGCCTTCAGTCCTTCTTCAAAGGATGTGATTTCTGGGTCCCTTATCAGCCTCTGGGTGATTTCTGGTTAATGGTCCACATATTATCTGACTAGAACTTTCTATATCTTTCTATAAAGATAAGAATTTCCTGGGGCGCCCGGGTGGCTCAGTGGGTTAAAGCCTCTGCCTTCGGCTCAGGTCATGATCTCAGGGTCCTGGGATCGAGTCCCGCATCGGGCTCTCTGCTCGGCGGGGAGCCTGCTTCCCTTCCTCTCTCTCTCTCTGCCTGCTTCTCTGTCTACTTGTGATCTCTCTCTGTCAAATAAAAAAAAAAAAAAAGATAAGAATTTCCTTGTTCAAGACTCTATACATACATAACTATAATTAAAATGGCCTTACCTGGGGCTCCTGGGTGGCTCAGTGGGTTAAACCTCTGCCTTCGGCTCAGGTCATGATCTCGGGGTCCTGGGATCAAGCCCCACATTGGGCTCTCTGCTCAGTGGGGAGCCTGCTTCCCCCTCTCTCTGCCTGCCTCTCTGGCTACTTGTGATCTTGCTCTCTCTGTGTCAAATAAATTTAAAAAAATTTTTTTTTAAATAGTCTTACCTGTGGGCTCCCACTCCCCTCAACAACATGCCTCAGAAACTTCCTTCTGAAGGTTCGAAGGCATCATCTCAACCTACAAAGGGAACTTCTGCAGTCCTGGTTCAGTCAGCCCTGCTGTGCTGATGACTTAGATAAGTGTGTCATTCTTCAGTCTGTCCCGGCCCTGATGGGAAGTGTTGGTGGGACAATGCAAAACACAGAGCTCTGTTTCTTGTCATTAGAGACCTACTGCTCTCAAAGGCCAGGGAAGACTTCATGGGAGAAGCAGGACATGAGCTGGACATTGATGTACCTGGAGGGGAAGGTGCATGGTTAGCATGGTTAGTGGGAGATACTGAGGATTGCATGAAAAAATACAGGGAAAGAATTACCCAAGGTTCAGGGTGTGATGATGGTAGTGATGGTGATGATGGTGTCGTAGCAGGAGGAGGCAGGACGAGGTTGCAGTGTGCGCTGGACAAGATGGGAATTGCTTGCCCTTCTCTCACAGTTGCCCATTTCCCTTGATGCATTGTGGGCCCAGAAGAGGAGTCTGGGAGGAGGCTCAGAACGACCTATTCATTGTGGCAGCAGGCTAAGGCAGGAGTCTCTGGTGTGATGGTGTGGGGCAGGGAGATATCTATGAGCTTCTCAATGGCCGACCTGGGTTTTATGGAGCAGAGGAACCTGTGACTGCCTGGGTCCTTGAGTTCCTCATGCTTCTTGCACTGTGGACCCATTCAGACGTTCCTTCCCATCTCTCCAGATGCTGGGACATACTGTAGGTCCCCAGGGCCCACTTGTCCCAGCCACTGACCTCGATGGTTTGCCTTAAATGGATAAATACTGCCTGATCATGAATTCTGATGTCTTAGCAGGTTCAGAGAGTAACTGCCTCTGGTAGAAAAGATGATCCTGTGACTTTCAAACCCATAAAACCAGACTACCCCCCAACCCCAGCAGAGAGAGCAATCACTAGGCTACAATTCCTTGACTGTGAGGATGAGATAGCAGGAGTTCCACCTCTTTGTGATAATCACATGGTTTTGGGGGGTGGTGGGGAGAGCTTCCAGATCAGTGCAGCCCAAATTTTATTTCAACGTGCCACTTGTTTCTATTTCTACTGCGTGGTTTTCCAATCCCCACACCACAGGCAGCCTACCCGAGGCTGAATTGTTTTCCAGACTTCTCATCAAACTGCTGCTGGTGGTTCTGCCAGGAGTGGGCTTGTGTCTGCCTTCGGGAGTAACTGCTGCCCATCAATTAGCTCAGGTGAGTTTTCTCAGTAATTTTACTTCACAGTTCACGGATTAGATTAAATTTCTGTTTATTCCAGAGACCAGATATAATCGCTTGTCTCGGAGTTCATTTCCCACATCCCACAGAAAAATTAAGCTGTTCTGCAGAATGTTGGGTGAAGGGAATGGATCGGGGTTTTCCCTCTGTTCTTCCACTAACCTGAGACACTCTTTTCCCATCTGGGCAGAGATCTTGTGTCTGCTTTCTCTGAGTTTTTCCCAATTGTTCAGAGCAGAGCTCTGTAGGTCCCCACCTAGTGAGTGGGCCTGCGGGAGTGTTGGACATCTCTCTAGGCACCAAAGGAGAACAACAATGGCTTTTGGATAGTATTTACCAATGTACAAAGCTCTACAATTTTGGCATTTAATTTTACTTCGTATTTAACTTGATTTCACGTTTAATCCTATTTGAGCCTCAAAACACCTTGTGTGGGAGATATCGGTATCATCCCTGACTTTGTTTTGGGGCACAGGTTGGGGAATGAAGAAACAGGGGCTCAGTTCTTTGCTCAGGATTACAGGGAGAGTAATTGACAAGAGTGAGGGTCGGAAGGCAGGCCCGTGGCCAGCAAACCTGAGACTCTCTCCACCCAACCACACCACCTTCTCTCCGGGATTGTTTTTGCAAAGGACCAGCACTTAATCTGGTTATCCGAGGGGAAAACTGCCTCCGCCCTTCATGGTCCACTCAGCGGTTTACTCACTACATGCCATGAAGTGTGTGAAATCCACACACATTATTTCCTTCCTTCCTCTGAAGTCTTGTAAGTGTTAGGTATTTTTATCACATTATCACACATGTGGAAACTGAGCTTCAGGTGGTAGTAGGAAGTAGTTGTGAGTGTTAACAGCTCACTCAGGCACGGGGACCCAGAAGCACAATACAAATCAACACAGGAAGTGGGGTGGTGAAGGTTCTCAGTGCGGGGAACTAGCACCCACGTACAGCTCCTCTCTCATTAGGTAATAGGTGGGAGACCTACAGGGAGAGAATGGGCTGCAGGTGCTGGGAGGCACATCAAGGTCAGCTCAAGGTTACAGGGGCCCTGAGTGCCCTTGGGAACAGGTTCCCAGGGGTGGGCTGTGTGGCCAGGGTGCTCGATCAGGTGTTTACATACTGAGTGGGAGCTGAACCTCCAGCAGAGGGGGAATGTGAAGATCAAGGGTAACAGGATTCGGGCTCCATCCTGGGAACACGTTGTCTAACAGAGGAGGCTGGAACAGATACGTGCATGCAAGCTTGCACACTCATAGGCACACGCATCTTGAGAACGCTTTCAAAGCGACATATGTGAACGTACTGTATCAGCGAACCCGTGCGGGCTGAGTGCAGCAGTGTGGAAGGCACCAGAGTAAGGAGAAACCCGCGTTCCCTCACACACGCGTGCAGGGCACGAAGGTGCTGCAGGAACTGTGGAAGAATGCGGGATTTACACCAGGAGGCCCACATCAGAGACCTGGCGCTTGTTTTCCACCAAGACTGCTTTTAGGCAGGACACTGCCTAGCTCTTCAAAGACACCCCAAACTCAGAATGCTCATTAGCGTCCCTAGGAAAATGGTTCTCAGATGTGATGCCGCAGAATCAGCTGGAGGGCTTGTTAAACGCGGGTGGCTGGGTGTTCCCTCAGAGTTTCTGATTCCCGAGGTCTGGGGTGGGACCTGAGAATCCTCGGTTCTCACAAGTGGTCAGGTGATGCCAATGGTCCCGGCCTGGGAACACTCTTTGAGAAGCCCTCCCTAGGGTACTCAGGGTTGCTACACAGAGACGGCTCACCCCGACACGGTGGGTGTCGCAGGCTGGAGCTCCCGACCCAGCCCTGCACCACTCTCGGCCTCTCCCTGCAAAGGCTAATAGCTGAGGCCTCTCTAGCACAACCGGTAACACCCCGTGCAGCCGGCGCCGTGACACGCAGCCAGCTTCTCCCGCAGCACCCAGCCTCCCTGGGGCCACGCAGCACCGCTGAGATCTACAGCAGTCTGCTTCGGTCACTCTCACCCCTGGCGTCTCTCCGCTTGGTCTCCGCCTCGGCTGCAATCGGTGGTGCTTACGCTCTGCTAGGTCATCTCCAGCCTGCCCTGGCACCCAGTTACTTTGACGTGGCCCCGGAAAGAAATAGGTTTCACATCACAACCTCGTTGATGTGTGTGTACACACACACACACACACACACACACATTTCACAAGTAATACCACGCCCTGTTATGTGTGACATACTCATCTTGTGTACTCTTCGTTTACCTCTCTTTCTCACAATCTGTTTCTTTCTTTAATGGAGGTCACTCAACCCAATTGTTTTCGCGGATCCATAAATAAGTCAAAATCCCAGGTATGTAAATAACAAATAAAGCTTCTCCGAGGGGCGGTGCGGGTGGCTTAGCCGGCTCAGTGTCCAACTCTTGATTTCGGCTCAGGTCATGATCTTGGGGTTGTGGGATTGAGCCCAAGGTGGGGAGGGGGTGTGGTCAGCGCTCAGTGGGGAGTCTGCTTCTTTCCCTCTCCCTCTGCCCCACCCCTTCCAAAAAATAAAAAGTAAAAAACTTCTCTGAGCCTTAGTTTCCTAATCTGTACACTTGCAAGATGCCTACACTGCAGATCTTGTTGTTCTTTGTCTTAAATAATATTGTGTATGCAAAAGTTTTTTCCAGAGAGAAATCTTTCATGCTTATGAAGTGCTATTAGACACACACTTGCACACACACACGTGCTTTTAATTCTTTTTAAAGATTTTACTTATTTATTTATTGACAGAGAGAGAGCTCACAAGCAGGGGGAGTGGCAGGCAGAGGCAGAGGGAGAAGCAGGCTCCCTGCTCAGGATGCAGATCACCACCCCAGCCCAAGATGGATGAAGAAGGCAGGTGCTTAACCAGCTGAGCCGCCCTGGCGTCTCCACACACATGCTTTTTATTTCTATTTATTTATTTATTAAGATTTTGTTTATTTGACAGAGATCACAAGTAGGCAGAGAGGCAGGCAGAGAGAGAGGAGAAAGCAGGCCCCCCGCTGAGCAGAGAGCCAGACAAGGGGCTCGATCCCAGCACTCTGGGATCATGACCTGAACTGAAGGCAGAGGCTTTAACCCACTGAGCCACACACATACTTTTTAAAAGGGTCCTGGAAAGGAAAGACTTTAAGCAGAACTTTGAAGGAATTGAGAGGGAATGGCCTCAGGCCCAGCAGAGGCCGACACGTGATATAAAGCATTTATATATGCTGGGGAGAGGGTGGCGGGCACTTTGTCTGGACTGGAGCAGAGGAGAACGTGGGAAGAGGACGAGAGGCAAGGACAGCAAGGGCCGAGCAGCACAGAGAGCCCGTCTGGGTATTTGGATTGCAGACAGAGCTGCTGCAAAGCACAGCGTAGTCTTCAGAAGCAACAGAACTTCACAATGAAATGGATTTAAGGAGGTTTGTCATTTCAAACTTACAAAGAACATTCATCTGTCGCCTGTATGTCCCCGGGTTTAGCAGTGAACAAGACAGGCTAGCCGAGTGGATGTCTCTAGTGAGGGTGGGCTCCTCGGATAACTTAGCACATTATTCCTTAAGCCTCCACTGTATGCCAGGCACTGAACTAGGCGCTGGGAAAGCAACAAGAAGCAAAACCAAACAGGACTCCTGGCCTCTTGCAGTTTACAGCCTTGACAGGAGGCAGGTGTTAGATAAGCATACGTGCCTAGTAATAATGATAACTTGTAATTCTAAAAATCTGAAAGTGCTACGAAGAAAAAGAACAGGGTGCCCCGAGAGAGTATAATAACATGAACTCGGTCTTTACAAACTAATAACCACATTTACAATACTCCCAGATTAATTTATAGTTTATGAAGGCCTTTCTCATTCTTTGTCTCACGAGGACCTCGTCTCGAGCCCATAGAGAAAGCCGGCCAGGATTTCTTAACTTCTTTTATGTATAAGGAAACCAAGGCTTGGCAGGTGTCACAAGCAGCCCGTGTCTATCTAGTTGGAAAGGAAACGCAGCTGGTTCTGACTCTAGACCCCGTGCTCTGTCCTCTGCGGACAAGAGATAGGCTGGCCCCAGTGGCCCGCTTAGCCGGCTTGTTGTAGACGAGATGTCAAGTAAAATGGCAAAAAGTTCATCTCCTCCATGCCCATGTCCTCAGAGCCCCTTTGAGGGAAGAGCAGGGAGGGGGCTGAGTTGGACGCCTGGCACCAAATGACCGAGAGCGGGGCCCGCAGGATGGAACCGTCTTGACAGGCAAAGGCAGGAAATGGCTGAAGCAGGATGGTGACATGACATTTGTCAAAGGCATCCACACCCAACTCCGGCAGTGAAAGTGTACCAGGCCTTGGGCGGAGGTGATGGGCCAACGAAACTCACCACCGCATTCACCTCTGCGATTGGGGACATGGTGAGGCTGGCCCACCTGCCGTATCAGCACCTTGATCACGGAGCTCATCAGAGAGAGGTTTCCAAATGACTCGGCCCCGCTGCCCCAGGAAGGAAGCTTTCTGGGCTGCAGTGTGGGGGCTGCTGGGTGTGGGCCAGGCACTTGAAAGGGAATAAATGATGACACAGCAGTGGGGGACAGGGTTGCTGACACTGTGGGACCAGCTCTGGAGAGGAGGCCAGGAGAGACTGATAAGGGGCTGCCCCTTGTCCTTACCTGCCCAACGGGGACATTGGAAAATCACACCAGTGGCCCCTTGTAAGGCAGCCAACAGGTGCCAGACTCCAGAGCTTGGCATTTTAGGCCCCCGTGATCTGTCCCCGATGTATGGTTTTGGTTTTCCAGGTGGATAAATATTTATTGAATGTTCACTGAGTGTTTCCGATCTTACCTTCCTGCTACTGCCTTGCAGGTGCCCTTGCCTCCAGCCCCGGGGACCCCTCTACTCTTCCCTACTTCCCCTGACACCATTCCTGAACCTCAGCAGCTCTGTCCCCACATTGTGGCCATATCCAAGCCTGAACATTCTCAAGGCCCATCTTGGTGCCTCTTCCTCCTGAAGACGCCACTGAATCAAAGTAATTGTTTCGGCCCTTGACTGAATCTAGCACTTTCCCTGGATTGCTTACCTTTACCTTGCACTGTAGTTACTCATGTACTCTATTAGGCAGAGAGCTTTCCGGGACAATCGTCATACATAATTCATTCTTTCCCCGAGAGCTTTGTACCAGGAGGTGTTCGATAATTGTCTTTGACTGACTGACTGACTGAAGAAGGAATGAGGGTAGGGGTCCGTGGAGAAGTGGTGGGAAATCTGGGGCATCTGGCTCTCTGTCGTGGCTTTCTGTGCCTGTGGGGCTTCTCCTGGGCCTGCCCACAAGGTCGGGAGAAAGAACACAGGCTTGGACTCTCAACTTCCGTGCTCAGGAGGTGTGTGTCCTTGGGCAAGTCTCTGTCTTCTTCCTCAGCCATGAATCATGTAACACCTACCTCAAAAGATTATCATGAGAATCAGTACGTGATCAATACACGGGAATAGTCAATACCTAGTAGGTGTTCAGTAAAGTGTGTTTACCCGTTACCCAAGTGAGAGTAATGTTTTAGCCTTCAATTTTAGGTGGGAGTGGAGGTCAGGCGGGCATTTGCCTTACTGTCCGTAATAGAGACATCTGTGTACATGTAGGTTCCTTCTGCCTGGATTATAACCTCTCACGGCGTCAGGCCACAGGGTCGAGGCAGCGGTCCCCAGAGGTCTGGTGAGTCGGGGGAGGAACATGTGCACAGTCACTGAGTCAGTTGTCTCTGGAGTTTAAAATCCTACTTGCAAGGTGCTCTGCAAACTAAACGAACATAAGCTGTCGCTCTTCCTAATGTTCTACCTCCGACAGAAGAATTCTAGTCCTCTGAACGGGTGGGTGCTCCCCAGGCCCCCCAGCTGGGTGCTGTGGAGATGGCCCCAAGCAAGAGGTAAGAGATGGCTGCCCCAGAAACGAACTGGGGCTTTTTGCCCTCGCAGGGCTGAGGTAGGGTGGAGGAAGCCACAACCCGCTGAGCCCGACAGACCAGCCCAGTGTGTGGAAACTGGACCCTGGCCCAGGCCCGATGGCTGTGAACTCACTGTCCTGGAGATTGGTCTGGGGGTGCTGAGCCCTGGTCAGCTGAAAAAGAGGACTCTTAGGGTTGGGGGTTGGGTAAAGAGAGTGGCTGGGGAGGGTTCTGGGGATGGGGAAGAAGGAGCCCCCGACCCATGCATCTAATTTTGCTTTCAAGGTGAGCAGAGTGTGGAGTTGTCGGGCAGTTGGATATTGAGATGTAGAGTTCAGATGAGAGGAAGGAGCTCATTTGGCACAGTCCAGTGGTGTTTACAGCCCAGGGAGAGAAGAGACAGACAAGAGAAGGACTGCGGTCTAAGGCATACCAGGGTTTGAAGGTTAAGGACTTCTACTCATTCATTAATGCTTACAGCAACCTTCTGAGGAAATTACTTTTCATGTCTTCATCTTCCAAGTCATGAAACTGAGGCATAAAGAGGTTCACTTGCCAAAAGCCACGTTGCCAGTGAGCAGCAGAGCTGGGATTCGCACCCACAGTCTGGTTCCAAGTGTTATGCACTTTGCCTTTGGGTTCTAGGGGTGGGGAAACTGAGGCTTAGGTGAAGTAATTGGCTAACACTGGCAGCAGAGCTGGGACCAGAACTCTCTTGCTGACTCTTTGGGGGGGTCTCTGCTTTGTTAATCATGCTGCCCTGTGACCTGCACAACATTTGTATGGTGGGGAGAAAGCCTGCTCTGTCTCTCAAATTACAGCCCTTAGACAACTGCCTTTCCCACTCATACACGAGACTTTTCTGGCCCGTCGCTATGCTTGGAGAAATGAGATGCCAGGTCTAGCTGCCAAGTAAACTCCACCTCTGCCACCCCTCCTCTGCCCCCTCTCCTGGTCAGGAAGCCCACGACTAGACACGATTCCTGACTTCTGGAAGCTCAGGTCTTAAGGTAGCCTGGCGGAATGGTTCCATGTGGCCATCAGCAAGCTGGTACCCTTCCCAGCCTCACTTCCGTCTTCAGTGAAACGAGGAGTTTGGGTCAAGACAGTGGTTCCCAAAGCTGGCTGCGTCTCTGAATCACCCACCTGGGGATGGTTTGGATCCTGTCTCGGCCACAACAGACCCAGTGGCTCTAGCTCTTCTGGAGTGAGGCCCAGGCATGTGTATGGTGGTTCAGACACACACCTTGTTAAGAAACCCTAGATAAGATGGTCTTAAGGTCTCCTCTCGGGTCTCCTGCTCTGTGGTTCCAGAGCCTCCGTCGCTCTTGGGCCGTGTTCCTTTGATGTCTCTCTCAAGGCCTGGCACCTGGTGGACCTATGCATAGAAGGCAGGAGACCTGAGAGCTCATCGCCACCAGGCCCATAACTCAGCTCCAACAGAGAGGCTTCCTCTCTTTGGACCTCAATTTCCCCATCCGCCAGAACAATTTGTTGGGTGGGGGGAAATTGCTCTAGATTCATTTACCCAACAAGTATTTATTGAGCATCTATTCTAGGCTAAGATGTGCAGAGCACTGGGTCTGGGTATAACTCATGCAGAACGGTAACATCATAAGGGCGAGGGTGGGAAGGGCGCTTCTGCCTGGTTGCCCAGACTTCTAGGCACGGATGCCAGAGTACCTTGTTAGCACCTGTTGTGTGATCGTCCCCTCGCCCCAGACCCTGGCCCTGGGAGTGCCACCTGGTCTCCACAGCAACAAGCAAACCTGCTGGGCTCAGGAAGGAAATGGTATGCAAAATTGGTCAAAGAAAAATGAGTAGCTTTTCTAGATAATCATGATAGCCAGTTCTGAACCATGAGACTAAACCGTCTCGTTCAGACCAGCACGACTACAACCTGACTTTCCCAAGTGAACTCCCAAGCATGGCCACGACAGCACCTAGGAGCTGGATAGAAATGCAGGATCCCGGCCTCCACCCCCAGGAGGCTGAGTCTGCTTCTTAAGAAAATCCCCAGCTGGGACGCCTGGGTGGCTCAGTTGGTTAAGCACCTGCCTTCAGCTCAGGTCATGATCCCAGTGGCCTGGGATCGAGTCCCACATCGGGCTCCCTGCTCAGCAGGAAGCCTGCTTCTCCCTCTGCCTCTGCCTGCCACTCTGTCTGCCTGTGCTCACTCTCTCTGACAAATAAATAAATAAAATCTTAAAAAAAATATATAAGAAGATCCCTGACTGGCTGTATGTTAACATTTGAGAAGCACTAAACGAAAAGAAATCACCTCAGAAAACCCTTCATAAGAAATGTAGGTGAGACCTGGATGAGCAGAAGCCAGTGACTTTCCTCACGCGGATCATGACTGCATGTAGCGTGTTCTGGGATAGTGCAGAGCGGTGGTGTGAAGACATCCATTCTCACCCACGTGGAACGTGTCAAGGTGATTTGTGAACGGTTCCTCTGAAAGGATTAACGGATAAGAATGTTGTTGTTTTTAAAGAAAGTAAACATGATTAGGTGGGATTTTCCCTGTTAGACAGAAATAATGTTACATGAGAATATTCAGGTCTGGAGGAAGTTTGACTGTGGCCCCACTACTTCCTGGACATGTCACTGGTATAGACTGAATTGTGTCTATTACACGCCCCCCCCCCGCCAGATTTACATGCTGACGCCTTCATTCAGTGTGACTGTATTTGGAAATGGATTCCCCGCCCCCCCCCCCACTTGCCGCATGACCACAAAGGAAAGGCCATGTGAGAACAGAGACACAGAGCAACCATCTACAAGCCAAGGATAGAACTCTCACCAGAAACCAAACCCTTCCGGAACATCCGAACCTTGATCTTGGACTTCCCAGCCTCCACAACAGTGAGAAAATAATTTCTATCATGTGAGCCACATAGTCCGTGGTATTTGGTGTGGCAGCCTGAGTGGACGAAGAGAGCTGTCCTGGGAAAGATCCTCAGATTCCGGGTTCAGTAGCGGAGGCGGGGGGATTACCACTGATGACCCTGTTAGGAGTGTTAACGTGGAATATTGTGTGAAATGTGCCAGTGCAATGCCTAGCCCTGACCAGCCTGAACAGCAAGTACAATGATAACGACTGTGGCCCTGGAACACAAAGTCACAGAAACACCAGTGGCACCAAGTAGACAACCCGGAAACATACCTTGGCATTTGTAATAAGTTCCAGGGGTCAGGAGAGGGACTACGTTTTTATTCACCACGTGTCATTGTCCCCATGCCTACCATACATGTAGCACATAGCAGATGCTTCAAAATATCTGTTCAATGGGGCGCCTGGGTGGCCCAGTTGGTTAAGCATGGGACTCTTGGTTTCAGCTCAGGTCATGATCTCAGCGTCAAGGGATGGAGACCCACATCAGGCTCCGTCCTCCGTGCAGAGTCTGCTTAAGAATATCTCCTTCTACCCCTCCCCCACTCTCCCTAGAATAAATAAATAAATCTTTATTTTTTTTTAAGGTTTTTTTTTTAATTTGACAGAAGGAGAAAGAGCATGCACAAGAAGTGGGGTTGGGAGAGAGAGAAGCAGGATCCCCACTAAGCAGGGAGCCCAACTGTGGGCTCGATCCCAGGACCCTGGGATCATGACCTAAACCGAAGACAGACATTTAACCAACTGAGCCACCTGGGTGCCCCAATAAATAGATCTTTAAAAAAATATTTGTTGACTGCCTGAATTAGAATTTAATACATGCTAAAGAAGGATTCATGAGTCAGTGGTGAAAGGAAAGACCCTTCTTCAAAGGATGCTGGAAAAAATTGCTGACTTGAAATAAAACAATTTGATTTTATCATTTCATCCCATAAAGGGGCTTTCAAACATTTTGTGACCATGACCCATAGTAAGAATGACGTGAGTCCTGATTGTTCTAAAGTGGTATTTGCTAAGGTCAGAGAACAGACTATGTTTTATCTAAATCTCTTAGCTTGATTTACAACTTTTAAATGTGAGATCTCCGGGTTAGGGTCTTGCATTTACACTCTTGCCCCGGGTCTGTGTCTGTCAAGGGCAAGCCAGGCTGAACGGATGGATAATGAACCCTCCTCCCCAGGATAGGATCGGGTGTGAGGACACACACACACCCTTGGAGCTGCAGCTCCCACTGACACTTGACCCGAAACTCTTTGCCTCTTTGATAGGAATGGTGAGGAAATGAAAAACTGTCATTTTGAAGCAAACATTGATCCATCTTCATTCAAGAAAAGTCTCTTTCGGGGACTTTTAGTTATGCAAATGTAGAGCAGAGCTCCTCTTCTGAAATGGAGCCACCCGTGACCCATGGCCCAGGAGCTCCATTCCCCTGGTAGAAGCAAGGCAGTAGCCCATGTTGGAGGCAGAAATTTCGTCTTCTGACGCTGTTTCTTTTCCTAAAAATCTGATATAAGATACACTTTTACAAAAATAGTTAATGAACAATTATCATGTGCCAGATACTAAGTGAAGCACTTTACGTGGATTGTCTCATTCGATCTTCATAATACACAATATATAATTTTTTTTAAAGGATTTTTAGGGGCACCTGGGTGGCCCAACCATTAAGTGTCTGCCTTCAGCTCAGGTCATGATCCCAGAGTCCTGGGATCAAGTCCCACATCGCACTCCCTGCTCAGCAGGGGAGCCTGCTTCTCCCTCTCCTACTCCCCATGCTTGTGTTCCCTCTCTCTTCTCTCTCTGTCAAATGAATAAATAAAGAAATCTTTAGAAAATTAAAATTAAAAAAGGATTTTATTTACTGGAGAGAGAAAACACACGTGTGAGCTGAAGCAGGGTAGAGGGAGCAGCAGAGGGAGAGGGAGAAGCAGACTCCCCGCTGAACAGGGAGCCTGATGGGGGGCCTCTATCCCAGGACCCTGAGATTGTGACCTAAGCTGAGGGCAGGTGCTTAACCGACTGAGACACCCAGACACCCCGATAATTTTTATCTTATAACTGGGGAAACTGAGGTTGAGAGTTTAAGTAACTTATACAGAGAAGTCTTGCAAACAGCAAGTGGCCGTGCTGGGATTTAAACCTACGACTGACTCCAGAGCCTATGTCCACCTCTGTCATCCTCTGGAATTCTTCCAGGTCATTAACGATGCCCTAACTTGGAGAGCCCAGACTAGAAGGCCATGCTCAAGATTGACTCAGACTGGAGCAGAGCAGGAGAAGCCATGAGCTTCTGTGAAGTGTGTGCCGACTGCGGCCGTCCTTGCTGACTTTTGGGGAGACTTGCTTCTCCAGCCTGGAAGGAATGGGTGGAACCACTTCACAAATATGGCACACAGATGCAACAGATAGGAAGGGGGCCAAAGCTCTTTCTTCCTCTGGGTCAGGCCAGGGAGATCCAGGTGACCACATCAAGTTCAGAGGGATGACGTTGGGGAAGGCTTTAATGTGATGCTGAGACAGAGAGCCAGACCTTCTCGCAGAAGCATATGGCCCACTGGACAGAGGCCTCTGGCCAGAGCGAACTGCTGAGGTAAGTCATGTTGGAGAGCTGGAGGAAATCGGAGAAGAGCCCCTACCGGCAGTCTGCCGCCCCATCCTGTATAGGGCTATCCCTTGGTGCAGACTGGGGCTGAACACGGAGTGAAGACCCGCTGATTCCACATGGAAGGATGTCCTTGTCCTTTTGGCCATGAAAGCGGTAGGACTCAAGAGAACTTTTTGTGGATTTAGCTTGCTTCTTGTTTTGGAAGTGTGGTTGACGCGCAATGTTACATTAGTTTCGGGTGTGCAACATAGCACAGCCTTCTCCTATTTAAACCTTTCCAACGTTGTTAGCAGAGCACAAATGCTGCATGTGTGCCTCCCAGGCATGCCCCTTGCTCTTCCGGAGACTCCGGGTGGGGGCTCTCCCACCTCCCTTCCAAGTCAGTAACCCTGCCTGGAGCCCCGGCTCAGGGGGTACCCTTCTACTGATGCTCCTTCACCTTAAGTTTAAGCTAGTGGCTCATATTTAGCTTTTTTCTTTCTTTCTTTTTATAAGTAGGCTCCATATTCATTGTGGAGCCCAACACGGGATCCAAACTCACAACCCTGAGATCAAGACCTGAGATGAAGTCAAGAGTCAGAGGCTTAACTGACTGAGCCACCCAGGTGCCCCATGCCAGATCTTTTTCATACAAACTTCTGTCGGGCCACTTCTTCCCAGCCTACGTTTCTAGTATGCGTGCAACTGATTAAAAGTAAAGCAAGGGATGCCTGGGTGGCTCAGTTGGTTGAGTGGCTGCCTTCAGTTCAGGTCATGATCCCGGCATCCTGGGATTGAGTCCCACACCTGCTTCTCCCTCTGCCTCTGCCTGCCACTCTGTCTGCCTGTGCTCATTCTCTCTGACAAATAAATAAAATCTTTTTTTTAAAAAAATGAAAGTAAGGCAAAATTTAGTGCAGGTCGTTCCCACCTTTAGTTTTGTTTGATTCTGGTCTGCTGAAATAATGTCAGTGTTTTCTTCTATCACCTTTTGTAAGAATCTCCTTCCTTTCTATCTTTATATCATCTGCAGAACTGATGAGCACTGATTACTTTGCAGTTAATGAAAAATGACTGCAGAAACTCATTCGTAGTGAAAGAAAATGGGAAATGGGGCAGAACAGAGCCTTGTGGTGTGTTGCCATGACAGGGGTTCTCAAAGTGTGGCCTGGGAATCCTAAGGTTCCCTAAGACCCTCTCAGAGGGTCTGTGAGATGAAAACTACTTTCAAAATAATGCTAGAAATGTCTTTTTCGCTCTCATTTTATTGCACACAAATCTTGGAGTTATCTGGAGGCTACACGATGTGTGAGATTGCAATGGATCAGGCAGAAACCATTATAAGAAACTAGTTGTCTATCATATGATCTCCCTGATATGAGGAAGTGGAGAGGCAACGTGAGGGGTTTGGGGGGTAGGAAAAGAATAAATGAAACAAGATGGGATCGGGAGGGAGACAAAACATAAGAGACTCTCCCCCCCCCCAATAAAAGACTCTTTTATTTATTTATTTATTTGACAGACAGATCACAAGCAGGCAGAGAGACAGAGAGGGAGAGAGGAGGAAGCAGGCTCTGCTGAGCAGAGAGCCCGATGCGGGACTCGATCCCAGGACCCTGAGATCATGACCTGAGCCGAAGGCAGTGGCTTAACCCACTGAGCCACCCAGGCACCCCCTCCATAAGAGACTTTTAATGTCACAAAACAAAGGGGTCTGGGGTGGGGGAGAGGGGTAGGGAGAGGTTAGTGGGGTTATGGACATTGGGGAGGGTATGTGCTATGGTGAGTGCTGTGAAGTGTGTAAACCTGGCTATTCACAGACCTGTACCCCTGGGGCTAATAATACATTATATGTTTATTAAAAATTTTTTTAATTAAAAAAAAGAAACAAAACTTTAAAAAAAAAAGAAACTAGTTCTCTTCTGTGAGCCAGATGTTAAAGGGATTTGCAAAAATATAAACCAGAACCATGCTTTCCCCACTTTTTTTTTTTCCTTTTGGAGAAGTTATTTTTTGTTAAAAAAAAAAAAGGCTATGTTCACACACAATGGGTCTATCACTAGCATTTTAAAAAGCAATGAATAAATAAAGCATGTAACATTTTTTATTAATTTTAATTTCTATTACAATAAATATTCATAGAGATGACCTACGTAAACAAAAGTTTTCTTGAGGGTCCTCAACAATTCTTGAGAGTATAAAGGGATCTGGAGACCATCAATGTTAAGAACCACAACATTAGAGAGAGTCTCTGGGCTGATACCCAGCCCTTACTCTGTGGGTTGTCATAAATAATGTGAAAATTCTTTTCAGAATGTTCCGAGCACCTTTCTTCTAAGGCAAAGGCAACGTAGCAGGGCTGACACTAGAGACTGAAGAGCCCGGAGTTCTAATTCTGGCTCCGTCACTAACTAGTGGTGTGATCCCGGGTAAACCTCTCCACGTCTTTAGAGACCAGATTCCACAGGTCTTCACTGTAAAAGGGAGGGGCTTTAGAGGATTGGCCTCTAAGGTAAATGTTCAATTTCTTTTTTTTTTTTTTTTTAAGATTTATTTATTTATTTGACAGATAGAAATCACAAGTAGGCAGAGAGGCAGGCAGAAAGAGAGGAGGAAGCAGGCTCCCCGCCAAGCAGAGAGCCCGATGTGGGGCTTGATCCCAGGACCCTGGGATGATGACACGAGCCAAAGGCAGAGGCTTTAACCCACTGAGCCACCCAGGCGCCCCAAATGTTCAATTTTTCAATGACTAAAAGCACGTTTACAAAGCACTTTGGGGGAGGAAGGAAGGGGAGGAACTTGTTCTTTATTTTACCCACAGAGAAGTTTAAGTTGGAAGATGTGAAGAGAAAGAAATGCTCAAGGACACGCCCTGAGGCAGCATCAGACGCAGGAACTGAAGCCAGGGTCCTTGTCTTCTGCCTATGACTTGATCTACTCAGTGAATAATATGAATAATAATAGTATTTGCATGGATAGAGCATGTAAAAATAAATTCTTATTGTGAAACAATTCCAAACTTTGAAAAGTCGGACAGATAGAACAAAGAACTTCCATAGGTTTCATGACTATGGTAGCCAGCCCCCAGGATGGCCTCCCCGTAATCTCTGCCTCTGGGTACCCATGGCCTTGGGGAGTCCCTACCTCCATTCAACAGTGCTGACCTGTGGGACCAAGAGGACATTAGGTCAGTATGTTGAAGTGATAATGCGTGACTTTGAGACTTTGTCATGGTCTCAATAACGTCAATGTTGTCCATGTTGCTCTTAGATGGCCTTGGGGGATGCCCCCCCCCCATAATGTTTCAAGGACATTCAGGCATCCCTGTGGAGAGTCATATGTGTTGCAGAACTGAAGCATTGTGCCAATAAGCAGCACTAATTTGCATTGGGTTGGAAGGAAAAGGCTCGATTATGATGGAGGCTCGGAGTTGACAGAGCCCTGGGGTAAATCAGTGAAGGTGGGTTGCTGGCCTGGCCACCTAAAAGAAAACAGCATCTAGTGGTCTTTTCTAAAAGGTATAGACTGAAAAGCACTAGCCAGACCCCTAGCAAACCAAGTGCCATGGGTTATGTTGATTTGCTTTAGCAAAGAAGTCATACCAGGTACTATAGCTGCAATGGGAAAACCACCAAGTTTTGGATACTCCATGTTATTCTCCAAGGCCCATCAGACTTTTGACAGATGAACAGGTGATTGGAGTGGAGATAGGGTAGGAATCGCCACCCCTGTATCTTTCAAGACCTCATTGGTGGCATTAATCTTTTCGGTGCTTCCACAAATGTTATACTGGCTTTAGTTTACCATTTTAGTATGTGGACACAGTGCTAGTGACTTCCGGTTGGCTCTTTCTTTCATCATAGTCTTTACGCTGTGGGTCAGAGGACCAATGTAGGGAGTCTACCAGTTATCAAGCGTATCTACTCAGATACCTACTCAGCAATGGATACCCACCTATATGTTCTGGAGCTGAGGAAATACTAATGGGATGGTTCTGGGAACCACTGGGCTTGCTGTGAGATGGAGCCAAGCCAAAACTTGGCAAAGATCATCTGACTTCCATCAGCCTGCACTGACTGGGGACAACAGCAGCATTTTGAGTCTCCAGGGATTAGCATCGGTTTGGAGTTCACTAATCTCCCAACAATATGGTTATGTTCTGTTCCTAATGCATAGTTACCTGGCAAGTGGCTTTAGGGGAAAGGGTAGAAGGAAGATTGACAGTAGGACTTTTTGGCAGTAGAGTAAGGTCCTTCCTCAAGTGGTCCCAGTTGTCCCTTCATTCCAGGGGGTCGGGGTTTATGAACTGGCTCCAATCTAAGAACTGGTTGAAGGACCCTTACTCTGTTATCAGGAGTCAGACTTGTGTTCACACAATGGCAGTCTTTTCACATACACAAACCAAGTAAGACTTCAGTAGATTGCCTAGGCATTTCTGTCCTAGGGACACTGTGAGCACCTAGCCACGCCAAAGCTCTGCAGGCCCAACCACTCTGAGGCCTGCTTTGGCCCTGCTGCCCATTATAGTAGCTGACTTTGTCTCAGTTACTAAAGGCCTGCTCTTGACTCCCAACCCTCTGACATCCCATTACCCCTGTTGCATCAGTTCAGGGAGCCCACTTTGATGATGGCGTTTCCCATTATGCTTTGCTTTTAGAGCCCTGCAATGATGCCAGTGTTCTTCCCACTAATGCATTTCTCCAGTGAAGGCAGTGTCCTCTGGACCCTACCAAGGAACATCATGAGGCGGTTTTACCTTGTAAGTCTATTCTCGCATTCTGGATACCTTTCTCTTCCATATCAGAAGTTCTGACATCTCAGACTCACTTAGCACAAATCCTCTGTGGGTTTAACAGCAAACTATTTGGAGCCATTTCCACTCAACCTGAACAACTACATTACATTCAGAATCTCTGCTCAGTGCCCTCATATTAATGCATTCAGCCCAGTCCAAAACTATATTCCTTCCAGCCTGACCCAACACCTTTAGGATCTACTCTCATACTATTCCCTGGGTTTCTGTCAATATATATTGGCATTTGAGGGGTCTTGATCAAAGGTAAAGAGAATTATTGTTTGAACCACTTTTGTAACTTTACAGCAAACCTGAAATTTTGTCAAAACAAAAAAACAAACAAAACAAAAAGTGAAACAACACACAAACTGACAGAGTCTCAATATTCTTGTGGTATGTGTGGTATTTTCTCCTGGGTCACCCTGCGGCCTGCTGTTACTTGAGTCTAGTTGCAGATCTGAAAGAAGTGGTACGGTTACATTCCTGGGAGAATCAGCAGTCCCCTGCAAGGCAACTGCCTTGGGGAGACCTTTACATTTTTTCAGATAAAGAAGGATGGACTATACCTTCCCTGCTGAAGGAAGGTCAGTAGCGTGTAGTTTGAGGTTTCCAACATTATCAGAATCTGTCCTTATGTCCCCTGAGATTCAGGGTCTTACTCCTTCCCAGTCAATGTCTTATTTTTAACATGAGACCCTATCTGGTTATTAATTCAATATTTATTGGAATTCGGTTCCCCATAAGTAGAAATTAAGGTTTGGGATATGAGAAGTCTTGATCCTAAAGCTGTAAGAGATAAGAGTTTCTTTTAGGGTAGTCAAAGACTTTTTTTTGGTCCCTTTCCCATATCTGCTAGTCCTTCACTTCCCCAGCTCCTTCCATGACTTAAGCTGGAATTTAAAGCCCTAAGCTTGTCATTGTCTTTCTCCAAACTCTCTAGCATACTTAGAAGCAACCAGCAAGGCTCATTATGCTACTATTTCTATCAAAATATTTTATGGCAGCAAATATTTCATCACCCAAAGGCTTGCCTTCAGTAAGCAATTATCATAGCTGCCTGCAGGTTAGAATTTAAGGGACTATTTTTTCCACTGAATGCCATGGAATACCAATATCCCCTTGACCACTGGCAATAATCATTAATGCATTTATTATTTTTAAATATTTTATTTTTAAGTAACTTATATACCCAGTGTGGGACTTGAACTCATGACCAGGAGTTCAGGAGTCACATGCTCTTCTGTCTGAGCCAGCCAGGTGCCCCAGTGATTAATGCATTTAAATTTAATCATATCAAAGAACCAATTCCAGATTCCCTGTCTTTAAGATTCTTTAAGATTCTGTTTCCCTGAGACCATAGCCAGTACCAATAAGCATCTCAGACAGAGAAGCAGAACCACCGTGAATTATAAGATACGGAGTTTCTATCAGAATCAGACCTCCCACAGTCGTGGAAGGATCTGGGGAAGTGAAGGACTAGCAGAGAAGTCAAGAGGATCAGAATAGGAGTTACCAACAACCCCATCTAGCTGGCATGGGCCCATGTTGAGAAAGCTCGTGGAGCCCTCACCACTATGGGCCCCTTGCCAAGTCCCTGGAGGTGGGCCTGGGGCCACAGCTGGTCAGCTGGGTTACCAGTTGGGATGAATTTCTGTACACTAATCAGAACAAGGCAAGGACAAGCTTGAGCTCACTGACACTTACGTTTGCAACTCTCACCACATCTAACCACAATGACCTTCAGGGAAAAATACTTGCTGCTTCATTTCTGCCTTGCCAATCTCATGAGCGTTCCTCTTTTGACCTACTCTAACCTGAAACCATCTGGGGGAGGGGTTTCTGGCAAAGAGAATTCCAGCTTAACCAAGTTCTCACAGTACAAACCACCACTGCCACGTGTAATGTGCGAATCTGGCCTGGATCCTGGTTTGGAAGGCAAAGAGCCCCTGAAAGGCGTTTTGGGGAAATCGGGATGATTTTTAGATGAACTAGCTGTTAGGTAATTAAAAAAGATTAATGTTAATTCTGATGCTTGAAAAGTATTATGGTTATGTAAAAGAATGTCATTTTTTAGGAGTTAGGCACTTATATAGTCAAGTGTGAAGTTTCAAATGGTTTAACATTTATTTATCTGGGTTTTTTTTCCTTATTATGTGAACAGGGAAAAATGTTAACAGTTGTTGAATCTGTGTGACAGATCTGCAGATGTTTCAACTTCTGCATTTGAAATTTTGAGTAATGAAATAAAAGGGAAAATAAAAGATTTCTCTTGATTATGACCTGCTCTAGAAGCCTTTCGTGCCTGCCTCTTCTCTCCATGTATGTCTACCCTGTTGCTCTCCAGGCATGCCCAGCTCTGAGGCATTTGCATTGCCTACCCTTCAATTTCTTGTTTTCTGCTCTCTCTCCCTTCTAAAATTTGAAGTCCTTAAAGGACACAAACTCCTCTCACCTTGAACTTGCCAGCGCTTATTTCTGTACCTGACACAGAATAGGTGCTCCTTTAATCCCTGTTCAGTCAAGAACAGAAGTCTAATGGAGGAACTTTCTTCAGGGGTATCACCAAGTTTAAGGTTCACGTGAATATAAGGAGAGCAAGGTTTCAGATTTTCAAAATTTTTGTTTCAAATTACAAAACTAGTGCATGCAAATTAGTGTAGAATCAAAGTGAAAAACAAAATTGGTACCTCACTCCTATCGTATACATACTCCTTCCTGTGGACTGAAGAACTTAGGACATCTCTTTCCAGAACTATTTCTTCCTCCTTCTTCTCCTTCTTCTTCTTTTTGATTAAGTAGGCCCTACATCCAGCATGGAGCCCAACAAGAGGCTCGAACTTACAGCTCTGAGATCAGGACCCAACACACACACACACACACACACACACACACACAACAAATGTTTGGTGATTTCTTATTAACTGAAAAATATATCATGGAGTTTTCCACACTGGTGTATCAATAGATCCACATCATTCTTTTTTTTTTTTTAAATTAAAGGTTTTATTTATTTATTTGAGAGAGAGAGAGAGAGCATGGGCAGGGAAGGATCCTGAGGTAATGACCTGAACTGAAAGCAGATGCCTAACCAACTGAGCCACCCAGGTGCCCAAGATTATATATTTCAATAACGTGTAAACATGATCTCTACTTGATATAGTTATTTGACAGTAGGAAACACTAAAAGACAATCTAAAAAATTAACACAAAGTAAATGCCAAATAAACACCATGTAAAAAGTTGAAAGATGAAGATATAAACATTTAGTATTTAAAAGGTAGCATTCTTTTTTTAAAAAAAGATTTTATTTATTTATTTGACAGAGAGAGATCATAAGTAGGCAGAGAGGCAGAGAGAGAGAGAGAGAGAGAGAGAGAGGAGAAAGCAGGCTCCCTGCTGAGCAGAGAGCCCAATGTGGGACTCAATCCCAGGACCCCAAGATCATGACTTGAGCTGAAGGCAGAGGCTTTTTTTTTTTAAGATTTTATTTATTAATTTGACAGAGAGAGAGATCACAAGTAGGCAGAGAGGCAGGCAGAGAGAGAGAGGAGGAAGCAGGCTCCCTGCTGAGCAGAGAGCCCGATGCAGGGCTCAATCCCAGGTCCCCGGGATCATGACCTGAGCCGAAGGCAGAGGTTTAACCCACTGAGCCACCCAGGCACCCAAAAGGTAGAATTCTTAAAATTAAAAAAATAATAATTAATCTATTTATTTGAGAAAGAGAGTAGGCAGGGAAAAGGGCAGAGAGAGAGGGAGAAGCAGACTCCCCGCTGAGCAGGGAGCCCGATGTGGGGCTTGATCCCAGGACCCAGGGATTAGGACCTGAGCCAAAGGTGGCTACCCAACTGACTGAGCCACCCAGGCATCCCTAAAATGAAAATTTTAAACACACAAAGCATTACTTGCCCTGTCTAGTAATTTTTTTGTGTTTTTTGTTCAATGAAAGATAATCCAGGTATAAAAGATATTTCTTTCTTTCTTTTTATTAACATATAATGTATTATTTGACCCGGAGGTACAGATCTGTGAATCATCAGGCTTACACAATTCACAGTACTCACCATAACACATACCCTCCCCAATGTCCATAACCCAGCCATCCTATCCCTCCCCACCGACCCCCCAGCAACCCTCATTTTGTTTCCTGAGATTAGGAGTCTCTTATGGTCTGTCTCCCTCCTGATCCCATCTTGTTTCATTTTTTTCCCTCCCTACCCACCTCAACCCCCAACCCTGCCTCTCACATTCCTCATATCAGAGAGATCATATGATAATTGTCTTTCTCTGACTGACTTATTTTGCTTAGCATAATACCCTCTAGTTCCAACCATATCATTGCAAATGGCAAGATTTGGGGGGTTTTTGATGGCTGCATAGTATTCCATTGTATACATACACCACATCTTCTTTATCCATTCATCTGTTGATGAACGTCTAGGCTCATTCCACAGTCTGGCTATTGTGGACATTGCTGCTATAAACATTCGGGTGCATGGGCCCCTTTGGATCGCTAAATTTGTATCTTTAGGGTAAATACCCAATAGTGCAATTGCTGTGTGTAAGGTAGCTCTATTTTCAACTTTTTGAGGAAGCTTCATGCTGTTTTTCCAGAGTGGCTGCACCAGCTTGCATTCCCACCAACAGTGTAGGAGGGTTCCCCTTTCTCCGCATCCTTGCCAACTTCTGTTGTTTCCTGACTTGTTAATTTTAGCCATTCTGACTGGCATGAGGTGGTATCTCACTCTGGTTTTGATTTGTATTTCCCTGATGCCGAGTGATGTTGAGGATTTTTTCACATGTCTGTTGGCCCTCTTGGTCTTCTTTACAGAAATATCTGTTCATGTCTTCTGCCCATTTCTTGACTGGATTATTTGTTCTTTGGGTGTTGAGTTAGGTAAGTTTTTTATAGATTTTGGATACTAGCCCTTTATCTGATAAGAAGATATTTCTTATATTTGCACTGATGTTGGTTGAATTGCTAAAAATACATCCAAGAGCATCTTTAAGTTAGGCTTTAGTATACATGTTGCTTCAGACAAGCTCATTTCCCTTTATAACGATTTGGTTTTAGTGTTGAAGTTGGTATTACTTTTGCAAGTTCAGGTCTTAGATCAGTTTCTGATTTCGTGTCAGTGTCGTCTATAATATTCTCCTCTCCTTTCTTCGCATTTCTTCTGTGGAAGTATTTACAAATGACTATAACCCATAGCGAATATTTAAATGTTAAAAAACCACCAATGCACCAGTGAACATTGTTGAGTAGTATTCAAATTATGGAACACTCAGATTTCCTGGCACTACACAGAATCCCAAATTCAAACGGCCAATTTAAGGACTTACCTTTGCCTACAAAGCTTGTTATTTCTTGAATCACTCACTGGATTTCTGTAAATTATGCCTCTAAGTTTATTTATACTTATTTTATTTACAACAATACCTGCAACGAACACACACTAGTAGCATGGGAGCAAAGAGAAATTGACATGGATAGGTTCTTGCTGTGTTCTCGAATAGGTAAATACCATCCCGATAGTACAGCCCGGTTTAACAGATTCTGTGCTAAAGACTAAAAGTACATCATGGTTTTGTTGACTGTGACAGTCTGAGTGGAACACAAGTGGGAATGAGAGATTCAGAAGGAAATAAGACTGAATAGTGAGAGCGGTGAGGGCTCTCAGGAAGGAGAGGGAGCTACAGGGCATGTTTCTGTGCATGAGAAAAGGACCAGGAAAGCGAAAGTGGTGGGGGGTGCCAGCAAGGAGCCCTGATGGACTTTGAAACATCTTCTGGTAGGATTTCATCAGTACTCACTTGGGTAACTTTCTCTGGTCACTGGGAAACCTGCGGGACTTTCTCCTCCAAGATGAATGGGGCCCAGACACTTGCCGCTTTCGCTTGTTCCTGGGGTCGTGGCTGTGTGAGATCCACGCTGGCGGCTTCCGGGCACTCCAAGTATGTTAATTTAGTGGGAAGCTCTCGCATTTATCGGTTTCACTCTTGGATCATGGTTTTCTATGCTCTCTATTTTGTTCCTAAAATAGGCCAGAAGTAAAGTCCCTTCCTTGGTAGAGTCCCTTACTTGCCATTTTATCCTGACTTGTACCCATAGTGCAAGGCTGAGCTCTTCTTACTCCCTCCATGACTGGATGTGTCAGATCCCTTTTTTTGTCCAGGTTACTAGTTTCATGAAGGAACTGCTCCTCTACCCGCCACGCTCATTCGAATGTGGTGGTTAAAGAAATCCACATGCTCACCCTGAACTACGGTGTAGCCCATGTAAAAATGATGTGGTGGGGCATCGGGGCGGCTCAGTCGGCTAAGTCGGCAATGTTGTCTGAGCCGTTGCCTTCGGCTCAAGCCTGCTTCTCCCTCTGACCCTTTCCGCCACTCGTGCTCGCTCTCTTTATGACAAATAAATAAAATCTTTAAAAAATATATATATACATTTAATCTTATCACAATATATAGATTTACAATAATGATAAATGTGCACTTATTACACTGCTTTTTTTTTTTTAAGATTTTGTTTATTTATTTGACAGACAGAGATCACAGGTAGGCAGAGAGGCAGGCAGAGAGAGAGGAGGAAGCAGGCTCCCTGCTGAGCAGAGAGCCTGATGTGGGGCTCGATCCCATGACCCCGGGATCATGACCTGAGCCGAAGGCAGAGGCTTAACCCACTGAGTCACCCAGGCGCCCCATACACTGCTTTTTCTAATAGCAAAACTGTGAAACCTTTAGTATGCCCCTATCACAGAAAACTGGTACACTGTTAATTATCACGATCACTCATTATTATTATTATTACTATTTTTAAAGATTGGTGTTTTTTTTTAAAGATTTTATTTATTTATTTGACAGAGAGAGATCACAAGTAGGCAGAGAGGCAGGCAGAGAGAGAGAGAGAGAGAGAGAGAGAGAGGAAAGCAGGCTCTCCGCTCAGCAGAGACCCCGATGCGGAACTCGATCCCAGGACCCTGGGATCATGACCTGAGCCGAAGGCAGCAGCTTAACCCACTGAGCCACCCAGGCGCCCCTAAAGATTGTATTTTTTAAAGTAATCTCTACACCCAGCACGGGGCTCAGACTCACAACCCTGAGATCTAGAGTTGCATGTTCTCCGGACTGAGCCAGCGAGGCACCCCAACCACTCAGTATTACTTAAAACATATAAGAAAGTGTTTCAGAAAATTATAGAATCCCTTATAATATCAAGAATCTCTGGGAATTTCTATTTCTTATTCTGGAATCCCAAAGATTGGCCGTAAGTTGATTTTTGAAGCTAGCCACAGGCACATAGCAGGTCATACTACTATTGTACCTGTTGTCACACACACGTTAAAATTTTTCCATAATGAGTAAAACGAAACTGGATCATGCCACATTCCTGCCCAAACTCCTTCAATGGCTTTCCAGTGCCCATAGAATAAAAGGCAACTATGGGATCATTCCTTTAAAGCTTGGATGGATTTCACCCTCCCACCTCTTCGGCCCCGGTGCATCTCACTCTCCCATTACTTTCCAGCAACACTTGCCTTCTCTCTGTTCCTCAAACTCACCAGACACTTTTCCTGACTCAAGCCCATGCTGCTGAGAATAGTTTTCCTGTCATTTCCTGAGCAAACTCCTACTACTCATCTTTAAATGAGAGTTCCTCTTGGAGGCCTTTCTTAGACCAGCCTCCTTCCCCCTTCCCACCACCAAACCTAAATTAAAGATCTCATACAATTCTCTCCCAGTGCTTCCCACAGTTTGTAGTTACATTCATGCACCTAACTGGGTTCGTGACGATCACCCTCACTACATGGTAAAGGCAGACAGTGCGTCTTTTTCTCACCCCTGTTTTGCCGGCCTCAAGCACAATGCTTGGTACAAAATAGCCCCACAGTAAACACTAGTTTAAACAATCTCAGCTGTCAAGGGAGGTAGCTATTAGAGCAATTAGGAAATAAAGCAAAATTCTTCTTAGTGAATTTATGACAGCTCTCAGTGATCACCAATTTTTTTGTATTGCTCACAAACCTATCCTAGAATCTCACCCAAGATCGACCCTGGGCTTGCTACTTGTTGTTTCTGGGGGCTACCTTTCTTCCTAATAGCTCTCATTAGTAAATCTAAAAGTGACTCTCCAGGGTTGGCGATGGAAGGAGAGTAAGCATAGGAGATGTAAGAGACAGAGCAACCAATTGCAATTTGCCTAAAGTTTCAAATCTGACCCTGGTCCCAAGATTTAGGGGTTATTTGTTCGTTTGTTCCATATTACTGCACTTTATTGCTTTCCTTGTATCAAGATTTAGTTTTTGGTGCAAATGTAAGAGAGGACTTCACTACATTCTGCAGACATTAAAAAGACAGCAACAGGGGGCGCCTGGGTGGCTCAGTCAGTTAAGCATCTGACTCTTGACCTCTGCTCAGGTCTTCATCTCAGGGTTGTGAGTTCAAGCCCCATGTCGGGCTCCACACTCGGCATGGAGCCTATTTAAACAAATAAATAAATAAATAAATACAATGATGGAATATTATGAAAAACTTTATACCAATAAAAATTTAAGAACTTAGATGAAATACAGTCCTTGAAAGACACAAATGATCATAAGTGACTCAAGAAGAAATGAAATACCTGAATAGTCCTAGATCAATTAAATAAATTGGATTGGTAATGAAAAATGTCCCCTTAGGCCCAGGATGGCTTCACTGTTAACAAAATATTAGCAAATTGAATTCAGTAATATGTAAAAAGAATAACACAGCATTCCCAAGTGGGTTTATCCTAGGAACGCAAGATTGGTTTAACATTTGAAAATCAATTAATGTAATTCATCATGGTAACAGAATAAAGGAGAAAAACCGCATGCTTATTTCAATAGATACAGAAAAGGTATTTGGCCAAATCCAAATAATGTATAATAACAACAACGAAAATCTCACTAAGATTTCTCATTAAGACTAAGGTCCAAGATTCACCTTGTTTATAGCCTAACTTCCATGCTTTTCATGGTGTACCAAGGTTCTCCCCCACAACCAATCCTGAAAGAGTCAACACTCAACCTTAAACAAATATTTGAGCACCTGTAATGGGCTAGACAATGCTCTAGGAGCTAAGGATATGGTTATGAACAGATGAAGTCCCTGCCTTGTAGAGTTTGTGTTCTTTGAAATAGGTGTGATTTCCGGGAGGACTCCTTCCTCTTTCCCCCTACCCATGTCACTTATGATAAATGTGTATGTGTGTCTGTCTTCAAAACTTCTCTTTCCCATTTCTCCATAATTTCTCATGGATTGTAGAATAAATAATGGCTATGCTACAGCTCTTTCAGTGCCCTAGGAAGTAGATTATCTGGGCACTAGGGTCTTGGACTCCTTTAAAATACACATTTTAAAGGCTTATTTATTATCTTTCCCACATCTTGGACTTAAATTCACATTTAACTCTATTTTCCTTAGAAAAGCACTAAATAGGAGAGGCATGGTTTTCTCTTTGTCACTTGTAAATCCGGCACCATATGCCCAAGTGCTAAATTAATAATTGTCTTCTTGCTCTAAACATTTTTTTAAAAAAAACAGCCTTATGTAAATATGATTCACATACCATTTGAAGTGTTCCTCTATTTAAAGGGTATAATTCAGTGTTTTTAAACTATATGTACAAAGCCGTGAAATCATCACAACAATCTAATTTTAGAACATTTTTGTGCCGCCTTAAAGAAATCCCATAGTTCTTCACAATCAGTCTTAAATACTTTTAAAGTGTCTTTATCACTGTCATTAGCTGGTTTTCTCACGCCTCAGTCTAGCGCACCTCTCCTTCCCTAGGTTCAGCCTGGTGCGCACAGTCCCTAAGTCCCTATCTTTGAACTTGACCTTCTTCCGTATTCTTCTCTCTGCCCTTAGGACTGTGGTGGGTGTTACCTCCACAATATCCTTCCCACCCTCTCCGCCTTGGGCAGCAGTGTGCACAGCTGGGCCTCCAGCTCCTGCAGAGGGGAGGTCCCGACTACATTGCACTTGACGTCCTCCTTCCTTACTCTGTACTTTTCAGTTCACTGAGGCATTTTGTAAGATTTTATTTATTTATTTGACAGAGAGAGAGAGCACAAATAGGCAGAGCAGCAGACAGAGCAGAGACAGCAGGCTCAGCTGTCCACTGAGCAGGGAGCCCAATGTGGGATTCAATCCCAGGACCCTGAGATCATGACCTGAGCCGAAGGCAGAAGCTTTACCAACTGAGCCACCCCGGCACCCAATTTCCTTTATTCTTGAAGCCAGTTTGAGTTGGATTTTTTTGTTAAACTGAAATGGGACCCTACTTAGGATTCACTTATTATTTTTTAACAGCTTTATTGAGATATAATTTACATATATATAATCCATCTATTTAAAGTATACACACAAATCAGTGGTTTTTCGTGTATTGACAGAGTTGTGCAACCATCACCAAAATCAATTTTAAAATATTTTCATCACGACATCTGAGTGGCTTTGTCGATTAAATGGCTGCCTTCGGCTTGGGTCGTGATCCCAGGGCCCAGGAATCGGGTCCTGCATGGGGCTCCCTGCTCAGTGGAAAGCCTGCTTCTCCCTCTCCCTCTGCCTGCTACTCCCCCTGCTTGTGCTCTCTCTCTTTCCCGTCAAATAAATAAATAAAATCTTTAAAAAAATACCTTTAGGGGCACCTGGGTGGCTCAGTGGGTTAAGCTGCTGCCTTCGGCTCAGGTCATGATCTCAGGGTCCTGGGATCGAGTTCCGCATCGGGCTCTCTGCTCAGCAGGGGGCTTGCTTCCCTTCCTCTCTCTCTGCCTGCCTCTCTGTCTACCTGTGATCTCTCTCTGTCAAATAAATAAATAAAATCTTTAAAAAAAAACCTTTAAAAATATTTTCAGCAATATAAAATAAAATTAAATTTAAATTTAAAAAAATAAATATTTTCATCATCCCCAAAAGAAACTCTGTACCCATAAACAGTCAGTCAGTCTCCATTTCTCCTCATATTGGACTTCGGCCTTCTAGAACTGTAAGATACTAAATTTTTAAAATATATTTTGTTTTTAAATAATCTCTACAACCAATGTGGGGCTCGAACTCACAACTTCGAGATCAAGAGTCACACGCTCCACTGACTGAGCCAGCCAGGTGCCGCAATAAACTGGTATTGTTTTAAGCCACTAAGTTTGTGGTAATTTAATTATGGCAGCAATAAGAAATGAATAAATGAGTGCTTATTAGACATTTGTATATCTTCTTCGGAGAAATGTTTATTCGAAATGTCTGTTTGTCAATTGGCTTATTAATCTTTTCATTGTTGAGTTGTAAGAGTTCTTAATATACTCTGGGTACAAGTCTCTCTTTTTAAAAATTTTTTTAAGATTTGATTAATTTGAGAGAGAGTGCAAGAGTGAGCACGAGCAGGGGAAGGAGCAGAGGGAGAGGGAGAAGCAGACTCCTCGCTTCTCCGCCTTTTGGCTAAGATCAAGTGTGTGTGCAGACATGGGGCCAGACATGGGGCTCCATCCCAGGACCCTGGGAGCATGACCTGAGCCAAAGGCAGACATTTAACCAACTGAGACACCCAGGCACCCCTGGCTAAAACTCTCTTATCAGATATGTGATTTGTAAATATTTCCCCACAATCTGTAGGTTGTCTTCACTTTCTTGGTCATGTTCTTTGAAGCACAAAAATATTTATTTTGATGAAGTCCAATTTATCCATTTTTCTTTTGTTGTTTGTGCTTTTGGTGTCATATTTAAGAAGGCTTTGTCTAACCTAAGGTCACGAAGATGTGCTCCTATGTTTCTTCTAAGGATTTTATAGTTTTATCTTTCATAATTAGATCCATGATCCCATTTAGTCAATTTTTTAAAAAGATTTTATTTATTCATTTGACAGACAGAGATCACAGGTAGGCAGAGAGACAGGCAGAGAGTGGTGCGGGGAGCAGGTTCTCTGAGCAGAGAGCCCAATGATACGGGGCTCAATCCCAGGACCCTAGGATCATGACCTGAACCGAAGGCAGAGGCTTAATCCACTGAGCCACCCAGGCGCCCCCCCGTCCCCGATTTAGTCAATTTTGTGCATGGTATGAGGAAGGGGTCTGGCTTCATTCTTTTGAAAGTGGATATACACCTCACCCAGCACCATTTATTGAAAAGACCAATCCCTTCCCCCCAACTTTGAATTGTCTTAGCGCCCTTGCTGAAAATCAATAGACCATAAATGTAACAATTTATTTTGGGACTCTCCAATCTCTTCTACCAGTAGATCTGTTCTCACGCCAGTCCTGCATGTCTCGACTTCTGTAGCCCTTTATTATTTTTGAATAATGTTTTTATTATAAAGACAACATATTATCATTATAGAACATTAGAGGAAAAGGGAAAGAAGAAGGAAAAATTGCCAACGATTCCAATACAGCAAGATAACCTTGTTAATGAGTTAGTATATTTTATCCCTTCCTTGTTTCCATGTTTTTGGATTTTATTTTTTAACACACTGAGATTATAACATATATACAATATAGTATTTTGCTCTTTTTACTTAACATTGCAATAGAAGCATTTCCCGTGTTACTAGAAACTTTTTACAAAACATCTTTTCTAATGGCTTGCATTAAGGTTCTGCTGTGGGAATATACTGAAATTTATTTAACCAATCTCTTCTTTTTTGACACCTAAGTTGTTTCCGTTTTGAGACTTAGAAAGAACACTGCATCTTTGTGAATAAATTTTTGTATCTATTTTGGATGATATTCTTGGGATAATTAAACAGGAACAAAATTGGTACACATCTCCGGATGGTTCCTCTGAGGGTAGCATCAGTGCATCGCCAGCAGAGCAAAGGATGAGACTCCCCTGCCCCACCCCCCCGCATTCATTGTTTGCCAGCTCTGGATATTCTTCTTCTTTTTTTCTTTTCTTTTTTTAACTTTGCAAGTTTGATAGATAAAAAATGGGTAACTGGTTTTTAACATTTGCATTTCTTTTGTTATTAGTGAACTTGAACATTTTCCCACGTGTCTTTTAGCCCTGTATGTTTCCTCTTTTGTGAACCGTTCAAGTTCATTTATTTTTCAGTGGGGTTCTTGACGAATTCTGACTGATTCCTCTGGATTCTGGCTTTCCTATCAGTAACTAACTCTTAACACACCTGGGTCGTTTGTTCAGAACATCCAGAAAAGGGCTTTCTGAATAAAGAGGATATTAAAGAATATATAGATATCTGGAAAGGGGCTCTTCTTCGGGAAGTGGAAGGCTAGAGAAAGGGGATCCGAGTAAAAATACCCCATTTCTGAAAGGGATATTAGCCATCTCCGATCAGCTCTAATAGCCAGAAAAGTTGACAAATGTAGCCCTAAGCAAATCACTAAGGTATTGAGAATTTTCATCTTAAAAATCTCCAAGTTTAAGGGGCACCTGGCCCGCTTCATCAGTGGATCATGTGGCTCTTGATTTTGGGCTCGTGAGCTCAAGCCCCACGTTGGGTGTAGAGATTGCTTAAATAAATAAACTTTAAAAAATCTCCAAGTTTAAGTTCCCAGTGTGTTCCATATAACTTTGAACTTAAGCTTCTCAAGGCTGTGATAAAGATCTAAGTGGTCTTATATGGGAACAGACCTTCAAGGGGGTAGGATAGGGACATAGCAAAAGTGATGGGAAGCCATTATCTATTTATGCCCAACACAGGAAGATAAAGTCTAAACTTAAGCTGCCTTAGGACAGCTGTGGGGTAGTATCAATAAGGAATAGCCAACTGTCAGAGGTGGGAGTCTGGGCAACAGATGACTGTAAAAAAATCAGTACACACCTCTTTGGTTACTTTGTAGGAGGAATTTGATAATGTCTTGATAACTCTTTGTCTGTAATAGGCATGTCCCAATAGAGAATGAGATGGGCTAACTGATGTGAATTTCAGCTGGCACAGAAGGTGACATAAGGTACAAATGTCTGATCTCATAGGGCCATGACATCATCACATCTTCTAGCCATATCTGAATTAGACAAGCCCATTAACATGCAGGGATTCTGGGTAGGAGTGGGAATCCCACAGAAGTCACACTACAAGGATGAAGGTATGTGGGGGAATACCAGACCGGAACCTGACATTTCATATTGCATCCTTGGCAGGACCTTTTCAAAGAAACAAGAACCGAAATGTAGCTTGAACTGGCATGCAAAGCAGGCCGCTATTTCAGTCTGAATCATGAGCCGGGGCCACAGTGGGCCATCTGAAACTGAGGGGCAAAAGCAAACTGAACACCAAGGCATGAATGCATATAATAAAGATTTAAAACTGTCCAGGCAAGTGGACAGTTCCAAGCGTTAGCTAGGCTGGGAATCGGGCCAGGAAGCAGAATTTTATAGCATTTTCTTCCTGGCTAGAGCCATGCCAACAGTGATATTCTAGCCCTCCTACTCCACCCCCGCCCTGGGATTCCTGCAGTCCCCTGGACCGTCCCAGGACCGGAGGACCACAGGTTCTCTTAGGCGGCTTCCCCGTAAACTGCAATGTTGTCATATCACCTGCCACTCTGCTCCTCCCCCGCCCTACAGCCCCTCCCCTCTGCAGCCCTGCCAAGCTGCCAAGGAGCTGGCATCGCCCAGACCCAGAGGGCAAAAGTGTGGCTGAGGTGGCCAGCCACGTCATCTGTAACCAGAGTGCTTATGTTCTCTGTAGTCATGTGATGCAAGGACCTGCCAATGATCCTCAAGTCTGTTCTGCTTTCTTTGGCCTTCCAGAAGTGAATAGCTGTCTTGAAAACAGAGTAAAGAAAGCTCTGATGGGAAAATATTTTCAGGCTTCCTTCTCCCCTGCTTTTTGTGTGTGTGTGTGTGTGTGCTAGGTCATCTTCCTCCCTTCCATCACACTCTTGTGTCTCGCCCTTCTGGAAAGCCTTTCTGAACCCCAAGACCCATTCCTTCCGGCTCTGGTTCGTCTCTGCTGTGATCGCCAAACAAGAATTTTCATTCAGGACCCAGCCCAGGTTTCTCCTAACCAGAGAAACTGAAGGAGTGTTTAGAGAAAGTAAATAGAGTTTCCTATTAGCTTAAGTCACACTCAGCTCTTCCTGTGCATAGCAGGCACCGAATGTGTTTAACTTAATTGAAATCACATGCAAAACACCACTGCCCTTGAGAGCTAAGGCAACTTTAATTTTTAAATGTCCATGCACAGATAATGATTAAAATCTGAGGATCTTGATTTAGACAGACATAATGAAATCTAGGCTTTACCATTTACGAATTGTAATCATGGCCAAGTCACTGCATTTCTCTGAACTGCCTTATTTTCTAAAAGGAAGACATGAATAACGTGCCCATAGGGCTTTCAAGAAGATTAAATGTGATCCTCTATGTAAATGAGCCCCTTGTTCATGCTCATGGACAGTTAAGTGA
This sequence comes from Neogale vison, assembly GCF_020171115.1. Classification (NCBI taxonomy): domain Eukaryota; kingdom Metazoa; phylum Chordata; class Mammalia; order Carnivora; family Mustelidae; genus Neogale; species Neogale vison. The sequence continues at coordinate 108,611,637 of NC_058097.1, read as the reverse complement.
TAACAGCTTCATTCTGTGCCAGCATATCTTCAATGGGCTCGCTCTCCGTGCCTCTGCTTTTTGACCTTGAGCTCTATGAGGGTGGGGCCAGGATGTACCCCCTGAGGCAGTGTAGTTGTCCAGCTGACTGATCCTACATGCATCATCCCAAGAGAGCTCAAAGGCAGTCTCATGGTATTTGGGACAGACTTGGGAGAAGGGCCTGAATGGTTGGATTTGAGACAGAGAATGAGTATCTGCATAATGAACAAGTCCACTACATCACGCCATGTTGCCTAGTTGTGAAGTTTTAGGAAACTTGTTCATTTGTTTGTTTATTTCCACTAACATTGAACCTCTATCATGTCTGAAGCTCCAGTGTTGAAAGACACACAAGGTCTCTTACCACCTAAGCTTACAGCTTACTGATTTAACCTAAAAGAAATAAGGAGGCAATTTAATTAGTACTCATTGAAAAACCATTCGACTCAGCTATGTAAAGGAACACTGTGTTCTATTAAGCAGAACCAGAACCTCCAAAGCTTAGTTCTTAGAAGACAGTATCTGGAGAGGAAGAACTGGCTGACCAGAGTCCTGGTGTGTCCCAGGTTCCCTTCCCCTCAGGGTTCCTCTCTTCACTGTTCCCTCGCTAATCCTCTAGTCCAAACATAGATTTTAAAAAATCTCAAGATTTTACTGCGTAATAAGGGAGAACCAAAGGATATCATTGGAAATAATGGGAAGCAATGGTAGGACTTGGGAAACTGACCATACCTACTAGAGCTGATCATAATCATATGAGCATGTGATGACCCCACGAAGCTGTTCCTAGGAACACACCCAGTGGGCAGTTTTTTGGGTATGTCTGCTCTCTAAAAACCATATGCTAGGGTGTTAATAACAGAACTAGCTGTAATAGCCAAATAACAGAAACAACCTAAATGGCCATGAGCAATAAAATTGACAGGTTAGAGTATCCTCACACAATGGACTTCTTCTTACACAGCACAAAAATGGGCAAAGCACAACCTTATGCAACAAATGAGTGGACCTCAGCAACACACTGTTGCATGAGGAAATCCAGATGCAGAAGGGGGTACACGGTGTGGTTCCAATCATCAAAAGCTCCCCAAATAGGCAACACTAATCGATGGTGTTTGAAGTCAAGATAATAACTGTCTTTGGGGCTAGTGACTGGAAGGCGCACAGGGACTCCAGGGGCACTGGTGATATTCTATTTCTTCGCTTTGGATGTTGGTTACATGAATTCATCAAGATATACACTTACGATGTGTGTACTATTCTGTATGTACACTGTACTTCAACAAAATGTTTTTTAGAAAATAGTATAGAAGACTCTGCCCTCCTGATTGCCCTATCGCTAACTCACTCAGGAGCTTGGTTTGAATCTGCTATAGCCCACTCTCGGACTGGACAAGTGCCCAAGCCCTTTGCATGCGTTCCTGATTTCCCAAGCCTTTGAACACTAGTTGGGAGCAGATGTGGCCTTATTTCCCACCACAGACAAGCTAAAGTCTAGACAGTCTTGTCCCCTTGGTGGTTTAGCTTACCATTTCCCTGGCTCTCCCAGCCAGTTCCTGAGTCCCAGCTGAAAGATATTCCAGACCCCAGAAAACTGGTAGGACTATGGTAAATTATTCAGTGAGCAGACAGATTTTTGGGGTGAGATCCCCACCTCTATATTTAAGAGTGGCCATGCCCCCAATATTAACCCAATAATGGGACGCCTGGGTGGCTCAGTTGGTTAAGCAGCTGCCTTCGGCTCAGGTCATGATCCCAGCGTCCTGGGATTGAGTCCCACATCGGGCTCCTTGCTCGGCAGGGAGCCTGCTTCTCCCTCTGCCTCTGTCTGCCTGTGCTCTCTCTCTCTCTCCCTCTCTCTCTGACAAATAAATAAATAAAATCTTTAAAAAAAAAAAAAAAGAAGAAAATGTTAAAAAAAAATATTAACCCAATAATAAAATAATACTTTAACAAAACAGGGCACCTGGATGGCTCAGTCGTTAAGTATCTGTCTTTGGCTCAAGTCATGATCCTAGGGTCCTAGGATCGAGTCCTGCATCAGTCTCCCTGCTCAGTGGGGATCCTGCTTCTCCTTCTCCTTCTGTCCCTCCCCACAGCACCATGCACGCAGTGCTTGCTTGCGCTCTCTCTCTCATTCTCTCTCAAATAAATAAATAAAAGCTTTTTAAAAAAGAAATACTAAAAGATGTTCTTCAGCTTTTAAAAAATAATACTTTAACAAAAGAATAATTATTCTGGGGGCGCCTGGGTGGCTCAGTGGGTTAAAGCCTCTGCCTTCGGCTCAGGTCATGATCTCAGGGTCCTGGGATCAAGCCCCACATCGGGCTCTCTGCTCAGCAGGGAGCCTGCTTCCTCCTCTCTCTCTCTGCCTGTCTCTATGTCTACTTGTAATCTCTGTCTGTCAAATAAAATAAATAAAAAATCTTAAAAAAAATAATTATTCTGTTCATTCCAAAGTGAATTAAAATATAAGCTGCATGAGAGCAGGGATTTAGTTTTATTCACTGCTTTATTTTATTTCATTCACAACTGCTGTAGTTCTAGCACCTAGAACAGTCCCTGGCACATAACGGGCACGAAATAACATAACAGGCATGAAATAACTGTTTATAAAGAAAAGCAGCATAGCACAGAGGATACAAGTGTGTGTTCTAGAATGAGATTGCTGAGGTTCAAATCCCAGCTCTGTTGCTTACTAGCTAGGAGATGTTGGGCAAATTATTTAATCTCTCCAGGCCTCAGTTTCCTCATTTGTAAAATGGAAATAGTGCTAGTATCTTCCTCTTAGGGTTACTGTGAAGTTTGAAGAACACATGTAAAGATAATGTATGGGATGGTTTGGTGGACATTATGCTGGAAGTGGGCCTGTCTTATCTACACAGAAAAATTGAAGCGTTCTAACTATCTGTGTGACATCCACTAGAATAAGTAATAAAAAGAAACATTTTTTCATGTGTCTGATAGCCATTTGTATATCTTCTTTGGAGAAGTGTCTGTTCATGTATTTTGCCCATTTTTTGATGTGATTATCTGTTTTTTGTGTGTTGAGTTTGAGGACTTCCTTATAGATCTTAAATATCACCCCTTTTTCTGTAGTGGCATTTGCGAATATCTTGTCCCATTCCATGGGTTGCCTCTTTGTTTTGTTGACTGTTTCCTTGACTGTGCAGAAGCTTTCGATCTTGATGAAGTCCCAAAAGTTCATTATTGATTTTGTTTCCTTTGCCTTTGGAGACATGTTTTGAAAGAAGTTGCTGTGGCCGATGTCGAAGAGGTTACTGCTTATGTTTTCCTCTAGAATTTTGATAGATTCCTGCCTCACATTGAGGTCTTTTATGCATTTCAAGTTTATTTTTGTGTATGGTATAAAAGAATGGTCGAGTTTCATTTTTCTACACATAGCTGTCCAATTTTCCCAGCACCATTTATTGAAGAGACTGCCTTTTTTCCACTGTATATATTTTCCTGCTTTGTCAAAGATTAAATTAGGACTGGAGGAGATTATGCTGAGTGAAATAAGTCAAGCAGAGAGAGTCAGTTATCATACGGTTTCACTTACTTGTGGAGCATAAGGAATAACACGGAGGACATTGGGAGATGGAGAGAAGAGAGTTGGAGGAAATCAGAGGGGAAGATAAACCATGAGAGACTGTGGACTCTCAGAAACAAACTGAGGGTTTTGGAGGGGACAAGGGTGGGGGTTTGGGTGATCCTGGTGGTGGGTATTAAGGAGGGCACATATTACATGGAGCACTGGGTGGGGTGCATAAACAATGAATCTTGGAACACTGAAAAAGAAAAAGTCAAAGCTGAAACTGTTATGAAAAAAGAAACATTTTTTTTAAAAGATTTTATTTATTTATTTATTTATTTGAGAGAGAGAGAGAGAGTGAGAGAATGAGCAGAAGGAGGGGCAGACAGAGAGGAAAGAAGCAGACTCCTTGCGGAGCAGGGAGCCCCACGTAGGGCTTAATTCCAGGACCCTGGGATCATGACCTGAGCTGAAAGCAGATGCTCAACCGACTGAGCCACCCAGGCACCCCATAAAAAGAAACATTAATAAAAACAAAATAAATTAAATGAAGAAAACTTTAAAAATTATTTTTTCAATATTTTGTTTTTAAGTAATCTCTACACCAAATGTGGGGCTTGAACTCATGACCCCGAGATCAAGACTCGCATACTCCACTATCTGAGCCAGCCAGGTACCCTGAAAACTTTTAAAATTATTAGAATTCAAGATCTCAGAAAGATGTTTTATAGGTATAGACAAGCTTATTCTAAAATCATATGAAAAGGCAAAGGAGTGAGAATAGCTAAAACAATTTTGAAAAGGAAGATCAAGTGGGAGGAATCACTCTGTGTCATGTTAAAGCTAATAGTGTAGCTACAGACTCACTTCAGAGCCGCAGTAATCCACACGGTGTGGACTGATAGACACATAGGTCAATGGAACAGATCAGGGTGCCCAGGAGAGACTCCCATAAATAGGCCCTTCAGCATTTTCACAAAGAGACAAGAGCAATTCAAAGGAAGAATGATGGTCTTTTCAACAAACGGCACTGGAGAAATTAGACATCCATATGCAAAAATCTTGACCTAAAGCTCACATCATATACCAAAGTTAACTCAAAACGGATCATGAATTTCTATGTAAAATGTGAGAAAAGTCAACTGTTGAGTGATGCCATTTGCATGACCTTCTCAAAATGACAAAACTATAGAGATGGAGAAGTGATCAGCAGTGGTAGAGAACAGACACTGTGTGTGTGTGTGTGTGTGTGTGTGTGTGTCTCACAGATGTAAAGGGATAGGGGCACCTGGGTGGCTCAGCTTCTGACTCGTGATTTTGGGTTAAATCATGATCTCAGGGTCATGAGCCCCTCACTGGACTCCTCATTCACAAGTGTGGAGTCTGCTTGAGATTCTCTCTCTCCCTTTCCCACTGCCCCCTCCCTCCTTCTCATGCACCTCTCTCTCTTTCTGAAATTAATTAATTAATTAAAAATGTAAAGGGGGCATCTGGGTGGCTCAGCGGGTTAAAGCCTCTGCCTTCGGCTCAGGTCATGGGTCCTGGGATCGAGCCCCACGTCAGGCTCTCTGCTCAGCAGGGAGCCTGTTTCCCTCTCTCTCTGCCTGCCTCTCTGCCTAGTTGTGATCTCTGTCTGTCAAATAAATAAAATCTTTAAAAATGTAAAGGGCTAGCACAAGGACGTTCTGTGGTGACAAAACAGTTCTTGATCCTGACTGTGGTCGTGGTTCCACAAAACTGTTCACAATTTAAAATTGCGTGGAATCTCGCACATACAGATGAATGCATACAAAAAATGGAAAAACCTGAATAAGGTCTGTAGTCTAGTTAGCAACACTGTTCCAATGTCAATGTCCTCACATTCATATTGCATTCAGTTATATAAGATGTTACCTTTAGGGGAGGTTGGGTGAAGGGCAGATAGGACTATGTGTACTGCTGTTTCAGTGTTCTGTGGTGTAACTATTTCAAAATAAGCAGTTTTAAGAAATGTATAACATTTCTCATAGCCCTTGATACACAGAAAGTGCTCAAGAAACGTAACCATTATTCTTTTTAAAATTGTCTCTACAATTACTAAAACAAGAAAATGACTCATTTATACTCTTCGCCTGGCATAGAGTAAACAATCAATAGGTGTTGAATGGATGGAGGAATGATAGGTTCAGGGAAGAGATAGAGGAGTGAGAGTTTTAAAAACTGGGTCACACAGAAGGCAGCCTTGTGGGCCTTCCGTTCTAATGGAGGAAGCGGACATGTAAGCAGCTAAGGCCTGGGAGAAGTGGTGGCTTTGAGCTGAGGCTTTGAGGATAAGCAGGTGGAGAAGGATAAAGAATGTCATGGGAGGGTCGCCTGGGTGGCTCAGTGGGTTCAAGCCTCTGCTTTCGGTTCGCGTCATGATCCCGGGGTCTTGGGATCGAGCCCCTCATCGGGCTCTCTGCTCAGCAGGGAGCCTGCTTTCCTTCCTCTCTCTCTGCCTGCCTCTCTGGCTACTTGTGATCTCTGGCAAATAAATTAAAAAAAAAAAAAAGAATGTCATGGGAAATGAGAATATTAAGATACATTGAGGAAGGTTCTAGATGTGTTTAAAAAGTGTGGTCCCTTGTTAGGTAACAGAGTGTCATTAAAATTTTGTGTACATTTTACATAAAATTTTACCACTCTGGTGGCCAGTAAGAAGGACAGATGGTCAAGGAGAGAGTGTAGGCCGAGGGAAAGTATCCAGTCTGCGATGAGATTAGCAGTTTAAATCTGTGTCGACAGAGATGTATTTGTATTAACATGTCCGCAGTAATGTCGCTGTGACCAAATTTTCTCTAGTCTGGATAAACTTTTTAGGGGAGGCAGATCCTCACCTGTTACAAAAAGGAAATTGAAAAGATGAAGAAGGGTGTTTCAGGCATTTCCACTTTGCATTTTATCTATTTTCCAGAACCCAAGACTGGGTAGAAATAAAGTCACAATACAGTGTAGCCCCTTCTTTCAGAAATAGCTCTTAATGTGCCCAGACAGAAAGACATTTTGTGGGGGTGGGGAGAGGGGAGATTCACAATATTAAAACTAGAAACAAGTGATTTCTATAAAGGTAATTTAAAGAAACTCTGTAACCAGCCCTCCTAAAGTCCAGTTAAGGATATTATAATTCAGAGATTTGCACTTCCTTTATTTCTCCACCTGGCCTATTTCCTGTTTCTAAGGTACTTTGGTTGCCATGGAGACATAAACAAATACAACTATTTCCTCCAGTTGGGCTGCTGAATTCACCCTGGGCTCTACCTCTCTGTTTTCTCTCATGGCCACTCACCACTACACCGCAGTTAGCCATTGCCTTTGCCACTAACCCACCTCCTCCCCACACCTCCAACTTTCTCTCCCAATTGTTCTCTCTTGCTGGTGTGGTAACACACTCGAATGTGTGCATAACTATGGGTATTGGCTTCCCATTTTATAAATTCTTTTTGCAACCTTACCTCTCACCGGTGGGATTGACTCCTGCAAAAACCCTTTTTGTTTTTAAGTTATATTGATTGAGCAATGTATCAATAGATGATAGATAGATAGATATTGGTATATACTGGTCCAATATATATTGATTGTAATTAGGAATACCGTGAGTATTGATATTTTGTTTTCTATTAAATAGCTATATAAGGAGATAAATAATTTTTTAAATTTTTATATATATATAAGGAAATAATATATAATATATATTACATATATAATAAGGAAATAATATATAAGGAAATAATATATATAATATATAAGGAAATAAATATATATATAAGGAAAAAAATAAATTTTTATGAGTAGGAATGTAAGTGGCCCAGAGCATCAAGGAAGTAGTAAGATATATACAAGTTGGTACAAAATAATGATTCAGAGCAATAATGATCCATAAAATTAAGAATTAGGTTACTTTGGGGGTGCCTGGGTGGCTCACTGGGTTAAAGCCTCTGTCTTCCGCTCAGGTCATGATCCCAGGGTCCTGTGATGGAGACCCACATAGGGCTCTCTGCTTAGCAGGGAGCCTGCTTCCTCCTCTCTCTCTGCCTACTTGTGATCTCTGTCTGTCAAATAAATAAATAAAATCTTAAAAAAAGAAAAAAGAATTAGGTTACCTTGGGGATGCCTGGGTGGCTCAGTCAGTTAAGCCCTAGCTCTTGGTTTCAGTTCAGGGTAATCTCAGAGTTGTGTGATCCAGCCCCGAGTTGACTCCCGCATCAAGTCCCATGTTGGGTTCCACACTCCGCCCAGAGTCTGCTTAAAACTCTTTCCCTCTCCCCCTGCCTGCCCCACCCCAGCCCTAAAATAAATAAATAAATAAATATTTAAAAAAAATAATTGGGTTACTCTGCAACCCAAACACAAGGGGTATAGATTGAGGGGGACAGTTATAATCTGGAAAGCTCATAAACGAACTATGTATTAGCCATTTCCTTCTCTTTCCTCCTTCTCGCTCTTCAACCTAATATGGTCATAACTTGGGACAATAGGTGATCACACACACTGGGACATTCCTATTAGGGTGCCCTATAGATCAGCTGGGGAGGAGATTTCCATCTCTGAATGGAAGCTCCTGGAATGTCCTGAAGCAACAAGAAGATCTAACATCAGAGCCATTTGTGAGATGGAAAAATGGGCAAACATTTCATCAGCTGTGATAAGCACTATCAGCACGAAAATCTATGTGTTAAGCACCTGCTTCTGCCTTGTGCTGCCAAAAGCAAGGTCCACCAACAGGTCCCCTACTAATGATGAAACTACAGAAGAGATCTCAGAAGATTAAGCAGAGACCTGCAGTGAGAGGTGTTTACATCCTCTACGTAGGGAGAGTGAGTATATTTTTAGGGTAGCAAGTTCTGGCCAAATGAGCTTAACATGAAAACATGAGTATTACCCTACTTCAAAAGACCCACCCAATTTCATGTTCTGTGTTTGAGATTGGAACCAAAAACTTAATTATTATGTAGAGCTTTCATACAAATGACTAATTTAGTTCTCGTTATATACTGTTTTGTAATAAATCTAGACTTCCTTCCCAACTAGATTGACTTTTTGCCGGGACAGAATTTCTTTCTTTCTTTCTTTCTTTTTTTTTAAGATTTTATTTATTTATTTGACAGAGAGAGATCACAGTAGGCAGAGAGGCAGGCAGAGAGAGGGGAAGGGAAGCAGGCCCCCTGCTGAGCAAAGAGCCCGATGCAGGACTCGATCCCAGGACCCTGAGATCATGAGCCACCCAGGCGCCCCAGAATGCTGCACTTCTGAAGGTTTTATGTAAGATTTTTACAGTCTTTCCTGTTATCTTCTGTCTTATCAGCTCACACTTCTTTTTGGTCTTAGGCTAGAGCTGCTTAGCACAGACCCTCTTCCCTTCCGATGATTTCTTTCTTTCTAAAATATTTTATTTATTTATTTGACAGACAGAGATCACAAGTAGGCAGAGAGGCAGGCAGAGAGGGAGGGAAGCAGACTCCCTGCTGAGCAGAGAGCCTGATGAGGGGTTTGATGCCAGGACCCTGGGATCATGACCTGAGCCGAAGGCAGAGGCTTTAACCCACTGAGCCACTCAGGCGCCCCCCTCCAATAGTTTTTGATTGGCTACATGCAGATGATAAGTGTTTCTTACATTTGTACCATACGTCACCAATTATAAAGTGTTCATCTGACCTTTGCACCTGACATCATGATCTGTCAGTCATAGCCTGAGGCCTGGCCTGACCAACCAGAATATTCCATCTCCTTCCACCAATGACTGGTTTTTGGGAATGGCCACATGACCCAAGGTGGGCCTATCAGTACCTGTCCTGGGACTTTTGCAGAGTGCTCAGGAATGCAGTTCTTCTGAGGGTTAGCTTAATGATATTAAAAAAAAAAAAAATGAACCTGGAGTTGTCCAAGGCCATCTCACTGCCCCATGGAAAGGGTCTAACATACAGGAAAAGCGTTGAGAGATAAGGAGAGACAGACCTGAAGATATCATTTGAATATCTGAATCCTGAACTTGACAGCTTGCATGGGCTCCCACACCCATCCCAGCACATGTATCAACTCTTTGTTTATATTTTTGCTGTGCTTAAACTAATTTCAGGCGGCTCCTGGCTGCCTTAGTCAATGAGGCATGTGACTCTTGATCTCAGGGTTGTGAGTTTGAGCCCTATGTTGGGTATAAACATTATTTTAAAAACAAAAACAAAAAACTAGTTTCAGTTGAAATTCTGTCACTTTTACCCAAAAGAGCTCTGTCCAATACAAACTTCACATCAGTACTTTGAGATAATAGGAATTTATCAGTGAGTTTTCAGGTTGAGAAACCTGAATGACTTACTACATAAACGAATATACTTCATTGTATATAAGAAAAGAATTTCCACCCAGATCTTGTGTTTCTTAATCTCGAGCTTAGTGGGCTATAATCTATTGCTTTTCAAATAACCAAAAGTGTTAAAATTGCATGTAAAGCAAGAGAAAGTGTGCTTTGAGAGAGGGCCCACAGGTAAAGTATCCCAAAGTCTAAATATTCAATGCTTCATGAGCACTTGGGGGACAGATTCGCTGAGGTCAGTCTTCACCCTCTGCAGCCCACCATATGCCAGAAACTTCCAACAGTCAGTGAAAGAGTCCAGCCAGTAAGGCCCCCAGCACTACCTGGGGGACAAATTTTCTAAAACAAAGGCTTTCAAAACAAGTTTCCAAATGAGTTTCCATTTGAACATTTTGTTCCCAATGGGTAAAGTTTTCTTCTTATGTCCTCTTCTGTTTCCTTCCTTCCTTCTTTCCTTCCTTCCTTCTTTCTTCTTTTCTACAAAAACCAAAAATAGTAGTGTCTTGCTTCCTCTACCCCACTTTACTTCCTCATTTTGTACTCTTTTAGTTGATTCCTTTCTATTTTCCAGCAGGTCGTGAAAACATAGTTATAATGCTACTTACTAACTTATCTGTTTCAGATACTATCTATTGGCTTCTCCGTTAGGGAAGACGAACATGTATCTCTCCTTCCCACGCATCATCACCACCACTACACCTTCACCTGTCCCACCTCCCTTGCCCTGATTTGGGTTGTTTAGTCTTATGAAGTTCATTAAGTCCTTAAGACTTTGTAAATGCCAGTCACAACTGAGTCATAGTGCACTTGCGTACTGTGATTGCTTCTCCTTTCTTGGGAGAACTTTTAGCTTTCCCAAAGCTAATACTTATCCCTTTTGTTTGTTTGAATGATTTGTTTTCCATGTACTGATTAATTCAGCCCCCAACTCCCCTCCAACTATGAAATCCTCACTCAATGTACTAGGCGCTCTGGGCGTCCTTGTGGTTTCATTCTAGAGACAACTCTCCAGAAAGAGCCTGCCCCACTCTGGTCTGGCCTGGCTGTTCTGGCCCTGATGCATAGCTGTCTTCTGAGGACCTCCCCTCAACTTCTCACCAAGATTCCCTCCCCCCACCTTTCTCTGTGTTGCATTGTCTCATCCTATGTTCTCCTCCTGGGTCTACTTCTTCATATCTGGTGAAGCATGTCCCTCAGCAGCTTCCTGACAAAGTGTCGTCAGGAAATGAATTTTTGGAGAACTTGCATGCTCGAAAATGTCTTTATTTTCTTTTTGTTGTTGTTTAAGATTTTTTTCTCCTCTACACCCAACATGGGGCTCGAACACACACCTCAAGATCAAGAGTACTATGCCTCACTGACTGAGCCAGCCAGGTGCCCCGAAAATATCTTTGTTTTCATACTTCATTAACAGCTTGGCTATATTTGGGATTCTAGGTGGTAAGAAATTCTCCATCCGAACTTAAAGATGTCCCTTCATGGTCTCCTTCCAGTGTGCCTCTAATAGATCTAAAATCATTTTGAGGGGTGCCTGGGTGGCTTAGTGGGTTAAGCCTCTGCCTTTGGCTCAGGTCATGATCTCAGGGTCCTGGGATCGAGTCCCACATTGAGCTCTCTGCTCAGTGGGGAGCCTGCTTCCCCTCTCTCTCTGCCTACTTGTGATCTCTCTCTCTCTCTGTCAGATAAAAAAAAATCTCAAGGTCATTTTGATTCTTAAGCTTCTCTATGTAGCCTATTTTATTTTAAATGTATTTTATTTTATTTAAATTTAAATAATTAACATATAATGTATTAGTAGTTTCAGAGGTAGGGTTCAGTAATTCATCAGTCTTACGTAACACACAGTGCTCATTACATCATGTGCCCTCCTTAATATCCTTCACCCAGTTACCCCCATCCCCCCCACCCCTCCCCTCCCACAAACCTCACTTTGTTGCGTAGAGTTAAAAGTCTCTTATGGTTTGTCTCCCTCTCCAATTTTTCTGGTTTTATTTTTCCCTCCCTGCCCCTGTGCTCCTCTGTTTCATTTCTTAAATCCTTATGTAGCCTATTTTAGATTAGTTTTTTTTTTCTTTCCTTGCCAATGCACCTTCTTTGTAGGTCTGTTTTCATTCACTGTGTTGGCCCTAGATGGGATGTTTCTATCCAGAAATTCACATCGCTTAATTCTAGGTAATGTTCTTAAGTATTCCTTTGGGGATTTCCTCCCCTCTGATTTTTCTGTTCTCTTTTTCTTGCATACCTTTTATTTATCTGCTGGATCTCCTGGTCTTATCTAATTATCTTAGGGCTTTGTTTTATTTTATTTTATTTTTTCCCCTCTATTTTCTATCTTTGTCTCCTCCATAAGAGTTCTTCAATTTTATCTTGCAGACTTTCTCTTGAATATTTTTTTTTCAAGGTCTCCCCCACTGGGGGCTTCGTTCAGAGGACCTTCCACAACCCTCCATATTCCCCCTCAAGGCTCAGCCCCCAGTGTCCCCCACACAGCTTGGCCTCCTGCAAGCTGCTGGCTGTGGGCGGGAGGGGGGTGCCGGGGGCTGAAGAAACATTCTAATCTACAGCAGCTCAGGATTCTCCACAGGGCTTGACCTCAGGAGCAGGTTGGCGGGGGTGGGGTGGGGTGGGAGGGGTACAGTTGTCAGGAATGCCATTTTCTACTGGCAACTGTCCCTCTCTTGCTGGTACCTCCTGTGTTACTGCATGGCTGGTTCTAACCGGATAGATCCATTCCTTCCACACAAGTCAGCCTTCACCATGGAGCCTTGGTCCTTCTGGTATTCAAGCTCCCCAAGGACGAGGTACAGGGAGTGTACCAGGTACACTTGTGTACTTGTACACCTTGTACAAGGTACAGGAAGTCCCCCACCCACTACCCCGAGGCAAGATCACCTTCCTCAGATGGCTGCAGTCTCTTGTATTTTTTGGAAATCTTTATCATGCTTTTTGGTTTTAGAGAGAAAGAAAGGATGAGCTCAATAGTACGGATCCCTTCGCCCCATACTCAGACTGCAAGCCCGCACACCTGGGTCACACCAAGAGTCACCACCCCTTACCCTCATCCTACCGAAGTCCTGCTCACCCTGCCCTGATACCCTCCCCGCCCCCAACCCCTACATAGATATCTACCTTGCCCATGGCTTTGGGACTAAATTAGTCAAGAGGAAGGAAGGAAGGAAGGAAGACAGGAACTAGGTTTCTACCCAGTCTGTTTTGTTTAAGTAAATAAAATTTACTTAAATTTAAGTTAATTTAAGTACTTAAATGTTTTATTTAAGTAAATAAAATTTTTCTGTTTATTTAGGTCTCTCCTTCATATAAGAGGAATTCCTCGTTTACCCTGTGATTCTTGGATGTTTATATGGGGGGGAGGTGAGGAGGGAAGGTGTTGGCTTTATCCTTTGGGAACTTCACTGATCTAGCTAGGCTATTTTGTGGAACATCCAAAGGTAGTATCTTCAGGTCTCTGTTTTACCAGCTTTCTGTTTCTAGCTTTCTGCTGGGATGAGGGATGAGGGACGAGCAGGTCTGGAGAGAGGGTCTGGATACCTAACTGCATGTTAAGAGAATTGAACCCATCTCTAATATGTAGTCTCTTCCCCCCATGGCTGTGGGGTTCCTGTGCCCTCAGTTCCTGAGTCTTTGGGAGTTCTGTGGTGAAAATCAAGTTGCTTCATGGTTTTTTCTCTGATAGTTTGGGATACAGGTTTCCTGGTTCTGCTAACACAGTTAACATTCATCCCCTCTCCTGCTCTCTTTGTCTTTTTTCTGTCATTTCAGTGAAGTTTTGAAATGGTGGGGAATTTTTTAAAAATATTTATTTTTATTTATTTATTTGACAGAGAGAGATCACAAGTAGGCAGAGAGGCCGGCAGAGAGAGAGGAAGGGAAGCAGGCTTCCTGCTGAGCAGAGAGCCCGATGCTGGACTCGATCCCGGGACCCTGAGATCATGACCTGAGCCGAAGGCAGTGGCTTAACCCACTGAGCCACCCAGGTGCCCAAGGGTGGGGAGTTTTTAAATGCGAGCTTAATGTGGCATCTTACTGTAAACTCCAATGTGAACTTTCAGGTTTCTAATGGCCTCCATGACTCGGCATCCAGGGTCAAAGACCCAAATGCCATTCTTTTTTTTTTTTTTTTTTTTTTAAGATTTTATTTATTTATTTGACAGAGAGATCACAAGTAGGCAGAGAGGCAGGCAGAGATAGAGAGAGAGGGAAGCAGGCTTCCAGCAGAGCAGAGAGCCCGATGCGGGGTTCAATCCCAAGATGCTGAGATCATGACCTGAGCTGAAGGCAGAGGCTCAACCCACTGAGCCACCCAGGTACCCCCCAAAAGCCATTCTTTTCAGTCACATATTCTTTTAATTCCTCATCCTTTTACTGCTTTGTGTTTTCTTCCACTTGGCTTCTATTACCACTGACCTCTGTGTCATCTTTCCCCTGTGTCCTATGGAATTCTCATTGCGGTAAGAGCAGTAACAATCATAATAAGGGAATCTTGGCTTCTCCCTTAGCCTCACATCAAATTTACACCCAAGGCCTGTTGATTCTTCCTCCTGAACATCTCTAAAACCTGCCACTTCCTTCCCTCCATATTTGATCTTAGCTCACACCTTCATTCTCATCTGGATCACCTTCTGGTCTTCCTGGCTCGATTCTAGCTCCATTCCATGCCCACCAGTTTCTTTTTCTAAAATGCAAATGTGATAGGGATGCCTGGGTGGCTCAGTCAGTTAAGTGTCCACCTTCGGCTCAGGTCATGATCCCAGAGTCCTGGGGTCAAGCCCCATGCCGGGTTCCCTGCTCACTGGGGAGCTTGCTTCTCCCTCTGCCTGCTGTTTCCCCTGCTTGTGCTCTCTCTCTCTCTCTCTCTCTGACAAATAAATTTTAAAAATCTTTAAAAATAATTTAAAAAATAAAATACAAATGTGACGATGACTACTGCATAAAATCCTTTCTCAAATTTCACAGGTTTTTAAAAAAAAATTTCACAGGTTTTAAAATTCATATCGCATGCTTTCAAGTAAGCTTGTTGTACTCTTGAAGTCTTCGCAGGCCTCACCACACCCTCCTGCCTCACCGACATTTCAGTCACCTGCCTTGCCCTGTAGGCATCTGAGCTTTAGAACCCTGCTTTCAGGACAACCCACTGCTCCTGGGTAAAGTACAAACTCTTTTTAATCTGGCTGGCCTAGAAGACCCTTCAGGATCTGGCCTGTGCTCACCTCTCCCCATCCTCTATACTTCAACTCACCTGAACTACTTTTGCTTCAAATTTACCAAGTTCCATCTTGTCTCCAGGCTGTTTATATGCTGTGCTCATTCTCCCTCCCCCCACCCCTTCATCTGGCTAATTCTGACTCTGGTCTCAATTTAGGTGTAAATTGCCTTTGGGAAGCCATACCCCTTATGTGCCCCTCCTGCTGGCTCTCCGTGGGTACTCTATCTACTTCCTCTGTAATGGCACTTATCACACAATGATATCATTACCTACTTTTGAATTAAAAAATGCATTTATTAGGTGGCTTAGGATGGGTCAGGCAGTGAGTTAAGTTTTTTGATTTTTGTTTTTAAGATTTATTTATTCATTTTAGAAGAGGGGAGGAGGAGAGGGAAAGCAGACTTTGCGCAGAGCACG
Source organism: Neogale vison (assembly GCF_020171115.1). NCBI lineage: Eukaryota > Metazoa > Chordata > Mammalia > Carnivora > Mustelidae > Neogale > Neogale vison. The sequence goes on along the minus strand of NC_058097.1, from coordinate 108,596,115 downwards.
GAGCCCAATGTGCGGCTCGATCTCATGACCCGGAGATCATGACCTGAGTCAAAGCTACGAGTCAGATGCTTAACTGACTGCATCACCAAGGTGCCCCTCAGGTAAGTTTTTGTGTATATATATAATTTCCTTTTGTCTACACAATAACTTTAGACAAGGTACTATTATTATAATTTAAATTTTCTATGTGAGGAATCAAGTCTCAGAAATATAAAGTGAGGGTCCCTAGCAGGCTCAGTCGATAGACCATGCAACTCTTGATTTCAGGGTGATGAGTTCAAATCCCACATTGAGCATGGAGCCTACTTAAAAAGAATAAATACATTTTAAAAATTTTAAAGAAATATGAAGCTATTACATGATCCAGGTCAAATACAGGTCTGTCTGACCCTGAAACCTGTGCTCCCAACTAGTGAGGTAACTACTACTCGAATCTGGTTCAGAGAGCAGCCGTCCTATCCTTCTGGACTGAGATCTGCCTGCTCCTGGCACCTGCTCTCTCGTGGTGCCCATTCAGACCCTTCATTCTTTTATTATTTTTCCCCCCATTTTAAGTAGGGTCCATGCCGACATGGGACTTGAACTCCCAACCCTGAGACTAAGAGTTGCATGCTCTACCAACTGAGCCAGCCAGGTGTCCCCAAGACAATTCATTCTTTCATGCCATGTTGTGCACAAGGTCCAGAGGCTGGGAAGCATTGTTGTGGAACCCCACAGCTTCTCCCAGGTAGGATGATCAGATTTAGCAAGTAAAAATACAGGAAGCCAGTTAAATGTGAATTTCAGGTAAACAATAGGTTACTTTTTTGTTCAAGTATTGTCTCAATGCAATATTTGAGACATATTTATTCTAAAAAACTATTCTTGGGGCTCCTGAGTGGCTCACTTGGTCGAGCTCTGGTTGTGATTTTGGTCAGGGTCGTGGGATCAAGCCTGTGTCCTGCTCTGCACTGGACATGGGACCTGCTTGGGAGTCTCTCTCTCCCTCTGCCCCTCCCCACCCTGCTTGCACATGCATAGCCTCTCTCTCTCTCTCTCTCAAATAAATAAATAAAATCTTTAAAAAATTATTCTTTGTTTATCTGAAATTTTAATTTAACTGTGCATACTGTATTTTATCTGGGAACCCAGCACCATGAGCATTCCATTTCCTCTGAAAGCCCCTCTGTTTTCAAACCATCCTACTCACTGTCATCTGTTGCCCCTTTCATTCAACACACACTGAAGACCCGGGTACTTAGTATGTGCTGCAATACAACAGATTCCCTACAGGAAAGGCAGAGAAATAACTTCCTTATGAGTTGTTAGACCTTTTACTATTTTTTAAGACATACTCTGAGCACACAAGCTCTAGCTTCCCCTGCCTTTAAAATAATTGTCAGCCCTGCTCTCCCTTATCCGAATCACCCTACTTTTCTCCTCTGCTCAGCCAAGATTCGTAAAAGAGTATGTCTCCAGTCCCTTACTTTCCATTCATTCGAAAGAAAGGATAAAGAATAGTGATTTAGGGGCGCCTGGGTGGCTCAGTCTCTGGGTGTCTGCCTTTGGCTCAGGTCATGATCCCAGAGTCCTGGGATCGAGTCCCACATCGGACTCCCTGTTCAGCAGGGAACCTGCTTCTCTCTTTCCCACTCCCCCTGCTAGTGTTTCCTCTCTCTCTGTTTCTTTCCGTCAAATAAATAAATAAATCTTAAAAAAAAAAAAAAAAGGAAAGAAAGAAAGAAAAGTGATTAACAATACAAATTTTGTTGTCAGAATATCTGGGTTTACATCCAAACTGACTCTTGCCATTAGTAACCCAAAGTGTTTCCTTCCTTTAAGCATCAGTTTCCTTGCCTGGGAAAAGGTAACTGTGCCTGCCTTGCTTCAGAGGGCTGCCACGAGCAGTAAATTAGATGCTTCACATAAAACACTTAGCACATGCCTGGCACATAAAAAGCATTCAATAAACATCAGTATTGTGCCACCAAAATCTATATTCTGCCCTGTAGACTACCAAAAATGCTCTGGCCAAGGTGAACAATGGTCTTGATATTGCCACACCCAGGGACAGTTTTCAGTCCTCATCTCACTGGACTCTTGTGACTCTTGACGCTATGTCTTCCTTGAAATTCCCTCTCTGGAATCCCCACTTTCTCCTTGCTGTCTCTTCTGGGCTATCTTTGTTCCATCCTCTTCCTCTGCCTACCCCACCCAACATGCTCTTCCTTGAGTTTATCCTTTCTTCTCCTGCCTCAGTTCTACTCACCCTTCGTGGGAGGTGATGTCCACTCCGGTCATTTAACTCTCATCCTTATGGAGAATATATCTTTCCTATCTCCACTCTGACCTCTCCCCTGACCTCCAGTTCTGAATCTCCAGGTGGATACCTACAATATACTGAATGCTTGTGTCTCCCCAAAATTATATGTCGAAACTCCACTCCCAGTGTGATGGTATTTGGAGGTGAGGTCTCTGGGAGCTCATTAGATTTTGAGGGTAGAGCCTCATGAATAGGAGTAATCCCCTTCCTTATAAAAAGATGCCAGGGAGCTAGCTAGCTTTCTTTCCCACCAATGAGAAGTCAACTGTTGTCACATTCCAGGGGAAAGCTATCACCAGAACCTGACTATGCTGGCATCCTGATCTCAGACTTCTGGTCTCCAGACTTGTGAGAAAGAAATTCCTATTGTTAATGAGTCACCCAGTCTATGGCATTTTGTATTACAGCAGTCTGAACTAAAACAGGGTCTAAGGGGCATCTCAAACTCAGCACTCAATTTATCCATCTCTGAAAGTATATACCCATCTCCACCTTGAAGCCTGATCTGCCTTTTAGATTCTTATAGTGGGTGTTGCCTCCAACATCACGAAGTGCACAGACCTAAACACCCTGACATCATTCTCTCTCCCTTCCTCACCCTTCTTTCCCAAATCCAACCCATCTCCATGTTTTGTCATTTAACTTACTGTTGATCTTTCAAATCTGCTTGCTGGGTAGAGAGTGGATCAGAGGGAGACCAGTTAGAGGTGTTTTCAACAGTCTAAGGGAGAGATGATGAGAGCCCTCCTAAGTGATCTCCTTGGAACCTCTAAAACCCATCTGTATTGAGCTGCCAAAGTAATAGTCCTAATCTCCCATTAAGTCACCCCCATCTTCAAAATCTTCAATGGTTCCCCTTCACCTACAGGATAATATGCAAACTTGAATGCCGACACACAGGCTGTCTACAGAGTGACTCCTGACTGGCTCTCCGGACTCAGCTATTGCCACTTATCTCCCCAAAACACGTGTACCCACCTAAGCTACTTGGAGTGGGGGCGCTCCTCATCCTGGTCCACTTGTTATTGACCGTGGCAGTAATGCTCTTCCATCTTGGCCCCTCGGACCAATCGCTGCTCAACCTTCAAAATCCTGCTCAGAATTTCATCTTGAAAACTTCCCTGAATTATCATACTCCTGCCCGCTCACAGAATTAATTATTCCCTCCTGGGTAATCCTTCCAGGCTTAGCACATTCCTCCTCCTCCTCCTCCTCCTTCTTCTCAGAAGCTCATGTTTTCATTAGAATGCATCGTTATGTTATTTTGTTCAGATGTCTATCTTTGCTACTACTAGAGTGTGAAATCCTTGAGGTCAGCTATCTGCTTTCATACATATTCACTCCTCAGAGTCAGCACCACTCCTGGCACATGGTGGATGTCGAGTTAATGTTTCATTTTGGTTTTTAAAACTATGTTTTAAAAAATGATTTTATTTATTTATTTGGCAGAGAGAGACACAGCGTGAGAGGGAACACAAGCAGGGGGAGTGGGAGAAGGAGAAGCAGGCTTCCTGCTGAGCAGGGAGCCCAACGCTGGGCTCAATCCCAGGACCCTGGGGTCATGACCTGAGCCAAAGGCAGATGCTTAATGACTGAGCCACCCAGGTGCCCCTGAGTTAATGTTTATTCAACTGGGCTGCAGTTCTGCACAGGCAAGTCACGAAGGTGGAGGAACAGAGAATATTGAGAGAAGGGTGGTGGGAGCTAAGTTTGGAGACGCTGGGAGAAGAAGGTACCTTGCGTGCTAATCTGTGAATGTTGGATTTTACCCTATGGAAAACTGCAAATAGTAGGGTTTTCAAGCTGGAGAGTGATTTGGACAAATTTGTCTTAAGAAGCTAGTTCTGGGACGCCTGGGTGCCTCCGTCAGTTGGGCATCTGACTCTTTATTTTGGCTCAGGTCATGATCTCAGGGTCCTGGGATTAAGGCCCATGTAGGGCTCCACAGTCAGCACGGGGTCTGCTTGTTCCTCTTTCTTCTCCTCTCTGCTGCGTGTGCTCACCTACTCTCTCTCTCTTTCTCAAATACATAAATAAACAAATAAAATCTTCAAAAAAACCCCACAAGAAGTCAGTTCTAAAAGCGGGGTGAAGGGTAGATTGGAATGGGGAGAAGGTTGGTATGGGAGATGTCATCCTGAGGACTGTTGCAGTAAAACAGGCAATAGATAATGAATATATACATCAAGATAACGGCAGTGGGTATAGACCAAAGAGCTAAGTTGTAAACAGTACTTCTTTTTTTTTTTTTAAGATTTTTTTTCTTTTTTAAAGATTTTATTTATTTATTTGACAGACAGAGATCACAATCAGGCAGAGAGGCAGGAGGAGAGAGAGGAGGAAGCAGGCTCCCCACCGAGCACAGAGCCCAATGCGGGGCCCGATCCCAGGACCCCAAGATCACGACCCCAGCCGAAGGCGGAGGCCCCGACCCACTGAGCCATCCAGGCGCCCCTTTTTTAAGAATTTATTTATTTATTTGAGAGAGAGAGAGAGAGAATGGGGGAGAGGAACAGAGGGAGAAGCAGACTTCCGGCTGAGCAGGGAGCCCCACTCCGGGCTCAATCCCAGATCCCTGGGATCATGACCTGAGCTGAAGGCAGACACGTAACTAACTGAGCCACCCAGGTTCCCAACAGTATTTCTGAAATAAAGATGATCACTTTCATTCAGAGGAGTAAGATCATGGGAGGAACGAAGGATGAGACCTCTAAGTTTCTGGCTCAGATGGCTGGTGATTCCATTAAACGAGATACACAGGACAACAAGGGCAGGACAGTTTAGGGGTTCTGCCACTGTCAGACTGAAGAGCTGGTAAGACAGCCACAATAGTATAGAGGCACTCCGTGGGGACACAAGGCTGGGGGCTATGCATCTGAGCGCTTGTCCACACACTAATTAATGCCTGGTGACCTCACGATTATGGATGAGACCACCTTAGAAGGAAGAAAGAGAATGAGGAAAAGTAGGGTCCTGCTAGCCAAGAAAGGAAACTATGGAGAAACCGTGCATAACAATATCCAGTGTGCTAATGTGTGTTTGATAAAATCCCTCGGGAGGTTTGCCCTTATTCCGCAGGGAGTGAGAGGACAAAGAGAGCTTGGGGCAGTCCAGCTTGAAAAATCCTGTGCTAAACAAATCTGAACACATTTCTTTCATTTGGGATTTTACATTTAATATATTAATCCACGCTGTAAATTTCCCAAAGGGAAACATATTCATTCATTCATTTTGTAAAAATTAAACATCTTTTATGTGCTGGAATCATGGGGCTAATGCAGTAACAGAGCAGACAGGATTCCTGTTCTCAAGAATTTACATTCCTCAGGAAATTCAGACATTAACTAATTAAACTAATTAATTAACTGCCATTCGGCGAAATGCTACGGAGTCGAAGTACAGCGTAGTACAAAAGCGTCTAATGGGAGGACCATGAGACACTTTTTCATTAGCACAGTCAAGGGACTAGTGTTTTGTGAACAAAATTGAGGAAATGTGGCCGTGGAAAGGTCAAGTAGGCTGAGAACTGGAGCGTATGTCCTTGGATTTAATGATAAAGGAGTCATTGATGATACTAGTGAGAGCCGTTTCATGGAGTGGGAGCTGCTGAAGCCTAGACAGATAATCTACTCTTTGGCGGTCTAAGAGAAGAAACTAGGCAGCAGTTTGGGGTGGGGGGACGTGTGGGGAGAGGCACAAAGTCTAGGGCAAGCTGTCTTTAGTCTGGGGACTCTTACACCAATTTACAAGTTGAAAGAAAGGAATGAGAAGAACTAGACAGTTTGCAATTAAAGATAATGAATGAGGGCACTCATTCGTGGATTCACTTGCAAATTTTGTTTGTTGTATTCTCTGCCCTAGGGACTGTCCTAGGCACTTGGGGTACAACAGGGAACAAAATATTATGTGATTCCTGCTCTCCTGAAGCTTATGTTCTAACAGGGGAGACGACCAGATCAGTCCGTGAAGAAATAACACTCAGAGCTATGATAAGGATTGTGAAGAGAAAAAGGCAGCAGGGATGCCTGGGTGGCTCGGTGGGTTAAAGCCTCTGCTTTCAGCTCAGGTCATGACCCAGGGTCCTGGTTTTGAGCCCCACATCTGACTCCAGCTTCCCTTCCTCTCTCTGCCTGCCTCTCTGCCTACTAGTGATTTCTGTCTGTCAAATAAATAAAATCTTTAAAAAAAGAAAAAGAAGAAGAAGGAGGCAGGTCCTGGGAGGGAGGGTGGGGTGTGTGTAAGGGGACGGGAGGTCTTGAAGGAATGACATGTTTTTGGAGATAGGAAGAATAAGAAGGAGCCAACTGTGTGAGGAGGTGGGGGGGGATAGAGAAAATAGTAGATACAAATGTCTTGAGGTGGGAACGAAGTTTAGGTGATCCAAGAACTCCCAAGGGCCGCGGTGGGTGCAGCAATTTGGGCTGAAGTAGGAGGGGTGGGTGGGATTCAGCTCACGCAGGTTCTTCGGGAATGCGGAGCACACTGTCAGCAACTCGCGAAGCTGCTGAAAATGGGTGGTGGGGATGCTCTCACTTACATTAAAAAATATATCACTGAGGCCGTGTGGAAAACAGATTAGGGGAAGGCAAGAGGGAGTAAATAAGGGGGCCGGGTTGGGCACTACAACAGTCAGGAGGCCGGTGAATGGCAGCTCTGGGGGTGAGGAGGGAGGCCTTTGGGGTCACACGGAGAAGATGGATGCAGGAAGCATTTTAGAGAAGGAACCCAGAGGCCTTGGTGATGGATTGGAAATGGGAGGTGAGGGCGCGATCTTAGACGAGGAAGCAGAGATTGAGATTATACATCGGCCTTTGGGCAAAGTTGTTTTTGAGAAGGAGACAAAAAGGGAAGGGGCCATTGACTCCAGAGCCTAATTAATAAGCATTTACCAAGCACCTCCGAACTCCAGGCAGCGGGCTAGGTGTTGGGCATACAGAGGAGACCAAGTCACAGGTACATCCAGTCCCTGTGGAGGGCAAACCTACAACCACATTAACTCTGATGTCGACTGTTTGGCACAGTAGTAGAAATTTGCACGGTGCGGGCACAGGCGTGGAGTGCTTCACCCCGCCTGGGAGGGGAGAGATATCGGGGAGGAAGGTGAGGCTGAATTCCGTGGACGATAAGTCTAGAGGTGGGGAAGGGAAAGTGAGGAACACCTTCTCTAAGACCTCGATTTTTCTGCATGAAGAATGAGGTGACCAGTCACCATCTGGGAGCAGGTAGCAGAGGCCTCGAAGGAATGCTCTGTGTTCTTGGTTGTGCTGTCCATAAGCGAGACGGCTGGGTCTACAGCCTCCAGTGTGATGTCCGGGCTCTAGTCAAAGGACATTTTATCATCCAGAGAGATATCATCAGGGCCTGGGTATATCCCTGCCTACCAAATCTTTTTTAATTTTAACTTAATTTATTTATTTGAGAGGGAGATTGTGTGAGGGAGAGGGAGAGGGAATCTAAAGCAGACTCTGCACTAAGCACAGAGCCTGATGTGGGGCTCGATCCCGTAATCATGAGATCATGACCTGAGCCAAAACCAAGAGTTGGACGCTTAACTGACTGAGCCACCCAGGCACCCCTCCACCCCCCCAAATCTTAATTTTTCCCAAGTTACTTATTATTACTCTGTGATTCATTCAACAGCATTTAGTAAGTATTTACTGTGTACCTGGCATAGAATAAATGAATGAATAATGAGTGAATGGACAAAAGAGTAAGTGGTTGAATGAATGGACAAGAGTTACAGCTTGTCATTGACATTAGAAACAAGGTTTAACTGAAAATTTGATAACAGTTCTATGTTTAGCCGCCCTACCTTTAGCACCGGAACAGGCTAGACTGCGCACCATAAACATGAATAGCACTTGCAGTGAGTCAGGCCCTATGCTAAGCATTTCACGTATGTTTCTCCTTTACTCTTCTTACAATCACCCCAGAGGCAGATGCGTCAGGCTGATGTTACAGATGAGAAAACAGGTTCCTGGAGGATAGATGGCTTAGGGATTCAAACCCAGGTCTAATTATTCCAAAGTCAGATCTCAACACTAAATATAGTTTTCATTCTTCCCCACTTCCAAAAGACACAGTGCTTTTGCATAAACATTACTTGATCATTTGAACCTGTGCCCTTTTAATTACTGAAAATGTTAGGAATGGAGGAATCTGGAGCTCCTACTTTTGCTGGCTGGAAGAAGAACGTGCATCTACAAGGAGGGACGGCGATCTTTGATTCTAGGGCCACTGACTATGGACACCTAACCTGATATTTCCTCCCATTGTTATCATTTCACTCTCTCCTGCAAATTAATGCACTGAAAAGTACTGGGCATGTCAATTTCAAGCAATTTTACAGAAGAACTAGTTCTGCTGTAAGATGTGATTCTTGTCTTCAATGAGCTTCCGATCTAGCACGAAGAAATAAGGCCTCGAAAAACTCAAAGCAAACTAGCCAGAGTGTGCCTGGGGACTAGGCGGGAGGACATGACATTTGGCATCATCTAGGGTAAGAAAAATAAGATTAATTGACGGAATCCTTTTTTTAACCTAACATACTATGTGTTAGATACTGTGCTAGACTCTTCACATACATGATCTCAATCCAATTCAACAAACGCTTGCGTGCTTCTACTCTATTATACAAAATGCCTTACTGGGTGTTATTGGTCAAAGAAATATGAACATGACTTTGTTCCTGTCCTCAATGAGTTTAGAAATTAGACACATACACAACTGGCTATGATTCAGGGCTATAAATATAGTGGTTTTACAACTTACTGTCCAAATTGTGATACTTTTGAGAATCAACAAGAGCACCATTAATAATTACTGAGGACAAACACAGGCATAAACCCAAACTGTTCTCAACAAACCAGATTGTTATCACCTTAGCAGTGAAAGAGCTGGAAGTGGTGGAAACACAAAGGAACAGTTGGGATGAATCAGGGAAGCCCAAGGGTAGAAAAGGATTTGAGCTGGGCTTGCTGCAAGGGAGGGTACAGACAATAAGCATGTAAACAAAATAATTTCAGAAGATTTTCTGAATAAATAAATAAAATAATTCAGGCCTCTCTGCCTGATTGTGATCTCTGTCTGTCAAATAAATAAATAAAAATAATAAAAATAAAAAAATAAAAAGCATGGTCAGGGGAAAGCATCTCAAAGGAGGTAACATTAAGCAGAAACTTGAATAATAAGAGGAACCAAGAAATTCAAAGACAAAAGAAAAAAAATCACAAGAGTAGTCTTATCCCAGCAGTCATCTGAAGGTCAGTAGGGCCAGCCTCCTACTTATGGGGTTTGGGTTGAAGTAATAGCAGAGAAGCAGAAATGGAAGTAAAACCACAGAACAAGAATGGATATCACCTAGCATAATTCCTGTCTCTAGGAGGCCCTCAGTGAATGCTAGTTTCTCCCTCCTCTCCCACTCAGCTTGTTAACAGGAGTGAGGGGAGATGGTTTTTGTTTGTTGTTTAGAATGGAGAAAAAGTTGGACATGAATCCAGGTTAAGGGGAAGAACCAGCCAAGAGGGAGATATTAAAATGTAAGGGAAAGGTGGTAACCAATGGAATTTTTTAAAAAGATTTTATTTATTTATTTGATGGAGAGAGAGAGATAGGGAGGGAACACAAGCAGGGGGAGTGGGGGAGGGAGAAGCAGGCTTACCACCAAGCAGGGAGGCTGATTCAGGGCTCAATCCCAGGAACCTGGGATCATGACCTGAGCCGAAGGCAGACGCTTAACGACTGAGCCACCCAAGGGCCCCTGGGATGTTTTATTTAAAAAGGGATAGATGTCAAGGCCAGATTAGTTTGAGGTTGGAAGTGTGGCACTTCATCCTCTAAGATGGGAATAATCAGAAGTCTGTGCAAGGGAGGTGGAAAGTTAATGAAGCTTCCTTGGTAAGGCTTTGATTTGAAGGTGAGGTATGGATAGAAGAGATTTGGAATGCTACTGTGGGAGGAAAAATGTCCTTTAAGAACAGTGGTTCTTATCCTCAGCTGCATATTAGGATCTTTGGGGGAGCCTTAAAACAGAAAATGATGCTGGATCCCCCGCCCCAAGGATTCTGATTTAATTCCTTGGGGATGGGGCTCCGGCACTCGTGTTTTCCAAAGTGTCTGTGCTGACGCTAATGAGCACATGATTGGGAAACACCAGTGACAGGCTTGCAGAGCTGCAGAAAGGGCTCAGCTGAGGTGTGGGAACAGGAATTTGTCGTGGAGCCAATCAGCTTGGTTACACGCCTCTCTCCAGCACCAGCATTCCTGGAGCAGAAGCTGTGAAATTAGAGCGTGGCACTTGTTTATCTGAGGTTAGTAAGGCACCAAGCTGAAGAAGTAAGTGAAAATAGAGGCTGGAAAAGAAGAATTGAACTGGACTACCAGAGGCTCTAATCCGATAGACTAAAAATAGATTCAGACAAAATCTAATAAAATAATAATAACAATGCCAAATAATTTTTTGAGTGCTATCTACAAACTACTAAAATAAGGGATTTATCTAAATTCTCATTTATTCTTACATAGCTCTATGTCCTATTATCCCCATCTTATAAACGGGGAGTATGAAACCTAGAAGTTCAGAAAAGTTTCCCAGGGCACCTGGCAGGCTCAGTCAGTGGAGCATGCAATTCTTTTTTTTTTTTTTTTCTTTTAAGATTTTATTTATTTATTTGACAGAGAGAGACAGAGCAAGAGAGGGAACACAAGCAGGGGGAGTGGGAGAGGGAGAAGCAGGCTCCGCCCTCAGCAGGGAGCCCGGTGTGGGGCTCATCCCAGGACACTGGGATCATGAACAGAGCTGAAGGCAGAGGCCCAGCCCTCTGAGCCACCCAGGTGCCCCTGGAGCATGCAGTTCTTGATCTGAGGGTTGTGAGTTGGAGCCCCGTGTTGGGTTTAGAAATTACTTAAACAAACAAACAAATAATTTATTTTAAAATTAAATTTATTTAATTAAATGTTTATTAAAATTATTTATTAAAATAAATAAATCATATACACATGTATTACATATATAAAATTTATTTTTATATATTTTAATAGTTATTTATTTATTTTAGAATATTTTATTTATTTGACAGACAGAGATCACAAGTAGGCAGAGAGGCAGGCAGAGAGAGGAGGAAGCAGGCTCCCCACTGAGCAGAGAGCCTGATGCAGGGCTCAATCCCAGGAACCTGGGATCATGACCTGAGCCAAAAGCAGAGGCTTTAACCCATTGAGCCACCCAGATGCCCTAATTTATATATATTTATATATAAATAATATGGAGTTAATATATGGAGTTAATAACTGGCAGAACTGGGATTTGAACCCATAGCTGCCTGACTCTGGAACCTGAGCTCTGGTTGGATGGGAGCAAGGGAACGGGAAGGTTTTACATAGAAGAAAGAAAATGAGAGGTTTCTCAAGTGAAACAGTGGAAGGTGAGGGGATGGGTCTCCTATCAAGACAGCAGAGCCCCAAGTGTATCGGAGGAAGAGTGGGAAATCAATTGGCTGGGCACATTGGCAGTCCCAATCTGTCAATGGAGTACAGACTCCAGGTGCAAAAAGAAACTAGGAGATATTAAAGGTCAGGTAGGGGGTGCTTGACATGATAAAGAATAATGTTTAAACTTCATCAAGCAGATAAAGGGCTAGAAGGTCACTGGGGAGACCTCCACCCTGAAATACTCTTTTCTCCTCATGTTCCCTGTCTTGTCCTGGTAGCCACAGATGGTATTTAATCCAATCTTGGCACCCAGGACTGAAGAGACCACCCACTCTTCAGCTATAAGGTAACTTCCCAGAGCTCATACATAAGATCCCAGTCTATTTTCAAAGACCAGTAAAAGTCCGGCAAAATGACTTAATGGCAGGAAGTCAGAGTGAGACACTTGTCGTGATTGTTGCTACCCCTGCAAGAGAAGGTTATTCAGGGGCACCTGGGTGGTACAGTTGGTTGGGCATCGTGATCTCATGGTCGTGGGATCGAGCCCTGAGTTGGGCTCCGTGCTCAGCAGAGAGTCTGCTTGAGGATTCTCTCCCTCCCCCCGCCACATGTGCAAGCTCTAACTCTAAAATAAATAGACAAATTTAAAAGAGAGAAAGAGAGATTATTCAGAAACATAGTTTTTTGTTGTTGTTGTTTTGTTTCTGTTTTTTAGATTTTATTTATTTATTTGACAGACAGAGATCACAAGTAGGCAGAGAGGCAGGCAGAGAGAGAGGAGGAAGCAGGCTCCCTGCTGAGCAGAGACACCCCCCCACCATGTGGGGCTCAATCCCAGGACCCTGGGATCATGACCTGAGCGGAAGGCAGAGGCTTTAACCCACTGAGCCATCCAGGCACCCCAGAAACATAGTTTTGTTACAAGGTCTGGGTACAAAGGAAGCATAGTACACATACAAATACCATGATGGTTCCACAAGTTCGCCATGGACCCCCATCAACATTACCTGTCAGCAACCGGCCCTGAACTAATTCAGAAATACCCAAGGGGACCAAGGCTCCATAGATGGAATGATGGAAGTTCTTTCTTGATCTGAGTAGACCGAATTAAATTTGTACCTAATGAGCTGGACTTCAGATTTCAGTGTCTTCCTAGCCATGAATTATTTTCAGATTGATGAGTAAGTTAAAATAGTTGGTGCACCGCGATTTTAGGAGAACCGAAGAGATGATGTGAATAGCTAGAATTCTCTGGGTGATGACCAGAACAATGCTGGAACTTAATGAGATTGAAAGAAACCTGGTGAGCCGAGCTAGCTGGTGGTGGTACCCTGGGAATGGAGAGATTTTTTTTTTTTTTCTGTCAAAGGGAATATAAATTCTGCAGCTAAAGCTGGCAGTTTGGGGAAAATGTGTTTAACCCACCCACTTCCCTCTCTGTTTGTAATATTGCTTTCCTGCTTTTCAACTTGAGTTTATTCTAGTGGAACATTTATTCCAACAAAATGTGCCTGGTGTGGTCTCTCAGTGATTAAAGACATCTGCTTAGTATGTATGCATTAACTTCTGTGACTTCTGTGTACTACTTGTACCTCTCTGAGGATCGCTTTGCTAAGTCCTCAGTAGCCTGATGCTGCTTCATTTTCTTCAGGTGTATAAATTAAAGCAGCAATTTTTACCTGCGATGGGTCCAAATAAAATGGTACTTGGCATCTTGGGCTCATTAGCCTTTAGTCTTGGTTAGCAATTACCAGATGTTGCTTTGAGCATATTTGGAGAAGAACTTTATCTGTTGAACCTTCTTTTGGAAAATCAAAATATTATCCTGCAAACCATGAAAGGGAGAAATGCTGTACTATAAAGCTTAGGCAGGTGTGATATAATCACGTTACTGAGGATATAGTATGGGCAAATCTTTTTTATTCTAAGTAATGAAGTAGTTGGAAGTTTTTAAAAAACCAACTATCATGTTTCCTTAAAAAAAAAAACTCATAGAAAGCTAAAAGTGTGAAATCCATTTTAGCATGTTGAAAACATTTGGGGTTTTTAAGATAGTATCACAGATGTATATATTCCAGGTTGAAATTACTTGGAATTCAAGATTCTAAATATTTTAAGTTGAAGTTTAAATGAAATCAAGTATAAATTAACCTCTGATTTTTTTCTTCCCTTCTAATTATTTTTAGGTAAGTAAATGAGGACAGGACATGAGACTGGCAAATAATATTTGCTAGGGGGACCCATTATTGTGATCAAATTCCAAGTAGCATTTTCTAGTTGCAGCTCATGACTTAAAAAAAAAAAAAAAAAGAATTCTGTTGTATTTTAAACATGCTGAAAACCTCAATTCTATATATGACTCTTTTTAAAAATATCTTTCCTGCAGACCGGTTCTCTAGGAGCCAGCCAACAAGGCAGACCTAACACTTTAGCTAACAGCTTTATAGTTCAAAACCCAATAAGTAGGGTACCAGGGAAAAGCCAGTGACTAAAAACAAAGTCGAAATGACCAATATTTCTTGGGAAGCACTTTACTACAATTAATAAGTGACCTCACTGGGGACAACACGCCCTCCAAAAACCATAGTTACCGCACATCTCCCAAACTATCATATCCAATATTAACGAAAAAACCCAAGGATCAGAATTGTGATTTTTTTTTTTTTTTTAGAGAGGGGTATGGAGCAAGTGGGGGTGGGGGGATAGGGGGGGAAAAAAGATGGGGCAGACGGAGAGGGAGAATCCTAAGCAGGCTCCATACCCAGCACAGAGCCCAGTGCAAGGCTCCATCTCACAACCCTGAGATCATGACCTAAGTCAAACTCAGGAGTCTGAGCCTTTGCGTGATATTTTTAAATATAACTCCTAAATACAAAGATACTGTGTACATTAGCAAATAATTCATCTGTATTCTTAAAGTGTCCCATTTTCTATGATTCTCATTAATCTGTTTGAACTAAGAAGAAAAAAACTTGTATTGAGATACTGGGATTGGACCTACCAACCACTGAAATTGAACCCAGAAAAAGACTCACCACAAAACTGCAAAGGGCTAAGTTTTAAGGATATCTAAGTGTTTTGCAAAAACATGCAGGATCATTAAAGCTTTTAACCCTGGCAGATTTCTAGGTGAGAACGGGGTCGTCTATTTCATATTCCCTCCTCAGTCTTGTTTTTGGTCATGACCTCAGCCAGGCCCCTTTTGAAGGCATTCACTTACTTGTGAATGCAATCCTTTCCTCTGCCTAGTCTCTTTTTTTGAGTGGCCTAGGCAAAGAAATGCACCACCAGGCAGTGGCCCGTTTTAAATCCTTAGGCTCCTCTCCCTCCCATTTACTTTCTACCCTCCTTCCCCTCGCATTTCCTGCTACTTGGAAAGACAGGCCTCACGCTTTAACTTTTTATTAACAACTTAGCCATCCTCCCTCTAGAATGGACACAAGGTGCAGGGTTATTCCCTTACATGAATGGTGGTATAAAAAAAAAAATTGGGAGGGGGCACCTGGGTGGCTCAGTCCTTAAGGTCTGCCTTCGGCTCAGGGCATGAACCCTGATTGCCAGGATCAAGCCCTTCATCGGGCTCCCTGCTCAGCAGGAATCCTGCTTCTCCCTCTCCCACTTCCTCTGCTTGTGTTCCTTCTCTCACTCACTCTCTCTCCAATAAATAAAATCTTAAAAAAAAAAAAATCTGGGAGATGACATACTACAAATTTAGAATTTTAAAAATTGTAAGGGGAACCTTCTTCATAACCTCAAGAACAGACTGTTCACACTTCTCAACCATCTTTGCATTGGCTGTGTGGAAATAAAGACGACCAGAGGAGAACAGGGGATTTATTCAGAGCTGGCTAAGCATGGGAGGCGGCCACCTTCATTTAGTTTGGTGAAGACTCAGAGGCAGGCAGTGAAAACAGCGAAGTCTCGAGGCGCGCTCTGATTGGAGGTCGTTGGCATGAGGAAGCAGGAGGCAGGCGAACTGGAAGCAGGGCGTGTGATGTGATTGGTTTGGGGAACATATTTGGCTTTCTCTGATTGGCCCCGAGTTGGAAACAGGGGCAAAAATTGGGGAAGCTGGTAGTCAAAGACCAGAGTACTGCTCCTTGTGGGCCGATCCCGGGCTACCCGGGGCCGCTTGCCGCAGGGACTGGGGTCGGAGGTGTGTTGTCACACACGGTCTGGCCATTGTCCTAGCCAGTCTTTCTCTCAGCTGGGTGAGACCCGGGTTTTTCTTTTCCCTCGGCCCGGCCAGCTTCCTAGCTTCAATTTTTTCGTTTAGCTTGGAACCAAACAGTGATCTCGATATTTCTGTTACGTGAAGCATGACAAGTACTTAGGGAACAGATACAGATACACATAAGTAGCTTTCTAGTGAGGGCCAGGCAGGCGGGAGAACGAATCGCCCTCGGCCACCTTCTGGTTCCCATTTCCAGGAGAAGTGACTCCTCAGCGGCTTTCCCTTCCTATCCAGGAGGCTGGCCCTCTCGGGCCGAGAAGGTCGCAGCCCCGGGCCCCCGCCCGTGCCGTCGCCCCCCGTCCGGCCCCCACTCCCGGGCGCGCGCCGACGCCTCCGGGCCACTAGTTCCGCGCGTTCCTGAACGGAAGCGCGCCCGGAGGGGCTCGGCTGCCCCCCTGCCCCGGGTCCTGCAGCAGTCTCCGCCGCCCGCGGGGGACTTCAGGTCAGCTCTCCCGTCCCCGAGCCGCGACTCGGATGTCTCGTTCTCGGAACGCGTCCTTGCTAGGGAACAAGCAGCTCATCCTCTGGTCACAACCCCTGCTTTCCACCTGGCGGAGAGCGAAGGCAGGGCACACTCTTTCCGGCCATCATTCCTCACTCATTTCTCCTCAGCTATGAAAAAGCTAGCTCTCCTTCCCATTCAGAAAGGAACCCGACTTCCCCTTCGAGTCTCAGTCTCTGGGGTCCCCAGTCGGTGTGAGAGCACGGCCATCCGTCTTCTCCTCAGGGAGGCTCCCCGGCCCGCATTCCTCCCGCCGCGAAGCCTGGGAGGCCGTGACACCGCGACAAGCGCGACAGCAGCGGCGGCAGCTGAGCCCTCGCCATTTTGCGTGGAGGAGGAGCCGTGGCCGCCGCCATGCGGACAGGCAGGGGGAGGGGAAGATGAGGGGGAGGGGCGGCGGGCGAGCGGGGGAGGGGCAGAGCAACCGAGTTAGCTCAGCCCGGGCGGCGACTCCGGCGGCGCCATGAGAGCGGGCAGCGGTGGAGGTAGGGCTGGGCGGCCGGGAGAGCCGGCGGGCGCGGGCGCGGGCGGCCCTGCGGAGCAGCCCCCGGGGCGGGGCGGGGGCGGGGGCGGGAGGAGGAGGCAGAGGCGAGGGGCCGGGTGGGGGCGGGCGGAGGTTTCCGAGGAGGAAGGAGCCGCCGCCATTTTGGGAGCTTCGAGTCAACAATAAAGGACCGAGGGTGCCGAGCGGGAGTGGCCTCGGTGGTAGGACTCGGGCCCGAGCCTCGGGGAGTGGGGTGAGATGGTGAGGTCGAGGTCAGCGGTGCGGCCGGGGCCGCGGGAAGCCCCTCGGCCGGCGGGGGAGAGGGCGCTCTGAGGCGGAGGCCTGGGGCCTGGCCGGGCCCCGGGGAGGAAGGCGGACGGCTGGCGGCAGCCCTGTGGGGTGGGGGCGCCTGAGAAGAGTCGAATTTGGGAATGTCGTGTGCGGCGGGGTCCAGAGAAGGAGCGGGCGAAGTACTCAGAGGAGCTTTGTGGAAGACGAAGGGATGCGGGAGCACAGAGGTGGCAAGGACTTAGGGGGATGGTGGAGGTTATAGGGTACGAGGCGGCCCTATAGGGGGCGGCAGGGATATGCAGTGTCGGAGGGCTGGTTTCGGAAGAGGACCCGCTGCTGCTTGCTTGGAATAAGGCCTCGTAGGTCGGTAACAGGAGGGTGATTATGGAGCCCCCGAGTCGTGAGGGAAAAGGAGGGGCTTTCTCACTTAAGGGTTTCTCTTTGGGGCCTTAGTGGGGGAGTCCCTATTGTTTCCTACCCGCGGAGTTGGTTCCCTGCTCTTGTGGCGCAGCTGCGATTATAGGGCCCCAGCCCTTTTGTGTTTATGGTCACAGAGGGCTGGCTAGAAGTGTTGGTTTGGGGCGGCGTTTTGGGGAGCAAGAAATTATTGCCCCACAGTTACGGGGCTCAAATCTTTGGCTTGTTTCTTTCCCTCATCGCTCACTCCCTTTCCTCTACCACAGTCCCCTTTTCCCTTCAGTCCCTCCAACTTGCAGACCTAGCTTAGAGAAACTGCGCTGCATTTGCAAACAAAAGCTCTTGTCTGAGATGACGATAGTGTTTTGGGTGTGAAACTGTCAGTTGCTAACTACAATCTGGGAAGTGCTGTAATTAACTCCGCGAGGGGCTCCTCCTAGTCAACTAGTCTACGTTTCGTTCGTATTTTTGAAAATGTAGAATGTAACTTGCAAGTCTAAATTGGGAAGGGGTAGGAGGAATATTTCCTTCTCTGAGACAGAAAGCTGCAGTGCAGGTTTCGGTTCAAGTAAGAAGGGAGTAATAGTCACATTTTGGATCTAGGGAGATAAATGGTCTTACGTTAAGAGCTCAGGGACAATAATGATATCTTTTAATCAATCTTTAGAGGTTGCCCTCTTCATCCTCTTAGTGCTTGGCGAACAAGTCTTGTGTGAACTCCGTGGTATTGTTGATCATAATATAAATCTGTCGATACAGGAAACCCATTTACCACCTTGAACTGAAATTAGGTGGCTGGTAACCACGGTCTGCTTAAGGCATCAGATTCTAAGAGACTTAGAAATATACAGCTTTGTGTATATGATAACCAGGATTTGCTTCTGAGCAACTTTATTTTCAGTTTTTAAAAAAGACATAACCAGTTGTCTTTTAGAAAAGATGTATTACTTTGGAATTCTTGGTATTTGGCCAAAAAAAGAAAAAAATCAATAATTAATACGCTTTTTTTTTTTTTTTTTGGTAAAAATTTATAAAGGAGTTTAAAAAGAACAAACCCAACAGAGGAATAGTAGTCCTTATTTTTTGGCCTTTGTAAATTGTTTTTCTTTACTACATTTCAAAATAAGAATTCGATTTTGGGACTAATTAAAAATGGCGGACTTTAGCCAGTTCTTTTTTAAAACAACGTTTATTAGTACTCTGGGTTTCTTGGAAAGTTTGGTT
This sequence comes from Neogale vison, assembly GCF_020171115.1. NCBI lineage: Eukaryota > Metazoa > Chordata > Mammalia > Carnivora > Mustelidae > Neogale > Neogale vison. The sequence goes on along the minus strand of NC_058097.1, from coordinate 108,577,232 downwards.
AAGGTTACTAGTGTGTTTTAGTCTTTCACAGATTTTTTTTTTTTTAAAAAAAACAGGCAGTTTCCTTTGTGTGTTTTTGTAGATATTTTTAATAACAACAGATATTTTATGTTAGGATACACTTTTTGAAAAGTGTTATTGAAATGTATGTAGCTAGTAGTTTTTTAGTATTCAGATTTTATTAAGGTAGCTAAAGATTTTTTTTGGCTGTTTCTCAAGCGAAGGATTTTGACATGTAGACCTGTCTTTATCTCTTGACTTCTTCAGTTACTGTTTTAAGGGGCAAAATTTAAGAGAAAAAATAATTCATTTTTGTAAAGTTGAACCTCTATGGTTAAAATTCATAAAGGCACAAGTTATTTTTTTCCTGAAAGCATAGTCATAGTGCACTTAATTTCAAGAGTTTGCAGTTGCTGTCAGAAATAGGAAAAAAAAAAAATGAATTGTCTTGCCTTGTTAGAATATACGTAGATTTACATTAATAAAATAGTGTGATACTTCATTCAGTTGTAACACAATTAAGTATAATGAATCATTGACTTTTAGAGGTGGCAAAGAGTTTTAGAGTATTCATCAGGGAGGAAACTGAAGGAAGAGATTGCCATTTGACAGCTAATGCTAATTTAATCACAATATCTTTCTACCTAATCTTCTCTGGGTTACTTTGAACTGACAATTTTAAATGTTTGAGATTGGTCTCAGTTGACTTGGTGGGTTTTTTTGGGTGTTTTTTTTTGTTGTTTTGTTTTGTTGTTTTTTGTTTTTTGAGGCAGTCCATCTTTTTGTGTCTCTTCCTAGCCTGACTAGTGTTTTGGTCTAAGTACTTCTGTATTCTTATTTAATAGAATGATTTCCTCTAAAGGGGTTCTTTTAAAAAGGGAAAGTTTTTTCTAACTTTCCTATGTTTGCTAATTACACTTTCTCTTTGTTTCAGATTGAAGTGAGTGAATTCAGATCTATAACTCAACCTTGTTAGAGGGCTTTTTAAAAAAATAAAAAGTTGATTCGGTGCATGAGAGCAAGTTACTGCTGCTTACCGTTCAGAGACTTACAGGTGCTTGCCTGCATTGCAATAAAGGACTCATATATTGAGCAAGACTTATATTTATCTCTTCATTTTGGAGAGCCTAATAAACTGTTATTACAGTTTCTCTACTGACTTTCAAAAGTTTTGAAGTTTGAAAGAGACATCTTTACAATTAATACAGCATGAGCACGGCCAGAACAGAGAACCCTGTTATAATGGGTCTGTCCAGTCAAAATGGTCAGCTGAGGGGCCCTGTGAAGCCCAGTGGTGGCCCCGGAGGAGGGGGCACACAGACACAGCAACAGATGAACCAGCTGAAAAATACCAACACAATCAATAATGGCACTCAGCAGCAAGCACAGAGTATGACCACCACTATTAAGTAAGTGTTAGAATGCATAATAAACAGACTTAGAGGAGACCAAGGGGATATCTTTTTGCTACTTTGTTGTTGACTACTTTAAACCTTATTTTAACCATTTTGTTTGCAAGGAAAAGACAGATGACTGTTTTATGGCGGTTGGGTATTTGCAATTGAATAATGTATTTTTGTCATAATTCAGGTTCATTAACAAAATATAGATAACAGATGATAATATATTCATTTTGTATACATTACTGTTTGAAACATTTCTGGCTTTCATAATTAGCTCAGATTCATCCTGTTTTTTGCCAGTATGGCTTTTTCCCTAGTGTTTTACTGTACCTTACCCTAGTTTAAATAGCAGTTAAAGCCAGTTTCAAGTTTTAAGGGTTTTTTTTTTAACTTATTTTAATTAAAGATTTTATTTATTTATTTGACAGAGAGAGATCATAAGTAGGCAGGGAGGCAGGCAGAGAGAGAGGGGGGGAAGCAGGCTCCCTGCCAAGCAGAGAGCCTGATGTGGGACTGCCATCCCAGGACCCCGAGATCATCTCCTGAGCCGAAGGCAGAGGCTTAACCAACTGAGCCACCCAGGTGTCCCTATCCATAACTTTTTTTTTAAGGTTATGGAACTTTGGTTTTTTACTTGAAAAAAAAATAAGCTTTCTCCTTTTATACACAAGATTACAAGCCATTATATATATTCCTAGGGTTTTCAAGATTTTGAACTCTTGGAAATGCATGCAGCTGAATAGTTCCAGGCCCCTTTGTTGACTCTAAAAACTTTGTTGCCTCATCTTACTACAGAAAATTTTTTCTTTTAAATGTGCTGTCCGTCATCTAAGTGTACACTTTATTTTTTCTTAAAGATTTTATTTATTTGACAGAAATCGCAAGTAGGCAGGCAGGCAGAGAGAGAGGGGGAAGCAGGCTCCCCGCTGAGCAGAGAGCCCAATATGGGGCGACACGGGGCTCCATCCCAGGACCCTGGAATCATAACCCCAGCCGAAGCCAGAGGCCCAACCTACTGAGCCACCCAGGCGCCCCTAAGTGTACACTTTAAGTTACTACTGTTAACTATCACTCTAAGATTCAGTTAATAGAAAATTAACATTAAAGACTTGACCAGGGGCACCTGGGTGGCTCAGTGGGTTAAAGCCTCTGCATTCAGCTCTGGTCATGATCCCAGGGTCCTGGAATCGAGCCCCTGAGAGCCTGCTTCCCGCCCCGCCTGCTTCTCCACCTACTTGTAATCTCTGTCAAATAAATAAATAAAATCTTTAAAAAAAAAAAAAAAGACTCTTGACCCCATTTCACATTTGACTTTTAATATCTAGCCATAGAGATGGATCTGTTCTCTTGAAATCTTCATATGATGTTGAAACTGGGTCACTGAACTAATGTGTGTTCTATTACAACCTAGGTCCTTTCCATGCCTAAAAAGCACTTCTAAAGAGAAGTAGCACTTACAAGCTACCAGAGTATCATATAGATGGTTACTTGAATGTGGTTTGCTAGGGACTTCTAAGAGTTAATTTCCATTGGAATTGGTTTGGTCATTGGAAGAATTAGTATTAATGCATATTGTTATTGCATTTTCTATTTTTAAGCTTTAATTGGTATAGAAATCAAGAATATTCTCTAAATTGTAGTTTGTTTGAATAGGCTAGCAAGATTTAGGCTATTTAAACATAAAGCTATGTTATTTCATTATTTTCTACTTAAATTCTGATTTCAGACAACAGATTTTGCATTTTATTTTTGGTCTGCCTGGGATTAATGGTGGTTTTTGTTGTTGTTGTTTTTTTGTTTTTAACTAACATGTAATGTATTATTTGCTTCAGGGGTACAGTTCTGTAAATCATCAGCCTTAAACAATTCACAGCACTCACCACAGCACATACCTTCCCCACCATCCATAACCCAGCCACCCTATCTTAAGATAAGAGTCTCTTATGGTTTGTCTCAATGGGTTCTTTTTCATTCTGTGGGTTCTTTAAATGCTTGTCATAAATAAACAAATAAATAAATAAATATTTATTTATTTAAATCTGTTTGTCATCTCTGGGATCTAGAATGCTCTAGATCCATCACCGTCTTCAGAATTCATTCTAATACTTAGTCTCTGTCACTTACTCATTTTAAATAGCTTGGGTCCTCTAACTCCTAAGATTATAAATTCCTTGTGATAAGATTTTCCATTGTATTTCTGCATTTTTACTCACTTTATATTGAATTTGACAATGGCAGGCTGGCATACTGTGATGTTCAGCTGACATTTTTGCTCAGAGATTTGGGTGTGTTAATTATAGGCAGTTGAAAGGCTTTGGTACCCTTGAAATTGGGAGCAAAACTGTGTTAGAGTACTTTAAATTATGTGGGACCTACCTTTAAGTAAAATAAGTCCTCATCTTTCTAAATCAAGACTCTCGAGAGGTTTTGGAGGCTCTGATTATGTAAGCATTGCTATAATGAATTCGTAAAAACTTTTATTTAAAGATGACACATTTGAAAGCATTATCTGCTTTATTGACCATATTTTCCCCATTAGGTGCTTCAGTATTACTTGAGGTTTTTACTTGACCAAAAAGAGAATTTTACTCTTGTTTTCTTGGTTTCTAGCATTCTCAGTTTAAAAAAAAAAAAAAAAAAAGATTGAAAGATAGTCATTAACAGCTAATACTGAGGGTTTTGTTTTTTTTTTTTTTTTTTTAAGATTATATTTGTTGGGGGACATAGAGCCAGATGCAGGTCTCAATCTGACCGTGACCTGAGGCCAAGCCAAATGCTCGACCAAATGAGCCACTCAGGCACTCCCTGAAGTTCTTATTTTGCCAGGAACTATGCTGAGTGTTTTATGTAAATTACTTGATATAATTCTCAACCCCCTTTATATATGAGAGAATTGGAGGCTTAGAAAAATAACTGCTGCAAAGTCACAAAAATACTGAGTAGTAGAGTCAGAGCTTGGCCTCGAGTCTGAAACTTTGGAGCCCTTGGTTTTAATTAATCACCAAAAGTTAGAAACTCATATGCTTTACAGGAGACTGTGCTACATGAAAAGGTACTTGCTTTATCTGAAGGAGTTTGCTGCTTGATTTAAGCCCCCAGTTATTGCCCTCTGTCAGACTGTTGACATGCAGAAGTTTGGAACTGGTGTTGCTAAAGCTTCCTTTTCTTTTTTTTTTTTTTTAAAGAAAAGCCTGAATCTGGACTTTATATGAAATCTCCTAATTTTTAAATGTTGGCAACTAATTTAAATTAAAACACACTACTTATATCAAATAAAACACGGTGGTTACCAAGATTGGACAACAGTTGCACTACATATTACACTGCTTCTCTTAAAAGGATGGATGCCTTATTCCCTTCTATTCTTGATTTTTTTTTATCCTCTCTAGATTGTTCTTTTGTAAGAAGAGCAGTTTTCCTAATGCTGTTTATTTCTGTTAACTATATTTCAAAGTAAATGGCAGTATATTAAACTTACTGTGCTTTTTAGAACTTAATTATAATTAATTATGGTGAATCATCTTTGTATTATTAGAATAGTGATACTATGAATTCTCTTGCCTCAATTTTATTATATTCTCCATAGACCTGGTGATGACTGGAAAAAGACTTTAAAACTCCCTCCAAAGGATCTAAGAATCAAAACTTCGGTAAGTTGATTGTAAAATTCAAGTGGAAAAATGGTGTGGAAACTCTAAAAGTGAAGTTGTTAATTATAACAATAGGCACTGTGTGTTTACTCTTAGTTTGAAGTGGTTGAAATTGTATGGATCATATATGATGAATTGCCAAAAATTTTCGCCTTTTGGAGGAATTACATTAATATAATAATGTGTATCTGTATATTCAATGCTGTATTTATATATCTGTATATTTTATCTAATTTATGGAGTATTTTCATGGTTTGCAAAACATTTTCTCAAAATTCTCTTATGCCCTTAGCAGTACAGTAAGATTCAGGTTAGGTATTAATTATCCTTATCTTGTGGATGAGGACAAGAAAGTTGAGAGATTCGTTCTCTTAGCCCAGTGTTCCCAACTGGGGGTGATTTTTGTCCCTTAGTGGTGATTTAGCTGTAGCTAGAGACACGGCTTGTTTGGTTTTTTTAATAAAGATTTTATTTATTTATTTACTTATTTGACAGAGAGATCACAAGTAGGCGGGGGTAGCAGGGAGCAGGCTCCCTGCTAAGCAGAGAGCCCCATGCAGGGCTGGAGCCCAGGACCCTGAGGTCATGACCTGAGCCAAAGGCAGAGGCTTAACCCACTGGAACCACCCAGGCGCCCCAGTTATCACAGCTTGTTAAACTCAACTTACGGGGATGCTGCAGGATGGGCGCCTTATGAAAGAGAATTTTCTGGCCCAGTGTCAATAGTGCTAAGTTTGAGAAATCTTTATTTAGAATAGGATATTTGCAGACAGTGAGTGGTAGAGCAGAGTTTGACTTCACTTCTTGCTATTTGTAATTCAAAGCATGATACTTAACATAGAAATAATAGTACTCAACCAGTCCTCAGAAGAATATGACCACAGGGTGGCCTTTCCCCAACAATTTTTAAGTGGCCTGTGTGTGTTAAAGAGTGGTTATTCCTTAGGAATACTTGAAATATAGATCAAGACAACTTATTTGCATATGTTTATATTTTAAATGGGGTAGAGGAAGAATAAGTCTCTCAAACAAACTTTCTTTAGTAACCACCAAAGGAACACAGTTGCACTTCATTTTGTTGTTTTGTTTGTTTGACTAGGATGTGACCTCCACAAAAGGAAATGAGTTTGAAGATTACTGTTTGAAACGGGAGTTATTGATGGGAATTTTTGAAATGGGCTGGGAAAAGCCATCTCCTATTCAGGTACGTTCTCCCGTTTCATCCACTTGTGATGTAATGTTTTAAGTCAAGCATTCCATACTTTTTTATCTGTGTGAATGGTAAAATTAGTATTTTTCTCGTGTATACATGTGCACCTACACACTTTTTCTGAACCTTTTAAAGAAAAGTCAGAAAATCATGGCCTTTACCTTTAAACATTTCATTGTGCATTTCTTAAGAAATGGGTTTTTTCTTTCTTGAGTAAGCTCTATGCCCAACATGGAGCTTGAACTCAAGACCCTGAGAGCAAGAGTTACATGCTGTACCAACTGAGCCAGCCAGGTGCCCCTGGGGATATTTTCTTGTGTAACCGTAGTACATATGTAAACATAGTACAGTGTTAAATTTGGTCAATTTAACATTAATACAGTATTTCTATCTTATCTGTTATTTGTATTCTAATTTTTAAATGACCCCAGAATGTTCCTTACAGCATTTTTTTTTTCTTTTCTGTACAGAATGCCTCCTAAGATCAGGTATTGCATTAGTTAGTTATATCTCTAACCTCTTTTAGTTGTGAGCATTTCCCTAGTCTTTTTTTGATCTTTTATGACATTGACATTAAAAAATACAGCCCTTTTTTTCCCTTTTTTCCTTTTTTCCTCATTTTGGCTTTGTGCTCTGTCTCCACGTGATTAGCCTCAAGTTACTCATTCTTAGTCAAACTACCTGCAGAAGTTATGTTATGGCCTTTTCAGGCTACCACATTTGAAGGTATTCACAGTGTCCATATAGTTTTCATTGATGAATTTAATTTTCATTATTGTCTCAAGGTGGTGTCTGATTTTTCTACTGTATAATTAATTGCTTTCCCCATCCTTCCCTTGAAACTAATGAGTAGTCTGTGGGAACTTTAAGACCATGCAGGTATCTTACTCTTCCACCAAAATTTCCTCCTAGTCTTAGCATCCATTGTTGATGATTTGATCTTTACTCTGATAGATTATGATGAGTTAACCAGTGCTAGCTAGTACTCCTTCCACATTTGGCCTTGTAAAGAAGAGCCTTCCCTGGGGCACCTGGGTAACTTATTTGGTTAAGCAACTGCCTTCAGCTCAGGTCATGATCCTGGATTCCTGGGATGGAGTCCCACATCGGGCTCCCTTCTCCCACGAATCCTCTCCTTTTGTGCTCTCTCTCAAACAAATAAATCTTTTAAAAAAAAAAAAAAAAGAGCCTTCCCTATTTTTTCATGTATTTGTATATTATCAGTGTGGACTCAAAAATCCGCCCCCCACCACCAAGTGGTATTTTTGTGGTCAAATTGTCTCTTTTTTGGCCATTGTGAGCTCCATGAAGCTGGTCCCTGTGTGTTTATAATGTATGCACACTTGTTTTTTTCCTGATAGACTGCTTTTTTTAGAGCAATACTAAGTTCATAGCAGTTGAGCAGAAAATAGAGATTTCCCTTAAACTGGGTCCCCACTCATGCATAACCTCTATTATCAACATCCTTCACAAGAATGATGCATCTTTTATAACTAGAGGAACCTCAGTTAACATTATCCAAAGTTCATAATATATATTAGGTTCCACTCTTGGTGTTGTACATTCTGTGGGTTTGAACAAACGTGTGATGACATTAACTCATCATTGATATCAGGCAGAATAGTTTTACTGCCCTAAAAATCCTCTGTGCTCTGCCTGTTCACTCCTCACCTCCCTTACCCCTTCATTTTTCTTGAATACTTCTTTTTTGGCATATCATGATGCTGAGCCTGTCTGTACCTGTCTTGTCCCAGCCTTGGAATCAGCCATTTCTCCAAGGAGCCCTGCTTAGTGGGGTAGTAGTATTAGAGACTTAAATCTGAGTACATTCTTTGTTCCTTGGCCCTTTCAGTGACTAGAACAAGGAAATACCTGTATGTGTGTGGGCATATACATGTAGACATAAACATGCATGTTAAAACTGTTAAACCCAAGCTGTAATAAGGACAGACCCGATGACATCGTTGAGTACTTTTTCATTGAGCAAACATGTACCGAGTGACCTAGACTGGAGATGTTTTTATGAACAAGACAGGATTTCTGCCCTCACAGTCATGGGGTTAAAACAACTAATCGTACAGATAATTTCAGTGTGGTATGATGAGCCCCTTTCTCGTTGAAATTGCATATATATGTAGCCATTAGAGGAAGACAGAATAACCTAGAGGTGATCCATATTCCAAGCAGAGAATACTGGGATAATGGTTGTTTAGGGGTTTTTATCTTTGTGTGCCTTTGTGGACAAACTAAAGTTTATTATGGCTGAGAAAGTGTCAAGATAAGATTATATACATCACCAGATAGGCAGTTTGAGTGCAAATATTAAAAAAAATATTTTGGAAATTTATTTTTCTGTTATGTAGTTCATGTTAATCCATTTTATTTACAGGGGTTAAAAGTTTTATGAGAGTCTTCTACTGTAGGGACTATATCATTCAATTTTGTATCTCCAGTACTTAGCGAAGTAGATGGCAGGAAATGGGCCTTCAGCTGTTCAGTGGTGCTTTGAAATCATGGTTGACATGTCTGCAGGTTAACTTTGTCTATAGAACTATTGAAGAACTAGTCTGGGCAGACTGCCCAGGTCCAGTCCCAACTCCAGTCCTTTATAAGTTGATTATTTTGAGTTATCTCTCTAAGCCTTAGTTTCCTAGCCTGTAAAATTGTTAGGATATTATTTATCATAGAGGAGTTGTGAAGATTAAATGAGGTAGTTCATTTTAGTATGTTTTGTATAGTGCCTTGTAGATGATAAATGCTCTGTAATTGTTTTAGGTTACTATTCCATACAGTAGTTTTATCAAAAAAGGAGATGGGGAGGCAGGAAGGAATAAATGCCCCTGCCTTCCTCAAAAAAAGGATTGGCTCATTCATAGCAAACTTAATTCATTCTTTTTTTAAAGATTTTATTTATGGGGTAGGGGACAGTGGGAGAAAGAGAAACCCAAGCAGACTCTGCACTGAGCACAGAGCCCCATGTGGGGCTTGATTCCACGACACCAAGATCACGACCCAAGCCAAAACCAAGTCAAACACAAAATCAACTGTGTCATCCAGCTGACTTAATTCTTAATGGACCTTTGCTGACTCCTGTTTTCCACCTTTGTATTAAAATTTAAAATTGGCTTTGTTATTTGCACTTTCAGTATTAGTATAATATATGGGCAGTGATCTTTCCAGTCACTTAACCAGTCTCACATTTAGCTTTTTTGGTGAAGTAGAAATAATAATCTCCCTCACACGGTTTTTGTGAGGATTAAATGTAACTAAAACAATATTGTGAAATAGCAAAGCAGTGTACAAGTACAAAGTATTATTTTAGATATCTAAACCACCATTCACATTGTCTTTTTCTCACCATTATTTTGCCCAAGAATCTATGGAAAACACAAGATGTTCCTTAGAACTATTCAGTGTAATAAACCATAAATGTTAGGATTTTAGAACCAAAAAGAAATTTAGAAGCCCTGTAGTGAAATCTAACCTCATGACTGGCTGCCCTCTATTTATTCTCTTCTTATATGCTGTCTCTCCTTGCCTTCCTGTTGTTTTTAAGGTATTCTTTTCCATAGTACTTAGTTTACAGTTTTACGCAGGCATTTTTGCCCCCAAATATTGAAGAAGCCTTCTTGATCAGATGGTGGGTGTCCTCTGTATTTGAATTTTCTTTGAGGTTAAATTTTATTGATTATAAGATTATTGGACAATGAAACACTTAATTATATCCTCCATAAAGAATATTTTACACTGACAGGCTGGAACCAGACATACTACAGCTTGCCCCCACACATCTTTCTTTGGTGTAGCCAGCTGTGACTCTAGTTCTAGTTCTGAATGCTATGCCCCATAGCTAGCATAACTCTGCCTCTCTAAAGCATAGCTTTATAGGAGTGCAGACTTCTTTGGAAGGTGTAAGAACCTACTGTTTTATTCTGCTTAACGTTATGAAACCTTACAGAGTTGACCCTTGAACAATAAGGGTTTGAATTGCGTGGTTCCACTTATACACAGATTTTTTATGGTACTGTAAATGTGTCTTCCTTATGATTTTCTTAATAACATTTTTTTTCTATAACTTTATTTATACCTAACATACAAAATGTGTGACTGTTTACGTTAATCAGTGAGGCTTCCAGTCAGCAGTAGGCTATAAGTTAAGTTTTAGAGGAGTCAAAAGTTGCACGTGGATTCTTAATTGTGTGGGATGTCAGTACCCCAACCCCCACATTCAGGGGTCAGCTATATTAACTTTGAGATGATTGAAAATGGTAACTCTGACTGCTTCCAGACCCTAGGCACACCTTTTGAAGACTTTTTCAGTAAGATAATAAAGAAATGGCAGTTAGTCCACTATTGAGGGAAACATGGGAGTTCCTTATTGTTGGCAAAAAAATTTCTTATCAGGTCAAGAATCTCAACTATTTTGAGAAATTATTTTGTCAACCAGGTGTAATAAGTTTTAATTAAGAATTAATAGCTTATTGTTGATAGTTAGGAATTGCAGCATTCTTAATCCTTTGTAAATCATTTCTCTTACTAATGTGGATTTCTTAGGATTATAGGAATTGTTTTTCAGAATTTGCAAGAAAAAAAAATCTTTAAATGCATTTACTCATTAGTTACTGTGGTAAAACTGGGGTGTGTTCCTTAAGTTAGAGATGTTTTTGAAATTATTATCTTCCAAATTCTTTTTTCTGGGCAGCAGTAGATACCTGTGATAACCATTGCTATCTCCTCTACCATACTCATACTATTTTTCCCGCTAAAATTAAGATTCTTAAGGTCAGCTGACCCAGGAAGGGTCAGAAACAACTACCTAAAAGCAGCTAATAGGGCAATTTTCAGCTTTTTTCGGTACCACACTTCTGTCAAATGCCTCTCAGTACTAGGAAATTGGAAGGTATACTGTGCTTTAGTTGTAGGCAGCAAACCATCTTGGGCTGACTTTAGCAAAGGGGAATTTATTGAAAGAATATCAGAGGAGTTCACTAGAGTGAGAAAAGTCACACTTGGAATTGACCAAGGACTGAGGCAGTTCTGAAGGGCTTGGAAATTGTTACAGTATCTCCTATAACAATTTAAAATTGTTACAGGATCTCCTATAACAATTTAAATTCTTAGAAGAGAGCATGGAGCTGGCCTGGGTTCAGTTGATGTCTCCTATTTAGCTGGAGAGGTTACCTAGACTCTCCGGTGGGGTGGGGACATGTAATTCCTCAGAAGAAATTTGGGGTGCTAGGGAAGGTGGGTCCTAGGGTAACCAAAACACAACAGATAACTTAGTGGGTCATTTCCACCTTAATGGTGGAACATGGCCTTGGAGAGGTAAGGTGGCAGAATCAGACCTTGTTGTGGGGTTGTCGTGGGTTTGGTAACTTGACTAAGATGCAAATCACACAATTTATACATTTAAAGTATACGATCCAGTGGTTTTTAGTGTATTCACAGTTGTGCAGATCAATTTTAGAACACTTTAATCACCCTAAAAAGAAAGTGTTTTAGCAGTCACCCCTCACTTTCCCCTAGCCCTAACCAACCACTCATCTCCATGAATTTGCCTGTTCTGGACATTTCATATAAATGGAGACATACATTGTTTTTTGTGAGTGATTTCTTTGACTTAGCAATTTTTTAGGGTTCATCCATGTTATAGCATGTATTAGTACTTCTTTCCTTTGTATTGCGGAATAATAATTTCATTGTATGGCTGTACCACCAGTGGTTTATCAGTCAGCTGATAGGGTTGTTTCCACTGCTAGCCATTTTGAATACTGCTGTGAACATTCACATAACATGTTTTTGTGTGGGAATGTTTTTATTATTATAAAACAAAAATACCTAACTTGAAAGGATATAAATAAAAGTATCTGGGTGCCCAGCAGACAGTTTTTAAAGGTTTTTGCTTCCTCCTCTGTTTTCTCCCTGGTAGCTCCCGTGATTTCCTCTTGGGTTTCACAGTTGTCTCAGCCTGACTTGAATTCTCTTTCATTATATTACCTGATTTTTCTGGCGGATAGTAGTAAGATACAGTGTGGATGTGTTGAATTCAGTGACTGCTACTGCTAATCGTAATGGTCACTATAAGGGACAAACTATCAGTGTATCTTAACTTGGAGACTAGCTTGCTTACTTTGTTTAAAAAAAGAAAAAGCCTATCTTTAAACAGTTTCTGTAGAGCATAAACCCTATCAGAGAGTGCAAGGGAATAGAATTTAGTGGCCTTAATCTGAGTTAGAAGGTGAACCCAAAATGGGAAATTAGGATACCCTTAAGCTAATTCTCACCTGCCTCACTTCATTCAAAAGTTTATTTTAAAGAACCTGACTTAAGTCATTTGGAGGCCCTTGGAGACCACCTAGACTTTTATTCTGTTACAGAACTGAGTAGTGTGTGCTAGTAGCCTATTTAAAAACCATGGAAAAGGGGCACCTGGGTGGCTCAGTTGGTTAAGCGATTGCCTTTGCCACAGGTCATGATCCCGGAGTCCCAGGATGGAGTCCCACATTGGGCTCCCAGCTCCATGGGGAGTCTGCTTCTCCCTCTGACCTTCTCCTTTCGCTCTCTCAAATAAATAAAAATAAGATCTTAAAAAACACAGAAGAAAATGAACCCAAGGGGGTAATCAGCCCCCAGAGCAACTGTAGATTAACAGAGTTGACTCAAAGTAGGAATGAAGAGATTAAGACCAAAGGGTCAAAGCCAAGGATTTTTTTCTTTGACCTGCTTTATTATAATAAGCAGACTGTTTAATGCTGGTGATAGGAACAGAGGGTAACCATATTGTTACTGGACCATATTTACAGTTCTGGGAGCTGTGTTTTCTTTTTCTGGTCATCTGGAACCCATCTGACCCCTTTGATCCATTCTTTATTTATTTTCCTTTGATGCATTCTAAGTAGGATGATTATTGTGAGGGGAAATGCAAGTCATGATGATTATTAGATGTTCCTATAATAATGATTTTAAACTGTTAGAGATAGTTCTTTTGGTCATTAGCTTAGACACGGAACTGATTGTTATAGTGATTATGAATCTCTTTCCTAACTTTTCTGGTTTTATAAATAAAAATTAAAAATTTTAGTTTCAGAAATTGAAATGTTCTTATTCACCCCTCTTTATATCTATTCTATTTATATATGTATTCAATTTTCAGTAATTTGGGGGAATCCTTTGCTGTTGTTTAGGTAACTTGTCCTAATAGGAAATGTTATCCTTGCAAAACACGTATGACAAAGTAAGCTAAATGTGAAAATGAAAAGTCACTCTCTGATATGACCATGGATGAAGATAACTGGAATAGAATTGTACTCTCCAGTTGAGTACATTTCAGGACAGAGAAGTTGAATATAAGACACTGACATTGTAAGCTTATATGATAGTATAAATCAGATAGGACTTCAAAGTTAAACTTTGCCAACCAATTCCTATTTTTTGCAAGGATGAGTTGTCAAAACTGCGATTTTTCATTGTGGTTAAATTGGTTTACTTTTCTCAGAATGTATGGTCTTTCCTTTGTATTGTTTGTGCCATTTTCTTCTCCCAGTTTTACATTGTGAAAGGTCCTTCACTTTTTTTTCCTGTTTATTCAAGTCTTGTTTGTGTCCCCCTGGGTTCCTCTTCATTTGTTTTCTTTGTTGTAGATGCCCACTCCCTTAGTCCTACCCATTCTCACACATGCAAATCCATATCGTTTTTATGACATTGGGGTACAGTTTAATAATACACTATAAGCAGTTCTCATAAATACTGGTTGATAAGGATGGTGAGCTCTACTGGTAATTTACTTGGCCTCTACCTATTCTTATGCAAATGTGGGACACTTGAAAGCCATATCAAAGAGGTATACTTCCATTATATTTTTAGAGAATAATTTATTTATGTACTGTTTTTATTCACAAGTAATTTGCATTTTCTTGTCTCTTAGGAGGAGAGCATTCCCATTGCTTTATCTGGTAGGGATATCTTAGCTAGAGCAAAAAATGGAACAGGCAAGAGCGGTGCCTACCTCATTCCCTTACTTGAACGGCTAGACCTGAAGAAGGACAATATACAAGGTTAGTTTGTTTGAACTAAAAATGGCAGTTTTACTTTACAGGTATGTGGAAGATGTTACCATCTTTTTTTAGAATTTACATAATCTGTGGTTAGTATTTACCTTTTCTTTCCACGGCTTGTGGCCCAGTTGTCTTATAAAATACCCAGCTTTTCTAAAAAGATTGTTAGTTTTCAGAGGGGTTTTACATAGCACACAGTTTTGATAGTATTCCAGTGAAATAGGCAAGATAGGTATTGGCTTATAGATAAGAAAGCAAGAATCATAAAGTTATCTGACTTTGCTACTTACAAACTGTAGAACTGAGTTGTTTCTTGGGACACCTACATGTCTACAAGAGCTCATGTACTTTTTCTTCTATAAAACCTTGTGGTTTTAAGAGCTTAGGAAGTAGGAAGAAATAAGTTTCCATAGTTTTATGCAGAGTAAGCTAACATTTAAATTTTGATCTCTGAAGCTTTTTCTGAAATTTTCATAAATTGATCTTGATCTGTAATGATCATTTCTCCTGTCTTCCTTTTACTTACATGCATGTGATGTAAATGGAACCTGGGCAGCAGGAGTTCTTACTCAGGTGTTTAGTGAATCCCTTACTGAAATATTAAATTAATAAACTTTGAGGTAATGGTTGCCAAGGCAAAGAACCCTTTAAAGGTTTGTAACTAAGGAGTACCAGGTTTATAAAGCTGTGCTGCTCAGGAAAAGTCCAAAGCTAGAATACTGTAATAGGTTCTCTCTCTCTCTTTTTTTTTTTTTTTTTTTTGGTAAAGGAGATTTACTTTTTTGACTTTTCAGAATTAGGCTTATTATGATTCAACTTTTTAGAATGTCCTGAGTGTCTAGATTGCAAGGGCCGGTATTTCTGTAGCTTATTACACCCTTAAAAATATGTTTCTTTTTTGTCTTTTCCAGCAATGGTGATTGTTCCCACTAGAGAACTTGCTCTACAGGTCAGTCAAATTTGCATCCAGGTCAGCAAGCACATGGGAGGGGCCAAAGTGATGGCAACCACAGGAGGAACCAATTTACGGGATGACATAATGAGGCTTGATGACACAGGTAGGGAATGACTGATATAATGTGGCCTAGCTCTTCAAGTGTAATTGCAGACATGGGTGTTTCCTGAACTTCACTAAAAATCGTTAAGAATTAAGGACCAGAAACACTGCCACAGAAAAATGAATAAAGGAAATGACCATTTCATTGGAGAAAAAAGATAAATTGATAGTAATTGAAAGGATAGTTAACCTTGCTGATAATTTTTTAATGTAAATAAAAGTAGTTGGATACTGTATCCAGCTGGGAAAGCTTAAAAATATTAGTAACCAATAATAAGTTTGAGAAGAAATAGGCTGTCTTGTAGCTTGAGGGTATAAATTGATATGATATTTATGGAGGATTTCACAAGCTTGAAATCCCCTTATGTAAAATAATACATAAAGTTTGAGTTAAAATTTTATATATATATAATTATCATTTGGTAAATTACTATGTGCTTCATATTGCACATTTAATTAAAATGGTTATCTCATTTCATCCTTTTAACAATCTTCTGAAGACCATTACTAGAGTTAGGAGGCAAGCAACTGTATGTGAGATGTCTGGTATGTCTTTGTTATTCATTGGGGATAATTTTAAGACAGGTATTCCCCCTTATTTGGAGCAGATGGTTTGGCAAACTATTAGCCTGCCCCATGTAGCAGTGAAACAAACAAGTATTCTCTTACCAACCTAAGATGAAATTCAAATTCTTATCTTAAAACACATCCCTGCCTGTTTGTATTATTCCTACCCCTACAATTTTCTGATAAAATATGTATAATAAACCTTTACTGTATCCTCTTTGCCCAAGCTAAAATGAATGAGAATATATTTATATATATTCTAATCTTTTGTAGTGCACGTGGTGATAGCTACCCCTGGAAGAATCCTGGATCTTATCAAGAAAGGAGTAGCAAAAGTTGATCATGTCCAGATGATAGTATTGGATGAGGTAATATCACTTCATTTGGAAAGTACTATTCTGTGCTTTGTTTATAAATGCCAGTAAATAAAGCAGAAGCTCTTTGTATTTATGAACCTCTAGTAAATGCATGATTCTTGTCAATTCAAACTAATTCGCTTATTATAAAACATGTTTTGCCCATTAAAGGCAATAGATGGTAGACATTTGTAGTAGTTCGGCCTTGTGTCTTTTTCTTAGGGATGCCAGATTATAGGTTTTGTTTTTATTTTTCAAGGAAAGGAGTTGTTGAATATCTCAAAGGCAAATTCATTCTAAGTCTTTTTCTAAAATCAGTGATCTTAAAAAACATCTAATGTCTGTAACCCCTCATTTAGTATATCCTGCTTTGTATTGTTCGGTTTGTCTGTCTCTGGTATACTTGTTATCTCATCAGGTTGTAAGTGCCTTTTAAGAACTTACTGTACTCTACATTTTGGGGATCTGACCATGTTTTTATACATATACTGTACTGGTGTTAATATTTTGAGATAAAGTAATTTTCCTCTTCGGATGTTTTAGATAACTAGATCAGGTTAATCATAGTCTAATTCAGACCGGTTTTTTTATCTTTGAGTAACGAGAGATAATGTTTGTTAGTCACTGTGTGTAGCACTAAGTCTATACATGTTTCTTCATTTGCTTTTCACAACAACCCTGTAAGGTAGGTACCCTATAAAGCAGTTAGTACTGCTAATTTTAAAGCTGTGGAAACCTAAGTATTTGGTCGTTAAGTAACTTGTCAACATAGCTAATAAGTGTGAAGAAGACAAGATTTCAGACCAGGTAGTTTGACTCTAGATTGTACTCTCAGCCAAGTATTGCCTCTCATGGAAATCACATTAAAATTTTGTTAGGGGAACAAGGATTTTATCTGTCTAGAGTTTTCTCTTTCTTCTAGAATATGGTATTAATAGCTTTTCCCTCTTTTGAATCACTGCAAATGTGTCTTGGTGCCTTTGGAGTAGGGAGTGTCCTAGAGTACTGTTCACAACCAGGAATATTCCATGAATGCTCCTGTGGCATAATGCCTTATTAACTGAAGACCTTGGACACTAATTGTTTTTGAAATTGTCTTTCCTTTGCACTGCAGGCAGATAAGTTGCTGTCACAGGATTTTGTGCAGATAATGGAGGATATTATTCTCACGCTACCTAAAAACAGACAGATATTATTATATTCCGCTACTTTCCCTCTTAGTGTACAGAAATTCATGGTGAGTATAAATCTGTACTAGGAAGCAGTGCTGTTCTCTTCCCCATGAGTATACCTTTATTCATAACAACATCTTATTACCAGTTTATGCTGATTATTTCAGGTTTTTGGCTTTCCTGCCAGCTGTTGAATTAAGGTTAGTTTTGCATAATTAATATTTTTAAAACAGTAATTTGATTAAATTCTGTATTTTCTTAGCATTTGGTGTCATGCTGACATACAGCCATTGATCCTGGATAAATTTTGATTACAATGTAATCCTGTATACAAAGTACAAAATAGGAATTTAGCTACGTATCTGAATGTTAGATTTTCTATTATATGGTAACATTTTTACTATCATGGATTACTTACACTCTGAAGAAAACTGCATGCCTTTTAAGCACGAGTTGATCAGAAATGTTGAGGGATTTATTTCAAGTTTAAAAAGATATGTTCTGCTTTTTTTAAATTATGTGACTCTTCTTTTTTTCCAGAATTCCCATTTGCAGAAACCCTATGAGATTAACCTGATGGAGGAACTAACTTTGAAGGGAGTAACCCAGTACTACGCCTATGTAACTGAGCGCCAAAAAGTACACTGCCTCAACACACTTTTCTCCAGGGTAAGTAACAGGCTTCAGTTGCTGAATAGTACCCATTACTTAACCCCCAAAAAACAGTTGTGTCTGTTTTCCCACCATTTTCAGTGTAAAAATAGTCCATAGCTTTTCCTAAAAGGTAGTTTTCGTTGTTGATCTAAAGTTGATACTGTATGATAGACTGATATCAAAGACATTTTTAATTAAATTCTAAAATGCTTTGACCTTAATTATAGTCAGTCCTCATTATCTGCATATTCTGTATTTGCGAATTCAGCTACATGCCAAAATTTGTAACCCTACAATCAATACTTGTGTGCTTTTGAAGTCCTTTGTGAATATTAGTAACACTATGGGAAATACCAGCTGTTGTGCATATTCCCAGCTGAGATTGAACAAAGTGACATGCTGCCTTCTTGTTTCAGCTCTCATAAACAAATGTCTTTCTCACAGTCTGTGCCACATTTTTTGCATTTCTGTGGGGGGGGGTTGGTTTGGTTTGATTTTTTTGTTTATTTCCTGGTTTAAAATGGCTCCAAAGCTTAGTGCTCTTCACTAGAAGATTGGTTTGCAGAGAAAATGTGTTTAAGATAAACTTTATATAGATAGGAGTTAACAGTGTTGTTGGCCACAAATAAATAAGGTGCTTTGAACAGTAACACACTTTAAAACAATGTTATCTGTTGATTAATTGATGAAAAAGTTGTGACTAGAGGCTCTCAGGAACCTTTCCCTGTATCTCTCTAGGAGCAGTGGTTCTACAGTCAACGTTTTCAGTGTCTGTAGGAACTTTATAGAACAGAATAACTGCAGATAATGAGAATTGAATGTTTCGGTCATGTTGGCAGTTACGTGGCTCTTAATATGCATACTCTTCTACAATAAATTTATAACTTAACCTGCAACTGTTAAGTAAATGAGTAATATTTATGATGTTTACATTTTATGATATTTTGCATCTCTCTTGTATTATGAGATTCTAAGATAATGTTTTTAGCATTTGTCAGTCAATATTTTCAAGATTTGGCAAAGCAGATGAAGGTTTTTGTTTTTCTTTCTTATCACCCACCCACCCCACCCCACCCCCGCCATGCTCAGCTTCAGATAAACCAGTCGATCATTTTCTGTAACTCCTCTCAGCGAGTTGAATTGCTAGCCAAGAAGATTTCTCAACTGGGTTATTCTTGCTTCTATATCCATGCTAAAATGAGGCAGGTGAGTCTAAAACTAGAACTCCGTGTGTGGATTTAAAAGATCTTTTTCTAAGTATTTCTTGGATTTTTGTTTTAATGCTCCTCCATATGCCCTAAGTTTAAGAATAAATTATTCCTTAGTAGGCAAAGGACCTTTCATTTTAACCACTGGTTCAGTTTTCTAGCTATAAAATAGGTATAAACATACTCTTAGCTCATAAGGTTGTTAGGAAGATTGAGATAATTCATAAATGTGAGTATTTTGTTAAGCATAATAGAAATACAAGATTTTATTCCTTTTCCTTAGTAATGTAGTTTTGCACTGTTTAATACAGTAACCACTGGTTTCATGTGGCAGTGTGAGTTAAAATTAAATGAAATTTAAAATTTAGTTCCTCTGTCACACTAATCACATTTTAAGTGCCATGTTACATGTGACTAGCAGCTGTGGTTTTGGAAAGTACAGATACAAAACATTCCTGTTACGCAGGAGGTTCTCTTGGACAGCATTCCTCTCGATTTTCAATTTATGTACCTCTTCAGCCCTTTTTTTCTTTATTTGCCTTTAGGATGCAGTCTCTCTAGATTTCAGAACTTGATTTAGCAATTGAAATAAATTCAAAACTATAAAAACATTTGTATTGTGTGTGGTAGTTAAACATTGAAATTTTGTGGAAACGGTTTCTGTAGACTAACAGATTAAGAATTTGAGTTAACTCATCTTTGGTTTTCAAAGGAGCTTGATAATGGATCAGATACCACCATGTAGACTCTAATAATAGAAATTGTTACAGAAAACTAAAGTGTTAAGCTGTAGAGACTATTTCAGAATGGAAGAACATTGCTTTGAAAGGAAAGACCGGTTTATCAGGTTCTAGATTTGTCACTTGTGCTAGAATCATTATGCATGTGTTTTCATTTTTTTTTAATTGAAAAGTACATTTTTGGGGCTCCTGGATGGTTTAAGCCAGTTAAGCATCTGACTCTTGATTCTGGCTCAGTCATGGTCTCAGGGTGGTGACATCGAGCCCCATGCTTGGTGGGGAATCTGCTTGAGATTCTTTCCCTCTGCTTGCCCTGCATGCTCCCTTGCTCTCAAATTTTAAAAAAAGGAAAATTTTTGTTTTTGCATACAGTAAAATAAATAGTATTTGGGTCAAACTTCTGTCATCTTCTGTTTGAAACATTTTAAAAATGGATCTACAAAAAGATGGTGAGAGTTGTCACTTTAATTAAAATTCACTTCAGCAAAAAGGATAAGAATATTCTTAACAGTTTAAATAAATGCTAAATAAAGATATGGGTAGGTGTTTTTGTTTTGTTTTAAGATCTTATTTATTAGAGAGCACGAGCAGTGGGGAGAGGGAGAAGCAAGCAGGCTCCTCACTGAGGAGGGAGCCTGATGTCGGGCTCTGTCCTAGGACCCCAGGATCTTGACCTGAGCTGAAGGTAGATGCTTCTGACTGAGCCACCCCGGCGCCCCAGTAGATATTTTAGTTGTTTATTAATTCCCATGGGAGACTAATTTATGATTAACTTATTTTACCTTCTGTTTTTAACTTAGGGGTAATTGAATTTGTCTCTCATTTTTATAAATTTGGGGTATGCAAAACTTCGGATAAGAGAAATTAGTGATGAGAAATGTAGGGCTGTGTGTATGAGTTTTTAAACAAATCAGATGCATTGCTTTGTTCCTAGGAACATCGAAATCGTGTATTTCATGATTTCCGAAATGGCTTATGCCGCAATCTTGTTTGCACTGGTAAGTATTTCCTTGACACATTGTTTTTTCCTGGCTCACCTTTGCTTTCTCTGTCCATATCTCCCAGCAGAATCTGTGACAAGAGTTCAGCTCACCCTTATGCCATTTCTGGAATTTCTGAAGTTGAGAATGAGCTATAGTTAATTCCTGAAATTAGTTTCTGTTATCTGAAACTGCAGAATACTTGTTACTGGCACTCAGCTTTGTCTTTTAAGCTAGTTTTGGAATTTGCATGTTTTCTGAATATAGGAATGAGTTATATGTACCATGTGCAAAATAAATTACATTAAGAAACTATATTTTGGAAGTTACTTACTGTGGTCTTTTAAACTTTTTGCCAGAAACAGCCTAGTCTGTATTTTGGTGTATTTCAGTACATGAAAAACAAATTGGGGAGGCAGGTGGTCAGTCAGATCAGACAGAACAAATGGATTGAGTATCCTCCCATTTCTACACTGGAAATGCAATCTTAGTATTGGTATGAGATTAATCATCTCGGCTAGCTTCTGGGTGGATAGAAGAGCCTGGATTTTTTTTTTTTTTTTTTAGTTGATGTGTACACAGAAATACAGTAATTATAAGGATATTCAGTGTACATACCCATATTACTAGCACCCAGATCAAAATTTTAGATTACACAGTTTGGATTTTTAAGAACACTGCTATAGAAATAAACTTCAAATTTATACTAGCAGAATATTGAATTCGCTAATTTATAAGAACCAAAACAGGAGGGGCGCCTGGGTGGCTCAGTGGATTAAAGCCTCTGCCTTTAGCTCAGGTCACGATCCCAGAGTCCTGGGATCAAGCCCTGCATCGGGCTCTCTGCTTGGCAGGAAGCCTACTTCCCCCTCTCTCTCTCTGCCTGCCTCTGCCTACTTGCGATTTCCGGCTGTCAAAAAAAAAATTAATAAAGTCTTAAAATTTAAAAAAAAAAAAACAGGGCTGTCTGATATTCTGAGTGTTTCTAGTCTATCTTGTTTCTCTGCTTTTTATATCTAAAAGGACACTTAATACAGCTATGAATTAATACAGCATTTGTAACCTTTGTATTAAAGTATTCAAATATAAAATACCTGATTTGGTGGAAAGGATACTAGACTTCTAGAATTTTAAATTGGAGTTCAAGTCCCACCCTTTTAACTTGTAATTGTATGACCTTGGACAAGTCATACTTTTCTTTTATGCCTTTTTTTAATTTGTAAAATGGGAATGCCTTAAAGTGAACTCTGCACAAAAATCTGTTGTAGTTTATTCATTCAAAAATAGTTTTTGATACTCAATATTTATTTACTCTGTGCCAGATAATTTAGTTAGCTTGATGCTAAAAAAAAAAAAAAATAATACAGCTACTCCTCAGATTTATGTTATGTATATTTTAACACAATTAAAGATTTTTAAATACACACTCCCTGCACTTAGGGAGCCTGTAGAAGAGGAACTAGTTCATCAGTGATATGTTGAATTAAGCAAATTTAGAATGTGCAAACAGAATGGTATTTAGTATGTCATTAAATAAGTACTGAATAACATAGGTGTATAAATAAGTTCATGTGAAATATCATTGTTAGTTTAATCAGATAAAAAAGATAACACTAAGAAGACGGGCCCTGCAACCATTTTCTTTAAAGTGCCAGATTGTAGAAATCTTAGGCTCTATATACCATTTGGTCTCTGTTAAAAGTTATTCAGCTCTGCCATTCCATCTCAAAAGCACCCTTAAACAGTACATGAGCAAATGGGCATGGTCCTGTGGCAGTAAAACCTGATTTACAGGCTTTCGGCTGGATCTACAAAGGGGTAATACTAATTTGCAAATGTGAGGTATGTGTAGTAAGTAATCCTAAATTTTCATAGGAAGGGAAATTAACGGGCTGTGATGATCTGGGAAGTGATAGAATTGTAACTCGCTCTGTAAACTAGATAAATTTTAGACTTGAAGCAGGAAGGCGTTTTGGGATGCCTGGGTGGCTCAGTTGGTTGGGTAGCTGCCTTCGGCTCAGGTCATGATCCCGGCATCCTGGGATCGAGTCCCACATCGGGCTCCTTGCTTGGCAGGGAGCCTGCTTCTCCTCTGCCTCTGCCTGCCACTCTGTCTGCCTGTGCTCACTCTCGCTCCTCTCTCTCTGACAAATAAATAAGTAAAATCTTAAAAAAAAAAAAAAAAAAAAAGAAGCAGGAAGGAGTTTTAAGTTAGGGAACTGGCATAAATATAATCCATTGAGGGCTTCAAGAAGATATGTTTAAGGAACGGTAAGTAGATGAATTTCATGGAGAGAAAGGTTTGAGGAAGAGATGTGTTTGAGAACTGTGATAGGACCAGAGTTTAGAGTGGAGGACCTTGTATATCAATTTTAATTTTATCCAGAGGCAGTTTAAAGGAAGGAGTTATACATTGAAAGCAGTATTTTAGAAAGAACTGGTCACCGCAATGGATTATTTTGGAGTATGGAGCTGATAGAAGCCTTGAAACCTGGCTGTTAGTCTGTCGTAATTGTCTTTACTTGTAGTTTTCAGAGCCTAAATTAGCATAGTTATTGTGGGGAGTAGAAAAGAGAAGGGGTGGCCTTGTGCTTGCCTCAGTCTTGTAAATCACTTAGGAGGAGGAAATGAATGAATTCAAAAAGTACAAATAATTACTATGAGTGGATTACATCGTCTTTTTGAGGTATTCTTGGTTACACAACAAAGTTTTCCATCTATTTTAATCTTAGATTACATACTAAAAAATAGATGAAAGGACAATTACTTCTGAGACTTATTAGGAGTTTATAGTTTACCAGTCATTCTGACCTCTTGGATTTGCAGTTACTTTAACCATTTTTAAAAACTTTATGGGACTGGGAAAGGTAACTTGCTAGCAGAAAGTTGTTTATGATAATGTTCATGAAAGGTAATGCTAGTAATTTGCAAGTGCACTTGAATTACTGAGTGAAGTGACTAAAACTTAGGTTGCACCTAGAAATATGTGTTAAAGAGTATTATGGTGCCAAGAAACATGCTTAAATTGAAAGATATAATAGAGGTTCTTTTTTTCTCTTTTAAGATTTGTTTACCCGAGGTATTGATATACAAGCTGTGAATGTGGTAATAAACTTTGACTTCCCAAAGCTGGCAGAGACCTATCTCCATCGTATTGGAAGATCAGGTGAGGAAAAGGAAGATGCCCTTTTTGGGGGGGGGGTGAGTGGGTAGGAAGATGCTCTTTTAAGACTGATCCCTAGGGGCCCCTGGGTGGCTCAGTTGGTTAAGGGACTCCCTTTGGCTTAAGTCATGATCCTGGAGTCCCGGGATCGGCCTCCCTACTCAGCAGGGAGTCTGCTTCTCCCCCTGACCCTCTACTTCTCATGCTTTCTGTCTCTCTCAAGTAAATAAATAAAATATCAAAAGAGAAAAAAAGACCAATACCCAGTTCTTCTGGAGCATTTAAGAAAAAATAACTTTACTGTATGCTTAAATTGATACAAAATTCACAAGTGAGATCCTTTTCTCATTAGGTGGTGCAGTCTGTAACTACTATTTAGAATACATATTTTGGCAACTTTTGACACAGATGAGTATCTGTTTTGTCATTTGAAAAAGGAGTAATAGGGGCACCTGGTTGGCTCAGTGGGTTAAGCCGCTGCCTTCGGCTCAGGTCATGGTCTCAGGGTCCTGGGATCGAGTCCCACATCGGGCTCTCTGCTCAGCGGGGAGCCTGCTTCCTCCTCTCTCTCTGCCTTATGCTCTGCCTATTTGTGATCTCTCTCTCTCTCTGTGTCAAATAAATAAATAAAATCTTAAAAAAAAAAAAATGAAATGAAAAAGGAGTAATAGTAGACTATTTGTGCTGTGAAACCTAAAGATGTAATGTGTGTATGAGGAGTCCTTATCATGAGAAGCGGTTTTATAAACTCAGAATGGCACTGAACAAAAACATCAGTCCTGTATGGTTTTGCCACTAATAGACTTGTATGTCCACATCAGTTCTCCTATTTTAACTCAATTTTTTATTAATTAAAAAATGTTCTTCATTTTTAGGTCGCTTTGGTCATCTTGGCTTAGCCATCAACTTGATCACATATGATGATCGCTTCAACCTGAAAAGTATTGAGGAGCAGCTGGGAACAGAAATTAAACCGATCCCAAGCAACATTGACAAGAGCCTTTATGTGGCAGAATACCACAGCGAGCCTGTAGAAGACGAGAAACCTTAACAAGCATGTGCGTACCTGACAGAACAGCTAAGTGAGCATAGTATTTAAATCAAGATCCTCTTTCCTGGAGGAAATTTAATAGCAGTGATAGGGTAGAACACCTGTTGGCATAAATGACTGTAAACTGGATGTATTGCTTCTATGAAGTTGTGGTCCCATTAGAGAATTCATAAATGCTGCTTTTTTGTTTGTTTGTTTTTTGTTTTATTTTGGGGGGGTTGATGTATTTATTTGACAGAGAGAGGGAGAAGCAAGCTAGATGCAGGGCCCTATCCCGGGACCCTGGCATTGTGACCTGAGCTGAAGGCATACGCTTCACCTTCTGAGCTACTCAGGCACCCCTACATTCTGCTCTTAAATGCAGTTTTCTTGTATAATGTGATAACGTGAGCAGTACTTGAGACAAATCCAGGCTTTCAAAACAAAGCAAAGAAGAATCTTTGTCATCAGTCTGAATATGAAAATATTTTTTGTCTTTTCCTTTATCACTCAGTCATTTCTCTGTTGTTAGCGTCACTCTTAATTTCTGCTGGGCGTCTTAATAAATCAGGTTAATTATCTGCAGTGCCTCCTTGCCAAATGTTTAATCAGGTTGTGAGGATGTCTTTTTTTAAATGCCCACTCTTGTTTCCTGCACCATCCTTACCTTTTATTGTTTGGTGACTGTTGGACTCTGGTAATAATGCTCAAAAGAAGGCTCAGCAGAACTGAATACAGGCTGTTTTTGTAGTTTTTTTCTAAGGAAAATGAAGCTTTGTTTATTTGAGAGAAGGTGATTTCCAAATTAGCAGTGAGCATTTTACCTGTTACTCTTTTTTTTTTTTTTTTAAGATTTTATTTATTTATTTATTTGAGAGAGAGAGCACAGGCAGGGGCAGAGGAAGAGGGACAGGCAGACTTCCTGCCGGGCGGGAACCCTAAGATCCTAGGAGCTTGACCTGAGCCTAAGTCAGATGATAGCCGATGAAGCCACCAGGCACCCCATTTACATGTTACTCTTAAGATTCTGTTACTCTTTCCATTTTAGTTTCTTTTTCCCCCCAGCCCCCAAAATGTCAAGCAAAACCCTCAAACATAAAAGTAGCCAGTGTTTACTCATACCCTGGCAAGCTGTCGAGTTTATGGAAGTTAAAAAAAAAATCTTTTTTAAAATTTATTTGTTTTGGATATCAGAACTTTCAGGTTCTCATTCTATTTCTGGAATGACTAGCAGAAATTCCTTAATCCTAAATGGATTCTACAGCAGGCAGAGGCTCAGTCGAAGCCACTACAGAGAGAGCATTTGGATTGGAGTTGTGAAAACCTAGGTATCCTGGTTCATCTTGTTTTCACAAAAGTTAATTTTAGGTTTCTTCTTTCTTTAGGCTTTGACAAACTACAGAAGGCTCGTTTGGATCTGTGACACATCGTTTGGGGGGGATGCTCTTCTCTTTGTGGGTTTTTCATCTTCTTTTTATTTTGGAACTATGAAGACTTTAAAGAGCTCAGACATTTTTTTTCTTTTTTTAACTGGTGAAGAGAAAAAGCTGAAAAGAAGGAATTTACCTTTTTTGTTCCACTTGTTTGCACTGTGTGCTGAATGAACATTAGTTGCACTAACCGCTGGTTTTTAAAAAATGTTTTCTGGGGAAGGGGGACAAGGAAGGAGGAGGATAAAGAAGAGAAGGGGAGAAACCCTAAAAAGAGAAGAATCTTGATGAACACACAAGCTTGTCTACAATTTCAAAATTCTCCAACAGCTGACTCTTGAGTGCATTTCAACTTCTCCCTTATTACTCATCCGTTTTTTAAGCCTGAAGAGCTTATTACTTATTTGTGCGAAGTGCCTTATGCTATGAGACCATTCAGAATATCATCTTTTAGACACAGCCCAAGGAGTCAACAATAGTAATTCTTTCCTTTTTTCTTTTTTTTTTTTCCCTATCTTTTTAAATCTTTTGTCTTTTCATTTTTGTTTCAAGTTGAAGTCTCTCTCTTCCCTTTTTACCCGATACTCAAGCCCAGGGCTGGAAGATGACACGTATTAGTACTGTTAAACACCATTCTCTTTTTCTTTATGTGGAGGAGTTGATATGCAGCTGCAGTTCATCCGCACTGTAAATACATGTATTTAAAAAAAAAAAAAACAATCCCAAGTAAAAATTTCTTCTGGGCTGAGTAGATTACATCATCATCGCTCCCAAAGGAAAGAGCGGTCTATCATTGCAGGAGCCATATGACAAGCCTTTGTGCTCTATAGCAGAACACTAAAGACTGGTTTACATTCGCTTCCATTAGCAATTATGGCACTTGATGTGTAGACGTGTCGGAGCCTGACCCTCTTTCCTCTGTGGCAAAGCGCGTCCCATAGAAAATTGGGTGTGTATACTTGTATAAACTTTGTAAATAAGTTTTTTTCTGGGTTCATATATATATATACATATATATATATATTTTTTTTTTGGATGAAGGTTGCTGGGATTAAGGGGATTAGAATGATTATGGGAGCAGCTAAAGATGAGAGGGGCTCAGTTTTCCGCAACACTAAATTCTAAAAAGTACTTTGGCCTCTTCGTGTAGAGTACAGACCTCTGTGGTGACCCTGTGTTAGAAGAGGGACCCAGAAGTCTGGGATTCACTGTTGCTACCACACTGTATCATCTAATAGCTTTGGAGAACACCTGCCAGAGAGAGCAAGGAAACTTCAAAAACCTATGACTCAAGATGTTATTTTTGAGGAGCTCTCTGATTTGCTTCTTTCTCCCCTTTTAAAAAATGTTTGAGGAACTTTTTGAGCTCAGCAGAAGGGGACAACGATTAATCTCCTTTGCAGTGTGGAATTCAATTGAGTGGCAGTGTCTGAGCAGTATATGTACAAAGCATGGATTTTGCATTTCAGAATATTAGCCAGTATCAGCGTTGGTAATGTTAGCAGTTCTGGAGCTTACTTTCTGTGGATCACTTCCTGTACTCTGTGTGTTGCCCTCTGCCCACCTTGATACATAAACTTGCAGGAATGGGCAACTCCTGAGAGCTGTTAACTTTCATGCTACAGAAAGCTGCTTGCCATCCTTCTTGCTTTGTGACAAGAATTCTCTGTCATTTTGCATTGTAAATTGCTGGCAAATGCTTTTACAGTCAATGGTGTTGCTTTAAATTGTGCCCCTCCCAACATGCTTGATGTTTGGCCTGATCTCCAGGCAAAAGGAGTGAGACGAATCAAACCAGTGAACTTTTTTTTTAAATGTTTTTAATTCCCTTTTAACCCAGTGTACTAGGTCAATCAGGAGGCATCTAGGGTTTAAAAAAAAAAAAGGCAAAAAATAAAATTAAAAAAATTTGATTTCCATATTCCATTTTTTAAAACCCTAAAATATTACAAGATAAGTCCTGCATATGCTTTCATGCTTAACTCATCTGGATAAAGAAATCAGTTATTCAAAGTTTGCTTTTTTGACTCTTGCCTAGTTCTAAGCGAAACTATTTGTGACTCACCCAAAACTCCTTAGGATCAAAATCCTGCAGATGCCTCCTGATCAGACATAGCCCTAACTCCTTAAAAACCTGTAGCAAGAGCTGCACAGTACAAACCCAAAAAAGAGGAAGTTCATTTATTTGGTATCCAAGCTATGTTCTACCCAGCCAATGTTGGTTACTAAATACAAGCCCTAATTAAGGAATAACTTTTTTCCAGGGAGGGGAGGGGGGAGGGAATTTAGAAGGCATCAACTTTTGACCAAAAAAATCTTGCCCCTTGTACTGATGCAGCTCTCTCTTTCTCTCCCACCTCTGGCGAGATAAGAGGGATCATTCATTATAGAAGAAAAGCAAGAAAGGCTTGTAAATGCAATTTGATATCTCGCTAGAGTGTGTGGGTGACAAAACAAACCGCACAGTCTTTGCCATCCTCAGACTGTGCCTGGTGCCACATGCCTGTGGGTCCCTCTTAAAGCACAGACTTAATTGAAAGTATTACTGAAGTACAGCCTCTGATGAGGAGTGGCACTTAAACTATCTGGGACACCACTATTGGACACAGTCCTGTAGAGGCAGCTGTCCAGTTTTGGTGCTTGACTCTTGAAAGGAATTGTTAAATGGAAAGATGCTCTAAAGACTAGGTCAAAGCCTAGTCTCTTTTTTTTTTTTTTTTTTTTGTCTTTTTTTTAAAATCCCCATCCCTATAAGGAGCATTGTTTGGAAATTGTTTTTGTGTTATTTCCACTATTGGGTATCTGTTTTAAGTAACGGTAATATTTTTTCCAGTGGTTCATTTTGGATGAAACCGTTCCCTATTTTTAATACTTTAATTATGTCCAACTCCTGGTTTTGCCTGTGGTTGTAGTTGTGTAATGGGTTATGGACTGTTACACACCTTGCTGCCTCTGGGCCTATGTTTTATTTTTATCTTCCCATACATTCCAGTGGAGAAACTTTCTTGGCCTTCCCTTGGGAATAGAATAAACTTACTCTGAAGTGATCTTCCATGGGAAGAAGTAAGAGAGAAGCAAATCTGAATATATCTCTCAATTATCTTCCAGTTGGTCCCAGCATCATAATATGGATGGACCCCAATGGCTGGGAGGGGTGGGGGGGTAGGCAATTGGTTATCAAAATTTGTTTTCAGAATGAGATGGGAGCATCTTTCCTTTGCTGTGTGCTTTGTGTTTGATACCATCCTGCTCGGGTTAGAACCAGATAACTCAGCACAAAGCTTTGAGTGTACATTTGTTGGAATCAAAACATCTCATTCTGATCACTTGGGTTTTTGTTTTTGTTTTTGTTTTTTGTTTTTGTTTTTTTTCTTTCTTTTTTTTTTTTTTTTTTTTTTTTTTTTTAAGTAGGGGTGGGAGGGAGGTTACTATGCCCCAAAAGGGAGGGTGTCTGCACTAAGGATTTAGAAACACTTTGAAAGCTCAAAACTTCATCAGAAATGGCCTTTAGCCACACTCCTGACCTTATAGATGAGTAACAAAATGAAATAATTTTTTGGGAATTAAGCCATGTTGTTTTAATTTGCTACTTTTTTCAATGTTCTATCTAAATTGTTACCATGGTATCATTTTCTGACAAAATACCTTTGTCAAGCAAAATTTTTGGCTGCATGGAGCTGAAGTCAACTTTTTGGTGAAATTAAGTGGACTTCCGTGAGCTTGTAGATCTACTTTATATCCTTAAAGATAGCTTTTAAAACTTCCAAAGAAAATATCTGATCTTAAAAACTCATCTTTGGGGTAAAGAGTTACGTGTCCAAAGGCTGTAACAGTTAATGAGATTAGAGGGAGCTAGCCTGGCACCTGGACTCTGCCCCTCCATAGCTGACAGATTCCAGCAGAAGTGTGTTTAAATTCTCCAGTAGACAATACTGGGCAGGGCAAGGGAGGGGGTAGGGCTGGGTTATTAAAGATACAGGCTACTGTATTTTAACCAGTGGTTGTGGGGGAGGGGTGCCTGGAGAAAACAAAGTCACTTCCCTTTTTTGAAACAACCTAAAACTTTAAAAAAAAAAAAAAAAAGGTATTTTTGTTGAGTAAAAATGGGATAGAATTCCAGTGTCCCTAGCCACAAGGGACTAGTTCCACTGAGAAGTGAACAGTGGGGACTCAAATTTTTGAAAACATTTGGGGAAAGGGAAAATTGGCTTTCTGTTAATTGGCAAATGTTCCAGTGGGACTCGGTTTTTGTTGGGATGTGTTATGTTGTGTGTACACATATGGACCAGAGTCTTCTGAGTTTATAAGGTTCAGAAAAAATGGTTGATAAAATCTTGGTTTTTGTTAATTTATCTCAATAAAAGCCCACTGGAACTCCAGATGTGTGTGTAGTATGTCCTTAGCAGGCTGTGCTATTTAGGAATCCTTGCATTTGAGAATATTTTACTAAAGCAATTCACGTGGTGAGACAGTAGAACATTCTCAACACTACACCTATAAGCCCAATTGAGTAAAATCTGAGATGGCTCATCTCAGTGCACCCTCATCCTCTAGATAATGTCCTACTGTCCTCATTTCACTTTTTCAGTTTTCATTGCCTCAACAGCAAACCAAGATAATCATTTGGGGAGATGTTAGTTTGTGATACATGCGAGTGGGTTGTTGAGTAATCACCTCCCAGAACTGTTCAGTTGTTTCAGTAAACTGAACATGCCCACAGAATTTACTTAGGAATAACTCTCACAATACGAACAGAATTTGTGCGCTAAGTACAACAAAATACTGATGAAATTAAAAGACCCAAGTGAGAAATTCAGACACTTGAAACACAGTCCCTTTGCTCTAACCCCAAAAGAAATAGGTGTAACTAACAAGATGTACACAACATTTAAAGCTGCAAAATAACTCTGATGAAAGAAATTGAGAGGTGCCATGTTCATGGATTGCAATGCCACAGCAATTTTGAAAAACTCGAAGGGATTATTAGTCTGTTTTCAAGACTAAGCTACAGCAAAGTCATAAACTGCTTTTACTACAGTACATTGTGTATGAAAAACATAGGTGGACGTGACCTCAACCTTTCCATCTAAAGAGCAGAGAAGAGATTGCAGAGATTGGTGCCACTGACAGACTTGAAAGATGAAACATTGGTTGTTCTTGCCTTCATTCAACACACGCATGTTTGGTTTGTGCAGAAAACAAGTGGATTATAGAGAATGATAGTGGATTATCATAAATTTACCAGGTGATGACTTCAACCCACTGCAACTGCTGTTCCGGGTATGTGTGTCTTCGCTGGGAAAAAAATCCTCTGTCATGTCTACTGATGTACTGATGCTTCCCCCACCAACCTCATAGTAATGACAAATCATTTGCTATTAGCTATCGGGACCAACAATATGTCATTTTATATCAAGGCTTTATTACTCTTCCAGCTGGTCCGGAGAGACTTTGATCACCTCTGAATTCTGCAGGATATCCTGCTGGCCCACAATATTATAGACATGGTGAGCAGAATATAGCATCTACCAGGATGCTTCAGTAAAACTCAAGCATGCTAGAGGATAGGAAATTGATTTCACAAAAAATCACGGACCTGCCTCAATGAAATTCTAGGGATCTGAAGGACCAGAGCATGTTGTAATACCCCTTTTTACGTGAAGGACAAATTGCTAAATCTGGCCACCTAGCATTAAGAAAAAGACAATGCCTAGTGAGCCTGTTTGGAATTTGAAGGCAATATATACTTTGGGTGTGTCACTCTAACTCATTTGCTGAGAAATCAGAATTGTTGCCATTTATAAAGGTGGCCCAGAACAAGAGAAGTTTCTGCAACAGGTCCAAGCTCAGTACAGGTTGCTTTGTCACTTAGGCTTATGATCTAGCAGATCCAATGATGAAGTTACCTGTGGCAGGTAGGGATACTTGTATAGAGCCTCTAGCAGGTTTCTTTTGGTAAATGACAACAGTCCTTCAGGATTTTGAAGAAAAGCTATGCCATACCCTGAAGAAAAAGTATTTCACCTTTTGAGAAGGTTTCTAGCTTGGTATTGGGCTTAGGAAGGACTGAATGCTTGACCACCAAGCGTTACCAAATTACCTGAATTGCCCATCATATATTGGATATTGCCTGGCTCATCAAGTCATAAGGCAGCTTTGGGTTCTGCTAGTCCAGTGGTCTTAATTGCCTGGAAAGGAATGCCTCTTCCAGAGAACTCAGCAGGCTAAGTTCCATTAGCATGGAAATTGAGATTGGCACATTGGGCTTATGGTAATGAACAATGTGGTAATGAACAACAATGGACTGATTTCTGGTGTTGATCCAGATTTGAAAGGGGGAATTAGGTTGTGCTCACAGAAAGAGGGTAAGGGAGTGTATGTCTGGAATGTAGCAGATCTCATGAGGCTGCTCTTAATTTTACAATAAAATGTGATAAAAGCTAGTGGAAAACTACAACTTAGTGCAGGCTGGACTAGTAAGAACGCAGACCCTTTGGGAATGAAGGTTTAGGTCCTTCTACCAAGCAAGGAATCAGCACTATCCAAGGCATTTGCACAGGGCAAAGGAAATAGGAAATGGGTGGTGGAAGAAGGAAGAAGTTATAGATACCATTTATGACCACATGGCAAATTGTAGAAATGAGTATAATAGTATTGAACATTCTTACAAATCTATTAAGTATGTATCAACTGATTCGTTTTCTCTCTTCTTGTTGACAATCTTAAAAAGTATTATTAGAGATCAGAGGGGTCTTGACCTACTTTAGAAAAGGCTTGAACATCACTTAAAGATAATGCAAACTGAGAATTTTGTATTCTCTTTGGGGGAGAGGGTTACCATGTTCTGAATCTTTTTTTTTTTTTTTTTCTCCTTCAAGTAGGCTCTATGCCCAATGTGGGGCTTGAGCCCATTACTTAATATTGAAGTTAATATTGAGATATTGAGAGTTGAATGCTTTACTGACTTAGCCAACCAGATGCCCCTGGTTTGATTTTTCGATGAACCATGAAGTATGTTAATCAGAAGCGTGACTTTGCTATTTATTTGGAGTTAAATATGGTTAAAAGAGATGTGACCAAATGTCAGGTTAACAGAGGATGAAACTTTATGGTTTTGTAATCTGTCTACATAGCTAATCTAGACATACATTTCCCAGACTCCCCTTCCCTGTTTGGGCAGGAGTCAGCATTGGCCCAAAGAGAATTTGCACAGGATTTGGGAGGTGGGACTAAAACAACTTGCATTAACCATCTGAAGGTCATCGTGGTCAGAGGTGACAGTTGCCAGAAACTTCCAGTATCCTCTTGCTGTTTTTCCTCGTTGTGCATCCTTGTTCTTGCTCCATGCCCAGCTCTTTTTCCTTATTGTTGTTCTGCTGAATGACACCAACCCTAGACCTATTGCCAGACCACCTGGCTATGAATTCACAGAGTGTAATTATGAAGAGAAAACAGCCTTCAGTTATCTACTCTGGTCCATTCTATGATCGTATTCCAGCAGCTGATTGCCTCACTCCCAGATTTCCCTGAAAGCACTAACTTGTTCACCCAGGGTAATGTTTAAGAGGGCTGATTAGTGATTCTTCCCCTGGTTTTCCAACACCCTCATTTGGACCATTACTTCCCCAGTCTCTCCTCCAATTATGTAAAGCAGTGATTCTCAAACTTTGACATGCATCTGAATCTCCTAGATAGCTTATTAACACCAGTTTGCTGAGTCTCACCTTCAGAGCTTCTGATTCAGTAGGTCTGTGTTGGGCCTAGATATTTACATTTATAACTCTCAGGTAATGCTGATAATTGATGTTGGTTTAGAGACACACTTTGAGAACCCCTGAAGTAAAAGAGAATTTCTATAATAAAATTTTCATAATATCCATTGTAGTTCTCCTTCCTTGATATAATTCTGACCAGTACAGAGTCCTAGAGGACATAGAAGAAATTTAAAACTATAACTGTACAGTTAGGAACATACCAATGGTGGTTGAGGAGGAGGACTACTGCCTTCCACTTCCTGCCAAGATGGAGTAACGGTAACCAGATCTACTTTCATTCCTGAAACAACTAAGGATGGACAATATATGAAGCAGTAGTTTTCAAGACACTGGGTATCAGCCAATTAAAGGCAGTGAAACCCGAAGATGAGAAAGATGAAATGAGCCCTATGGTTATGATCACCAAGCTTACTGCCCTGAAAGAGTTTCCCAGACTTGATGCATGAGAGGAAACCCAAGTGAAGCCCAACAAACTGAACTGAGGGAAGAGCTGATTCTGAAAAGATGAAGCAGATGGAGTTTGCAGGACAGAGTACCAGAGAGGAAGAGTACTGCACAGAAAAAGAACTCCAGAAATGTGCAGAGGGGCCCCTTGAATATCTAGCTGAATACAGATCAGCTCAAGCATGCGCAGAAACTACTTGAGGCAGAAGAAAGAACCACTCAAAAGAATTAGGGGGAAGAATGCCCAGTACTCACATGGGACTGGAATAGTGGCCTCTTCCCACTGGGAAGACTGGAAAACTTCATGATTCACAGGGCATGGGATAGGGTACTCAGAAAAGTCCTGCCTCAGTAGTGGAAAATAGAATAAGCACAGATGGTCTCATTTAGCAAATCTTAAAAAGCAATACCTGAAAGAAACACTTTCCAAATAATTTATCCAAGAACAAAGTTCAAGAATATTTATGAGTATAAAAACTGCAGCACCCAACAAGGTAAAATTCATAATATCTGACAGCTGGTTTTTTAAAAAGCATGCAAAAAAGCAGGAAAGTATGATTCATAATAGAGAATAATCCATCAGTCAAAACTGACCCAGATATTAGAATTACCAGACAAGGGCATTAAAAAAAATTGTAACTGTTTCAGATAGTCCAAAAGTTAAGTGATAGAAGATGTTAAAACAAAACAACCCTCAAACTTCTAGAGATGAAATCTATACAATATCTGAGATGAAAAATATACCAGAGCAGACTGACAGCAGATTAGACACTGCAGAAAAAAACATGAGTAATCCTGAAGACATAGCAGTAGAAACTATCCAAAATGAAAAAAAAAAATTATTTTTGTTTAATGAACAGTATCAGTGAGTTACAGAACAATTTTAGTTGTGGCCTAATATCTGTGTCCTCAAAGGAGGGGAAAAAGAAGGGATTGAAAATTTTTTTGAAGAAATAATGGCCTGAATTTTAAAAATTTGATTAAAACTATAAACCCACAGGTCCAAGAATCTCAATAAAACCTAAGCACAGGAAATATGAAAATAATAAGACATAATCAAATTGCTCAAAACTAATGATAAAGGAAAATCTTACAAGCAGCCAAAAAACACACACACTGACATATACAGAGGAGCAAAGATAAAAATGAAAGTAGATTTTTATAAAAAATTCAAGAGAGAAGTCAGTAGAGCAACGTCATTAAATACTGAAAGAAAAAACCATTAATCTTGGATTTTTTTTTTAAGATTTTATTTATTTATTTGACAGACAAAGATCACAAGTAGGCAGAGAGAGGAGGAAGCAGACTCCCTGCTGAGCAGAGAACCATATGCGGGGCTTGATCCCAGGACCCTGAGACCATGACCTGAGCCAAAGGCAGAGGCTTTAACCCCCTGAGCCACCCAGGCGCCCCTAACCTTGGATTCTTTTAAGATTTATTTATTTGACAAAGAGAGATCACAAGTAGACAGAGACAGGCAGACAGAGCAGGGGGAAGCAGGCTCTCTGCCAAGCAGACTCCCTGCTGAGCAGAGAACCATATGCGGGACTTGATCCCAGGCCCCTGAGATCATGACCTGAGCCGAAGGCAAAGGCTTAACCCACTGAGCCACCCAGGCACCCCCACACAAAGGCTTTTTAATGGCCAGTTGCAATAGCTAATTATCTTACAAGCAGGTAGGACTCTCTTCAGGCTTTACCTCTCATTGCCTCTAGGCCCATGATGGCCGACGACCATCAGACCCCAGCATAACTCAATGACAAGGCCTGGTTATACACCAAAGAATTACACAGTCTGCTAATCTGTATCAGCAAGAACCTGGGGGGATACACGTGAGAGGGACTTCTCAGTCTATCAGAGTAAGGGGGCCGGAATATAAGACCCGATCCAGCCAGTTCCTTGATACGGGTGCCGTCCCCTAGAGGTTTGGCTGGAGCAGCCTGGAGGAGCATTTGCAGTTTGCTAAATTGGCTAATGAAAGCCTAGACTTGTGAGTGGCCACAGCAGTGGCTCTTAAGGGCTTCGAAGTGGAGTTCCTGGACTAGCAGTACCAGCAGCACCTCAGAAGTTGTTAGAAACGCAGTTCACCGACCCCAACCCAGACCTCCCAGTCTGAAGCCCTTCAGGTGATTGCGATAGACACTGAGACACGGGCCTACAGTCAGTGAGGTGAAAACGCCAGGTCTTCCCCAGCATAAGTTCCTCAGGAAAGAATTCCTAAGGCTCCAGGTAACGAGGACGTTGGAATGGATCTGTTACAGCGTCGTCCCCTGCCTGTACTCTCTGGGAGAACTGAAAGACTTGCCCCTTTTTACGGTTTCAGTCAGTGACCAGCTCCCTGAAGAACTCCATCATAGCCACTGGAGCTGACAGCGAGATCCTAATTTCAGTGGATAATGGAGACTCTGAGTGGCAAAGGCCACGTGCTTAACCAGCAGAGACAGGTTAGTTACGACAGCAAGCCACGGAGCCTACGTGGTGGGATAGAGCCTCAGTCTGACAGAACTGGAGGAGGGCTCAGTTCCAGAGCAAGATGGCGATGCGGGAAGGCCCTGAATGCACCTTCTCCACAGATAACATGGAATCTACACTTGCTTAGAAAGCAAGTCCTCCTGAGGAAGACCTGAGCGGTGACTGAACGGCTTCGGCACAACAAAAGGTAGAGCGACCATACAGAGAAGGACAAGAGAGCAGAAGGCAAGTTAAGTGTACCCTAGCCCGGAGCTGTGAACTACGGCGGGGAGGGATAGGGCTGAGGGACCTGCCTTGGGGCATAAGAAAAACCTGCGGTTTAGAAGGACAACTAGATGGGGAGCCTGGGCAGCTCACTCAGTTTAGTGTCTGCCTTGGGCTCAGTCGTAACCCCAGGGTTTTGGGATGGAGCCCCGGGAAGCCTGCTTCTCCCTCTGCCTGCTGTTCCCCCTGGTTGTGCTCACTCTGCCAAATAAATACAATCTTCAAAAAAATAAAAATGAATAAAAGAGCAACTGGAATATAAAAGAACTCGCCCAAGAACCCTGTCGAAAGATGGCGGAGCTGCTAGAACTTCCTTTCCGTTGGAGGAGCTAGGCGAGTGCCACTGTCTACCTTGATCCCACAGGTGGAAGCAGGGTCTGGATGCCAAAGCTGGCTTGCCTCCTCAGTGAGCCCAGGGGGGCCCCTAGGCCACACCATCCCACCAAGGCATCCCCAGCTCAGTACACCAGGATACCCCTAATCAGCAATCACTGTAGCTCCAGCCACCTCCCCAGGGTGACACAAGTGCAGAACATCCCAGAACACTCCAGGCTCACATCTCTTCAGCTCCAGACTGCTTGCCATGGCACCCCCGGAGCAGAGCACCCCAGGACTCCCAGCCTATACCCACCTTGGCTCCAGCTGCCCTGCCAGGGCACCCCTGCACGGAGAGCCCTGGGGGTCCCCCAGCTTCCACCCACGTTAGCTTCGGCTATCCCACCAGCTTGGCCCCAGGGCCTCCAGACCATGCCAGCCACAGCTCCAGCCAAACAGCCAAAGTCACCAGGCACATGGAGTCTACACAGGAGACAGGTGCACACAAGATTAAAGTTCTTTTTTTTTTTTTAAGATTTTATTTGTTTATTTGACAGAGATCACAAGTAGACAGAGAGGCAGGCAGAGAGAGGAGGAAGCAGGCTCCCTGCAAAGGAGAGAGCCCGACATGGGGCTCGATCCCAGGGCCCTGGGATCATGACCTGAGCTGAAGGCAGAGGCTTTAACCCACTGAGCCACCCAGGTGCCCCAAGATTAAAGTCCTTACTTCAAGTTTAGAAGTATCTGTACCCACCTAATTCATAGACACAAAGTCAAATGA
Organism: Neogale vison; assembly: GCF_020171115.1. Lineage (NCBI taxonomy): Eukaryota > Metazoa > Chordata > Mammalia > Carnivora > Mustelidae > Neogale > Neogale vison. Next base: position 108,538,507 of record NC_058097.1, on the reverse strand, counting down.
GGAGTCGAGCCAAATTTGGAAGAATATGCACTAAAGAAACAAGATGAAACTTCAGAAAAAGAAGTAAATGAAGCAGCTATAGGCAATCTACCTGATAAAGGGTTTAGAGGACCCATCATAAAGATGTGAGCAGACTAGAGAAAAGAGCAGATGAACTCAGTGAGAACTTCAACAACAAGATAGAAAATATGAAAAAGAGCCGACCAGAGCTAAAGAACACAATAAATGCAAAATACACAAGAGGGAATCAACAGATGTGAGGGCACAAAAGAACAGATGGGTGATCTGGAAGACAGGGTTAGGGAAAGCACCCAAACTGAACAGCAGAAAAGAAAAAAAGAATTTTTAAAAATGAGGGTAGGTTAAGGGATGTCTTGGATGGCATCAAGTAAACATTCACTTTGTAGGGGTCCCAGAAGGAAGAGCGAGAGGAAGAAAGGGGCAGAAAACTTGTTTGAAGAAAAATAGCTGAAAACTTCTCCAACCTGGGGAAGGATACAGACATCCAGATCCACAAGTATGGAGAGTCCCAAACAAGGTGAAGCCAAGGAGGCCACACCAAGGACGCATGAAATTAAAATGTCGAAGATTCAAGATAAACCGACACGCTGGTTCCTCACCTAGAACTAGCTCTGAGAGTGGGCATGAAAACCTGCCTCAAGCAACAGGTTCTCTGGGTGACTTCATGCTTACTCAAGTTTTTAAAGCGCTACTTGATAGACAGAAGGGCAGGTTTAAAATCCTTTCAGGTTGTGTGATGCATGTACCAGTTTGTAACAAAGGATGTGTGGGTGGGAGTGGGGAGGAGTGGATGGGGCAGGAAGAGGGTTGAGGTTTGACCGACCCCAGAGTCTGGGGAGTGGTTATGAAAATGACAATGTTCTCAAGGGTGGAAGAGTGTGGCGATCGGATGGGGCGACAGCGAGCCCGTGGGAGATCAAGCGTGGTGACGTGTGTGGTGCTCGACGATGGCTTCCCTGGGTAAGTCCCTCTGTGAAAGAGACCCTGTAATGGCGGTAGTTTTCAAGAACTATTATGAGCAAAAAACGAGAGAGACCGAAACAGAACATGTGAAACTTGTATTTAAATTTGATTGATTCCTAAAAGATAAGAATTGTTATTTTTAGGACTGTATTATCTTTTTAAAGCTCAAGTATGTCGTGACTCGTTATTTTGGATGATTTTTATCACCACCAATCACTCGCAAACCAACTTGGAGCTTTAACTTCAGCCTGTAAACACCAGGTTAAACAATCTGAGTAAACCAGCAGCTTGTCTTATAACTAAATGAATAGGGGCACCTGGGTGGCTCAGTTTGTTAAGCGTCTGCCTTTGGCTCCGGTCATGATCTTGGGGTCCTGGGATTGAGTCCCCCATGGGGCTCCTTGCTTAGTGGGAGCCTGCCGCTCCCCCTGCTTGTGCCCGCTCTCTCTCTCTGACAAATAAGTAAAATAAAATCTTCTTTAAAAAGTAAAACTAAATAAATCAAAATACAATAAAATAGAACTGGAGGATATAAAATGGAGAATCTCATGTGCCCTCAGAAAGACAAAACTTAGGGAATAAAGGATTGGTTTTCTATAAATGTCTGATGTTGGGGGGGGGAGGCGTGGCTTGAACCCATGACCCTGAGGTAAAGACTTGAGCTGAGATCAAGAGCTGGCTGCCTAACTGACTGAACCATCCAGGTGCCCCAGTAAATGTCTGATTTGAAGAAAATAATCTTGGAATTTTCTCGGATTAGAGGTTGCAAACACCTCGGGAAGTTTCGCCAGAGTCATGAACAGAAGATGACCCAGGTGGGGTTGGTCTCACAAAGTGGGCTGAATTGAGGTTTGCTTGTGTGACTGCCTGACCGATGCTGTCTGCTTAGGAAAATTTTCAAGGCTGGTCTCTGTCCTTTTTTTATTTGAACTGACTCACACTGAGGTCACCCCTCTTTACATTCCCTGCCCATAAATACAACCTACCCCAAACCCTCAACAGACTCCTCAGTAGCTTGCTACGGTTTGCTTGTCCTGAATTCCTCTGCTCGTCCAGAATAAACTTGTTTTTCCCGTGTACCTGTTTACCTCTTTACTGAGGTCAACAGTGGCCATGGAGTGTTTTGAGACATACAGATCAGTGGCAGTGGCTAGATGACTATATACTAAGACATCTTTGGCCTCAGGGTATTCCTTGTGACCAGGTAATTGAGGAGACCTGGGATTGGCCCGAGCTGTTTGTTTAGCTAAAGCATCTGCAGGGTACCCCTTCTTGGTCGTGGCGTGAAAAATAATGATCAATAGTGCTGCTTTAAAACCATGGTTCTCATGACTTCCAGGGAGGTTTCTACTGGTGGCTAGTATTGTTTATTGATCACAGTGAGATTCATTTTTTTCACCCGGTCTCATTGAGACTCCTGGGAGACTCTGGCTTGATGGGGTGGTGGAATTTTCCACTGAGAGACAACATTCTGCAAGACTGGGGTGCTGTCCTACAAGACACAGTATGTGCCTTAAACCAGTGGCCAATATAGGGTCCAAGTGGCCATACGTGGGTCCAAGAACTATGTGATGGGAAGAATGGTCTCTTTCACTACTATTCCTAATAACCCTCTAGAAAAATGTTTGCCTCCTATCTCTCCACTGCCTTGAGATTGCGGAGTTGGATGAGTTGATTGCTGGTGCCCTAAGAAGAAAAGTTGTTACCAGGGAACATGGTCACGATTCTGATGAATCAGAATCTGAAATGGTCCTAGCTCATTTGGGGTTCCGCATGCCACTGATCCAACAGGCAAAGAGAGGGGTTCACAGTCCTGGGTGGAGGGACTGATCTGGCCACAAGGGTGAAACTGAATGGGGGCATCGAGGACAATGTCTGAAATGAGGGGCATGACTGGAGCAATCCTGAATCTGATAGTCCTAGTAATGGAAAACTGGGGTAACCCTAAAAACAAGGCAACCAAGGACTAAGATCCTGCAAGAAGGAATTTTCGAGTCACACCACTCAGTAACAAACCCTGTCCCAAAAAGTGCTGGCGGAAGTGAAAGAGACCAGAGAATGGGAGCTATAAGAAGACATTTAGGATTACCTTGGCCTTGGGGCCAGCCGTAGGTGGAGACTCACAGCCATCTTTCTTTCTTTCTTTCTTTCTTTTAAGATTTTATTTATTTATTTATTTATTTGACAGAGAGAGAGATCACAGGTAGGCAGAGAGACAGGCAGAAGGGGGGAGCGGGGAAAGCAGGCCCCCTGCTGAGCAGAGAGCCCGATGCAGGGCTTGATCCCAGGACCCTGACATCATGACCTGAGCGGAAGGCAGAGGCTTAACCCACTGAGCCATCCAGGTGGCCCACGGTCATATTTCTTTGTCTCCCTTTCACCTTTTACTTTGAGGAACACCAGTGATTTCAGCTGGGAGTGTGTCCAGCTAACATTACCCTATAAGGACATGATAGCTTCTGGGACATTGCAGGTCCCCTGTGTTGGAGAGACAAGATTTTCACCTGGAAAAAGGTCTGCAGTGGATGCTGAGGGTCCAAAGGGGTAGACTGTGCCACTGACCTTTTCTTTGCCCTTTAGATCCACCGCAACCCCTGTCACCTTCTCCACTCCACCCTCTGCCCCAGGAGGCCCACTGTGGGCCACATCCAATGTCTTCTGTGTCCTGGGAGAGCCCCACAGGAGATGGGAGAGAGAGGGGAGAGGTCCTCCTCATGCACGGGCTGTGTCCCTCAACCAAGGTCACGTCTTCTCTCAGTGGCCTTGTGGTGCCATTCTCTCCCTGTGAAGGCCAGTGGCCATCTCCTCCCTCATCCCTTCCAGCTTCACAGTGGCAGTGCTCGGCTGCTACTGAACTTGGGTGGCTGCCCTATCCGTGTGGTCCCCTGACACCCACATCATTTTTGCAAATAAACCCTCCTCATTATCCTATTTCAAACATGCTGTCTGTTTCCTGTTGGGAGACTGACTGATGCAGTGGGTTTGATGCCAAAATTACTCTGCTAACAGTTTCATATTTAAAGTTCAATTTGTGGTGTCCTGGCATTTCCCCCTGCCCCCTTATATGGGAGCTGTTTGAGGCCCCTAGGAGGGTCTGCCCCATGCCAGGCGAAAGGGTGCACTAAGACAATGCAGTCCCCAGCACAGTGCCTGTGCAGATGGTCTCAGTAAATGCGAGAAGAATCTCCCGCCTCCCACTCTCTCACTGTCCCATCACCATCCTCAGTGTACCAGACTCTGCACTGCAGACAGGGCTGGGTGTGTGTGTGTGTGTGTGTGTGTGTGTGTGTGTGTGACATCTTTTATGAAAGATGCATGTTAGCAATTTGGGCAGGAAGGGTTAAACTAGAGAAATTTGCCCCCAAATGACTATTTTATCGAATAACTATTTTATTGCTCAATTCTTAAATTTTCATACACTTGCAAAAGGCAAGAAAGGAAAATACATAATTTAATACATTTGAAAACAAACAAAAGTGGGCTCCCAGGCAGGGCAGGCCCAGTCCCAGCAGGGGAACAGGGGCAGCTGTCCCATGAAGTTAGTTACACTTCAGTCCCAGGACCCCTCCTGCACACAGGGCCCCTCAACAGTCCCATACCTAACTGTGCATTCATAATTTGCTTCTTAAAGACAGAACCCCCACCCACACACAGAAATTGTTTAATCTTCAGGCCCCACAAAAGCTGTGGTTCCACCCCACAGGGAAGTAACTACATTTGGTGTCCTCTCCGGTACACAGTGAAATTTTTGCACTGGTGGCCTCTTTGTCTGCCAGCTCACACCACGAGAAGTCACGTGTGTCCTGGAGGAATCCAAACAAACTAGGGGCTTCCGGCAGCTGTGTGCCGTGCTGTACGACAGGCAAGGCCACAGCCAGCACACTAGTGCCCGCAACCTCTCCGCTTCCCCCACGATCCAGAACGTGTGGGATTATGGACGCAGACTTACGTCCAGGGGCAGCACACGGGGGCCCAGGCACACACCTCCCAGAGCACCTGCAGTGACCTGACCTCCCAGTGAGACCTCCCCATTGCCCACGACCTCGGACCCTGCTGCTTTACTTTATGGCTGGAGAGCTGTCCTCAGCCACACAATGCCAGGGCCAAAGGCCTCCCCTCTGTTATTCAAAAAGAGTGTCAGTTGGTTAAGCAGCTGCCTTCCACTCGGGTCATGATCCCAGCGTCCTGGGATCGAGTCCCGCATCAGGCTTCTTGCTCGGCGGGGAGCCTGCTTCTCCCTCTGCCTCTACCTGCCATTCTGTCTGCCTGTGCTCACTCTCTCCCCCCCCTCTCTCTGATAAATAAATAAAATCTTTAAAAAAAAAAAAGAGTGTCATCTAATTTATATCAAAAGCTTAACATCTGGGAACGCTTTGACCTTGTGATTCCATGCCTAGGCATCTTAGGCATAAGAGAGCATGAAATCTTGCCGTTTGTGACAACCTGGGTGGATCTAGAGGGTGTTACGCTCAATGAAATAAGCCAGACACAAGACGACAAATATTGTGTAATTCCGTTTATATAAAGAAGCACAGGGACACGTGGGTGGCTCAGTCGGTTAAGCGTCTGACTCTTAGTTTTGGCTCAGGTCATGATCTCAAGGTCGTGAGATCGAGCCTAGTGTGGGGCTTCACGACGTGGAGTCTGCTTGAGATTCTCTCCCTCTCCCGCTGCCTTTCCCACCACTTGCATTCCTTTTCTCTCTAATAAATAAATCATTAAAAAAAAAAAAAAAGAAACATAAATTCCCAGAATGAGACGAGAGTGATGGTTGCAGGGCTATGGGGAGGAGGATTGGAGTTATTGATTAATGGGTACAGAGTTTCAGTTTTGGAAGATGAGAAAGTTCTGTGGATGGACGGCGGTGACGGTCACACAGTGCTCTGTTGATACCACTGAACTGTATGCGCACAAATGGGCAAAATGGTAAACTTTGTGTCATGTGTCTTTTACCGCAATAAAAATAACATGCAAAGCAATACTATACACAGGTGTATCCAGCCAAAGCACAAAGACAGGCATGAGAATAGTGAACCGCAACATCAGGAGGGCAGTCTCACGGAGTGGGGCAGGAACGCTGGCGGGCACAAGGAGACAAGATATGGTAATGGCCCCTGGGTGTTTCCGCTCGATAAATTATGAAGAAAATAGAACAAAGCTAGGTGGGAGACATATGTGTTTCTCATCATTAGTTTTTTAATGGTTTTATAACTTTAAAATAAGATTTTATTTATTTGACAGATGGAGATCACAAGCAGGCAGAGATGCAGGCAGAGAGAGAGGAGGAAGCAGGCTCCCCGCGGAGCAGAGAGCCCGATGTGGGGCTTGATCCCAGGACCCTGAGATCATGACCTGAGCCGAAGGCAGAGGCTTAACCTACTGAGCCACCCAGGTGCCCTGATTTTATAACATTTTTTAAAAGATTTATTTTATTTTTGAGAGGTGGGGGGAGGAGCAGAGGGAGAGGGAGAATCTTCAAGCAGAAGATTAATCCCACCACCCTAAGAGCACCACCTGGAGCTTAATCCCACCACCCTAAGAGCACAACCTGAGCTGAAACCAAGTGTTGGACACTCATCGGACAAAGCCACCCCGGGGCCCTAATATACTCTAAATTTTTTTTAAAAATTTCATTAAAAAAAAAAAAAGATTTCATTTATTTGACAGAGAGAGAAAGAGAGAGAGCGAGCAGGGGGAGCGGCAGGCGAGGGAGAAGCAGGCTCCCAGCTGAGCAAGGAGCCCGATATCAGATTCGATCCCAGGACCCTGGGATCACGACCTGAGCTGAAGGCAGACCTAACCAACTGAACCACCCCGGCACCCTTACTCTAAAATTTTTAATATGCTTTGAGGTTTTCGTCATCTGAAGGAAAACGGTAGCATGAACACCTGCTAATTAGGATCACACCGAAGCTCTGCCTACCCTGTGCTCATCAATGGCCTCTTCGGAGACAGGACCCTAAGGATAAGCACCACACTCCTCACGTCACCTGAGCTGCCTCCTTTATTTGGCGGGTCTGGAGCACAGCCTGGGAGTTCAAGGCCCACCCTCCCCAGGCTGACCAAACCACATCCTTCTTGAACGAATCCCCAGCAGTGGGAGGACAGAGAAACCACCTGAGGAACCCAAGCTACCGGCCAGGCTTGTGTGTGAGCTCAGGGTGCCAGAGGCTGCCTCTGGTGGGGAAACGGGGAAGTGCTCCGGCAGACTATGTGCTGCGTAGACTATGATGAACCCCCACGCTTCTGACAAGGGTCTCCCTGGCTGTGCTGAGCCGAGGCCTCTGTGGCTGGGCCTGCTCTGAGCAGTCCCTCTCGTCCTTCCTCACTGCCATGCAGATGGCGGAGGCAAGAGGCTCACCCGGCCTCCTGCCCAAGCGTAGTCTTATTTTGTGACTGTGAGGCCTGCCTTGACGCTGATCTTGGCTTCTCTGATCCCCCATTATCCTTGGAAGTAATGCTTGGGTGGCTGCCCGCTGTCAGTCCGGCCACAGATTCGTGTCACACAGGGTTCAAGCACAAAGGGTGACTGGCTGACGGGCAGCTCCTCCAGCCGAGGCCTGGCCTTAAGAGCACCTTCTTTGGAGCCCTCGGGCATGTTTATGGGCTCTGCCCCATCGGGCCTGCGTGGTGGAGTGAGGGATCGGCCCCTTGCCCGGCCTTGAGCTGCTGGGAGGGAGTGAACCAGACAGGCAGGACCCTGGGCAGGCTACCTGCATGCCTGAAACACATCACCGCCAATTCTTCCAACAGCCTCTCCAAGAGCTGCCGTCCCCACTCCACGAACGAAGAAACTGATGCTCAAGGAGTTGGCATGAGTCGCCTGTCCTCCTGGACCCCAGATGTGGCAGAACCAGGCTCGGAGGCAGCGTCAGTTGGCGGGACCCAGACGAGCCGGGGGCTGGGTCTGGGGGTGGGGGCTCCCCTGCAGCACCAGGCTCCCGGCAGGTGCCCGAGGCCAGGTCGGGAGTGGGCGGTGTTCGAGGCAATGCAGCAGAGTCGTGCACAGCTGGGAAGGGCTGTCGCCTCACAGACCAGCCTGTTCTTCGCCTGCCCTTTTGTTTTCTTAACTCCTCACCACAATAGAAACAGCTTATCTGCAGGTGGGCCGCTATTCTGAGAGCTCCGAAGCCTCTGTGGCTGGCCGTGCCCCTCCCCTCTCTGGCCCCAGGCTGCGTTGCTGCTGCTACGGTCCCAGCACCCCCAGCTGCTGCTGCCACAGGCCCTTGCCCCTCCTGGAGCCAAACGGGCCACACCACGCAGGCTGATGGACTCTGGTTTAAGCTTCCAAATGATTTTATTATGAACTAATGCAGAATGAAGGAAACTGAGTAAAATGCATCCAGCAGTGCACAGATCGTTGTAAAGCAAACAGCTGGTCGTTGGGTCATGAAATGGAACCTCACCAGCACCGCAGAAGCTGTGTATTACTTTCCAGCCGGCAGGCACACCTCGTGCTGGCCTCCCGGCTCTCAGAGACTCCAGGAGGAGCCTGCATGCAGGCTGATGAGAAGTCCGGGGTGTGGGGCTGTTTCTGGGGAGAAAAGGCTGGGCGGGAGGTAGTTGATGAGCAAGCTTGCCATCATCTCGTATGTATGGATCCATGGATCCAGGGAGGGAGGGAGGGAGACAGACAGACAGACAGCTGGATGAATCGGTCTGCTCCTCACACCTGGAATTAGGCCAGGCAGGCAGAACCCCACAACATGGCTGGGACATCAGAACATGGTTGGACGTGTGATGGGAACAAAGGAATATGTCCTGACCAGAAGGCCTCAGCGGAAGGACCCGGCTGAGACTTTCCAGCCAGAAGTGGCAAAACACTGAAAGCCAGTGGCTTAAACAACTAAGGGGTTTGTTTTCCTCATATAACGGGGGCCAGGGGGGCTGTCATAACTCAGGTACTGCGGACACCCCAGTCCGTCTGCAACTTTCTGCTCTGCCCTCTGAAGCATGTGGTACTCAGCCTCAGGTTCATTGCCTCATTGTTGCAAGGTGGTTTCCGCTGTTCGGAGGACTCCGGCTGTGCTCAAGGCGGATGGGCTGGAAGGGGAAGTACAAAGGGCAAAGCCCGCTGAGACTTTCCCCTTTCAAGGAGCCTCTTCCAGTGACCTCTCATTTGTCAGAACTGCGTCCTTGGCCACCCCTAACTGCAGGGGAGCCTGGAAAATCAACTTTTAAAAAGAGCTGGTCACACCACTACCCCAAGAATAGATACTAAGAAGGGAACTTGTAGTGTTCTTCCTCAAAGAAAAATTTTGGAGTCTGGGAAGTGAAAACCTACCCCAGACCGCTGCCCTGCCCCCTGATGACCAATGCCTCCCAAGTTCGGTGGGTCCAGTAAGAAGTCCCCACGGCTCCTGTTCAGTGGGGCTGGGAGTCTGGGCCCAGAGCTGGATTACAAAGGACTAAGGGAAGGGTAAGCCATCTCTCGGGACCCTTTCTCACACACAGCCTGCAGCATCACTCTATATGCTCTCCCTGATATGAGGAAGTTGAGAGGCAAAGTGGGGGGCTTGGGGATAGGAAAGTAAAAAATGAAACAAGACAAACCATAAGAGACTCGTAATCTCACAAAACAAACTGAAGGTTGCTGGGGGGAGGGGGGTTGGTTTATGGACACTGGGGAAGGTCTGGGCTATGGTGAGTGATGTGAAGTATGTAAAACTGATGATTCACAGACCTGTACCCCTGGGGCTAATAATACATTATATGTTAAAAAAAAAAAAAAGGAAATGCGTGGCATAAATAAATAAATAAATCGTTCTGGGGATGTAAAAAAATTTTTTTTAATTTAAAAAATAAAACATGTCTCATGGACATTATAAACATTGTTGAACCCACTGCCCTCAGGGCCATGAGTCCGGGTCACCTGGGAGCATCTGAACGTTGCTGACACCGGGCTGTGTCTGTGGAACTCCTGGCCGGGCACAGAGATGCCCCGTAGGCTGGGCGCAGCAGGAGCCGCGACCTGGGGCCCTGTTCCCACGGGGAGCGGAAGTCCCAGCGGTTGAGGTGAGAACGTGAGGCTGCCCTGGGTGGGCAGAGGCAGCCACAGGCAGCTGCAGCAGGCTGGTCCCTGGCCCAGATGCACCCTCTTCACCCTTTCTTGCAAAAATTGCTGCTTTGTGCAGAAATATAGAAACGTGCAAAGTCTGAGAGCCAGCGCTCAGGAGTCAGCCTCCACCCTCCCGTGTATGCAGGCGGCCCTAGTAACTAAGCCCCAGCCCAACCATGCATATCCTTCAGGTAACTCAGGGTTTAAAAAAAGAGAGAGAGAGAGAGAGATGTTTTTGATCTCCAGATGGCTGTGGTTTGAGCACAAGAGGAGGGGGTGGGGCCTCGAGGCTCTTGCCCTTGCTCCAGGCCTTGGCCAGCAGGTGAGTCTTGCCTTGGGAGGACAGGGGGGCGCTGCAGCCTGGGCTGGTGGCCAAGCAGCAAAGAAGCAAAGCCCCCACGGTGGTCTTCTGGCCTGCCATCCTCCTCTGTGTCCTCTCTCTGCCAACTGCCCCTCTCCTGCCAGGACAGAGCTCTCCAGCAGCTGCTGTCTCTGCTGGCCCCAGCCCCTAGTTCTGGTGGTGCCCCGCCTGCTGTCTTTGTCCTCTGGGGCCTCTTCTGCCCCAGGGATAGCCCAGGAGAGTAGTGATGGGGTCACTGCCACTGCGACCCCAATACCTTGGGGCAAGTTTCCTCTGCAGCCTTCCTGTGGGTGTTATGTGGCCTAGGGGAGGAGGGAGTGGGGAGACACCTGGACCAGCATGGGGCCACACTGCTCCCATGGCTTCCACTGGCCCTTCTGTTCTGACAACACAGGCACCCACATCCTCAGTATCAGCGTCCAACCATCAGCCCTCACACTGGAGTGAGGAGCTAGAGACCGAGAGGCTGGCAGCGGCTCCTTACCTGGGGCCCCCGTAAGGGACAGCATAGTGGTTCAGGACGTAGCTCTGGCCCCCCGAGCTCACAGAGACGGTCCTGTTCTCCATCCAGAAGTCCAGTTCCAAGGCTAGGGTCCCTATGTTGTCCCTGGGGTGGAGCCAGGCACCGCCTCAGCCTAGGCACACCCCTCAGTCCCGCCCCGGGAGGGCCCAGGTAGGGAGGCCTGCGGGGCAGCAGGGGGACTGGGGTCCCACCTGAGGAAGGCGGTGTCATTGGTGTGGGTCACGTAGCGGTCCATCATGAGAGTCAGGAGGGGAGGCTGGCTCCGCTGCAGGTAGTACACACGGGCCCCGTTGGGGACGTGTCCATAGCTGCCAAGAAGGACACCTGCCGAGGGGCATCTGCCCAGCGGCCAAGCCCCAGGCCCGTGCTTCCCCACCTCAGCCTGGAGGGGCCGCCCCGCTTACAGCCGCACCAGGTCCAGGAAGTTCTGCAGCATGCCCTTCACCGTCTGGGGCATCTCAGACAGGAGCAGCCCCTCCATCACCCAGTAGGAGTCCCTGGGGAAAGGGACAGCTTGAGCACCAACCCCTCAACACCACCCCCCTCTCCCGCCCTGCACACTGGGCCAGTCAGAGTGGCCCCCTCGGCTCAGGACAGCCCGCAGGCCCCGGGCTCCCCGACTCCTGCCCTGTAGCCCTGGCCGCTCACCAGTAGTAGAATTCGACGAAGCGTCCACCAGGCACGATGAAGGGGTGGGCCAAGTAGATGAGAGAGAACCGCTCCGGGTGGCTGAGGACCTCTGGCTTCACCTGTAGTCGAGAGAGAGGGCACAGGGAGCCCACAGGCCCCTCGGTGTGGATGCCCTGGCAGCAGGTGCATGAGTTCGGGCTCTGCTGCTGGTCAGCCGTGTGGCCTTGGTCAAGGCCAGAGCCGCTGGGAGCCAGGTCTGCTTGGCCCCCACATGCCGGCCTCTGGAGTCTGTGCTAACTCAGCCTGGCCTTGGCAGGGGCTCAGCAAGCAGCAGCCAGTATTAGGACCAGGTAGGGGGACTGTTTTCTCCACTCCCCTTCCCCCATCCCCCGCTGCCACAGCAGCCCCAGAGGCCTAGGAGCCCCGTCCTCAGGCCCAGGTGCAGATTGTGAAAATTAATGGAAGGAGACCTCATTTAGAATGGAGTCCGGAGCCTGGCAGGTGAAGCTCTCCTGCGTTAGCACCCTTTGTCAATTGCAGACCCAAACCTCCAGGTGGTTATTATCCAACTATCCCCCCAAGAGGGAAAGGTTTCTTCTGCCCCAGCAACAGCCCAGCCAATGAGTGGCAGTCACAGCTCAGCCAATGAAAAGCTACTATACTCAGAACTCCCAGTTTATCCCAATGGAGTTTTTGTTTATAACAGGCCCCCCCCCTCCCTTTCCTCCATAAAAGAGCAGGGCTCTCCAGCGTCCTGCAGAGTTGCCCTTCGTTTTCTTGTAGTTTCTTTATCCCAGGTTGCAGATCTCTGCTAGTCCAAAGTTAACTCATTTTTGAAGGCAAAATACTGGGCAAGTTTTTTTGGTAAGGTTATTTTGAACAGAAGGAAACCCCAAATCGTCTCTCCAGTGAGGCAGACGTGCATGACCACGGTTTCGGGAAAGCAATGGTAGGACCTGCCTCTGCCAGGTATTTTCTCTGTTCATTGCCTCCTGGTTCTGTACCAGTGAGTGTGGTTTCGGTGGGAGAGGGGTCAGCTGTCATGGGGAACAGAGGGGAACAGAGCTTGGCTTTGTTCCTGTGGGGCTGGCTGGGTGAGGAAGCAGCCCAAGGCAGGAAGGAGCCTAGAGGTGCCAGGTACCAGCAGGTGCCAGGGCCCTGGGGCCTGGCTGGGAGGACAGTCTTGGGCAAACCACTGCCCTCTCTGGGCCTCAGACAAAGGGAGAAACCTCTAACAGACTGTGCTGACCACAGGCTGCGCTCAGCAGTGGCAGTTACTCCCAAGCAGAGGCTGGCTGGGTTAGCTCAGGGAATGGGGAGCCCTGCTGGGGAGTGAACAGTTACCACTGGTGTAAGAGGCAGGTCTCAGTAGCCTGGAGGTGGCAGGACAAGCTAGGTTTGCCTGGGGAGAGACTGGTGAGGGCTTCAGGGAAGAGGTAAAGAGTTAGAAGTGCTTTCCCTTTCTAAGCCCCCTGTCCCCAAGCCCATGAATTTCTTTCTAGAGAGCTGCAGTAGGATAGTGTTGGGGCCTTCTGTCTAAACCAAAGCCATGAATTACTGAAATTTGCAGAAATAGTGCTGGGCTGCTTTTAAAGGCCACCTATGAAAGGTGCCTGGTTTGACTATGACCTTGAACACAGAAGGACTTGGGACTTTTACACATTCAGGCACACCTCTTTTGGGGACAACTGCTACTCCTGGATGTCGTGGACACTGGAGGTGAGGTGGGTAGCAGAGCAGGCTGGTATAGAGGACAAACTGCTCTCTCCTAAGTCTGAGCTAGGGACCTCTGGCAAGTGACAGCCAACACCCTCCATTACCCCTGGGTCTGAGCCTGCGGGTCCCACCGCAGCCACTAGGGGGCAGCTGTGAGCCAAGAAGAGAAAGCCCAGGAATGGGGACATCTGGCTGGAGGAGGGCCAGATGTCTCATCGATCCAGCCCCCACAGTCCTAGAAATGTCTGAAACCTCCTAGGACAGCCAGATCTTGATCTACCAATGCAGGATTCTGACCTCTCCGAAGACAGGCCAGCAGTGGGACTTCCCTAGTGCCTGGGCGCCCTTGCAGGACCTGGTCATCGAAACTAGGGAGTAGGGAGGCAGGGATGGGGCATATCCCAGGACCTTCCCCCTTTTGCATCTGGTCAGCCTGGAGGGTCAGCCTCCTGGTGCGGAGGAGGTGTGAACAAAGCAGGTGGGGTCTTTCTCTGAGTCTTCTGGTTTCTCGGCTCCCCACTCAGCAGACATGTGTGTCCACCCCCACCTGTCAGGGGAACCAGCCCTCCTTTCTCCCTCCAAACCCAGGCCCTGGGGAAGGAGCACGCTGGCTTTTCACGCAGCTCATGATGAAGGTGTTAAGGCCCAGGCCTCTTTCCCTCCTTGAGGAGAGTAAGGCTCAGGCCTCTGCTCCCCTTGGGATGGGGACTCAGGAGATTCAGGGTCCTGCTGGGGTGGGGGTGGGCATCTAGGTCTGGCCAAGTCTCCTTCACCTCGGGCCCAGGAAGTGGCTTTCCAGCTGGCTCAGAATTGGATCCGAACCAACTTTGAGGTCTACTCCCAAAAGTCAGCCATGTTTGAGAAGGTGAGCTGCTCCTGAGGCCAGAGCCTCCTGGGCTCTTCCCCATGGTGGGCTGGAGGGGTGGGAGGTGGGGGTGCAGGGATGAGTGCCAGACTTTGCCAAGCACAGGGACAGTGGTGACGCCCGGTGTCCATTCTTGGGCACTGCAGGGGGTCAGAGCAGCAGGCCAGAGCAGCCTCTCCCAAAGGGGCTCTCATCTCTTGCTCCCCTGGAGGGCTGAAGTAGGGAGCCTGGGGTAGTGCCCCCCCAACCCAGAGCCTGTGCTTTTGTTCCCAGTATGACATCAGCAACAGTGGGCAGCCAGGTGGAGGAGGGGAGTATGAAGTTCAGGTGAGTGGGCCCACACCCTACTGGGAACGACAAGGCTGTGTTGTCCCCACACCTGGCAATGACCTTCCCTGCCTGGGCCTGTGTTTCCTCCCATGGATGCGGGTCCACGGGAGGCTGACTGGAGCCCCTCGGCAGCCCTGGGGCTAGGCAGTTCTAGAGCCTCTGGGTGGAGATCTCATAGCCCCTGAAAGGCTGTGGGGCCTTCCCCAGAGATCTTGGCCCACTGGTCCTGTCTCTCTCCAGGAGGGCTTTGGCTGGACCAATGGAGTGGTCCTGATGCTCCTGGACCGCTATGGCGACCGGCTGACCTCGGGGGCCCAGACAGCTTTCCTGGAGCCCCACTGCCTCACAGCTGCCCTCCTACTCAGCCTCCTGCCACGGTGATGGGCCTCCCTGCCCTGTCTGCCTCATTAACCTTCTGTGTGAGTCCCTACCTTCTCTTGCTTCTTCATCCCCCAACCCCAGCCAGTCTTTGGAGTGGGGTCAGAGTAGGGACCTAGAAGTCATGGGTTGGGCCCTTGTGCCTCCTGGAACATCAATGAGGAGGAAATCCTGTTTTGTGGGGACACAATCCCATACCCCATGTGACCTGGTCTCCAGAAATGTACTCCAAATGGTTTATTATTCTGTTAAGATGCTTACAAATACTGAAAATCACCCCGTCCTGGTTTCCCAGCTACACTGGGCCCCCAGTGCTGTGAAGGAGTGCAGGGAGGTGAGATCAAACACTGCTCCCTGAGCTATCCTTTCAAAAAAGTCGAATGTATTAGTCTAGATCATTTTATGCCCCTGGGCACTTTTGAAAACAATATAGTAATACTGGCACTTACTTTGTGAGCTTTGTGTGCTCAGAGAGGAAGAGAGCCCTGTCAAGACCACTGTCATCCCGGGGTGAGAATATAAAATTTGACAGAATTGAAGGGACAGGAATTCTGTGTTAATAGTTGGAGGCTTCGGTGCCACTTTAATGGATAGAACATCTAGACAGAAGATCATAAAGGAAATAGAAGATAACACCATAAAACAATTAGACCTAATATATATAGAACTCCATACCCAACAACAGTAGAATATACATTCTTCAAGTGCACAGGGAACATTCACCAGGATAGACCTTATGTTAGGCCACAAAATAAGTCTCAGTAAATTTTAAAAGATTGAAATTATAGCCGGTATCTTCTCCAACCATAATAGAATGAAACTAGTAATAAGTAACAGAAGGAAAACTGGAAAATGTGGAAATTGACATTTAAACAACCAAAGAGTCAAAGAAGAAATCACAAAGAAGGGAAATTAGAAAATACTTACAGATTAATGAAAACAAGGAAACAACATAGCAAAATTTATAGGATGCAGCAAAGGCAGTTCTCAAAGGGAATTTTACAGGAGCAAGTGTCTATGTTACAAAAGATCTTAAATCAATAACTGATTTTATACTTTGAGGAATTAGAAGAAAGCAAGCAAACCCAGAACTAGAAGATTAAATAAAGATTGGAAATAATATAGAGGAGAGAAAATCAAGCCAGAAGTTTCTTTGAAAAAAAAATCAAGAAAATAGATCTTTATTTTTTAAATTTCTTTTTTTTAAATTTATTTAGTTATTTGAAAGCATAAGCAGATGGAGCAGCAGGCAGAGGGAGGGATAGAGGCAGACTCTACACTGAGCAGGGAGCCCAATGCAGGGCTCAATCCCAGGGCCCTGAGATCATGACCTGAGCTGAAGGCACCCAGGCACCCCAGGAAAATAGATCTTTAGCTATAGGGGGAAAAAAAATGACAAAAGCAAAAAGATACAAACAACTAAAATCAGAAATGAAAGTGGAGACACTACTATAGACCTTACAAAAATAGAGAAAACTGTGAACATTATATGCCAACAATTGGATAACCACCATGAAATGGACAAATTCTTAGAAACACACAAATTGCCCAAACTGATGCAAGAAGAAATAGAGAATCTCAACAGGTTTATAACAGGTAAAGAGATTATAGTAAAAAACCACCCAACAATGAAAACTCCATGATGGTTAATTTTATGCATCAGCTTGGCTAGGCCAAGCTACCCCAATATTCAGTCAAAAATTATTCTAGGGGCACCTGGGTGGCTCAGCCGTTAAGCATCTGCCGTTGGCTCAGGTCATGAGCCCAGGGTCCTGGGATCAAGCCCCACATTGGGCTCCCTATTTGACAGGAAGCCTGCTTCTCCCTCTCCCACCTCCCCACTTGTGTCCCTTCTCTTGCTGTCTCTCTCTCCGGCTCTCTCTCAAATAATCAAATCTTCAAAAAAATTATTCTAGATGTTTCTAGGAAGGTATTTTTAGATGAGATTAACCTTTAAATCAGGAGACTCTAGAGTAAATTAATCTTGTGAGCCTTAATAAAGAGAGCCAATTAACTTACAAGAAAATGAGCTTATTTGGAAATAGCAGAGGAATTGCCGTTCAGGGCATGCAAACCATAGGCAAGTCCAGACAACAAAGGAGGAGGAGTGTTCTTTTATAGAAGAAAGAAGGAACTTGAGAGGGGCAGTTTGGAATGAGACTCCATTCCAAATAGAGCAAGAATTCATGGTTGTAGGGACTTTCCATTGGCTGAGCTGTGATGGTTCTCATTGGCTGAGTTGCTGGACAAAGAGAAAAACCTTTCCTCCTGCTGGGATGTGGAAACTTAGCTTTGAAGAGTGGCATCTCTGTGAGCATGCCCCCTTCAGGACTTCCCAGCTGTATTTTGAAATGAGATTTTCCTCTATTCATTTCATACCCTCCATACTATCTATAAGTGGTCTTCGTCTGATCAGTTGAAGGCCTTAATAGAAAAACACTGACCTCCCCAGAAGACGAGGGGATTCTGCCCAACAGACTGCCTTTAGACTTCTCTGGGTCTCTGGCTTGCAGATTATGGACTTCCGAGCCTCCACAATCATGCAAGCAAAAATTTAAAGATAAACCAAATCCAACAGTGTAACAAAAGGATTATACACCATGTAAGTGAGATTTATCCTAAGAATGCAAGGATGGTTCAGCTTAAGAAAATCAATACAATGCACTGCATTAATAAAACAAAGGAAAAAAACCCTGCATGATTATTGATGTAGAAAAGATATTTGACTAAACCCAGCACCCTTCTATGATAAAAAAGCATTATAAAAACTAGGAATTAAAGAAGTTTTTCAGGGGCGCCTGGGTGGCTCAGTGGGTTAAGGCCTCTGCCTTCAGCTCAGGTCACAGTCCCAGGGTCCTGGGATCAAGCCCCGCATGGGGCTCTCGCTCAGTGGGGAGCCTGCTTCTCCCTCTCTCTCTGCCTGCCTCTCTGCCTACTTGTGATCTCTGTCAAATAAATAAAATCTTAAAGTTTTTCAGAGCAATTTAAGGAATTGATGAAAAAACTTACATGTAGTATCACACTTGATGGTGAAAGACTGAAAGTTTTCTCCTTAAAATCAGGAATGAGACGAGGATGTCTACTTTCACCTCCACTCTTCCACACTGTACCAGAAGTTCTAGCCAAAGTAACAGGACAAGAAAAAGAAAAGGCATTCAAATTGGAAAGGAAGAATTCATCTATTCACAGATGACATGATTTTATACATAGAAAATTCCAAAAGATCCACAGCAAAGCTGCTGGGTCTGGTAAACAGGTTGAGCAAAGCTGCGGGCTGAAGATTAATGCTCAGAAATCAGTTGCACTTGTTGCACCTGCCGAGAACAATCTGAAAATGAAACTGAAGAAGCCGTCACATGAGCAGACATCTGAGAAATCAAATTCCTAGGAATAAACTTATCCAAGGAGATGAAAGACTTTTACCCTGAATGCTGCAAAAGTCACAGGAGGACACGATTGTAGGATCGCGCTTATGTGAAGTATCTAGACCAGGTGAATTTCTAGACACAGAGGAGTGGTTTCCAGGGGCCGTGGGGAGAGACGACTAAGGACTTCCTGCTTGATGTTATAGAATGTATCTTTGGAATGATAAAAGTTGTGATGGGGTGCCTGGGTGCTGCAGTTCGTTAAGCATCCGTCTGACTCTTGGTTTTGGCTCAGGTAGTGATCTTACTTAAGGTAATGAGATTACCTGCCCCTCATCAGGTTCTGTACCAGCAGAGCCTTCTTAGGATTCTTTCTGTCTTCTCACTCTGCCCCCGCACTTTTGTGCATGTGCTCTCTACTCCCCCACCCCATCCCTCTCTCCAAAATGAATCTTTTTTTAGAACATTTTTTTTATTTATTTGACAGAGATCACAAGTAGGCAGAGAGTCAGGCAGAGAGAGAGGGGGAAGCAGGCTCCCCGCTGAGCAGAGAGCCTGATGCAGGGCTCGATCCCAGGACCCTGGAATCATGACCTCAGCCAAAGGCAGAGGCTTTAACCCACTGAGCCATCCCGGTGCTCCTAAAATAAATAAATCTTTAAAAAAATTTTTTTGAAAATAGATAGTGGTGATAATTGGGAAATATTGTGAATATAATGTAAATTGAATTGGGTTCTTTAAAATGGCTGAAATGGCAGATTTTATGTGATCTCTATTTAACCACAAGAAAAATATTTTTATGGGGTGCCTGGGTAGCTCAGTTGTTATGTCCTGGGATCGAGCTCCATGTCAGGCTGCCTGCTCAGCAGAAAGCCTGTTTCTCCCTCTCTCACACCCTCTGGTTGTGTTCCTTGTCTTGCTGTGTCTCTGTCAAATAAGTAAAATCTTTAAAAAAGAAAAATATTTTTAAAAAGGAAGGAAGAATGCTCATGTATTAGAAGAACAAATATTGTTAAAATATTTGTCACCCAGAGCAATGTACACATTCAGTGCAATCCCTATCAAAATACCACCAACATTTTTCACAGAGCTGGAACAAATAATCCTAAAATTTACATTGAACCAGAAAAGACTCTGAATATCCAAGGGAGTGTTGAAAAAGAAAACCAAAGCTGGCAGCATCACAATTCCAAATTTCCAGCTGTATTACAAAGCTGTAATCATCAAGACAGTATGGTCCTGGCACAAAAATGGACACATAGATCAACGGAACAGAACAGAGAGCCCAGAAATGGACCCCCACCTCTATGGTCCGCTCATCTTTGACAAAGCAGGAAAGAATGTCCAATGGAAAAAAGTCTCTCCAACAAATGGTGTTGGGAAAATTGGACAGCCGTGTGCAGAAGAATGAAACTGGACCACTTACACAACACACACACAAATAAACTCAAAATGGATGAGCTGGGAATCTATCAAAATCCTAGAGGAGGGGCGCCTGTGTGGCTCAGTGGGTTAAGCCGCTGCCTTGGGCTTGGGTCATGATCTCAGGGTCCTGGGATCAAGTCCGGCGTCAGGCTCTCTGCTTGGTGGGGAGCCTGCTTCCTCCTCTCTCTCTGCCTGCCTCTCTGCCTACCTGTGATCTCTCTCTGTCAAATAAATAAATCTTTTAAAAAAATCCTAGAGGAGAACACAGGCAGCAACCTCTGTGACCTTGGCAGCAGCGACTTCTTGCTAGACACGTCTCCAAAGGCAAGGGAAACAAAAGCAAAAATGAAATATTGGGTCTTCATCAAGATAAAAAGCTTTTGTACAGCAAAGGAAACAGTCAACAAAACAGATTTTGTTTTGGAATGGGAAATGGGATGGGAAAAGGTATTTGCAAATGTCTTATCAGATAAAGGTCTAGTATCCAAGATCTATAAAGAGCTTATCAAACTCAAAATCCAAAAAACAAATAATCCAATCAAGAAATGGGCAGAGAACATGAACAGACAATTCTGCAAAGAAGACATCCAGATGGCCAACAGACAAATGAAAAAGTGCTCCACATCACTCAGCATTAGGGAAATACAAATCAAAACCACAGTGAGATACCACTCCCACCAGTCAGAATGGCTAAAATTAACCAGTCAGGAAACAACAGATGTTGGCAAGGATGCGGAGAAAGGGGAACCCTCCTACACTGTTGGTGGGAACACAAGCTGGTGCACCCACTCTGGAAAACAGCATGGAGATTCCTCAAAAAGTTGAAACTAGAGCTACCCTATGACCCAGCAATCACACTACTGGGTATTTACTGTAAAGATACAAATGTAGTGATCTGAAGGGGCACGTGCAACTGAATGTTTATAGCAGCAGTGTCCACAATAGCCAGACTGTGGAAAGAGCCCAGATGCCCATCAACAGATGAATGGATAAAGAAGATGTATGTGTGTGTATATACATGTGCACACATATGTGCACACAGGACATTAAATGGAATATTACTCAGCCATCAAAAATGAAATCTTCCCATTTGCAACAATGTAGATGGAACTAGAGGGTATTATGCTAAGCAAAATAAGTCAGTCGGAGAAAGAGAATTCTATGACTTCGTTCATATGTAGAATATAAGAAACAAAATGGGATCATAGGGGAAGAAAATGACAAAATAAGATGAAAATAGGCAATAAGAGATTCTTAACTCTAGCAAAAAAACAGTTGCTGGAGGGGAGTGGGGTGAGGGACGGAGTCACTGGGTGACGATGGGCATGCGGGGGGCACCCGCAACTGGTGACTCACCGAACTCTACCTCTGAAACTAAGAACACACTATGTGTCAAGTAATTGAATTTAGATTTTAAAAATACACCAACAAAGGAAGGAAGTGTGTAGCATCTGGAGGCAGGGGTGGCTGGCAGGAGCGGGGGAGACTAACAGGGCAGAGGTGACCTGCTGGGGACAGACAGGGCCATCTTGTCCTGTGGCAGACCCCGCAGGACAAGAGTCAGGACAACAAGCCTGAGTCCTAAAGGAAAGGTCCCACAGTCACTAATCTCCAGGGGTGGCCAGTGCACAGCACAACCTTTACTGTGCACGCTCCCCACCCCCATCCCCGTGTCATTTCAGGCCTGAGTCATCAGTCCCCGAGCATGCGGCCACACCTGGGCCAGAATCGTGAGCCATTCTGTCGCTTCCTGATGGCGCACGGGAGAAGAATGAGGCACAAACAAGTCAGCTGCAAGAGAAAGGGAGCAGGGGACAACAGTAGAGAAGACTGTGGCCCAGAACAACTCCTCTGTCCCGCTTTTATTAGATAGAAACAGTAACCAACAGAAGAGCCGAAGAAGGCCAAACGTTGGTCATATGCCTTGTAGATAGACAAGAAGGAAGGCAAAATACGTCTGGTCAAGCAGTATAAAGTTTATAGTTGAGCAATCACATTCAAAGGACTTACCTAATTAGCCACAGGCACTCTCGTGGCGGGGGGTGGGGGGTGGGGGGGTGGGGGGGTTGTAGATAATGGAAAAATGCAGCAGGCAGCATTCAGCCCTGAGCGGGCCGGGCCTTCCCAGCTGCTCGGCTTCAAGGCCATGTATCGGCCTCTCCCCCAGAGGCCTGTGGCCAGTATGTGTTTTTCTTGACGTGCTTGGTAACTAGTAAAATGTCCCATGGGTTATATATATTTTTTTCCCATAGGTTATATTTTAAGTAATACATTGTTCTGAGGGACAGTTACACCATTCTGTTTGAAATGTTAAAGGAAAAGGTAACACTCTGCAGTGGTGATCCTGGGGTCCTCTGGGTCATAGATGTGTGACCTAATTGTGTCCCTGACACTCCTGTGACCGCGGCCCCCACTACCACCCCACCACATCACTCTGAGGAAAGGGCCTGTGCTGGTGGCCCCTGTGGAGACTAAAAGAGGAGAACAAGGACAAGGTAGGGGGCAGGGGTTGGCCTCTGTGAGCTGAGCGCAGAAGCAGGGAGCTTCAGTGCACAGACCTGGCATCCAGCCCCTCGGGCCACCACACCCCACATGTGGACTTTGGCTGCCCCTGGTAAGTGGGTGAGTCGGGCTGCGCCTCAGCGCATAAGAGGTACCAGAGCTACTCCTGGGCCACGGCCACAGCCACCATGCAGAGGAGGACCCAGGAGCTGTGTCTGCTGCTTCTGTTGGGGCTGGGGTCCCAGGGCACCCTGCCCCCACCCTGTGACAGGTAGGAGTGGGGAAGGCGGCTGGGGCTGGGGCAGGAAGGCCAGGGTCTGGAGGTTGGGGTCAGATCTCAGGTGCTGGGGTGTCATCCCTGGGGAGGGAAGTGGAGGGAAGAAATTAGCTTTTGGGGTGGGGGGGGCGGGCAGGCTCTGTGCCAGACACCGCCGGACCTCCAGTGCTGGAAAAGGTGGGGGCTGCCTGCTGAGCAGGCGCTGGCTGCCCAGCGTCCTCCCTCCCTCCACCCCTGGCTCCAGCCTCCTCCTCAGACTGTGCAGGGCTTTCCTCAGGCAGTTCTGGGAAACTTTCTGCCAGTTCTCCGGTTTTCCAGTTTCCCCAGCCAGGAGGTGAGAAGCAGTGTCAGGGCCCAAAAGCCTTCCTTAGTTTAACCTCTGACCTCGGTGACCAAGAGCCAAGTCAGACCTCTTTCCAGAGCCATCGTTCCCATCCCCAAATAAGACAGATGAGTGAGCCTGTCCTGCTTCCCAGGCTCACAGGACGTCATCCATTTCTCATCTAAATGGGTTTCTACAGCGCTCGCTGTGTCTCTTGGCCTGCAGCAACAAACAAGAGAAACAAGGTCCCTGTCTTTGGGGACCTTATGTGATTAGCAAGGACAGTACTGACGGAAGCACAGCCAGAAGTCAGAAGCAGTGGGGGAGCCGCTCGGGGTGAGCAGAGGGGGTGTCCGAGGGGATGGAGAGGGACGTTGTCTGAGGAGAAGATGTTTGAGCAGAACTGTGGAAGGAACCATCATCTCTGTGTGGATCTGGAAGACTATCCAGCAAGGAGTCAGGGAAATGGCCGTGCAAAGGTTCTGAGGTCATGATTCAAGGAAGAAGGCCTCTGGCTGGGACAGAGGTGGAAACAGGCCACGGGAGAGAGGAGGCAGGGCTCGGGTGCCAGTGGTAGGACCAGACAGGTAACAAGTCGTTCAGGATGGGGTATATTTTGCAAAGGGAGCTGATAGGATTCGCTGATGAAGGAGTATAAAGGGAAAGGGATTACTCGGGATGATTCATAGATTTTTTAAAAATATTTTATTTATTTATTTGACAGAGTGAGCTCACAAGTAGGCAGAGAGGCAGGCAGAGAGAGAGGAAGGGAAGCAGGCTCCCTGGTGAGCAGAGAGCCTGATGCGGGACTCGATCCCAGAACCCTGAGATCATGACCCGAACCGAAGGTAGCGGCTTAACCCACTGAGCCACCCAGGTGCCCTGATTCATAGATTTTGTTCTGAGAAATTATAATAAGGATTTCAGAGAGGCTGTGTGATCAAGAGTTTTGTTAAGCATGAGGTCAGTTGCCGGCAGTAAGGAAAGGCTGCTGTGTCAGGGGTAAGACCACCTGCGGGGCTGGTGATTTGCTACTCACCAAATAGTTATTCCAGTGAAGGGTTACAGATTAAAATCAAGAAAGGTAGAATGCACATAGGGCAGAGTCCAAGACAGAAGAAACAAAAACTCCAGCGGTCCTCTTCCAGTGGATTTGTATGAATAGCACCTAACTTTCCCAGCAACCCATGTGACATCATGCACAAGGGGTCACCCGGGCCTCACGTTCAGGTTTGTCACCTGGGGCCTGTGACTGGGGCAGGGAGTATCTGTGCGTCCGATCTTACTAAGTCTCCAGGTTTCTAAGTCTGAGTGATACTGGGTGGCCCTCGGTCCTTCTGTGAGTCGGCGCATTACTGAACCTGACGGTTTTGGGGGAAACTCCCAGTCTGTAGCCAGTTGGCCAAAGGTGGGTGTAGCTTGGGGCCCCCCAAACCGGCCCCTGCTAGCTAGACCGAGGGCCATCTTGCGGGGGACTGGGCTGTGGCCTGAGCTCATCGGTTAGTACCAAGTTTGGATTGTAGTACTGCGGCGGATGTCAGAAAATGTGTGATTTGCTGGGAGGACCTTGCCTGGTTGGGACATGTGGCTCGGGGAAAGCGAGATGGAAGGAGGGGATGAGCACCCTTTGGTGCCTGCTTGGCTGAAGGGTCACCCATGTTTTGGAGTGGCAGCTGTGTTGTGGTCGGTTCCTGGAGGTGAAAGTTATCGATGGAATTTGGAGATGATGGGTCCATCTCCCAGAGTGTTGGCTCCCTGGATGCCTAAGAAAATGCAGAATAATAAGAAAAAAATCTAAAAATGCAACCCCTGGGTTATTATTATCCTATAATAGCAAACATGGAAATGAGAGATGGGCCATGCCTACGTTTTAGCCAGTCCAAACTTCAGCGTCTCTTCTCGGGGCCCCTGCCTAAGGAACCCATTTCTAGCTGGCCTGAGGTATGTCCATTAACCTTAGAGCCATTTCCAAAAGAAAAAAAAAAATTATTCTAAAACAACAAATAATGAAGCAGACTAGACCAATTTCCAAGAGAATAGGATAGGCGGAGGGAGCCAATGGACTCATCCCAGCAGGGTAGAATCTTTAAACAGTTATTGAGAAATAGGGTCAAAATGTGTGAATGCAGCACTTCTTAGAAATTGAATGGACCACTGGGAGCTCCTGTAGGCCCCCCCCAAATGCAAGGGACCCAAATCTGTTTTATTCACCCTACTTTGGAGGAATTAGGGAAAAACTTTGCAAGGCAAAAATGGTAATGAGAAACCTGACCTCCCACGACTTGAGGCAAAGGTCCCACAATTTAATCAAGATAAAGATTGGCAGGGCACGGGCGCCTGGGTGGCTCAGTGGGTTAAGCCGCTGCCTTCGGCTCAGGTCATGATCTCAGGGTCCTGGGATCGAGTCCCACATCGGGCTCTCTGCTCAGCAGGGAGCCTGCTTTCCCCTCTCTCTCTCTGCCTGCCTCTCTGCCTACTTGTAATCTCTCTCTGCCAAATAAATAAATAAAATCTTTAAAAAAAAAAAAAAGATTGATAGGGCTCCTGGGTGTCTCAGTAGGTTAAAGCCTCTGCCTTCGGCTCAGGTCATAATCCCAGGGTCCTGGGGTCGAGTCCCGCATCGGGCTCTCTGCTCAGCGAGGAGCCTGCTTCCTCCTCTCTCTCTGCCTATCTCTCTGCCTGCTTGTGATCTCCATCTGTCAAATAAATAAATAAAATCTTAAAAAAAAAAAAGGGATTGGTGAAAAGCTTAGAGTCCCTTATCTCCGTCCCTGCCAGGGGCTCAAAACATTATGCATATGAGTGGCAAAATGGTCAGAGGATGGAGAAGATTCTTAACTCTGTGCTGTGGGGTCCCGTGCACCGTGGTAGCAGATGTGTGGTTAAAGCCCTGAAACGGGCAACGGTTGGATTGGGAAGACAGAGAGTGCAAGAGCTGGTGGGTTTTAGGTGCATGTTTGGATGGAGATTGGAATATTTAGACAGACTTGATATCAAGGGGTTTCTCCTTCTCCTGAATATCTCTCAGATGTGGCTGTCATATCTGGCCAGGGAACACTTACCCTTCCTAGTGTTGTAAAACCCAAACCTGTCTGCAAAGCCATGGTTAGGAACACCAGGGTCAAAGGAGCTGAGATGAAAGCTGCTTTGGTGTTTGAACACTTTTCTTGTGAAGTGATTGCTTTTACTTTGCCTGAGTGTGTTACGGGGTAGACGTTGTATCCAAGCGAGGAGTGTTTCCAGTGTCTAGTGATATACCTCAAAAGGCCTGTGAATTTGCCCATCATACCCTCGCTTCTTGTATTAATTGGACTTTCCAAATGGGCACCAGTAAAATTGCTTGAGGTCACACAGATCACACCCTTCCGTGGAGCGTAGAGGGTGGCTTACAGCAGAAGCCTCGGGGCCCCTCCCAGCACTCCTGCCAGACTTTGGACTAGAAAAATGTCCATTTGAGAGGCAATTACTAGCTTGTTATCAGACATTGAGACTGCCCCTCTCTGAAGGACATAAAAATATCTCTTTTTTTTAAAGTTTTTATTGATTTATTGGCACGAGTCCCTGGGGTGGGAGGTGCATGGGGAAAAGGAGAAGCAGGCTCCGTGCTGAGCAGGGAGTCGGACTCGGGGCTCAGTCCCAGGACCCTGAGATCAGGACCAGAGCCAAAGTCACAGGCTTAACCAACTGAGCTACCCAGGTGCCCCAAGACCTAAGATAATCTTAAAACTCGAAGCACCCATAGTATCTTGGGTGATGTTGGAGAAATGAGCTAAGAGGGAGGGCAGGGCCCAGAAGAGTTCCGTAATGCAATGGAAAGGGTTTATCCAGTAGCATGTTGCTGGGAGAATGTAGAGTTAATTCCATGACCTGGATGTGAGAGCAGGAGACTCTGTTCCCTAGAAAAGGTGCTTGGTTCATGGATGGCCGTTCCAAGGTGAACAGATAGCACTGGAGGGCTGCCTCTATGGCCGGGAGTGAGAATATCAGGGCGCCTGGGGTGGCTCAGTCAGTTAAGCATCCGACTCTTGATTTCAGCCCAGGTCATGATCTCAGGGTTGTGGGATGGAGCTCACGTCAGACTGAGCATGGAGTCTGCTGGTTCCTCTGTTCCTCCCTCTATTCCTCCCCCTGCTCATGCTCTCTCGCTCTCCCACTCTCTCTCTCCAATAAATAAATAAAATCTAAAAAACCAAAAAACAAATCAGCTCAGTGGGCTGAACTGCATAGTATTTGCCACTGTGCTTGGGTTTAATCTACTCTTAGTGGCCACCATCCTGGCCATACCGTCAGGCAGAAGGGCGATGGGAAAGTGGTTTATAGAAACATCGCCCATGTGTGGTACAGTCCTGTGGAAGTCACTGGGAATCTGAGAAGTTCATTAAAGGAGAAGACTTTTTCATTTTTTGTTTGTTTTTAAAGATTTTATTTATTTATTTGACAGGGAGAGAGAGCACAAGTAGAGCGGCAGGTAAAGGGAGAAGCAGGCTCTCCACTGAGCAGGGAGCCCAATGCAGGGCTTGATCCCAGGACCCTGGGATCATGACCCAAGCCGAAGGCAGCTCCCAACTGAGCCATGCAGGCACCCCAGGTAGAATACGTTTGATACCCATCAGAGGAACCCCTGTCCTTGATCGAAAAGTGATTAGAGCCAGCAAGTGGGTATCCCAATGTGTTCATGTGAGGTGGCCACGTGGGGTCATGAACCGATGGGATGTTGGGAGGTCACAGGCATGCAGAGGTGGGCCAGATCTAGATGCACCAGCTGAGGCACAAAATGCCAGTAAGAGCTGTTGTGTCAACAAAAGAGATGGGCTATAGGGCAGGTTCCCTGGGGGAGAGGACACGCGTGGAGTTGGCCGGTGAGACCCCGGCGGGAGCAAGTAGCCTGACCTCGGTGTCACCATGAATGCTCAGTATACTGTCAGAGGACCAGACCAGGAGATGTTGCACCTGTCTGGACCCCTGGGCTGTATCTTGTCACACCAGGGAGCA
Source organism: Neogale vison (assembly GCF_020171115.1). Taxonomy (NCBI): domain Eukaryota; kingdom Metazoa; phylum Chordata; class Mammalia; order Carnivora; family Mustelidae; genus Neogale; species Neogale vison. Next base: position 108,510,779 of record NC_058097.1, on the reverse strand, counting down.
CACGCCCCGTCCAAGGCGTGGTTCCATAGGGAGCTAGAACTGGACCTTAACAACAGTGGCTGCCTGAAAGGGCAGATGCGAACGTGAAGGGCCGGCTGACCCAGCTTCCCAAGTGTGTTCTCACACTCAGGTGTGAAGGGCTCCGGGCATACATGGCTCTGCCTCTACGGGGGCGGGGCGATCGAGGCAGGGGGTGGGGGTGGAGGGGAGGCTGCTCTTCCCACGTGGGAGGAAGATGTCGGTAGAACGCACTGTTTTCTTTCTCCCCCACATTGCTTCAGCCTTCTTTTCTCTACCTGATGCAGAGATGTGGGCCCGAGGCAGCAGCCACACGTGGCAGAAGCAGGGATGGTTCCTAGGTAAGAAAGCGGAGCTCTACCCTTAAACTGCTAGGTCTAAAGCCCTAGGGGCCTGATGCGGCGCATTGTGCCCTCGCCCCATCTGGCCAGATGCAGGGGGTCCCTGAAAAGGGCTGTATTCAGGTCTCCGGCAGGCCCAGGGGTAGGATGGCCCGCTCGAAGTGAACCCACGTGGCCCCAGTCCCCGTGAGCGGGAGGGGACCGCAGGGAGGCACTCGCTAGACTAGCATCACTGCTGCAGTCCGGCCCAAGCTGGAACAGCGCGGATATAGATGGGGAGAAGGAGAAACAGCAGCTGAAGGTAAAGAACTGAACGCACGGCTGACGGTCATGTGGCGCTCTGAAGGAGGCCCAGAGCTGGAAGGGAGGCCGCCTCTCCGTTTCGCCTACCCTAAGGGGAATGTATGTGCTGCCGAGACCTCTCTGGCTCTGGACCCTGACAAGGGCAGATGGAAGCCGGCAAGCCTGAGTGGCCTCGTCCGGAGAGGTTCTGGCCAGATGAGGCTGGACTAGACTAATCGGGACTGTGTGAGACTCTAGTAATTCTGACTCTCCTGTTCCAGCTTATGTCTGCCGTAGTGTGAGATGGGGATACACCGCATTGTCGGTTACAGAATGATTTTTTAAAAGATTTTATTTATCTGTCAGAGCGCGCACGCACAAAAGGGGGGGCAGCGGCAGCCAGAGGGAGAAACGGGCTCCCCGCTGAGCAAGGAGTCCATGCAGGACTCGATCCCAGGACCCGGACGTCATGACCCGAGTCAAAACCAAGAGTCAGACACTCAACAGACTGAGCCACCGAGGTGCCCCCCATTTGTGTCTCACTGAGAGGCTTACAGAGCTGCCTAGCACAGAAGTTAGCTAAACCCAGCCCTTCCTCGGGCCAGTCATTTCCCGTTGGTCTGACATTCTGAGGAGGCTTTTGCTCTGTCTCTGAACCTATACAGGCATCAGTTTCCGTTCACCACATGCCTTCTTTACACAGACTGGTGGAATCATACCCGTAATAGCAGTGTTAGACCTTATCCCGGTGCGGTCATAGTGCAGTGGGGTCCATTACAGAATGGACTGGAAGAGTTCCAGAGCTTCCTCTGCGCCTTCTTTGGGGACTCGGTCTTTGCCCTTAGACCAAATATTGTTACAGACGGGCATTGTTACAGGTGGCTATGACTTTATTACTTATTACAACCACCTCCTCCCTAGCGGAGGACACGGTGGTCTTCAGAATAGTTCCGGTGCCTGCCAATTGTACAACAGGGCATATCTTCTGATCCGTTCCCGGAGCAGTCGTAGCGCATCAGGCTCAAGTACGCGTGTCCACAGAACTCGGTGGGCCGGTCTAGAAAGAAGATTCCCACAGCCTTGGCTCTTGAGCCTCAGTCACTAGTATGGAAGGCCATACTAGCGATTGTGGCTACTTCGGCTTCAGTCCGTATTAGAACAGTCAGGAGGCTCTGTTGGCTGATGGTGCAGGCCCCTCCCAGTGCTGGACCCCGGCATTGCTCAGCCTTACCTGTTGCCTTGGTCTGACCCATTTCACTAAAGCCCCCTCATCCATCCAGCCTGACTCCCAGCCTTTGCCTATTCTTGGAAGAAAACTCCTTCTAGTCTGCTGATTCTAGCTAGTGTTGTTTTTTTTTTTTTCTCTGAATGCCTCTCCTCATTAAAATCAAATTCAGTTTGTTCCACAATGGGGGACCCATCTCCCGCAAAGCGCCCCCCCCTTTGTTTGAGGGAGAATGCGAGCACATGGGAGAGAGGTAGAGGCAGAGGGAGAGAGACTTTTAAGCAGGCTCCATGCTCAGTGTTGAGCCCAACACAGGGCTCAATCCCACGACCCTGAGATCGTGACTTGAGCTGAAACCGAGTCGGATGCTTACCTGCATGTGCCACCCCGCAGCCCTTGTGTGGCTCATGGTCCAGTGCTGTTTAATCTACCATGTATGTTGTTGCCATTAGGTACTAAAAGCCCGAGTGCCTCTGGGAGACAGGTTTGGTGTCCAGAAATGGCAGGTGCCCCCTCCTAGGCTGAGATAAGTGGTAGTCACGCCTGGACCCCGTTTGCTGTGAGGACGCCGTGAGGCCTCCCACGGCCTTCCTCATGTTATGGTGGGGTTACGCCCCACGGGGATCTGGACGGACTGTATGATGCCTACTGCTTTCATCCCACGAGAACCCCATTGCTTCTGTGCTGTGGACTAGCCTTCTGTTCTCAGCACCGCACATGCTGCGTGTTCTGTCCACTAACATTGGGAGATGTTGTTTTTAAACCAGGCTCCACATCCCCAGCGTGGAGCCCAACTTGGGGCTTGAACTCATGACCCTGAGATCAAGACCTGAGCTGAGATCAAGAGTGAGACGCTTGGGGTGCCTGGGTAGCTCGGTCAGGCGGTCATGACATGGAGCCCCGCCTCAGGCTCCGCACTCAGCATGGAGTCTGCTTGAGATTCTCTCTCTCTCCCTCTGCCCCCCCTCCCTGTACTTGCACTCATGCTCTTTCTCCCCCCAAAAAAAATGTCGGGTGCTCACCTGGCCGAGCCCTCCAGGCATCCCAAAATCAGGGCCTTTCTAAGTATTTTATTTTCAAGATTTATAGTTCCAGGGCAATGAATCTACCAAGAGTTGTAGACCACCCAGTCCAAAGACCCAGTGGGGAGTAGTTCTGGGAAATTCCTTCCCAAATGACATCTAAAAACTGGAAGTCGAAAGACACCGGCCCATCACTAGGGTTGGCTGCAGGCATCAGCCGGTAGCCCGGCTCAGCGTCCTGTCCCGAGACCACAGCATCTCCCAGAGCCGCTCCAGCTCTGTCTGCAGCTTCCACTCAGCGCTGGCAGGTTCCAGAGGCAGGCTGGGCGCGGCAGGCGCAGGGCCCCACCGTTTCAGGCAACCCGTACCACTGGGCCGAGGACGGCGGTAACCTCTCGCTCTGTCCGGGCGCGCATGGTGCGCCAGATCTCCCATTTTCCTTAAATACTCTCCTGTTCCTCTCTCTGCCCTCAGCTGCCGTTTCTGTCTCCATGTGGCACTGCTCTTCCCTCCCCACCCCCGCCGTGGGAGGGACGTCAGGTTCGGGCGCTGTTACCGTCCGGGTCGCCGCCAGCATGTCCAGTTCTGCGAGGGCCGTAGAGGATCGGGTTGCTCGGCCCGGAATGGGGGGGATATTCCTGCCACTGGGCAGCGTAGCCGCACTTACTGGGAGCCCCCACTTAGCCACGTGGGCCGTGGGCACACCCTGCCCCATCATGCCCTTGGGGACTGTGGCATCAGGATTGGAAAAGAGAGCTATAGTCTCTCACTAAAGGAGTACTCATGCTTCTGACTCCACAGCGGCAGGTCCGGTCCTAGTAGGACGATGTGGGAAAAAACTGTGTTGTCCTGCTCTCAGCCTCTCCTCATGTCCCCCAGAGAAGCAGATGAATCTAGCCAGCAGGGACCCTCTTCTTTATATATAAATACCCACCTTTTATGGAGTGTGTGCACACACTTGTGACGCGGTGTAAGCACGCCCCTCATGCTTTTCTCTCTGCCCGTTTCACACCACAGATGTGTCAGGTGCTTGTTGCGGGTCTGTATCGAGCCAGCGCTCAGAGGGTGACACAGAGGACGTTGTGTCCATTTGACACGTCTCTTGGCCCATTGTGGGAACCACGGGCTGACCCAGTTGGCACAGTGTCTTCTGTTCCAATATAGTATTTTAAGCATATTCGTCTACAGTCAGGAATGCAAAGCTGCCTTATGGACCCCTTGAGTTTCTGGAGTGACTTCCTGAGGTTCATGCCCCATGCAAGCACCCCCTTTCCTAGTCCAGATTTTCCCTGCCCCTGAGTCCATAAACACCCCAACTTGGGCACCTGAGTGTCTCAGTCAGTTAAGTGTCCGACTCTTGATTTCAGCTCTGGTCATGATCTCAGGGTCGTGAGTTCAAGCCCCACGTTGAGCTCTGTGCTGGGCACGGAGCCTACTTAAAACCAGTGTGGGAGCTTCTCACATTCAGTGTCCATCGCTGCAAGGGAAAGATCACGCAGTTTAGCCCACTGAGCTGGTCTTTTCTTCCATTGTTCAAAGATTCCCGTTGAGGTACAGTCTGTGTGCCTTGGCACTGCTGTTGTTGGCCAAGCAGCTCTGTCATTCGTGGAGAGCTGCCGCAGAGCTCTCTCGTGGCTCCTGGGGTGCTTCCCTCCGCCCTGTGGGAAGAGACCCCCTGCCCGTGTGGTCCCTGTGTAGCTGTTCCCGGGTAAACCCTTTCTGTGTATGAAGGAACTCTTTGGGGGCACCGCCTTCTTCATCAGGGACGGCACCCAGGACCCGGTAGGGACTCTGGTTGCAGGAATATTTGCTGTGCTCCAGGCACAGAGGTGGTTCCTATAAACACCCAGTAGCAAGCTAGTCACTGCCTCCTGAATGATGTGCATCATGCGCGGCGCGGCATCCGTGGATTTCCCACCGGAGGTCTCAGCAGCTGCCACTGGGTATAACCTACAGGCTTTTACCTTAAGCCCTAGGGTCAGTTTCCCCCAGGGCCGCTGTGCAGAGTCGGTCCCACCCCTTCTGGCGTGTCTCTGATTCAAGTGGTCCTTTCCTTTTGTTCACTGGGTGTCCACTGTGCCAAATTACCAACCAGGGTGGCCTTGGGCCCTTGCTTAGGTCGTCTACTGCAGAGGGCCCTCCTCATTCTCTCAGCGGGGTGTGTCCCCACCCCCCACCCCGCCACGCATGGGTGCGCACACATTCCCTGGACACACTCACATGTAGCCCCAGGCCAGGGAATGTGCCCAGACTCGAGCCTTTCTTCCCCCCTAATGGTGGTGACCTGACCTGCCCGCCTCCCAACACTGTCCACAGCCAGATTTACTGCCATGGGGAGCTCTTGCACCAAGTGCAGATGGCCAGACTCTACCGGGATGACAAGCAGTTTGTGGACATGCCACTGTCCTCAGCTCCAGGTAAGGCACCGGGGGACCCCACCCCCTGAAGCTTTTGCACCAAAGATGACAGAGAGTAAGACAAGGCAGAGAAGAGCTTCTATCAGGGCGAGGCTCCTCGAGTCCACCTGACCCCTCCTTGCCGGTGGACCCCAGACCAGGTTCTGCAGGACTTCCGGGAACTGGCGGCCGCCCATGAGCACCGCATTCCCCCACAGCAGCTGCAGGCATTCATCCAAGAGCACTTCCAGGCCGTGGGGCAGGAGCTGCTGTCCTGGACTCCCGAGGACTGGAAGGACAGGTACTACCTGGACGGGAAACAGGAGGCGGCCTTCGGGCAGGCCTGCCTCCCTGAACCCCATGGGGTCCGTGTTCTTCCAGCCCCCGGTTGCTGCAGAAGATCTCGGACCCCAAGCTGAGAGCCTGGGCAGGGCAGCTCCACCAGCTCTGGAAGAAACTGGGAAAGAAGGTATCCATGTCCCGGATCTCAGGCACGGGGATAGAGCTGGGAGAAGGGGAGACGAGCTTGGGGCCCCCATTGCCCTTAGATCACAGACTGGGATATATTTCCTGAGAAGACAGACCCCCACCCACTGGGTCCGTGAATGCAGCTCTCTAGAAAGAATTTCTGGAGGGAGAGAAGGGAACATCTACTTCCACCTTCTTACCTCCCCCTTGAAGCCCTCACTATCCTACCCACCCCACCACCCCACCCCTCGCCCCCCTGCCACCCCAACTGCTGCTGATGCAAAACTAACCTCACCTGCCACCTCCAGGCCACCCACATAGGCTCTCTCTTCCCAGAGTTAGGTCAGGATTCTGCTCAGGAACAGTTGCCACTGCTGCTTGTGGGCTGTGGTCAGTACAATCTGTTAGACACTTTCTCTCCTTTGAGGCTCAGAGAGGGCAGTGCTTTGCTCAAGGCTGCACAGCACCTGTCCTCCCAGAGGATGGGAGCCCTGGGCCTCTGGGGCTGGCGTGGCAACTGGGGATGGGGGAAGGGGAGTGGAGGAAACAATCTCCCTACCTGGTCCTAATACTGGCCGCTGCTTGCTGAGCCCCTGCCTAGGCCAGGCTGAGTTAGCACAGACTCCAGAGGCCGGCATGTGGGGGCCAAGCAGACCTGGCTCCCAGCGGCTCTGGCCTTGACCAAGGCCACACGGCTGACCAGCAGCAGAGCCCGAACTCATGCACCTGCTGCCAGGGCATCCACACCGAGGGGCCTGTGGGCTCCCTGTGCCCTCTCTCTCGACTACAGGTAAAGCCAGAGGTCCTCAGCCACCCGGAGCGGTTCTCTCTCATCTACTCGGCCCACCCCTTCATCGTGCCTGGTGGACGCTTCGTCGAATTCTACTACTGGTGAGCGGCCAGGGCTACAGGGCAGGAGTCGGGGAGCCCGGGGCCTGCGGGCTGTCCTGAGCCGAGGGGGCCACTCTGACTGGCCCAGTGTGCAGGGCGGGAGAGGGGGGTGGTGTTGGGGGGTTGGTGCTCAAGCTGTCCCTTTCCCCAGGGACTCCTACTGGGTGATGGAGGGGCTGCTCCTGTCTGAGATGCCCCAGACAGTGAAGGGCATGCTGCAGAACTTCCTGGACCTGGTGCGGCTGTAAGCGGGGCGGCCCCTCCAGGCTGAGGTGGGGAAGCATGGGCCTAGGGCTTGGCCACTGGGCAGATGCCCCTCGGCAGGTGTCCTTCTTGGCAGCTATGGACACGTCCCCAACGGGGCCCGCGTGTACTACCTGCAGCGGAGCCAGCCTCCCCTCCTGACTCTCATGATGGACCGCTACGTGACCCACACCAATGACACCGCCTTCCTCAGGTGGGTCCCCAGTCCCCCTGCTGCCCCACAGGCCCTCCTACCTGGGCCCTCCCGGGGCGGGACTGAGGGGTGTGCCTAGGCTGAGACGGTGCCTGGCTCCACCCCAGGGACAACATAGGGACCCTAGCCTTGGAACTGGACTTCTGGATGGAGAACAGGACCGTCTCTGTGAGCTCGGGGGGCCAGAGCTACGTCCTGAACCACTATGCTGTCCCTTACGGGGGCCCCAGGTAAGGAGCCACTGCCAGCCTCTCGGTCTCTAGCTCCTCACTCTGGTCTGAGGGCCATGACAGCCCCGCCGCTTAGATGCTGAGACTGAAAGCCCTGAGCAATCCAGGCCTCCCAAAGGGGAATCGAGGGGCAGCTGAAGCAGCATAGCTCAGCCTCCAGCTTGGCCTTGGAGCCTCCCGGTGCCAGGATGCCCACTTTCCTCTTCCAGGCCAGAGGCCTACAGCAAGGATTTTGAGCTGGCCGACACGTTGCCAGAAGGTAAGCCGCGACAAGCGCAGGAACCGGGGTGGGACAGGGAGTCTGGTGTTGGGTGTCAGGTCTTGGTCTCTCATTCCCTGCCGCATCGTCCTCGCAGAGGACCGGGTGGCTCTGTGGGCTGAGCTCAAGGCCGGGGCTGAGTCTGGCTGGGACTTCTCTTCACGGTGGCTCGTCGGAGGCCCAAACTCTGCATCGCTCAGCAGCATCCGGACCAGCAAATTCGTGCCTGTTGACCTCAATGCCTTCCTGTGCCAGGCAGAGGCACTGATGAGCAACTTCTACACCAGGCTGGGTGAGCAGCCCCGTGGGTGGGGGGGGGCCCCACCCAGCTGGGGTCCTACCTCAGCCTTGGCTGTGGAGCTGGAAGTAGGACCCTGACTGAAGGGCCTCCTGGCTGGCTCCGGACCTCCCCTCTAGGGCAAGAGTACATATGGGGCCCCTTCTCCACACCCCCTCCCTTTCTTACTGGGAGGGACTACGAGGGTCTGTGAGAGGACACCTGAGTCCACGCTTTCAAACTCCCCCCATTCTCTTTCCCCAAAAAACTGCCCTCAGACCTCGGAGCTAGGGAAATGCACATGGCCGGTGCCCTCCTAGGATGGACCCAGGAGCAGGCAGGTGTGGGTCTAGAAAGTCCTACAGGGCCATAGCTCAGGAACTCTTAGCTCCTAGAGGCCGGAAATGTGAGCTCCAGGTCTGCACGTCCCCTTGGTGTCAGGACTTCTAGCCCTCGGGGAGGACAAAAGGAGGAGGCCAAATTTGGCCTCTTTCTTGAAGGCATGGGACCCAAGGTCAGGGCCTCCCAGTAGCTCAGCCTAAAGAGAGTTTCACCCCAGGGAATGACATCCAAGCCACAAAGTACAGAAATCTGCAGCAACAGCGCTTGGCTGCCATGAGAGCCATCCTGTGGGATGAAGAGAAAGGGGCCTGGTTTGACTATGACCTTGAGAATAGAAAGAAGAACCTGGAGTTTTACCCAACCAACCTCACTCCTCTCTGGTCTGGCTGTTTCTCTGACCCGGATGCCGTGGACAAGGCTCTTAAGTATCTGGAGGTGAGGGGGCAGCAGGGCGGGCGGGTTACTGGGGGCAGCACCACCTGCTCTCTCCCTGCTTCTGTGCCAGAGACCCCTGGAAGTGGCCGCCAACCCCCTCCTCCACTCCCGAGTCTGAGCCTGCAGGTCCCGCTGAAGCCACCAGGGGGAAGCCCTGAGCAAGAAGAGAAAACGCAGAGAGGGGGACACCTGCCTTGAGGAGGGCCCAGCCTCTTGGCTCCTCATCGAGCCCCCACCCACAGTCCTGAAAATGTCTGAAACCTCCTAGGACAGCCAGATCTTGACCTACCAGTACGGGATCCCGACCTCTCTCCAGAAGACAGGCCAGCAGTGGGACTTCCCCAATGCCTGGGCACCCTTGCAGGACCTGGTCATCAGAGGTAGGGAGTAGGGAGGCAGGGATGGGGCGTATCCCAGGACCTTCCCCCCCTTGCATCTGGTCAGCCTGGAGGGTCAGCCTCCTGGTGCGGAGGAGGTGTGAACAAAGCAGGTGGGGTCTTTCTCTGGCTCTTCTGGTTTCTCGGCTCCCCACTCAGCAGACATGTGTGTCCACCCCCACCTGTCAGGGGAACCAGCCCTCCTTTCTCCCTCCAAACCCAGGCCCTGGGGAAGGAGCACGCTGGCTTTTCACGCAGCTCATGATGAAGGTGTTAAGGCCCAGGCCTCTTTCCCTCCTTGAGGAGAGTAAGGCTCAGGCCTCTGCTCCCCTTGGGATGGGGACTCAGGAGATTCAGGGTCCTGCTGGGGTGGGGGTGGGCATCTAGGTCTGGCCAAGTCTCCTTCACCTCGGGCCCAGGAAGTGGCTTTCCAGCTGGCTCAGAATTGGATCCGAACCAACTTTGAGGTCTACTCCCAAAAGTCAGCCATGTTTGAGAAGGTGAGCTGCTCCTGAGGCCAGAGCCTCCTGGGCTCTTCCCCATGGTGGGCTGGAGGGGTGGGAGGTGGGGGTGCAGGGATGAGTGCCAGACTTTGCCAAGCACAGGGACAGTGGTGACGCCCGGTGTCCATTCTTGGGCACTGCAGGGGGTCAGAGCAGCAGGCCAGAGCAGCCTCTCCCAAAGGGGCTCTCATCTCTTGCTCCCCTGGAGAGCTGAAGTAGGGAGCCTGGGGTAGTGCCCCCCAACCCAGAGCCTGTGCTTTTGTTTCCAGTATGACATCAGCAACGGTGGGCAGCCAGGTGGAGGAGGGGAGTATGAAGTTCAGGTGAGTGGGCCCACACCCTTCTGGGAACAAGGCTGTGTTGTCCCCACACCTGGCCATGACCTTCCCTGCCTGGGCCTGTGTTTCCTCCCATGGATGCGGGTCCACGGGAGGCTGACTGGAGCCCCTCGGCAGCCCTGGGGCTAGGCAGTTCTAGAGCCTCTGGGTGGAGATCTCATAGCCCCTGAAAGGCTGTGGGGCCTTCCCCAGAGATCTTGGCCCACTGGTCCTGTCTCTCTCCAGGAGGGCTTTGGCTGGACCAATGGAGTGGTCCTGATGCTCCTGGACCGCTATGGCGACCGGCTGACCTCAGGGGCCCAGACAGCTTTCCTGGAGCCCCACTGCCTTACAGCTGCCCTCCTACTCAGCCTCCTGCCCAGCCTCCTGCCACGGTGATGGGCCTCCCTGCCCCGTCTGCCTCATTAAACTTCTGTGTGAGTCCCTACCTTCTCTTGCTTCTTCATCCCCCACCCCCAGCCAGTCCTTGGAGTGGGGTCAGAGTAGGGACCTAGAAGTCATGGGTTGGGCCCTTGTGCCTCCTGGAACATCAATGAGGAGGAAATCCTGTTTTGTTGGGACATTTGGTCCTCCTCCCCTTGTATCCCAGCCCCATCCCCCACACAGCCTGGCTCCCAAAAACATAGTCCAAATGGTTTATTATTCTGTTGAGATGCTTACAAATACTGATCATCACCCAGCCCGGGGCCCAGCAGCCATGGCCCAGTGGTGGGCAGGGAGGTGGGCTTAGTGTTAAGGCGTGAAGGGCCGAGGCCAGATAGCTGTTGGCCTGGTCCTCTGCTCTCCATTTCTGTCACCCTTCCAAGGCTGAAGGGAGGGCAGCCAGACCGCAGGGTCCTCTCACTCTGCCGCCTCCTCTCTTGCTCAGGTTCCCCTTGGGGTTGTCTGAGCAGCCCTCCAGCCCTATTAGGAACTCAGCCTGTACAACCCATCTAGCCGCCTCTCCCATCTGCTTCCCTCCTCCTCCAGTCTCTGGATGTCCGAGCTTCGTCCCTTCTGGCTCTAAGCAAGGCACGAGTGGAAGGGAGAGGGCTGAACTGGGGGACCGGCAGGCTGCGCACCGGGGCCTGGAGCCACAGGCAGGGGACAGCTGGGGCGGGGGTTGGTCCCTCCCCCCGCCTCAGCATGAGATGCACAAGGTCCTGGGCTGGAGAGATGGCAGTACGTACCCTCAGATGGGCCCACGGTTGAAGCATGGGCAGAGCCACAGAGCCGGGGCCATGAGTGTGTATGTAACCATGGCGACGAAGCAGTCACTATGGAGATCAGGGTTTGGGGTCTGCAAAAAGGGGATGGGGTTGGGACCTCAAGGATGACACTTGAGGTCTCTGGCCCTTGAACAAAGTAATAACAAAAATGCAGGAGAGCAGGGTAGAGCGGGGTTTGAGAAGTACACCGCCTGAGCTGTTACCCCACTCCAGATGTGGCTGTCCTCAGCCCCCAAGGCCCCTGCAAAGGGCGGGGGGTCCGGAGGCAAGGAGGGATCTTTGGCAGATTCTGGTACCATAATTTGTCCTTTGCGAAAGAGAACTTAGGCTAGGGGAGCGCAGGTGCCAGGTCAGAGCTGGGCCTGCTCTGCCAGCTGCTCAGCCCTGGCAGCCCTGGGGCCGGACCATGAAGGGTTCTTGCCAGTTCTGAGTCCCCAGTAGCCTCCCCACTTATCTGCTGGCTGGTTCTTCAGGGGCCCTGAGCGCGGACATTCACAGGACCAGCTCTTTACAGAAAGGTACGAAGTCTTGTACAAGAGCCCTCCCAGGGCCTCTGGGAGCACTGCTGCGCAGCCTGGGGCCCAGAGTGCGACTCTGTTCCCCCCGGGGCAGTGCAGCAGGCCCATGCCCGGACTGGTAAGGTCAGTTCATGAACTGTGTGTAGCCCTCGGCTCCGGTGACGATGACATCCATCCAGATGCGCATGGCCTCCGCTGACGGCGCCACCATGTAGTACAGCCGGTCGTGGGTCTTCACACAGAAGGTGAGGGCCGGGTTGGGGCTCTGCCCAGGGAGAGAGGAAGGTTTAAGACAGGGCTCACCTCTGACCTTCCATCTGCCCTTTGCCCCCCACCCCCGGCTCCAGGATGCCCTGGAGCTCGAGACTGAGTCCCCATCAGTCAAGGGGGCCCCAGGCCGAAATGTTCCCTCCTCACATCCGGGCCATCCTTGGACCTGGGCAGGGCCATACCCTGCCCTGTAGGGGCCCTGTTTCTGGGCAGCCCCGGGCACAAAAGTGAGTAGCAACAGAATGGGACACAAAGGGCCCTGCTGGTGAGGACCAGAGCCTCCTCTCGGCGTCGGAGGGGCAGGTGGAGAGAGCTGTGAGTGGGATGCTGGGCCCAGGGCCCAGGACCCTGGACGAGTAGGGGTCAGAGCTGAGGCGGCACCAGAGGCTTGGGGGAGGCTGATCTGCATAACGGCAGAGGGCCCAGGCCTCAAATATGTGCCCTTTACTGATCCCCTCAGCCCTACCCCATCCCTTCCTCCCCTCCGAGCCATCCTTTGGCCTGCCCTCCTCCTCTCAGGAGGAGCCAGCAAGCCCCTTGGGCCCCCAGGGGCTCCCTGCAGCCCCTGCCACTCCTCCCTCGGGCCTGGGGGGAGGGGGCTGGAGGGAAGAGTGAAGGGTCAGGGACCAGTAAGGGACAGGAGGCATTAATGTGCAGTGTAGTTCTGGTTAGAGGTCGGGGGAGGGGTACCTCAGTCACCACAGTGAAGCTGAAAAACCTCTTCTGGGAAGGGGAGAGGGAGAGAGGGAAAGAGAGTTTACACAGAGATCAAGGAAGGGGTCCAGGACTCAAGAAGACGGGCTAGAGGTGGCTGTTCCCAGAAGCCCACGGGACACCCCCCACCCCGTCCCCCATGGTCCGCCCTCACCTTGGCTGCACTGCGCAGGTGGTCATAGTACACTTCCTCGATGGCCTGGAAGTAGATGACCCCCTTCAGCTTCGTCTCGTGCTTGTCTACAAAGAAAACAGGGCCGGGCTGAGGAGGCCTGTCATCCCTCAGGCGCGGCGCCCGCGCTGGAAACGGGCAGGTTCCCAGGACTCCAAAACGGAGCCCGGCGTGGAGCCCGAAGAGATGGTCGGCACCCAGCCTTGCTCGGAATTAGAGAACGCAAATTACAGCTGCACACCCATCAGAAGGGCAAAAATAGGTGGAAAAGCGACAGCACGCTTTGGGCAAGGCTGGAGAAACAGCGGGTCTGACCGACGACAGGCATGCACAGCGTCAGCCCGTCAGGAGGATGGGCCGGGTCTACCGGAATGAGGATAGTGTTTGCCCCCTGAGCCAACGATCCCACTTACAATTACCTCAACCAACAAACTTATGGGACTGTTCGCCACAGCCGTGTTCGCAGTTTGGAAACAAACCCAGGGTTCATCAAGTAGAGATTGGTTAATAAGTCAGAGTTTAGCACGTGATGGGATGCTAGACCTCTGTTAAATGATATAGAAATCTAGGGCGCTTGGGTGGCTCAGTGGGTTAAGCCTCTCCTCTGCCTTCGGCTCAGGTCATGATCTCAGGTCCTGGGATCAAGTCCTGCATCAGGCTCTCTGCTCAGCGGGGAGCCTGCTTCCCCCCCCCCCCCGTCTGCCTGCCTCTCTGCCTACTTGTGATCTTTCTCTGTGTGTCAAATAAACAAAATCTTAAAAAAAAAAAAAAAAAAAAAAAAAAACCAACAATATCTCCCAGGGGTGGATGAGGGGGAAAAAAGACACAGATTCAGAAACACACCTTTCAGATATATCAGATACCTTCCCTCTAGAAAGATCTGCTCTGTCCGCAGTAAAACAAGGAACGTATCAGATGCCACTTTTGTGTAAGGAAAGGAATAAAAGCTCTGCGTTTACATTCTAAAGAAGCTCCGAGGGCACAAGAGAGTAATAAAAGGGTGAGCTGTTGTGGAGCAGGGCACAATTCTCAACCTAAACCCTTTCATGTGCTTTGGTTTTTGAGCCTGTAAGAGCGCACTTACCTATTCAAGCCCAAGAGTAAAAACCAGAAAGAAGGATGTAGCATCTGGAAGGGGGGGGGGGCGTGGAGACCAGGAAGGAGCGGGGCCAACGGCAGAGGTGACCATGCCGTGGGAAGGGACTGTGCACTGCCACAGGGAAGCCCAGGGCCTGGGCCACCTCGTCTCATGGCAAACCCTGCTCTCACCATCACTAGGCTCAGACAACAGCTGACAGCCTGCCCCCTGCAGTGCACATTCACTGCGCCCCCCCACCTGTGTCGTTCCAGGCCTGAGTCCCCAAGCCAGGAGCTGGGGCCTCACCCTCTGCCCCTTCAACTCCCCTTCCCTGAAGACCAGGGGTGGGGAGCTTCCTCAAGCAATTCGAAACCTGCTCCCACTGGGACCCTGCTGCCATCTTGGCTTGGTAAAGGCTGTTCAAGGCCGCTGCCCACACCACCCCCTGGACCATCTCACCTCCTCCTCCTGCACCAAGTTCTCTCCTGCCGGGCGCAGCTTCTCCTCGGCCCTGCACTGGGGGCTCTGTGTACACTGGAATGGTCTCGGGCCCATTCCCTCGGCAAACTCCCTAAGTGGTCTTCCAGACCCGCTGCAAATGTGACCATAGCGGTGCCCATTCACGTGCTCTCGCGGCCCCACAGCACGGACGTTCCTCTACAGAACTTACCCTGCTGAGTCTCAGCCCTCCCCTACCCATCACAAATCTGCCTCCTCCAACAGCAACAACCATGTGCCTAGCACACACAGCAGGGGCTCAGTGCTGAATCCTAGTGTTGAGTCCTAGGCACTGGCACCACCAGAAATCAGAGATCCTTCTCTTAGGAATTCTAGTGGGGTGGAAAGCACATACGGACGGCCTTGTATTAGCTATGTGACCTTGAGCATGGCTAGGAACAGCAAGAATACACCTACCTGTCAGAGGCAGTCACAAACAGGAGGTGGCTGGTACAGCGTCAGGCACCTGCCGTAGCCTCTGATCACAGGTGAGGCAGAGCCTGCATGACGCAAGGGTTCTACAGAGCAGAGGGCAGGACCCCATTCCCGGTAAGGCAGGGCGAGGGAAGCCTCCACAGACGTTGTAGCTGATCTGGACCTCTTGGCAGAGACGGGTTCCACCAAGTCAGTGGGAGGAGGGACCGGGCCAGGGCGGGAAGAACCACAAGCTCAAGGCAGGAGCAGCCAAGTCACACTCAGGGCCCTGATGAGGCCCCAGGCCTGTCTCCATCAGACACTTCTGCTTAAGACAAGGACGCAGCCCCACCCCCACCCCCAGGCCTGGCCATCCCTCCAACAGCGGCTCCTTCCACCTCTTCCTTCATGGGAAGTCTCAGCTCTGCAGCCCCCGCTTCCTGACCACCCACCGCTCCTCATCTTGTGCAGTCTGGCTCCCACCCTGGACGCAGCTCCAGTCCCTGAATGGAGGGGCCTCTGGGTCCATGTTCTTGGCCTTTCTGCAGTGTCCCTCATCGCTGGGGACACTCCCTGCCTGCAAATGTCTGCTCCTTCGGCTGGCTTCCCTCCCCATTTCCACCCCTCATCAGGACGGAATCTTCCTTCATGTCAAAAACATTCAGGAAGGTCATGACTGCCCAGCACCAGCCCAGCACCTGGCCTGTGCCTTCCCACTTCCTGCCCGACCCCTTTGCCAGTCCCTCCTCCTCCCCCTTCCCCAGGGTACAGCCCTTTCCCTCTTCTCTACGCTCAAGTCCAACTGCCCCGGTTCAGTTTTAGCTCTGGCGCCTCAGCAGCTGTGAGACCTTGGGCAATTGACTTAACCTCTCTGAACCTATGTTCCGGATCTGTAAATGGGCGTAAAATAGTGCTTCCTGCACAAGACAATGATGAAAAGGCAATGAGACGATGCAGGCAGAGTGCTTACAGTTCACACAGCACTCAGCAGGTATGATCTGCTACAACTATTACTCCAGCACAGTCAACTTTAACCCTGACCTTTCTCCTAAACGGAGACGGCCCAGGGGCCCTTCAACTTCAATATGCCTAAAATGAAGCTCTCCCTCCACCCCCACAGTCTCCCTCTATTGCCCACAAAGTCCCTTCCCAGCGCAGGTGGAAACATGGGGACACACGTGCCTCTGGCCTCTCCTGTCTCCCACACCCAGGGCCCAGGCAATCAGGGAAGGCTTCCTAGAGAGGGTGGCACTTGGTCAGGGACCAGGTTAGACCAGAGGCAGGCACTCTGGGCCTGGGTGTCTCTGCCACCAGACACTTCAGCCCTCTCCTTCCAAACTCTGAACAGGATGGTTCTGCCCCGCTTTATGGCTGGGCAGAGCTGGGGGACTGATTGAGCAGCCCCGCTAGCGACCTGAGGACAGACCCCAGCCAGGGCATTTAATGCCCATGCAAGGCACAATTAAGCTTCTCTTTATCCTCTGCCACCGTGGCCAGCAACATTCCAAAAACGCACGCCATCGAACAAAGGGAACACTGACGCAGAGGGGAGCAGGGCCCCACCGGCCCACAAGGTACACGGACACATATTGGGCAGGAAAGGAAACTGGTTTTTGAGCCCCTGGGATGTGAGAACTGGTTGCCCCCACAGCGCAGCCTGGCCTCTCCGGGCCAGTGTGCCACACGGCGTCCTGCACTCAACATGGGAACCGTCCAGACGGGAACCCCAAGGACCAGCAGCGACGCTGGAGGCAGTGTGGAGGGAGCAGAGAGAGCAGGAAGCGCCAAGGAGCCTGTCCCCAGGGCTGTCCCGATCACTTCTGGCAATCAGCTGCTCAGCTGCTCATCAGAGTCTCTGAGGGAACGTGCCCAGGGCAGAATCCACAGGACTCCACACGCCCACAGAGTCTGCACGGCCCCTACAGCATGCCCATCCTGCCCGGCCTTCCCAGTCTGGCCACTACCTGCCTCCCTGACAGCAGCTCCAGGGACAGCCGCAGCCACCCGGCTCGTCACCAACGCCTCTGGCAGGGCCCAGAACTTACTCCGTGCTCGGTGATGTCGCCAAATACGTAAACGACCAAGACTGAAGGGGGACCAAGTGCAGCCCGTGCGCCGTCAGCAAGGGGAGGTCAGGCCCCGCTCAGATCCCCCAACCCCCCACTGGGAAGCCTGGTGAACACCAGCTGCCCTGGGGGCCAGCCCAAGGGTCCGGGCTCCGAGACGTCTGATGAAAACTCACCCACGTAATAGGAAAGGGTGCGCTTGAGCCGGTCGAAGACAAACCAGCGCTTCTTCCACGATTTAATCTTGCCGCCCATCTTGACCAAGTAGCCACGGCAGACCTGCCAAGGAGCAGGGGGGTGAGGAAGGACCCAGAGCGGAACCCCTGGACCCTCTCCTCCCGGAACGGCACCATAAAAGCCGTTGCCTGTGCCTGGATTCTGGGGGGCTGCGACCCCCACTGCTTCAGGCCAGCAAGCACACTCCGGGACGGAGGAACTGGGGCCACTATTCCAAGGGCCCAGGAGGCGCCCAGGCTACGGGGTTCCCTCCCCAGCACCCCGGGGCCCCACAGGCCACACACCTTGCTGCTGAGCACCACGTGCAGACAGGTGTCGACGCCGTGGCCCGAGGACTCGATGTGGGTCTTCAGGTCAAAGTCCTCCTTCCGGATCGGCAGGTAGCGGGTCAGGGGTCGTGCCTAGAAGCAGAGGACAGTGTCAGCAGTCTTCTCTCTTCCCCGTGTCATTGCCCTGTCCAGGTCCCTTGGCTTCAGTCCCAAACCCTCACTGCTGCCATCACGCCTCCCACCCCCCGGGCTACCTCTCCGGTTTCACAGTGTTTATGACAAAAGCAGAGACCTAGCAGGCCTGCATCGAGGCAGCCCCGGCCTGGGCAAACTACTAAGTGACTCCATGCCTCAGTTTCCCCACCTAGGAGGAAGACACAGCTGTCCCTGCCTTCTCCCTGCCCCTTGTCTCCCTCCTGGGCTGAGCAGAATAAAGCAAGAGGCCTGAGGTGGGCACGCTCTGGGAAAGAAAGCCCAACGAGCCATCTGGCCTCAGGCTTCTCATGGGACCTTGTTTGGATCACATGGCCTCTCTGGGCCTCCCTTTTCCTTAAAAGTAATACTAGGGCTTTGAACTAGATAATCATTAAGGTCTGTTCCATCTCAAAAATTCTGATACCAGGGGCGCCTGGGTGGCTCAGTGGGTTAAGCCTCTGCCTTCTTCGGCCCAGGTCATGATCTCAGGGTCCTGGGATTGAGCCCTGCATCAGGCTCTCTGCTCAGCAGGGAGCCTGCTTCCCCCTCTCTCTCTGCCTGCCTCTCTGCCTACTTGTGATCCCTCTCTCAAATAAATAAATAAAATAAAATAAAAAATTCTGATACCAGCTAGACCCCTCAGTCCACTGGAATTTTTTTCCTACTCTTCCTCTACATTAGAAAGGCCAGAAAAGGAAACACCATAAATTATTTAGAGAAAAAACAAAATGCACAGCTTCCAGGAGGTGCTCCCAAAGACAGGCTGGCTGCACCCACTCCCACAGCAGACACGGCTGTCCCTGGAGCAATGTCTAAGCCCCATGGCAGGGGGCGAGGGGAGACAGACATGAAGCGGCCACTGACTGAGGCCGGAAAGGTGAACCGGACGCCTGACAGAGATCCCAAGCATCGAGGGAGAACTGAAGAGTTTCTGATTATTTCATCTATTTTTTTTGAGAGAGAGAGAGGGAGTATGAGGGGGCAGCGGGAGAGCCCCAAGCCAGCTCCACACCCAGCATGGAGCCCGACGTGGGGCTCGATCTCATGACCCTGAGATCAAGACCTGAGCTGAAACTGAGAGTCAGATGCTTAACTGACGGAGCCACCCAGGCACCCCCCGGTTACTTCTTAATTCCCAAACCCAATCCAGGTGGCCTACCCCCTTAGAATTCATGTTGTTGCCTCACAGGACGTCAGGGAGCTGTGGTCACTGGTCACTGCTGGGAAAGATCCCACCGGACCCCCCACCCTGGAGCGGAGCTTGTAAGACCCAGCAGGAAGGACTAGCCTGTCTGAGTCCCACAGGCTCTCACAGTCGGGGGCCAGGATCTGAGACCAGAGACATCGCAGATCTCCCTACACAGCCTAACTTCTCCTTCCGCCTTCAACCGTTCTACTCAAACCTTCTGCGTAAAGAAAAAGCTCAGGGGTTCCCGTCCCAGAACGAATACAGCTCTCTTCCCGAGAGGCAAGCCGGAAGTCAGAGTGACACCATCTGCTGGGAGTGGGGACGCCTGGAGCTGCCGAGTCTGGGGCAGCGAGGGCCAGGACAGCCATGAAATACAGACGCACACACGCGCGCACACACACACGCAGGCCTCTGCTCCTGCAGGCTGAACGAGTCTCAACAGAATTCTGCTCGTACGGAGCCAACAGCGATCTTTTCTGGTGGAAAAGCTGCATGACCCCAGGGGCACGGGGCATCCCCAGCCCTCCACAGCCCCGCCGTCAAGCCAACCACCCCATGCACCCCTTCGCCCACGCACCTGGGAAAACTGTTTCTCCCGCATCTTGACCTCCTTCTCCACCAGCTGCTGCCTCCTGGCGCTCTCGCTCTGCAGCCTCCGTTCCACCTGCTCACGCCGCCTCCGCTCCTCCTCGAGGGCCTGCCTCCGGAGCTCCATCTCCCGCTCCTGCCCCCAAAGCCAGGGGTCAGCGCCCACAGCTGCCCTCTCCCGCCCCTTCCCCCGCCGCCCCTCCTCAGGCTGGGGCAGAGGCTCAGGCAGCACCCACCTCAGGGGGCAGCCTGGCACCAGAGAGCATCACCCCCAAAACCCACCCTCTGCAGGCACCTCGCCAGTCAGGTTAAATGCTTTGATGTGAAACCTCCTGGCTTTGAGGGGCGCCTGGGTGGTTCAGTGGGTTAAGCCTCCGCCTTCGGCTCAGGTCATGATTTCAGGGTCCTGGGATCGAGACCCGCGTCATCGGCGGGGAGCCTGCTTCCCGCCCCCCCCACCCGCCGCCTCCCTGTCTGCCTACTTGTGATCTTTCTCTGTGTCAAATAAGTGAATAAACAAAATCTTTACCAAAAAAAAAAAGAAAGAAAGAAAGAAAGAAACAAACCTCCTGGCTTCAGATTCGGATCTGCTGCCAGGATGAGCTCTGCAAGCCTGACAAAACCACTTAAACCCCCTCGTCCTCTGCCATCTCATCTGTAAAATGGGGCCGAGCACACCTCCCTTCAGGGATTAGAGTGACACTTAAACAAGATCATGTAGCTAAACGCCCATCACAGATGCCAGCAGCACAGAAGCGCTAAACGGGGTTCATCACGCTTTACCTGAGCTCCTAGCACGCACGCCGCCTGACTTTCCCTCATACTGGATATATTCCATAGTCCCTCCCGAACCACTAAGGCCCTTTGAAAGCAAAATACAAACATTCCTAGTTGAACTTTGAACTTTCTGGGGAAAAAAGACACGAACTTACAGAAGCCATTCTTAAAAGGGTTTAAAAGTCATTAGAACAAATCCTCACACACAGAGCCTGTCCGTGGCGTGTTGTGTCCTCATCAACAGTGACGACCTTAGCACCATCTGCTCCTGGCTGCCATTTCTCCCCAGCCCCAAACTGACCAAAGTCTCCTTTCTCTCCATCGGCCAAGCTGCTTCCATATGTGCCCTCCTTCAATGGGAGCACCACTGAGAGGACTTCTTTTCTGGCTGGCCTAGCGGAGGCCTCCTGCCCCCAGCCCCACACACCCCTCCAGGGACACAGAGCGCCCAGCAGGTGAAGAAGGAACAGCCTCTGCAGAGACCCCCACAACCCTCTTCCGCAGGCCTGGGCCCCTCAGCCTGGCTGTGCCTGGGACACCGCTCTGGTCCCACCTGTAGGCCTGCAGGCAGAAGCCACGGCCTCGCTCTGCCCCACCCCCACCCCACTCCCCACAGACCCTCCATCAACACCCCGGCTCTGGCCTGGAC
Source organism: Neogale vison (assembly GCF_020171115.1). NCBI lineage: Eukaryota > Metazoa > Chordata > Mammalia > Carnivora > Mustelidae > Neogale > Neogale vison. The sequence goes on along the minus strand of NC_058097.1, from coordinate 108,490,076 downwards.
ACCTGCCTGTTCTTCTAGCCCGACCCCTCAGGCCCCCATTCCCACCTTTCCTGCCCCTGGGGGAGACCAGAATCAGTTCCCGTGGCGGCCAAAACACCCCCGAGCCAAACACACAGGGGCCAGAAGCCGCTGTCCGGGACATGCCTGGCAGTGCCCACGCTGCCACCCCTTGTCCTGAGAGCTGGGACACCTGCCATGTGGCCAGGCCTCCTCCACTTGAGGAACATGAACTTTTAAACCGTTTCTCCCTCAAGGGAAGGTCTCGAGGCACTGGGGGCAGAGAGGCTGGGGTTGCCCGAGCGGGTCCTCCTTACCCTGGACTCCATGAGCCGGCTCTTCTCGGCGTGCGCCTCCTTCAGCATCTTCTCCATCTCCTCGATCTTGGCCACGTCCAGGCCGCTGGCGCTGTGGGGAGAGGGAGAGCGGGGGCATCAGGAGGCCGGAGGCGGCTGGCAGAGGCGGGGCCGGCCCCCCGGGGCAGGTACCTGGACATGTTGTCGGGCGAGCAGGCCGAGTTGCCGCCGGTGGAGATGCTGGTCTCCATGCTGTCCGAGCTCTCCAGGCTCAGCGTGTCGTAGGCGTGCTCGCCTTCCTCTCCGCGCTCCCGGCCGGCCGGCAGGTGGTGCAGGATGGAGTGGTGCATGAGCGGGGGGAAGCCGGAGGGGCCCGGCGGGAAGGGGGCCGCCCCGTGCAAGGCATCCCACTGGCACTGGGCCTCAGCCGCCGCCTTCTGCTTCAGCTCTGCCAGGCGGCGCCGCTGCTCCTCAATCACCTGCTGTCCTGCGGAGGGTGGGGGGGGGTGTCACAGCGGGCCCTCTGGGGGACACGGGCAGCATCACAGAGGGACGAGGTGAGCCCAGCCCTCGGCCCCCACCAGCTTCCCTAAAGCCCCGCCAGCACTGCGGTCGCCTGCACGACTGGACACGGCCACATCGTGTGGCTTCAGCGCTTCTTCTGCATCCTGGGCCCAGCGGGGCACAGACCCTGCCCAGGCGGTGCCTCCAGCTCACCATCATCACCTGGAGAGCAGGGCAGGACGCATGCACCACCCGCCTGCCGGGGAGGGGAGTGGGAGGGGGCGAGGTCCGTGAGCAGGGTGTCCGTGCAGAGCCCGCAGTGACACACAAGCAAGAGCGACACCAGCAGCGAAGAAGAGGAGACGAGGCAGAGCACAGCTGAGGCAGGGGCCAGTCCGGCTCAAGGGGTGCGGCCAGCCAGACACCCCATCACGGCTCAGCTGGGGAGGCCACAGGGGGCCGGGGCGGGGCAGCAAGGACCTGCGAGGGACACGTCATGCAGATGCCCAGGTGGGGCCGCCTGACCAAAGCAATGCCCCCAGTGACCACCGCTCTACCTGCTGGGCTGTCGGCTGGGGGGGGCTCGGCAGGAAGCGACTCGCCTGGTGTGGGGGCCCCGGGCAAAGGGTAGGGTAGAGAGACACAGAGGGGATGAGACGAGGGAGAGGCACAGACATGGGCTTTCAGAACAACCAAGATGCACACAGGCAACCAGGCCTCCTGGGTCCCCAGAGCTGGTATCTCAGAGAACAGCTCTGGAGGCCATCGGGTACCCCACCCCCATCTCCAGACAGGGCGACGTCCACCCCAGCTCAGGCCGACAAGCATCTCCCTTCTTTGCTGAGCTCTCTGGAAGGACTGTACGGCCCCCAGCCCTCAGTCTCTTGATAAATGTCCAGGAAGCTCTGCAGATACTCAATCTAAACGTTTCCTGCGCTTGGCTACAACTCCATTAAAGCAAAGAAACGCCGTGGCAAGTGTGGTGTAGGGGGCGCGGGGCAGATATCCAGGGCCCCTGGGAAAGCAGCCACTCACCCTTCTGCTGCAGGGCAAGCTGGCGCTTGGTCTCGATGTCCTGCAGCGTGGCCGCCAGGTTGCGAGGAAGGCTGCCTGTCCCGTTCTGGGCGAGCAGAGCACTCTGGGGGTGAAGGAACGGAGCACTGGGACCCGGCTCTCGGAAGACCCCGCCTCCCAAAGCTTTCCTGGGTGGCCTTGACCTCTCCCCCGTAGCACACCCTCCCTGTCCCTACCATGCCACACAAGGAGCCCACCCAATGTCCTCAGACCTTTGGAGAGGGGCTCCGGCCCAGGGTAGCCACGCTGAGCTGGGAGGAAGAGGAAGAAGAGCCAGAGGAAGAGGGGAGGGGGCCACTGCGGGTCCGGGGCAAGGGGCTGGTGGCCTCACCGTCCATCTTGGAGCGGTAAACCTGGAGGGAAGAGATCCTGCCTGGTCAGCTCTGGCTTCCCCACCGGCTGCCAATCCCAGGTCACCTAGGCCAGCTGTGATCCAGGTCCTGCCCTGGCACCAGGACTCCCAGGCCATTTCCAGCAGACAACGTCATTGAACTCCTTGGGCCAGCTCAACGGACAGGTGGGAAGTGGGGGGGGGGGGAGACAGGGGTTATAGGGACAAGCCTTTTCCAGGCAGTTCCTCTCTGGGCCAATTCCCAGCCCCACCCCAGGTCTGAGAGAAGATCCTTGGGAGGAGGCATTCACATCTGTTGGGCAGGGCTGTGTTGGAGACCAACAGCAGGTCAGGCTTCCTTCAGGTCCCGCCTGGCTGCTAGTAGGCTCTGTGACCTTGGGCTGTGTACCTCCCAGCTCTGGGCCCTGGCTTCCTTATCTGCAAAAGGAGGGAGCGGCACTAGCAGAAGGAACTGTCCAGCTCCCTCCCAGCCTTCACGCCGGCTGAATACGGGGTCTGGAGGCACGAACCCCGACTCCCAGCACCAGCTCTGCCACTTTCTAGTCGTGGGGCCCCCTCATCATGGGGATGACTGACTTCTCCGAGCCCCAGTGTTGGCTCTGTAAAAGCAGAGAGTGAACTGCTGATGGTCACATGAATCAAAACACATACAAATCTCGGGGTTCCTGGGGGGCTCACTGGGTTGAGCGTCTGCCTTGGGCTCAGGTCATGATCCTGGGGTCCTGGGATCGAGTGCGCATTGGGCTCCCTGCTCAGTGGGGCGTCTGCTTCCCCCTCTGCCTGCTTCTCCCTCTGCTCATGCTCGCTCTCTCTCTCAAATAAATAAAATCTTTAAAAAAACAAACTTCTAACCAGCTGGACATGAAGTACAGCTGCCCCACACGCTAGAAGAATCCAACTCCTCCTAAAGGGACATGAAACTCGAGATGAGGCCACAAAGACAGAGTGCAGTGCTTGCACCCCAGGAGGGAATCTTGAGCGCTGGGGTCCTGGGCACAACCACAGGTCAGTGCCCTGACCCCTTTCCCCACCCACGGTGAGCAGCTGGCCACAGGCAGGCCCACGCCCTGCACAGAGATGCTGAGGAGGCCCGGGCATGTCCTCAGGGCTGTCACTTCAGTCTCTGCCCCACCAGTACTGCCCCTGCCTGTCACCCATGGGGAGACCCGGAGAGCAAAATGCCGGCCACACTAGTTCCAGCTGCAAGAGGTCCAAGAGGGCATCAGGCCCCCCAGATCGAGTGAGAAACTCCGGGCCTGAGGGTGGCCGGGGACAGAGCAGAGCCACGGTCCGTCCTAGCATGAGGCACCAGAGCCACCCCAACCTGACCGCTGCTCCTGAAGGTCCTTCTGCTGGACTGGCAATCCTGCATCTCGTCCATGGACTCAGAGGCTGACCCTCCAGCTGCCCAAAGTGCCGGGACAGCTGCCCGTGAGGCGATGTCAGGGCCCAGAGGCCCCTTGGTGCCCTGACTTAACTGACCACCACCTCCCCACCCGATCTGAGGTGGCGCTGTGCGGCCGCTGGACTGGCAGGAGGTACCCAGAGCAGAGAGAAGCAGGGCTCGGAGAGAGGGGGTTACCTGCAGCTGCCGGGAAGCTTTGGCGGGCAGAGGCGGGGGAGAGGAGCGCGGGGAGGCCGCAGGGGGGCCGGTCCCCAGCCCGGCCATCAGCTCCTGGTACCACTGCTCTAAGTCTACAGCAGGGGGCAGCAGCTCCTCCATCTGGAGTGGGGCGCGGGGAGGGGCGAGGAGAACGGGCGAGGAGGGGAAGGGAGGGGAAGGTTGGAGAAGAGTAAAGGCAGGCCACAATGGGAGGGGGGACAGGAAGTTGAGGGAGAAGGGAAGGGAAGAAGGACAGTGTCAAGAGAAGGAGGAGAAAAACAGTGAGAGAACAGTTGCTGTGAACACGCCGAGGGCAAAGAGGCACAGTCAGGACACAACTCCCAGACCAGAGACTCGTGCTATGCCAACCATGATGCCAGCCGGCCAGCGCCCACCGGCACGGAGCACTCCCGGGGGCTGGCCTGGAGCTCAAAGCTGGGAAGCAGGGGTGGGACACAGACACACTCACACTCACACACACACACACAGCCACACCAGCAGCGCGCTGGGCATGGCAGGAACACACAGACCACCAACCTTGGGTGAAGGCGTGAGAGAAGCGGAGGAGGAAGAGGGCAGCACGGGAGGAAGGCAGGTGGTGGGAACCAGGTCCCGGGAGGCAGAGGCCCAGAAAGGCAGGCCTGGCGCAGGGGCTGTGGGCACGGGCGAGCAGCCCCACATCGCCTTTAGCTGCTCAAGCGTCACGTACTTGGGGGCAGGCCAGGATGCAGGAGGGAATACGAGAGGTTAATGGAACTGTGACCCGAGCGCCAGCCCTGCCCATGGGCAAGGGAAGGTAATCACAGGAAGCACACAGCGGCAGAGACGCAGGCGAGTCCTCTCAGTGGGCCTGCCCCGCTTTGAGCCACCAGGAGCTGATGCTCCCGAAGCCCCCGGGAAGGGAGGGAACCATTCCCAACCCCCTTATGCCAGCGGCCCTTCTCCCTCACTGTTGAAAAGACCCTGTTGTCCCCCCAAGCCCCACCCAGGCCGGAGGAACCATCTGGGCACCCACGAGGAGGCACCGGTGGGCTCCCTCCGTGGCTGGTACCTCACTGTCAGGCAGGGGCTGGGCGAGCGCGCCAGGGGAGGCGGCAGAAGCATGGGGGTCCAAGCGGAAGCACAGCTGGAGAACCTCTGCCAGGCTCACATACTCCTAGGGGGCCCGGTGGGCGGGGGAGGGATGGGCAGAGAAGAGGTTAAAGGGTACTACCAGGTACCCGACACCCAAACTCCATGCCTTAGGGCCATCACTCCAGTCAATGCAAGATCCAGAGCAGGGGCGGGGAGCTCAGTGGCCCACTGTGCCTGAAGACAGCTGTGGCCGGGCGGGGGACCAGAAAAGGGCAGGGAGAATGGTCTGAAAGCTCTTCTTGACCTCTGCCTTTTGAAGCTGCCTTGGCATCCAGGCCCTGCCCCAGGCAGACCCTGAAGGCCCACCCCTGGGTTTGGTCTGGGCTGGGGACAGGAGAAGCCAAGAAGCCTTCCAAGAGTCCACTGAGGATCAGGACCCAGCCCCCAGACAAGCCTTCTGTCTCTGACACCCTGGGCATCCCCCGTGGGGCACGCACACACACACAGCATGGACACGGCCACCAGTCCCCAGCATCTCGCACATCTGCTGGCGCAGGAGCTGGAAGGGGAGAGATGGAGACACCACTAGGGGGTGAGCTACATGGGCTCTGAGAGAGAGAGACCTTAGCAGGGAACAGCTCAAAGCCCAAGAAGAAACATGGGCTCAGTGCCCATGGGTTAGTACTTGGAGAGATACTAGCACGTGAGCTTGTGGGGCGGGAGGTCAGGGCCTGGCACAGCCCCCAGCAGGTCCTCAGCTCCCGGGGCTCCTCTAGGTGCTGCAGGCGTGGCAGGCATCCAGAACGCACGTGAAGTGCACGGGAGCCTGAGCCTGCCCTACCCAGAGGGAGCTCCAGCCTGGCCTTGCTCCTGAGAGCAACTGTCCTCCAAGGGTCAGGGAAAAGGAAAATGAGCTGGGGGGTCCAGTGGGTTGTGAGAACTGCATGCAGAAGGCATGCAAATTAATATGCAAATCGGTGCTCTGGTTTTGCATGGGCTTCCCAGGCCCCCGCCACAAGAGTGGGATGGCACACTCGCTCAGACTCTCACAAGCTCTGGCCAGAGGGTAACGGCCACACGCCCTGTGGCCAGGCCCTCGGGAGAAGCTGTAGGCAGGAGCTTGGCAAGCAGGCAGGCAGGCAGTGGGCACGGCAGAGCAGGCAGTCAGCTGTGATTACCTCTTGTGCTCTGGGGCAGAGCTGAATGGAAGCAGGTGGGGTTAGGGGAACAGAGGAGGCCACAGGCTCTGAAGACCCTGGGAAAGGGACCAGAGTCGCAGACCCAGGCCCCATCTCTGGGGCCTTGGAGATGAGCAGTTCAGCCTACAGAGAGGGTACGTGGTGAGGGGCCTCTCCCCTCACACAGCCCAGCCACCCCGCCCCGGGCCTTGGTGGCTCGTGCAGGGAGGCGGGGAAAAGAGCTTGGGAACTAGGGCACGTCCTCATTGGGCTTTACACCCCAAGCGTGCAAGGCCTCAGGAAAGAGTGGCTTAAGGGACGTCAGTACCCACTTCTCGGCCAAGAGCCCAGCTCTAGACTGAAGCCCAAGGAGCGCCCAGCTCAGGTCCCCTAGAGTCCTGTGCTCCCCATCAAGGGGAGTCTGCCCAGCGCCCGCCCTTACCAAACCTGCGAGCTGCCCGGCCTCCCCAGTCAGGCTGCCTGACTCCGCCACGTGAATTTAATCCCCCAAACGGTAGTATCAGGAAGGTATCTGAAAAGCAGCAGCTGGTAGCCACAGAGAGTCAAATCCCAGACGTCAGGGCCACTCCCACTCAACCTCTCCAGTCTGCGAAAATGTCCCCCTACTCAACCCCAGGGCAAAGGTGCCCCCCTGTGGCTCCAGAGCCTCCCGAGAGACCCACTGGGCCTGAAGCTAGGGCTGAGCCCAGCTCGTTACCTCTTTGAGAGTGGACGTGGTCTTCGGGAAGGGCCTGCCTCCTGTGAGCGAGTGGTATCTCCCCTCCAACACAGTCAGTCTTTCCTTCTCCTGCAAACCCCAATGGGCAGAGTCAGCACGGGGTGGGGGGGCGCAGCGAGGGGGGAAGGGGAAGGCCAAGGAAGGGTGTCCGGCGTGGCCGGCAAAGTGCCCCCCCGCGGCCCCTCCACACCCGTCCCCCACCATCCACCCCAGCCCTGACCCCCCACCACCCCGCCACCCTGACCGGGGTACCTTCTGCAGCAGCTGCAGGGAGGCGTTCTTTTCCCGCGCCAGGCGCTCGGACTCCTGCACGGCCTGGGCCCGGATCTGGCCCGCCTGGTTGTCCAGGACTGCCAGACGCTCCTGGAGGACAGGGGAGTGGTCGGTCGGGCCTGGGCGACAACAGGGTTGAGCCCACGGGGAGACCCATGGCTTGGGTGGAGGGCACCAACCAGCTCTTCCCCTCGGCTTCAACTCACCCCCGGGGAAAACTGGCAACTACAGTCAACTCCTCCCCTCAGCCCTGCCTCAACCAGCACCACCTGTGCCATTGGGCTCACCCGCTAGAAGCCGAGTTCCCTGACGCCCCCACCGTCAACAAGTCCAGAACCCAGGGCATACTGAAGAGTTCTCCACCTGCCCCCACGCCCACGGCCACCCCCCAAGTCAGCTGCCTTCCCAGCTGGGACCTCTTCACCAGCCTCCTGCACCCACTCTCTTGACTGTCTGGTGCACCCCACTACCCACCCCCACAGCCACAAACACCTTCTTAAAATGGCTTTGGAGCTTTGTTTTTGTTTGCTTCTCTAAATTTTAAAATGCTTCTAAAAATATATACGTATTATTTGAATTTTTTTTCTTTAATCCACACATAAGGTTAGGTCACTCCTCTCCCCAAAATCTTTTGAGTGACTCCTCATTACTCACAGGCCAGAGCAGTGACTCCAAAGCTGGCATTCGGGGGCTCCCGGGACGGGGCCTACCCTCTTCAGCCCCCGAGTCCCCCCCAGCCTGGCTGTGGGGTACAGTAAGCTGTGCAGCCGCATGCTCTCAGGCCTTCCTAACACCGCCCCCCTCAGTACGGCAGAGCAACCCCGACTTTCCACCGCTCAGAGCTCCACCGCTCAGAGCTCACTTAGCTTCAAAGGCCAGCTGAACGCTACCTTCTCTCCCAACACCTTCCACAATCACCACTCAATTTCTCGGCTCCTCCCTCTGTGCTCAGATGACTCTATGGCGCCCTCTGCCTCATACTACTGGTACTTGTCAACACGTGTCTCCATCACCACCCCGCCCCCTGCTGTCTGATCCAAGGGCAGGGTCACTGTCCCCATATCCCCAGCAGGGCTTAGGCCAGTGCCTGGCTCAACAACCAGGTGCTAAAAGGAAACAAAAAGAGAATAACGTGAGAGAGAAGGATGGGGGTGGAAAAAAACGGGCTGGGTTAATCCCAGGAGGGCTTCCTGAAAGAAGTGGCCTTAAACCAACACCATTAAGAATTAAAACCTCAGGGCGCCTGGGTGGCTCAGTGAGTTAAGGCCTCTGCCTTGGCCTCAGGTCATGATCCCAGAGTCCTAGAATCGAGCCCAGCGTCGGGCTCTCTGCTCAGCGGGGAGCCTGCTTCCACCTCTCTCTCTGTCTGCCTCTCTGCCTACTTGTGATCTCTCTGTCAAATAAATAAATAAAATCTTTAAAAAAATTTTTTTAATTAAAAAGAAAAAAAAGAGTTAAACCTGAAAAACCTGAACGAGGAGGGAGGGTAGAAGGGAGCTGCCCCAGAACTGAGGTCAGCCCAGGGGGTAATCCCCACAGCAAGATCTGTTGTTTACTGAGAAACTGTTAGTACCCAAGAACTCTGCATTTTGTTACCTCATCTAATCCTCTTTTGAGGCAGTTCCTTTACGCCCATCTTACAATTAAGAGCACAGACATAGGGGGGCTGCCTGGGTGGCTCAGTGGGTTAAGCCTCTGCCTTCAGCTCAGGTCATGATCTCAGGGTCCTGGGATCAAGTCCCGCATCGGGCTCCCTGCTAGGCAGGGAGCCTGCTTCCTCCTCCCTCTCTCTCTCTCCCTCTCTGCCTACTTGTGATCTCTCCTATCAAATAAAATCTTAAAAAAAAAAAAAAAAAAGAACACTGACATAGGGGCACCTGAGTGGCTCAGATGGTTAAGCATCTGACTTTGGGTCAGGTCATGATCTCGGGGTCCTGGGATTGAGCCCCGCATCGGGCTCTCTGTTCAGTGGGGAGCCTGCTTCCCCCTCTTGCTCTACCCCTCCCCCCACTTGTGCACACACGTGACCACACTCTCTCAAATGAATAAATAAAATCTCTAAAAAAAAAAAAAAAGTAAAAGGGGCGCCTGGGTGGCTCAGTGGGTTAAGCCACTGCCTTCGGCTCAGGTCATGATTGCAGGGTCCTGGGATCGAGCCCCACATCGGGCTCTCTGCTCAGCCGGGAGCCTGCTTCCTTCTCTCTCTCTCTGCTTGCCTCTCTGCCTGCTTGTGATCTCTCTCTGTCAAATAAATAAATAAAATCTTTAAAAAAAAAAAAAAAAGAAAAAGAACACTGGTATATTTAGGAGCTAATGAGTGCTAGAGCTGGTCTCCAAAACCAGTTCTCTGAACTACCACTCTGCCTCACAGTGGAGATGACAGGGGAGCACTGGACGCCAGGACAGACACAGCTGAGGGAGGAGGGAGGCTGAGCAGGTCAAAAGAAGGCAAAGGGAAGAATGTGACCCCCAGAGTCTCAGTGGCTAAGCTTGGTTCCCAAAAGCTGACATGAGCATGGGGAGGAGAGAACAGGGGTCCAGTCCCATTGACCCCTCCCAAAGTCCCTGGAGCTTACACCCACCAGGACCTCAAAGGGATGGGATGAGCTGATCTAGGGCTCCCTGCTGCATCCTCTCCGAAGGGAAAAGGAAGAGGCTGGGGGAGGGCCAGCCCCTGACCCCAGGGCAGTACAGCGTAAGGAAGAGAGATTTCCAGGCCAGGCAGGTCTGGGGTCTGATGCTGACTCTGAAGCTTGTAAGCTGAGGTGTGGGGCAGACATGGGGCTTCTTGGAGCCCTTGTTTCTTTGTCTATGAAACAAGGATAAGATCACTGGCCTGTGAGACCATCGTGAGGTTGGCATAAGCTAACCCAAGAAAGCCTCCTGGCACACACCCTCGTGCTCGGGAAATGCTCGCTTCCTTCCTTCCATCTGTCTCACATCCAGAAGCAGATGCATTTGGAAGGCAGAGAAACTCAGGGAGAGGGGCAAGGGATCCGGGCGCAGGGGGAGGTCCAGAAGCTCCCCACATACCACCAGGCTCAGGCTAGCCCTCAAGACGCCAGCCTCCCCTGAGCTCCCTGCCCTCACCTCCCGCCCACTCACTTCAGCTGTCTCAGCCGCAGGCATGTGAGCTGCCAACCATCCTCCCTGTTCTCCTCCCTGATTTAACAGCTTCCTCCTCCCAAATGTATTACACACACACACACACACACACACACACACACACACACCCCTGCCCCATCGCCCTGTTCTGGTCTGGCTGAGAGCAGGAGCAGAGGATCACCGCCTCTGGAGCTCCAGAACCCGTGAGGACACCATCCACAATCCCCTTGCTTTCTGGCTCAGCAGAGCTAAGGCTGAGCCATAGCTGGAACCTAGGGGATACGCTTCCTAAAACCCCTGGCTGGGTCAGTGTCCAGATCCCAGGTCCTTGTATGTTTCCCAGCACGCCCACCAGACAGAGAGACCTGCAAGGGCAGCAGCAAGCCTCCCCCAGCCTCCTCCTCCCCCGTCTGAACCTCTCATTTCTCTGCCCAACCAGGGCCGGCTCCAAGTGGGAACCCTGTCCATTCTCCACTGGGAGCCCACGGTCGCTGACAGCTGCTGCTGCCCACCCTGCCTGCCACCCTCAGAGCCCATGCTGTCCCCATATGCTGTCCTGCTGCATTCTCTCCACAGCCCGTTGTTTTGCAGAGAGGGAAACTGAGGCTCAGAAAGGTAAAATTAGCTTTTATAGGGGATCATCAGCTGGGATCCAGTTCGTTGGCCACCAACCCCCCAACCTGGCCCTAAGGTGTCCCTCCCCCCAGAGGATGGAGCGGAACACACCTTCCTCTTGGTGATGCTGCGGAGAAGCTCGGCCTGGCTCCTGAGCAGCCCCTGGCCCGCCAGCTCCCGCTCCTCCTCCACTCGGCTTTCCCGCTCCAGCTGCTGGAACTCTAAGTCCTCGAACAGCTTTGTCTCTGTCTCCAGGGCCTCGGCCTCCTTGAACAACAGTGACAGAGGGGGTCAGGTGGTGCGCAGGATACAGCTCCGGGCCTGGAAGTCCAGGCCACAGAGGTGGGAGCTCTGAGGGCTGGCCCCAGGGAAATCGGGGAAGGGACCTTACCCCCCCTAACCCCCTTTCCTCTCCTTGGCTCTGCCCCTTGCAGGGGGCCTCAACGCCTGGAGTAGCAGAAAGGAGAGAAGCACTCCCCCCATCCTGCCCTGTCCCCTCCAGGCCACAGCACCAACCCTGGTGTCCGGCAGGTACTGCAGGGCCCAGGTGGTCCCGTCCCACTGCTCTCCTCTCTTCTGGGTGGGTGGCCCTCGGGGCCAGGGAAGGGGGGCTGGTGAAACTGACCCTTCTCAGCTGCTCCTGTAACTGTTCCCGCACTGACTCGGGGCAGTTATCGACCTGCGTCTGGAGCTCGGCGTAGAGCGCCTGGCGGGCCTCCAGGTGCCTCCGTCCCGCGGCCAGCTCCGCCCTCTCCTGGTCGGCGGGAGGGGGGGGGAGGGCGGGCACAGGGGAGAAACAGAACACACACTCCTCAACTCCGGCCCGCGGGCTGTGCGGCCGTGGGGGGTGGGGGGTGCGGCTGGGGCAGGAGAGAGAGAGCCAGCAGGGAGGGGGTGGGGGAGGGGGAAGAAGCCAAGGAGGAGCAGAGGAGGATAAGCCAGAGGAGAGAGGAAGAGAGAAGGGAAGGCGCATGGAAGAGGTGATGAGCGGGAGAGGCCAGGAGCTGCCGTGGGAGACAGGACACTCGCAGGTGCACGGGCCGCGTGAGACAGCCAGAGGAGCGGGTCTCGGGCAGAAATTTTGGTCTCTTGGAGTCCCCTGGACTAGAAACTGTTTGGGGGGGGTCCGAAGAAAAGCCCTCTGTTTTCTCTCCAAACCCGTCACAAACACCCAGCCTCTGGCTGCTGTTTCTCCCCCTGCCGCCGCCTGGAGACCAAAATTTCACCCTGGGGCAAAGGGTAGAGCCGGTGAGGGTTAAGTCGTGACTCACAGCAGGAGATATTAAAGCTTGGGGCAGTGCAGGGCAGCGGGGACCCCAGCCCAACTCCCTGGGCCTCCCTCCCTCCTGCCCAAGGTGGATGTGGGGGGCTGGGGCACTGCAGGCTGAACTCCAGCGGGATGAGGGTTGCAATTAGTTCGGCTGGCCGTTGCCGTGGCAACAGGAGCCCCAGGAGTGGGTACAGAGAGGAGGTACATAGCTCTGTCTGGGGCGAGATGACACCTCTGAGGGCGGGAAGGGGGACGAGGGGTGGATCTGGTGAGTCACCCCTCCGAAGGACAGGCAGAGGAGAAACTATGATTACTGATTCCAAAACCAGAGTGGGGCCATGGGCTGGGGAGGAAAGCTGAGTGAACCCTCCCCACGGCCACTACCTCCTCCCCCTGCCCCCCCCACCTCAAATAACTGGGTCCAGGAAGAAGGCAAAGTCCTAGACTCCAGGCGATGCCAGATCAGTGAGACATAAAGTTAGGCAGCTTCCCTCGGAAATGCTGAGCTTACTTGAAGTAAGTCCCTCTATGGGATCCTGCCCCGCCCTCCCAACCCACCCACCCTCCCACCCCCCATCTAGGGAGAGGAGGACCCAATCAGCCCAGTTCCTGGGGTCCAAGCAATTCCCCTTCCTTGGACTCAGTCTTTACAACACCCTATGTTCCAGATGGATCAGGGGTGGGAGAAAGGGAGAGGCCTACCCATTCCTACCCTCTGGCTGGCATATTTCAATTTGGGAAACCCCAGTGGGGGAAGCTATGAAGGGCAGCCACGGTGTGGCACTGGGAACCTGTCCAAGCCCTCCACGGGCCACATCACCCCAGCTGCACCTCCAGACCCTCGGCTGCTCCGGAAGGAAGAGAGGGAAGGGAGGCGGATGGCTGGCGGACAGCCAGCTTTTTCCCTGCTGTGTAGGAAACCACCCACAATCTATGGAGGCAGTGCCCAGGGGCTCTTCCAAAGGGGGGCGCTCTTCAGGCTGAGGAGCTCTCAGCCAGGCATTTCCCCCAAGCTCTACCCCTCCTCCCAATGCACCACCAAGTAAACTTGAGCTGTGCCCCGTCCATTCCTTTCTGATCAAAACCCTGGAGTCCCACACCAAGAAAGGAAGGAGGTAGAATTAGGTGGGGAGAGGTCAAGGGCACAGCGGTGCCCCTGGAGTTAGTATAAAAGCAGGCGTGGCTCAGCCCTGCCTGGGTGGCACCGGCAGTTAGGGGCATGCGGAGAACCCAGGACAGTGATTAGAGGGGGCGTTAGTGCAGGCCCGATTGGTAAGCATGGAGTTAATTTTGGCACAGAATTTGGGAGTGTGGTTTTGGGGGCCAGAACCAAAGCTCCAAAAAAAAATTTTTTTTAATTAAATTTAAAAATGGGGGAGGGGGCGGTGTCAAAGAATTTTTAAGACTCTCAAAACTGGGATAGGAGGAAGATGCTCTCAAAAAATTCAAAAGGAAAATTAATTCTTGGAAAAAATACTGTCCAGTCCAGAAAGAGGTGGCCCCTCTCCACACTCTAGCTTCTGGTATGTGGTTGAGCATCTGGGGCCTGGCGGCAGGGCCGCTGTGGGACGGAGCGCCCCCTGCAGGCTGGCACGGACTCTGACGGGGCAGGGGCGGGAGCTGGGACCACCTGGGACGGGAGGCTGCAGTTCCTGAAGGCTCTGGGGAAGCAGAGACGTGAGGGCCATCTCCCAGAGATCACATCCTGAGCACCCAAGGCATGCCCGGAGGGAAACGTTCTCTTGATGGAAGGACCCCATCCCGAACCACTTCCCAGCACCAGCCCCTCAAGCTGTGCTCACTGCCCCAGAAGTGGCTTTGGCACTGCCTAGAAGGGCCACGAAGAACCACGAATGGCAGGCGCCCAGAGGTAGCACAGAGACCCAGACAGAGGAGATCCCAGACCCCAGCCCAGCCCCTGACAGTGCCCTTCAAGCTGGTACCTTCCACAGAAGACAAGGTCCCCTGCCCCAGGCGACACAGGCACCACCAGGTCTGCAGGATGGCTGATGAGGGAAGGGGTAGGAGGCCTAGAGGAGGCACTGCCCCGCTCCCAGGCCACCAGGAGCCAGCCCCGGGCCAGGCCAGCTGTGCGTTACCTTGTCCCTCTCCTTCTGGATGCCGGCCTCCAACGTCACCAACTTCTCCTGCAGCTGGTCCATTGCTTTCTGCTCCTTCTGCAGCAGCGCCCGCTCAGCCTCCCTCTCCCCCTGCAGCAGTGCTCGCTCCATTTCAGCCTGGGGGCGACACCGAGGTCCACAGCAAGGCCCGTCAGGGCGGGTGATCTCCGGCCGCTCCGGAGGCCTTCATGCTGCGCGAGGAGGAGCGAGGCCCGGGCCCTCCTGGCTCACCTCTCGGGCCGACTCCTGCAGCTGCTGCTCCAGCTCCTTCACGCGGACCTTGAGCTGCTCCACGCGCCCCAGCACCTGGGCCCGCTCCTCTTCCAGGGCCAGCACCTCTCCTTGGAGCTTTGTGCCAGGGGCATCTTCATGCTGGTGGGGAGGGAGGCCATCAGCTGTGGAAGCCTGGAGCCTTCCCCCATCAGACTCCAGGAATGGAGCCCCATTCCTCAGGGCTCTTGGAAGGGGTAGCTAGACTGAGAAAGGAAGCCAACTCCCCTCCCTGCAAGGGAAGCCGCACCCGCTCAGGTAAAGGCAGCGGAGGTTCACCACTGAGGGCCAGGCCTGGAGGACGCCCCAAGGAAAGGAGGGTCAGAAAGCATCTCTATAGCCTGGGAAATGCACCAGGACGGCCTCACTTCTACACCTCTCCTACCCAGTCTCTTTCCAAACCTGCCCCTTCGGTTACCTCCCCCACACTGAGCCTTGGCCTCCACCATGGAGGCCTCCTCTGCCCCCCACTGCCCCCCAGTGGGTCGGACCCAGCCCCTCTCACCAGGTGCCCCTCCGCCCCACCTCCTGCTGGGTGCTCTCCGTGCTGCTACACTCCTCCTTGAGGTTCTCCTCGTCCGAGCGCTCCACACACTCCCACAGGCGCTGGGTGGCCCCTCCAGGCTCCTCGGCGTTCCTCCCAGTGGCCCCTGAAAGGCCTCGGGAGGGCCTCCGGCCTGCCAGCGCCAACGCTACAGTGGCTTCCCCAATGCTGGGCAGCTCCCCAGCCTCAGGACCCCCGTCGGCCCGGCTGTACTCGGCGCACAGGTTCAGGATGGTCTCCAGGCGCTGGCGTTCCTGGGGACGGTGCACAGAGCAGGGCATGAGAGGGAGGGAAGGAGGGAGGTCGGGTCCTCGTGGAGCTGCAGCGAGGCTCAGCGAGCCATCAGAAGAGAGAACTAGGACCTAGGTTCTAGGGGCTCAGAAGGAAGTCAAGAGAGCCCCAAACCCAAGGCTGGAGGAAGCAAAGGTAAGGAGGGTTTCCCAGGAGCAGGCAGGAGGAACCAGGCCACTGTGCCACCTGCCCACGTGGCTGGCCACTCCCATCTTCCTGTTTCCTTTCCCTCTTCGTTCTGTTCCAAGGGGGCTTCCTTGGGGACACGCAGCAACCCAAGCCAGGGAGCAGGCTAAGGACCACAAGGAGATGCTGACAGACACGCAGGTGCTCGGGCTGACTTGGATCCACAGCCGTCTACACACACAAAGGTACACAGACCCCCCCACACACACACACACCAGTCCTGACCCACAAGGACACAACACGTGCGTGCTCTGTGCATACACTCAGGCAGGCCCACACAGACACCAGCCCTGGCATGCACGGACGCACGCCGGCACACACTCACGCCGATAAACACAGTCTAGCGTGCAGACAGGTGGGCACAGACCTAGACGGGGTGGGAAAACAGGCCCACAGGCAGCTGGGGAGCTCAGGTTCCTGCAACACTGGGCTCAGCCTTTGTACAGCAGGCCGAACAGACCTGGGACACGGCCCTCCTCCTGCCCACCCAGCCATAAGGCACTAAGGCAGCCCCCCACGTCTCACCAGCCAGGTGAGTTGCTGCCCGCCCTTGAGCACCCAGGCCCAGCCATGAGCGCTCCGAGTGCCTGCCACCATCCACTCCCACCCCACGAACAGCCCCAGCCAGATACCTCTCAGGGGCCCATGGGGTCAAGGAGGGACTGTGCAATCAGGCTCACAATCTGTGGCTCCCTCTCTCCTCCACAGCACCAGAGTCGTGAAGCTCCACCCCCTCCAGGTGCCCACGGTCCTGCAGGGGACCTCAACCTCAGGGGTCTCTCACTGCACAGTGTGACCGGGACCCCAGACACGTACCCAGCTTCTCTCCTGCCGCCTCCTCAGGTCCATGTCAAAAACAAAACCAGGAACAGAGCCTCAGCACCCGGGGAAGCTGGGCCAGTGCCCCGCCCCTGCCCCAGGACCCAGATAAGCAGCTGGCTGGAAGTGGGAAGGGCCAGGCGGGCAGTCTCCAAGATTTAAAGTGGCAGGTGGGACAGGTCAGGGCTAGCGATGAGGTGTGCCCTGCTGCCTGGGCGTGGGGAGGCTGGGGCCCTCACTCTGCCTTCCCAGATTCACTGCTCCCATTCCAGGCTGAGCCCCCAGGGTGGTCCAAGCATGTTCCTCCAGGCCAAGGCAACAACAGTGAAGACGAGATAGAGCACCAGAAAACACTGGGATCCGGCCTCATTGGTCTCCTCTCTCCCCAGACAGGACACAAACACATTGGCCGGCGCCCTCACCTCACCCAAAGCGGTCCCAACCTCTTCTGAAAAGCCTTCCAGACAAACCTCATTTCTGGTTCTCCTCCTCAAACCAATCTCAGGGTCGCTGGGGCCCCCAGCAACCCCGTACTGCTCACAATCCATTCTCCTGTCCTCGGGTAGAGCCCCCATGAGCTCCCTGCACTATCCGCTATCCGGGGAATCCTGGCCCCCACCCAGCTCAGATGCCGCCTCCAGGACAGCTGCCCAGAGCCACACCCGGCCCCCAAATGCAACCACATGCGTGCACGCCAATGCACACAATCACAGTCGCACAGGCCTGGGGCCGCCCTTCCCTGCCACCCACCTTCCCAGATGATCCTGCCTGGGCCACAGTGAGCAGCTCCCACCCATTTGGAAAAAAAAAAAAGAAGAAGAAGAAGAAGAAAGAAAGAAAGAAGGAAATTTTCTCAAGAAAAAGGGGCTTTTCTAAAAAAAAATAAAAATAAAAAAATAAAAAAACAAGGCTTGGAAAGACAGGAGATTGCAATTCCTGCTCTGCCAGAACTTGCTGTGTGACCTTGGACACACCTATTCCCCTCTCTGGGCCTCAGCCTCGTCATCACTAAGACCGGCTTCTCAGACTGAGAGGTGCAAAGCCTCACCAGAAATATGGTGCGTTTTCCTATAGCTTTGTCATAGGTCAATAACACAAAATTCAATTTATACATTAAAACAAATGCTGTGTTATCAAAAAAAGCAAAATTAACAGGAACTTAAAATAAAGACTTTGAGACTGCAAGCAAAGTTCTTCAGGGCACCAGACCCTGGAGCTACAGGTCACTAAGGTGTCCCCTGGAAGTAGAAAAGCGGGAGAAACCCAGGCCCTTCCAAGCAGCCCCCCCACCACCCGGCCAGCTGGCCTGCCCGCGCCCTGGCAGAGACTCCGCTGTGGACAGTCGTGCCTCCGCGGCATCCGCTCACCAGCCTCTCCATCTCCTGCTCCCAGAGCCGTTCTTGGCGCTGGCGCCGGTGGTACTCCAGGAGGTCGTCCTCATTGTCACTGATCTCCGTGATGCTATTTTTCCGCTCCCGAGTGACAGGCACCCGCAAGTCCCCACTGGACAGCTTCCTCTGGGCGCGGGGGCTCTGGCGGGGCGAAGCCCCTGTCAGAGAGCCCAGACTGTAGGCTGGGCTCAGCCTGCCGCTGAAGCTGCCCTTGCGGGGTGCCAGGGACTCCCCAAGCGTGGGTGAGGGGCTCCGTGTCCTCCGGCCCCGAGCCCCCAGGGTCAGTGAAAAATCCTCCGGCGAGGCCCCGTGGGCGGCCCAGCGCCGGGGCCGGGGGCTGTCTGCTACTTCTCGGGGGAGCTTGGGATCTGGAGCCGTCCTGGTGGGCATGGGGGAGAGTGCCCGTCGGGACAGAGAGGGGCTCAGCGGAGGGAGCTCTCGCATACTGTCCAGGCCGCGCCGGCCCAGGCGGGGACTCTCGGGAGGCTGCAGGGTGCGGGTGGCTGACCCGTCGGAAAAGGTTCGGCCCACCAGCTGGCGCGAGGGGCTGGTCGTCAACACCCGCTCGGTGCCCGGCAGCTCACGGAAAGGGCTGGGAGGGCGGTCCTGGAGTGTGCCAATCTTGTTTCGGGGAGCAGGGACTGGAGGCTGGAACTTGGGGCTGCCAGGAATGCTGGTGGGTTGGCTTCGGGCACCGGAAGCTGGGTACTCACTCAGGCTGATGGCCACCACAGGCAGCTGTCCTCCCAGCCGGGGGCTCTCAGTGGCTCTGCGGGCCTCCGCCAAGACGGTGGCTGCAGGGCTGTCTGTCAGCAGACCTCGGAGGCCAGGACTCGGAGGCCTCTCATGACCCCCCTTCCTACCCAACCGGGGGCTCTCAGAGGCGCGGGCACCACTCGGCCGGGACTGTGGGGGCTGCAGGGCCAGATGGTAGCTGGAGGAACGGGCGGGAACCAGCGGGGGCATGGAAGGTGCAGGCTCCTGCCCGCTGGGTGAGTGGCTGGCGCAGCTTCCACTGCTGGCCGGTGAGGAGAGTGGAGAGAAGGCTGGAGAGGTGTTCTCATAGCTGGAGCCCACAGACATGGCACCAGGGCTGGTTGGGGGGGACAGCAAGTAGCGCCCACCATTAGCCATGGGCGACAGCGGGGAAATCGCGGCAGGCTTCTTGCCAGCAGCTCCAGGCTCCTCTAGCACCAGGGAATCCATGATCTCCTGCAGGTCCTTCTCAATAGAGCTCACCAGCGAACTGTGGCTGGCACAGGCGGAGGGTCCCCGGGTTGCAGGCTGTGCGGCGTGGTTCCCATTCACCAGGCTTTCGGACTCTGCTGTGAGAAATGCAAAGATGCCTCAGACCCTCGTCTTCAACGCTGGGGAGCTACAGGTGCACAAGAATGCGGGTGCTCTCCGACCTTCTCCTAGCAGGGGCCAGAGGAGCCAGGTGATCTGGGTGCTTCTCTGCCCCTGACCTGCTGGGCAGCCTTAGATCACCTGCCCTAAGTTCCCCTCTCTATAGAGGAAGGGGATGGGGGCTGTTCTGCTGGCTCCGACGTTTCCTGACTCACGGCAGGGTTGCTAACAATGCTGGGCACTCCTAGGGCTGCTGGTGGTGGGCTCACCCCGAGAGGAGGGTCCTCCCTACCTTGGCTTCCGGAGCCTCCCAACCCTCTCCTTCAGGAAGGGCAGGCGGACATTCTGTAAAGGGCTGGGGGCACGCTGTGGAGCTGGCCAGAAGTCTGGGGTGGGGGGACCCAGTCTAATAGGACAGGAGGGCCTCCCAGCTCAGCAGCGGAACCCAAGGGAAAACACAAACCCAACCTTCGGCGCTGGGCAGGAGGCGTGCCCCACACCCCTCTGTGCAGTCGGAGGGGAAGCCAGGCTGGCCCGCAGATCAGTGCCTCCAATTATCAGCCCATTAAGCCACGCCAGCAGGAGCCTGCCTTTGCCCCGCCCCAGGCCTCGCCAACCAACCAGAAGCCCCTGGAACCGCTGCCCCGAAAGTGGGAGTGGCAGGACGAGGCGAGGGTGAGAGCCCGGTAAAGCCAGCCAGGGTGTGGGCTGGGAACCCAGGCTCCCAAGGGGCTCACCGGACAGCCACAGGTGACACAGGTGGACACCCGTCCCATTACCACACTGACACTTGCCATCCCACAGCCCTCTGAATGCCCGTGCAGAGTTTTGGGGGGCTGGGCTCACTGGCGGCCTCCTGGTCTCCACCCAGCCCCACCCCCCAGGCAGCTGGGTTCAGGGGCGCCGGTCCCCTGCAACAGGCACCAAGTCTCCTCTGAGCTTTGGCAATTCACACACCATCTGCAGCCAGTCCGCTGGGCAATCGGCTGGCTTGGTCTGGGGGAGGGGCAGGGCCCACAGACCTAATCACCAGCAGGTGGGACCCACCAGCTCCTGCACCGGTTCTACCTAAGGCTTCCCTCCTCCCCCTAAGGCCGTCAAGGGTGAGGTTCCCAGTGGTGACACAGAGGCGCCTAGTGGTTAGGGTCCCAGACACTGAGGTGGCATCTTCCAGGGCAGTGGGGCTGGCAGAGCCCTCTGTCCCTTTGGGCACATGATTCCCCAATCCCAGCCAAGCAGCACTTCTTGGATCTCTCCCAGTAGCCAGACTGCCTGGCATCCTCCTCCCGCGGCCCAATGGCAGGTGGCAGCAAGCCTAGATCGTGGGTATTGTCCTGCCCTGACACCACAAGCACGGCTGGAAGGGGCAGGGAGGAGGACAGTCCAGGAGTACCGCCAACCCAACCCCCGGCCCCAACTGGGCATCTACCTGAGCCAGGACTGTAGGGGGGCCCTGGGGCCCGGCCCCCTGCCGGAATCATGCTCTTCATCCACTTGGCTTCGGCTGGGTGGTTAAAGCGGAGGAAGGTGGACTGGCCCAGGCACAACATACAGCCTACAGAGAGAGCAAATGCTGAGAAAGGCAGACAGGGCTGAGGCAGCGTCACCCCGAAGCACTAGCAGGCTCCGGAGAGCCCTGCCCCCCGCACTGTGCGTGCCACAGTGGCAGTGTGGAAAGAGCACTGGTGTGTGAGTCCCACGTCCTAACTCTCATTGCTAGTGGTGAGATCTTCGGGTGAAGTCACTTCCCCTTGGAGTCCGGTTCTCTCGGTAGAGAAAGGAGGACAGAACCACGGACCTTGCAGAGTTAGTAAGACAATGTCTGAGAGGGCATCCTGCAAACGGAGGTTCTTCAGAGAACACGGTCGCCCACGTCCCCCCTAAGCTGTACCAATGATCCATCCATCTGCCCCTTGGGTGGAAAAGTCAGTCTGAGAGGCAGCAATTTCCAGGATCAAAAAAAGCTCTGAGACAGGGGACAGGGAAAACCCATGAATCAGTTAGATGCCCCCCAGAGGAACCAGAATTTGCTTCCTGGCTCCCACTCCTTATCACCCTCCTTATCATTGCGTGGCCTAGGGAGAGCCATCACCCTCTTTCTCTCGGACAAAGCACGCTCTGGCCTGACGTCTTCCCGCTCCTTGGTCTTCTCTGGAATCCAGCCAAGCCGAGGGCCAATGGGCCCTGCCTCAGCCAAGCACATTCCCAGGCAGCAGACACAAGCCCAGTCCTGCCCAGTAAGTGTGACTCCATGGAGAGGGGAGGGTGTGTGGGCGCCAAAAATGTAGCCAGGGGCACCAAGAGTGTGCACAGCAGCAGGTGTGCCCACGGGTACCTGAGCCTGGCTCACGGCACTCCTTCTCCTGGACATGCTACAGGATTCCTGCAAAAGATGCTGTGTTGGGAGACACCAGAGCCCAGGGCCCTCTACAACCACCCTCCCAACTTGTCCACACCCATGCCCCCAGCCTATTGACCCAATCTGGTGCCACTTGGCACCCCCGAAGCTTCATGCCAGTCTGAGCTAAGACTGGCAGGGAAGTCTACATTCCTGGACGCTGAGACAGTTCAGCTCAGGCAAGCCACAAGGGCAAGGGGCATCCAGGCCACGTGGATACCATGGCAGGCCCCCCACTGAGAAGCTCAGAAGCCAGCCCTCGCTGGTGGGGAAGGGGCTAGCCAGCTGAGCAGTCCCTAGCACATAACCGGAGTGGGCAAAGCCACCCACCGCTCCGGCACGCCCAGAGGCTCTCCCAAGCGGCGGGCACCAACAATTCTAGAGACTGATGGGTGGTCAGGCGAGAGGGGAGCCTACCCCACCAAGCCACCAATCAGAGGAGCTGATTCCAGAGTAATCATAACCGGAAGAAATAATAGCCAACCACACTTACACCTAATTACAACCACAGCTGTTTCAGAAGGAGCCCTGCTGGCCCCTCCCCCTGCTTTCAGCCCTTTAACAAGCTAATTAATAACGAGTTCGCAGGGTCTAGACAGACCCACTCAATTCTAGATTGATGGTGAGAAGGGGTGGGAAGGGGTGGGGTGGGGTAGGGTGGGGAAGGATATGGGAGCCTCATCACACAGCCCAGTCTGGACGGAGGTGTGGAGCCTGAGTGGATTCCAGCCCATCCTGCCAGGCCCACCCAAGGAGACGGTGGGCACCCAGGGACCCTCAGCCCTGGCTTCTACAGCTGAGAGCTCCCTGCCCCCTCTTCTGCCCCTCAGCCTCCTGCAATGAGGGGGTGTGGCCTGGCTGCCTCTAGGCTATAAATAGGTGATGCCAGGCAGCAGAGCTGGATCTGTATTAATAGAGCGGGCAGGAGGGCAACAGGCCTCAGAGCAGCTCCCTCCTGCCCAAATTAACTTTCTATTTGAATTCAGGGGCCCCAGGCATGGCCCCAACTCTGGTCGGTCCTGCCCCAAGGGCCTGCTTCTGGGAGGAAATCTCCTTGGGTCCACTCCTGCCCGGCACGTCCAAGGGTCAGCCACTCAGGGAACCCCAAGAACCTCTCCTCCCCGTTAAAGTTGTGGTCCGAGCCCCCATCCCCAAAGGGCCCAGCTGTGTGTGTGCAGGTGGGTGGGTGAGAAGCTGCACATTTGGTTGGGGGGGGTGGAAACCAGGGCAAAGGAGAGGGCGGATCCTATCTCTGAGAGACACGGAGGGGAAACACCACACACGAACACGCTCTCCTACAAGCTCGCACATATACCCGCTGCCAGAAACACCCAGAGAGGCGTACCGGCTCCCGCACTCGCGGGCTGACAGGCACGGCTCAGCTGCCACACAAACGGAACGGACCGGCCAAAGGAAGGCTGGGGTGCGGGGAGATGCGAGGAACGGCCCCCGCCCTTCCATCAGAGACCCCTCTGGGCCCCAGCACGGGCTTCTCTGTCCCCATCAGGACCCCTCTACCCCTTCCGGAGGCGGGTCCATGGAGGGGACTTCCGAGCGCGGAGGGAAGGCGAGGTCTGGCCGGCCGAGGGGTGGCCCCGAGCCCAGACCTCCCACTCACATGTGCAGGGCACACATGCCATCGAGTCTCACAGCCCCCCCAGCTCCCCAAGGTGAGCCGGACCCCCCCACACCCGCGGTCGAGTCCCCCCACCGCAGCCCGCAGACGCCCCTCCCAGCCCCCCGCCCCAGCCCCTCGGCGCCCGCTGCCCGGGAGCGGCGGCCGGCCGGGCGGAGCACTCACCGGCGAGCCCGGACCTCCGCAGCGCCGGCCCCCGCTAGCTCGGGCCCTCGGGGCTCCCCGCCCGCCCGGGGCCTGCGAGGGGGCGGGCCGACCTCCCGCGCAGCGGGCCCCGGGCTCGGAGCAGCCAGCCGCCAGGCAGCCAGCAGCCGCCAGGGCCCGGGGAGGGGCGGGCCGGCCACCGGCGGGGGAAGGGAGCCAGGGAGGGAGGGACAAAGGAGAGGAGGAGGGGAAGAGGAAGTGATGGAGGAGAGGAGAGGGGAGCGGGATGGAGAGGGCGGGGCGGGAGGGTGCGGGCGGCCGGCCGCCCGGGGACTCCGAGGCGGTGGGTGCGGGAGCAGAAGTGAGACCGGGAGGCCAGGTGCGGGGGAGGTGACGGAAGGAAAGGTGAGAGGTAAGTGCAGGCCGGAGGGCGAAGCGTCCTCGGGAGGCAGGAGTGAGGAGAAGCCGGGTCTCACTGAGAGCCCTCTGTGGCTGGCCTCCCAAGAGGCCTGGGAAGGGGCCAGCCCCGAACCCGGCTGGCTGGTCACCTGGGGCCAATCACACCCTCTGGCCTCAGATCCCTTTTCTACCCATGAGGAGGTTGTCCTCATTGACAGCAAAGGTTAAGCTCTGACATTCCATGGTTCCTGGGGCTCCAGCTGGGTCACTAGGTTCAGCTCCTGCCCTCCCTGTGCCACTGTGACAAGGTCACTCCTGGGCTGGGAGTTCAGGCCTAGGCTGAACAATCAGAGGAGCTGGGCAGCACTGAGCCTCGCTCCCGTTTCCATCCTAAACACCTCCTCTTCTGCCCCTGCTCCCCACACTCCCAGCAGCTCAGCTCTCACCCCCAGGCTGGACCAAGGTGCTATCCCTTCCCAGCCAGCCTACTCCCCTGGGGCTCCAGAATAGAACCTCACCTCCTCCCAACCCCTACCACCAGTTGTGCTAGTCTGCTAGAAGAGTTCTCCCACCCCAGTGAGGCACCCTCCCACCTGGAAAACACAGTGCCATCTGCCTCTGGACACCTCTGGACAGCTCATTGTCTTCCAGAGACCTACCCTCTGGACACCAGAACCTTAAGGGACACACTGTCTCAGACGTACTCTATATGCTCAGAGCTCCCACGCCTCACACACACCAACACACGGACACCACACCTTGGCTGTGCACACTGACACACACAAACACACCGTCTCTGACACGTGCTTATTCTCACCCCCATAATACCCCTCTTGGTTACACACTCATTCAGGCACAGACATCCTTCCACTCAGTCCCTGGAGAGACTCTGGAATCAAAAGCCAACCTCCTTAGAGAAAAAAAATCATTTCTCCACCCTTGCTAAACACCTACCCACGTTGCCATACTCCATACATGCTCATGCGCACACGTATCTCACTCTCCTGAAGGAAAATGGGAGAACCATGTAGGGTTAAATGCAAAATAGGGGGAGGCTTTAACAAAAAAAAAAAAAAAAATCTGCTCAGGAAGAATGATTCATCGGTCTGGAAACTGTGACAGCCAGCTGGACAGACCCAGACAGACACGGAGGATACCCGCCAGTGAGAAATAGGGCAGGAGGCAGGCACAAAGAAGGGAGCAGCTAGGAGTCTTTGCTTTTTCTCTCCTTCTTTTGATCCTTATCTTTTAGCAGATCACTTTTGGAAGCTTCACTCCCATTTCACAGAAGGAATAACTGAGAACTGGGTAGGAGAGGAAGAGGCTCAGTGTCCTGGATCCCAGAGGGAGTCGGCTGGATTACTCAGGAAGCCCAGCTCCCCGGCCACATTCCAGAGAGCTCCCCAGCTTCTGGCCTTCACACAAACCCCTACCCACCAATGAAGGGCTTAGGGAGTGAAGGAGACGTGGAGACTAGGCTGGCAGAGAATGCTGGGAGTGGACAGGGACCTACTGTCTAGACAGCCTGGGCCCCCGAGCTGTGTGGCTTTCTGGGTCCTCCCCTGATCCGTCCCCTCCCGGAGCTTTCATGTGGTCTGGCGCTGTGGTCCCAGGGTGGGGCAACCTCAGCCCGGTTGAGATTCCTTCTTATTTTCTCGCTCACATTCCCATCTCCAGCTCTTGCTCCGTAAAGAAGAGGGCAGCACGAGGTGTGCCAGAAAACCAGGGTACGGAGGTGGAATCGGGCTTGTCCTCGCTTCCCTCCCATCATGCTGCAGTGTCCATGGCTTTAGTGAGAGCCAAAGGCCAGCTTCTGCTTTCTGCCTGCCCCCCCCCACCCCCGGGCCCAGGCAAGGTCCTGCTGGAAGAGCCTGTCACCGCCATCTCTACTCCTCCTGACATGTGCCTGTCCAAGTTGCCTCTGGCTGGCACAATGCCCAGAATGATGCACCTATGGACGGCCTGGCCCAGCCGGAACGGGCTCCTTGTTCTTTGTAGGGTAGCCCTCTGTTTTCAAAGAGGAGGGTCCTCCTATGCGCCTGGGTTGGGGAACGAGACAGGGAATCCGATCCTGTTGTACATATGCCCACAGACAGGCACGGGGCCAGCAAGTTCTCAGATCCACCTGGAACTACGTACATGGACACTCTGGTACCCTCCGTCCCGAGTTCACCCCCGTCCCCCACTGATCCATAAACACAAGGAGAGGCACAAACAGCGATACACAAGCCCTGAATCACAAACACATCCGGAGATATATAAACACACTCCAGTTACACAGACACACAGAGATAGCACACGCACACACCCCCCACCACCCAGTTTCCAGGGAAACGCACTCCCAAGAATGTCCGGAGTGGGGCCAGGCAGGGTTGGGCTTGGTGCCTTGCTCCAGAGATGAGACAAGGAAAGCCTCAGCTCCCGGGAGCCCAGGGGAGGGGGAGTGCTAGGGAGAAGAACACCCGTTCCTTTGTGCCTCTGCCTACCCCTCCTAGGGCTGCCAAGCTCCTGAGACAGGCAAGCCCAGACAAGGAGGCTGTGGGAGTGGGAGGGAGCAAAAGGGAAGGGGGTTTAGGGTCAGAAGAAAGTGGGAGGGTACATACTTGGCAGGGTGGAACCTTGGCTGGGGAAGAGTTAGGGGTCACCAGGGCCACAGGAAATGCCTAAGAATTCCATCTTGACCCAGGCGCTCCCTCTTCTCAGGGAGCTAGAGGATGCTCTGGGCAGACTGCCCAAGAGGGCCCTTTAGAGCATCCGTTCCTGCACCCTGCTCACAACACACATGTGCGTGCCCACGAATGCCAGGGATCTGGGGCTGGGGGAGTGAGCTCCCGGTTCTCTCTCCAGCCTCCTTTGAACTCTGCCCCTCCCTCTCCCTGCTGCCGGACCAGCTCAATTCCACACACCCAGTCTCCGGGAAGATGTTCTCTGGGAGGCTGAAAGGGACTATCAGGAACCAGATGGCATCACAGCCAAAGCTCCAATTTGGGGGGGTCCCTCCCCTCAGCTGGAGGTGGAGAACTCGAGGCCCTAGAAGAGGCAAGGGCCTGCCACTGCTGCTGGTGGACCTGGGTCCCTGAAGCCACGTGGCCCCCTCACACTCCCAAGGGCAGGAAGAAAGGAGTAGGGCAAGTTTGGGTCTCCTGGGTGAGCTGTGAAGGGAGCGGCGTCTAAAGAGAGCTTAAGGGCTATGAACAGAAGGACAGAGGGAAACAAAGGAATGAGGGGGATTTCCACTGCCGAGGAGATTTCAGCCAGTAAGACAAGGGCAGGACATTAGTCCTCCGGCACAGAGTCAGGCTTGGCCCACAGCTCCCATCCTCACGTCAACCCCACCTCTGCCCCCCACCCAGGCCTGCTTTTCTCACTCCTTTAATGTGACAATTCGTTGTATAAATGGATGCCCAGGGCAGACACACCCGGTCTGTCAAAGCACCACCTGGGCTGACCCCTGAACTGCCCAGTCACAAGAACAAGGGGCCCAGTTTTCAGATCCACCTGACACAACAGAGTGGTCTGTGGCTTTGGGGGACAGGGTGCTAACCGTATTCATGACCCCAGAGCTACTGTGGACGCTGTTTTAACAGAGCAGCCATGTCCTCGGATCTCACCTTTGCTCCATCCCCATCCGGAGGGAGCGGCCTCCTTCCCCACCTCCCCGCCTCTTTTCAGAGTGACCCCCTCTTGGCATCATGAAACAACCCCATGGTTGTCCTGTCGTTCCAACTGCCCTCCCTTAACCATCTCACTAATGACCTGACCGAGCACCACTCCGCCTGCCCTTTGAATGAGGTCACCAGGACGTCTCCCCTCCCCGCCAAGAAGTGACCGGAGAAGAAAAGCAGGCTGAAGACAAATCGGGATCCTAGAGGAGTTGGGGGTGTTCTTGAGGCACATGGAGAGGCCCCTGAGCCTCCCACTGGCTCTGTGTTACCATGGCAACCGCCACAGCAGGCTCGCACCCCGCCCCCAACGCCCCTAGCCCAGGCTTTTCAACAGAGACCATTGCCTCCGCCTCCCACTGGGGGCAGCACACCTTACCCTGAGTGAGCCGGGTGGGCTGCCGGACAGGGAGCCCATCGATACTGCAGATGTTGCCACAAGGGTGGAGGGTGAGGGTGCCCCGCACGTTCTCGATGTAGCAGTGCTCTGGGGCCAGCCCGGGACCCTGCAGGGAGATGTCCCTGGCCGCGGAGCCAATCACCGTCTTCCCTGAAGACAGAGGGCAAACTGAGTCCCAGGCTGGGCCAGGAGGGCGGCCAAGGAGACAGAAGCCCACCTCCTCCTGCACAAAGGATTGCTGCCTGCCATCGGCCACCCTTTTGGGGCCCCTTTGGTGGTGTCCCCCTTTGGTGGAGAAGGTCAGTGGGAGAGGCTCTGGGCAGGCAGAGAAAACTGGCTCACAGATGGGGGGACCCAGAGGACACAGAGCAGCCAGGCTCTACCGACAGAAAAGGGGAACTTCTTTCCTGCAGACCTTCTGTTAGTCCCTCCACCTCCTCGTCCCCAAGTCCTCTTCCTCCTTCATCCTGCTCTCCTGCTCCCCATCTCTTCCCCCCCACTTCTGCACCTGCACCCCTTGCTCTCCCTGGCTCCCCTCCATGCTAAGGCTCTCCCCCTGGCAGAGCCCCTGGGACCGGTATTTGGAGAATGTGGGGAATGTAGAATCACCCAGGCAACAAGTGCAGCCAGGGGAGAAGCGAGGAGGCCAAGGAGGCCAGGCAGAAGCCAGCGGGGGAAGGGGGCCGTGCCAGGGCCTTATCTCAGGAGGTCATTCCCCCCACCTCCCAGCCCTCCATGCTCCACAGTTAGCTGCTCCCACGCCAGGCATAGGCCTGGGATGGGGCCCCTTCCTTCTTGGCCACACTGGTTGCTAAGAGCAATGGGCTCTCCTGTTTCAGTGCTCTCCTCCTTGTTTCTAAACTAATCTTTAATCCCAGTCATGGAGCCAGATGATCTACCAAAGGGGGCCAGGCAGTCCAGGGAGGCCAGGACAAGGAGGGGCGAGCTGGTGGCACGGCCTCGCATCTGGGGGAGGCAATCAAGGCTGACAAAGGGCAGAAGGGCCCCTGCGCGTGCCTGGGATCCAGGGCAGGAATGTCTTTAAGGACCAAGGGGTGGTGGGGTGGAGGGGCTGCCCCCCAAGACTTACCTTCCTCCAGAGGCAGAAGGGTGATGGCCGTGCTGAGCCGCCCACTGCCCAGGCTCACCAGATGTGGTTTGTCCGTCTGCACTTTCAGCCCCTTGCCTGTCTCAATCAAGTCCAAGGGCCCCTTCTGCAGGGGGTGGGGGTGAGGGATGAGCAGCATGAGACCCTTCAGGCCAGAACCCGAGCCCCCGAACCCCGTCACGCCGGCACTCCCTCCCGCACCTGCCCTCTCCAAAGGGCTCTGAGGGTGTCGAAAGGCTCAGCCCCAAATCGTGCACGGAGCATTATTACACTAAATTGAAATGAGATCTGAATCTAGGCCATTAACTCGTCCCACTGGATTTCTCAAGCGTTGGCTTAACTGCCCCCTTTGTCTATTAAGGCACAAAAAAGGAGAAAGTGAGAGGAGCAGGTGGGTGCTGGAGAGGAGCAGGGGCTGCTGCAGAGGAGGGCCAATGCAGACTTGTCCCTGTAGACTTGTCCGTGGCCATCCCCTTGGCCACTGCTTGCCTCCGGGAAACTGAATCACAGCGGAGGACAGAGCCTGGGATCCAGGAGAGAGACACAGCCCAGGGTCAGTCTGTAAACCGGCTCCTGACTTCCAAAGGGTATATTCTGGGTGAACCAATTAACCTGATTCAGATAAAGCCTCAGCTGTTAATAGGCTTGGGACCTGGGAAGGGTGGAAAGGAGCTGCTGCTCTCATCCCTGGGCTGCGGCCACGGCTGGGGAGAGGAGCCAAACCCACCCTCTCCAACAGCCCTCTTGCCCCTTGGCCTTGACCTGCTCACCTTTACCATTGCTTGGGTCTTGCATCCAGGGCCTCCCTGGTTCCTGTTAAGAGCATCCATGGTCCTGGGGCTCCACGGCTCCTGGGGACACAGCAGAAGGCAGGTGTTGGCAGGGAGGCCAGGTGGGGTGGGGGGAGAGAAAGGAATAGGGTCTGTGGCCATGCTCCCAGGGGCGGGGGGTGGTACCAGTCACCCTCATTCCCCGCAGGCTCATGCAGAAGAAAAAGTGGAGGGAGCTCAGAGGCAGACACCCAGCACACCAGTCCTCACCCTTGCCACCATAAGCCAAGACCCCTAGAGGCCCTGCCTGTATGTCTATGCTTTCTTGCCTCAGAAATCCAGGAGCTAGGCTTCCGCGGCAGAGGACGCTCAGACATCTGGAGCCAGAGGTAAGGTGGGAAGGGAATCCGGGGTCCAAGAACTCCCCTGGGGACACCGGTAGCCAGAGATACCCCCCCCAGGTGGGTGATGGAGCTGAGGCACTCCCTCCCCCATACCCTCTCCTGCCTTTCCCTTTGTCTCTTTTCCCCCAGGGGTCCCCACCGGGTGTCTGCTTAAAGGAGACACCACAGGAAGAACTCAGCCATTCCTGCCTTCTGTATGTCTCAACTCCTACACCTTCTCTTCCCCAAAAAGCAGTCTCGCCCCCAGACAATCAGCGAAAAACCCCTCAGTGGTGACTAATAACAGGAGTACAGTTTTCTAGGTTCTTCATCTGATCTGGTGTGGTAGGAAGCTTAGGTCTTTAGAACCAAGGGTAAAGTAGATTCGAGAGCCAGAACTGAAGCTCCTTCCACGCATCCCTTTCTCCCTCCCTCACGGTTTTGGTACCCCTGGGTACGAATGTGGGCCTGCCTGCCCGTCCCTTGATCATCTTGTTAAGGTGACAAGTTTCCCATTCGCTATGGACATGGGGCCGGGACGACTGAGAGAGAGTGACTCCAGGTGGGAGGGAGACCCAGGAAGGCAGGGTTTCCCTCCACTTCCTTTTTTTTTTAAGATTTTATTTATTTATTTGACAGAGAGAGAATACAAGTAGGCAGAGAGACAGGCAGAGAGAGAGGAAGGGAAGCAGGCTCCCTGCTAAGCAGAGAGCCAGATGCGGGACTCAATCCCAGGACCCTGAGATCATGACCTGAGCCGAAGGCAGTGGCTTAACCCACTGAGCCACCCAGGCGCCCTTCCCTCCACTTTCTCTTCCAACCCTCCATCATGGCCTGGTGACTTAGGAAGTGGGGGCAGGAGCCAGCATTCCAAGGAGTGCCTGACCCCTGGCCGTGGGGCCCAAGGGCCTCAGCCTTAGAGAGTTACTAATTTTACCCTCCCAACTTCCACCCTTCCGGACCTGGACGACATCATGTCCGTCACTGTGTCCACCCAAGCTGGCGGAAGAAAAACCGGAATTCGGCCTGGGGCCCACCCCAGCTCCGCCTGGGAAGAGGGAAGGCAAAGGCAGTTAACCTACACCAAGTTCCAAGCTGGCCTGGCACCTCCCCAAGAGATGTGGCTGTGGGGAAGAATTTCCAGGGTTAAAGCCTGCCTGCTGTCCTGTTTCCTTGCACTCAGGGAAAGCCCTCAGCATTCTCCGAGGAAAGGGAGGTGAGAGAGTGGGTTGGGAATGGAGAATTTACATAAAAGAGGAGTAAGAAAAGAAAACAAACAAAAAATAATGGGGGAAGAAACAGCATCACCATTTAGTGGAAAGAGATTTAGGCTGGGATGCAATAGCCTTAAATTCTCACCCTGACTTTATTATTTATTAGCTGCGGGATCTTGGACAAGTTACTTAAATTCTCTGAGTGTCAAGTCATTCTTTATAAAAGTGGAATAGTGACTTTTTCACAAAAGATTGTCTGGATTAGTGCTTGCCTGTGGCTAAGGAGAGTGACTATAAATGGGCACAAGATTTCTTTTTGGGGTGAGGGGAGTGTTCTCAAACAAAACTGTAAATATACTCTAAAAAAATCACTGAATGTGCACTTTAATTAAGTGAATTTTATGATATATATGTTATAACTCAATAAAACTGTTTTTTAATTTTTTTAAAGATTTCATTTGTTTATTTGACAGACAGAGATTACAAGTAGGCAGAAAGGCAGGCAGAGAGAGAGAGAAACCAGTTCCCCGCTGAGCAGAGAGCCCCATGCAGGACTCAATCCCAGGACCCTGAGATCATGACCTGAGCCAAAGGCAGAGGCTTAACCCACGGAGCCACCCAGGCGCCCTATTTTTTTTAAAGATTTTATTTACTTGAGAGAGAGAGAGCAAGTGAAAGCACAAGTGGGGTGTGGGGGAGGGAAAGGGAGAAGCAGACTCCCCACCAAGCCGGTAGCCCAAGGCAGGGCTTGATCCCAGAAGGGGAGGATCACAACCCCAGCAGAAGGCAGACACCTAACTAACCGAGCCACCCAGGTGCCCCAATAAAACTGTTTCTTTTCTTTTCTTTAAGATTGGAGAGTCAGCTCTTATATTAAATGACACTGTGTGAAGCACAAAGCTCCGTAAACATGCCGGTTATGAGTATGGGTTTCAAGATCTAGAACAAGTCCCTTCACCCTTTTCTATCAAGTTCGTCACCATTACCCTGTTCATTTATTTACGCCGAAGAATTTCAAGCGGAGATAAAGATTGTAAAAAAATAAGGTTGATGGAGAACAAGACTGATGCGAGGAGAGGAGGAAATAATAATGTGAAGGAGAAGGGGAGACCAGGAGGGAGGTGTGGGGAGAGACGGAGAAGATCTGGGAAGATGTAGAAATCAGCATGTTGGAGGCCGTGGCCCCAGCTCAGAAACCTAACCCAGGTGAAGCGCAAAGCTACACCAGACCGACGCGTCCCTGTCGCACCCGGGCGGCGCTTTGACAAAGGGGCTGTCCCGCGGCCACCTGGGGGCGCGCTCTCCTCGGACCCCACCCCGGGCCGGGAGGGCGAAGCGGCGCTGCGCCCGGGCGCCCTCAGCTGCCAACCGGCTTCCGTGGACAGGGCTACCCACCACCCCCGGCAGTAATTACCCACTCGGAGCGCCCCGCCCGGCCCCGCTGCCAAAAAAAGGCCCCTGCGGCGCACAGCCGGCTCCCGGGAAGGAGGGACGCAAGGGAGGCGCCGCGGTCAGCCCCGGCTCTCCGGAGCCCTCCCGCACCTCCTGGGGACAGGGCGGCGGAGGCCTGGGAGCCGGGAGCCGCCGTGCAACAGGGGGGGACCCCGTGGCGGGCGAGGCCGGGGCTCCCGCGGGTGACCCCGCTAAGGCCCGGGCCCTCCGGCCTCCTCGCCGGGCGGGGACGCGTGGGCACCGAGGCCACGCGGGATCAGCCCGTCCCCAGACCTCTCCGCCTAGTAGGTGTCCAGAGTCACCGCTTGAGGTCTTGGCACCCTAACTAGGGTGAAGGTAGGCCCGAGCAAGGGCCGAAAAGTTCTGTAACCAACAGGCGCTGGAGGAAGTCCAGGCTCCAAATCGGGCCCCTGGCCAGAGGTCCCAGGCGAGTCCCCGAGCGGTGCCCTGCTCCTCCGCACCCCGGAGTCCCGCGCGGCCGCTCCAGCCCTCACCTGTGGCCGGTGGGGCCAGCCGGACCCTCGCCCCAGGCGTCGCATGGCCGTGGCCGGAGGCCTGCGTGGCAGAGCTGGGACCCTCTCCGCCCGCCGCCGCCTTCGCTTTCCCGACGCACATCCGCCCTCAAGGAAGGGCGGCTGGCAGGGAAGGAGTCGGGACAGGAAGGAAACTGAGGCTGGGAGCCCCGAGGGCGGGGGCCGGGGAAGGGCGTGGAAGGGGGGATATGAGGGCTCAGCGGCGGGACCAGGTGGGTAAGGGGAGACGCAGGGATGAAGGGGCGGGATGGAAGACGGAGACTGAGGGATAGAGAGAAAATGAGAGCTGGAGAGATTGTCAGAAGGGGAAGAAAGTGGGGAAACTCTCCGCGGGACTCCGAGCTGGGTGGAGACGGAGGGACAGCGAGGCGGAGGGCCTGGGGGACAGAGAAGGGGATGGAGAGACTGAGAACACGGAGGTCGTCGAGTAAAGGGGACGACGGCCAGGGGCAGCCCTAGAAGGTACAGAGGGCAGTGGAGGGGGAAACGGAGGGACGGGGAGCCAGGGGAAGGGAGGAGCAGGGGGCTGAGGGCAGCCGCGGCCCTGAAGTTGGGGCGGGACCGCAGGTGGGCGGCAGAGGCTCCAGGGGGCAGAGCCAGGGAGAGGCGGGAGTGTAGAGTGGGGCTCCGGCTCTCCTGGGGGAGAGAAGGGGGTGCTGGCGAGCGCCCCTCTCCGAGGTTGCGGGCGGGGTGGGACTGCCGCCGGGGCGCGGCTCCTCGCTGGCCCGGAGCCTGTGCTGCCCAGGGCCGCCAGGTGGGACAAGGCCGCAGTGTTGGGTCGCCCCGCCCGCCGCGCACGCGGGACAAGCGGCCTTTCTTTGGCCGGGCGGGGAGAAGGAGCCGCTTGTTTACGCGGCCGGGGAAGGGGGCGGCCGCTCAGACACAGCCCGCTCCCCGCGGGGCAGCTGCGGGAAGGGGGGTCCGAGGGTGCACGGGAGGTGCGAGTGTGAGCGGCAGGGTGTGCGGACGGGAACTGCGTGAGCGCGGCGGGCCTCGGGTGTGAGCGCCGGCTTCGGGGTGCCGGGAGCGCAGCGCGTGCGGACTGCGGGCGGAGGTGCCGGCGTGCGGGAGGCTGCCCCACGCGCGACTGCGGCCGAGATCAGGGCTGCGCGCGCGTGGGTGACATGGGGTGGGGCGCGGTGCATGTCCGCTGCGTGGGATGCCTGACGTGGTGGGGAGCTTGTATTTGTGTGCGAGCGGTCGGATGAGTCAGCCCGGGAGACTCCGGGACGGTTGAGCTAACGGGACCAGAATGCAGCCCCGCCCCGGCTCCCTGGGTACCCCGCCGGGCCGCGCGGTCACCCGCCGGTCCAGGCCCCCGCTCATCCCAGCACCGGCGGAAGCGTCGGCGGGCGCCTCGGCAACCCCGCGCCGGGCAGCCCCTCCCCGGCCCCGCCACCCCCAGCCCCTAGTCCCCCGCCGCCGGCCCGCCGGCACTTCCCCATCCCAGAGGAACCCGGATGGCTGGCTCAACCCCCGCCTCGGGGAACTCCGTTAGGGATACGAATCCGGACCCTACGGGCGTGGCAAGAGCCTGGGGCTTCCCTCTCCTAAGCGTGCCCCGTCCGGCCTCCCGGACCCCTGAAGATACGGGGCCTCGGAGGAGAGCTGGGGAGACCCGGGACGTGCCTCCCGTCTCCTAAACACACCCAGGATTTGTCTCCCGGATTCCCACCGCCTCCGGGCTGGACTCCACACACATTCCTCATCCATAGAAGCGGCCTG
Organism: Neogale vison; assembly: GCF_020171115.1. Lineage (NCBI taxonomy): Eukaryota > Metazoa > Chordata > Mammalia > Carnivora > Mustelidae > Neogale > Neogale vison. The sequence continues at coordinate 108,455,204 of NC_058097.1, read as the reverse complement.
GCCGGTGCAGGAGGGGAGCTGGCCTACGAGGGCTCCCTCTCCCGGTGCAAGGCTCTCTGCCTGCGGTCGGCCGGAGAGTGGGAGGAGTGCGGCGCGGGCGGACGAGACTCCGCGAGTGTCCGCCGGGCCAGCCATCTGGGTGCCTGCAGGAGAGACTGGCTGGGGCAAGGACCAGCGTCCCTCCCGGGGAGGAGCGCGAGGGCCCCCTCTGGCGGCTGCGCGGACAGAGGCTCCGGAGGGCAAAAGCAAGCAGCTGGCAGAAAAGCCGCGGAGCCGGCTCCCCACAAAGCCCCTTTCTATCGCCCCCCACCCCACTGCACTCACCTGGGGCGCCCCCTCCTCCCACACGGTTTCTTCTGGGCCCCCCAGCCCAGAGCTGATCTGAGGGCTCCCGCCAGGCCCTGGGACTTCCCCTTATCCAGTCCCAGCAGCGCAGCCAGCGAGACCCACGGGCCTAGTGGGAGAGAGCGTCCTTACCTCGCGCGGGGAGAGGGGGACACGGGTTCCCTCGCCTTGCTCGGCCGCCGCGGCCTCAGGCTCTGGAGGACACTGTTGCTTTTCCCTGGGAGCCCGCTGAGTGGGAGGAGAGCGAGAAGGTCCCGCCCCCCAGTCCCCGCCCCCGTCCCCCGTCCTGTCCTGCCAGGCCAGCCAAAGACGCCCTTGTGGAACTGGAGCCCGAGGTCCCCCCACCCACCCTTTCCCATAGCAGCACCTCCCCCCAAGGCCCCCCCACCCCCCGCCTGCACAGCGCCCGCTTTGTTCCTCTCTGCAGCTGGGCTCTCCACTACCATCAACACACGCACACCCCTCCTCCCTCCTGCCCTCCCCTTCCGACTCCCCTAGACCACCCTCCACCCCTAGGCCTTAAGGCTCTTCTGAAAGGGTGTTTTTGACAATTTCTCACTCTCTCCCCCTGCACGCCCCCTTTTTTAAAACCTTAGGTGCCTGAGTCCTCCGTAGCTCCCAGTGAACCTCATGGTCGTATAGCCCTCCAGCATGGTCTCAGTATCTCCAGAAAATATCTGCTGAAGGTACCCAGGTACACCCTCTCGTGCTCACCTCCAAGCCCTGCCATGAAGAGCTGTAAATGGGGTTGATAACCCTCCACATCCGGCTTCACAGACTTTTCTGAGAGGTGGAAGACATGTTAAAGTGCCATGCAAAGTGTAAAGCACAGAAGCCTGAACTGAATCAGCATCTCGCCCCCAACCATGTAGGTCCATCTTACCACCACCTGCTGACTTACAACTGGGGCGAGGCAAGCTATAGGCAGACAACTGGGCTCACCATCCTAGAGCAATCTGGGTCTCTGTAGGAGTGGGGGTTAATATGGAAGAAGAGGAGGGACTCAGGCACCTGGGTGGCTCAGTCATTAATTGTCTGCCTTTGGTTCAGGTCATGATCTCAGGGTCCTGGGATGGGGAAACCTGCTTCTCCCTCTCCCACTGCCTCTGCTTGTGTTCCCTCTCTTGCTGTGTCTCTGTCAAATAAATAAATAAAATCTTTAAAAATAAAGAAAGAGAGAGAGAAGAAAGAAGGAAAGAAAGAGAGAGAGAGAGGAGGGACCAGAAACCTAAGAGGAATCTAGAAACTGAGCCCGATTGAGGTCATTCTTCATCTCAGCCCCCACCCCGAAATCCAGCTTGGACAGTGGATCCTTACCTTGCAAAGCCAGCTCTTGCCCCAGGAGACTGACTGAGGAGACCCTAGGGAGCTGACCTCAGCTAGGCTAGACCTCTTCAACCTGCCCTCAAGGGAAGCATGAGACTCCTTCTCACTGAATGAGGGAGAAGAAAACCCCCACGGCTTCTAGCTGGGAAGATAGCAGAAAATCATTTGCCCTCTTTGGGATGAACATATCTTGCTCTGATTCAGTGGCTTCAGTTTGTGCCCTCTTTCCCTAACCCTGGGACAGCAGGAGGCTGAACTGCAGCGGTCTTTGGTCACTCATTGACAGGGCCAGCATTAGCAGGGGGGCCCCCCACTGCTGGAGGCTGGGACTGACTGGAGCCAGGCAGTGGACAGGAGGGGGGAGGGGAAAGACACTTTGCACTTACCAGCTGTGGCTAACAGAGGTCAAACAAGCAAGGTTCCAGCAGGCATCGTGGGTACCAGGAAGCCTCAGAATTTGGGGGATGGGGAGGAAGTCTCTTATTCTTCCTCTCTTCATACTGTTTGAAGCTCATGAAAAGTGTTTTGACTCTGGCCACCTTTCATGAGATAGATCACAACAGTAAGTTTCAGACTATTCTGGTAAAAGAAAAAGAAACAAAACCCAAACTATTGTATCCTCGATGCCAAGACCCAGCATCTGAGGGAAGGGGCTCTGATTGGGGTACCTCAGAGTCTTTTCACGTAACTGTTTCACAACTCCCCAATCTTCTTTACCATCCCGGTCGGGAGGAATTTCAGGGAAGGATGGAGCCTGCCACAAGGCAGCTGATCTGAGGAAGGGGGTAAAACAGCACCCACCTTCTCTGTCCTCCCACTCAGGGACCAGCTAACCCCAGCGCTCTGTGCAATGTGTCCTCCTGCTGGGTTGAGGCCCTATGTTCCCACAGTTAGAGCACTCAGGGGACCGGGACCTACAGCCCCACCCTCCACCCCCACCCGCTGCACATCTGGAGCCCATCAAAAAACTCAGTGCTCTCTCGCAATTACGCAAGAGGTCGAGCAGCTGGGAGCTCAGGAAAGGGGGAGGAAGAGAGAAGAAAGCAGAAAACAGCTTTCCAAGCATGCTTCAGACTTTCCGAAGTGGAAGCAGCGGGGAGAGGGCAAAGGCTGGGTGTGGAAGGAAGAGTGGGCTTGCAAAGGCTCTGCACTTGGCTATGAATGTCAGGAGTCTATTTCCACATCCCTCCTGCCTTCGCCTCGGCCCTCTTCCCACCTCTGTCCCTCCTCTCGCACCATGCTCCCTCCAGCCCCCCGAGGAGGCAGCTGTTGCTGATTACAGCAGGCCAGCCCTGTAGAGTCACATCTTCTCAAGTTCTCCTTTCTGGCCTCTCTGGACCCTGAAGTCAGGCACCATTGGTGTCGATGCGGTGACAGCAATGACGCCAAGTGACTCCTCCCTGCATCAGACTTGGGGAAAAGTTCAAACCTTTCTCCAGCAGGAGTTCTCTCCTAAAAATTGCACAATCCATGCTTAGACCCAAAGCTGAGAGACACGGGAGCTGAGTGGGCAGTTTGGGTCGTGGGGGAAGACTGTCTCATCTACATCCGTGTAGGCTCAGGACCTTCCTCTGAGCTGAATAGAACAAGCACTGATTTGGGCAAAAGAATGGGAAACAAGACCCATTTGCACTTCCCTCATTGCCTTGACATTGTAATGCCTCTTTTTCAACTAGCCCATTTGGTTAGCAATCTGATCACACTGAGTTCAATTATGGGAGATTTTGAGAATTGGACTAAGCCCTAAATAACCATTTAGCCCCTGCCCTACGAGCAGCAAGGCAAAAAAATCTGTCTGTGGAGGGTGGGGGGATGAGAAGGGACCCGAGCTCCTGAAAACTGCTTGGTTGCCTAACCTCTTGTGTCTGAGTGGGCAGAAGCTTAGTTTGGGAAGGTATAGTCTTCCTAAGGTCTAGCGCCACGTAAACCCCTAACTCCCGAGGGTAAGATGGGAGACCGACACTTGGGGGGAGGCTTTCTAACCTTGGGTAAGAGCAAGGTACAGCACACAATTGCTGTGGAGCTTCTAGAACTTTCAAAGCTCTGTAGCCACAAACAGATTTACCAAGGGGGCGTGGGGGGAGGGAATGGAGGGAATGGTTGCAATGAGATGTGCATAGAAAAGGGGAGTTAATTCGGAGTTTTTACTTTCTTTTGAGAGATTCCTCTGAAGCCAAGGCAGACCCCTCCCTATTCCTCACCCTCACTGAGACCAGCTGTGGTTAACACTGGTCTACCTGAGGCGAAAAGGTTTTATAAGCAGATTCAGCCATTGCTTCTAGTTAGACTTTAATCTTCTTGAGGATAGGGGCTTTTTCTATTTTTCTGTCTTCCTCCAATGAGCCCGACCATATGTGAACATTTTAAAAAAGCTACTCTGTATCAACCCTGGAAATCTCTCAGGGGCTACTCAGTGTGAACAACTTCCCATTAATTGGAGGGCAAAGCTTCCCGAGTCCCAGACCCATGGGCTGATAGATCCAGGGTTAGAAACTACTGTGGGTAGATGAATTACAGATCTTTTTAAAAAGGAATTCCTGACCACGAGGTGTGTTCCCTACCTCCTCTGTGTGGAATTAATTCAAAGCAGGAAGCACAAACCTCCTACGTTAAACAGAATGCTCAGTCAGATCTAATTATTTTGTTAGTCTCCCTCACAGGAGGCCAACAAGAAGTCCACTGGACGCAGTGGTGGGACTTAGCTGCCAGTCAGGGCTGTCGCTCCGCCCTGGTAAGTTTCCCTGGGCTAAGGTTACATTGTCGGAGAGCCACGCCACACTGCAGCAACAGGGACTAGAGACTTTGTTATTTCTCTTAAGGAAAAAAAAATTCTCCTGGTTTTCACCATGAAGACAAAAACTTCATCATTCCCACTCATTATTCACTACAGAGAGCAATTGGTCTTCCAAAAAATCTGTTGACAGTCAATAGTTCTCTTAAGTTAAATAAAAACAAAGTTAGGATGAAATCTTCCCTGAGGGAATTAGCAAAACTCCCCAAGCATCTATCCCCCCACAACAGGATCACTTACTTCTTATCACCTTTGCTCTAATGGGGAAGAGAATGCTCTGGGAGATCACCGATCATCGTTATTCTTTAACAGATGAAGCCTCATGTTTCTGACTCTACAACTATCCCTGACAAAATTAAAACCAGAGGTCCCTAAGTAGCATCAACTTCAGAAGCTCCACGGACCGGAGCACACGTGTGTACATATGTGCGCGCTCACACAGAGAGAACACACGCGGAGGCATCGTACCTGTAATGTAGGGGAAGGCAGCGAGTACTCTCGGATAGAGATTCTTTTCTCTTAAAAAAAACATACCATTAATTTTTAAACTTAGATCCCATTACATTATCTCGAATTAGCAAGGAGACACCAGAGGATGAGACAGTCAAGAATCTAATAAACATTCATTTTATAATACTCTTTATTTGATTAAAGAATTTTCCTTCTTTGTGTACACTGGAATGTTATATTCCCTATGTATTTTACAGGGTTACAAAACATCTCTCATTTTAAATATTACCCCAAAAGTAATTTCAGAAAAAAAAAATTGTGAAACTAAACAACTTTAAAAAAATCATATGGACAAGCAACTTTCAAACAAAACTGGATTAATATCTCTTGCCTATTTAACTACATGACAGATTTCTTGTCCCAGTCCCCTTCCTCAAAAAAAACCTCATGTGGAAACCAAGCCAGAGATAAGGATTCTTCCCTGATGCAGTTAAGGGAAAGGGAAAGGCCAGAAATTTCTTTGGCAAACAATTCCACCCATGGCCATCTGTGTGTGACTGCTTTGCTTCGAGGACAGTACACTCTTTGCAGGGGAGGCCCGATGTCATCCCAAGAGGGAGTGGTCCTCTCCAGCCAGCTGGAAGTGCAGCAGGTCATCTCATCATCTGCCTCTCCCCCCGCCTGGGGCTGCAGCCTAGCAGTAGCCCCAGCAACCCTACCAAGTGCAATACTGAGTTAGAAAGCCAACGCTGGGCTGCCTGATGTAGCCTTCTCCATTGCACAAGTAATGGATGAGAGGGGACATGAGGACACTCATCAAAGAGGGCTCAAGGGACAAAAATGAAGGCCTTCAGAGACAGGAAAAGACAGGAAAGGACTGAGAACACAGAGAAGAGCCAGGAAAAAGGAGGTGGTGAATTCAAGGACATGTGAATGGATTACAAAGACCATGAGATTTTATGTTTTAGCTAAAGTACCCAGAGTGCAGAGAACCAGAAGCTTGGGTAGCACCAGCAGCAGACAGGATTACCTGCAGATGTGAAAGCCCTCACTGGACATAACCATTCACCTCTCAGGCATCTTGCAAGTGGGGCTGTGCCATCCAAAAGCTGCTTCTCAGTGGTCTTTACTACTAGAACAAGTGGGATTCACAGTACTGTTCTAAACTAGAGGGACACAACTGGAAGGAAAACAACATGCAAAGGAATAGAGGGACGAGTAGACATAGGAAAAGGACAAAGTACACCCTTATCTGTTAACTTCTACCTCATACCCCTTAAGCAGTTCACCTATCCAGTCCAAAGATCGAGGATGAATTAGTTCAACCAGTTCCCAGGAGTGCCAAACAAATACAATGCCTATACACGATGATCCTAGCACTTGACTGAGGTACAGAGAGAGAAAAACTGAAGGTAAAGGAAAGGAGTATAAAGGTTAAAATTTGCAGAGAAAAAGAGAAAAAAAAAAGTATTTGCAGAGAAAACTTTTAAAAAATGAAGTATGAAATGTAACCATATGTAGGGATTAAAACAAAGGAACAACAATGAGGCAAAGGAAGAGAAGCTGTTTAACTGGGGGGCTTTCTCTGGAGAGCTTGCTTTCCTGCTGGCCAGTAAAATCTGCCAAAGAAATCAGCAGCCTTTCCCTTTATGTTTGTGTCTTTCTTTGCCAAAGAACGTCTCTGTGACACTTGAACACTGAGGGTGAGTTGAGGGTCCTTGCGCGCAGAGAATCGTGCATTGTACCAGAAAAAAAGGGTCTCCAATGGCTTGTAGATTTGGAAAAAACTCTTCAGCCACGGTTGGCTTCTTCTTTATTAATTTGAAAATTTTCTTTTCTGGTTCCCTCTTCTGGGTATTACAGGATTTCATACTTATCCACTAGGAAAGTGGTCTCTGTGGAAAACCTTACGGGGCTGTTTCCATCTACCTGGGTCACTTTGGTAACCTAGGGAAACAAACAAAGAGTGAGGTAAAGCATTAGGAGAGCGAGTCTCCACGGTGCTGACTATATTCTCAGGACAGAACAAACTCCCTTACAGCAATACTAAAAATAACGCAAAAACACTAAAAAGTTCAATTCACAATTGTGGCTTACAGCATCACTCTTCCCACCAACAGGATTAACTTACTTTCTAGGCAGAAAAGACAACTGTTTTGCATGAGATGTACAGTGCTATCAAGTAAAAGATCTAGAATGAGTGGCCACTACTCAGGTCCTGCCCCAAAGGAAAGTTCACAGATATTTAATTAGGCTGATCGATTAATATTTTGACCCAAAATGCAATATTCGGACTCTTCAACTTCATTTGCCTGATTTGCTCTCCAAGTCTCACTAAGCTGCCCTATCACACTTATTTCTAGACATGGCTGGATCCTTCCATGAGATCGTGTCTTCTCTTTTTCATTGTAAATGTCTAGTTTAATGAATTACCTGTAACACTAGTGCCTGTAATGGCATCAATACAAGCTTGAACCACTGATTATATTTTCTAATGAGGTTTTCAGAGAGCCCTGCTCTTCGAATTGTCCCAAACAGGAAAATGTACCCATTTCTATCTCATGTCTTGGTTTAAAGCCTGTACTCCCAATAATCATGGGCTTATGCCAATAACTGAGAGTGGAGAAGAAGTGCTTTTCGGAATTATCCACCACAGGAAGGAAACTGTAATCTCCTAAGTACTTATAGGAGAGATAGAGACCATCTGGGAAGACAAGATAGTGCCACAACCAGCATATCAACAAGTCAGAGGGGAAAATGAAAATATAAATTGGGTCCTTGTAATGCAACTTCAAAAAAAAAGAGGAGCAATGAGTTAAAAATAATGATCTAAAGAAACAGTTCACAAATATCCATCACTTTGCTTATCTAAAGGACAAAGTCTGCAACAGAACTGGCTCATGATTTTCTGTATTAACAAAGGGAAACTGCAACATAAATAATCCAAATATTGTTTTTTTTTTTTAATCTTTATTTATTTATCTGACAGGCAGAGATCAGAAGTAGGCAGAGAGTCAGGCAGAGAGAGAGGGGGAAGCAGGCTCCCCGCTGCGCTGGGAGCCCGATGCGGGGCTCGATCCTGGGATCATGACCTGAGCTGAAGGCAGAGACTTTAACCCACTGAGCCACCCAGGCGCCCCTATTGTGGGTTTTTATTTCTTTTATTTTTAATTTTATTTTTTTTAAGATCTTTATTTATTTATTTGACAGATCTGTGCAGAGAGGCAGGCAGAAGAGAGAGAGGAGGAGGAAGCAGGCTCCCTGCTGAGCAGAGAGCCTGACCCTGAGATCATGACCTGAGCTGAAGGCAGAGGCTTTAACCTACTGAGTCACCCAGGCACCCCTATTGTGGGTTTTTAAAAAAGATTTTCTTTATTTATTTCAGAGAGAGCACGCCCGTAAGCGAGGAGGGGAGCAGAGGGAGGGGGAAAAGCAGACTTCATGCTGATCATGGAGACTTGATCCCAGGACCGAAACCATGACTGGAGCTAAAACCAGGAGCTGGATGCTTAACTGGCTGAGCCACCCAGGTGCCCTGAATAGTCCAAATATTGTATTCATTTGTATTAGAATCATTTTCGCAGGGAAGTAATTTTACCTTCCAAATAAAAAACTTTCTTGGGGATGCCTGGTGGCTCAGTTTGTTGCATATCTGCCTTCAGCTCAAGTCGTGATCTCAGGGTCCTGGGATCAAGGCCCAGATCAGGCTCCCTGCTCAGTGGGGAGTCTGCTTCTCCCTCTCCCTCTGGCCCTCACCCCCGCTTGTGCTCTTTCTCTCCCCCCTCTCTCAAATAAACAAACAAATCTTTAAAATAAATAAATGAACAAACAAATAACAAAATGAAACAAAACGTTCTTTCCATCCTTGGGTTCAAACCAAGCAACATAAACAAGACATTACAAAACAAAGCGCAAACAAAAATTTAAAAATTAAAAAACAGGGGTGCCTGGATGGCTCAGGTTATGATACCAGGGTCCTGGGATCGAGCCCCACACTGGGCTCCTCACTCCACGGGGAGCCTGCTTCTCCTTGTGCCTGCCACTCCCCTTGCTTGTGCACTCTCTGTCAAATAAATAAATAAAATCATAAATAAATAAATAAAATTTAAAAATAAGAGGCATTATAAAACCATGGATTGGCTGTTTTGGTAAATAGCTTTTAAAATGCATGAGATTAGGGCGCCTGGCTCAGTGGGTTAAGCTGCTGCCTTCGGCTCAGGTCATGATCTCCGGGTCCTGGGATCAAGGCCCGCATTGGGCTCTCTGCTCAGCGGGGAGCCTGCTTCCTCCTCTCTCTCTCTCTCTGCCTGCCTCTCTGCCTGCTTGGTCTCTCTCTGTCAAATAAATAAAATAAAATCTTATAAATAAATAAATTAAATAAAATGCATGAGATTATTTTTTAAAAATAGGCAACTAAGATATACAAATCTTGCATAATCCATAAATACTTTTATATATATTCATATTCAATTTCTTTACCATGTCCAATCTAGAGAAGAAAACTGAGTTAAAGCAGGAGAGGAATTTGATTAAGATCACAAAATGAAATTCAATAATGGAATCCACAGGGAATACCGGCTTTTCTGATTTTTTTTCTTTTTAAAGTAAGCTCTCAGCCCAACACAGGACTTGAACACATGACCTGAGGGTCAAGAGTCACATGCTCTATGGAATGAGCCAAGCAAGCGCCCAGCTTTTCTAACTTTTTTTTTTTTAAAGATTTTATTTATTTATTTGACAGACAGAGATCATAAGTAGGCAGAGAGGCAGGCAGAGAGAGAGAGGAGGAAGCAGGCTCCACGCTGAGCAGAAAGCCCGATGTGGGACTCGATCCCGGGACCCCGAGATCATGACCTGAGCCAAAGGCAGCGGCTTAACCCACTGAGCCACCCAGGCACCCCAGCTTTTCTAACTTTTGATGCCATTCTATTTATCTGGTATCCATCCTACCATGTGCTCTTGATTAAAAGGGAATACCTGTATGTTACAGTAGTTTCTTTTAGAGATGAAGGAGACTTGAACAGGGAAGAAGTCGTTGGGCTGCCCAGCAATGCTGAACTCGAGGCTGCCACTCTTATTTTTGGCGTCAATCACTGGCAGGCACCACTCCAAGGTATTTCGTCGGCTGTCGTGTCGATACTCGCCATCAATCTCCCCAATCACTGGGGCACCCACCCCAGATCTGTCATGAGAAACACTTGGGTCACCTTAGCTGTTCAAAGCTGGAAGAACTCTGCCAAGGAAAATCAGCCCTGAATTTGATTATGTTCCTCAAATTCTGCCTATTTTTTTATGGTTCTAGAAAAAAAAATGAGGTTCCCTAATAACTTCCCTAATAAAACAAAGTCCTAGCGCCTTGGCCAAGGATCTCACTCACTGCCTCTACAGATACAGACACATGCAACCACAGGTAACTGGCAGAGATATCCATGGGTGGCTCCAGCTTGTGGATTAGATCCAGACCTAGCAGGGGACTAAAACTGACAAATGTGTGAAGTGGGGTATATTTTCAAAAATTCTGCACCAAGGGTTTGTTGCCTTGTCAAGAAGGAATTTTACCATATTGCCGCTCTCTTTATTGGTGACCATGGGGGGAAACAGGTTGATAGTAGCAGGGCAAAAAAATACATCATTATATGGTTAACTAAAATGGAAATGAATTTGGGCCTGTGGGAAGATGTCTTCAAAAGATTTTAGAATGTTTCAAAACCTGTAGATGACGCCAGTGGGTCTGATTTACAATCCAGTAAGTGGACTTTCACATGATAAGTGAAAACACAATCAGCCCTACCCAGTATGTGAACATGATGGGAAAGAGAGACACACAGCTGTCCTTAATCTGCCAGAGAACCAGGGCTAGTTAGGACGTACTCTGCACCCTCACATGTGGCTGACAGGCAGTGTCACCCACTCCTACACATTGCAAATTTACCACCTTTTCATTCACCAATGCCATTCAGTGCTTGTATTAGGGGCAGAGTAAATAAGGAAGACAAAGAGAAAAATTTAACATAATCAGCTCTTCCCTTTCAAGTCTACGGTCCCAATTGTACATATGTTTCTTCTGCTGTTCTTCCGATTCTGATCTCTCAAATTTGATCAGTTCTAGACAACAGTTCTAGACAATAGGGTAAAATGTTGTGTAGGAAGGGTCTCTTCTGGAGACTATTGCAAAAGTAGACTACGACACAGGAAACCACCATAACCACAATTATAGGGTAGTTGGAGAGGCCTAAAAATTGTGGCATCCTAAAAATAGCCCAGTAAAATAAATCTTGACAAAACAAAAACCACACCTGTTAGCAATGCCCAAGCCCTACAATGGTTCAAGGCAGCCATCTATTGTTCCGAAAGAATAACCAAGCTGTGAAGAATAAGACAGTTACTCCAATCAATGGAAACTTATGATGAAAAAACCAGACCTGGCCGTGTAAATGGCTGAATTATCAACAGTGAAACAAAATGACAAATTAATATCATTTTCTCTGCAATAATAATTAAGCAATATAACAGTAAAGATACACTAAGAATACATTTATTGGGTCTTCATAATTACACCCTGTACTTAATCGTGGCAGGGGCAGGTGCTGAGAGGTGGAAGAAAGGAGCTGGATTCACTGGTGACATAACAGGGCCCACTCCCTGGAAGTGCTAGTGAGGTAAACTTTAGGGAAAGAGTAATTTCCAGATGATCCTAGAAAGTAGGCCATTTAAGCACACATTAAAAACTTAACTGGAACTAAAAAAAATAATAATAAAAAATAAAAACATATTAGAACTAATCTTCTGGGGATGTTGGACATTTTCATTGTCTTAACAGTGGTAACAGTTTCACCGGTGTATACATGTCAAAACTTATCAAACTGTACAACTTACGTATGTGTAGTTTACTGTATGTCAGCTACACCAATAAAACTGTTAACATTTTATGAAAACTAATGTAAATATGTGCTCCAGCAAGAATCAATAGTTCCCTTGAAAACATATTCTCATCTTTAGCTGAAAGTTTAGTGAGCCAAGTGAAAGAGAAAAAATTCAGTCTGACAGATTCAATTTCTCAGTTGCAAAACAAAACCAAGACCTTTTTTTTTTTTTGGACTGAGAAGTGGCTCCTCCTTCTGGAAGTCTTCATTACTACAAGAACAAACACAGTCCCAACATGTGGAAACACAGCTCTACTACAATGGGCTTTGAGTTGGTTTTAAAACCAGTCGACTCCATGGGGGGGTAGGAGGTTGGGGTACCAGGTGGTGGGTATTATAGAGGGCACAGCTTGCATGGAGCACTGGGAGTGGTGAAAAAATAACGAATACTGTTTTTCTGAAAATAAATAAATTGAAAAAAAAAAAAAAAAAAACAGTCGACTCCATTCCTTTTAGCGTGTACAGCTCTACACACTTTGACAAATGTATGTAACCTTGTAAACACCATCACGGTCAAATCACAGAACATTTCCCTGTCCTCGAAAGTTCTCTTGTGCCCTGTTGCAGTCAACTGCCTTCCCCTCCACCTCCTGATTTTTGTTCCAAGAGAAAAACGTTGTCCCAATGTCATATGAGCATATGGTACTGTGGACTTTTGTAACTGGTTTCTTCTACAACTGGACATTTTAAGAAGCAGATATCTTAGAATGGAAGGCCAACTAAGTGCTACCTCCAAAACAAGTTCCAAAAGACTATTTCTGTGCAGTCAGTACAGAAAAAAAAATGATTATGTGGGGGATACCACTTACGGGAGCGGGATGGTGATAATCACATCATTCAGTTCTAAATTATCTTCTTGTAATTCATATTCTATGTTGACATCACAGCCATTTCCACTCTCGGAGGGCCAGCAGTTAACTGAGAAGAAAAGCAAAGCAGGAATACTCGATATTAGAAAAAGAGTGGAGAGTGGGGCACCTGGTGGCTCAATCGTTAGGCCGCTGCCTTCGGCTCAGGGCATGATCCAGGGTCCTGGGATCGAGCCCCACGGGTTCCCTGCTCAGCAGGAAGCCTGCTTCTCCCTCTCCCACAGCCCCTGCTTGTGTTCCCTCTTCCCTGTGTCTCTCTCTGTCAAATAGATACATACAATCTTTAAAAAAAAAAAAAAGTGGAGAAAAGTTAAGATGGCAAATGAAAGCTGACAGCTAACTACAGGTCTAAACTATTATAAAAAACTTTCAAAATTAAAGCTATTAAAGAATGAAAACTTGTGATTAAAATACAGCAAACAAAATGCAGCACTGAGCCCATTTTGAAAGAAAGCCATTTCATCAACAAGAATTTTGCTATAGCAATGAAGATAAGCATGCGCAAGGCCGGGCTATTTCTGTTCTCAGTGTACACCAGCTTAGTGAGACCGACCAGAAGCACGTACTTGTCAGTGGAATAAAGGATTCTTCTGTGGTCTGTAGCCTCCATTTTAGCACTCCTACGTCACTGTTGACTGGAAATGACTTCTCTGGATTCTTCAAGCCAATCAGAGATTCTGCAGTGAAAAGTTTTTTATCTACATTTGGATGGGTCTGAAATGAAAAGTAAAAGAAAAACTTCTGAGTTCAGACATGACAAGATAGGAAACAAACTCCCTCTGGTCCTACATGGTCCATGATCTAAACGTCTAAAACAGAGGACCATGGGGCGCCTGGCTGGCTCTGCTGGCGAGGCAGCACACAGCTGATCTCAGGGTTCTGAATTCAAGGTCTGTGTTGGGTGTAGAGATGACTTAAAAATAAAATCCTGGAAGTAGCTTCATAATAAAATTCTTAAAAAAAAAAAAAAAAAAATAAAATAAAATCCTGGGGGCTCCTGGGTGGCTCAGTAGGTTAAAGCCTCTGCCTTTGGCTTGGGTCGTGATCTCGGGGTCCTGGGATCGAGCCCCACATCGGGCTCTCTGCTCGGCGGGGAGCCTGCTTCCTCCTCTCTCTCTGCCTGCCTCTCTGCCTACGTGTGATCACTATCAAATAAATAAATTAAATCTTTAAATAAATAAATAAATTTAAAAATCTCAAAAATAAAAAAATCCTTAAAAAAAAATAAAAGAGTACCTAAAAGAATGTCAATTTCTTTTGATTTAAGAGAGATTTCCCTTCTTTAAAGACTTTTAAAAAGATTTAAGACATTTTGAAAATAGGAACTGAGGGCACCAGAGTGGCTCAGTTCACTGAGTGGTTGACTCTTGATTTCAGCTCTGTTTATGATCTTGGGGTCACAGGATCAGGCCCTGCATCGGGCTCTGTGTTTGACAGGAGTCTGCTTGAGATTCTCTCTCTCCCTGTCCCTAGTCCCCACCCCCACCCTGAACTCTCACAAGCGCACTCTCTCTATATAAAATAAATAAATAAAATAAATCTTTTAGGGGCACCTGGATGGCTCAGTTGGTTTAAGCATCCGCCTTCAGCTCAGGTCATGATCCCAGGGACCTGGGACAAAGCCCCACACTGGACTCCCTGCTCAGTCGGGAGCCTGTTTCTCCCTCTCCTACCCACTAACTTGTGCTATATCAAATACATAAAAATCTTTAAAAAATAAATAAAATAAATAATCTTCAAAAAAATAGTAATTAAAAAAAAAGGAACCTCAACTCTCAGGTGTTTGGTTTGTAACTGAACAAGTTAATAATTTTGTAATTTAAAAAACTGAAGACCTGTAACCAAGTCCTTTCTAAAAATACTTCATAGGAAGCAACATCCTGGTAGGGACAAGCACGCGAAGTAGAAGACAACTTATCAGATGCCTGGGTCATATAGCAGTCCTGGCCTTACAGTCAGAAGGCAGGAGAGGGAAAAGCTCTGTGGAAAGTTAGTTGCAATTCTGCGCACAGCAATAAATTGTTCAACGCAGGCCAACAAGATGGACTAATCTTTTAGAAGTCAGATTTAGAGAGAAAAGGGAGGGGCACCCAGGTGGCTCAGTACTTAAACATCTGCTCAGGTCATGATCCTGGAGTCCCAGGATCAAACCTAGTGATGGATCCCTGCTCAGTGGGGAGTCTGCTTCTCCTTCTGTCCCCCACCCCACTTGTACCCTCTCTTTCTCTCTGATAAATAAAACCTTTAAAAAAAAAGAGAGAGAGAGAGAGAGACAGACAGACAGACAGAAAAGGGATAAGAAATATCTCCTGGACAGTAGCCTACATATACTTTAAGAGCCAGCAAAGCTGTTATCAGAACTATAAAGCAGTAGTTCCAAAAGGCAACTTTGTGCTGATTATGGGGGAAAAGCAGACAAAAAGATATTCTTCCCTGAAAATGATTTGTTTTTGTGAAAAGAAATACAAGATCAACCATTTAAATAAAATGTGACAAAACAACTGCAATAATACAAAGAAGCTTCATACATATCCAGGTAGAAGAACATACATATTTATTTTTTAAGGATTTTTATTAACTTTTCAAAAACACCACTAGATACTGCCCTTCAGGGGCGCCTGGGTGGCTCATTTGGTTAAGCTTCTGACATCAGTTCAGGTTATGATCTCGGGGTCCTGGGACTGAGACCCAAAGCATGCTCAGCACTCAACGGGGAGTTTGCTTCTCTCCGTCTTCCTCTGCCCCTCCCTCTGCTCTCAAACACGCTCTCAGTGAATAAATAAATCTAAAAAACTTTGCCATTTTTAAAAAACTGTATTTCAAGCAATATCCTGAACTATTTTACTCTTTGCATAACAGTTACAAAAAAGCATCTATCTGTATCTTTCTTTTTTTTTTTTTTTTTAAAGATTTTATTTATTTATTTGAGAGAGAGAGACAGTGAGAGAGAGCATGAGCGAGGAGAAGGTCAGAGAGCGAAGCAGACTCCCCATGGAGCTGGGAGCCTGATGTGGGACTCGATCCTGGGACTCTAAGATCACGCCCTGAGCCGAAGGCAGTCGTCCAACCAACTGAGCCACCCAGGCATCCCGATCTGTATCTTTCTTAAAGAGTATGAAGTCATTAGTTCAATTTCAAAATGACCTTTCATTTAATTCTACTATTAAAAGTGTATTATAGGGGTGCCTGGGTGGCTCAGTGGGTTAAAAGTGTATTATAATACAACTGTCAGTTGCTCTCAACCCACCTGGTAACAGATATATTGCCTCAAGGTATCCGCTGTATGTAATAAATTAACTTATCTCCTAGGCATCTAGAATGGCACTAGCTACCTAAATTAATTTTCTGTGTTCTGTGGTTCACATGAGAAACTCCAGTTGAAAAAGACTATGATAGGTAAATAAACTGAAGTTGCTGTTTTTTGTTTTTGTTTTTAAATTTTATTTAGGGGCACCCAGGTAGCTCAGTGGTTAAGCCTCCCCCTTTGCCTCAGGTCATGATCTCAGGGTCCTGGGATCGAGCTTGCATTGGGCTCTCTGCTCAATGGGGAGCCTGCTTCCCCTCTCTGCCTGCCTCTCCTCTTGTGATCTGTCAAATAAATAAATAAAATCTTAAAAAAAAAAAAATGATTTTATTTACTCATTTGAGAGACAGAGAGACAGCAAGAAAGAGCACAGGTAGGGGGAAGGGCAGAAGGGGAAGCAGACTCCCGGCTAAGCAGGGAATCTGACACAGGGCTGGATCCCAGGGCTCTGAGATCATGACCTGGGCTGAAGGCAGACACTTAGCCCGAGCGACCCAGGCATCCCAGACAAACCGAAGTCTTAATACTCCCTTATCCAAAGCCTCTACACACCTGTAGCTGCACCCCTTTCTTATCTTCATTTTCCACATGAAGACGAATTCGGCCAAATTTATCATCTGAGATCCTAAGCATGATCATGCCATGCAATTCCATATTCTGCAACCCTCCATCCCGTCCACAAGTCAGTGTGATCTTTTCCTCAATCTTCATGTGCACACTGTAGAGAAAAAGTAATAAATTTGTTCATAAAGGCAGAAATCGAATTCCCTTTCTCCAGGGTTTAACAGTGATTATCCATCAACAACTTATTTTAAGGTGCTGTTGCTGTATACCCAGAATTTAAAGCATTAAACCTTTTATCCCACAGAAAAGTTCCCACCTGGAAAAGTTCCCACCTTTGCGAACAATAGTAGTTATTCACTGAAGAACTGTTTACAATAGAAGTTTGAAAACAGATGTCCATTAATGGGGAGTTGCTTAGATATATAAAGATATATCCACAAAAATGAATCCTAAGCAGTTGTGAAAAGAGGCTAAAAACTAAAAATGCTTTTCATTTGAAAATAATTTCAAAAACTAAATAAATTAAAATTAAACTAGGAACACATTTATACCTTTTAAAAATGCTATTAACATTTTATCCCACTATTTGTTTTATCATTTGCATATTCTCTGCAACTACTATTTTCTTCCTGATACAGTCACAGGCAGATTATACACCTCTTGGCCCTTTACCCCTGAACACTTCAGAGTACATCGTGTGAGAATAGGGATATTCTCTTACATAACCACAGCACTGTTACTAACTTCGCAAACTGACATCGATACTTTCTCTACTCTACCATCCATATGCCAGTTCTGTCAGTTGACCTAGTAACGTCCTTTAAAGTAGTACAAGATCCCAGGGCGCCTGGACAGCTCGGTCAGTCGAGCGTCTGACTCTTTTTTTTTTTTAAGATTTTATTTATTTATTTGACAGGCAGAGATCACAAGTAGGCAGAGAGGCAGGCAGAGAGAGAGGAGGAAGCAGGCTCCCTGCTGAGCAGAGAGCCCGATGGGGGGCTGGATCCCAGGACCCTGGGATCATGACCTGAGCCGAAGGCAGAGGCTTTAACCCACTGAGCCACCCAGGCGCCCCTGAGCGTCTGACTCTTGATTTCCCCTCAGGTCATGATCTCAGGGTCCTGGAATCGAGCCCTGCATTGGGTTCCACGCTCAGTGTAGTCTGCTTGGGATTTTCTCTCTCTCTCTCTCCCTCTGTACCTCCCCCCACTCAGGCATGTTCAGTGTCTCTATGAGATAAATAAATGGGTAAAAGCTGTAAAAGGAGAAAAAAATAAAGTAGTACAAAATACAATCTAGGATCAAGTATTACTAGATGTCATGTCTTTATAGCTTCAAATAAGGATACTCTCATCTCCAAAATAAGTTAAGTGAATAAAGTAATTGGAAAATGCATCTAGTATGCTACCACTTAGGTATAAAAAAAAAGAAGAAGATAACATGTTTTTATTCACCTACATATAAACTATACTCTCCAAAGAATATACCAAAAAACTAGTTAATTCTAGTTACCTCCAAAAAGAGAAACTTGCCGGGATGGGTGGGAGAAAGACTTTTTGTTGTAATACTTTTTCTCCCTTTAGATTTAATTTAAGTAAGTTACTTAAATAGGGAGGGGGAGGAGCAGAGGCAGAGGGACCCTCAGACTCCATGCTGAGCGTAAGCCTGACACGGCACTCAGTCTCACGAGCCTGAGATCACAACCTGAGCCGAAATCAAGAGCTGGACAATTAATGGACTAAGCCACCCAGGGACCCCTGTAATACTTTTTGAACCTTTTAAATTTTGAACTATATGAATGTATAACCTAATAAAGAATCAGTAAAATGAAAAGTGTTACTGCTCTGGGCAAGTACTAAGTACAATCTATCCCTATTTTTTTTTCTTACTAAAGCTATTTTTTTTTTTTTAAAGATTTTATTTTATTTATTTGAGAGAGAGAGACAGTGAGAGAATGAGCGAGGAGAAGGTCAGAGAGCGAAGCAGACTCCCCATGGAGCTGGGAGCCTGATGTGGGACTCGATCCCGGGACTCCAGGATCACGCCCTGAGCCGGAGGCAGTCGTCCAACCAACTGCGCCACCCAGGCGTCCCTTACTAAAGCTATTTTTAACTGGGTGAACTGCAGACACTAAAAAGAATACTCTAGCATACTACTTTGTTCCAACATATAAAAGTCTTCCCAGAAACAAAGGCATGATCGAGTCCCGCATCGGGCTCTCTGCTTGGCAGGGAGCCTGCTTCCTCCTCTCTCTCTCTGCCTGCCTCTCTGCCTACTTGTAATCTCTCTCTGTCAAATAAATAAATAAAATCTTTAAATAAATAAATAAATAAATGAAAAGAGTCTCAAGCCCTCTCTGATACATGATGGTTTCCAACATTTTTTATTTTTTTAAAATATTTTATTTATTTATTTGACAGACAGAGATCACAAATAGGCAGAGAGCGAGCGAGAGAGAGGAGGAAGCAGGCTCCCCGCTGAGCAGAGAGCCCAACGCAGGGCTCAATCCCAGGACCCTGAGATCATGACCCGAGCTGAAGGCAGAGGTTTAACCCACTGAGCCACCCAGGAGCCCCTCCAACATCTTTTTTAAAGTGTCAAGCCTCTGTCTCACTCAAAGCCACTAGGAGTAGCACAGAGGCTGTAGTGACTTCAGATTTGTATCCATGCAACCCTGTTCATCTCATACAGAACAGGACATACGAGGGGCACCTGGGTGGCTCAGTGGGTTAAGCTACTGCCTTCAGCTCAGGTCATGATCTCAGGGTCCTGGGATCGAGTCCCACATCGGGCTCTCTGCTCAGTGACGGGCCTGCTTCCCCCACACCTCCCTACTTGTGATCTCTCTGTCCAATAAATAAATCTTTTTTAAAAAATATTTTATTTATCTATTTGACAGACAGAGATCACAAATAGGCAGAGAGGCAGGCAGAGAGCGAGGAGGAAGCAGGCTCCCCGCCAAGCAGAAAGCCTGACGCAGGGCTCGATCCCAGGACCCTGGGATCATGACCTGAGCCGAAGGCAGAGGCTTCAACCCAATGAGCCACCCAGGCGCACCCCAATAAATAAATCTTTAAAAAAATAAAATAAAATTCTCTACTGCGTTTAAGTACTGAAAAGGCAAAAGATAATGTTAATTTGCTGTTAGAGATATTTATAAATTTTGTATTAAAGACTGGGTCCCCTTAAAGTTTAATTAAAAGAAGACTTGCCAAAATATAGCACAGAGGACACCACAGCTCTAGCGCTCTAATTCAAGTACACTTTAAGAGAACAGGCATACACCTGGCATAAAGACAAATTACTTTTCTTTTTTATTTTATTTTCTTTTTTATTTTCCCAGTTTTATTTTTTTTTATCCCAAGTTTTTATTTAAATAAAGTTTTATTTATTTAAGTAATCTCTACACCTAACACGGGGCTAAAACTTACAACCCCGAGATTAAGAGTTGCACGCTCCACCAACTAAGCCAGCCAGGCACCCCACGACAAGTTACTATTAAATTTACCCAGCACACTTGGGGGCCTGGGGTGCTCAGTTGGCTAAGGGTCTGACTCATGATGTCGGCTCAGGTCCTGAGATCAAGCCCCCCGTGGCCCCCCATGAGGCTCTGCACTAAGCGCTGAGCCTGCTTGAGAGTCTCTCCTTCTTCTGCCCTTCCCCATGCTTGTGCCCATGAACTCTCTCACCCATAAAATCTTAAAAAACAATTTCCCTTTCCCTTTGCATTCCTCCATACACATGCCAAAAAAACAAAAACAAAAACTTAGCCAGCAGAGACTTAATGAAAGGTAAATTCTAAATTCCATAGAAAATAAATAGCTGAGAGCCCCCCAGTCATGGTAATGGGAGTAAAAAAAAAAAAAGATGCCATGTTAAATCTACGATATATTCTAAGTCTTTTAAATCAGTAAAAACTAAAAGATACACAAAAAATTTGTAATGCACTGAAATAAATATTTTTATACATTATGTGATATGTTCTTATTGAAAAAGTTCCTGCTTACCTTTCCATATTAATGGGTGGAGCATGCACTTTGGTGGCTTCAGAAGTACGCTTGCCCATATTGGAGGACATGATAGTTTCACCTTCAGATTTCAATTTGTCCACAAAATTATCTACTTCCTTCCCTTTGGCTCCAAGTTTCAAAGCCTTGCTGGGGCCTGAAGGCCTAGGTGAAATAAGAAGAAATAACAAAATAAGAAAAACATCACAACTAACAAACATTAATTAATAACCCCATAGCATTCAAGGTTTCCCTGACACTGTTCTTTAAGACAAAAGTGAAGATATCAAAGGAAAAACTCAAGCATCCTAAAGTTTAGTGGAACATTAGACTATTCCCTGCCCAAACTGGCAGCTGAGTCACTATTAATACGTGATTAATTCAGGTGCCTCGGTGGCTCAGTCAGTTAAGCATCTGCTTTCAGCTCAGGTCATGATTCCAGGGGCCTGGGACTGAGTCCCACACTGGGCTCCTTGCTCAGTGGGAAGACTGCATCTCCCTCTCCCCTCTCATTCTCCCTCTTTTTCTCTCTCCCCTTCTCTAATAAATAAAATAATACATAAGCTTCAAAGACCTAAAGACCAAAGGTACATTTATAAAAGCATGCATGATTGGATGAAAACTTTGTACTTTCCATCCTGATAAATATACCCGTGCATTAAAAAACTCTTGCACAGGGGCGCCTGGGTGGCTCAGTGGGTTAAGCCACTGCCTTCAGCTCAGGTCATGATCCCAGAGTCCTGGGATCAAGTCCCGCATCGGGATCTCTGCTCATCGGGGAGCCTGCTTCCTCCTCTCTCTCTCTGCCTGCCTCTCTGCCTACTTGTGATCTCTCTCTATCAAATAAATAAATAAATTCTTAAAAAAAAAAAAAAAAAACTCTTGCATATACTTCCAGGTAGTTGACAGATTCTCCCAGAAATCTATTCACACCAAGATTAAAAAATCCATTTTATATAAACAGTTAAATATCCCCTCTTCTCCCAAAATATATAAGCCAACTCTCATGGTATAATCTATAAAAGAAACCTCTTTTACACAAAAAGTCCCCCACCACATTCAGATTTCTCCCTTATCCCGTTATTATGTAGCCAAATTTAATATTACATCTTACATTAAGTCACTCATTATTTTCAACTTGCCCAGAAATCAGGTATCACTCCAAAATAGACATATACAGCCTTCATCTGCCTGTCTAGGGTTGTTAGTGATACACTGAATTATACCTGGCTGGTGCAGGTGCCACTTTTGGTTTATCGGTTTCAATGATGGTCTCTGTGATCATGGCAGCTGTGCTGCCTCCAGATACTGCAGAGCTTCCAAATCCTCCAAATCCTGGTGCTTTTTTGCCCTGTCTCTCTGCATCTCTTCGGGCCTGTTGTAATTCTTTCGCTTTACGCCGCATCTCAGCCTTGGCTTCACGTTCTTGGGTCTACAAAAAGAGACATCCGTGGATGTGGCTTTGAGTACAGTCTAGACCAGCAAATGAGAACAGGAAAACAGTAAAGCTAAAAGAAAGACACACAAACAAGAAGTCCCAAAGAAGACTCTGTGTATTTACCTCTCTAACCGCTCTGAACACCTTCTCCTCATGAGAATCCATTTCTGTGAAGGTTCTGATCTGTGCCAGGTTAACATTCTCCCGGTATCCCAGGGCAACAATTTCATCAAAAGCAAAAATTAAATCAAAACAGTGCTCTGATATCTCATTCTCCTCTAAGGCTCGGCAGTACTCCGGGATCTAATCGTGGGCAGTGATGGAAAAGAAACATTTAAGACTTAGTAGCCTTTATGTTTCCTAAGTCTTATCCTTTAAAATTCAGAAATTTCTAATAAAATAAAATACACAAATTTCAAAGAATCGAAATAGCAAGTTAGCATGACTTTGGCATAAAGAGAGAGAGAGAGTGTGTGTGTGTTGTGTCTGTATCAATAAGGCTTACCTAATGAATATTATCTAAAAATACAGACAAACAGGTGTCAGAACCACAAAAACAGACTGAAGCAACAGCTTAAGAAATGAAAGGTCAGTTCACACATTCTCTTTTGGGGTACCCTAGCCTAGAAGAACACACACTGTCTGCTGATTGAATAAACAGCTGTAAGAATAAACTGTTGGGGTGGGAAGCATACAGCACACAAACTGGTAAGCATCAGCTGCTTGGGGAAAAAAGAGTTTCACAGTGAAAATTTAAAGCAGAAAACTATGACCCACAATTACAGAAAGACTCTTACCACTCTTGAGAAAAGCCTTAGGGTCTCCAGATCTTCCAAGATGTTACTGTTTTTGGTAGTGATCAGCACCATGTACAGCTTCTCCATAGGCTGGTAGACGTATCTTACACTCTCTGTTTCAACAAACGTATGTTGTTTTCCAGTGTTCATGAGCTTTGGAAAAGCTGCTAACAAGCCCTCAATCCGAGTTCGGGTCATCTCCACAAACTGTCGAGAAACAATAGCCTTTCCTGCTTTCGTGCAGACCGCAGCTGCCAACAGCACCTGCCAGGAACATACGTCTAAGTAAGTACTAATTATTTCTTCATATCTGTTCTCTTTTAGCACCCTCAGATCTTCCAAAGAATGACACACGCAGTTACTTAGTGATATGACTACTAGAATGCTGACTTTCAAACTCTCCTTCATTGCTCTTTTAATTCTAGTACATAATTCATAAAATAAAACTACAGTGAAGCAAAATGGAACTATCAGTCCTATTTTTCAATAACTTACTTTAAGAAAAACTTAGTTTAAAAAAAAAAAAAAACTTTTGCCAAGTCTACAAATACATTTGTTAACAGATTTCCTATGACTCAGAAATGAGTTGCTTTCTGCTTTGGCAGACCCATAAAGAATAGTTCAAACTTTTTCTTGGAACAGAAATCTCCACAGCAAAAAAAGATGTCTGACCAGACAGATTAAAAGTTCATATATAAGCCCCTGATCTTTCCTTTTTTTTTTTTTTTCCCTAGAACATGGAACTAATCTAGCATGTCCAAATTTATCTTTTGTTCTTTAATAAACCCCATCCCACTACCTTACTTCTACATATGTAAACAATCTATAAAATGAAAAACTAAGTGACTCAATGTTTCACACAGGTTTTGACACCGGTCAAGGATAAAGACGAACTGCCTTTTTTCTGGCATTCATTAAACAAAACCAAGCACCAGGGGAGCCTGGGCAGCTCAGTCGGTTAAGTGTCTGTCACTGGCTCAGATCATGATCCCAGGGTTCTGCAACTGAGCCCTGCATCAGGATCCCTGCTCGAAAGGAAGCCTGCCTCTCCCTCTGCCACTCACTCCCCCTGCTTGTGGGCTCCTGCTCTCTCCTTTCAAATAAAGAAATAAAATCTTTCTAGAAAAAAAAAGAAGCACCAAAGGAAGAACAAGAGACCTCAAATGTCATTAGCAAGTGAGTAAGGAAATTAAGTACAGTGTTATCGTCTCTGCAGTATAGGATCCCAAGAATGCACAAATATAAGTAATATTTTGGAAGCCTCAATGCTACAATACAACCTCTGACATAGCAATATCCCACTGGTCAGGCTTCTCAGCTATACAGAAACCTGTCCTCTACAGGTAAACTGGAAGAAAAAACAAGTTAGTTAATTCAAATATTCTTACAGTTCCATCAAAGCACATCAAAATAGTTCTGTAATAATAATAGGAGAACACAATGTCCTTATCCATCAAGAATAGGTAACCAGGTATTTGGGAGATAACTACCATCATGTTTCTTTCCAAGCAGCTATGTAAAAACAATTTATACCAGAGCGCCTGGGTGGCTCAGTGGGTTAAGCCTTTACCTTCGGCTCGGGTTATGACCCCAGGGTCCTGGGATCGAGCCCCACATCTGGCTCTCTGCTCAGCAGGGAGTCTGCTCCCCCTCTACCGCCCCACCTCTCTCTCTGCCTGCCTCTCTGCATACTTGTGATCTCTGTCAAATAAATCTTTAAAAAAAAAATTTATACTGGAAAAGTGATCTGTATCTTGTACAAATAATTTCTCTCTATCAAATGGATTTTTATTTTTGCTACTATCAACTCTACACAGAAATTTAATTATCCCAGCTTAAAGTTACTTCTATGCTGCATAGAATTAAAAAGTTTTTAGCTGTTCCCATAAGCAGCCTGAGGTGATCTCTGAAAATGGTTCACTACTCACTTGACCCAGACAACCCTACAAAATCATGGAAATCAAGAGGTTCACATCTTTGTGTTCACTTTAAGAAACATGTGAAACCTTCCAAGCCATCAAGGGTATGTATATCTGAAAGCCACCAAGTACCTGAAGGAAGTCACTTTACAGAAGCAATGTGTGCCATTCCGTCACTATATTGGTGGAGTTGGTAGATGTGCCCAAGCCAAACAGTGGGGCTGAACACAAGGTTGGTGGCCCAAAGAGTGCTGAATTTTTAGTGCAAATGCTAAAAACCAATCACTTTTCCCCAGATATTTATATTTATTTAAAATAAATAGTTTCGTACTCAAGAAATGTAGTTTTCCCATCACTAACCAGTTGGGAGGTTTTTGCCATCACCTTTGTATGAGGAAAGAGGATATACTGAGTATAGTAAAGGATACCAGAGAAAGAATAAAAATGCAAAATGGTTATAACACATATTTCTCAAAAGAAATCCTCCATTCTATGTCTTTAACTTTATTTTTATTTTTTAATTTGGTTTTATTAAGATATAAATGACATATAAAATCATAAGATATCTAAAGTTTACACTGTGGCAATTCCCCGTCTTTAACTTTATTAGAAGATTTTATTTATTTATTTGACAGACAGAGGTCACAAGTAGGCAAAGAGGCAGGCAGAGAGAGAGAGAGGGGAAGCAGGCTCCCAGCCGAGCAGAGAGCCTGACACAGGGCTCGATCCCAGGACCCTGGGATCATGATCTGAGCCAAAGGCAGAGGCTTTAACCCACTGAGCCACCCAGGCGCCCCAAACTTTGTATTTTTTTTTAAGATTTTATTTATTTGTTTGACAGACACAACAAGAGAGGGAAAGCAAGCAGAGGGAGTGGGAAAGGGAGAAGCAGGCTTCCCGATGACCAGGGACCCCCATCCCCCCGAAATGTGGGGCTTGATCCCAGGACCCTGGGATCATAATCTGAGCCAAAGGCAGATGCTCAACTGAATCAACCAGGTGCCCCGTCTTTAACTTTAAATTAGCAATACGAAATAAATATTTCTTCAGATAAGGGGAGGGGTAATTTTTGGTACACAAATAATGGTAATATTTTAATCACTAAGGAGACGAAACTGACCTAAAATTATTACCAGGCCAAGTTATTTGTTCAGAAGGCTAAAACCAAATGTACTCAAGAAATTCAATTTCACATTAATTTTTATAGGAGGTTCATGTTTCAACCATCTACATATTTCTGGCAAAAAAAAAATTCTTTTAAATAAAAAACTGTTTCAGCTTACACATGACAAGCAGGTAAGTCTCTGTGCTGGTCAATGAAGGCTTACATGCCACATATGTCCAAAGGAGGACTTTTGCTCCAAAATTATCCCTGAGAAAATAGCCGTACTGCATAAAGACTTGTTCATAGCAGCATTATTCATAATAATGAAAATAAGCTAAAAAGTGAAAACCCAAGTCTACCGAATGATGAATGAATAAGCAAAATGTGGTTTATCCATACAATGGCATATTATTCAATCATAAAAATAAATGACCATGGATGAACTTTGAAAATACTGTGCTAAATGAAAGAAATTAGACCACATCTTACATGGTTCCATTTATATGAAATATCCAGAAGAGCAAATCCGGAGAAGAAAGTAGATTGATTAGTGGTTGCCAGAGGCTGGGAAAGGGAAATGAGTGGCTACTAATAAGTACGGAGTTTCTCTTTGGGGTTATGAAGATGTTCTAAGCTTAGATAGTGGCGATGGTCCTACAACTTTGTGAATACACTAAAACATCTATTGAATCATAGAATTTAAAAGGCTAAATTTTATGGTATGTAAATTATAGCCAATTAAAAACAAAAAGGAGGGCAGGGGCACCTGGCTGGCTCAGTCAGTACAGCTTGTGACTCCTGGTCACAAGATTGGGGCACGCAGGTGGCTCAGGTGGTAAAGTGTCAGTCTTTGGCTCAGGTAATGATCTCAGGGATCCTGGGATCCAGTCCCGTGTTGGGCTTCCTGCCCAGTGGGGAGTCTACTTCTCCCTTTCCCTCTGCCCCTCCCATAATAAAAGAATTATACTTTGATTAGCTGGGGGATCTGAGTGTGTTGAGATGAAGAAACACCGGGGTTTTAGTAGGACCTAAGCTGGAAAACTCTGAGACTTTGAGTCATTCCACTACACAGGTACAAGCAAAATAAGGCTCCCAAAGTAGGATCAAAGTGCCCACTTTAAGTATGGCTCTAAGCCTCCAAATACCCAAGATACCACAATCAGAGAGACCACAAAGCTGATACAGGTTTCTATTCACTATGTTATTCATGTCACCTCTGGAACATAAGGTCGCCTCTAAACAAGATAAATTTAACCTATTCTAAGTTAATATTCATTTCCTTAAATGCCTTGAAATAATAAAACTTCCCTTCATATCAGGGTTTACCAATGTTTAACAATTATTAAAATCCAGTATACACTAAAAGGTAAGTTAATTTTTCCAACTGTAATTTGATCTGATTTTCTCTGGGGAAGAGTGAGTAAGTATGATTCTCTATAAAATTGTTTTAATTTTTGGGGCGCCTGGATGGCTCAGTGGGTTAAGCCGCTGCCTTCGGCTCAGGTCATGATCTCGGGTTCCTGGGATCGAGTCCCGCATCGGGCTCTCTGCTCAGCGGGGAGCCTGCTTCCTCCTCTCTCTCTCTGCCTGCCTCTCTGCCTACTTATAATCTCTCTCTGTCAAATAAATAAATAAAATCTTTAAAAAAAATTGTTTTAATTTTTTTTTCATTTTTGGAAAAGAACATTTAGACCTAACAGGACCCTTCAAGAGCCCTTGTTTTTATAGATGTAAATACTGAAGGCCCAAAAGATAGATGATCTCTCCAGGATTGTTTAATTAAAAACAACAACAACAACAACAACAACAACACATTAAGTTGAGCTTTGTCAGACAAATTTTCTTTTAATAATACTTAGACAGTTTGAATATATCATAATTTATGTTTGGATTAAATAACAACTCTCTTCTACCCAGATTTAACTACACAAATCAGAAAGTTCTTTGAGTAAAGAAACCTAAGGGGCGACTGGATGGCACAGTGGGTTAAAGCCTCTGCGTTCCACTCAGGTCATGATCCCAGGGTTCTGGGATCGAGCCCCGTGTCAGGCTCTCTGTTCCGCTAGGAGCCTGCTTCCCCCCCCCTTCTCTCTCTGCTTGCCTCTCTGCCTACTTGTGATCTCTGTCTGTCAAATAAATAAATATAAAATCTTTAAAAAAAAAAAAAAAAAAGAAAAGAAACCTAAAGCATTAGGTTTCTGTTCTGCCTCTATCAATCATTGTGTATTGCATAAGTCACTTAACTGCTTCCCCAAAATAGAGATTAGTTCATATGAAATCTAAAGTGATTTCCCATCTTTATGATTTTACAAGTTAAGCATCTGAAAACTTTACAGCAACTAAAAATGTACAATACCTCCACTTTACACCCACTGCTCCAGTGGCAACTACTTCGGAACAGTATTTTACATCAACACTAAGCTGCTAAAAGGCAAGTACCTCATCCAAACAAATCATGAGTGTGCACAGTAGGTATGTGAGACAAGCTGCTGTACCATTCCTTCATCCTCACTAGTGACAGATATCCAAAAATAACAGGTAGTAATTCAGCATAAACATGCATAATTCTCTGAAGAAAAAAAGCCAAAGAGTTCCTCAAAGCTCTAAATACTTTCATATTTCCCACCTTCAGATTTAAGCACTTTCTCCTTTGTAATTCACTGTAATGAGAATATATATATAAATATTATCATATATATGTATATTCATATATATATGATTCATGATCATATTAAGGATAGTTTCTACAAGTGTCATAAAGGACCATTTTGTCTTTCCTGTTTGCATGAGAGAAGCAGAGGGAAAACTACAATAAAATCTAGATCACATACAAAACCTAAAACTTGGAAAGTTACTCAGTGAGAGTTTTAAGCTCATCACAAGTTTCTTGTAAAGAATAAAAATAAAAGGACACTGTTCTCGGTTTCTGCAGTAAACTTTCTATTTGGAGAATAAGTAGATGGCAAATCAACGGAAACTCAAGAAAATCATTTTCATTCTTTCCTATTCTCTGAAACAACAATCAAAAAGATACATAAAGAAAACAAAAAGCTGTGCAGCTGCTGTATTATATAAAAAGAAAATAAAAGCAGTAATAACCCCCAATTGGGGACTGATATTACCATGTAGGATTTCAGTTTCTCCCTCAGTATGTACAGATCATCCACACAAACCCAAATCTAGCTTTCTAATAACTAATGACTTTTGGGACTGAATACTATTATTTATATTGAATGTGTCCACTCTAGTTCATTCACTGCTCTACTGAGTGAATAAGAAGAGCATTCTGTAGGTAAGCAAAGATCTTACAGACCGTTGCTACCATGAGACTTCATGTCATTTATTCAAATTTAAATTTACTGGGGCGCCTGGGAGGCTCAGTAGGGTAAGCATCCAACTCTTAATTTCAGCTAAGGTAAGATCTTATGCTAAAGCCAAAGGTAATTTATTTTTCAAAAATCAACATTTATTACATCTGGCTAAATTTTTTTTTAAAAGATTTATGTATTTGAGGGACACCTGGGTGGCTCAGTGGGTTAAAGCCTCTGCCTTCAGCACAGGTCGTGATCCCAGGGTCCTGATCCCAAGGTCCTAGGATCTAGCCCTACAACCGGCTCTCTGCTCCATGGGGAGCCTGCTTCCTCCTCTCTCTGCCTACTTGTGATCTCTGTCTGTCAAATAAATAAATAAAATCTTAAAAAAAAAAAAAAAGATTTATGTTTTTGCGAGAGAGAGAGAGCACAAGCAGTAGGGAGCAAGAGGAAGAGGGAGAGAGAGTCCCAAGCTGACTCCACAATGAGCACAGAGCCTGACTCAGGGCTCAATCTCCGGACACCAAGATCATGACCCAAGCAGAAACCAAGGGCTGGACACAACTAACCGCACCACCTAGGCTCCCCCACTTGAAACTTATGCTACCACTGTGTATCAACTTTACAAATCTGAAATAAGGACATGCTATAGCTACAAAACAAAAACCCACACACAACATCTATGTACTGATATGTGCAATTTACTCTGAAATGCATTTAAAAAAGAAAAGAGAGAGGCTTGGCTGGCTAGATGATTAAATGAGTGATGGAACAACCATAGTGAAATGTTACAGAATCTAACTACTCCTCATACAGGTGTTCACTGTGAAGCTGTTTCAGCTTTTCTGGATGTTTGAAAAATTTGGTGTGCCTGGGTAGCTCAATCTAAGCGTCTGCCTTCAGTTCAGACCATGATCCTAGGGTCCTGGGATCAAGCCCCACATCCGGCTCCCTGCTCAGCAGGAAGCCCACTTTTCTCTCTCCCACTCCCCCAGCTTGTGTTCCTGCTCTTGCTATCTCTCTGTCAAATAAATTTTTAAAATATTTTTTAAAAAATTAAAATTTATAATACAATGTTGAGGAAAAATCAACTTTCAGAAGTTTTATTTTATTATTATTTTTTTCTAGATAGGTTCCACACCCCAATGTGGGGCTTGAATTCACCACCCGAGACTGAGTCACATGCTCTACCGACCGAGTTAGCCAGATATCCCAACTTTCAGAAGTTTTCACACAACTTTCAGACCCAAGAAATCTTACAAAATGTCACCCTATTTGGACAATTCCACTGTCCAGGGATCTCTCTGTAAAGGAATAAGACCCAAAAACATTACACAGAAATAATACTTAGTAACTTTTAAGACTCAACAGAGCAGAATGTACCTAGTTTTTCTCCAGAATACACCAATCTGAGTATCTGGGTCAAGTCCCATATAATCTTTTAAAAATGCATATTTATACATGACACAACTGTATGTATATGCACAGATATCCAAATGACATGCAAAACATATTTTATGTTTATCACTTAACACCTAGGGCTTTACCATCTCTCAGTTATCAATGAATTAAAAATATTAAGTTTAAGAACTTTTCAACAAACAAGATTTTTGTAAAGATTATATCCACTTTATATAATACAAGGGTTTAATTTTGCTATTAAAATTATAATATCCTCCAAAATTTACTACAAATACAACCAGGATGTAAACAGAAAAGGAATTAAAAAATCACCATCCAAATACTGAGACTCCTAGTGGAAATGAACAAAGGAGTTTTTGGAAAGTTTATGTCCAACAGTAAAGTTTTATGAGGCAGTCTAGATGCAATTTATTTGCCTGAAGCTGAAAACAAAAACCTTTCAGTGGTTAAAAGACCAAGTTGAAAGACCACCATTCCATCTAGAAAGGTTGTCAGCTGGGGCGCATGGGTGGCTCAGTGGGTTAAAGCCTCTGCCTTCAGCTCAGGTCATGATCTCAGGGTCCTGGGATCAAACCCTGCAGCGGGCTCTCTGCTCGGTGGGGAGTCTGCTTCCACCTTTCTCTGCCTGCCTCTCTGCCTACTTGTGATCTCCGTCTGTCAAATAAATAAAATCTTTAAAAAGAAGAAAAAGGGTGTCAGCAGAACTTAATAAGACCAGCACCAAATTACACGTCATCTCAACTATGTATGAAGATGCTTTCAATCAATTATTAATCTATTAACTAGAAAATAAGAAAATCCTTCAAAAGATTGAAAGGCATAAAGTACACTAAAAAAATAAATTACTGGCTCATTTGAAACCAAAGGATTTCTCCTACTTCATAGATACCCGCAAGTTGTGATAAAGCAAGATTTCGTGGAGTCACCACTGTGTTTTGTCGGTCCCATCCTCACACACATTAATTTATCCCTCTCTACCACAGATGAGAACACAAAGATCACGAATCTGAAGGCAAGTAACAGGTCCCCCGGTATAATCCCTTCTTACTCCTCCTCCTCCTCTCTGAGACTTCTGAGAACGATATGCCAACAACACATCTGACTTCACCAGAACCCTAAGTTCTCTGAAAACAGAAAGCCCGTGTTCTCTAGGACTCGCTCACCTTTTCCCAACGCTCCATACACCGCAGATACTAACACTGACAAACGGACACACCTAAATTCTGTAGCAGTGGAAGGTTTCAGGGACACCTGGGTCCTACAGATTCGTGTTAGAAGTTACTCCTTCCTGTTCTACGCCTCCTTTCGAACTTTCCTCTATTTCCCCCTTCCGAGCAAACAAAAGAAGCCCCGAACACCAATGGATCTGGATTTCGAGTATCCCGGGCCTACCAAACACCGGGAATGAGAGAAGAGCTGATTTCTAAGACAGGGAGCCACCCCCACCCCCACAAGAGAAGCCCAATCGGCCGAGCCCGGCGCCCATAAAACCCGCTGGACACTAGCGCCGAGGTGCGAAGTCTGCAGCGCGAGGGTCCAAGACACACCACCAAGAGGTTCTCGAACAGCAAACACCCCGGGCCCAGCAGAGGAGGGTGCCCAGTTGGGTGGGGGGTGGGGTGGGGAAGGGGTGTGGAAGCAACGGGAGAGGGACTGCAGGCAGGTCCCTCGGATCTCCCGGGAGGTCGGGGAAGGCCACACTGCTTGCCGATCCCTGAGGGAAGCGCCCGGCTCCAGGCCCTCGGGGCGGGACTCCTCGTCTCCAGCACCAGGCCGTCCGGCAGGCAGAGCGGCCGACCGAAGCCAGATCCTCGGAATTCGGCCTGGCTCGGGTCTTACCATGGTGAGGACGGTGGGGGGTTCACCCGCGCTTCCCGCTCCACTGGGGCTGGGGTCAGGGGAAGGGGAGCACCGGCCGCTCCAGACCTGCTGCCCCCCTGTCAAGAGCCGCTACCGCTTTGCCTTTTGCCAAGATGGCGGCCTCGAGCCACGTCTCCAACCGGAAATGGCGCGGGTCAAAGGGCGGAAGGCGGGACTCCGTGGGGTGGGGAATGTGTCGGTACCCGGAGGCTGGGCAGGTTTTGTATGGGGGCTCGCCCTATAGCGGTGGGACCTCATGTTGCTGTCCTTTCACTGTCTGTAATCACCTTCGTTTAATTAGTGACACCTCTTACAGTTTATAAAGCTCTCATAGCCACTATATCACTTAATCTACAAACAAACTGATGTGCCTAAGGGACTAGTATCCAGAATATATAAAGAACTCTTAGAACTCAACAATAAAAAGATAAGGTAATTTTAGGGTGACTGGGTGGCTCAGTGGGTTAAGCCGTTAAGCCTCTGACTCTGGCTAAGGCCATAATGAAAGCCCACTGTGGGGCTTCCCACTGAGCAGGGTGTCTGCTTGTGTCTCTCTGCCCTTTCCCTACTCTTTCTCTCTCTCAAATAAATAAGTAAAATCTTAAAAAAAAAAAAAAAGCTAATTTGAAAATGAGCAAAATAGGAATGTCTGGCTGGCTGGCTGAGTCTGTAGAGTATGTGACTCTTGATTTTATGGTCCTAAGTACAAGCCCCATGCTGGATAGACATTGCATACATACATATACACATATTAAATAAATGAATGAATAAATGGGCAAAATAACGTGTCTCCAAAGAAAGTATACAAATAACCAAAAAGCACATGAAAAGATGCTCAACATCCTTAGTTCTTTGGGAAATGCAAATCAAAACCACAATGAGATACCACTTCACACCCAATAGGATGGCTATAATAATAAGTGTTGGTGAGACTTTGGAGAAATTAAAACCCTCTCACAATGCTGGTGGAAATGTAAAATAGTGCAGATGTTTGGAAAAACATTTGGGCAGTTTTTCAAAAATTAAACATAGAGTTTCCATATGACCTATCAATTTCACTCCTTGGTATACATCCAAGAGAATTAAAAACATATGTTTATACAGGGACACCTGGCTGCTTCAGTCAGAAGAGTATGTGACTCAGGTGGTGAGTTTGAGCCCATGCTGCATGTAGAGATGACTTATAAATAATCTTTTAAAAAACATATGTTCATACAAAATTTTACAATGATGTTCCTAGAAACATTATTCATAATAGCCAAAAAAGTGAAAACAATGCAAATGTCCATCAATAGATGAATGGAAGACAAAATGTGGTATATCTGTATAGTGGAGTATCAGTCATAAAAAGATACTGATACATGATACAACATGGATTGTCCTTAAAAATATTATGTTAAGTGAAGAAAGGCAGTCATGAAAGACAATATCTTATATGGGAGGACTTGCTCTGAAACTGTTTATTTCCCTTATGTGAACTGTCCACAGTAGGCAAATCCATAAGATAGGAAATAAAGCTTCAAGTCACTAGGAGAGGGATGGAATGGGGAGTAAGATTTGTTTTTTGAAGTGAAGAAAATGTTCTGCAATTAGAGGTGAGGGTTGCACAACTTTGTGACTATACTAAAAACCACAGATTATACACTTTAAAAGAGTGAATTTTTATGGTTTATATCTTTTTTTTTAAAGATTTTTAGGGTGTCTGGGTGGCTCAGTTGTTAAGTGTCTGCATTCGACTCGGGTCATGATCCCAGAGTCCTGGAATTGAGCCCCACATTGGGTTCCCTGCTCTGTGGGAAGCCTGCTGCTCTCTCTCCCACTCTCCCTGCTTGTGTTCCCTCTCTTGCTGTGTCTCTCTCTATCAAATAAATAAAATCTTTAAAATAAAATTAAATTAAAAATAAAGATTTTATTTTTAAATAAACGTAGGGTTTGAACTCACAACGCGGAGATCAAGAGTCATATGCTCTACCAACAGAGCCAGGTAGGTGCTCCTAGACTGAGCCAGGAAGGTGCTCCTAAATTCTACACCTTTAAAAAAAAAAAAAAAGGATATTTTATAGATGAAGAAGATGATGACAAATTTAAGAAATTTACACAGGGTGCCTGAGTGGCTCAGTCAGTTAAGTGTCCCCCTTCAGCTCAGGTCATGATCCCAGGGTCCTGGATTTGACCCTGCATTGGGCTCCCTGATCACTGGGGAGTCTGCTTCTCCCTCTCCCTCTGTCCAGCTCACATACTCTCTCTCTTGCTCTTTCTCAAATAAATAAATAAAATCTTTATTTTTTAAAAGTTTTTATTTATTTTTTTGACAGAGATCACAAGTAGGCAGAGAGGCAATTGGTGGGGGAAGCAAGCTCCCTGCCCAGCAGAGAGCGGGAATGGGGGCTCGAGCACAGGACCCTGGGATCATGACCTGAGCTGAAGGCAGAGGCTTTAACCCACTGAGCCACCCAGGCTCCCCATTAATAAAATCTTTAAAGAAAAGAAATTTACTCAAAGTTCTAAGCCAGTTTATAATGGAAATAAAACTCAGATCCAGTTTTCTGATTCTGTTGGCAATTCTCCAAAGCCAAAAGTCAGACTTTGAATAGACCTGATAAAGCAGTTCTTTCGGACATCCTATATCATTTCATCCCTTACCATTGGCTCAACTCTACAGCACTCACCCACTGCTGAAATGGATAAACAGCATTCTTTTACTGAGTGTTTATTTTGTGTCAGGTACTTTATACGTTATCTCTAACCCTTTACAACAATCCAG
This sequence comes from Neogale vison, assembly GCF_020171115.1. Taxonomy (NCBI): domain Eukaryota; kingdom Metazoa; phylum Chordata; class Mammalia; order Carnivora; family Mustelidae; genus Neogale; species Neogale vison. The sequence continues at coordinate 108,420,009 of NC_058097.1, read as the reverse complement.
ATAAGGACACTGAGGATCAAAGAAGTTAAACACCTCTCCAAACTCAAAGAGTCTGTAAATGGTAGGGCCAGGATTCAAAGCCAGCTTTTCTCCTGATGACACTGTCTCTTTTTATCTCTTGTATATTCCTTAACGCTTACTGAACACTTAAAATGAGCCAGGCATTACTCTAAAGTAATGCATTATCTCATTCATGGATTATCTCATTAGTTCCCCTACAAAACTCGCTCCTGCCATTCACGATGACAAAAGAAAGGGTGGTTAAGGGGAACAAGGTGGTCCCAGCCCCTGCTGTAGTGAAGAAGCAGGAGGCCAAGAAGGTGATCAATCCCCTGTTTGAGAAAAGGCCCAATAATTTTGGCATTGGACAGGACATCCCATCCAAAAGGGACCTCACCTGCTTTGTCAAATGGGACCACTACCTCCGGCTGCAGCCGCAAAGAGCTCTGTAAATGTCTGTAAATGTCTACAAGCGCCTCCTGTGATTAACAAGTTCATCCAGGTGTTAGGCCACTAAACAGCCACTCAATTGCTTAAGCGGGCCCACAAATACAGACCAGAGACAAAGCAAGGAAGAAGCAGAGATTGTTGGCTGGGGCTGAGAAGAAAGCTGTCAGCAAATGGAATGTCCCCACTAAGAGGCTGATTGTGCTTTGAGCTGGGGTTAACACTGTCACCACCTTGGTGGAAAACAGGAAGTCTCAGCTGTTAGTGATTGCATATTGAGCTGGCTGTCTTCCTGCCTGCCCTGTGTCATAGGATGGGGGTTCCTGGCTAGCATTATCAAGGGGAAGGCCAGGCTGGGCATCTGGTGCACAGGAAGACCTGCACAACTGTTGCCTTCACACTGGTTAACTCAGAAGACAAAGGATTCTGGCTAAGCTGATGGAAGCCGTCAGGACAAATGACACTGCCGACACTTGGGAGGCACCATCCAGGGTGCAAAGTTGGTGGCTTACATTGCCAACTTAGAAAAGGCAAAGGCTAAAGAACTAGCCACCAAACTAGGCTAAGTGAATGCTTTTGAATTTTCTGTACATAAAAGTAACAAAAAGTTGTCTTTCAGTGAGCATCCAAAAAAAAAAAAAATCCTCACTAGAATTCTCGGAAATAAGTACCACAAATATCTCTATTTTCAGGTGGGGAAACCAAGACATAAAGAGGAAACCTAGGGGCATCTGGCTGCCTCAGCTGGGTAAGCATCCGACTCTTGATCTCAGCTCAGGGCTTGACCCAGGGTGGTGAGTGCAAGCCCCCGTTGGGCTCCACAGTAGGCGCAGAGTCTACTTAAAACAAAATGAAAACAAAAACAGAAAGAGGAAAACTTCTATCACAGATGTCAGGGTTACAGAGTAGCAAAGCCAGGATTCAAACAAAGGCTATTCAACTTCAGAACCTGTGCTCTTAAGCACTGCATTCTAGAAAGCTCATATATTTTAAAACTTGGCATGTCTGGGAGGATATATGTCAAACTGTGTTTTATAATTTTGTTATAAAAACATCTTGTAGGGCGTCTGGGTGGCTCAGTCTGTTAAGTGTCTGCCTTCAGCTCTGGTCATGATCCTAGGGTCCTGAGATGGGAGTCCCACATTCTGCTCCCTGAGGAGCAGTAGGGAGTCGGCTTCTTCCTCTACCCCTCCTCCCTGCTCTTATGCTGATCTGTCATGCTTCCTCTCTCTAATAAATAAATTTTTAAAAATAAAAATATTGTTAAAAAGTAAAAATCTTGCCTGGAATTACCGTTTTATTGTGGCAGCTTCCAGGGGCCTTCGATATGGACCACCGAAGCTCAGCCAAGACCAACTGATGCTGATTCTTTTGAAATAAGACATTAGCTAAATTACACTGCCTAAGAATAGCACCCCGTAAGTGTTTCCTGACGAGAGCCTTAGAGGTGATATGTCATAATGGTTAGAAGCCAAGACTTGGGAATTAGACCTCTGTTGGACTTCCATTTTGCCCACTTACTAGGAGAGTGACTCCAGGCAGGTAACTCTTATCTAATCTGTCAATTGTCAGGAACATCTATCCCATAAGGTTGTGAAGTTAGATAATATATTAATAAAAAAGATTATATCATCTAAGTCCTCCTGCATAGTAAGTGCTCAACAAGAGGTATGCATTATTATTAGCAATAACAGGTGGCACCAAAATTTGAAAGTTTTGCAGTTCCATTTTTAACGGGAAATATCTCAGAAGAGGTGTCTCTCATTTTCCTTTTTAAAGCGACATCCCATTTTCCTCTGGCAGGTTTTCAGGGTCAAATTTCAATACTTTGTTTCTTTGTTTTTGTTTCTCTCTCTCTCTCTTCTCTCTCTCTCTGACTTCCCAAATTAACTATGCCTCTAGTTTTGAAATATTTGTTCCTTACATCTTCATTCACTTATTCCCTCATTCCCCCATCCAACAAACATGAAGTGCCTAACGTATGCAAGGCATTGCTGCTACAAAGAACTTAAAAATTAGACACAGACCCTGTCTAAAGAAGCTCTGTCTTCCTCAGCAAATAAAAATATAGGAAACTAAATTGAATTTAAATCTCAAATAACGAATAATTTCTTGGTATAACATGTATGACATGTCCCAGACAACTAGACAGCGTGAAAGGGACGGACTATAATGTAATAGAAATAGTGTAAAGGGACATACGAAGGGCTGGGGGGCTGCTCCCTCGAGAGTCGAGTCGACCTAAATTCTGATTGAGGAAAAACTCCCTTATCCTGGGGGAGAAACGTGCACCGCATTTCCCGATCGGAGGGCTTCATCAGCCGGCTTCGCCAAGACGTGGTCGCTAGATGCCGCCACAAACGCATTTCCTGAAACCATAGAAAAACAGGGGACTAGACTGCCCAGAGAGGCTTTATCCAAACGCAGCCAGATCCTCCTCGGATCCCTTTGCGGCTGGAAGAGACGCAAAGCGCGAGTGGAGAAGTCTCACGAGACTGAAAGCAAGTCTCGCGATTTTTTCTTTCTTTCTTTCTTTCTTTTTTTTTCTTTCTTTTTTTTTTTTTTTCGCCTAGCGACTGACAACAGGGCCGGTAGCTTCACGTCGAAGCCCCTCAAGTGGCCTAATACTGGAGTGAGACCCCGGCCCTAGGCTGGGGTTCTTCCCATATAGAGGAGACGGATTCAGAGGGGCTACAGGTAACTCGTACTCTCCCTAGCAGAAACAGCACTGCCTTTCTCCCTCCCAAGAGGAATCTTAAGGGACTCCCCTTCCCTCCAGCACTCCCCATCTCTTCCCATCTCCTTGACAACCGTTCCTTCTCCTCGTCCCTCTCGCCACCAACAACCATTCTGCTTCCTTCGCTCCCCAAGAAACTTAAGTGGGATCCGACCCCCAAGACGGGGGATGGAGATGGGGGTGATGCTCTTGGAGTTAATGGATGGGACCGAGAGACTGGAGTTCACCCTCTCCTCTGGTAAACAAGGTGACTCCGGAGACAGAACTCTTTCTAGAGCCTCTGCAGCCCCCTGTCACCCCACCGCCAATCCCGAGAAACCCCAGCATCCTTGGGAAAACTGACAGAACCTAAGGAGAGAGCTGCCCTCTAAGACGAATACTGTACCGCCCTTGCGCGTGTATCTACAGCTTTGGGGAGCTGCTGCCTAAGTTAGCTCGTTTCCCTCCACGATTCCCTCCTTCCTCAGCCAGCCTGCCGGCAGTTGCTAAATAAGAGCGGCAGCAGAATGGTTTGAATGGGGGTGAAGGTTACATGTAAAACCAGTGACTTGGGTAAGGAGGAGGGACCAAGGCTGGTCAGGAATCAGCTCATATCCTGTGATATGAGCTATGTAGTCATGTCTCCTTTCATTTAGACCAAGATTGTTGAAAACCAGACGTATGATGAGCGTCTAGAGATTAACGACTCTGAAGAGGTTGCAAGTATTCATACTCCAACCCCAAGACACACAGGTAAGAGAGGAATAAAGAGGAAAGAAGAGAAATGGTTCTCAGAACAAGGAACAGGATGGATAGTGATAGTTTCCGAGAAGTCCCCATTTTATAATAGCAAATGTTGGCTTTCGGAGTCCAGTTTGGCAAACGCTTGCCATTATTTGTGTTTTCTAACTAGTTAAGGGGGGAGAAAACACAGCCCCCCAGATTCAGGATTTTCCTCCAACCTGACTAGTGTTCCCTGTTACCATTTGCTTCATGATATGCTCTGCTCACAATCTGCCCCGGATTCATGGTTGGTTGGCTGGTTGATTGGCTGGTTTGAACGTATCAGAACTGTCTTGCTCAGTTTTGAAGATGCTTCAGTAACCTGCCTTTGCAATCCCAATGCAAATCTCAGTAGAATCTTTTAACAGGACTTGACATGGTCATTTATTCAGCAGACATTTCTTGAATACCTACCATGTGTCAGCTTTATGTGTGGCATTAGGTATACAGTATTAAAAGAGACTTTGACCTTGCCATCCTGATATTTGTAAGAGACAAGCATCGATGACAAATGACTAAACAGACATAATTACAAATGTGGTAAGTGCACTGATGCAGGCAAAGGGTTTGATGTGATGGAGAATAATGGTGAGGTGGGGGATCTACTTTTAATGGGATGGTCAGGGAAGATCTGAGGAGGTGACACTTGAGACCGAAAGATAGGAAGGATCCAGACGGACTTTGAGGAGAAGTAGGCCAGGAAAAGGGAGCAGCAGTGAAATGTGAAAAGGACGTCAGGCCAGAAAGAACTTGGGTTCGTTTGAGGAGGACTTTAAAGAGACCAGCGTATGCTAGGAAGGAGTGGTATCAAAGGCAGGCAGACAAGAGGTAGGCAGAGGTGGCAGGAGGCCTAACAAGAGGAGCTTTTGAGGTCATGTTGCTGGTATGTGTGTCTTGGATTGAAAGGTGCAATGATGAAAGTCAGGAGGCAGTTGAAGCCCTGTTGCAATGGCTGGGCTGAGGTGACAGCGACTTGGATATGGTGAGGAAGGTAAGAATAGAGAGTAGAGGCAAATACAAGAAATGTATTTGGGTTGTAAATGGCTGATGGGTTGGGTTTGGCTCTTGAGTTAGGAATCAAGGATGACACCTGGGGTTGCTTGTTTATTGCAGTAAGTATACCCAGCATAAAACTTGCCATTTTAATTATTTCTCAGTGTACAATGCAGTGGCATTACATGCATTCATATTGTTGTGTAACTATCTCTACTATCTATTTCCAGAGCTTTTTCATCATCCTGAACAGAAAGTACTCGTTCAACAATAACTCCCCATTCCCCTGTCCCTGGCAGGCCCTGGTAGCCTCTGTTCTCCTTGGTGTCTATGACTTCATCCATTCTGTGTTCCACAAAAGTGGAATCATACAACATTTGTCATTTTGCCTGGCTTATCTCACTTAGCATAATGTTTTCATGGTTCATCCATGCTGTAGCCTGTGTTTGTTCCCTTCCTTTTTGTGGCTGAATAATATTCCATTGTATGTATAACCACATTTTGTTTATCTGTTTGTCTGTTGATGGATACTTGGGTTTTTCCACCTTCTGGCTGTTGTGACTCTGCTGCTATGAACATGGGCATACAATCTATTTGAGTTCCTGCTTTCAGTCTTTTGGGGGAGATACACACACACACACACACACACAAACACACACAGAGACAAGGTTTTTGATTTGAGCATGCATATAATCTTGCCAGCCATGGACATTATCATTTGTTTTCAGTTTGGATAATGTAGTAGGCTGAAAAGTGATGTTTAATTTGCATTAATTTGATTTAGAATTCATTGAACATGGGGCGCCTGGGTGGCACAATTGGTTGAGTGTTTGACTTTTGGTTTCGGCTCAGGTCATGATCTTGGGGTCATGAGATTAAGCCCAGGTCGGGGTCCACGCTCAGCATGGAATCTACTTGGGATTGTCTCTCCCTCTCCCTCTGCCCACACTTAAAATAAATAAATAAGTCTTTTTAAAAAAGTGATCATTGGGGCGCCTGGGTGGCTCAGTGGGTTAAGCTTCTGCCTTTGGCTCAGGTCATGATCTCAGGGTCCTGGGATCGAGTCCCACGTCGGGCTCTCTGCTCAGCGGGGAGCCTGCTTCCTCCTCTCTCTCTCTGCCTGCCTCTCTGCCTACTTGTAATCTCTCTCTGTCAAATAAATAAATAAATAAATAAATAAATAAATAAATAAAAGTGATCATTGAACATGGTTTTCTTGCAGGTTACTATCTTACATCTGATTATACTTTTAATTGTTCAGAATATTTTTATTCCTCTTATCATATGGATTCAGATTTATACCTATGACTATTATTTGCCATTTGCTGGGTCAGTTCTTTTCACTTGAGTTTTGTCGTTTGATCCTTATAGCAGTTCTGAGTGATAAATATTACTGCCTCCCTTCAGATGTGGGAACACTGAGACTCAGGTTAAGTCATTTTGTACATGTCAGAGAGTTGTTCTTTTTTTTTAAGATTTTATTTATTTATTTGACAGACAGGGAGAGTGCAAGCAGGCAGAGTGGAAGAGGAAGAAGCAGGCTCCCCGCTGAGCAGGGAGTGCGATGTGGGGCTTGATCCCAGGACCCTGAGATCACGACCCGAGCTGAAGGCAATTGCCTCACCGACTGAGCCACCCAGGCACCCCTAGAGTTATTCTTTAATCCCAGTCTTCTGACCATCAATTCAGCCCTTTTGTCATTTTATTAATTACTAACCTCATCTTACCAATGTGTAAACTAAGGGAAGATTTTATATGATTTATGTAATGGCAGATAATCGACTAGTATAATGTCTAATCTAATGCCTTACGCACAGTAATACTTAGTAAATGTATCCTGAATTGAATTGACAGAGCCATGGCTAGAATTCAGTCTCCTTTCCTTTAACTAGATGTTCTTTAGACACTGTTCCATAAAACAGAACATAAACTATTATAAACTTAAAAATATTTATCTTTAAAAATCATCTTAATAATCTAATGGGAAAACTTGTCTTCTAAGGACTTCTTCATTCCACCGATCTTCCTAACAAGACTATGGCTGACAACAGCAGTGATGAGTATGAAGAGGAAAACAACAAGGTATAGTACAAGCCACAGCTTCTCGCACTTTCTTGCTTTGAGCTGTTGGTAGTTAGTTTGAGATGACAGTCATTCGGTAGTAAACATTTCTTGGATCCTCACCTCCAGGGGCAGGGTTGGGTACCTTTGAGCTCATGTAGGAAAATCAGGAGCAAAGAGTCTTAAGATTGTGATCCTTCAGGAGTAAAGCCTACTCTTACAGCTGACTTTTCGGTGAGGAATTTCAAATAATACAGGCCAGTGTTTTGCAAAATTTACTGGGCATAAGAATCAAGTAGGATACTTATCTTTAACAATACATTCTCCAGTAGTTCCCACTTGGAACTACTGAATCAGAATCTTGAAGGTAAAAGCCTGAGAATTTGTATTTTTAGCAAGCACTCCAAGTAAGTCTTATGGTAAAGCAAGTTTGGAATTATTGGTCTAGCATCTGTTCATTGTCAGCATTTGGGATACTGCCAATATTATGTGAAAGAGACTTTAATTTTGAAGTTGTCGCTTCATTGTTGTTCTGTGAACCTGGAGGATTACTGAACGAAAGATGGAAAGATGTCTACAGCTCTAGGCAGGCCCTTGAAGCTGTGCACATGCTCTGCTTAACTGCCACGTGTTGAGTCTTAGCACATAATCTGGGGATTACTTTTTATTTTTTAAGATTTATTTATTTGAGGGGGAACCTGGGTGGCTCAGTCTGCCTTTGGCCCAGGCCATCATCCCAGGGTCCTGGGATCAATCTCCCCATTGGGCTCCTTTTTCTCCCTCTGCCTGCCGCTCCCCCTGCTTGTGCTCTCTCTCTCTGTCAAATAAATAAATAGCATCTTGGGATGCCTGGGTGGCGCAGTTGGTTAAACTACTGCCTCCGGCTCAGGGCGTGGTCCTGGAGTCCCGGGATGGAGTCCCACATCAGGTTCCCAGCTCCATGGGGAGTCTGCTTCGCTCTCTGACCTTCTCCTCGTTCATTCTCTCTCTCACTGTCTCTCTCTCTCAAATAAATAAAATAAAATCTTTTAAAAAAAAAAATAAATAAATAAATAGCATCTTTAACCCACTGGGTGGCTCAGTGGGTTAAAGTCTCTGCCTTCGGTCCCAGGGTCCTGGGATCAAGCCCCGCATAGAGCTTTCTGCTCAGCAGGGAGCCTGCTTCCTCCTCTCTCTCTCTCTCTCTGCTTGCCTCTCTGCCTGCTTGTGATCTCTGTCAAATAAATAAATAAAATCTTTTAAAAAAAAGATATAAATAAATAAATAGCATCTTCAAAAAAAAAATATTTATTTGAGAGAGGGGGGTCAGAGGGAAAGGGAGAAGGAGAGAAGCAGACTCCCTGCTCAGCAGGGAACCCTACACAGGGCTGTATCTCATGACCCTGAGATCATAAACTTGAGATCATGACCTGAGCCTAAGTCAAGAGTCCGAGGCTTAACTGAGACACCCAGGCGCTCCCAATGGTTACATTTTAATTGTCCTTCAATAACAGGAGCTTTGCAAACAAGTGAAGAAGGATATTTGAAGTAGTTCAAAAAGCTGTAGTAATGTAGACTAATAGCATAAAAAGCCTAAAAGTTCACATTTTAAAGTAGTCCCACTTTGGAGTTCCTGCCTGGCTCAGTGGGAAAAGCATGTCATTCCTGATCTCAGTGTCCTGAGTTTGAGCCAATTAAATCTCTGTCTGTCAAATAAATTGTCTGTCAATTAAATCTTAAAAGAAAGAAAGAAAGAAAGATAAAGTGAGGACCCAGTTTGTAGCTAAGCAGGAGTAGACGAAAGTGCTTGCAGCCTTTCTGGGGAGCACGTTTCTCTTTCACCAGAAAGTGGTGCCAGGTGGGAGGGTAGGTGTGGGAGTAGCGGGGGTGGGGGGAGGGCATAGGTACACTAAGCTTCTCTTCATGTGGCGCCTTCCATGCCTGCCCTGCCCCATCTCAGGAGAAGAAGACCTCGCAGCTGACACCTCAGCGGGCCTTCAGTGAAAATGATGATGATGATGATGACTCATCTGAGACAGATTCTGATGAAGATGACGATGACGAAGAGCACGGGGCCCCTCTGGAAGGGTGAGGAAAGCCCCCTGGCTGAGGACCCCCAAGCCAGGGAGGAAGACGCTGCCCTGGGAGGAGATGAGTTGGGAGTGAAATTCTAGCATCTCTTTTGATCTCCCTTACTTAGGATTTTCACATTCTCAGAAACCAACAGAATGAATTTTCCTTCTTTCCTGGCTACACTGCCTCACTGAGTTCTGTGATGTCACTTGCATTATCTGAAATATTTGTGGGCTCGGAGGGTTCATGAGGATTTGCTGAATAAATCTAAAAGGTGGTCCCTGCCTTCAGGGAGCTCTTATTTTGGGAAAGGGAAAATAAAATTTATATACATACCCAAGCAATTCTGTTTAGCAAGGAAAACACACATGCACAGAAGCATTTCTGCTTAGGCTCAGCACCTTTTGAGAGAGTGGAGAGTAAGTGCTTCTGGTACCCCACATGGAGGCAGATGTCCCTGGTGATGCTTTGGTAAAAAAAATCTTACCCAGATGCCTTGGTGGCTCAGTCAGTTAAGCATCTGCCTTCATCTTAGGTCATAATCCTGGGGTCCTGGGACTGAGAGCCTTCCCACCCCCACTCATGTTCTCTCTCTCTCTCTCAAATAAATAAAATAAAATCTTAAAAAAAAATCTCTGGGATGCCTGGGTGGCTCAGTCAGTTAAGCATCAGCCTTTGGCCTAGGTCATGATCCCAGGACCCTGGGACTGAGCCCCAAGTCAGGCTCCCTACTTCTCCCTCTCCTCCCTGCTCATGCTCTCTCTCACTATCTCTCTATCAAATAAATAAATAAATAAATCTTTTAAAAATATCTCCTTAGGGCGCTCAGTCATTGGGCATCTGCCTTCAGCTCAGTTCATGATCCCAGGGTCCTGAGATCGAGTCCCACATTGGGCTCCCTGCTCAGCAGGAGGCCTGCTTTTCCCTTGCCCACTCCCCCTGCTTGTGTTCCCTCTCTCATTGTCACTCTGTCAAATAAATAAATAAATAAAATCTTTGAAAAAATCTCCTTACCCTGTCCAGCCCTTATGCTAGATGAGTCATGACCCACCCCTAGCTGTTTGTTTTTATTTTTTATTTTTAAGATTTTTTGGGCACCTGGGTGGCTCAGTGGGTTAAGCCACTGCCTTCGGCTCAGGTCATGATCTCAGGGTCCTGGGATCCAGTCCCGCATCGGGCTCTCTGCTCGGCAGGGAGCCTGCTTCCTCCTCTCTCTCTCTCTCTGCCTGCCTCTCTGCCTACTTGTGATCTCTGTCTGTCAAATAAATAAATAAAAAATCTTTAAAAAAAAAAAGATTTTTATTTATTTATTTGACAGAGAGTGGTACTGAGAGGCAGAGAGGCAGGCAGAGAGAGAGAGGAGGAAGCAGACTCCCTGCTGAGCAGAGAGCCCGATGCAGGACTCCATCCTAGGACCCTGGGACCATGACCTGAGCCGAAACAGAGGCTTAACCCACTGAGCCACCCAGGCGCCCCACCCCTAGACGTTTTAATCAGAGTGGATTCTAAAGCCCATTCATTTCAATTACCATTACTGGTTAAACAAAGTGACGTTGGTGTAGCCAATCAGTAGGATTCCATTTAAAAATGGCCATTAAAAAATAAAAGACAGCACTCTCTCCACTGTAAAGCACAATATCCAAGAGAGAGTGTTAAATTGTAAAAGGGTGTAAAGAGGGGCACCTGAATGGCTCGGATGGTTGAGCATCTTCAGCTCAGGTCGTGATCCCAGGGTCCTGGGATCAAGCCTTGCATCAGGCTCTCTGCTGAGCCGGGGGGAGGGGGGGGCTGCTTTCTCCTCTGTCTCTGCCTACTTGTGATCTCTGTCTGTCAAATAAATAAATAATAATAATAATAATAAAAGAATACATAAAATTAAAACAAAAATAGAAAGATATAAAGAATGTTTATGCTGTGCTACCATGTGTATGAGACAGATATTACAGAGACTATCTTTAGGAAATATTAGAGACTAATAATAGTGATTACTTTGGAGGAGGAACTTGGTGACAAGGGGACAAGTGTGGAAGTGAGCCATGACTTTTCACTATATACATTTGTTCCTTTTACTTTATATCATCTGTATGTATCACTTATGACATAGTTTAATAAAGATAAGTTCCCTGTGGATTATTCACCTGCAGGTAGACACTAGTTAATGAGACAAAGGTTTAATTCCAGACTGACTTTTCATGCTTCCCAATTTATTTCATAATCATATCCTGCTTTCATAAATTATAATCTGGGGAAATGGAAACTTCATATCAATAATATATTTAATTTTTTAAGCTACTCTCCCCAGAAGGACTTTTTAAATAACTTTCAAGTCACTTACGTACTTAGCCAATGTTCATTACACTTCACTTAATTATAATTAGGGCGCCTGGGTGGCCCAGCCAAGCGTCTGCTTTCGGCTCAGGTCATGATCCCAGCATCCTGGGATGGAGTCCGCATTGAGCTCTCTGCTCAATGAATGGGAGGCCTGCTTCTCCTTCTCCCACTCCCCCTGCTTATATTCCCTCTCTCCCTCTGTCAAATAAATAAAATCTTAAAAAATAATAATTGTTATAATTTATGTGTTCTACTATTTTTTTTTTACTGCATACATTTCCTGTATCAATACAAGTACTCTTTAATAAGCATACAGTATCTGGGACTCCTGGCTGGCTCATCAGTAGTGTGTGACTCTTAACCTCTGGGTTGTGAGTTCAAGCCTCATGTTGGGTGTAGAGCTTACTTAAAAATTAAAAATAATAATAACTATACAGTATTCAACTTAATATACCTAACCATCTTTTAAGTATTGGATATGTTGTTTCTAATGTTTTACTTTTATAAATACCGCTGTTGAAAACATCTTTGTAAAAATTCTCTTGAGGAAAACTATTTTCATGTCAGAAATTAAAATCTTGGGGTGCCTAAGAGCACCTGGGTGGCTCAGTGGGTTGAGCCTCTGTCTTCAGCTCAGGTCATGATCTTAGGGCCCTGGGATGGAGCCCCGCATTGGGCTCCCTGCTCCCTGGAACCCTGCTTCTCCCTCTCCCACTCCCCCTGCTTGTATTCCTTCTCTCGTGCACTCTCTCTCTCTCTCTGTCAAATTAAAAAAAAAAAAAGAAAAATCTTTAAAGTTGCCTTGCCAACCACACAGGAAAGGCAGATGTCGGTGGGGCCCAAACCAGGTTCAGAGTCACAGGGTCTGTGGTCAAAGTTGGGCAGCGGGGGCCGCACTGACTGATCCTGAACCTGCGCTCGGCCACATCTGCTCCATCTGCCCTTCTCTGGCCACCTTGCAGCGTACTTTCCTTTCTCCAGGGCTTATGATCCTGCAGATTATGAGCATTTGCCAGTCTCCGCAGAGATTAAGGAACTCTTCCAGTATATCAGCAGGTGAGCACGAGGCCTTCCTCCCGTGACCCCCACCCCTTTCCTACCACTAGTCTGTAACAAGCCTGTTCTTCCTAGATTTTTTCAGCCTGAGCGGTAAAGTCCACTTCTCTGACTTTCTCTACCTTCCCTTGGCAATGTCTCCTAGGTACACACCTCAGTTGATTGACCTGGACCACAAACTGAAACCTTTCATTCCTGATTTTATCCCTGCTGTTGGGGATATTGACGCATTCTTAAAGGTACAGTTGGCACATCCTAAAAATGACCTCTTAGGTGTTTCTTCTGGCCTATTACTGTTAACAATCCAACTAATTCCCTTGTCTAGCATTGGTTACCTTTATATATGTTCTTCATTTCATTGGAGTTCTCAATCTGGTTCTCCTAATTCTACTCATTGCTATTTAGGCAATACTTGATTGAATCATTATATATTAAAAACTTGTCATTCATTTACCTCCTAATTAGTAGCTTTACATTTAAGGCACTGTAGATCATGTGTTTTTTTGTAGATAGTGCTTTAGTACTGCATGACAGACAAGCATGCCTTTTAATAACCAGTAATTAATGATGAATGGGAAGAGGTCTTCCTCTTTGACTTATTGGAAACAGTAGGTCTGACCTTTTTATGTGCCCCCTCCCATTTTTTTCTGTCTCTTCCTTTCTCTTAACCAGGTCCCACGTCCTGATGGAAAGCCTGACAACCTTGGCCTGTTGGTATTGGACGAGCCTTCTACAAAGCAGTCGGACCCCACAGTGCTCTCGCTCTGGTTAACTGAGAATTCCAAACAGCACAACGTCACAGTAAGATAATAGCCCAGGCTGGTATCTGTGCACTTGACTTACTGCCCATCAAAAGGGATGGCTGTGGTTTCAGGCCAACCCTATTTTTTTAAAAAACAGTTCACTGAGATATAATTTACTTACAATGAAGTTTGCCCTTCTAGATTGTACAATTCAGTGATTTTTAGTGTGTTCACAGAGCTGTACAAATTATCACTGCTGTCTAACTTAAGAACATTTTCATTATTCCAGAAAGAAATCTCATTAGTAGTCGCTCCTCATTCCCCACTCCTCCTAGACCCTGCTAAGTACTTCAGTTCCTTCCTTTTTCTATTTGAGTACAGCTGACATACAGTGTTACGGTGGTTTCAGGTGTACAACACAGTGACTGGACAAGTTTGTACCCTGCGCTGTGCTCACCACCAGCGTAGCTACCGGCTGCCACCACACAGCGCTATTACAGCACTACGGGCTGTAGCCCTTAGGCCGTGCCTTCTACTCCTGTGACTCACTCCGTAACTGGAAGCCTGTATCTCTCACTCCCCTTCACCTGTTTTGCCTATCCCTTCTACTCCCTACCCTCTGGCAAACACCAGTTTGTTCTCTGTATTTGTAGGTCTGATTCTGCTTTTTGTTTATTCAATTTTTTTTAAGATTTCCCCATATAAGTAAAATCATACTTCACTCCTTGTTTTATGGCTCACTCATATTCCATTGTGTGGACATATCACAATGTGGCTATCCGTTCTCTAATTGTTCCCACTTTTACTAACATGCTGCTGTGAGCTTGTGTGTACATACCAGTTTTTGCTTGGGCATATATTCTTATTTCTCTTGGGTATGTATGTAGGAGAGGGATTGCTAGGCTGGTGCTAACTGCTTAACACTTTGAGGAACCGCCACACTGTTTTCCAAAGGAGCTGAACCATTTTACAATCCCACCAGCAATGAACGAGAGTGGCAGTTTCACCAACACTTGTCACTGCCTGTCTTGTTTATTCCAGCCATCCTAGTGGTATGAAATACCATCTCGGTGTGGTCAGTCCTATCCTGTTGAGCTGCCCCCTTTGCATGGCTCCAGAAAATTCAGCAGAGTTTCCTCTCATCTCCATTGGCTGCCGTCACGCTTCCCCATTCATCAGCTACCTGCTGTATATGAAACAGCAGCAATGATGAGCCATCCCGTTAAAACAAGAGAGCTATTGGGATGCCTGGGGAGCCTGCTTCTTCCTCCACCTCTGCCTGCCGCTTCCCTGGTTGTGCTCGCTCGCTCTCTCTCTCTCTTTCTCTCTGACAAATAAATAAATAAGATCTTAAAAAAAAATAAGAGAGTTACTTTAATCCCATCAGCCAGGGTTTCCCCTTATTTTTATAGCAACATATGAAAGTAAAGAGCCTAGAAGATGCAGAGAAGAATCCCAAAGCCATTGACACATGGATTGAGAGCATCTCGGAGTTACACCGTTCTAAGCCCCCTGCGACCGTGCACTACACCAGGTAAGAAGTACTACCCTCCCCACAGTAACCCCCGGAAACCTTCACCACCCACAGATACATTGCCTCTGAGATGAAGGCCCACAGGCAGAACACATACTGGGTTAACCTGAGGTCCTGTTGATCTTGACAGCTACTGGCTAAAATTGCAGACATAAAGATTGTGATTTATCTGGTATTCCTTAGCCGTTCTTCCAGACCCCCAGACCCTGGATACATCGGCCCAGTCTGTATTCTCAGACTGACCACCTCCCTTCATCCTACAATCTCCTGATCCAGAGGTTGCTGATGTCATTGGTCCACGTTTCTTGCTCATACTTACCTCTGTCCATGTAGGCCCATGCCTGATATTGACACGCTGATGCAGGAATGGTCCCCAGAGTTTGAAGAGCTTTTGGGCAAGGTAAGTGGAGGGAGCAGAAGCTAAAAAAAAGTGTGTCATTTACTTGAAGGCCCTGTATTATTTTTAAGTTTTTTTAATTAACCAACTTTAAGAATTTATTTATTTATTTACTTATTTATTTATATTTATTTGAGAGAGTGTGTGTGAACACCAGCACAAAAGCGTGAGAAGGGGCAGAGGGAGAGGGAGAGAAGCAGATTCCCCACTGAGTGCGAAGCCTGATGCGGGGCTCGATCCCATGACCCTGAGATCACGACCTGAGCTAAAATGAAGAGTCCAACACTTAACCAACTGAGCCACCCAGGTGCCCTTTAAGTTTTTCTTTTTTTTAGATTTTATTTTTAAATAATCTCTATACCCAATGTGGGGCTCAAACTTACAACCCTGAGATCAAGAGTTGCATACTCTACTGACTAAGCCAGTCAGGTGCCCCTTTTCCTGTATTTTTATTATCATTTGCTTTTTAATTGTAATATAATTCACACTCAGAGACACACACACATTAATTTTCAGCAGCCGAACACCTTTGTGTAACGAACACATCAGATCAAAACACAGAACATCACTACCATCTTGGCGGCCCATTCATGCTTCCGCCTCCCAACGTAATCACTGTCCTGATTTCTAACAACCCAGACCAACCTGCCTATTTTGTGTGCTGTCTAAATCTAATCATCCTCTTTTGTGTCATATTTCTCTTGCTTTTAAGAATATTAAAAGTCAGAGTGGCTGGGTGGCTCAGTCAGTTAAAGCATCTACCTTCAGCTCAGGTCATGATCCCAGGGTCCTGCTTAGCGGGAAACCTGCTTCTCCCTTTTCCTCTGCCCGTCCCCCTTCTCATGTGCTCACTCGCTCTCTTTCTCTCTCTCTTGCTTGCTCTCTCAAGTAAATAAAGAAAAAAAAATTTTTTTAGAAAGAAAGTTAAAAGTCATAGTGGGGAAAATGTGACAATTTAGATTCAAAAATAGAGTTCTAAGTACCAGTAGTTACTGTTAAGCAAACAAAAGAGTGATAGACTAAAAAAAATTATTTAAATATATATATATACATATGAAGTGATTACTGTCCAAGCAAAGAGCTCTTCAATACCAAGCAAAGGAAACTGATGGGACGCCTGGGTGGCTCAGTGGTTTAAGCGTTTGCCTTCGGCTGAGGTAATGATCCTGGGGACCTGGGATCGAGTCCCTCATCCGACTCCCTGCTCACCAGGGAGCCTGCTTCTCCCTCTGCCTGCTGCTCCCCCTACTTGTGCACGCTCGCTCTCTCTAACAAATAGGTAAATAAATAAAACCTTCTAAAAAATTTATCTCTTCTAAAACTGTATGTCTCTAATACAGTCATATTCTGAGGTACTAGGCACTCAGACTTCAATCAATATATGAATTTGGGGGAAACCCAATTCAGCCCATGACACACGTATGCTAGGAGCTCTCTTCCTCCAGAGAGAAAGAGAAAGGGACCCTTGGGTGGGTCATCAGTTAAGTATCTGCCTTGTGCTCAGGTCATGATCCCAGGATCCTGGGATGGAGCCCCTCATTGGGCTTCCTACTCAACAGGAGGTCTGCTTCTCCCTCTGCCTGCCGTTCTCCCGCTTGTGTGTGCGCGTGCGCGCGCTCTCTCTCTCTCTCACAAAAAAATAAAATCTTTGGGGAAAAAAAAGAGAGAGAGAGAGAAAGACAGAGGTGCTGGCCCCAGTGAAACTTCAGCCTTCGGACTCTGGTCCGCCCCGCATTGACTTCTAGGTGAGCCTGCCCACGGCAGAGATTGACTGCAGCCTGGCGGAGTACATCGACATGATCTGCGGTAAGCTCTTCCGTCCCTTCTTGTCCGCGTTTCTGGACGAATACATCGTGGTCTTTTGAAAAAGCTCATTTGCTCTGGGAAGACAGTATCTTGAGTTACACCCCACACTCCAAGCCAGTTTGCTGTTTGGCAGCCCTGAAGGTGTATTTGGGCTTATGCCCCCAGAGTCACAGCGACACATCCCATCTGGGAGGGACATGGCTTTCCGAAACATAAACGCCCCATAATGCCCAGTTGTGATTGGTTCTGCTCACGCAAGCTCTTGATTTCAGCCATCCTAGACATTCCTGTCTACAAGAGTCGGATTCAGTCCCTGCACCTGCTCTTCTCCCTCTACTCAGAATTCAAGAACTCACAGGTAAGACCAGCGTAGAGTGTCTTCTGCTGTAGTGAGGAGCGCTCCAGTCTCCACTCTTCCCAGCCCGCTGGGATTTGTCCTTGGACAAGGAAGGATATTTCTGGTAACTCACCCTTCCCCATCATTCAAAGAACAGCAAGCAGGAAGGGTGGGACTTGCACAGGCAGGGAAGCAGAAGAGCTGTGGGCCTTTGGAGTGACCAGGCCTGCGAGGGTCCCGCAGGGACACTCCCTCCTGTGGGAGAACCACAGGGCTTAATGAATGGACGCAGGGCAGAAGGAAAAAGGGGGTTCATCTCTGAAGGAGGTGGGGCAAATGCCTAGCTGTTTTTCCAAGACAACACCAAGGAATTGTTCTGAAAGTAGAACTGGGAAAATACTGGAGCTGAACGGGTTGTCGAGAGGTTAATTGTTGCTCAAATATGGCCGCTAGCATGCCAAACACTCCAGGTACCCTCTCCTGTCTCCTCACAGCATTTTAAAGCTCTCGCTGAAGGCAAGAAAGCGTTCACCCCTCCATCCAACTCCGCTTCCCAAGCTGGAGATGCAGAGACATTAACCTTCAGCTGAGACACGCTGGGTCTCCGCTCCAAGGCTGAGCTGGCACCGCTGCCCTGGCTGAGGAGGGACAGTCATCAGCCTTGTGGCAACCGTGCCTCCACCACAGCCTGATGGGACACCGAAGTCCGCTGCCCCCTCTGCCAGAATGAACTGTGCGGCTTCTTTAAATGGCTTCTGCCTGTTTCCGGCTTTCTTCCCATGGGAATACGCATTTACACCGCTGTGGAGACTTGAGTTAGAAGAATAGAAGGACTGGAATGTCTGGGATTCTGGGGGTGCTCAGGTTGGGAGGAAAGCTTCAAAGATGTTCTTTTTGAGACAGCGACAGAATTATTTTCTTCCATTCTTAATGTTATTGGCAAAGATTTCACAAGTAAAATGCTCTATCTTTCAGGTTGTTGTGCTGTTCTATAATATGAAAGAGACAAGACAGACCGATTCTTATGCAAGCCGAGATAAGGATCGGGCCCAATAATGGCATTAAGTGAATCATGTTTTCCCAGAACTGATTTTCCTGGGGTCTCTCACCAGTTACTGCTGCCGCCTTACAGGTTTCCCTGACTGTCTAGCTCCAGACCTGTGTGGTTGTGGTCTCCAGACAGCTGAGCTGGTGCACCATCCGGGTGAGAGGTGACTGTGCCCCGGATGAGGGAGGAAGTAGTGGTAGAAGTAGAGACGGGGCGATTCAGGAAATAATTTGGAGGCTACATCAGCCATGCTCCAGTCAGGAAGTCAGAAATTATGCTAGTTCATCCTTCCTTCCTTTTTTCCTTCCTTCCTTCACTCCCTCCCTTCTCCTCTCCCTTCCATTCCCTTCTCTTCCCTTCCCTTCCCTTCCCTTATTTCTCCCTTCTCTTTCCTTCCCTTCCTTTTTTCCTTTTCTTTGCTCTTTTAGAGGGTGGGGAGGGGCAGAGAGAGAGAGAGAATCTGATGCACACCCCACACCTAGCATGGAGCCCAATCTCCTGACCCTGAGATCATGACCTGAGCTGAAATCAAGAATCGGACACTTAACCGACTGTGCCACACAGGCGCCCCCATGCTAGTTATTCTTTTTTTTTTTTTTTAAGATTTTATTTATTTATTTGACAGGGAGAGAGAGCACAAGCAGGCAGAGAGGCAGGCAGACAGAGGTGGAAGCAGGCTCCCTGCTGAGCAGAGAGCCCTATGCAGGGCTTAATCCCCGGACCCTGAGATCATGACGCAAGCTGAAGGCAGAGGTTTAACCCACTGAGCCACCCAGGTGCCCCCATGCTAGTTATTCTACCATGGGGTGTTAAATGTGGGAAATTGGTCACAAAGCATTGGAAGGGCTGACAGAGCAAAAGGGAGACAGGAAGGTGGACTGCAGGAAGGAGAGGCGCAAGGGGAGGTATCTGCTGCAGGTGCCGGGGCAGAAGGGGTGCTGCAGTGGTCTTGAGTGGCTGAGAGGGTGCCACAGCGAGGCACTAAAGTCCGCACACCTTCGCCCCACTACCATGGCAACTGTGAGTAACAGCTGCTGCTTCCTGTCTCCCACCTTCTCATATCCTGCTGGCGCCTCCCACTGGCAGAAATCAACAGGTGGCAAGGGGATCTGGAAAACCCAGCAGTGAAAACAGAACGGAAGGGAGGGCATGGGGCTGAGCAGCAACAGGTAGACCCACAGACCTTGCCGGTAGACCGGATGCAGGGGACGGAGGAAGGGAATTAGGGATGACACCCAGGTGTTTGGCTGGAGCAGCCAAAGGGGTAAAGGAACCAAGGACGGATGTGGGGGCAAGAAGTGATTGGAAGGGAGAATTACATTACAGTGCTACCCTGTCAGCCTAATCTATGCACAGTAAACACAGAGATGGGAGGGGACTGTTTCCCACAGACTCTTCCACCAGGCGTGAGGGTCCTATCATGCTTCAGTCTGAGGAGCCGGAATATCCGTGCTCAGGCCTCACTGTGACATCCCACTGGGACATTTAACTCCTAGGGGAGAAGTCAGGCAATGCACGACAGGAGCTCAAATTCTCCATTCCTTTCTCAGCGAACACTCAGACCACTTTCTTCATCTAGAGCCGAGAGCACTAATAAATACCATTGATTCTCGTTATCCACAGTAGTTGTGTTTTGTTTTGTTTTAACCAGGCTCCACGCCCAATGTGGGGCTTGAACTCACAATCCCGAGATGAGGGGTCACAGGCTCTACGGACTGAGGCTGCCAGGAGCCCCGTTATGCACAGTGGTTCTGTTCTTCCCAGTCACAGCAAACACCCAACCAGCAAACACTGAACCGTTGCTCCTTGGGGAAATGCAAGGTTAGGTTTCTATGAGCCCCTGGTCACACCATGTTCATCAAGCAACCACGGATTCGCTGAACTCAGAACCACCAGCCCTCTGAATCGTGCCGTACCGAAGTTTACCCGACACACAACACGTAGGAGCGCTGGCCACTACGTCAGCGCTTAGGGGTCATTCTAGTGCACTGAATCACCAGCAATCAGAAAACATAGCAATATATAGAACATGTTTACAGTAGGAGAGCTGAAACCAGGAGCCAGAATGTCCCCCTTTTTAGCCTCAGCAGGGAAGCTAGGTGTCGGGTGACAAATTTTTCACTGCTCTGAGCATGTCTGCAAATAACTGAAAACACTGCCAGTACTGATTTGGGATAGTAAACACATTGAGTGAGAAAGTGGATTCACAAAGGCAGAATCTGCAAGTCACACAGATCAAGGGTACTTCCTGCCAAAGACACTGTTAGGCCGCAGCCTTAGCTTACCTCCCTGTTCCAGCACCACCATCCAGGGACCGACCCAGACACGGCTCGCCTGCGTACCTCTCTCCACCTCAACGCCTGTCCTTCCTCCCCATTGGCTCCTTGCTCTGTGGCCCTAGAAAAAAGCCAGTACTTCCATACCTCAGTTAACCTAGCTATGAAACAGTTACAATAAACACTAATTAACTGTGAGGCTCGTCCCATGGGTAAAATTATGTGAAAAGATTAAGTGCCCCAAAATGTCATATGTAGTAATTATATTACTAAGTATAAATTTTCAACTAGGCCTCTGAAGACTGCATTTGGCCACTTTCTCCCTACCTGTAGATCCTCATTTTCCATAATCCCTCAAGGCAAACTGAAAAACCAATCTGTTTGCAGGCTCTACCGGGAATTCAGGAAGTCCCCCTTCTAACCAAACTTCTATGCTGGCTATTTCCCCAGCCGGAAGCATCGTCCTCCTCCTCTGCTGATGGTAGGCTCTCAACACTTCAAAATAAACAAACATTGAACATCATATTTATATCTTCACTCCTTCCTTTAACCCTATACAATGATGATGTAAGGATAATTTTTTATAAGGATTTTATTTATTGATTTATTTGACAGAGATCACAAGTAGGCAAAGAGAGAGTAAGGGAAGCAGGCTCCCTGCTGAGCAGGGAGCCCAATGCGGGGCTCAATCCCAGGGATCATGACCTGAGCTGAAGACAGAGGCTTTAACCCACTGAGCCACCCAGGTGCCCCAAGAATAATAATTTTGAAAAAGATACAGACCAGCAAGGATAGATAATAGGAAAGGAAATGACAGGAGACTAGGCAGCAACAATTTTGGAAGATGGATAAGTGGTAACTAATTTAAGGGAGTGGGGGGGGGTCTGAAATTTACCTACAGAGGAGAGAGACAGAGAAACTGGTAAGAAGTGAGCCATGTCACACCGCAGAACCCTATCTCTTCTATCCCAACAGAAGACCTTTGAACCAGGGAGGCTCTGGACATGAGAACACCAAGACACTATGAGGACAGCCGTAAGGGGCCATATTTAAAAGAAATGGATAAAACAGAGTGAGCAATGAGACAGTCACCCTTTCCCATGCTTATTTATACCTCCAAAGCAGATTATTGGAAAAGTCCTCTCGGCAAACGGACCAGCCAAAGAGAAAAGACCTTTAGATACTGACATGGAGTATATAAGCACATGTCCAGGTCCCAACCTCCCCATCAGCTTCCAATCACTTTTCTGGTTATGTCATTCTTGTGTTTGTACACCTGTTTGCAACTCTCATTTTAAACATGGATGTACAATGGGGGATCTCTGGACTTTGAAGAAAGCCAGAAAAATAGAGACTAAAACGGGCAGAACAAAGTAAATCAGAGAAACAAAGCAGCTAAGCTAAGGGGGAAAAAATTAATAATACTCATAGACCAGGGGCGCCTGGGTGGCTCAGTGGGTTAAGCCTCTGCTTTTGGCTCAGGTCATGATCTCAGGGTCCTGGGATAGAGCCTCGAATTGGACTCTTCTCTCAGCAATGAGTCTGCTTCTCCCTCTCCCTCTGTGATCTCTCTTTTTCACTCTCTCTCAAATAAACAAACAAAATATAAAAAAAAAAAATGCAGAACATGATCTCAGAGTCCTGGGATAGAGTCCCTTATCAGGCTCCCTACTCAGCGAGGAGCCTACTTCTCCCTCTCCCTCCACTGCTCCCCCTGCTTGTGCTTGTTCTGTGTGCATGTCAAATAAATAAATAAAATCTTTAAAAAAGAGAGGTTTCCTTTCTCAGACGACACACCAGACTAATTTAAATCACAATCTCGCAGGTAGGATACAGGAATCCATATTTTTCCTCAGCTCTTCAGATTATTTCAATATGCAGACAAATTTGAGAACTGCTGTTACAGATTTCCATGAAATCAGGAGACCTACAAAAGGAACAATGAACACAGCAAGAAGCTATACAAAGTATAAATATTTACACACCTAATAACAGACCCTCAGAATATATAAAGCAAAAGTTGACAGAATGGAAGGAAGAAATAGTTTTATGATAATAGCTCGGAACTTCAATACCACACTATCCGGACGCCTGGGTGGCTCAGCGGGTTAAGCCTCTGCCTTCAGCTCAGGTCATGATCCCAGGGTTCTGGGATCAAGTCCTGCATCAGGCTCCTTGCTTGGCAGGGAGCCTGCTTCTCTCTCTCCCTCTGCCTGCCTCTCTGCCTGCTTGTGCTCTTTCTCTCTCTCTGTCAAATAAATAAATAAAATCCTTTAAAAAAAATACCACACTGTCAATAATGGATAGAACAATGAGACAAAAGGTAAACAAGGAAACAAAGGGCTTAAACAGCAAAGTGAACCAACCAGCTCTGATGGACATGGGCAGGACAACCTGCCCAATAGCAACAGCATACTTCTCTGGTGTCCATGGGACATTTTTCAGGACAGGTGATATTTTAGGCCACAAGTTAAAGTCGCAATAGATTTTAAAAGGTAAATATCATACAAAGTATCTTCCCTGACCACAATGAGATGAAGTCAGAATAACAGAAGCAAAATTGAAAAACCCACAAATCTGGGGAAATCAAAGAATACAGTATTAACCAACGAGTCAAATAGGAAATCACAAGGGAAATTAGTAAATACTTAGACACAAATGAAAATAAAAACAAAACATACCAAAACTTACAGGATATAACAAAAGCAGTGCACGGAGGGGGAATTCACATTTAAAGAAAAAGAACTCAAATAGGGGTGCCTGGGTGGCTCAGTTGGTTGTGCATCTGACTCTTGGTTTCAGCTCAGGTCATGATCTTGGGGTCCTGGGATTGAGCCCTATGTTGGGCTCCCTGCCCAGCAGCGAGTCTGCTTCTCCCTCTCCCTCTGTGATCTCTCTTACTTTCACTCTCTCAAATAAATGAAATCTTTTTTAAAAATTAAAGAAAAAGAGACAAAAATAACGTTTAAAAAAAATTGAAAAGCCTTAGCCAAATTGTCTAAAAAAAAAAAGATTCAAATAACTAAAATCAGAAATGAATGTGGTGATAGTACTATCAATTCCACAGGAATAAAAAATAGAGGAGAACCTGGGGGGTGCCTGAGGGCTCAGTCATAGTCTGCATTTGGCTCTGGTCACGATCCCAGGGTCCTGAGATCGAGCCCCACATCGGGGGGAGCCTGCTTCTTCCTCTCCCACTCTTCCCATTTGTGTTCCCTCGCTCACTCTCTCTCTGTCAAATAAATAAATAAAATCTTAAAAAATAAATAAAAAGTAGAGTACTATAAACAACTGTATGCCAACAAATTGGATAACCATTGAGTAATGTATAGAATTGTTAAATCAGTATGTTGTATGCCAGAAACTAATATACCACTCTGTGTTAATTATACTTCAATTCTTTAAAAAAAGTACCTAAGGGGGGTACCTAGGAGGGCTCAGTCAGTTAGGCATCATCTCTTTGATTTCAGCTCAGGTCATGATCTCAGGGTGTGAGGTCAAGCCCTGGTTCAGGCTCCATGCTCAGTTCTCTCCCTCTGCCCCTCCCTTCATACTTTCTCTCTCCCTCTCTCTCAAATAAACAATTAAAATTTTTTTAAACCATTTTTTTAAAAAGATTTTATTTATTTATTTGACAGACAGAGTTCACAAGTAGGCAGAGAGGCAGGCAGAGAGAGGAGGAAGCAGGCTCCCTGCTGAGCAGAGAGCTCGATGCAGGGCTGGATCCCAGGACCCTGAGATCATGACCCGAGCTGAAGGCAGAGGCTTTAACCCACTGAGCCACCCAGGTGCCCCTACAACTAAAAATTTTTTAAAAGTACCTAAGGCGGGGTACCTGGGTGGCTCAAGTCAGTAATTATGAGACTTTGGATCTCGGGGTTGTTAGTTTGAACCCCACAATGGAGTAGAGTTTATTTTTAACTTTTTAAAAAATTTTATTTGAGAGAGACAGAGAGAGAGAGAACACAAGCAGGGGGAGGCACAGAGGGAGAAAGAGAAGCAGGCTCCCCACTGAGCAGGGAGCCTGATGCAGAGTTTGATCCCAGGACCCTGAGATCATGACCTGAGCTGAAGGCAGAAGCTTAACGAACTGAGCCACCCAGGTGTCCCTATATATCTTTGTTTTTTTTTTTTGATACATCCCAAAGGAAGATGCAGACATCAAGGTACTTTACCCCTAAACACTTTGGCATGCATATAATTACCTGGAATTCAATATTTTTGTTTTTGTCAGGTGAAATTTATACTGAAATGTACAAATCAAGTTACCATTGATGACTTTTTAAAAAAAATTTTATTTATGGGGTGTCTGGGTGGCTCAGATGGTTGGGTGTCTGCCTTCAGCTCAGGTCATGGTCTCCAGGTCCTGGGATTGAGCCCCAATCTGGCTCCCTGCTCCCTTTGTCTCCCCCTCTGCTGTACTCTCTCTCTTTCAAATGAATAAATAAAATCTTTAAAAATATGTTTTATTTATTTGAGAGAGAGCAAGAGAGCACTAGCAGGGATGGTGCCGTGTTGAGGCAGAGGGAGAAACAGACTCCCCACTGACCAGGGAATCCAATGTCGACCTCAATCCCAGGACCCTGGGTCAGGACCTGAACCAAAGGCAGATGTTTAACCAACTGAGCCACCCAGGTGCAACAACCACTTGATGGTTTTTAAAACTACAGCTTTATTGGGGTGCCTAGCTGGCTCAGTTGGTAGAACATGCAATTCCTGACCTCGGGGTCATGAGTTTCGAACCCCATGTTGGGGGGTGAGTACACTTAAAAAAAAAAAGTACAGGGGCACCTGGTGGCTCAGATGGTTGAGCCTCTGCCTTTGGCTCGGGTCATGAGCTCAGGGTCCTGGGATCAAGCCCCCCATCGGGCTCCCTGCTTGATGGGGAGGCTGCTTCTCCCTCTCCCTCTCTCAAATGGATTAAAAAAAAAAAAAATCCTCGGGGCGCCTGGGTGGCCCAGAGGGTTAAGCCTCTGACTTTGGCTCAGGTCATGATCCCAGAGTCCTGGGATCAAGCCCCACATCGGGCTCTCTGCTCAGCAGGAAGCCTGCTTCCCCCCCCACCCCCCGCCCCCGCCTGCCTCTCTGTCTACTTGTGATCTCTGTCTGTCAAATAAATAAAATATTTTTTAAAAAAATCCTAAAAAAATTAAAAGATAAAATTTTAAAACAAAGAACAGCTTTATTGAGACATAATTTGTACTTCATAAAGTTCACCCTTATAGAGTGTAGAGTTGGGTGATTTCTGATCTGTTGATAAACAAGTTATCAACATTGTGCATCAATCACCACTAATTCTAGAACATTTTCATCACCCCCAAAAGAACCCCATATTCACTGGCAGCCATTCCCCATTCTTCCTTCCCTCTAGTCCCAGACAACACGAACCTATTCTGTCTCTGCAGATTTGCCCATTTTGGGCATTTCACAAAAATGGAGTCACAAATGGTCTCTTGGATTTGGCTGCTTTCATTCAGCATGTTCTCAAGGTTCGCCCAAGCTGTAATTTGATGGGCTTTGACCTGCAGAGTGAGCAGACCTTCTCCATCTGCATTTCTCAGAAAGGAGTCTTTACCTTTCATCAAACTCTCCAAGGTGTCTGCAACTCAACAAAGGGACAAGGATTCTGATCCAAGGGAGAACTGGAACACTAGTTTCAAAGTCCACCCCTTTGCAAACAAATACTTGCGAGGATGGATTTGCCCAAAGAACCCACCTTTTTGCTGAAAGGTGGGAGCAGCTGGGAGGAGCGCAGGGCTTGCAGCCTTGCCAAAGAACCACCAAGGAAGGGGGTCTAGGACCTCTCAAAGGAAACAGTGGACGCCCATCACCAGAGACGCACCCTGGCTTCTAAACGTTCTGGGGCCACAAAGCCACTTACAGGCAAAACCAGTAGAGACTGGGGCAGTGGCCTAGGCCACTTCCATGGAGCAGACACCCTACTGAACAAGAGAGAAGCCAGAGAGCGGGGAAGAAAACCCAGAGCTATGCAAGACAAGTCAACCTGTTGCTCAGAAAAGCATATAAATTTGTCCTCAAAAATCTCCTCTCGGGCGCCTGGGTGGCTCAGTGGGTTAAGCCGCTGCCTTCGGCTCAGGTCATGATCTCAGGGTCCTGGGATCGAGTCCCGCATCGGGCTCTCTGCTCAGCAGGGAGCCTGCTTCCCTCTCTCTCTCTGCCTGCCTCTCCATCTACTTGTGATTTCTCTCTGTCAAATAAATAAATAAAAATAAAAATCTTAAAAAAAAAATCTCCTCTCATTTCTAGTCTTTTTTTCCCCCGTACAATTCTCCAGAATTTATTTATTTATTTATTTATTTATTTATTAAATCACAGCCTAGTCTGAGCCTTCTGTCCCTCTAACCCTGCTCTGGCACTCCCGAAAGCGAAAAAGCCAGCCCTGCCACTGAGAACAGTGTAATTAAAGAAACAGCATTATTCATTTTTAAAAATAAAAGTTCTGGAGCAAAGTAAAATGAGATGATTCAACAGAATTGAGTAGTGGGTACACAGGTGTTTTCCCTATTTTCTGTAGGATATAAAGATTTCGTTTTAGAACCATCTATGAAGAAATGAAACAGACATGTAACATTCACTAAGCCAAGTTTATTAAATTTGTTGTGTACTCAGCACTGTCCTAGGCAGTAACATGAAAAAAACTATAAAACAAGTTATCAACAAGGGAAAAATATACTCTGCACTATAATAATTTGCTATTTCCATGTTGCTTTCCAAAGAATTCTTACATTGTTTGGGGGTACATGGTTCCCCCCCCTTTTTCCATGTTGCCCTAAAAGCTTCTAGCTCTGTCAAATAATGTGCCACTATCACCAGCCCCTGAAGAACCAATGGTGGGACAGGAAGAGTGGGCCTTCCTGCTGATGAGGCAGTTAGGGGCTGGTCAATGCGGTCCCATGGTGGGGGTTTGTGAAAATAGGTTGAGGGCTCAGGGCACTCACAGTGAATCAGAGGAAGGCCAGACTTGGGGAAGCCACAGAGAAGGCCCTGGGGTGCTCCCTAACCCCCTACCTAGGGGATGTGCTTAAAGTGCCAACACCATAAGAAAAAGATGCATAGCTACGTGCTGCTGGGGGTGCCACTCGACTTCCTGCCTCCCTCTTTTCCTCCTGACTTGTGCTAACACCGGGCCCTGGCACCGCCAGGCTTAGGTCAATGGAGAAATCCAGTGCCCAGTGGAGAAATGCAGAAGATCCAAAGTATAATATACAATGCCCAAGAGGAGACGGAGACAAGAGAAGGGCAGAGAGGTATGCAGCAAAATTTGTGCTTGGCCCCTGCCCCTGGGCCAGGGGTTGGTTTCCGTGCAAAGGGCAGTTTGGTTCGATATAGCTATCAGGGTCCTAAATTTTCCCTGAGGGAACAAAGCTGCACAGCATGGGGAGGAAACTGAAGACATGCAGGGCCCTCCCTGCCCCCCCACCGGGAATGCCCCGTGCCTGCTGTACAAAGTGCTACGACTACTGGTGTGTGGCCCAAAGCAGGCCCAGGCCGGCAGGGCCAGACCACACTCAGAGGCCTGACAACCGCACACACACCTGCACAAAGAGCTCCAGCTGCCGGGGTGCACGCGCCTGAAGGCCCCCCTACCTGAGGTAGAACAAGGGGCTGAAGTCCAGATGGTGGCTCTGCCAAGACACCTGTGCCCCTGAGGGTCAGATCCCAGTGACAAACGTCATGTGGATGACACAGAGGGTGCCTCAACCAGGAGGGCAAGCCAAAGCAGCAGGGGCATGACCTCTTCCCAGTGGCAATAGGGCCAGGCAGAGGTGGCCATGCGGGGGCGGTGCCCAGGAGCCAAGACGGTACCCCCCATTTCGCCCCGCTCAGAGCCATATCTCATCACTGCTCACACTGGATACTCGATAGATATAGCCCAGCATGGGGAGCCGGATGAAACCTGCAGGGGCAAAGATGCCCGTGAGACGCAGTGAGCCTCACCGCCTGGAAGCTGCCCATGGAGACTCAAGAGGCCTCTGGCAGAAGCATCAGAGATTGGGGGTGGGGGCGCGCCCATGTCCCAGTACCTCGGCTGGTGAGGAGGCCGCCAGGCTCCGGGTCCAGCAGCTCCGGCCGGCTGTTATTCGGAGCCATCTGCCGGTCGACTGGCTTCCCTGCTGGGTGACACAGGGCGGGTGCCCAGGATGAGGAGTGTGCCTGATAGGGCCTAACCCCTCAAGTACCAGGATCTCTCTTTGCCTCAGAAGCACCTCTGAAGGTAAAGTTAGGGCAGACAGAGGGTGTACCTCTGGAATCCGGAGTGAGGTCATTGAGCTGAAGGTTGGACGGGAGGGACATGTTCTCCCGTGGCAGCCGCACGTTGTTGAGTTTCAGGTTGTTGGAGTCACTACAGGGCAGACAGAGCCTGGGATGTGCCCTGGCTCCAGCAGGTCCAGATTCCTGCTTTGGGGCCCTTTCCAGAACTAGGGAGACCCGCAGTTTCCAGCTGTCCCCATGCTGTATCTCAGGTCGGCCCAGCCAGCCAGCCCCAGGAAGTTACCTAGAGATCAGGGATGGGCGCCGGGAGGGGCCTAGGGAGAAAGAAACCACACACTTCTTAGGGAGCCCACCCACTCGGGGCTCTGCCCCTATGCCCTTTCAGACCCAGGACCCTCAGGCAAGGGATCTCTCCTAGCTCTGGGACAGAATGGGTCCCCAGTGCCCAGGCCTGCTCTGGAGTTGCATCGGGTTTTCCCCATGGCCATGCCCAGGAAGACCCACTCTGCCACTCGTCAGAGATGACCTGTCCTGCCAAGCCCCACATGCTGCCCTTGTTGCTTCTCCCTCTCCTTCTCCCTGCTCCTCAGCCACCCTCGCCCCCCACCCCATTGCTTTGGCCCTACCTTTGGTCTTCTTCTCTTTCCTGCAGACCAGGCAGGCCACCAAGGTGCTGAACCCCACCAGGGTGCCCAGTGCAAGCCCTCCAGCCACAACGATGCCTAGCAGTGGCACTTCCACTCGGGTGGCCAGAAGCCCTGCAAAGTGTTCTCTGGTTAGGTTCCAAGTGGGCAGGGGCCCCCACCTCGGAGATGCCACAGGTACCATTCTGTCCTTGCCCAAGGTGGTCAGCACAGCCCATTCACAAGACTCACCCAGAGGGCAACAGTCTTCTCATTTCTGTACTGTGATCCTGCCCCCACCTGAGGCTGTGTTGGCCAGTTGCTGGCAATGCTCACCCGGGGCCGGAAGCGAGGCGCTGGTGACACCCACGTCATTGGTGGCCACCACAGAGAGGTTGTGGGCCAGGCTTCGGAGCTGCAGCTGCACAGTGTGGTTGGTGAGCCAAGGGTAGTTCTGGGCATCCAGCACCAGGAAGTCGGAGGCGTTGACAGTCACCGGCCCATCCTGGTCGATCCAGGTCACATTGGCAGGGGGGTTGGCACGCACCAGAGCAAAAAGGACAACCAGGAGGCCCGGATCCTGAGCTTCCTGGTACTTGGCCCCGACCTGGGCAATCTCTGGTTTAACTGGTGCAAAGCAGAAGCCAACATACTCTCACCACAGCCCTCAGACTCCTTGCCCTTTCTTCCCAAACCCAGAAGGGAGCCAGGAGCTTGGACCTCTTCTCAAGGGGGCACTGGGAAACAGGATGGCTGGGTCTCCCTGAGAGGCAGCATTTCACAGTGATTAACAGTAAAATCACTAAAACCAAAATATCTGGATTTGAATCCTGGCTCTGCTTACTAGCTATAGGACTGCAAACATAATACTTAACCAATCTGTGGCTCAGTTTTCTCACTTGTAAAATGGAGTTAACCAGAATAACTACCTCACAGGAATATCCTGAGGATAATGTGAGTTAATATTTGTAAAGTGCTTAAGTGTTTGTTAAGGGGTCTATCAGACCACTGCCTGGTGGCTGCTGGGGGTCTTCGGGCAGGGAACCTCTGTCCCTGCCCACCTCAGGGGCACTCACATTGCACATTGAGGATGACAGAGGCATTGGCTGACCGGCCACTGCCGGGGTCCTGCAATGAGCAATTAAGCTCATGCTGGGCCCTCTGGGCAGTAACAGTGAAGGTGCTGGTGCCTCCGGAGAAGGCCTCCCCGCCCACGCTCAGCAGTCTCGAGGTGCTGGCCTCCTGCAGCTGTCCATCCAGGTACCAGGCCAATCGGGGGGTTCCAGGCCACCCTGCCACCCGGCAGGTGAAGGCGTGCCGCTCGTTCTCCCGAAGTGCCAGCTCCGCCCGGGTCTGACCATCAATTTCTGGTGCCAATTCCCCCCAACCTGGAACACAGCAGGGGGTTCTGGGGAGAGCTGGGGGAGGGGTGGAACTGGTCTGTGACCAGCATGACATCCTGTTACGGAGGGGCAACTGACCAAGAGCCGGGGCACCCAGGTTCGCTCACGAGGAACTGGCTGGGCCGTGGGTGGGTGGGTGAGGGGAACCCAGCTCTAGTGCTCTGGGGCCTGAAGTAGGTATCCAAACCCAAGGTGAGGGGAGAGAGTGGCTTGCCCCCAGAAGGGCTTCGCCAAGGGGTGAACAGGGGTGTACCTGAGCTCAGAAGGGCTGGCAGGAGCAGCAGCATGTGCGGGAGGGCAGCTGGGCCCGGGGGTAGTGCCATGGTCCCTCAGGCCTAGGCCCCAGGCTGCGGAGACAAGGGGGTGGGCCTCGATGTGAGCCCGGTGACCGCAGGCAGGCTCGGGGATTCCTCTAGTAATTTTCTCTCCAGAAACAAAAATAAACCGTGCACCGACACACAGATGGAGACTGACCCGCAGTGGCGAAGCCAAGGACGCCCAGGCGAAGGCCGGAGCCCAGCCAGCACACACCGACGGGCGCAGAACCGGGCCGGGGGCAAACAGGCTCCGGCCCGCAGGCGCAGAGACCGCGCGCCGCCGCAGACCGCACCGGGCCCGACACTCGCACGCACAACGCGGACTCGCGGGGCGGCGCCCCTCCCCCAAAGGGACCGTCTTCCCGGTCCGTCCCTCCCTTGCCCCTTCCCCCTGCCATCCAACAAACGCACGCCCGCTTCCGGCCTTCCCAGGACCAGGCGGAGGCGGGCCAGAGCAGCGGGGGTCCGGGTGGGGGGGGCGGATGGGAGGGGAAGCGTGCGGCAGCCCCGCCCCCAGCGCGCCTCACCTGAAGCCCGCCGCGCGCTCCGCACTAGCGACTGCTCAGGTCTGCTGGGCGCAGCGGTCCGCCGCGGGACCGGGCGGTGCCAGGCGGAGCCAATCAACGCCCGAGCCCGGCAGGCCAGCCCCGCCCCCACAGGCACCGCCCCACTCCCGCCCCCGCGATCGCCCCCTGTCCGGACCGCGGCTGACCACCGAGTGCCCTGCGGCTGGGGGGCCGGCGGCTGGACGCAGACACCAGCGAGAGTCGGGAAGAGCAAGTAGCTTTATTGGTGCAGCTCAGCGGCCGTTGCAGGGCCCGCGCAGCTGCCTCATCATGTCGGCCAGCATGCGGTTGCACAGCGCGGCGTAGGGGTTGAGCAGCACTAGCTGGCGCCGCGCGAACTTGCTGCCCAGCCGCGCCGCCCGCTCGAAGTCCCTGCGGGCGTCGTCGTCCCGGCCCTGCAGCCGCGCCAGGAGCCCGCGCTGCACGAAGCCCTGGCGTGCGGCGCGGCCCCGGCCGCCGCTCAGCGTCACGGCGCGTTCCAGGTCCTCCAGGGCGCCTGCGAGACAGACGGGCGGGAGAGTCAGAACGGCGGCCCCGGGGCTCGGCCACCTCCAGCCCGCCGGCTCTTGCTCCTCAGTTTCCTTGCTCCCATCGCACCGATGCAGATTGCAGAAGGTGGCAAGACTCGCCCTGGGCTGGACAGGCTGTCTATAGTGGCAGAGCTGGGACTAAAGTCCCTACTGCCTTTCACCACCCAATACACCAAAACACGACGGGTGCTGGGACGGTTCTGAATTGTCACTGGTTCTTGAATCTGGCCCATGGTCCCACAGTAGCAGGCAGTGTATTCCACTAGTACACTATTGAGCATCTACCCTGTGCTTTAAAAATGTTCAAGCTGGAAGGGCGCCTGGGTGGCTCAGTGGGTTAAAGCCTCTGCCTTTGGTTCAGGTCATGATCTCAGGGTCCTGGAATTGAGCCCCACATCGGACTCTCTGCTCAGCGAGGAGTCTGCTTCCCCCTCTCTCTGCCTGGCCTTCTGCCTACTTATGATCTCTGTCAAATAAATAAATAAAATCTTTTAAGAAAATGAAAAATTAAAAAAAAAAATGAAAAATATGGGGCGCCTGGATGACTCAGTCAGTCGTTAAGCATCTGCCTCCGGCTCAGGTCATGATCTCAGAGTCCTGGGATTGAGTCTGACAACAGGCTCCCTGCTCGGTGAGAGGATTGCTTCTCCCTCTCCCTCTCCCCCTGCTTGTGTTCCCTCCCTCGCTGTCTCTCTCTGTCAGATAAATAAATAAAATCTTTAAAAAATTAAAAATAAAATAAAACGCACCCCTCAGGGGTAGATACCATGCTGAACCCTCTCAACTTATTAGACACATAATTAGAATTATGTATCTGTCCCACGGCCCTGGACTGTGAGCTTCCTGAGAAGTGGTATCACAGGGCAGTCAGAGCACAGACTCGAGCCCTGCCCTCCGGAGTTCAAATCCCAGCTCTGCTCCAGTATCTTTCTTTCTTTTTTTTTTTTTTTAGATTTTATTTATTTATGTATCAGAGAGAGAGGGCGAGAGAGCAAGCACAGGCAGACAGAGTGGCAGGCAGAGGCAGAGGGAGAAGCAGGCTCCCCGCAGAGCAAGGAGCCCGATGCGGGACCTGATCCCAGGATGCTGGGATCATGACCTGAGCCGAAGGCAGCTGCCCAACCAACTGAGCCACCCAGGCGTCCCTCTGGTCCACTTTCTTTGTAAAATGGAGGTTACAACAGCACACACCTTTTGGGGTGGTAGTGAGAATCAACTGAGTTACTATAGCTCATGTGGAAAGTGCTGGATGCCTTGCACGTAGTGCTTGGTCTAAGCAGTCTGTCTTGTATCCTTGTTCTCAAGTGCCTTGTCCACTGCTTACAATAGTAAACTCTCATTAAATGTTTGTTAAATAAACAAATGGAATTCAATCTCTTCTGACTTTCACAATTGCCCCAAGAGATTAGCAGGGCCCATAAGGTGTCTCTTATAAGTAAGAATATAGGTTCCGGAACAGTTTAGGGATTCCCCAGCCCCACAAGGACTTCTGCTCTGGTCTGTGGACTGGAGGGACCCCTGCAGAAGCCCCGGGCCAACTCCTCTCACCTGCCACATCTCCTTGGAGGCGGCGGGCCTGGGCCCGGTTGTTGTAGGCAGAGGCCCTCTCTGGCAGCAGGCTGATGGCTTGGCCAAACCTCTCCAGGGCTGTGCTGAGGTCGCCAGCCTCGGCAGCCATCACCCCCTGCAGCTCCAGGGCCTTGGACTGCTCCAACTGTGCTCTTGGGAAAACTCCATCTGGGTGGGGGAGGGAGGCAGGAGGGACAGGTAGGTGGTGGAGAGCAAGAAGCCAAAACGCTCTGGGCTTTAGAAAGCTGAGGCCCGAGCTGGAGCCAACAGGGCTGGGATGTCAGTCCCAGCAGGAGTCGGACACAGTGTTGTGGGCAGAGGGAGCTGAGGTCACCAAGGCTGAGAGGTAGCACTAAGTTTTAAAGGAACCTGGGAAAGGGACTTTGGTCGGCTCCTTGCCAAGAGAATGAAGCCCAAACTCAGCCCATGGTTAAATGACTTACTCAAGATCACACAGCTCCTAAATGCACAGCTTGGATTTGAACCCAGGTCTCCCTGGCTCCTTAACCTGGCCCCATTTTGTTCTACTATACTGCCTCCAACAGGAAGACCACCAAGACATACTTGGGTCAGGAAAATCATGTCCGACATATCCCTCAGCTTTTCAGACTGAAGTTTCTGTAAGACCTAGGCTTCCCTCCTTTAGACACAAGGGTCATTCCTGATGGGGGTGGGGGGAGGGCACCTGACTGGCTCAGGCGGTAGAGCATGTAACTCTTGATCTCAGGGTCATGAGTTCAAGCCCCATGTTGGGCATGGAGCCTACTTAAAACAAAAACAAAAACAAAAATTCCTGGTGGGGATATAAGGCCCCATTAGAGACTGAAGGAAGGGCCGGGGAGTGGGGGAGTGGATTCACTCTGTGGAGGGATTAGATCTGGGCTGGGTTTGCTTAGGCTCTTCATACTTAGGTCGGGACCATTCAACCGAGCCACCCCTGCCCTTCCATTCTGTGTGGAGTGAAATGCCCTGTTAAGACAAAGATGTGAGTTGAGCATCCCTCCACCCTCTCCCCCAGCCCAGTTGAGCTTGGATTATGGGGGGAGTTAAATGGTGAGGTTAAGCTCAGATATGAGGGCTGAAGGACAAGACAAACCACGACTTACTTCTTCTGGTAGAGGAACTCTTGCCAAGCCTCCACCAGTGCACTACGGGTCAGCAGCCCTTTCGCACTCCAGCCTCAATCACCGTCCAGGGGTTATGGAACAAGGGGGGCCTTGTGGGACCACCATCCTCTGCCACCCCCCTGAGGCCAGCCAGTGTGGAGTGCTGTAGTCCAAGGTCTAACTCACCTTCATCTACTTCCTCCTCCACCTCATCTCCCACGTCCAACCCAGTAAGGTCTCCAAATGGGGTGTCAGGGTTGAAGATGGCCTGCAACACTGCCTGGTCATTTGGAGTCCCCATGGTGCTCAACTCCCAAATCCCAGAAGGTGAATCAGGCTAGAGGAGGGAGGAAGAAGGGGTTGGGGCTGAGCCTGGTGGCCAGTTATCTGGAGGGCAGAGGTTCTGTTTGAGGTCCATCCCCTGTGAGGAGTGTCTTCCATTCCTTGGCTGTAGTGCAAACCCAACCTCATTTGGCTCAGGGTTAGCAACCCTCACTTGGCAGAATATTCACGAATAGTCCTCAACTGCCTTCCCACCCCCACCCTACTGATGGAACAGAGTAAATGAATCCAATTTCTGCCTCAAGGTGGAGTGAAGCAGAGAGGGTGGTGTTCAGGTTCTCCCTTTAACATATTCCTAGACGAAATCAGTCAGGGAGGCCTCTTGATGGCCCACAGGATAATAAAAGGGGGAATATGTGGGAGGTGAAGCTGCTTGTCCTCCTGACCCCTTCCTCATATTCAGGATTAATTAGGTCTTGAACACAAACCAGTGATGAGCAGGGGAAGAAGACCCTGGTGGGAGAGTCATTGTGGGGTGGGCCGGGCAGGTGAGGCAAAGTCAGTGTGGGGTGGGCCAGGGAGGCGAGGCCGAGTGGTTTAATGATTCCACCTTCAAAGAGAGGGCGGTGGCTAGTGCTGGGCAATCAGGCCACAGGCCACTGGCTGCTGCTCCCCACCCCGCCTACCCCTTTCTCCACCCCACCCAAAGCCAAAAGAAAGCTTGATGGTGTGCAGCAATAAACTTGACATGTTTATTAATTAAACTATCACTTAAATAAAAAAAAGTGCATAGAAAATAAACATGTTTAAAAACTCCTTTTTTTTTTACAACTATGTACACTTTTTACTTTTACATTCAGTCTTTCGTAGAGAGCTTTCAGCATTATTATTTTTTGAACTATTAAAGTATTTTCCTTCATCCCTGTCACAGGGAGTTAACACTGATGGACTTTAGACACATTTTTTTCCTTTTTTTTTTTTTTCTCTTTTTCTCTAACCAGAAGCTTGGAAGAACACAAGGAAAAAAAACCAAAAGATCTGTTATACATGATAAAGTTGTCAAGAAATGTCTTATTTCTAGAAAAGAAGCTTGTCATCTGTTGAGCTTTTGAAACAATTATTCAACTACCTGTATTTACTAAAGAGACTGTTAAAAGTTCAATAAAAGAAACACCACAAGTCTATTTTCTTGGTTGAAAGACAGAACTAGAGTACCTCAGAACAAGATACCAGGAAAGCACAGAACACAATTTTCCCCTAAATGCAGGTGGTAACCCCAACATTCATAACCAAAAATAGAGAAACAAGGAGTACAGGTACTGACTGGCAACATTCACGGGCAGAAAAAATCCGGGTGACACCACTTCCGCGTTCCTCTCTGACCCTGGGAACGGACCGCGTCACCGTCCCTTGCGGTTTGGGTCCCCCCCAACTTCGGAGGATTCGAGGAGCGCCAGACTGATGTTTTCCTGCCACGACTAGCAACTGTAACACAATCCTTATCTATAGTGTTAAGAGAATTAAAAGCCATGGACTGAACTAGGCTTTGTTACATGGTGCATTACTATATTAGTTCCTATATATATCATATTTATATTTATTTGAAAACCAAAACAAAAAAGTTGCAAGTTTTCAGAGTGTGAGACTTGACTGGTATTCACGATTCGGCACAAAACCATCTGCTCAATAACCTTGTATTGCTTTAAAATGAAGGAAATGAAACATAAAATTACACCCAGCCCTTTGCAATGACCCGCTTTTCCTTTAAAAAGAAGAAGAAAAAAACAACAAAAAAAGAAACACCCAAACTTGATTTCTAGTTAAAAAAAAAAAAATCCCAAATCAAACTTAAGAGTTAACATCTGATAAGGTTTTGACCTTTAGTATTTTCAGATATTTGATTGAATGTCAGTCCTTTAGAAAGATACATTCATTAAAAGATATTTTTTTGTTTTTTTTTGGCTTTTTTTAATTTTTTTTTTGTTTTTTGTTTTTTTCCTTAATGTTGTATGTTTTAAATCAAGGGAACTGCATGGTGCTCACTGCATTGGCCGGGGGGGCTGACAGAGGCAAGCGGGGTGGCGGACTGTATCCCGGCAAAGGAGTCTGGTTGAAAACTTCTAGAGTATAGCTGCCAGGGCTTCCCCCTTAATTCTGGTGATTGGTCTAAAAACCGGAGGGGCTGTGCTGGAGGTGTGGACGGTAACAGAGGGAGCCAAGGGACCAAGTTCCGGCCGTAGGGTCAGCGCCATGCAGCTGTTCTGGCTACACAGTTGTCACTGGCCACCAGGAAATGCGGCCACAACAGGTTCTAGCAGCAAAGCTCTCCAGGAGCTGGCTCGCTCCCGGAGAACTGACCAGGCTTGCAGCTGGGACTCCTTAGGGATTCGGGATGCCCCTTGGGGGATTCCTGGGAATGACCCACCACAGTTCCTCGGTCTGCACTTATGTGCGGAGATTCCCTTGGTCACTTTCAAAACAAACTCAGGTGTTTTGGAGACAGATATGCCGGTTTGTTTTTGTTTTGCCTTCTTTCCCTCTGGTAGGGAAACCTTAGCTTATTTCCCAAGTTGCTGGCAGGTATGCTGAATTTTGGCAATGGACTCAAGGCTGAGCTAGAAGAGGAATTACTCATTTCTATGGTTGACAGGGAGTGAAAAGGCAAGGCAAACCATCTGCAGCTGGCAAGAGAAGGAGAGATGTGGGTCCCTCCCCTGGCCTCAGGGTTCGGGATTGGTAGAAAGAGAATGAGGAGGGGGCTCACAGTACAGCATGGCCTAGCAGGGCAGTAACTAGGTCTATTTAGCTGAGTTTCCCCCACCCCGACTGGCCTTTGGGTCTTTCTCAAGGTGAATTCATGACCCATCAGTGCATTAATCATTTCAGTAACAAATGCAGCTTAAGGTTTTTTTCTTAAAAAAAAAAAAAAAAAAAAAAGGAATAAAAGGATTTACAAAAAAACCTCACACAGTGCAATAATAAAGGAAACCAGACACTAGTGGAACCCGTAGGGCCACTGTATCTTGTTCACGGGCAAAGGAGGAAGGGAGTCGAGGTCTGGGTAGAGTGTTTTTCCCCAGTCCCCTGCTGGCACTTCTCCATGATGACAAGGAAGTCTCTGCCATCCTGGCCACAGTGCTGGGCTCCCTGCATGACAGCAAAAACAGTGACAATGTTCCAGCAAAGCCACCAGACACAGTTCTTAAGGTCACGGAAGAACAGGAAGCCCAGGGTGGAAGGCACAGCAGAGCCATGAGTCCTGGGGCAGAGAGCGCAGGGCTGAGTCGTATTGCTTTGCTAGACTTCCATAGGAATGGGCTTCTTGTGGGAGAAAAGGGCGCCCTGCCCTCTACTGGACTGCACTGCTCTGAAACCCAGTGGCCGACAGAGGCAGAGAAGAATCTGCGTTATCGTGAGTGGTCAGACTGTGCTTCAGTTTCAACGGGCTGCCCCACGAGAGGGCACGGGGGGATCCGTGGGTTCTTTGCAGATATGAGGACTTGGTGGGCAGAGGGCAAGGGGACGAGGTGACCGATGAGGCAGATGGTGAGGAAAATGTCAGGGTGCCATTCAACTTGGTTGCTATCTCGGAAGTAGGGCAAGATGAGGGAAATGGAGTATACAGCTCTCGCCGCTCCGAGCTAGTCCCAGAAGGGAGGGAAAGAGGGCAGGGACGGAGAGGGGACACTGCTGTGCCAGGATATGACCACACCACAGCCTTCTGAGGAGCTTCAACATGGGAAGGAGGGGAGTGGCCCAGCGGAGTAGGGTGACCTTCCTTGTCCATTTATTGTCAAAGAGCAAACCCAGGACACGTTTATGTCAACAGGGCACAAACAAGCTACACATTAAACAACAAAAGTACACCTTCCAGGGGGAAGTTGGGCAGGAAAAACCAGACTTTGTGTGTACAGCTGAATATTTTTCTCTAACTTCATCCTATGAAAATAAAAAATTATTAAAAACCGATCTTCTTTTAAATTAGGATAATACCGCGGTTTAAAAAATAGCCTCGTCGTAAGTGCTTCTCCCTATGAAGTGCTTCTCATAGAAAAATATACAAAATATATTTACATTTATAAAACCTTAAATAGTAAACTGTAAACAGAACAGAGTAAAATCCAATGACTTAATTTAACAGGTTCAGGACACCGTCTTGGGGAAAGGAAGAGAAGAAACATTTGATGCTGTTTTGACCACATCCTAAGGAGTAATCAGGGCAGTAGTGTCATTTAATTTACTTAACCTATGGATTTTGCGCAGGTGGCAGAGGTCCCTCGATACAAGGTGGTCTAGTCCCCAAGTTTTGGGCCTTGAAATCTGATTAGTGTTCTGCCGTCAACTGGACACCGACCATTTAAAAATGAAGTCTTCTTATGTCTTAACAAGGGGAAAATAAAGTTACCATGTCCTGGGATTGGGACCCAGGGGTCATCCTGGTTGTGATATTCTGGTTGTTGCATGATTCAGATCCTATTTAAATAATCTTTCTCCTCCTCTAAAAAAATCATGCTACATATATTTCTTTAAAAAACTCTCCGTGGAGCTTTAATGAAAACTCCATATTCTGTCTGGTTATGGCCAATGGCTCCTGTCCACTTCCCCCCTGGGCGTGCTTACAGGCTCAGGGGTTGTTCCGCAGGCATAGACGATGCCCGACAGGGAGTGTCCTTGAGCAGGCAGTCACTCCCCTCTACCACCCAGAAAGAACGGGAAAGCACTGGGATGAAACGGGGAACAAAGAAAGTGGAGGGGGGCGGGGGAGGAATGAGAGGGACACCGCTCCTATTGTCAAGAAAGGTAATTGGCTGAGATAAGGCTCATGGGGGCAACACTCCCACTTAAAGCCCACAGGCTCCATGTTTGGTGATTCATTGGCACAACCCCAAGACAGCCTTTTGACACCAAAGGTGCTAAGAATCCTGTCTCCCAACCAGAAGTGAACTCTCAAGTGGGAGGATAGTAGGGAGAATCACCAGACCTTCTCTGTTCAACAGACGGCTACAGCCTGGGCCCGGCTGGCAAACTATCAGGTGTCCAACCAACTCTGAATCAACGGCCCCAGCTGACCCCTCGCCTATAGTGCTTGGGGAAAGGCCAAGGCGCGGATGGTAACTTCTCTCGGACGAGACACTCAGGCCCCGTCTCCCCGCATGACTAACTCTCTCTAGGCGCCTTCCAGGCAAGTCTGCTGGCGACCCCATTTACCACTCTGTAACAGCACACAATCAGAGGGGCCCCGGTACAAAGCCGGGTGCGGATCTTGTCTTGGAGACCCCATCTCTCTCTCCAGGACTAGGATCACATGTGTAATGCGAATACGACGTAAGGGAGCGCAGCCGTCACGGAGGCCCCTCAGCGGCGCCCGCTCCATCCTGGATCTCCTAGCTGTGGGCACAGGCCCTCGGTGCGGCTCTGGGCGCCCCGTCCCAGCGCTACGACCCGGGGGAGGGAAGCGGCTCTAGTTGAGGAACTTCCGGCACTTCTTGGCGCCGCAGTTGCAGGGCAGCTTGTTGCTGGCGTCCTCGATGGGGAACTTGTAGTCGTAGGTGAGCTCCTCCCCCCGGTAGATCTTGCGCATGGCGAAGATGACGATGTGCTTTTGCCCGTCGATGTTGATGACCCGCGAGTAGCAGTTGGGCTCGCAGGAGTGGTTGATGAAGCGCGCGGCGTTTCCGTGCATCGTGGCGTCCACCACCTCGGAGTCGTCGATGCGGAACATGTAGCAGCCGATGCCCTGCGCGGGGGGAGAGGGAGACCTCGTCACTCGGCACAGCTTAGGCCGGACGACAGCTCCCAGCCTTTCTCTGAGGGGGCCTACAGCTGCTGACGAAAACAGTTTCTTCCAGTAAAACGTCCAGACTTCTCTCAGCTTCCAAGATGCTTCCCTAGGAAATTCCTACATTACAGCGACTAGAGGTTTCTTAAGGTCTCCACAGGAAAGACAAACCTAAGACACTGCGTCATTAGGTGCTTCTGATCCTGGGATGCACTCGGACAAATCTCTCAAAGAGCAGTATCCTTACATACTAATCCTTAGGGTGGATGCTGAGCTGCTCGTGGGCCCAACAATTTTAAAGATGTTGAAACATTATAAAAAAATTTAAAAAAAGGGAAAGGGAAAAAAAGTATGCTTAAATTCATAAAATATACTATTTCTTTTGGGATGTGGGGATCATACTTTTAGTTCCTGGCCCCTGTGTACAAATACTGTCAGAACCAGGAAAATGAAAGCGAGACTCACCTTGCTGTCATAATACTTCTCTCGCTTGTCAGTCTGGATGGAGCGGATGACGTTGCCAGCATACTCAATCACCATCTCACCTGCATCGATGTTTCTCTTACAAAAAAGACCCCGGCCGTGGATGGGAGATCTAGAACATAAAGATGGAAAAGAGATCAGCCATCGATTTTGTAAATCAGGTTAAACTGTGTGAATACATGAAGAAATGAATAAAACCTCCTGCCCTATCAGTTCCCCAGAAAGGACAGACTCTTGGAAAGCAAAGGAAAAAAATATATAAGTATATAGAATATAGTATATAGAATAAGTATATTACTTATTCTAACAAATGGCTAAGAATGAAAGATTTCTCCAATCGGAAGCCCACCAGAAGTGGCAACATTTTAACGTTTACTATGTTAAATTCCTTGTTCAGCGCAAGGAGGGGCAGGATCCCAGGACATCAGGTTCCATTAATAGCAGCTAGAAAAACCTCACTTACTGAATGAAGGAGGTCACTCCATGATTTGGTCCACTTTAGTTTTGGAAAACGATTAGATTTCCGTGATTCTTTCTGAAATTTTAGCCATACCTGTAGACACCAACTGCCTCCTTGGAAGTCTTTTTTAAGTGCCGGAAACGCATGGGCATTGGCAGGTCCATACTAGTTGCCCTCCTAAAGAGACAAGGTGTATTACTCATGAATTCTCTTCAGGAAATAATCAGTTTTGAGTCGTAGATCAAAGGTTTCTAGAGAATATGACTATAGTATTCCCTTTGTTTGATGCCAAGTATAATAAGAGATGTCTTATAAAATGAGGCCTATAATATACACAGTCTTTTCTGACCGTGGTAACTACGGTGGTAGGGATACGTCCAAAGCTGAGAGAGTTTAGTTAAAGAAAATAAAATCTCCATGTTATAGTTATATGAATTTCTCCTCTCCTCTGCCAACCAGCTATTGCTACTTTAATACAAACCACAGTTCAGTGTTCTTAAATGTGACCCGGGAAATTGTGATCCAAGTGAAACCGCATGGGGGCCTGAACAGCTAGAGCAAAGGGAAGCAAAGAGGGTTCCTAACGAGCCCCTCCACTCAAGACTTACCGAGCTGACTTCAGTTGTACCTCCTCCTCTTCCTCATCATTGGGGTTGTATTCAGGAGGCTGCCGGTGTTTGGAAGCCAAGAAGTTAAACATGTCAAATGCTGACTTCCTGGAGCCAAAAGATTGAAGCACGCTTTAATAGAAAGGCTTTGAACAGAAGCAGCAAAGGACAGCTTTGACCCTGGAAATCTCAAAGGTGACGTGGGGAAAATGATTACGTCATCAGACAATAAAATCGGGAACCCAAAGCTGCTTAGGAAAGAGAACGGAACTTGCCTCAGGTGAACTTCAGCCCTGGCTGAGCCATGAGGGTTCAGTGGGGGTTCGTTGGCCTCCTCTGGTTTGTGGAAACGGAATTTGTAATTCCTACAGTGCTTGGCACCAGAGAGCTGCTCAATCAGGAACACAACCGCATCATGAAGAATCCCCAGCATCCTCAAACCATTAACACCTGTGGGACAGAAGGCACCGGGTAGCCACCGTGCAGCCAACAGGAAACGGCCTGGTACAAAGAAACGCCGGGGCGAGAGAAGAACTCTGCCAGAGGCTGCTCACGGGGAACCACATTACTGTGTGGCCAAGAATCAGCGGCAGTGAACCATTAAGGTGACGTGGACACAGGGCTATCAATATGGAAAATGTTCATGGTAGACTGAAAAACAGCCACATCACCGAACTATTTTCTATGTTCTGTATGTACACAGACAGGCTATACGTATTATTTAATTTCATGGTCCCAATGCCCACGTGAGTCAAGAATTACCAGCTTCGTTTTCAGGTCAGTCAACTGAGGCTCAGAGAATTTAAATACCACACCCAAAGTCGCACAGCTGGTGTGGCAAGGTTTGAACCTTGGGCTCTGGAGCTCCAGTCATGATCCCATTTTCA
The DNA here is from genome assembly GCF_020171115.1 of Neogale vison. NCBI lineage: Eukaryota > Metazoa > Chordata > Mammalia > Carnivora > Mustelidae > Neogale > Neogale vison. Next base: position 108,376,581 of record NC_058097.1, on the reverse strand, counting down.
TTTATAGGTTAATGGGGTATCTGGGCTCTGTAACTTCATACTCACATAGGTACCTCACTAAAATTGAAAAGAATGGTTAGTAATAACCCCCAGCAAAGAACTCTCTTTTGTGCTGTTACAGTGAATGTGTGGAAAATTCACTTGATAGATGCTGTGTTTTACTCAGTCTCATGCCATTAATGGTCATTTCCAATTCTTTTCTATTTTCTTTTTATTTATTTATTTATTTTTAAAGATTTCATTTATTTATTTGTCAGAGAGAGAGAGAGAGTGAGCACAGGCAGACAGAGTGGCAGGCAGAGGCAGGGGGAGAAGCAGGCTCCTTGCTCGCCTGATGTGGGACTCGATCCCAGGACACTGGGATCTTGACCTGAGCTGAAGGCAGCCGCTTAACCAACTGAGCCACCCAGGCATCCCTCTTTTTTATTTTCTAAAAATACATTTATGTAAGTTGCTGGCAGAGATGATGACAGGCTTTCTGAAATGACTGGCTTCTTTCATTAAAGGGATGGGGCATCCCAACAACTGCCAGCCCACTTTGACACTAGAAATAGCAATGTTCGGGGTGCCTGGTTGGCTCAGTGAATATGGCAAGACTTTACTTATTTGAGAGAGCGCACACGAGCAAGGGGGAAGGGAAGAAGGAGAAGTAGACTCTCTGCTGAGCAGGGAGCCCGATGCAGGGGTTGATCCCAGGACCCTGGGACCATGACCTGAGCCGAAGGCAGAGGCTTTAATCCACTGAGCCACCCAGGTGCCCCTGAAGGCAGATGTTTAACTGAATGAGCCACCTACGCACCCGTCAGGTTCATTTAAAAAAATTTTTTTTGATTTGACTATAGGGTGACACAACAGGTTTATTATTTAATTAATCCTCAGCACAAATTCTGGAGGTCACATTTATATATTTCTTTTTCTTTTTATTTATTTAAAATTTTTTTTTACTTATTTAACAAACAGACACAGCGAGAGAGGGAAAACAAGCAGGAGGAGTGGGAGAGTGTGAAGCAGGCTTCCCACCAAGCAGGGAGCCCAATGCAAGGCTCTATCCCTGGACCCTGGGATCCAGGGAGCTTAAGGCAGACGCCTGATGACTGAGCCACCCAGGTGCCCCTATATATTTCTTTTTAGATAAGGAGACTGAGACTCAGAGAAGTCAATTAGCTTGCAGTCAATGTAATATTGATCACAAAGGGCAGAAATATAGCTTGTACTATTTTTTCTAACTCCAGAGCTCATGGTTTCTTACCACTATTCCACGGGGCAGTAAGGACATGGATAAATCAAAGAAATTTCTGTCCTGTTGGCAAAAACAAAGGACTGGCTCCTCAGGGTGAGGCTGAGAACACGGAGTTCAGGACAATGGCTTACTCTAGTGGCTGGACTTTACACCAATTATCAGTAATCAGTTCAAAGTGATGACTGGGAAAGGCCATGTACGACTATCCTTTCTCAGGGTGCCTGGGTGGCTCAGTCGGTTAAGCATCTGCCTTTGGCTCAGGTCATGATCCCAGGGTCCTGGGATCGAGCCCTGCATTGGGATCTCCGCTCAGTAGGGAGTCTGCTTCTCCCCCTGCTTGCACTCTCTTTCTTTTTTTTTTTTTTTTTTTTAAAGATTTTATTTATTTATTTGAGAGAGAGAGAGACAGTGAGAGAGAGCATGAGCGAGGAGAAGGTCAGAGAGCGAAGCAGACTCCCCATGGAGCTGGGAGCCCGATGTGGGACTCGATCCCAGGACTCCAGGATCACGCCCTGAGCCGAAGGCAGTCGTCCAACCAACTGAGCCACCCAGGCGTCCCTTGCACTCTCTTTCTGTCAAATAAATAAAATCTCAAAAACAAAACAAAACAAAACCAAAAAAACCCCCAGATTATACTTTCTTGTCCCCTAAATATCTCCCTCACCAATCTTTAAAAAAACAAAAAACAAACAAAAAAACATCCAAAGTTAAAAGGCAGTCCTTTTCATCTCTCTGATTAATATCCAGAATATATATAGAGATATATATATATAGAATATATATAGAGAACTTCTGAAACTCATCCATAACAACAACAACAAAGCCTGATTAAGAAACAGGCAAAGGCCCTGAACAGGTATTTTTCCAAAAATGATCTATGAATGATGAGTAAGCACATGGAAAGACACTCAACATCATAAATCATTAGGGAAATGTAAATTAAAATTATAATGAGATACCATCTCACACCCATTTGGAGAGCTTCTATCAAAAAGGCAGGGGATGTGGAGAAATCGGAGCCCTTAGCACTGCTGGGGTGCACTGCACCATGTGACATGGTGCAACCACCGTGGGAAACGGTATGGCAGTTCTCGAAAATCTAAAAATGGAATTACTATTTACCCAAAAAAAAAAAAGGAATTATTGCATGATCAAGCAATTCTACTTCTGGGTATCTGCCCTGCCAGAAATGGAAAGCAGGGTCTTGAAGAGATATCCACACTCACATTCACACAGGAGAATTATTCACAATAGCTAAAATGTGGAAGCAACCCTGGTACCCACTGCTGGACCAATCAATAAACAAACTGTGGCCTATAATACAATGGGACATTATTCAGCCTTAAAAAGGAAGGAAATTTTGCAAAATGCTACAACATGAATGAACCTGGAGGAAATTATGCTAAGTGAGATGAGCCAGTCCACTTACATAATTCCACTTGCATGAGGTACTGAAAGTAATCAAAATCACAGAGACAGAAAGAATAAAGGTGGTTGCCAGGGGCTGGAGAAAATGGGGAATATTGAGTTTCAGTTTTACAAGAGAAAAAAAGAGTTATGGGATGGATGGATGGTTGGTTGCTCAGCAACGTAAATGCATTTAACACCACTGAACTGTACAGTTAAAAATGGTTAGGATGGGGCGCCTGGGTGGCTCAGTGGGTTAAAGTCTCTGCCTTATGCTCAAGTCATGATCCCCAGATCCTGGGATCGAGCCCTGCATCAGGCTCTTTGCTCAGTGGGGAGCCTGCTTCCCTCTCTCTCTCTGCCTGCCTCTCTGCCTACTTGTGATCTCTGTCTGTCAAATAAATAAACAAAATCTTTAAAAAAAAAAAATTAATCTGTTTAGGAAAAAATAAATAAATAAAGTCCCAATGCAATATTACAGCAGATAGGAAACCTGAAAGCATTACGCTAAAGAATCCAGACACAAGGGACGCCTGGGTGGCTCAGCTGGTTGGACGACTGCCTTCGGCTCAGGGCGTGATCCTGGAGTCCCGGGATCGAGTCCCACATCAGGCTCCCAGCTCCATGGGGAGTCTGCTTCGCTCTCTGACCTTCTCCTCGCTCATGCTCTCTGTCACTGTCTCTCTCTCTCAAATAAATAAATAAAAAATCTTTAAAAAAAAAAAAAGAATCCAGACACAAAAAGCCCTATGTTGTGTGATTCTGTATAAATCCCTAGAGACACAAAGTAATGTAATGGTGGCCAGGCACTGGGGCTGAGGCACGACTGCTAATGAGTGGGGTTTCTTGCAGATATGATGAAAATGTTCTGGATTATACAGTAGTGATGGTTGTACAACTGTCAATAGACTAAAAGCCACTGAACTGCATATTTGAAATGGGTTAAGTGTATAAGAATTATAACTCAATAAAGTTGTGAAAAACTATTTCTAAAAAAGGTTGATGCTTTTGTAGAATCTACTCTATAGCTTTAGACCAACAAGCTACCAGACTACTCGGAGACAGGGGTAACATGACCTCTGTGGCCATTACCTGCAAATGAGAGCTGCTTTAGGCGGGCATTTGACCGAGCTTCCTGGACTTTATCTGTCAGGGACTTCCAGGCATCTGTGAGGAAATAAAATAGTCCATCAAATATCTCTAACACCAACGACAAGCAAAAGCACTGAACTCAGAATCGCTCCAGGGTGAAAACACCCGGCTAAAATGGCTTTGACTTGTGTTCTTAGTTTCAATGAGTTCCATGCATAAGAAAGCAGCTGAGAAGGTGCCTTATCCAACAGTTTTAGACAGGAGGGTCCCACCTTCTGAAAATGAGCCCTGGATCCCCAAAGAATTCACATCCCTCGATGGAAGTCTGGGTCCCAAACCTGAATGTTGGGTATCACTTCTATTTCACCTGCCCCTAAACAAGACAATACTAACGTGAACGATTTAACCTGGACTGTCGGGAGACCTAACCTCTATTCCATAAAACTAAGGGGGTGTGACTAGAAAACCTCCACTTCCAGCTCCAACTTAAGACTCTAAGATCTCCTACTGTCTGGTGGGCTCGTGACGACGACTTCACACTCAGTGTGTGGTATTTGCAACTCATACACTCAACATAGTCTTTTCTTCCCTTACAGATCTTTTTTTTTTTTTTTTTTTAAGTGAACCAGGCCTGAATCTGCTGTCACTGTGGACTCCTCTCTCCACTCTCCATATCCACACAGTCCTGAAGAGTATTCGTTCCTCCCTTTTCCTGCTGGGAATGGGCTTTATTACCGACCTCTCTACTGTAGCTATGCTCTCATTAGTGACCTCTTGCCACCTCATGTCTCCAATTCAGTCCATCTTAAAAGGAGCTACCACATTAAGGTTCTTGAAATTCTGCCTTTATTCCACTTCCCCATGGTTCGGCACTGAAGGCCCTTTCAAAGCCAGTGCCCAATCCACCTTCGCAATTTTCTCTCTCACTACTACCTGACTAGGATTTCGATGTCCTCTCCCACCTGAGGACACTCTAAACCCACCACATGCAATTCTAACTTTGCTGACGTCCCTTCTTAGAAAGTCTTTCTCATTCCTCTTTTCCTAGCACAAATTCTATCAACTCCTTTAACAGAATCGTCTGTTCTACCATTCTTTCTGGGTTTGATAACCCTAACTGACCCCCAGGAATCTTTCCTTCAAATTCAACAGCTAATGGACACCTGAATGCTTGGGATACAAAGAGGAACAAGAAAATAAAATGCCAACCTTACTAGGACGTTCTCTATTTAGTAAGACGTAAGAGTAAACATTTATAAAAACAAATTTTAAGCTCTAAGAAAAGCATTTAAGATTCTAAAACAGAAAAGAGGGAATGGGAGCGCCTACCTGCCCCAGAAGGTCAGGGAAGACTTTCCAAGCTGAACCCTGAGGGACAAGGTAGAGTTCACCAGATAAGGGAGGGTAAAAGAACATTCTGGGCAGAGGGAAGAAACAGGTGAAGGCACAGGAGTGAAAGAGAATGGCATTTGAGGTCCACAAAGAAGTGGCAGAAAATAAGGCCAGAGAGAGAAGATACCCCACGTGCTCTGCTAAGTTATGGACTATTTCTCCAGGAACTCCAACTTCTTGAAGATAGGTTAAATTATACATCTAACTGGATGTGTAATGCCATCGAGCATCTTCTGTAACACCAAGTGCACAACCACCCACATCAACAGTACTAATGTAAATAAGCGTGGCTCTGGCTGAGACAGAGCCTGCACTGGCAAGACAACCCCATTTTTTTTTTTAAACTTAAAGTAATCTCTACACCAAATGTGAGGCTCGAGCTCATGACCTTGAGATCCAGAGTCAGAAGCTCCACCAACTGAGCCAGCGGGGTGCGGCCAACCTCATTTAATCTATTCACCTTCGATACTTTCTGCACAGATCTGAAAGCCATCGTCACTTGAAATTTCAAAAACAAGTCCTTTCTTGGGCTTTTTCTCAGCAATGCTTTCCTTCCTCTTCTGTTCTTGCTGGAGCCAAAGCATCAGTGGAGAGCTGAAGTTACTTTCTTCTTCTTCCACTGTTTTAGGTTCTGCGAGGGAGAAGACAGATACGGCCCAAACCGACTGCATTAGCAAACACTTACTGAGCACCGATACATTCTCTCCAAGCCTACCAACATTCCACAGTTGGTATGATTATTCCCATTTACAGATAACAAAACTGAGGCTCAGGGCGCCTGCATGGCTGTGGATTGGTTGAGCCTCTGCCTTCGGCTCATGTCATGATCTCAGGGTCCTGGGATCGAGCCTCATATCGGGCTCTCTGCTCAGCGGGGAGCCTGCTTCCCCACCTCTCTCTTAGCCTGCCTGTCTGTTTACTTGTGATCTCTCTGTCAAATAAATAAAATTTTTAAGAAAAAGAAACAAAAAACGAAACAAAACCGAGGCTCAAAGCTGTGGAACAACTTGCCCTGGGTCACAGCTAGAAAGTGACTAAAACTAGATTTTTTTTTTTTAACCTGAAGTCATGCTGTCTCTGTGGTAGTTTCTAGTATGACAATTTGATATTTTTCAATAAGCAATTGCCCTCAATAAGGTCAAAGGTAAAAAATAATGATTAACCGAATGAAGCACTATACATGAGGCACTTTTCTAGGAACTTCCTATAAATTAATTCAGATAAACCTCACAAGGACCAGTGAGGTGTTACTATCGTGTACACTTCAAAGTGTACATGAAGGTGTGAAACCTGAGGCAGAGAGATGGTAAATTAATTAGCCTAAGTTCATATAACCGTATGTTCTGACAGAAAGTGGCGCCTCAGTCCTCCTGAGGAATCAGCCAATCAGCAGAAGGTGATTATATCCCAAATGTTACTCCTGAGTATTTTCTCCAATTGCTTCTCTTCTGGGAAGTTACCTTGATGGAAACAGGCGAAACCTATATCCAGAGCTCTCTAATCTTGAAGTGGCCAGTTCTTTACTGATCATATTCAGTAGTCAGATAGAAAGTGCTATGGAGCTGTACCTGGGGTTGTGACCAGATTTTCTTCAGCGACAACTAAGGGCTGAGATCAGGTAACCACTAGCTATGAAGACCACACTGATGTTAAAGCAAGCAGAGCAGAACAATCGACAGATGTCACAGACTATACAGTGGAAGGGTGCAAGACCAGGGAATAGATGCCCTGAGGGTTAGTCTACACCTCTGGCCAATCACTTAACTTATCTGGAGCTTAAATTTTTAATTTAGAAAATTTATAAATAATGTAGCCCATTTTTATAGTACTTTTAACTTTAAAATTCTAATGCTAACCTGTTACCCACCCACATACCTGTACTTTCTTGCTCATTTGCTGGATTTTGTGTTGCCTGAATCTCAGGAAGAACTTGCCTAAATGAGAAGAAAACCCAATCAATGTAAGATGTAACATCAGCTACTATTCAATTCAAACATGGAAACTGTCCACAATCGGCCATAGCGCCGTTGGTTACACAGAACAACTACCAGAAACGGACCACAGGACGTCTTGCGTATAACATGTTGGATAAACACCACCCTACTGTATGATATGTAACATAAAATGCTCTTCTATGAGATTCTTTCCTAAATATTGGCATTAAGTTTGGGCTTTTGGAGTTTGTAGATTATGTCCTTGAAATTTTTCTCATACTCTCAGTGTTAGAAAAAATTAAAAGAACACTCGTTAGAAGCAGTTCTGGAGTTACTTAAGTAAATTAACTGATTTAACCAAAAGCAAAAGCAAGCTTAAGGAGCCAGTAAACCACCATCAATTTTTTTGAAAATTAAATCTTGGAAACAACCCAAATGCATATCAATAAGGGGCTATTTAAATTAAAAAAAAAAAAAAAGTACAGAACAGTATGTATTAGCATTACTCATTTTATATAAAAAAGGAATATAAATATATATTCATATATACACCGTGTGTATCTATATTTGTATAAAAATGTGTGAATGGATGAAAACAAATTATTAGCAGCGGTCATTACTAGGGAACAGAAGGGAAGAAGGGTAGGCAGGACGAACATAGAACCATTTATTATTTAAGTAATTATGCATTAAAAAAGTTACAAGTATGTATTACTTCCATTAAAAAAAAAAAACCTCTGGCAACAAGAACAATTCAAATGAGGAAGAATTATGTTTTAAATGAGGTGGACAAGGGCGCCTCGGTGGCTCAGTGGGTTAAGCCGCTGCCTTTGGCTCGGGTCATGATCTCAGTGTCCTGGGATCAAGTCCCGCATCGGGCTCTCTGCTCAGCAGGGAGCCTGCTTCCCTCTCTCTCTCTCTGCCTGCCTCTCCGTCTACTTGTGATTTCTCTCTGTCAAATAAATAAATAAAATCTTTAAAAAAATAAAAAAAAAAATAAATGAGGTGGACAGAACTGAGGACTTAACCTTAGAGAAACGATCTTTGTATTTACCCTGTGGGCTGCCCGCACTCCTTCTGTGATGACTGTTCCACGTTAGTGGTGTCCTGCGGCTCAGCCTCTGCTCCCTGAGACCTGGAAGAAAATCATTGCATCTTTTCAAGAAAAACCACCAGTGACTACGTACTAAAGGTGGAGGTCAGGGGAAAAAAAAAAAAGACTCTAGACTTATCAGGATCTGATGAAATTTACAAGTTGGGAAAACTAATCTGTGCTAAACAGGTTAGCCGGTGGTTACGAGGGCATTCTGTTGAAGAGGAGGCACAAGGAGCCTTCTGGAACACTAGGGATGTTTTATCTCCTGATCTCGATGGGGCTACATGGGTGCATATGTATGTAAAACTTCACTTGTGTATTCCAGGCATGTTACACCCCGACACTAATTAAAAAGAACTTCATCAGGATCTATGACAGCTGGCTTTGCCCTCCAGACAGGTATAATCATTGTCCCTCAGTATCCTAAGATTCAGCAAAAAAAACAAAACAAAAAAAACCCCCAAAGCTACATCAAAACCCCAAAAGCGACAAAGCCAAGACCATTGTTTTACATCAGAGCAAAGGGGGCCTGAGCTTCTTCTTTCTTACTCTTCATTTCCGCTCAGGTCATGATCTCAGGGTCGTGAGATGGAGCCCCACGCTAGGCTCCGCTCTGAGCATGGAGCCTACTTGGGATTCTCTCTCCCTCGGCCCTCCCCACCCTCCACTAAAAAAAAAAAAAAAAAAAAAAAAAAAAAAAATCAGGGACGCCTGGGTGGCTCAGTTGCTTAAGCAGCTGCCTACAGCTCAGGTCATGATCCCAGCGTCCTGGGATTGAGTTCCACATTGGAACTGTGTCTGCCTGTGCTTACTCTCTCTCTGACAAATAAATAAATAAAATCTTAAAAAAAAAAAAAATTAGAGCAAAGAGTAATTAGAGATGTGGTTCTCTCCAAGAGACAAACTGCCCACGGAGGGAACTAAATTTTGCTCTATAAATCACCACTGTGAGGAGGAAAAAAAAATCAAAGTCAAAACCTGGAACACCCCCGAGTAATGCAACGTGGATGGAAGAGTGTCCTTCCCAGGAAACTGCCAGGCCAGCAGCCTCCCATTCAGAGCAAAAACAACCCCACCTACCCAGGGTAGCTAGTATTTCAATCTCTCACCCTGTGACTGAGGTCAGGGACGTCGTGTTGGCTTCTTGGTCTGGAATGTGTGCTTCAGAAGAACTGGTCCGCAAATGGGTAACTTTGTGCTTCTTGCCATTCCCTTTGTCCAAAGGCAGCGGAAACCGTTTGATTTTTGGTTTGGTTTTAGTGGGAGCCGGCACTGAGGGGCTGGCTGACGGCTGTCCAGGGGACGGAGAGCCCCCGGGAGAGGCGGAGCTGGCTTGCAGAGCTGAGGATAGGGCCTTGTTCTGCTCCAGCCCCATGCTGTTGGGGGCATCTACTGTCTGGTTGAAGTTGGATCCCTGGGTCCCTGGTGCGGAATCAAGTTCACGCTGGGAAGGGAGAATCCCAGTCTTGCTGGCAAGCAGCTGGTTCACATGCTGAAGCTGATAGTGTTCTTCCGCTTCCCCAGAAGGCGAAGCAGCTGTCATGCCCGCAGTCTGAGCAGAGGGGAGCACGCAGATGCCAGACGCCGCTGTCATTGTAGCAGCCGGAGCCTGTGAGGTGCCCAGTTGTGGAAACATTCCTGAACTCGGCGGCAAGGCCACAGGCTGCTCCTGCATCCCCAGGCTCTGCTGGCTAGCTTTGATCAAAAGGTTGCTTATTGAGCCGATATCCGGGGTACCGAGCAACCTGGGGTTGGCTAACGCAACATGTCCTGGAACGGACGCGCTACTTGTAGGGGTTGCTGTGGTTTGCATGGATACAACATTCAAGACGGAGGAACCGGCTGCCAGGCCTGACACAGGCCCCGCGGTGAGGTGGCCAGTGTCCTGGCTTATGGTAGACGCGCCCGCCGCCGCGGCCGCTGTGCCGCCCACACTCTGTGGTAACAGGGGTGCCTGTTCAAAATACATGATGCCAGATTTAGACCTTTTTATGATGTTGGGGACAGTTCGGTGAGATGAAGTATTAAGTGACCCCAGCTCTAACAGGTTGGGGTGGTTTGGCAGCTGAGAGGGTGTGAAGTTAATCAGGGTCATGTTAGAGACCACATCGGAAGGGGCAATGGTTGAAGGGGTGCTAGAGGGAGCGAGTTTTTTATTCTTTCGGGTGTGTAGACGAGATATGGGTCTTTTCTTGAGTCCAGAGGATGGAGTGGCTACTGTGGTATTGAGGTCTGTCCTCTGGCTGGCTTCTGAAACCAAAAGTTGGGGATCTGGAGGCTGAACCCCAATAAGTAGGCCTGAAGGAGGACTGCTGATGTTAGGTGGGAAACTACTTTGAGCAGCTGCAGGGAAGGAATGTAAGTGCTGGTGATGAGGCATGGGGAGCAATCCTTTGCTAGCAGGAGGGAACAGAGATGGAGAAGTTGGCAAGCTTGGATTTAGTCCCGTGGCTAGGGTGAGACCACTTCCCATGGGCCCCAAGACTGAAGTATTTGTCTCCATCACATTGGGTGTAGAGCTAACAGAAGAGGTCAACTGGATTTTTTGGGTCACTCCATTTGGAAGAGTTTGGAGAACATAAAGTGGCTGCATGTTCTGGTTAACCACAATGAGTTTCTCAGTGGCTGGTTTCAGGTGGGGTGGAGTGGTCTGGACAGCTGCATTAGAAATCTGAGATGGGCCAGGACTCTCGGTAGAATTGGGCACATATTTCTGGTTCTGGATAGGAACAGTAGGGGAAACAGGTACCTGAAGGCCGGGGGTGCTACTGTTTCTAGTTAAATCCTGATTGTTGCCATGACCTTGCTCCACTGAACCACAGGGAGGGCTGGAAATGTGGTCTGCGTCTATGTGTCCTTGGATAAAATGATCGGGAGTCATGTGGCCTTCGGGCGTGGGATCCACTCCTGGACTCAGCAGTGCCGAGTCGCCTTCGGAGGAAGCCACAGACTTCTCTGTGATGGTTACTCGCTTCTCTCCTGAGTCGGAGATCACAGCCAGTCTACTGGGATTCTGGCTGGGGACAGTGGGACTCCGGGTGGTCAGGACAGACAGGTCGGACGGCAGCTCCAAAGGCAGCTCAAACTGCTCCTCTGCCGAGATGGAGGAAGAGACACTGCTGTCCACAGGCTCTGTTGTCGGCAACTGCTGGGAAAAGACCTCGAAAAGGCCCATGTCCTTTTCTCGATTACTGTCAAGACCCAAACCTTCACCCAGATTCAGGAGTTCCGACGAAGAGGACTCCGGGCTCTCGCCCAAAGCCTGCATGGAGGGAGTGTTCTTCAGTACAAAGTCCATAATGTCCGAGGGCAGGATGTTCCCACAGTCGTCACTGTTGTTATTATCTGAGTCTGACTTTAGGAGCTCAGTATTGTAGGTGTCCAGGAGGTTCTTGTCTGATGGGGTGCTTGTGTGGACCCGGCGGCTTGACTCCAGTGAGCTGAGCTGAGCCTCCAAGGAATCCTGTCCCTGGGTTTTAACTCTGCTTACGGAGTGGCAGTTATCCATCTTTGGCTCGTTTTTGTGGCCAACGGAACTCTTAATGACGTGTTCTTTCTCACTGGGATCTTCAGGTCGCTCGATCTTTAAGTTCTCTGTTCCGTTTTCTTTCCCATTTCTTTTCGGAATCTGGCTGCTTTTCCTCGTGGTGGCCGTGACGCTAGTATCGCTCTCTGTGCCGTCATCGACGCCATCCAACTGGGAGATTTTGGGAAGGTCACACTGCTCCTCCTCCCGAAATAAATTATGGGATGCCAGCCGCTCATCTCCACCTGAGGAAATCACTGTTCTGGTGAAATTGTAGTAGTACAGGTCATCTTCATCGGAGGTGCTCAGGTCGTCAGCCCCATCCACCTGTCCTTCGGCTGATCTCTTGCCCCGCTTCTTCCCAGTGGAGCTGCTGTAGAATGGAATGTCTTCTTCACCATAGGATCTCACTCCATACAGCGGGGTGAGCCCGAAGAACATGTTGGAGCGCGCCCGGGCACTGCGACGGGGGTATCTCCTCTTGAAAGCGCCGTCCTCCTGAGGTTTGGGACCGTCTGGAAGCATCAGGTTTCTGTCCTGTACTGGCAGATTCTGGTAGTTGTTACTCTGAGGATCCTGGGATGAGGTGTTATTGGGGCTTGGCTGGGCCACTGGACCATCTCCTGGACTTTCAGAGGCTGCAACTGGTTCTGTGGGAGAGGCGGACTCTACTTGCAAAGGGGACACGGGGCTCCCTTCCTTCAGTGTATTCTTGGACTGGCCCTCACTTTCCATTTTGAGAGGTGTCAGTGTCACTTTGACTGTGCGCTTCCGGGGGGTCTGTAATTCCTTGGCAGATCCCTCTGCTTGCATGGATGGAGCTTTGGGGACTCCCGGAATGGAGAGGCCTTTGTCTCCAATCTTATCAGAAGAAACATTATTACATGGCCGTTGCCCCATAAACTCAGGAGTCAAAACCTCATCCACGAACTCTGGCTTTAGGGTTCCCTCTTCGCCAGTTGTCACCTGACCCGGTTCCAAAAAAGACTTACTGGAATGTTTTTCTTTGAAAGTTTCTTTACAAGACTTTTTCCCTTTCTGTCTCCGGTCTCTGGAACTAGATCCCATGTGTTCGTTGATGATGGACGATCTGCTGCTCACTCCAGAGAGCTTCAAGGTTTTGACTCCCACATCTTCGTCGGGAGGGGGGTTTACCGATTGGTTAGAATCTATGTGTTGGTCCCGATCGTTCCTCTGCCCTCTCAGATGGAGAGGGGGGAAGGAGAGGGCCTCTTTAGAAGAATACGGCCCTGAAGAGAGTTCAGCAAAAGTGCCGATCTGGCTAGCGTTTAGTTCCCCAGGTGCTGTATTATGAATCTGTGGGGCCAGTTTGGGAATGCCGGGATAAGCCCCAGGATGTGCAGACCCCTCTGAGCTCTTGGAACTTGGCACTTTGGTCTTCTCTCCTTTCAAAGAGGAGCTCTTGGATCCTAGGTCTGAAGCGCTGGAATGCTTCACTTCAGAAGAGGAAGACCCATCCAAGTGGCTGGTTTTACTGCCCACTGTAACTACTGTCCTTTGCAGATTTGAAGAGGTGGGAGTGTTTTGCCCTAAATTAGTATTTGAATTCAGTGGTCCTAAGACATGATCAACTGCTTTGGCACTTGACTCAAGATCTGTGGCAGTCCCGATGGTGGAGACTGAGGAAACACTATTCCTGGAGTAAGTACCCCCAGTTCTCATTGGAGACATTATCCGGAGTTTAGACCGCTGGGGTGACAAGGAAGAAGTGCTGTGACGCCTGGAGCCAATGCTTCGGAGTCCAGAGGAGAGTAAAGGGTCACCCACTGTGACTATTTCATGAGTGGTTGGGGTAGGACTTCCTGAACAAGAGAGAAAAAAGTAATAAAGTCTATTACAGAGAGAACGAATGTGTGGTGGCCATTGTTTTCAATGACTTGGCAGTGGCTTATAACTGAAAGCTGCAAATCAAGATTTTCAATGAGCAAAGCCACTAAGGCCTGGAAGAATGACAAGCTCATCTCTGAGCTGACCTTTTTGGGGCAAGTTAGGTCAATGAGGTAAGTCCTTTACCTGCAGAAGGCAATGGCCGACAGCCAGGGGATCTCTGTGTTGGAGAATAACTAGGTGTTCGAATCCTAGGGACCTTTGAGATGACGTGATAAAAACAGGAGCCAGAGGTTTGCGAGTGAGGTCGGTCTGGTGAGGAAGGACTTAGAATTTCAGCCGTGTTTTGACTTTCTTTAGATGAAATTTCTGTGGTAGGAAAGAAAAACTCTTACTTAAAAAAATAAAAAGGTCCAATTAAAGTATCAAATGAACCAATACAAAGCAAGCTGTTAGGTAAAGATCGAAATAGAAACAAATGAGATCTCCCAGAGAGACGACTTTCCCCACCTTCAGTCACAGTATTCTACCAAATCTAATTCGAGTCCCACCTTGATTAAAGACTCACCTGCAAAAGACGTGGGACTGTGAGCGATGGTCCTGTTTTCATCGTGCTCCACGGTGCTGTTGATATCCGGCTCCACCACTGGGGGGCGGCACTCCACGATCTTGCACGTATACACACAGCGCTTGCGAGCATCAGTGGTGCTCCAGTAAACCCTGGAACACCTGGCAAACAGATCCACACAAATCCCCGTGAGTGACAGGACAGAAACAGAGACGAACATCTGCCAAAGCCTCTTCTCATCCTGGCTCCCCTGGTCTCCTTGATTTACAGAATTTAGCTTTACATCACTGATTCTTATTATAGGTCCCTTGGCTCGGGTGTTCCAGGGTTTCTGAAGTTGTTGGTTTTTCCTAGCCTCTCAAAAACAGCACCAAATCTTTTTTTATTGTAGCGTAAGCAGGAGACAAAAATAGTAAAATATCCTAAAAATGCAGAGAAAGGAAAATACTAACATCTACTGCAAGATATAATTATTGGCCTTCAGGAAGGGACTACCAACGCTCCCAAGGTGTACACAGAGGGGGAAAAAGCAAACCTGAAGCGTCCCCTTTGGGAGAAAAGCCCCACAAGACAAGGGAAGTGTAATTGCTTCTGATCTGCTGGATGCTGACGGAGCCTGGTTTATACAAAGAGCTGCCAGCTCAACATACAGACTGTGTTGCCAGAATTGGAATGCAAAATAAACTGGTGTATAGATAGCAAATTGAGACTCCAAAATGGGAGAGACAGAAAGGGAGTTTTAAATTTACACTGTCAGCCCGCTAGAAGTTTAAGCCATTTGCTTCACGTAGGAGAGAGGATAAATGTTCACTGGACAGTATGATCATTATTGTGGGGGTTTATATTTTTAGCTTGAGGACCGAGGCCTGAGGTGTTTGATCCACTACAACAATCGGGACCTTTAAATCCAGATAGATGGAACTCAAGTGGAATCTTAAAAGAGACTGACCTTGTGTTTGTTTGTTTGTTTTTTTTTTTAATTTAGGTTTTATTTGGAAATGATTCTGAAAGTATGCCAATAATACATTCCTTTTATAACTGGATTTAGTGCACATAAAAGGATACTTTAGTCCCAATCTACAAAAAGTAGCAAAAAAGTAGTGAATTTTAGGTGGCGATTAAAAGCAGCTCTCCTGGGACGCCTGGGTGGCTCAGCTGGTTAAGCAGCTGCCTTCGGCTCAGGTCATGATCCCAGTGTCCTGGGATCGAGTCCCACATCAGGCTCCTTGCTCAGCAGGGAGCCTGCTTCTCCCTCTGCCTCTGCCTGCCGTTCTGTCTGCCTGTGCTTGCTCTCTCTCCCTCTCTCTCTCTGATAAATGAATAAAATCTTTGAAAAGAAAGAAAGAAAGAAAAAAAAAAAATAAAGCAGCTCTCCATTCAACGAGCTGCTCATTGTTCAGGATGCCCCAGCTGTGGGGGCTGGTGTCTTGGCCCCATGCTGCTACTTACTGATATCCAATAGGAAAAAGCTTATCTTCACAGTCAGAGAGATCATTTAGGATTCCCAAGCAGTCAATTGTCATGGAGCCTGATCAAGGAAAGAAGAACGGGTGAGAGGAGGTAATGAGAAGGCTCACTTTATACCCAAAGACTAGGAAGTGCCCCAGCGACAGAGTGAGCCTTCGCCCGGCCAGGGGCCTGCGTCATACCAATCATCATGTGGATGTTCTCCGGCTCCAAGCCATTGAGAAACTTTCTTCTCAAGCTGATTCCTTCAAAGTCCACAAACACTCTTCTAAAAACTTCAAATCCATTCTCAGGAACCACCTAAAACAAAACCCAGCTGTTAACGATAGCCTATTCCTTGACACATTCCATGTGATAATGACTGTCTCTAAGGGCAAGTGCAAAGCCTCTCAAAATCACCGTGCTGTCTCACGGGAGGACTGCCATATTTCTCAGAAGGCGATTCCAGGAACACAGAGTAGTAAGGTGAAGCAAAGCTTACCATCTTGCTGTTTCCAGCCTATTTTCCCTGAACTCCTATAGAATTCGAAAAGCAACGAAGCTCTCACCTCGCCTTTGATCAGATCCCGATGTCGCTGGCAATACACTTTCTTATCATCCAGGAAGACACAGTTCTTGGCGCGAGAACACATGAAGTGATAGTTGCTGGTGCAGGATGTAAGGCAGCAGCCCACGGTGGCTCCTGGCTTTTGGCAGAACTCACATCTCTAACCATCCAGAGAAAACAGAGGCCTAAGTCAGACTTTCAGATGTTTTAAGCCACTTTCCTTCTCCTCTATAGAACTACCCCATTCTGGGTTTCCTGCAAGTCATTTTTTTTTATTGGTAATCAGCTGAATTACAGAGAACTAATACGAACCCTAAAGCCTCGTCTACAAATCCTCTCTCTCCCATTGTCCCTGGGGCCCTGAAACTATTAAATGTAAAGACTACACTTTGATTTAGAACTTAAACAGAAAGTTTTGTTTTTAGGATGCACGAATGATTTATAGAAAATAGAACTTTGAGGACTGATTCTAAAAACATCATCTTACAAGAAAGCTACTATATCCAAAAGAATTCAGTTCTAGAAAGATTATACCAGGCAGAAACACAAGGGTTCTCTAGTTACTAGACTTAACAGATTACAATTTATTTCACAATTCAAAGATCACCTTCAGCAAGCCTGAATGTCACCACCTTATTCTGTCACAGTCACAGTCTGGGCTCCCCTCTCCACAGAAGACTTTTTGTTTGTGCTCGCCATACAATCTACATGGGCTTTTTATTTGTTTCTCTCTCTTTCTGATAATTCTTCATCTTCTCTCCTCTTTCAAAGTATAGCTTTTAAAATTTTACTCCTTCATGGCCTTTTCTGACGATTCTCAGCATCTACTGATCATTTCCTTCATCCTTTTCCTGTGAGTGTATTTATGTGGGTTCTTCCTATGGAACCATAGAGTGCTGATTCAACTGGGACCTCCAAGATCATTTTGTCTAAATCACTTAATAAAGTAACACCTTTCTTGCACATTTAAATTGTCTCCCAAACTAGGTAATACTCTGTCTTCTATTTCTTATGCACCAACCCCCAGAGGTCAGAGTAGCCATTTGCCTACAGTATACACCAGCATTTGTCGCTGGCTAACCATTCTGAAGGCAATGTAAAACCTCAATGAAGTATCATGAAGCCACAGATAGAACATCTGGAAACTGAGGGGAATCTTTTCCATAACATTTACACCAGGTCTTACCAGCTGCTTGCCCCTGATCACAGCCATGTGCACATTCTTTAGTGATCCATCATCGTCTTCAAACACTTCTGCTGACCACAAAGCGCAATTTACATGTGTCCACTCATTTTGGCCAATGTAAAGCAAACGGCCAGCATCCTATGAAATCAAGAGATTTCTTTTTTCTTTAAAGAATATAATGTCAAAGAAGGTTTTCCTTGGTATTAGCTTTACCTCAGTCAAATAACATCAATAATAATTATTTAACTTGGGGATGCACACAAAAATCAAAACTCATTTCTCAATGTTTTTCTGTTTCTACCTCTCACCTTTATAGAATCCATAGGCGGGAAATATTTTATAAACATAGCGAATCAAAACACAAGCAGTATGTGGTAAATTTATGAAAGTGTGCACTAATTTCTTCAAAACCGTATTTCAAAGCCAGTCCTCTCAGCTTGCATTAAAAAACCTTTTTTGGGCACCTGGGTGGCTCAGTGGGTTAAGCCTCTGCCTTCAGCTCAGGTCATGATCTCAGGGTCCTGGGATAAACGCCCACTTCGGGCTCTCTTTGCTCGGCGGGGAGCCTGCTTCCCTCTCTTTCTCTGCCTGCCTCTCTGCCTACCTGTGATCTCTCTCTCTCTCTCTCTCTGTCAAATAAATAAATAAATAAATAACCTTTTTATTATGCGCTTACTATGTGTCCAGTACTAAATAAAGCTTCATAAGCATTATTTCCTTTAATCCTCAGAGAGCACAGAAATGAATCCAGGCAGCTGCCAGAACTGGGGATCTTAACCATTCTGCCTGCCTACATTAAACACAAGCCTTTCATACGCAAACTTACGTACATTACTGACTTTCACAAAATCTTTTTGAGAAGTCTCCTGTAGAAACTACCAGACATCAACAGGTTAACTTAAGGCAACTCATCTTTTTTTTTTTTTTTTCTTTTTTTAAATTTTAAGTGGTCTTCACGCCCAGTGTGGAGCCCAATGTGGGCTTAAACTCACCACCCAAAGATTAAGACCAGAGCTGGTATCAAGAGTTGGATGCTTAACCAACTGAGCCACCCAGGTGCCCCAATGCAAATCATCTTTTAAATCAACTTAATCAGTTATAGAAAAAAGACCGCAAGTGCTATAAGCTAGGTGACAAACATTCATTAAATAAATGGCACCCAGTCATCGAATTAAGACACTAAGGACCCAACAGTTCCCACGAGCATCTGCTACGCAGGACCCCGTTGGCCAAGGTACTTACGTTAGCACTGTCATCACCATACGTCAAACACAATGCACATTGTCTGTTATCTTCTATGCCTGGGGGTGGGTTCAGTTCTGGACTATCTTCTCGACTCCTATCAGTACCTTGGAACCCAAAAGACATCCAGTTAAAAGCGGCAATACTAGGTCTGATTTCCAGGAAGAAAAAACCAATTTGGCTTAAATAGGCTGTGGCTTATAAAATAAACACCTTCGAAAACTGTTCAAAGTTATGCTATCTCACTATCTGTTAAGAGTATTTATGTCGATTTCTTGTTACCAGGCCAAGCTAGGCAAAAATAATGATTTTATTACATTTAAGGATGGACCTGAAAATGTCTTTCCAACTTGCAAGTGCATTATATTTACGTTTACAGAGTTAATTAGCTGCATCTAGAGAGAAGTGGATAATGACTCATTTGGTGCCTTACTCAGAATTGGTGGTGTAGGAGGATGGAGAGGAGTTGGAGAGTCTGGTTCCCCAGGCCCTTTAGGTTTGGGAGCTGGAATGATTTTCTTCATTAGAGGAGGCTGCTCAGTGTGGCTGTTTTCCTCTCGCTCCTGCCACTGAGCATAATTATGGTCAAGTGAAGGTGGAAGCACTGCGTTTGGTAACATCCCACTGCTGAAAATAATTGATTCAACAAGCATTTATTGAACTCCTACGATATACCTGGAACTATACAAAATAATCCAATTCTTGATATCATCAGGTCATAGCCCCATGCATAAGCCATTCACAGAATATAAGGACAAGCCACAGAATCTGAAAACTCTTTAAATATACAGGACTTTATTTAAAAAAAAAAAAAATATTCTTGATATAGGACTCTTGGTTAAACTTCCAGAAGCAAGTGATAACTTTCCCAAAGAATCAAAAGGATTTATTGGAATAAAAATTTAAGGTTAAATATGGAGAATCAAGAGCAATAGTAAGCACAATTTGAAGAGTAATACAGAGCCCAACTATTGCAAGTCTGAATACCGAGCTACACATAGAAGCACGTGTATTGTACCTATGCCCTAAGTTAAGCCAAGCTGCAGAAAATATAATAAAGAAAAAAGAGGGGTGATAGACTATAATAACCATTACGTATTAGCTCTAAATCAGCACTGAAAAGGTATTTCAATAGACTAATTTTTAATCTTAAAACCTAGTCTAAAGAAACCTTAATCTAGAACTCTAATTTCTAGCTGATGAGGTGGAAAAAAAAAGTAATCCTGAATTTACTTACTTGCTTGATACTTTATTTGGCTCCCAAAACCTAGACTTTTTGACACTGAACCATGGAAAAACACGCTCCATTTGCTAACAAAAAAGCAAACAAACAAAATGTAAGCATGTGAACATTCACTGGAAACCAC
Organism: Neogale vison; assembly: GCF_020171115.1. Lineage (NCBI taxonomy): Eukaryota > Metazoa > Chordata > Mammalia > Carnivora > Mustelidae > Neogale > Neogale vison. The sequence goes on along the minus strand of NC_058097.1, from coordinate 108,356,669 downwards.
AGAAAACCAACGACTTCACACCAGCTTCTAAGTCAATATGAGGATGATTTCAGGCCACCAAGGGAAAGATCTACCCACTCTGGTGACCTCACCAACTTCCTCCCAAAGAATCAGAGGAATGAGTTAAACCAAAAGATGTTTTACACATAGAGCAAAACAAAATGGAGAAGAGAACAAATCCGTTCTGTTCGTGGAGTAATTACCCATAGATAAGCATTAAAAACATGAACTATTAATATCATTCACCCGGATAAAGAAGGACTTGACCATGCTGTTGGCTTTTTTAATCTCTGGCTGCCCTCCATCTGAATTAATGGCTGCTTGAATGATCTTCACGATATCATCACTGAACTCCAACTGTATACGAAAACAGAGTATTAATTATTCATAAAACAGTGTGTTCTCAAAACCACTTCCTCTTCCCTCCTAAATCACCCAGCCCAGAGAGCCAACAGAAAATGGACACCCTATTTTAATGCAGTATAATGTCTCTTTAGCAGAGGTCTCTATAAGTCAGTTCACAATTAACTTGGGGCAGTCAAGAGAAGCCAGGCTAATAAGGCAAGCATGCAAATAAACTGGTTCTATCACAATAAGTAACCCAAAGAGAGCCATAACTTTTTATTTGGGTTAAAATAAACAACTGAACAGCAAATATGGATCATGAGTAACAGATAATCATTCCCATACATTCTTAGAACCATAACTTTAAAACATACCTTTTATAAATGAGTATCTTATATAGAAAAATACAATATTGAGACGTGATTTTGAGAGAGGCAAACCAAGTAACTTCACATTAGCATCTTTCCAAGAACAGTTTTTTTTTTTTTAAAAGATTTTTATTTATTTATTTATTTGATATAAGAGAGCAGGAGCAGGGGGTGCAGAGGGAGAGGGAGAAGCAGGCTCCCTGCTGAGTAGGGAGCCCAATGTGGGGCTCAATCCTTGGACCCTGGGATCATGACCCAAGCCGAAGGCAGACGCCTAATTGAATGAGCCACCCAGGCGCCCCTCCATAAACAGTTTTAATAAAAAATAATATTCAGAGAACTCAGATGACAGCCAAATTAAGAAATAATCTTTTGAGACACTACCTTCCCATCTTCTGAAACACAGAGCTGAAAGAACTCATATATTTTTAGGTGTTTAAATCCACATGACAGGGGCGCTTGGGTGGCTCAGTGGGTTAAGCCGCTGCCTTCGGCTCAGGTCATGATCTCAAGATCCTGGGATCGAGTCCTGCATCGGGATCTCTGCTTAGCAGGGAGCCTGCTTCCCTTCCTCTCTCTCTGCCTGCCTCTCTGCCTACTTGTGATCCCTCTCTGTCAAATAAATAAATAAACTTTAAAAATAAATAAATAACTAAATAAATCCACACGACATTTCTAAATATAATACACACCATCTCTTGGTGCTTACTCCCAGCCTCGTCCCCCAAAGACCCAAAGGAGTTAAACCGGCATTTGAAATGTTGGTAGAGACATACCACAGATGTGTAGTTCCCTTGGTCCATTTTCCTCTTGACTCCTTCCAGATCTAAGGGCTGCTGATCTTCCTGTTTGCTGACCTCAGTAAGCACTGGTGGGTCCGGTCCTTCTGGGGAGCTGCGGGAAGGTATACTCTCCTCTGTCTCAGGATTTAAGTCTGGAGGCTTGGCAGCCTGTTGCCAGGAAAAACAGGTTTCTTTTATGTAACACTGAAAATGAGGCATCGGTGAAAATTCTATTCAAATTAATAAAGATGGTACTGAATGATACATATTATAAAACTTTAAGAACATGAAAATAAGCACAGATTTCTTAAGTAACAGAAAAAGGGCGTTAGAATGAGCCGGTTCTGTAATCATTTGACCATATAAACTTAGAAATCGCTAACTTCCAAATGGAGTATGAAGACACAGAAACTGTCCAGTTCCTTCTGAGGGAGACAGAGATGGCAAATTTTCCTATTCAAACAACGGAGCTCTATGAGGAGATAAAGCAGCAGCCTAGCTCTGAGTTCGAGTCATCCGTGCATTTTGCCCAACATTTTACCTTGTATTTCCAATGACCACTCCATAGATGTACAGTTCACAACTTCAATGGACAAAAACTAGTGGTTTACAAATTCTGCCCTGAGGAGCCCTCGGGATTTCCCAGAGTGACAGTCCATGACTGTCAGAGCAGGCCGCCACTCTCCCTCTCATCCAGATTACTCCAACTGCTTTCTGACCACCATTCCTGCCTCTAGCTTCTGTCCTCGCCAATCCTTCCTCCCTCTCCAGTCAGAATTTTTTTTTTTCTAAAAAGCAACTCTGATCAGGTTATTCTTCACTGAAGCCTTTCATTGCTGTCCCCCCAGAGCCCTCAGAGTATAAAATACACATTTCTTATTAGTAACAGCAAAGAAAATCCCCAGAGAAGGTCCTACTCAGTACTAAAGGTTTTCTTTCTTTCTTTTTTTTTTTTTAAAATATTTTATTTATTTATTTGACAGACACGGATCACAAGTAGGCAGTGAGGCAGGCAGGAAGAGAGGAGGAAGCAGGTTCCCTGCTGAGGGGAGCCCGATGTGGGGCTCGATCCCAGGACCCCTGGGATCATGACCTGAGCTAAAGGCAGACAGAGACTTAACCCACTGAGTCACCCAGGCGCCCCAGATTTTTTTTTTTTTTTAAAGATTTTATTTATTTATTTGACAGACAGAGATCACAAGCAGGCAGAGAGGCAGGCGGGGCGGGGAGCAGGCTCCCTGCTGAGCAGAGAGCCCGATGCGATGCGGGGCTTGATCTCAAGACCCTGAGATCATGACCCAAGCCGAAGGCAGAGGCTTTAACCCACTGAGCCACCCAGGCGTCCCGCACCCCAGATTTTTAAATTTATTTGACAGAGATCACAAGTAGGCAGAGAGAGGGGGAAGCAGGCTCCCTACCGAGCAGAGAGCCCAATGAGGGGCTTGATCCCAGGACTTCAAGATCTTGACCTGAGTCGAAGGCAGAGGCTTAACCCACTGAGCCACCCAGGTGCCCCCCCTAAAGATTTTCTTAATGGCTGAAAGCCAAAGCAAGTAAGTTTATAAAACTAAATGAAGAATGGAGCAAACGAACACCCCTCGCTGGCTGAACCCGCCCAAGAATGAACTCCCAGGGCCGACCTGTCGGTAGCGAAGCAAGTGGCTGGTGGTCCGAGAGTTGAGCAGAGCTGTCAGAACCTGCTTCAGAGAGATCTGCAGCTCCTTTTCCAGGGCCAGCCGCCACTCTGCAGGGTGCCGCTCGGTGCAGTTCACACAGGTATAGGCCACACTTTCTGGCAGGTTAGACAGAATCTCATACATCTCATCTAGAAAAACAAAAACCCACAATGCTGAGGTGCTCTGAAGAGTGGCAGAGAGGGAGAAGAGGACACTACTCCCCTGAACTTAATACAAAGCTGTACCCTGGGGACGGCAGCAGGACTCTTAACGTCCCCCAGGAACCCAGCACATATTGATCTCTGAAGGGACACTATTAACGCTAGCCCAGGATTTGGTTACTGGAGAACCAACAGGTTAAGGCACCCACAAAAAACAGCAAATACATACTTTAAAGGGATATGTTCATGATAAATGAGCACGACTTGACAAGAAGGTGCTTATAAGGGTGGAAATTTCAGAAGACTTCAAGCAACAACACGGCCATAACTTTTATGTTTACAAATTACTTTGGGGACTATAAATGTACCAAGAAAGAAGAAACTGTAATAAAAAGACTCCAACCTTCTGTACCTGAAAGATTCTCACATTTGGAATGGACCCAACGATCACACTTTCCACACTGCATCATCTTACTCTCGTAGTCATCGTCATCGTAACACTTATCACAGAGAGGGCAGAAGTTCCCTGAAAGCAAAGCACACTTTTCAGCAGCACTCCGGCTTCCACACCAGTGCCTCCCAGGCCCTCGCTCCGTGTGCCAGCTCTCCTCTGCAGCTGCTCACAGGTGCCAGCGGGGACCTACTATGCAATGCTCACACTTCTGTCAAGTGTCCAGGTTTTCCTGAGCTCTTAGAACATGCCACTGATTTTACTGAGACTCATTTTTGAAGGTCACGAGGTAGAGTTTACAAAGAACACAGGAGAAAAAGAATGAGAGAATGTTCTCTCTTACACATTCCAAAGAAAGGTTTGTATTTTCAAAAAGAGGTGAAGAGGTGGGATTAAAAAAGCAGTTAATTTACACTCTCTCCTTATTCTTAGTGGTTTAAGTTAGAGCTCAGAGCAGCAGTTCCTAAAATTCAACACAAATGACAGCCTTCATCAATTTGCTTTATCCATGCACTCCCACTACTCTCTCTTTTTTTTTTAAAGCTTTATTTATTTATTTGACAGAGAAAATAAGCACAAGCAGGTGAGCAGCAGGAGGGAGAAGCAGGCTTTCCACTGGATGGGGAGCCTATCACGGGAATTTATCCCAGTACTCTGAGATCATGACCTCAGCCATAGGCAGATGCTTACCCAACAGAGTCACCCAGGCGTTCCCCCTCTGTTATTCTTTACTTAATAGATTACTTTAAAATAAATTCAATAGTAAACTCTGTATCATTACTATCGTAAGTCAGTAAAATGAGTTATTAGGTTAAATTTTTCTAGCATAACTACTAAAATGTTTGACTCAGTACCACCTAAAATCATTTCTGGAACAATCAAATGTCTATACCTCATACTGGGAAATACTAGCTTAGAGCATTTCTTCTGTGGTTAGTTATTACAAAAAGTCCCCTTAATTCTTCCCATATAAGTTAACAAAGCATTTCTAGTTGCTGTAATACTCCGCTGTAAAGAGCAAGATCAGGAACTTAGTAAATGGGTCTAGATGGTGTTCCTGACAAGACAGATAAAACTTTTTACTTCCTTGAACTGGAGTGTCCAGTTCTCCTTCAAAACACCAAATACAACTTCTACAAGTTGACAAAACCGGCTTTTTAAAAGTACCTTTAGCAAAGAGTTTGGCACAGTCGTGGCACAGTGAGAAATCGTGAGACCACTGTGCATCCCACCCTTTGCCTGGAGTTGTGGATCCACAGCTCTTGCAGCGCACACACTTGGTGCAGATCTGGAAAAGGAAAAAAAATTCAAAGGGAATTCCCTATTTTTAAGAGCTCATCTCATTTAAAGAGACCTCATACGCAATCCATTTCTCAAGTTGACCTCTTTCCTGGGTTGGCTCTTCCTAATAATGAGACCGAAAAACGGTCACAGGGACATACTCTAGCAAGGGGATCCCCGTTACAAGCCCAAGAGCCCCAACGTCAGTTCTCTCTGCAACAGCGTCATATGGGTACTCACCCAAACTTTCTTTTTCTTGGTGGGCTTGGTGGGGTAGTTTGGTCCCAGGCACTCGGGGTGATAGCTGTTTCGGCACTTATTACACTCCAGCAGCTGCTGTAGGGGACACAAAGGCAAGGGATGAAGAGGTACACACTTCCAGTTATGAAGTAACTAAGTTTCAGAGATGAGAAGTACAGCCAAGGGAATACAGTCCGTGAGACTGTCATAATGTGTGACAGTTGTGCATCTCATGGTGAGCACTGAGTCGCACACCTAAAATTCACATCATATTGTACGTCTGCTATATGCCAATAAAAAAAAAAGGAAGAAAATATGAAGGCAAGAAAGTGGGTATCTCACACACACACGCACACGCACACAGACACACACACAGATGAGCATTTAGTGCCCATTTCATATTCACCTTCAAGTAAGTATCGCACGTCACTAGAACAATTTACATTGTCTCCTAAATTATTTTACTCTCAAAGAAAGCAGTGGGACTTGTGCCCTGCCAAAGGCACCCAGATGAATATTCTTATCAGGCAGACTGGAGTTTTGGGGGGGATTTTAATCTAATGCCACATTTTCTCCTATATTCCCTAAATTAAAACATAAAAATAGGCAATGAACTATACCCAATTAAATAGTCAGAACAGACTAAGTCAGTGGAGTAAAAATATAGATACAAAACCCTAAACCAAAAGGCAGAAACAGAGATAGAGAGTAATGCTCTAAATAGTTCTGTTACTTAGTTTTATACCTTGGTAGCCTGATGCTGCCTTCCACAAACATGACAAAACTTGCAGCGGCGACAACACCAGTTCTCCAGCTGGTCCTCCAGGGGGCGCTCGTTCTCCTCTAAACAAAACTTGTGGAAGGGCTCACAACAGACTTGGCAATACACAAACTAGGGTAAGACCGGAACACAGAAGTTGTCAAATAACATGTAGAGACATCAACCAAATGCTATTTACAGACTTCAGGCTTTAGGAGTCCAATGGGGGAGGTGTGTGTGTGTGTGTGTGTGTGTGTGTGTTTAATTTAATACATAATCATTTAGCAATGACTATGAAAAAAAAGCACAAGATTAGGCACTGCAGGAGATGCAGGGGCCTAAAGTAATAATGGTAGAATTCAAAAAGTAACAAAATAAATGTAATCCCAGATTTACCAGAATGCACCAAGTGCCGAAGGTGAGGTACAAGCAAGAGCTATGGGGAGGGGGAAAGAGGGAGGGTTAAAGGCTTCCTACAAGATACTAAAGACAGTTGCAAGCTCTTGTTTGTCCTTTCCATCTCTAATCTTAGAAATGTTATTTTCATGTTAAGGAGTTTTTAAAAATTTAAATGAGGATGACCCAGACTTTTCTTTTGCCATAGCAGAACTATTGGGACAACTGGTCAAAGCTAAATAAGGTTTATAGATAACAGTAATTTGTTAATTTCAAATTTAAACAGAAATTTGTTAATTTCCACACTTTGACAGCTATACCGTGATGATATGAGAGAATGCCCATGGTTTTACGAAATACATAGTAAAATATTTAGATGTAAAAAGACAGGTCTACAACTTCCCAATTTTTAGAAAAAAATGTGTTATATATATAAAATGTATGTACATATTTTATTTCTCACTTTGTAAAATACAGACACACAAAAGAATAAAGCAAATAAACATATGAACATTTGGGAAATGTGGGTGAAGGGTATATGGTAATTCTTTGTATTACTCTTGTAACTTTTCTGCAAATCTGAAATAACGTCAGCATAGAAAGTTTTTAAAAATTCTATGTCTAGGGATCTGTAGGTGGCGCAGTTGGATTAGCACCTAACTCAGTTTGGGCTCAGGCTGTGATCTCATGGTCCTGGGATGGAGCCGGCATCAGGCTCTGCACTCCGCGACTCTGCTTCAGAGACTCCCTCTCCCTCTGCCCGTCCCACCCCCCAAAATAAATAAATAAATAAATAAATAAACAAATCAATCAATCAATCAATCAATCTTAAAACCAACAAACAAACCTCGAATATCAGAATTCATCAAACCCTGGTTACACTGTAGCAGGAGTATGCTGCAGGCAGTGAGCTAGTCAATCTCTAGTTCAGTTTTTAGGAATCCCGTGGGGTTGCTGTGCACAACTACACAATTTAAATTAAAGCAATTATACTCTGAAAGAAAAAAACCTGTTTTGGGCGCCTGGGTGGCTCAGTTGGTTAAGCCGCTGCCTTCGGCTCAGGTCATAATCTCAGGGTCCTGGGATCGAGTCCCGCATCGGGCTCTCGCTCAGCAGGGAGCCTGTTTCCCTTTCTCTCTCTGCCTGCCTCTCCATCTACTTGTGATTTCTCTCTGTCAAATAAATAAATAAAATCTTTAAAAAAAAAAACTGTTTTATCACAGAAGTTGAAGGACTGGAGCTACAAGTTATTCCTGTGGGCAGCATATGTGAGGAGGGAAAGCATTAAGATTATGAGCAAAAGAGATACGGTAAAGCCCTGACATTTGTGAACTGAATATTCTTAGTGTTAATATTATCTAAAGCAGCCCCACCACTTGGAACAATGTTATTGTTCATAATAGGCACTAAGATATTTGCTTAATGATTGAATACCATAATTTATAATGGTATTATATTATACTATATATATGAAATATAATATATATAATATACTATATGTTGTATTTTACTACCATACAATTTAACATAGCAAGTGGGCAGGACTGAATCTCTTAGCTAGTGAGTTTGCCTGATTGCTCAATACGTACACGATACTCTGGTCTTGGAATTTCTTCATGACCTTAAAACACATGTGATAAAGTAACAAGCTAAGGAAGTATTCTGGAAGTGAGGACTGTATGAGTGACAAGCTACTGCTTCTGATTTAAAATCTTGCTTTTACTTCTTTATTGCAGAGGTGGCAAATACTTACTGCAGAAGACTCGAAAGGATAAAGAAAGATAAAGAGAAAACAAGGAACTCCTAATCCAATCACATTTTCAAGATTTTGGTGTAAATCCTTCCACAATTCTTTCTGCATATACATTTTTTAAAAAATGTCCAAAATCCAAAATGGGATCACGCTTTAAATATACTACTTTGTAACCTGCTCTTTTAACTCAGTGATGTGTCATGGACAGTCACTATACATCTATATTATTATTATTATCTTTACTCTTATATGCATATCCTATGATTAAAGACTCCTGCCCCTTACTGACAAACTTTTGGTTGTCTCCTATTTATTATCATCATGAACAGTACTGAAATAAAAACCCTTGTGTGTACCATATATAGAGATAGAAGGGTTTATCACATATATATATATGTATGTATTGTACACACACATATAATCACACATACCTACGCATGCATATACCTATCTGTTGATTTCTCTAATTATATCCTTAGGATAAATGCCTTGAGTGCCACTGCTGGGTTAGACAGTATGTTCATTTTAAGGATAAATATGTATTTCTGAACAGTTTCCTCAGAAAGAAAGACTGCAACTAACTTAGATTCCACCAACAGGAAGTCCCTATTTCCACATGATCCTTTTCCCCCAACATTATTTTTTTAAAAAGATTTTATTAATTTATTTACTGAGGAGAGGTGGGGACAGGAGAGGGAAAGAGACAATCTCCAGCAGACTCGGAGCTGATGGGAGCTCGATCTCACAACCCTGAGATAATGACCTGAGTTGAAACCAAGAGTCAGACTCTTAATCAACTGTGCCACCCCAATGTCTCTAAAGATTTTACTTTTTTAAGCAATCTCTATGGCAATGTGGGGCTCAAACTCACAACCTCCACCAAATGAGCCAGCCGGCACCTCTTCTCACATGATCTTTTTAATCATGCTTTAACGTCCAATTTTCGGTCATCAGAAGGCTTAATGACCCCTGATCACCATGTTTTTATTTCTCATTTTGTGAATTACATATTCCTGTCCACAGCCCATTTATTTTTACTGGGCGTTGTTCCTTTTTCTTATTAATTGCTTAAGAGCTCTTTATAGACAAGGGGATTTTGACAGTCAATGTAAGATAGCTATTTCTTTTTCCAGAAGTGCACTGTATCACTTCTTTTAACTCAGTGATGTGTCATGGACAGTCACTATACATCTATATTATTATTATTATCTTTACTCTTATATGCATATCCTATGATTAAAGACTCCTGCCCCTTACTGACAAACTTTTGGTTGTCTCCTATTTATTATCATCATGAACAGTACTGAAAGAAAACTTGTGTTTTCTTGTGTGTACCATATATAGAGATAGAAGGGTTTAGCACATATACTTCTGCCATGCTTGGACATTTAGCAGAACTACCACAACTCTAATAAAAAGAGTGCATTTAAGAGATGAGACCATTAAAACATTTACACTCCGTAATTCTGCTCCTCTATTAAGAAGCAGATTCCTTCACGAAATCTATAAAAAAACTTCTGAAGCATTTCATTAGCTGGATTAAAGTGAGGCCAGTAGGGGTACCCGGCTGGCTCAGTCGGTGGAGAGTGCGACTCTTGCTCTCTGGGTTCTAAGTTCAAGCCCCACACTGGGCATAAAGATTAGTTTAAAAAAAAAATTTTTTTTTAAGATGTTATTTATTGATGACAGAGGGAAACATAGCGAGAGAGGGGAACACAAGCAGGGGGAGCTGGAGATGGACAGGCAGGTTCCCCACTGAGCAGGGAGCCTGATATGGGGCTTGATCCCAGGACCTGGGGATCATGATCTGAGTCTAAAGCAGATGCCCAAGCACTGAGCCACACAGGCACCCCAAAGATTACTTTAAAAAAATAAAAAATCAAAAATAGGGACGCCTGGGTGGCTCAGTTGGTTGGACGACTGCCTTCGGCTCAGGGCGTGATCCTGGAGTCCCGGGATCGAGTCCCACATCAGGCTCCCAGCTCCATGGGGAGTCTGCTTCGCTCTCTGACCTTCTCCTCGCTCGTGCTCTCTCTCACTGTCTCTCTCTCTCAAATAAATAAATAAAATCTTTAAAAAAAAAAATCAAAAATAAAGAGAGGATAGTACTTGCTACATACCAACAAGACAAAAGAAATGATTTCTTTCATCACAGCAAAATCATCTACCATTCAACTGTCTGGGGTACCGAGAAGCAGCTCCTCTTACCTCTACGTGCCCACTGCTGGCACAGAGAAAGCAAACCACTCTGGGTGTTATAGGGACAGAGGTCAAGATTCCTAAGCCTCCCATCTCCCACACATTTTCTGCTTCACAATCCTCCTGTGGAGAGAGAGACAGATCGTTTATGCAAGTGTTCTGGAGACACAGCTTTGGATCGAGAACAAGGCCAGCAAACATCAATTCCGAGTGACACCGGAGTGGCAAGAAGACTTCGTTTCACTGGGTTCAAGAGTTAACTGCTGCTTTAGAAACTGTTCGTTTCAGACACAAACTGTTAAAATGCTCACCTACTGGTTTAATTCATGTTAACGAGAATGCAAAGATACCCCAGGAGTGACTTTTCCTTAGAGCTTTGCTGATTCAAGCAATCATCATGGTTGGAGAATTCTCAAATGAAAGAATTATTTCCTCAGACGCTGTTCTCATCCAAATGCACTTTTTCGCTCAGGCTGGTGCTGGCATTCATTTGTCTGCTCGTCAATGGTGACCTCACCACACGGACCAGAGCGCTCTCACACCTGAACCCACCTGCCAACGGGGAGCTCTCGCTCCCTGACTGGGTGCTGAACTCCCCCTCTTTCATCAATACCCTGGATAACACCATTTTTCTGATTTGAAGCCCATCACGCTCGACATGCTACATGGTCACGAAACACTTTTACCTTAAAGTCCACTCTGATCCTGTGGACTCCATCGGCTGGGATCTTTTGCTTCGAACTATTGCCATTGGAGAGAGTGCTGAGGATGTTCAAAGTGCCTGTGTTCTCCTGCTTACTGACTGGAGGTGGCTTTTCCTATAGAGACAGAAGATGGATAAAGAACAAAACCACATCCCACTTGCCCACACTTTTGCAACAGGTAATAATGCAAACAACCAATCTAATTAAGAGCTCTGGAAACCACGCTTCCAACACAAGTATTCCACAGACACAGAGAGTTAATCTTCAGATTCTTTTTTCCATGGAGGCATTTCATGTATGCATTACAGCCCTAGAAGAATTCTGGGACTTTCTCCCTCTTATGGGTTCTTGTCTTGCTTTTTCGTGGTCCATGATGCCAGCTGAGGTTGTTGGCACAATAAAACCAAAGAGACAGCATGGGAGCAGTTTTTTCTGCCATTTTCTCGATCATTTTTCTAGATCTTTGGGCTGCACATCGAACCTGGGGCTGATCATTCCACTCTTGCTAAAACGGATGGTCATAGCAGTGTTCGCAGCTCTGTGACCCTCAGTGATTTCAACTCGTCAGGGTAACCATCTTTATCACCACAGTTAGAAGCCAGACAATGACCTCGGAGCAAGGCTTCCTAAGACCCTGGTATCTGCCTCTCTTTCGCATTGCTGGTGCACTAGCAAGGATGCTCACCACACCATTACGGGGGCACAGAGAGACAGCAGAATGAGCCAGAAGAGTCTTTCTTTTTTAACTTTTTTTTGAAAAATTTGTTTATTTGAGAAAGAGAGAAAAAAGCACACGTTCTCACAGAGTGAGGGAAACTCTACGCTGTTTGATCCCGCTACCCTGAGATCATGACCGGAACAGAAATCAAGAGTCAGACAATCAACCGGCTGAGACACCCAGGCACCCTGAGCCAGAAGATTCTTCAAGACCTCTCTCTCCTCATAATAAACATAGTGGACATAGGGAAGGGTGACTGCTGTAGACCAGTATCATTAAAGCATGCTCAGGGCAAAGAACAATCACAGTAAGCACCCTGTGGTGTTAGCCTAAGCACGGAAGGCCACAAAGAAGGGGAAAGACAAAAAACAAAATGAGCTAAAGCCTAACCGGAAGTTCTTTCATTTTAAGGAAGTCCACTACCATCTACAGAGAAGCAGATCCACGGGTTCACTCACTCAGTCACGTAAATGTCAAGGATAATACTATGTCCCTGCAGAATGGAACACATCCCTGAGCAATGGCTGAGAAACAAATCTCTCCTCACCTTTTCTTTTGGTTTTTGTTTTACAGGAATACTTGGGCGAGGAGCCACTTTTTTCTGCTTGCTTTGCTCTGGACCTAAAGAATTCAAAATAAATTGCAGTCAGATGCCACTAAACTCAGAGTTCGTGCTAAACAGCAATGACCACCTCAGGACTTACTGGCCTGTGAAGAAAGGGGCATTAGAAAACACAAAAACTGACTTAAACTCTAGGCTTTACAGAGGAAATTAAGACAATACCTCCAACTTAACTGCTTTTTTGCTTCTATTTCTTTATTATTATATAAATAGCTTAAAAGAGAGCTAATTTTCCTTAACTAAAGGCTCAAAAATATACATTTTAGGTTTCCAAATGCTGTTTAAGAAAGATACTGGTATTCTTTGCTGGTATTTCTGGCTCAGTAACTTCTTCTGGCTTTCCTCACTCACCTGATTCTGGTGGTGGAGGCTGCTTTTTCTTGGGCTCACTAGGAGTGGTCTTGGGAACTTCTTTTCTCGGTGGTGCTGTGCTGGATGGCTGTGGAGGGGTGACTGGCACTGGCTGGGAGGCCTGCTTGCTGGACTTCCTGGAAGCTGGCGTGGTAACTTGTTTGGATTCAGGAACTGGAGCAGGGGCGTTCCCTTCTTCGCTCTTCTCCTCGACGGGCTTTCGAGGCGGAGGTTCGCTATTGCTTTTCTTGGGGGCGGGGTCCTCTCTTGCTGACGGGGCAGGCTTCTGCCCAGAGTCCACCACGCTCTTCCCAACGTTGCTCTCCTTGCTCTCTTTCTTTTCACTGGTTTTAGACTTTTTCTCTTTCTTTTTCACAGCTAGGGGGGAAAAAGCCAAGATGATTTATCTGTAGTAAGTGAGAAAAACTCTTTTTAAGACAGAAGCAGGGGCGCCTGGGTGGCTCAGTGGGTTGGGCCGCTGCCTTCGGCTCGGGTCATGATCTCAGGGTCCTGGGATCAAGTCCCATATCGGGCTCTCTGCTCGGCAGGGAGCCTGCTTCCTCCTCTCTCTCTCTGCCTGCCTCTCTGCCTACTTGTAATCTCTCTCTGTCAAATGGATAAATAAAGTCTTTAAAAAAAAAAAAAAAAGACAGAAGCAGAGGGATGTAGTACAATCATGTTCATAGTGCCCTACAGCTGAGTCGACACCGGAAGGAGAGCTGATCAGGTGAGACGGAGGTATTTGTGTCACTCTCAGAAACGGAATGGACTGGAATTGTTCCAGGAATTTAAAAGTTTTTTTGATTATGGAACATTTCAAAGTAAAGGGACTAGTAAAATGAACCCTCATGTAACTGCCACCCAGCTTCAACCACCACCAACTTGCTGGGAAGAGCAGTCAAACGACAACCGAACGAGAAACTGGCATTCTATTTACACCAGATGTACATGACTCTGGCATTAGAGCAGGAAGCATTTGGGGAAGATCTTCAGATAACGCTACCTTTTGCTTGCTTCTGAAGGTAGGCTTTGGAAGGCATCCATTGTAGATTCTGACATTTTCTCATCCTAGGATGACAAGGGACACCATAAAAAGTAAACAACATTTAGAAGGAAAGCCATTGAAACAAGTGTTAATTTGCTTGCAAAAATCAGTGAACCTTCATTAGGGTTTATTTTGAGAGCTGAAAAAAGTACTAAGATTCAATCTGAGCCTCTGAATGCTTCGATCAGCAATTTTACCTACCTTTAGGGTCTAAAAGGAATAAATATCAAATTATTTTTGAAATGGGACTCAAATTTCTTATAACCCAATACTAACTTAGCACCACACACACAAAATCATCAGCTGGTGTTTCTTAAAGTCAAACTGGTTCTGTTCCCTTAAGAGATTAATATTCATATAGTAATCTGAATAAAAATGGATGAAAATTAACCAGCAAGTCCTTTGACACTATGATGCAACAGACCCATCTCAGGGGGCTTTGATATACATTTCACTTCTCAATTTAACTAAGAAACTAAGACTTACTCTGAAGTCTAAAACTGAGCTGAATACATTTCAACCCCCAAATTACAGTGCAGGTTTATCCTGCAATCATGTACCTTTCTGCTGATCTGTGATTTGTCTCATTTCTTTCCACTAGTGGGACTGAGACAAGATTCTTGCTTAAGGCCAGACTAAAGCAGAGCCCAGAACTCCTTCTGTCTCCTAGAAACTGTCTCCCCTGAACTAACTTCTCCCAACCACATTTTCTATAAATCACTTTCATATTACCGTTCATTCAGCAAATACCTATTGCTAATATGTCCTCTGTGTGGCAGGCACTTTATGAGATGCTCTGTCACTAAAATTTGTTTGTGCAACTTTCTTGACCCATTTAAAACAAATTATCCCAAAGAGCAGAGAGTGAATCCATAAACTGGCTTAAAAAAGGGAGAAGAGATCGAGTAATCAAAACTTTCAGATCAAAAACTCCATGTGCATGAAAATACTCTGGGAGTTAAAAAGCCAAGGGCCTTAGACTAAGATATCACTTTTTTCCTCAATACCATAAAGATTAATTTCAACTGACCTGAAAAATTATAATACAAATAGATATTATAATATATACATTAAATATAAATTACAGCTCAGTTATATGTAAATATTTCATATACATGTGACTTCTATATAACTGATATAACGTATAAAATATTAATATATAAATTCGTCAGTGTTTACATGGAAGCCCTCCAGAGCTGCACTGATATGGTAGCCACTAGGCACATGTGGCCATTTAAATTTAAATGAATTGAAATGCAATGCAATTAAAGAGCAGTTTCTTGGTCACACTAACCACACCTCCAGTGTTCTACAGCCACGTCCGGCTAATGGCTACCACGCGGACTACACAGACAGAGACTACTTCCACCACTGCAGGACTTTCTACTAAACAGCGCTGCCCAAGTATTTCTTATTTAAGGACAGCCCAAACCTGGCCACATCACAAAATCCAACTCTGCAACTAGCCTTGCACGTCAAGGAGACATGACACAACCACACTCAGCCTTCGGCTGCATCCCTGCAACAGTCCAGGCATGAACACACAACCGCCATGGCTGAGAGGTCCACACCTCAGAGGAAGACACCCACTCACTTGCAGCACTGCTTCTTTATATTTCGGCCACCAAACTTGGGTTTGTCTAAGCAGTTAGTACAAACACCACAGTCCTCAGGCACCTGGCAGCCGGGACACTGCCCACACCGCCTGGATCGTCGCCCTTTCTTTACTGGAGGTTCCTGAGGCGCCTTGTTTCTGGTAACGGGTTTAATTGGTTTGATGGGCGGAGCAAGAGGTTCAGCATCTTCTGAGCCAGCAATTGATGACTTGTCTGTTAAAGAAACGTGTCATTAGTTCTGAGGGAGTGTCTAAATTCTTTCTTGGGAGCAGAGGCGGAATTCCTCAAAATCCATTCATATCATGATATACATCCAAGCCTCATTTTAACTGGGACTCCAAAAATGAAATACATCATAATAAAAATATTAGGCAGAAATCAGAGCCTGTTTTAAATAATTCTTTAAATTTTTTAAAAAACGCCTATAACTTGCAGCTTGATGGAAGCAGAAATCTGAACACTGAGAACAAAACACAGTCTAACCTAAAACCAAGAATGTAAACTGAATGCTTCTTAAGATTCTCTAAACCTCTCCATTTCATATGAGCAGTCACCTAGCATTTAAGCCATCCAGCATCAAAATGCAACCATGAGAATATGCCTCCCAGACCTCCAAGCACAGGGGACGGAGCTCACTGACCAAGCAAGGGCCAACGGCTGTGCTCTGAAATCCAGCAGTACGCCAAGGCCACACTTACCACAGGGCTGCTCCCGGGTAGGGACTGAGCACAGCAGGGATACTAAGGCAGGCCCGTTCCTGGGAGACAACCGTCAGCTTTTGCTCAAGGACTCCCTGACAGCCTTGCCAAACTCTCTGGGAAAACAGTCTGGGAAGATTCTGCCCAACCCTCCCTCCCGCTCTTTCCTTGGGGTCCCACTTGCACAGCAGCCTGACTGTTACCCCAGCCTTCCCTAGCTCCCTCCCATTTTCTCTCTTGGGCACTTTCTCTAGTGTAACCCTTGCATTCTTAATACACCCTTGTCATTTGCTTTTTGGAGGACCCAGACTAACACAAAGTGCTATGAAGAGCCTACTAGGTATCCCCAGAATGACCAACAAACTAATCAAATCTGCTCAGACTCCAAGGCTGACACCCCTGACCTACCATCATTCCCCATGGAAGACAAAATCTTCTCTCGTTCTTCCCATGGTAAGGCACTCAGGGTGGGCATGTCATCAGGAAACACAGCTCGTTTTCGGCCAAGGGCAACGGCAGCTCTTCTGCAGACATGTTTAATGCGGGGTCCTCGCACAGAGGTCTCTGATGAATCACTTTCTTGACCCTGAATAAGAGGCAAGTCAAAACGAACAAGAGCAAGCACACTTGTTGAGAATGTAAATAAATGAAGCCAAGGTGTAGCTGGTAGGTTATTACAATCTAGAAGCAACATATACAGTTCTAGCTATTCCCAGATGATAGGCCATGACAAGCTACAGAAATCGATTAGCTCTGTATTCTAAAATTGGCAGCCAAAAAGGGGGGCAGGGCTCTTAATTTAAAAAAAAAAAACAAAAAAAACAGACATCAACTAAGTTTTTATTTGCCATTATACCACTGCTTTAAAACTCCCCTCAAAACTCAAGCTGCATTATGCAAAAGTTTGGCCTGGAGTGAACAGGGCTTATCTAATCACAGACTATTTCTTCTATTTCCCCGATCAACAGAGAAGTAGGGGAGACGACTTATAACTGTATGCGTGAAAGGCTACAGCTCGGCACACAAACATCTCGCATTTTAAAGAGCCGCTGCTCCTATCACTAGGAGGCTAACCAAAAAACATCCAAAATGGTATCAGAAATAAATCCCACCATACTCCTGCCAGAACTCTCAACTGGCAAAATTACTAAATGTAAATATGGCCCTAGGCTGAACAACATGAAAAACCTAAATGTGTGGTCATCCTAACCTAACCTGGTATGTGGACATAAATACGTTATCTACTACGGCAATTTTTAAAAAGAACCTAAAGATCAGCAGGTTTTCTCAGAAGAGGCCAGCGTCCAGCTACCTTGTTAAAAAAATAAAAATAAGGGGCGCCTGGGTGGCTCAGTTGGTTGGACGACTGCCTTCGGCTCAGGGCGTGATCCTGGAGTCCTGGGATCGAGTCCCGCATCAGGCTCCCAGCTACATGGGGAGTCTGCTTCGCTCTCTGACCTTCTCCTCGCTCGTGCTCTCTCTCACTGTCTCTCTCTCTCTCAAATAAATAAATAAAATCTTAAAAAAAAAAAAATAAAAAAAATAAAAAAATTAAAAAAAAATAAATAAATAAAAATAAATAAATAAATAAATAAAATAAATAAACCTGTTCTTTGTAAAATTTGTCATCTTAACAAACTGAATCCTACAGCTTTTCTGCCTTCAACTTAAGGCTAAGTGCTTCTCATCTGTGTTCTGCCAATGTAAAAATGCTTATTACCTACTGCTCTAATCACCTGCTACTCAGAGGAAGAGAAGCCCCTCCACAACCCCGTTTTTGGTTTTTTTTGTTTTATTTTTTTAAAGACTTTATTCATTTACTTGACACAGGGAGATAGACACAGCGAGAGAGGGAACACAAGCAGGGGGAGTGGGAAAGGGAGAAGAAGGTTTCTCGCTGAGCAGGGAGCCTGATCCAGGGCTCCAACCCAGAATCCCGGGATCACGACCCAAGCCGAAGGCAGACACTTAACGTCTGAGCCACCCAGGCGCCCCCTCCACCCCATTTTCTATAGTAAACGACAGTAAACCAATTTGACTACAAAAATGCATCTTCAACATCAGGTCACAGATGCCACTATACCAAACCCACGAGGTACAGACTATCTTTCAGCCTTAAGTCACCACCTTCCTGTGCAGCCCAGTCCAGCCATCAGCCATTCCTCTCAAATGTGTCTCATACTTTTTCCTCCACCCACACCGTGCCCTCTGTTTAGAATGTTTTCCCTATGGCACCTGGGTGGCTCAGTCGGTTAAGCGTCCTACTCTTGATTTCAGCTCAGGTCATGATCTCAGGGTCGTGAGATCAAGCCCCGAGTTGGGTTCTGCGCTGGTCATGGACCTTAAGAATCTGTCTCTTTCCAGGGTCGTCTACCCCCACCTGCTTGCCGTCACATGCAGGTGCGTACTCTCTCTTAAAAAAAAGAAAGAAAAAGAAAAAAAAAAAAAAAATGTTCTCCCCTGTCAAAATTCTACCAGTCCTTGAAGGACCGCTGTAAATGCCACCACGTCCTCTGCCCTTCTCCTGACTCCTGGAAGTAGGTATCACTGAAACACTTCGGCTAAAACTCACTCACAGAAGGGTCTCGATAAACTGCTGAGTTCTAACAGGCAAGACGGAAAAGAGTACCTGTGCTTTGGGCTGGTCGGTTTGTTTAAGACTCTTACTCTTCTCAATCTTGCAGAGCTGGGCTTTGGCCTTTTTTAGGAGGCTGGCAACCCTCTTGTCCGTCATAGGAAGCTTGTCTGCCTGAGCCAACATGGAGCCTATGGAGGAAGTGGAATGTTTAACAGTGCTAGATGAAGGAGTGGAAAGGCAGAGGGTTTTCTCCTTCTCCAGGGATGGGGCAGTTGGGCCGAGGTCCAAGTTGTTTTTTTCCAGATTTCCTCTCCCTTTCTTTATAAGTATTTTGGTTTTGACAGCTGTTGTATCCCCAAGAGTCACAGAAGCAATATCAGTCCCAGAATCAAGTGATGAAGACTTCTTCCGCCCTGTTGCTTTTTTGGCAGAAGATGAAGCGGCAACATCTTCACCGACAACCTTGTCTTTGGAAACCCTACCCACAGGATACAAAGCAGAACTACTCTGAATTTCTGATCCCTTTTTCCTTTTCTCTTTCCTTGACTCCCGCTTATTCTCTTTTTCTCTCTCCCGGTCTCTCTCTCTACTCTTGTCCTTCTCCACGCTCTTGTCAGCATCTCGATCTTTGGACAGTTCCTCGGGGGCCTTGTCTTTATTTCTCCCTCTCTCAGTCTGAGAGCCTGGGGTAAACCAAGGGAAGAGAGGAGTGGGGCTGCCGGATGAAAATGGCTCTGCTGGAGCACTAGCCTGCTTCCTTGGTCTCTGGCTTTTCTCTGCAGATTCCCCAGACTGAGTCAGGGAATGAGAAGGAAAAGTAAAAGTCGGGTTTAAGGCACTAGTGGCAAGAGGACTAACAGATATGCTTAACGAGGAAGAGACAGAAGACGGCGGGGTGAGCGGTGACAGCTCGGCAGTACTAAGCCTTCCACTTCGTGTCCTCATGGAGTGAGAAGGAGATCTTGGTTCAGACCGAATAGGGCTAAAGACTTTTCTTTTCCTTTTTCTGTTGGATACTCCTGAAGAAGATGTTCCAGCAGAAGTTCGATTACTAGGCAAGGTGACAGACTCAAAGATTCTAGAATGAGCCTCACTTGGAGTAAATCTCGGAGCTCTCAGAAGAGGGCTCCTTTTGTGCATATCGAACCTTGTTCCAGAGTGGAGTGGTGAGAACAATCGGGCTGAAGCAGCAGGACCGGATGGAGAAAAACCGGACGCGAAGCCGACATCCTCAGGAGTTAGTGGAGGGGGTCGGAAATTATCAAATATTGGTTTGCGAATAAGACCTTCTTTGGCATACTTTGCTGAGGAAAAGTACTGTGGCTCTGACCTAGAATGCTTTAAAGAAGTCCACCTAAACGTCGGTTCTCGCAAAATAGACTTGCGCTTCCCTTGCATGGGAGCAGCGGAAGCAGGCAAAAATGGTGATGCTAAGGGGATCGTTGGAGGCATGAGCCACGGTGTGTGGTCAGCGATGCTGGAGGCTGGCTGCAGCGGCGGGGGGGGCGTAAGCAGAGGTGGGGGCGGAGAGGATGAGGGCTGCTGCTGGGGGGCACTTTGCAGCGTCGACAGCTTCTTAGTCGTTCTAGATCCAAAACTTCTCTCGGACACGGAATACCTCCTGCTTCTCCTGTCAGTACTATCGTTCTCTGGGGACTGGGCAATAGGCAGTGGAGTATGAACTTCGGGGGTCTCGCTGCGCTCTTCAGGGAGTACCTGGATCTCCTCAGAGGCCTGAGAATCTGTGGAGGTATCAACGCTGGGGCTGCTAGATCGGGAGGAGTCTGAAGACATCTGAGAGGAGTGCTGAGAAGCTGCACTGGATTTTTCAGAAGATCCACAGGACGTGGCACTGAATCTACTGTTCGGTGTCGACTCTAGTCGGGCAATTTTAATTGGAGGGTCATAATCCTCATCCTCTATAAACCGGCGGGGGGTTTTAATGATCCGTGAGGAGATGGCACTGACGACAGGCATAATGAACTGTCGGATGTTTTTGACCTGTGTCTTCACCTTTCTTCCCTGCAGCTGAGCTGCTTCTTTCTCAATTTTCTTTTGAGCCCCCTTTTTTGCCCTCTGCAAGAGCTGCTTAGCAATTGTGGCATCTGTCCTTTTAGAAGAAGGAATAATCCTAACCGGCTTAATCCTTCGAGGGCTTTGTCTGACTACTGTCTTATCTTCTTTTGTGAGTGGAGGTGTTCCTTCCTTGTCCTTCCGGACCTTCTGGGGCTTTTCCAGTTCAGAGTTAATGAGGAGGCCTGAAGGGGTCTTTATCCTTTCTGTCGATGGAGGCCTTCCTCGCCGTCGGACAATCTGTACCCCCTTCCTTCCTATTTGAAGCTTCCCTGTCTTAAACTTAGACTTGAGAGGAGAGAGTTTACCTGCTCGTAATTTTTTAATCTTTGTGGCTTGCTGAAATGTAGCAGAAGGTGTCCGTTTAATCTTTTTCAAGCTATCTTCTTTGCTTCCCTTTGGTAGCTCTGAAATGTCCTTTCCGTGTGTTATTTTGATTTTTACTCCAGGGAAGGTGGGGGGTCTTCCTCTCTTTTTTTCTATGCTTTTAGAATCTTTCTTCTTGATCTTATCTCCGGATTTGGTCTCTGATTTACTTAGAGGGGAAAACACAGACGGATCTGAGAGGATAGCTGAATTTCGGTCAGAGCCACTTCTAGGTCTCCCACGAGGCTTTCGAGGGCTAGTTTTAACTGTGTATAAAAATTAAACAATGAAGAGCATACATTTAGCTTTGTAGTTCACGTCGTGACTAAGCTGAATATATTCTAGCACAAGCCATTTTGTACTGACCTCTACCTGGGTCTAGTGAGTCAATAAAATATCTTAATTGGGCTTAGTTTCTTTTCACCAAAAACTTGCCTCAAAGAAACTAAGTTAAGTAACATTCCACCTAGAACATCTAACTTTTGGAACAGAACTAAGATAACAGTAACAGATTTTCAACCAAGTGATTAATATGCAAAACTGATTTTTCTACCATTTCAGGTGAGCGAGGGAGCTTTTTTAATTAAAAAAAAAAATAGGTTTACCAAAAAAACCTATGCCCCTTTTTCCATATCCTAGCCACCAAGATTAATATTTGAGAACATGTTCATAGTAAGTCGTCCCATCTTTTCAGTGCAATTTTGGCTTTCATAAATTTGAACAAGGAGCTCTTCAACTGGGAACATACCAACTTTTGTCAGGAAAGCACCTGGGCAGCTCAGCTTCCTACAGTTTCAGTCTGTTTTCTCAAAGTAAACCAAGGAAGATTTATTGAATGGAAAAATGTCCATTCGCAAGACATCAGAATAAGATCACTAAACTCAGTGGCATGTGAACTCTTCAGTGAAGGGACATGTAATTAATTTACTCCTCCACTTACAAGTTCTTGAACTAGTTAGTCCCAGGTTACAAAAAAGATTTAACCCTAATTGATGTCAAGTGTGAATCAACAGTTTATTAAACCAGATTTCTGCTATTCTAAATAAAAGGACTTTGCCAATTTATAAAACAGCTCAACTTGCTACTTTATCAAGAGACTTGAAAAAACAAGGCTGTTCTCTAAAATTCTTCCTATAAACCTGGATTTTCTAAATGGATTAAGAGCTCCCTGGTCTATCACATCTTCTCTTAGCTCACGACTTTCCAACCTCTGATATGACTCAACACTCTTCTGAGACTAAAACTTCCCCTAATAGGAATCTAAAGAGATTTATGCCAGTATGATGAACATTTTAGACAATGGAACTAACTTTCCTAACAGAACAGAAATCAACAAAGGTCTTACTCCTTAGCTTCCTAAATGTGTTTTTCTCACCAATTAACTTGAAACTTCCTTTAATTCATTATGGATTCATAAATCCACTCTCAATATATGCTAATCACAACTAAGTAATAGACAGCAGGAAAACTAAGTTTCATTTCCTCATTAGTGAAGCATACCCAGATAGTTTAAAAAACAAAAAAAAGAGACAAGACAACATTCAAGGTAGATTGATAACCATTCAAGGAAGAGTTGTGAATCACCCCTACCCAGAAGTATATCATAAGAGTCCTGATCATCAAGCTATACTTGAACCTAGCCACTCATAGGACTTTAGGAAAACCTCTTTTAATCAATTTTTAAAAGATTTTTTTGGTGGACAAGGAGAAAAACCAGAACGGAAAAGAGCCCAGTTCTGTTAATCTACAACATATTCAGGGAACTCACAAGTCTGTTATGAGTAACCACATCACATATTTTCCCTGCCTTATTCTGTCATCTAGAAATGAAGGGTCAGACCAGATGATCTCTAAAATCATGTTCCATTATGAAGTTTTCAGATTCATCACATCTTCAAGAGAATGTAGCTACTGTCTAAGTGGCACAGACATTGGGGTACTACTGGCTAACTCCTCCCAAGTAGGATGGCAACATTCCCGCCACATGGGAAAAAAGATACTGTCAACTTAGTGTCTGAATTAGATTACTATATAAACATGATGACTCTTAAGAGAACACCATATGCTAACTGACATCAAGAACTAAGTCGCTATCAAAGAACAGAACCACTAACAACATCATATTTAACTAAACTGCCCATCCAAATCAAAGCAAAGCAAACCACAGGAGAAGTCAGAAAGGCAGCACTGATGGGGAATGTCTTTTTCCTCAGAAGATCCCTCTCCTAAACAGACTAGAATTCTGCAAGCCATGGCATGTTATTCCACTGAGGGCTCTCTCAGGAAACTTCTCCAAGTCTAGAATTTCAAGACATTCGAGATATTTTCTTGGCAAGAACAATGACAAATATTGCTTAAAAATGGAAATACCCCCATATCATTTTTATTTTCTTTATTTTAATACAGCCTTTCAAGGATGAGATAAAATAGTTTCGTACAGTGCCAATGTTTTGTTTTTAGTTCTTTGACAACAGCAGAACTTCATCTGTAAAAAGCAACAGTCAGATTATTCCCAAAGTTGTATATACTACTGTTATCATTTGAAATCTGTGAATCTGAGGATGCTCTGAGCGGGTTACCTTCCATTCCAATTACCAGGTCTTTTAGTCATTCCATGAAAATTGACCACAACCCCCCCCCATGTCCCAGCTAGCTCCCACAGAGAAGCATTATAAAGAATAAAGCATTAGTGGCCCGACAAAGACCCCCATAAAGAGGTCCAGTTCATAAGCCATCTCCTACTTAGTGCGAAAGAAAAAGAAGGAGGCAACCCCCGCCCCCCAAGTATTTAAGATCATCCTTTATATGCAAAGAAAGCAAGGGGAAGCCATGTCTCTTAACAAACAAAAGGCACCATGCACTTGACTGGCCATACCTGAAGGAGACCTTGTGGGACTTCGTACTCGGACTTCTTCATCTGAGCCAAAACCTAAGAACTGCTCATCCTACAACAAAGGAAAATTATTTTAAAATCAGAAACAAAAACACAAGTGTGAACATATCCCTAAGAAATGCCCAGAGGAGACACAAATGAATTTGGAAAATTAGACTCTATATATTAAATGCTATCATTTATATGGATAATATAAAACAAATAACATTGAAATAAATGATCCAGTCATACAGCTTCATTACAGACAAATAGGAGCTGTGTAGTAATTGAACAATGCACTGAAATGTCATCTTTGGTGCATAATACACAGGGGACAGTCCTAAATTTCAAACTATAGATACAGCCCAAAACAATTAAAGAACGGCTTTAATTCAAGTAAGCAAATCAGTACAATGAAAGAAATATACAGCCCCAATAAAACAAACAAATCTTTTCAACAAGTAGATAAGTTTACACACACATAAGGAATAACATAAACTATATCGTAATCTCTTGTCTACTAAATATTAATAGAGACTGAAATTGCCATAATTGTCAGTTCCTTAACTCAGGAATTGACATTTAGATGTGATTTCTATACATTTGAGATCCAAAGATTCTCAACATGCATTTTATGGCATCATTTTAAAATGCCCTGTGATAAGAGACTTAATGGTGGGCAGCAGCATTTGTGAAAGGGATCATGAATGACCGCACACAGGATGAAATAATGCATTCGAGAGACCTTAGGGAAGCATCTTATTCTCTGTTCTACTTGGAAAAGCCAAAAGGCAAAAACTTCCCCTTACCTCTAGCTTTTAACTTGCCCTTTCAAAAAATCCTTAAGGATTTAACTTATTTTGACAAGTTCTCAGGTGGTCTATTTAAACAAACTAACAGAAATTCACTGATTCAGAAACTAAGCTCTTTCCAGAAAGAGATGAGAGAGACAGAATTTCAGATTCCTGAAACAAAATCCACATACAACAAGAATAAAATAAGGACTGAAAGACAGATTTCCCTGAACCTCCAATTTGCACTGCTAAGCCAAGCCCCAAAGTACATTCCAACAATTAAAACCCCCAAGTTTTCCTCTCAAGAGCAACAACCACATGCATATGGACAACATGTGTGGATTTTCTGAAAAGTTGTTTCCCCAGTTAGTGTCAAGCTATAGTCAGGTGCTAATCTGTTCAACCACTTATTAATCAGGAATATATAAAAAAATACATGCAACCTTTTAGACAAATTAGCAGATTCAGCCCTTAAATTTTAATGCTTTGAGGAGCAAAATGTTTGAGTCCAAGACCTTGCAAACTATGCAACTGAGAGACAGTTCTTAGAATCTAAGGTTTTTGTTCTGAGGTTCTAAACATTATCAAAGCATTTAACTATTTAAGAAAAACCTGAAATTATCCTCCTCAAAGAGATTTGTCTGAAAAGCACTAAAATTCCAAGAATGTGTAAAACAAATTTAAAGAATACAAGACTAGGATACTTTTTACAATCTCTTCTCTCATCATTAAATTAAATTTAAATTCTTATTATGAATACTATTTGTGAATAAGAATAAACCTACCTCTTCATCTTAAAACAAGTTAGGACAACCTCATCATGTGGGGCTTAACCCCAAATATACTTCTGGAATGATTTCAGGGTTTACAACTGCAAACTGCAACATTACAAAAAGAGAAGCCCAAATTCACAAGACCCAATTAATCCAAAAACCTGTCACAATAATGGGAATTCCATACTGTTAATTTTTTTCTTTTAAGTAAGCTCTATGCCCAACATGGGACTTGAACTCATGAACCCCAGATAAAGAGTTGCATGCTCCAGGTGCTCCCATAGTGTTAAGTTTTTTAAATATACTTTTGGGCAGGAAAAAAGGACATTTCAAATAGTAATCTTACAATGTACTTTGAGAAAAAAGGCAGGCAAAGAAAATAGCCCCGTGGTAACTTGTCTCAACTTATAGGGAAAAAAAATGACAATAACCTTAGAGTTTTAGAGGGGCGTAGTTCACCGCTCGCATGTCAACACGTGAAAGGACTAAGAAGCACCCAGGACTCACTGAGGACTGAGCTCCAGCACTCGCAAGCTATATATTAGACAAGTCACTTATTATTTTTATGTCTCAATGTCTTCGTTTACTGAAGTGTTGTAAGGAGTAAATGAAATAATTTATGTAAATTATGTAATTATGTAAAATTACTCAGAAAAGTATAAGGCGACACCCATCCTGTAGTTTATTTTGATGTGGTTTTAGAAACTGACTCTGGAAGGGTCAAATGACTTGCCCAAGATCATACAGTTAGTTACAAAGACTTCCTACCAAAATAGTTACAATTTAAAACTATAAATATTTGAAGGAATCAAATAAGTCATCTCCAGTACAAAATCTGCTATTCTTTCAGGTCCTGTGAAAGTTAACGTGATGCCCATTTTCAGATCCTTGAAGTTTGATTTAATTCATCCTTTTTCTCCATTATCCTCATGGAACGACATGCTAATCTAGACACTTCATTCACAAAGACATCTGGAGGCTTCCCAACACTTTACCGAGGGACGAACTACACTACTACATGCATGAATTTTATGCTCCCAATGCTGCAGGGAGAGAGTTCTAGCAACTCTACACATAATAACTGACAGGTGAAGTATCCAACAGGTGAGGTAAAGAATGATTAATCCTTAAAAGAAACGGAAGAAGGGGCTCCTGGGTGGCTGAGTGGGTTAAGCCTCTGCCTTCAACTCAGGTCATGATCTCAGAGTCGGGCTATCTGCTCAGCGGGGAGCCTGCTTCCTCCTCTCTCTGCCTGCCTCTCTGCCTGCTTGTGATCTCTGTCTGTCAAATAAATGAATAAAATCTTTAAAAAAAAAAGAAAGAAGGAAAGAAAGAAAGAAATGGAAAAGATCCACACTGCTATGCTCACCATCAGCCACCTTGGTGAGTCACTTTTCTCCATTTCAAGCTTTCACAAAATATAACTATACAATCCCAATTGCCATGCACTCCAAAACAGAGTACTACTGAGCTGTCAATGTTTAAATTTCACAAGTACTTTCCAACATGACAGAAAGCGTTAACTCTTTCCTTATGATCTCAAAGTTGCAATAAGTAAAGAGTGAGCAGTCAAAAAAGACTCTACTTCCCCCAAGAACTTTTCTCTTGAAATGTAGGTTGACTTCTTCAAACTTGCTTTAAAAGTAACTACCCACTGTTTAAGTAATCCAGACAGTTAAGCCAAAACAAAAGCCTGCATTGTTATGGTAAAGAGCTCTAGCCTTCTGACTCTGAACTCCCAATTCCAAGTAAGAGCTGAGAGAAAGAAAAAAAGAAAGGAAGAAAGGAAAGGAAAGGAAGGAAGGAGAGAGTGAAATCCAAGAGAAGCCTAGTCTAGAAAGTGCTGGGAAAGAGCTACCGCAAGAGGGTGCTTGTTCAGTGGAAGTCCTTCCTGCCTCCCTCTCATCTAGCTCCCATCACCCCCTTTCACACGTGGGGTTCCTGGAAGATGTCACGATCAAGGTAACAGTGCTGACCTCCCAAGGATTTAGACTTGCCTCAAAATCAAAAGGCTAAGGCAACATAACATGTCTACCAAAAAAAGCCAACAAAGGGAGCTGCAATTAAATCCACATTTGGCACTATAGCACCATCAGCCTGGACAGCCCTTGAAGAGAGAAAGGACAGGAGACACCATGCTACACATGATCAAGGATTCCTGGGAACTGGGCCCAAACAGCCATTCATCACACATACTTTTTCTTTCAGTATGGCTTTCCCTGATGAGCACCGCATTCCAAGACAGAGTACGGGGAAGAGCCATCAAACCAGTGCCTTCTCAACAGTGATGTCCTTGGAGTCCAGGTTGCCAAGATTTTAACATTTTCTTTCCTCCAAACATAGAAAAATATCCTTGCCAAGTTGAGTACTATAAAATACTGTTATATCATATTTAGCTTCCAGTGATCAAAAATGCAATGAACCTATCTATGTCACTTCCTAAATCAAATCTAACTGTAAAAATAATAAATGTGTAGAATGTCTGTCGTTATGACCCATACCCCTAACTCTAGGGTAACCAATTATTTGAGACCTTCTGCCATACCTTTACCAGGTATACCTCTACTAAATTCTACTTTACTTATAATAAATATCCTTAATATTTGAGGATTTTTATTTTAATGGAAGAATTTAATTCTTTAGTGTCTGGTTCCATTGTAAATGATGGGGCAACAGGAATATTTCTTTTTGCACAAGAGAACCTATATGAACCCAAAATAAGTATTAGATAATAATGTTTACATATAAAATATAAAGAAAATATTTGAGAAAAATACATGAAATTCCGTGTTTCAAGGAATTATGGACTACAAGCCAACTTTTCAAAGAAAGCACTATTTCTTTTATTTGTTCATTCATTCAAAAACCACTTATATGCTTGCCATTTATATGCTATCTGCTCCAGATGCAAAGATAAGACATGATTCCCACTCCTAAGAAGTACCTGAAGGCAGACAGGCAGGTACACAATTTCATTCTTCCTTTCAAAAAGTAATGCCAGTGAAGGATGAAATACTATGTAACTCGTATTCTGGAATAAAAAATTGGCTTACATCTTGGAACAGTTCATTCTTCCACTTATATAAGCATTCGGTTCATAGAGAAACATTCAACAAATTTCAAAATCCTTCCAAAGGACGGCAATGTGTATTTCCATCCCTCAGTACTGCAACTAGGCGCCACTCCAGCGTTAGCAATCAGAGTTTAGGTAATCGAGACCTAAACCATCTGCACTGATTAGATGTGACACAGTTCCTAGTAAGACCAGTGATCTGATAAACTTTCAACGGATCGACCTCATCGCCTTTTCTTCCCTACCCCCAACTAAAATACATAGACTTTTAGTTCCTCCCTTAAATTCTTCCCAGTTGTTACCAGTCAGACCAATAATCACTCACCTGGCGTTCTTCACCTCCCGGGCTAAGGTGGTTCCAAAGCTAATTTGAAAACTTTTCTATTAAATAAACAATTTCAGCCACTTCCATCCTCAGGTGCAAAAGGCCCAAGATAAAAGTCTGCTCACATTCTTTCTTTTCTAGCAAGAGACTCCTCCGCACTTTGGAGCACTGAATTAAGCGTTAGGTTTCTCAGACATGCCCCTTAGCAACCGTATCTTTGCATATTCGGTCTCCAAAATGTTTAGTCTTAAGAGTTTGAATAATCAAATTTCTTCAATTGCAAAGGTTTACAGGTGAATCAACTGAAGATTAACATCAACAATCACAGATAGTATCAAAATCACCCCAATACTCTCTAATTGTTTGAAATTCTTTGAAATTTTGAAGCTTCTAAGTTTTGGTATCATCATATATGGCTTCACCATATAAGGAGGCCGTGGGAGAACTAAGATCATGAAGAACCAAAGAAGATGAAGAAACATGGCAGACCATACAGCATACCTCGGTTCTAGTTACAAAGGAGTAACACGACTCCCTGGGGAGCTTAGGCCAGGTAGCTATCACTTCTGCTGGCACATTTCCCTTTGTGTTTCCTGCTTCAAGCTCTAAAACACCAAGGTCTTGATGTTGCATTTTAAAGACATGTACACATAATTACTAGCACTTAATTAGCACAAGGGATTTTTTTAAATGTGTTTACATGTTTATTTCCTTCTCTAGAGTGTTCACTCTTTGAGGATAGGGACACTGTACTTATTTTTGTATTCCCAGTATCTGGCACAAACTTGGCACTCAATAAATGTTTGTAAAATGAAAATAAAAGAAACACAATTGTTTATAAAACATTAAGTAGCTACTGGGTAATAGCACTGAAGCAGAAAATACTGGTGGATGCGAAAGAATTAGACAAAATGATTCTTCTTTTTAAGAATGCTGTGGGAGGGGCACCTGGGTGGCTCAGTTTAAGCCTCTGCCTTCTGCTTGGGTCATGATCCCAGAGTCCTGGGATCAAGCCCCACATCAGGCTCTCTGCACAGCGGGGAGCCTGCTTCCCCCTCTCTCTCTCTGCCTCCCTCTCTGCCTACCTGTGATCTCTGCCGAATAAATAAATAAAAATCTTTAAAAAAAAAAAAAAAAAAAAAAGAATGCTCTGGGAGAATGTACTCAGGCTAGCAGGACAGACTAAACCAATTCACTCACTCATTCATTGATTCATTCATTCATTCAAATACATGAGCCCATTTCTGGGTTAAGGGATGAGGACAGCTCATCTAAACATAAAAGACAGCTTCTGCCCTCAAGGACCTGCTAGGCTGTTATGAAGAGATGATGAGGGATCCTGGGTGGTTCAGTCAGTTAAGCGTTCGCCTTCAGCTCAGGTCATGATCTCAGGGTCCTGGGATCAAGCCCCTAATTGGGCTCCCTGCTCCTTGGGGAATCGGCTTCTTCCTCTTTCTCTCAAATAAATAAATAATCTTTCTTTAAAAATAGATCATTAAATTAATGAATACCAGTGTGCTGCCTGCTGTGCTGGAGGAATACATGTGCTAATGGAATGAATACAGCGGCAGCACAGCAGAAACACAAACCCAACCAAGGAAAAAGGGTCAGGAAAGCCATCAGAGAAAAGACAAAAACTTAATCTAACTTTTGAAGGATGAGAAATCAGGGAGAGATGCAGTACAGAGAGAAGAGTCAAACAAAGGCACAGAGGGACAAAAGCACATGGCCTGGAGTGAAACAACCAACAGCGTAGAATGGCTAAGGCCCTAGCTAATGTGGGAAAGGGGCGCAGGATGCGAAAGCAGGATAAAAAAGACAGAGGCAGGTCATGAAAGGTGTTAAATGCCTTCATAAGTTGGAAGCTGATCTTCAGGGATGCGTGGGCCTCATTTTGAAGGCTCTACGGCTTGTCAGCAATGTTTTCAGGCGGGCAGAGAAGCATGATTGGATTCGTATTTTCGAAAGATCACTGTGACAGCAGTGGGTAAGTAGAGATCACCTTTACAACCGCAGGCAGGAAGGCAGTTGTAAAATGACAGCAGTAGCACTGGGGATTGAGGGAAAAGGGCAGATTCCACAGGCAGGAGGCACATGGACAACATTCTGATATGCAGGGTTAAGGGAATGGAAAGAATCAATAAAAACTCGCAGGTTGATTGGCCTAGGGTGGTTGGGTTTGTGGTGATATTTCCCAAGACTGGGAATACAAGAATGAAGAAAGGTTTATAGAAGTGGGAAAGGAGTTCACTTCAGATATTTGAATTTGAAATGTCTGTTCAAATTTTAAGATAGGATAATGATCTGGAGAGAATACATCTGGTTCCATGAAAAAATACACACACACACACACACACACACACACGAATACTAAAACTGTACATATAAATGCAATCACCCAAGGAGAGAATATGAGAGAAAAGGAGGGTCCATGGCAGATGCCTATACCTCCACCCAACAACATAAAGGTGAAAGCCAAGGATGGAGATGGAGATGGAATGGTCAAGAGAAAGGTCATGCGTGGTAGGCACACAGTAGTCAAGAGAAGAATATATAACAAGGGACGGTCAAGTTGGATAAGGACCGGAGAGCAAAACTGGGAGGTCATCCCTAACCTTAGCACAGCCAACTTTAATGCAGTGTTAGAAGCAGGAAGAGCCAAACTGCAGTAGGTAGAGACATGACTAGAAAGTGACAAAATGGGGGGCACCTGGGTGGTTTGTCAGTTGAACCTCTGACTCCTGGTTGAGGCTCAGGGCGTAATCTCAGGGTCCTGAT
Organism: Neogale vison; assembly: GCF_020171115.1. Lineage (NCBI taxonomy): Eukaryota > Metazoa > Chordata > Mammalia > Carnivora > Mustelidae > Neogale > Neogale vison. The sequence continues at coordinate 108,324,871 of NC_058097.1, read as the reverse complement.
CTCAGAGTCCTGAGATTAAGCCTAGAATCAGCTGTGCTCAGCAGCAGGGTCTGCTTGAGATTCTTTCCCTTTCCCCCTGCCCACTTCCCCTCTCCTGCCCCCACCCACTCACACACATGCACACTCTCTCTCTCTAAAATAAATAAATAAATAAATAAATAAATAAAATCATTTTAAAAAGTAACAAAATGGAAATGAGTATAGTCTAGTCTTTTGAAGAAACTCAGTTATGTGGGAAACAAAAGATAGGGCATAAGATAGGGAAAGACCAGCTTGGGAGGATTATTTCTTGAGTAGAATATGTTTATATGCCAAAGGGGAACACAGCAGCAGCAAAGAGACCAAAAATCCTCAAAAGCAAAGCAGTCATAAATGGAAAAAGCACTGGGAGGAGGCATCAGCACTGCGAGGGAATGAATACAAAGCACAATGGAGGGAAATACTCTTCTTTTAGGAAAGGGGTTAAGCAAGGATTTAGTTGCAAAAAAGTTCACAGGCAGGAGCAAGCTGAGGAATTTCTCTGAAAGTACAGGCAAAAGTTTGTTTATACGGGCTCTGTGTAAGGGAGGGGGTAGGCATGGGGTCTGCTTGAATATTCCCTCCCTCTGCCCCTCCCCCCACTTGCACAAGCACTTGCTCTCAAATAAATCAATCTTTTTAAAAAAGGGAATAAATGGAAGGGCTCCACAATGGGGAGAAAGAAAAATCAGATGAAAGGATTAGTAAAAACTGATCTGGTTGGAAAAGGCTAGCCACAACAGGGTCAAGATAAGAGACAAATGAAGTATCAGAACATTGTTAATTCTAGGATGGTACAGTCAAAGCTGATACAATAATCAGCAGGGAGCTACCACTGGTTCTCAAATGTAGAAAAAGGCACAACTCTAGAGTTTACACTGGAAAAGGTGTACACACACACACACACACACACGGAATTAAAGTAGGAAAGAGACTGAATAGAGGGAGACCAGACAGAGGTCTACAGCCACAGTTTGAAATCTTTTTTTTTTTTTAAGATTTTATTTATTTATTTGAGAGAGAGAGACAGTGAGAGAGAGCATGAGCGAGGAGAAGGTCAGAGAGCGAAGCAGACTCCCCATGGAGCTGGGAGCCCGATGTGGGACTCGATCCCGGGACTCCAGGATCACGCCCTGAGCCAAAGGCAGTCGTCCAACCAACTGCGCCACCCAGGCGTCCCTACAGCCACAGTTTGAATGGGACTGGCATTCATTCACTCAGCAAGTATTTACTGAGAACTGCTAGGCACTGTTTTAGACTCTAAAGATACACTGACAAAACTCCTGACCCATGAGGCCGCACTTTAGTGGAGACAGAAAATAAACATATAACAAATAAAGAGACCAAGGCAATAGGATCAATGGGAGTTAGCTGTGGGGGTTATTTCCTATGGTCAGGAGAGGCTTCAAATGAACAAAGAATACTATTTCGTATACATGAAAACTATATGGAACTCAAATTTCAGTGTACATAAATAAAGTTTTATTGGAACACTCCATGCTCATCTGTGTCTATACTGTCTACGGCTACTTCTGTGCTCTGACAACAGCAGAAGGGAGGCCATCTGGCCCTTCACAGAAAATACTTGCTGAACCCTGGCTTAGCCCTAAATGATGAGGAAAAGGCAGACATGGAAAGACCTAGGTGGAGCGGTATTCTTGCTTGATAGAAAGTGCAAAGCCCCAGGGACAGCCATAAACCTGGGATGCACAGCAGACAAACAGGCCAGCCTGGCTCTGTAGCAGGAGAGAGAATGCCAAGAGACGGAGCCAGAGAAGCAGACATGCCCAGCAGCCAGAGGCTGGATGGCTCTGATGGCCACAGGAAGAAATGTGGATTTACTCTGGCAGTGGGGGGATGGAGGGTAAGGGGAGAGCCACTGGCAGATTTAAAGAGAGGAATAGTAAGATTGGACTTGTTTGCACTTGGAGCACATGGCTGCCCTGCGAAGAACAAACTCTAGCGAGATAAGAACACAAGCAAGGAGATCATGGAACAGTCCAGCCAAAAGACTGTAATGGAAAAGTCTGGGGTTTGGGTGGTAGAAATGAGGAGAAGTTGGATTTAAGGTATTTTGGTGGTAACGCAGAAAGAATTTGCCGGTGGGTTATTTGGGATATAAATAAAAGAGAGAAATCAAAGGTAACTCTTAAATCTTAGGCCTGAGCAATTGCGTAAATGGCAGAATCCCAAACACAGAGAAAGGAGAAAATCAAGACTCTTTGGCTATGGTTTAAGTTTAAGACACCCATTAGCTATCCAACTGTTTCAACGCATACCTGTTTTCTTGCCTGGGAATAGTGGCTACCTCAGAGAGGGATCAAAATTAGGTAAAATAATCAATGTAAGCTACTAATATTGCCTGGCCCATTATTACCCAAATGGAAATGCCAACTGGGCATTTGGTTAACAACCCTGGGACTTGAAGTAGTAGTCAGAGTTAGAGACAAAGACTTAGTAGTCCCTGGGCATGCAGACGAGGCCTGGGTGAGAACACTAGGAAGAGGGTGTAGACAGAGAAGGAAAGCCATACAGAATACTAAAAATTAATGACCAATGACTTAAGGAAAGAGCAGGGGAACGTAGTGTTACAGGATCCAAGAAAACAGTATTTCAAAAAGGGAGGGGTCAGCCAATTCAACGCTGCCCAGAGGTTTAACAGGATGAGGACCAAGAACCATCTATTCAATCTGGCGAGACTGAGCTCTTTGAGGACTCTGATAGGAGCTATTCCAATAGAACCAAGGGGAGAAAGCCCAGCTGCGGTGGCTGAGGTCAAGAAAGAGGTGAGGGAGTGGAGACAGGGCACGAGAGAGACAGAGGGAGAGGGAGAGGGAGAGATGAGGGAGCGGAGACAGCAATGACACCCAGCACTTTCAGGTTTTGTTGCGAGAAGAAACTGAGAACTGGGTAGTTGCCAGAGGAGGACATGAGGTTAAGGTTTCTTTCTCTTTTTTTCTTTGTTTAAGGATTATATGAAGATACTTAGGTGCACTTTGGGGCTCTGTCAGTAAAGCATGGGACTCTGGATCTCGGGGTCATTAAGTTTGAGCTCCATGCTGGGCATGGAGTTTACTTAAAATTAATTAAAATATTTAAAATTTTTTAAAAAAGATAGTCAGTTTTATATGTTGATAAGACCAATCCAGATGTGAGAGAAACACTGTGGATGCACGAGAGAGGTGAGACAATTGCAGGAACAACCCTGAAAAGACGAGGGATGGAATCCAGAGTACAGAGAGTGAGTGGTACTTCTTTGATCGTAGAAGTGGCAGAGGAAGTGGTAGTACTTATGTTCCCTTTTAACAGGAAGGGACACTATTAAACACCTTGAAAATATTTAAAGTATCTCGATCCATGTATTATACTTGGTTTAACTCACTCAAGAATCAATCAGTAAATGAAAAACACCTACTGCAACTGCTCCCAAGGACAATTCTGTTAATATTAGTTGTGAGAGCTTCAACCTTCAAACAACCAATTTCCAAAGTATCTTGCAAAGTATTATAATTTTAGTACTTATGTTCATGCTGTATTTTAAGCAGAGCTCAGGAAAAAGAAATTACATAGTAAGTTCCATGAGAGAAGGGACTTGTTCAATGCTAGTGCCCCAGCACCTGATCATCTTTCTGGTGCATAAAAGATGTTTTTTGAAAAATGAATTAGAGGGACCTCTTGGGAGGTTAAGCATCTGACTCTCCGTTTTGGCTCAGATCATGAGATCGACTCAGTGAGGAGTCTACTTCAGATTCTCCCTCTCTCTCCCTCCCTCCCTCTCTGCTTCTACACTCCCTCACATGCGTGCTCGCTCTCTCTCTCCCTTTCTGTAAAATAAATAAATGAATAAAAAATTGAATTAGGGGACGCCTGGGTGGCTCAGTTGGTTAAGCGACTGCCTTCGGCTCAGGTCATGATCCCAGCGTGCTGGGATCGAGTCCCACATCGGGCTCCTTGCTCCATGGGGAGCCTGCTTCTTCCTCTGCCTCTGCTGCCACTCTGCCTGCCTGTGCGCTCTCACTCTCTCTGGCAAATAAATAGAATCTTAAAAAAAAAAAAAAAACACTGAATTAGATTTTCCAATCTCTCTCCATTTCTCACGCGTACAGTGATCCATTTACGAAGGCTGCTTAGGGGGAAGGTGAACCTCCTTGCAAGTACTTTTTATCATTTGTAATAGAAGAAAATAGAGTGACGTCTCTAACTCATTTCCAAAAAGTGGAATACAACAACCATGCTGTTGATTCTATAAGAAGGGAGAAGGATAATACACTCAAGCATGGTCAAATACACAGACATTAAGAGACAAACTTCCTAAGCCAAGACGGTTTGGGAGCAACTGGTCAAGAAATGTATGCAGTTACTGAACTAACATCACAGTCTTTGTCAACTGATTGTCAGGGGCATGGCCAAGGCCAAATTTTCTCTGGTTACTGCTGCATTAAAGGGAACAGTGGTTATTTGAATATATAACAGCTAGGAAGAGAGTCAGTTTTAGGGACACCTGAATGGCTCAGATGGTTAAGCAGCTGCCTTCGGCTCAGGATCATGGTCCCAACGTCCTGGGATCAAGCCCTGTATTGGGCTCCCTGCTCAGCGGGGAACCTGCTTCTCCCTCTCTCCCTCTGCCTTTCCACTGCTCGTTCCCCACCCCTCAAGCTGCCTCAAATAAAATCTTGAAAAAAATAAAATAAAATAAACTATTTTAAATATATGATCTCTGCCTGATATTGAGAAATGTTAACACCAAAAAAGTCACCTAGGATTAAAGAGTACAAAGTCAATAATATACTCTTCTTCAATAATAATAGCTGGTAAAATTTTCACCCACACAAGAATGAAATTCAGTTTTCAAATGTTTAATTCAATTCTACCTAGCAAATGCCACCTGAGAAACAGAAATATCCATTCTGTCATTAGAGAAAGAAGCAGTACCCTCCATCCTCATTCAACAAGAGCAAGAAGCAAAGAAACTCAAAATAGTCAAGCAAATGAGACAGGTGAACCCCCACCCATCCCGCTTCAGAAAGAAGTAGTCAGGGGCGCCTGGGTGGCTCAGTGGGTTAAAGCCTCTGCCTTCAGCTCAGGTCATGATCCCGGGGTCCTGGGATGGAGCCCTGCATCGGGCTCTCTGCTCCGCGGGGAGCCTGCTTCCCTTCCTCTCTCTCTGCCTGCCTCTCTGCCTACTTGTGATCTCTGTCTATCAAATAAATAAATAAAATCTTTTAAAAAAAAAAAAAAAGAAAGAAGTAGTCATAAAGTAGCTCACTGGTGAAAGAAAAGAAAAGCAAAGAAAGGAAAAATGAAAGGAAAGGAAAGGAAAAAGAGAAAAAAATGACAGCAAATAAACACACACATTCAGACAGTAAGGTATACAGATTCTTGGCAATGTCCCAAATTATTTCACAGGATCTTAAAAAGCCAACCCAAAACAAATCGAGAGAGATGTATTTCCAGACTCCTAGGTTTCGAGTCTGAAGCAGAAGAAATAAGCCTGATATACTGCAGAAATCAAGTTACTCCTCATTCACAGGGTTCATTTTTTGTTTAACAGCAAAGTACCACAACATGGCCAGATCCATCTAACAGGCTGGAAAAATTAAGCCAACAAACACCAACACTGTTTTCAGAGATGGTCCTTTTTATTACAAGAAGTGTGAGTTCCCCAGATGCCAACTTTAAGTAGTTAATTTCATTTGGAGTTATATGCTCATTCAATTACAAGCTTCTACTACAAAATTTCAACTTTCTTCTTCCAGCTTGTTGGTCATATCTTGATACAAAAGGTAGGGTGCATCCTTCCTTCTGGGAGGACAGATGCGCTGCTGAATGACCAAGAGCAACTCCGTAACACGAGGTTTTCACAACGTCCTTCTTTCTGAAGGTAAATAGGGTTATCGTTCGGTAAAGTCGGTTTTCTGAAGGAGCAACATGAAGTTAGATGATGAACATGAACATTTTCCTTGGCAAAACAAAGCTTCCAAGTCGGCCAACATCGTTTTGACCTAGTATTTTTTAGGAATTAATGTTCAATGTAAGAGTTGGGAAGTTTGGGGCACCTGGGTGGCTCAGTGGGTTAGAACTGTGCCTTCAGCTCAGGTCATGATCTTGGGGTCCTGGGATCAAACCCCGCATTGGGCTCTGCTCAGCGGGGAGCCTGCTTCCCCCTCTCTCTCTGCCTGCCTCTCTGCCTACTTGTGATCTCTGTCAAATAAATAAATAAAATCTTTAAAAAAAAAAAAAGAGAGAGTTGGGAAGTTTTGTGTTCTTAGTATCTTGAAAAACCAACTCACTCTCCTCTGACTCCCACATCGTATTTGAAGTTTGCCATCACATTCTGAGAAGACCACATTATGTGGCATTAACCTATTAAAAAAAAAAAAAAAAAAGTCCCTGGTATTTTTTTTTTTATTACTCCAGCTCTAGTCTCTCAAGTAGAATATGGTATCATGACAATTATTCTTTGCCTTCATAATCACTTGCTTTCCAAATTTAAACCTGTATGACTAGCAATTAAAAGTTCCAGGAAAAGGGGTACCTGGGTGGCTTAGTCGGTTAAGTGTCCAACTCTTGATTTTGGTTAAGGTCATGATCTCAGGGTCCTGGGATCAAGCCCCTTATCAGACTCCCCAGGGATTCTCTCTCCCTGTCTCCCTCTGCCCCTCCCTAACCACCCCCCATCGCGGCTTGTGCTTTCTATCTCTAAAATAAATACATAAATAAAATGTATATATTTTTTAAAGTTCCAGGAAAAGCATGACTCTCTTACATTTCCAATTCCCGGAGTTTCTTAAGGGACACCCAATTTCCCAATAAAGGAATCCAAACTGCCCTTGGCTTTGCCACCACTTGCAGAATTCCTGCAAGAACCCAGCTACACCTGTGAACTCCAGTCATTTAATGAGATTGTCTGGTTAAGAGTGGACAGCATTCACTATATGAAACTTAGAAAATTCATTATATGTATATAAACTTAAATAAATCTTATAACACTTCACCTAAAAGAAAGAATTCATATATAATTCCAGTACTAAAGTGTCAATGACCCAGTAGAGGTTTTGGAACTACAAGTTGGTAGGAAAAAGAGCTGGTGTTAATATCAGCTCTGCCAGACTCTTGGTAATCTGTATGAATAATCCCAATTCACGGTTCTCATTCTGACTGTACAGGAAATGCTTTCTGCAACCCAACATATCTAAAAAGGTTTCATTCTGAGTGATGCAAGCCCTCCACACAGCCTCAAAAGCCAAGGGTCAGAGGCCTTTGTAATCCTCATTCATATGAAGCAAGCTTGTATTAGATGGGAAAGGATTCACAAAGCACTTGTTGCAGTATGTCCACAGGCAGTGATAACCCTACCAAGGGATATTTTGCAGCACATCTCTTCAAACTACAACTGAAAATGGACATGAAAGCTACAAACACTTATTTGTTTCCTACAGTAAGACCACACCTACTGTTTTCCCTGGTTTCTCTTGATGTTAAGATTTCTCTCTTAGCTTCATTTACTACATTTTTATTCTCCTATAAAACTACTATAATATCGTTTCATAAAGACATTTCTCTGGCGCTTACTACTGAAAGTTAATTACTGCCACAAATTGACAATTCAAGCCAAACACTTAAGGAGCCAGTAGGGCCCCAGGACCCCTGGGGGAATATTAAGAAGGACAAAACATGATCCACACCCTCTAGGATCTGAATGAAAATACACTTTTTGACTCCCAGAATGAGAGGGTAGCTCCCGAGAGGTCATTTTACACATATATAGGTAGGACAGTACTTTAAAAATTCACTTCCAGAGAAGATGATAATGCTATTCTGGTAACCTTTTCAACCATCACGATGACAAACATGGTTAGTAACGAGTTCTTTATGTAACTACCCTTTGCTTCAGTGTAGACCTATTTTCGCTTACTCTTGGACCCATGGGACTGGGAAACAGCTGGTTACCATTCCTAATAATGGACCCTTTCATGTCTTTGGAAGAGTTATTAAATTGCCTCTTTAACCTTTCATTCTCCCAACCTTTCCTCACAGGACTGACTTCCAATCATATAATCATCTTTTGAGTCTCCTCAGAACCGCCTTCAATGCGTCCTCATCCCCTTTAAGTTGAGGAACCTAGAAATGGAAACAACACTCAAGTAAGGGGATGGTCAGCGCTGGAGTTAACTACATAAAAGATGATGGTTTCCTGTCAGGACACCTCAACATCACTTGTAAAACCCCACTTGGTACTATTACAGAAATGTCCTTGTCCTCTAATGGCTCTTTAGATGTTCCTCTGCAACACCTGAATTAGTTTACTTTTTTTTTTTTTTTTAAAGAGATGGGGGATACGGGATAGAGGAAGAGGGAGCGAGAAAATCCCAAGCAGGCCCCCAGGCCCTGTGGGGAGCTGAGGGGGGACTCGTTCTCACAACCCCGAGATTATGTCCTGAGCCGAAATCAAGAGTCAGATGGATGCTTAACCCACTGAGCCATCCAGGCACCCCACTTTACTATATATTTTTTTTAAATCGGGGCACCTGGGTGGCTCAGTGGGTTAAGGCCTCTGCCTTCAGCTCGGGTCGTGATCTCAGAATTCTGGGATCGAGCCCCACATTGGGCTCTCTGCTCCGCAGGGAGCCTGCTTCCCCTCTCTCTCTGCCTGCCTCTCTGCCTACTTGTGATCTCTCTCTCTCTGTTCAAATAAATCAATAAAATCTTTAAAAAAATAAATCACTCACAATTATCCTGCTCCTAAGTCTTATACAACATAATAGGTTCTGTAACGCTCTCCTTGCAAGATATTCCTAAAAGTTTAATGTGGATCAAATTTTCAATTCAACAGTCATTCACTGATCACCTTCTATGGAAAGTCACCACTATAAACTATATAAAACATAAACGGTAACAGAAATGGAAACGATCCAAGTCTTAAGAAAATCACAATCTAATGGGGGAAAGCACACACAGTCAAAGGTATTTATACCAGGGACGCCTGTGTAGCTCAGTCCATTAAGTGTCCGACTCTTAAGTTTTGGCTCAGGTCATGATCTCAGGGTGGTAAGATCAAGCCTCATCCATGCTGGGGATGAAGCCTGTTTGGGATTCTCTCCCTCTGCCCCTTACCCCTTGCATGTGTGCTCTTTCCCTAAAAACTAAACTAAAAAAAAAAAAAAAAGTACTTATACTATAAGGTAACCCAGAGTAAATTCTTTAAAGGTAGGTATTAAGTACAGTCAGAAAACGGGAAAGGAGAAGTTGAGTTTCCACTAGCAGTGGCATCTGTAAAAGGCTTCTTGGAAGAGGTTGGATCTGGGAATCTGAGCTGAGCCTTGAAAGCTATAGGCAGGGCAAGATGGGAAACACTTTAAGGCAAAGGAAGCATTAGCAAAGGCGTAAAGGCAGGTACAAACAGCCTATGGAGAACACCTAAGAGACTAGTAGTCCACCATGGCCGAAGCATGTGAGAATGTGTGTTCAGGAGATAATGTTCAAAATGTAGTAATGTAGGCCAGATAGATTATGAAGAGCTGAGAATTTTAAATCTTATTTTATATTCAGTGAGGAGGCAAAGGGTTTTAGGAATAAAGTGACATAATCAGATCTATACTTAAGAAAACCAATGGCAACACTGTATATAGTGAAAAGGAAGGCAGGGAGACCGGTTAGGAGATTATGGTAATAATCCATGCAAAGGTAATGGAAATTTCGAGTAGGATGGTAAAAACAGAACAGCAGGGACAGATTAAACACTGCAACAGTATCACAGACAAGCCTCACAGACTGACTGGAGGGGTGCAAAGAGAAAAGAGGTAAAGAGAGCAACAGAGAGAATGAATGAGCTTTCCGACGGATACGGGTTTAGGTTTGAATTCTAGCTCTGCCGCTTACTCGCCATGACTTCTGGAAAACGAGCTCGCCTGCGCCTCAGTTTCTTCATCTGTGAATGATGCGGGTATTTCAGCAAACCTTTTTTTTTAAGAGAGACAGAGCAGAACTGTATGTTTCCTCCTTAAAGTGTACTACCCTCTACCGGTTATTCTTAAACTTTAATCTGTTTTTGACTATTCTATTTGAGGTTCTTTTTTATTTCTCAAACTAAGTGCCAACCCCCAGGAACTGTAACCTAGCATTTCTTCTATAATTAAATTATTAATTGTGTTGATCTCTGTAGACCAACACTTAATTCTCCCCGCACTGACACTTGAGAGCAAATGTCAACTAGTTACCAAGTATAAATGAATGGAACTGAACCTGGAGGCCGGGGACCATGAAGCACCTCAGAATCACTGCAAAGAATCCCCGAGTATTTACACTCATACGTAAAAAGGTAAGGAACACTAGTTATCGAGACCAGGAGTGGCAACCTCAACATAGCTGCCTTGGCCTGATAACTACGCAGCTCCTGGAGGCACTGAATTCCTCGGTGTCCTACCTGCCTATTTACTGTCTTGTTGTTCTCTCTCCTCCCTTTTCTGCCTCACCTCTAATTACGTTCTCACTGGACACCAATGGTATTCCCTGTTGCCGAGATGCGTGGCTGGCCTTCAGTTTGGTTATACCTAGCTTACTAATGAACTTGACACCCAGACCCAAATCAAGAACATTTTAAAGTCAAGATTATAGCTCTCAAATAGGTATGTATGTGTACACATATACACGTACACATCAGAGTAATAAAACCCAGTTATCTTGATGGAAAAAAAAGAAGATTATAGCCCTCATGGTCTTTCAAACTTTGAGTCCTAATAATAATTAGGGATTCTTATGTACCAGGCAAATTGCTAAGTACTTTGCATGCATAATTTCAATTAAGCCTCACAATAATTTCACAAAGCTTGATTACTGCTAATTTACAAATGAAGAAACTGAAGCATGGAGGGGTTAAGAAACTTTTCCAAGGTCATTCAGCTAATAAACAGGGGAGCCAAGATTTGAACCCAGGCGGTCTAAATCCAGAGCCCGTGGTCTTAACAGCTCTTAATTACTGTGCTATACTATCTCACACTATTACAGATTAGATAATGAGATTCTCCCTATCCTTTATAAAGGTATTTATATATGCACAAATAAAAAATCCTAGCCGGAGAGATTACAAAAGGATTTCCTCATTAGCTAAGCTTAAAGAGATGTTATCCACATGGTTTTACTGCTTATAATTAAAGGCAATAATCTAGGAACAATGCTGTATGTTCGCATTTGATCTAAAAATTAGTCAATACTCATGGATGGACAGAAGATGAATACAGACATGTGTAAATATTTGTTCCTCTGGGTGTAGATATTTATTGTAGAGATATTTGTGATCAACTTCTCAGTTTTCAGAACTGAGAGAGTATAAAGGAGAGCTTTCTGAAAAAAGTGCTCTCCGACAACACTCCTCACAAGTACTGTTACTCTCCTAATTCAAGGCAGAAAGCCACAGTTACTTTGACGCTGTTAAAAGGAGAAAGAAACAATGATGCTTCAACAAAGCACAGATCCTAAGGGTTGGATCTGGCTAAAACCTTCCAACGTCAGAAAGGTTCATGGCTCTGGCTGCTGAAAGACATCAGAACATCTACACCCAAGCATTCCAACCAAACACAACAAGAATGTAAGAAAAGAAATAAAATATATGAAAGAAACTCCAGCTCTAGAGACAAATGCCAGTGGAAGAGATCCGCCCCACTGGTGGGACTCAAGGCACTGCTACAGTGATAATTAAAGGTAAGTTTTCTGGGGAAATCCCTTTAGTCTATTTGTCAAATAGAAAAACAACTACTCATTTCAAAGGAAGGGGAATTTTCATAGCTGGTGCAGAAAACTGTCAACTAACTCTTACATTTGTATCTCTAGTCCTTTAAAACTAAAACTCATTAAAGATGTCCAACTTCTAAAAAGTGAAGCCAAGTTTGGCCCCTAAGAAGCTTCGTACTAATCCTACAAGGGGGCTTATATCATCCCAAACAACTACAAATCACACGACAAAATTTGTCTTTCAAATGCCTTAGTCTTTAAAAAGCAAATGTCTGGCAGTGGTTACAGCCTCATGGGTTGGCTTCCCCTGGTGTGTAACCTGACAAGGTACAAAGCTCATTGAAATATTTAACAGTGCTGGTATGGATTTCTTTGGATAGGTCAAGAAAAGCAGCTCATCCTTTTTAAAAACATAAAGAACCATTTTATGGGATGTCGTTCCCTCAGCTCAAGTGTCTGTGCATTTCCTTGGGGCCTTCTCAGAGATCTTATTGAGGGGGAAAATGAAAAGGCCAACAAAAGGACCCCTTTTCTCTCCCTATTCCCAACATAATCCACCTCGGCCACAGGGCCAGTAGCATCCACACTGTCATAAATGCCAGCAATTAGAGAATTAGGCCATAAAACCACCCACTCAGGTATAAGAGTGCGGGCCTCCAGCTTTATTTAATGCATGCCATAAAGATCCTGTACTTCCTTCTTTCAGGCCTTCTTCAACCAATGAAATGACAACAACAAAAAAGTAGCCCTTTGTCTGCTTGCCTCATACTGATGTGATCAATGAAACCATCTGGGCCCAGGTGAAGGATTTAAGATTCCTTTTTCCTAATAAAGACTGCATTTCCTCTAGCATGCCATGTTTAGATCCATTAAAGAACAGGCTGCATTTTGGGCACTCGTATACTAGAAACTAAAGTGAAATGACATTTTCCAATTATTTTGCCTTCTTCTGAAACTACTCTAGAAGCCTAGCCAGCTTCGCAAGAAAAGCTGGAACCTACAAGAGTATTTCTTTCTTCCTTTTTTTAAAAGATTTTATTTATTTGAGAGAGAGACAGTGAGAAAGAGCATAAGAGGGGAGAAAGTCAGAGGGAGAAGCAGACTCTCCAAGGAGCAGGGAGCCCGATGTGGGACTCGATCCCAGGACTCTAGGATCATGACCTGAGTTGAAGGCAGTCGCTTAACCAACTGAGCCACCCAGGCACCCTACAAGAGTATTTCTAATTAACTCAGTAATTTCTAGAACCTCCCTAAGTCTTCTCTAAAGAAAAAAGTTCATTCAAATCTCAAAGTTATCTTCATTCAGTCTGTGTCTTAAAATCTGATACAATTCAGGAGCAATCAATAATTTCGTTTGATTATCTTCACAATCTACCAGTCCACAAAAATCGTGAGTCTCTGATTTACTCCATGATAAAGCTTTAAACCAATCTAGGCAAGACCCAAATAAGTACTTTTTAACCTCGAGCTCTTTCCTACCAGTGTCCACAGGGTTAAAAATCTGATTAAAAAGTACAGGTAGGTTATGTCAGACTCATTATTAATTTAACCTTCCTTATTCCCCGCAAATAATATATGCAGACAACAGAGGTTCCCATCCCAGTAATCGTGGAATAAATTCCTCCCAAAGTAGTGACAGTCACATAGCTTCCCCCTCTCTCAAAGGTTTACGCCACTGGGCTCTCCACCTTGGCAGAGGAAGAATGGAAAGACAAGATATTCACAAAAGGCCCTACCGAAGGCCTTCAAGTTAAGTGCTAGAAGGAAACTGAAGTCCTGTGCCAACACTAGTGGAATGTGGGCAGGCACAAAGAGATCTTAATTAGGAGACCTACAATTAAAACAGTGAGTCTCCAGAAGAGAGAGGCACTGCAGAGTATTACGCCTCAGAGCAAGCAAAGCACCCTCGCCACCCCCTCTCGCTGCAGGGCAAGAAAGGCAATGCCTATGGAATCGGCATCCACACACATGCTCTACGCTAGGACAGCTTCAAGGTGAGCACAGATACGGAAATGGAGTCAACATGGGAGTATTTTCTCATCTTCTAATCAGAAGGCAAATCACTATTTTGTGAATGATGATCTCCTACAGGAGCCCTGTGCCTTAAGATAATCAAATGGAAGGAAGAGATGGGAACATGTCATATGGTTCTCAGCAAGAATGAAGAAAAGTTCTAAAGACTATATTTCTGATGCTCAGGGTAAACCAAAGTCCTACATTTCAGACCCTATTAACAGCTGCTTCCTGCAACACATATACTGTCACTTCGGATTCAGAAATTCATTAATGCACAGAATTTTCTTTTCATTTAAAAGCTCACACACCTAAAGGCATACACCACCTAGACTGAAAAATAACTTCCCTTTAGCAGTTAGGAATCTACGACATGGAAAAATGAAACAAACTTAGTTAAACAGCAGGGCTTCTCAACATAAGATAATGATTTATATTTAAAATCTGATCTTCACTTTTCTTATAAATGAAATTAGTCAACTCCAGAAAAGAACTTTTTCCATACTCTTCAGTCCTTATACTTTGTCCATGCAATGAAAACTTTCCCACTAAGTTGAAATTTCTCTTCCCAACAATTACACCAATTAAATGGGCAAATGTACAAACTAATATTAAAAATGACCAAATAGGGGCGCCTGGGTGGCTCAGTGGGTTGGGCCGCTGCCTTTGGCTCGGGTCATGATCCCAGGGTCCTGGGATCGAGCCCCGCATCGGGCTCTCTGCTCAGCCGGGAGCCTGCTTCCTTCTCTCTCTCTCTGCCTGCTTGTGATCTCTCTCTGCCAAATAAATAAATAAAATCTTAAAAAAAAAAAAAAAAAAAAAGACCAAATAGAGGGCGCCAGGGTGGCTCAGTTGTTGGGTGTCTGCCTTCGGCTGGGGTCATGATCCCAATCCTGGGATTGGGCCCCATGTCGGGCTCCCTGCTCCACGGGGAGCCTGCTTCTCCCTCTCCCACTCCCCATTTGTATTCTAGCTCTCGCTGTGTCTCTTCTCTGTCAAATAAATAAATAAAATCTTAAAAAAGAAAAAAAATGACCCAATAGGCTCATGGACTCTGACTGTTTAAAAGAACTCAGAAAATAAATAAATAAATAAATAAATAAATAAACTCAGAATAAGAAGTTCTGACCCGAACAAAAAAATTACATTAATAGAAAAGAATCAGAATCCTGGCGCAGAAAAGATTCATGAGCTCGTATTTAGCCCAACCTTTTCATTTTACAGATCAGATATTCAAGGTTAAAAGTGAATTGTCCAAGGTCCGGTCAGAAAGAGATGAGTGCAAGGAGAGCCCTTGTCCTGACTTCCACTCTGAGGCTTCTCCTATTCCCCTTGTGTTCTCTGCTTCATTTTCCCTCTGTCAAGCTCCGGATTAGCTGTGAAGTCCATGAAGGAACAACTCCCCCTCTTGGTACATATGCCCAGCGAACATTCAAAACAAAACAGAACAAAACAAAAACAAAAAAAATCACAGATACTCTTCAACTGCCTTCTGCCTACAGAACAACATCTTTTCTAGGCCCAAACAAGAGTGCACCTTAGCCTACCTCAACTAAACTGCCATTTCAAATTAAAACAAATAGAGACCAATGCTGTCATTCAGTTTCGATTTTTATCTACCTAAAATGTGCCACATTATGATCAGGCTGGAAATTCTGCTTTGAACATTTTATGAGGTGGTAAGGAAGGTAAGTGGATTATGAAATTAATAAGGACTAACTGCTGATATATAAACCACTTGTGGAGTTTATATTAAAAACAGCTCAAATTCTAGTCAACAGAGAGGATGCTGTGCCATGTTTATTTAGATGGCAAAGGATGGTGGCATTAACAGTACCTGAGACAATCCTCAGAAAGTACACAATATGGAAGGGAAGAGGAAGATAAAGAAGCAGACCTCTGTGATTTCCTACTGTGCTCAGTAAAATCAAACTTCAATTCTACTTCCTGGCTGTCAGAGAAAAAGCCCCAATAGAGGAGACCAGCAACACCTACATATTTTTAAAAATAATCCTATTCTGACAGAATTTGGTCATGAAGAACTCTTACACGTAGCTGTTACCCAGAGATATTCAGTCCAAGGGAGGTTGGGGACCCGTGGCAGTGAAGGACAAGTCTCCCATGGCTAAAGGAGTTTACAACAGGTAAGTGATCTGTAAGGTCTATCACCTTTCAACCACATGAACTTACTAGTCCTCTAAGTATTAACTTACATTTTGTTATAGACAAATACAGTCCTTATTCACTTAAAGCAAACCAGAATTTAAAGAGGCTAGACTCATTTTAAGGTCACAAAACTATTTCTTCATGAATCCAGACAAGACCTGATACAGATCTGTGAGTGAATTCTGAGAAATAAGCTTTAGAATTCTGTAAGTATGTCAGCCCAAGGGAACCCTGAACTTCCCTTTTGGAACCTTATCATTTGTGAGACTGTAACAAAATGCTTCATTTCTACACTGAAAACTACCAGGTCAGAGGAGCTAATCACTACTAAGTGATTTAGTCCTAAACCATACTACAGGTTAGCATTAATCGATGCATACCATCAGCCCGTACTACACTGCCTCCAACTACCACATAAAAAGCTCACCAATGGAACAACAGCTCATTCAAACCCAGTCAGAAAAAATACTGAAGTTGAATGTAAGGAGTCAACCGCTCTTCTCAGAGTAAAGTATGTTCAGGCAAAAAGTTTTAAAGAAAAAAACAACAACGTACTAATATAATCTTATTTGAATTAACTACAGTTCCTTAACAGGCTTGACACACTACAAACCACTGCTCAGCAAAATAATGCCAGTGGATAAGGAAGTGTTAGCACCTGATTAAAACTTTAAAGGTGATTTGTCAAAGACCAACAGATAAAATATTCTGGTGCCCAGACATTAGGTCCCTGAATCCAGGTGGCTCTCTTTCTAACCAGTCTCTTGAAAAGCTACGATTGCAAGCTGTCAGCATAAAACTTTGCTTTTGAATATGTGATAACAGCATTTGGAATGTGAACACTTCGTCCTTCAATACAAAATACATAAGCATGCTAAACAAGAAGAAAATACTTCTCAGGATCCCCTTAAAATAGACTAACTTCTCCTAATACAGACTTTCTTATTATACTCAAATATACATGGGACTAAAATTCTACATATAACCAGGCAAGTCTCAATTTCGAAAATAAGCAGGTAAATGAAATGTCAGTAAGCCTTTTTTTTTTTTTTTTGCTGCTGTATCTTTTAAAAAAGCAAAATCAACTCACATTTAAGCACCAACTCCATGCAAGTAACCTGAACGGTTCAGTCTTTTTGTCATGTATGAGGCCTTTGGTTCTCCAACTACATGGGATCTGTGTTGTTAGCTTAAAAAATACAGAATTGGCCTTTCAAAAAAAAATAATAATCTACAGCAACCAATAAATAGTCTCAATCAACCCTGCTGACCGCAGCTGCCTTCTGAAGGCTGGGAAAAGGAGGTGGAGAGAGAGCAGAGAGAGGCAGGGAAGAGGGACGCTGCAGTTAGCTAGCTACATAGCAAGGAACACGCCCCCATCATGTCCTCCTTGCTCTGTCAGAAGGCGGGTTGTTGTCAGTCTCCTGATCAGGCTGCCTTAGAAACGATTTTAAAAAGGAGGCAGGAAGACTAACAACTAAAAAATGCCAGCTCCTTGAAAGGAGGGGCCAGGGTCTCTGGGACCTCCTCCCTCCCGTTCTTCCCAGGATCTTTCCGTATATCTAGAGGGGTGTAGGGCACAATGGGGGACAAGGGGTTTGCCCGGGACCAACGGCAGAGCACGCAGGAAACGGCTGGTTGTTATCTTTCCCTTTCTGTTTCAATCAAGAGCACTCCAGAGCAGCAACCCCCTACCCACCCCCCCTTCGCTTCAGCCCCTAGCAGCTGCTCTTCCTCCTCCTAGCATCCCCCATCTCATTCTCCCCCCTCCCCTACAATTCAAACTCCCCCTTCTGCATCCAATGGAAAACAAATGCGCAACGCCACTGGCTGAACCTGAACTCAACTTCCCTTCCCAGGGCAACTTTCCTTTTTGCTGAAGGGGCCTGAATAAGGCTCATCAAGGCATCCCCATTCCCGCCCCGGTACTAAGGGGGAAGGAGCAAAGTTCTTGACCCCTTCATCCACCTCGGGTCCCCCTGTAAGAATCAGAGAGATAACCCTAACTCCTCTTTCTAAGGAATAACTTTGCTTCATATCCCCCCTTTTTCTCCCAACCAAAAGCAACCACCACCACGAGCATAATAAAGTAAAACTGTCCCTTACCTACTCTCCTCAACCCAACCCTGCTTCCCCCACCCCTTCCAAGCCCCAGGATTGGCCTAGGAAAAGGTGGATCAATAGTGAAATGACGGAGAAGAGGAGAAGGGCGGGAGGGAGCTAAGGCTGGAGACTGCGTGCTCTCAGGCGCAGTGGGTGGGGTAGGAGAGCAGCTGCTTCCCCTGGGAGGATGCTGCCCAAGTCCCCCCACAAACACCTCCCCTCGCAGGGGCCCCCTTCCCCAGAGCTGGAGGGAAAGCCTGCCTCCTCTCCAGGGGGAATGGTGGAAAGCTGCTCCTCTCTGAGCCTAAGGGACAGTGGACTATTTTCCTCTCAAAGATGCCACTAATCCTTCATTCTAAAGGAGGGAAAGGGTGGAGCGAAGGTAGAGTAATTCCCTGCTACCAGCAGGCTAGAAACTGTAGCTCTGTAAAATGGGGGAAACAGACTGCTGTACGAGGAGATCACCGTTATCTCCAGAGGGAAAGGAGGGGAAGGGAGGCAAGGTGGAGAGGAAAGTAGATTTTTCCTGGCGGGGTAGGGGAGGAGGAGGGAGGATCTAGCTGCGTGGGGTGGGGGGTGGAGGATGGAGGGTGGAGGTGAAGGAAGGGGGAGTGGCTGGTAGTGCAGGGACCTGGCCCTGGGATGGGGCGAGGGTTCATCAGGTTTTCGGAAGCAAGGTGCTGGAAGGGACATCGGTCCCCAAGGGGTAGGGGAAGAACGTGGCCCTGGATGAGGCCATCACCCAAGAGATGCCCAAGAGGAAAACTGCCCCAAGAGTAAAACATCTGCCCAGAGAGGGAGGCGGGGATGTGGCGGGATCAGGTCTCTAGGAGGGAGGGAGGGAGGAATCTTGCTCGGATGAGGTAATCTGTGAAAGGGAGGAGGGGTTCAGTCCCGGGATGGGAAACCCCGGCGAGGGGTCTGTGCCAAGGGATCTGGGGAAGGGTCAGGGGAAGGAAGGGGCGGGGGGGGGGCAAACGCCCTTAGCCAAATGGGTCCAAACCCTGGGGTGGGGGCGCCTGGGGGTCTGCACCCATGTACGGGGGTCCCAAGATGGGAGGGCCGTTTGCCCCAGGTCAGGGACCCCAGGAGGGTCCCGGAATTGGGATGCTCCTCAATCCCGGATGGGGGAGGGGAGGGGGCTCCGCAGAGGGTCGAGACCCCGGACCTGGGGGTTCCTCGCCCCCTTACCTCTCCGCTGCCGCCTCCCCCGCCGCTCTCCCCAAACACAGCCCGGAACCGGCGCAGGTTGGTGCCGATGGCGGCCGAGACCTGCAGCGCCGCGTCGAAGCCCGGGCCCACCCGGAGCAGGGCCGGCCCAGAGGAGGCTGAGGACGATGACGAAGACGAAGACGAGGCGGACGACGAAGAGGCTGCTGAGGCGGCGGCCGCTCCCCCTGGAACCCCAGCCCCGCTGCTTCCCGCCGCCGCCGCCGCGGCCGCCACAGCCGGGGGGGAGGGGGGCGCCCCGGGGCCGCCGCCGCCGACCTGGGGCCCGGGGGGAAGCAGCAGGGCCGGGACGCGTTGCCGCGGGGCGCCCCCCAGGCCCCGGCGCCCCCCGCCGCCGCCGCCCCCGGTGGTCCCGGGTCGGGCGGGGAAGCGCCACCGACAGCTGTGCGCCATGTTCGCCCCGTGAAGTGAAGCAGCGAGAGGGAGAGGCGACAACACAGGGGGGCGGGGAGGCGGAGGGGGGGGGGCCGAGGGCCCCGGAACCTGCCTGAGAAGAAGGCGCCGCCCGGCGGCCTGCGCCCGGCCGGCAGCTATGCAGAGCGCCGGGCCGCGGCCGCCCGCCCCGCAATCTGTATAGCGGGCCCGGGCCTACGCTCACGACGCCGGGCCGCAGCTCCGCCAGGCCGAGGCCCGGGCCGCCGCCGCCCGCCCGCCCGCCCGCCCCGCAACCTGGATAAGTGCATGCCCCGCCCTCCGGGAGCGGCATTGCTGGGGAAAAGGAGGGGGGAAGGAAGCCCAGGAGCCCGACGCGGAGCGCGGGTTCCGGGGAGAGGGGGAGGGGGCGAGGACTACGGGGAGGATGGAGGCGGAGGGAGCCCGGCCGCCTGCAGCCTCGAGAGCCGAGAGGCAGATTACACACGTTCCCGGGATGCGCTGGGAATCGAACCGCCCGGGAGAGCCGCTTCCAGTATAGCGCGGCTGCCGGGTCGGGGACGAGTGAGCCTTCTCTGCCGCGAGGCACAGATACAAGATGGGTTAGCCCTCATTTAACGCTTCTGGAATAAAAGGGCCCTTATTGTGCCATATGCAAAACGGAAGCGTTTCCCAGTTTACTATAAGCAAAATAGAAAGGCCCTCAATGAACGCGCTTTCAAAATTAAAAAAAAAAAAAAAGGGAGAGCCCCTCCCATTTTTATGCTGGAGCTCTCTCCAAAATGCACACACCAAGTGGCAAGTCTCCCGCCACCTCCTCGCCCTACTATGCACTCGGGGCTGAGGAACCTCTGGCTCTCGTGCCATTCTGCAGAGAGTTGGGTCCTGTTTCTCCAGCCCGGGCATTGGGGCCACGGCGTGCTCCGCTAACGAGGCGGTGTTACAACGAAGCTGAAGCTGGATGGCTAACGGGGCCTGGAGGGAAGAGGCGGGCAAAAGCGCCCCCGCCCCTTCTTCCTCAGTTCTCTGCCTGCCGCTGCATGCAAAGCAGACCCTAATGTATGCATGCAGAGGGAGGGGGGCTAGCGAGCACGTTTCTGATTAAGAGAGGGGGAGGAGAAGAGCGTTGGGCATTATGATACACGGGGTGGAAGGGGCCCGCCGGCGGCGAGCTCTTGCGCGGGGTTAGTAGGCTGAGGGGGGAGGGGGAAGGGGGAAGGAAGGAGGGGGGTGAGGGCGGGGGATGAATATCCACCCGGTTTACTTTATTGCGGGAAAGAGGGGAGGGCGCCTCAAGCTAGGCGTTAGAAGCCTACGAGGCTGGGAAAGCAGCGAGGGGAGGGAGGGGTTTGTACCGGGAGAACTTGTGTTGGCTGTGGCTGGGGGGATCGATACGCAGCCTGCAGGCCCCGGGGCAGCCTCCATCCCCCCAGCCGAGGTGGAGTTCGCTGGAAGGTCACGCAGCCTTCCTGGACTCCCGCATGGGTACAGAGCACACTGCTTGTAATATTACAGCCTGGGGCGGCGAATTTGGGAAGGAGGGGGAGGGTCGTGGTGAGCAGGTTGCTCCGGCCCTCTGGAGGGTGCACTGCACGCCTCCAGAGAAGGTCCACGGCCTCCTGGTGCTGAAAACCTACGTCCTTCCGCGGGCAAAACGTTAGTGCACAGCGAAAGGTGGGGTGGGGGCTAGAAGGGAGCAGAGAAAGGGAGGAGACGCAGGCAAGCTCCAACTCCCCCAACTCGTCCGGGATCGATCGTCGTTCCAACCGCGCAGGATGGAGCCCAGATGGTTTGCAAAGCGCACACTCACAGCGCACACACAGAACCAGATTCCGTTGTTACATCGCGTGGTTTAATGGGTGCAAAAGGGGTGGGAGTAGCGGGAGAGTCTCTTGAGCGGCAGCCCCAAGACTGCTGAGGATATAGACACCCCATTGTGGACGGTTTCTCCACTGCAATATATTTGGCGGTAGGCGCTGGGGGTTTTGCTTCAGTGTAGCTGCTCTGATCAGTTACAGATTGGCGACCACGTGGATTCCCTCATGCATCCTGATTTGTTCACTCTCTCACTCTTTCTCGCTTATTTTTCTTTTGTATTTGCCGCCCCCCCTTCTTTAATATGCATAACGGTCTGCAGAGGTAATAGGCTGGGGACTGAGTGACAGGCTTTACATAACTGTGTCAATAGGATTTCTCTCAGTCCTCCCTCCCTGAGAAAACATAAACTGGCTAGGTTCTGAGTACCCTAACTTCAAGCTCACTTCATTTGGCACAGGTGGGAGGTCTGCAGGTCGGGGAGGCTGGCGCGGGGTTGGGGGGGCGGGTTGCGCAGGAAGGAAGAATGTCAGTGAAGAATGTATGAAGTCCCCCAGACTCAAGCCCCTAGGTAGGAAAACTCCCTGAAAAATCTAGCTTGTCTCTTTGCCTCCAGACTAGTCCAAAAGGAGCCAGAGCAAATCAGAATTTGGCTTATTGTTGGAGCTTTTAAAGCAGAAATGATAATAACTTATATTTGTTGGGTCTTTCTGTCACCTCAGTGTTTTTATGTGCATTCAATTCTCGCCAGCCCTCTGAGATAAGTCTGATTTTACAAATGGGGAAACTGAGACGGGGGCGCCTGGGTGGCTCAGTGGGTTAAGCCACTGCCTTCGGCTCAGGTCATGATCTCGGGGTCCTGGGATCGGGTCCTGCATCGGGCTCTCTGCTCAGCAGGGAACCTGCTTCCCTCTCTCTCTCTCTGCCTGCCTCTCCATCTACTTGTGATTTCTCTCTGTCAAATAAATAAATAAAATCTTAAAAAAAAAAAAAAAACAAGTGGGGCGCCTGGGTGGCTCAGTGGGTTAAGCCACTGCCTTCGGCTCAGGTCATGATCTCAGAGTCCTGGGATCGAGCCCCGCATCGGGCTCTCTGCTCAGCAGGGAGCCTGCTTCCCTCTCTCTCTCTCTCTGCCTGCCTCTCTGCCTGCTTGTGATCTCCGTCTGTCAAATAAATAAATAAAATCTTAAAAAAAAAAAAAAAAAAACAAGTGGGCAAACTGAGGCCTGGGATAACATCCAAGGTCACACAGCTAGTAAGTAGCACCACTCAAAGTCATGGGGACCAGACACGGATATCCAGTAGCCATACTGCTGATCCCCAAAGACCTACTATGCAACTTTACACCCATTAGGATGGCTACTATAAAACAAACAAACAAAAAAAAAAAAAAAGAGAAAACAAGTGCTGGTGAGAATATAAAGAAATTGGAACCCTTGTTGGTGGCAATGTAAAATGGTACCGCTGCTGTGGAAAATAGTAACAACACATTATGATGGTTCCTCAAAAAATTAAAAATAGAACTACCATGTGATCCAGCAATTCCATTTCTGGATATATACCCAGAAGGACTCAAAGCAGAATCTCAATGATTTATAGACCCTTGTTCTTTGCAGCATTCTTCACAATAGCTAAAACACAGAAACAAGTCATGTGTCCATCAACAGATGACTAGGTTACCAGAATGTGGTATATTCATTTACTGGAATATTAGTCGGCCTTAAAAAAGAAGGGGAAAAATAGGAAGGAAATTCTGCACTATGCTATAATACAGATGAATCTTAGGCATGGCATAGTGAGTAAAATCAGCCAGTCACAAAAAGGCAAACACTGTATGATTCCGTTTGTGTGAGTTACTTAGAGTAATCAAAATCATAGAGACAGAAAATATGTGGTTGCCAGGGGCTAGAGTGAGGGGAAAGGGGAGTTATTGTTTAGTGGGTATAAAGTTTCAGATTTACAAAATGAAAAGAGTTATGGAGGGCAGCTGAGTGGCTCAGTGGGTTAAGCCTCTGCCTTCGGCTCAGGTCATGATCTCAGGGTCCTGGGATCAAGCCCCGCATCAGGCTCTCTGCTCAGCAGGGAGCCTGCTTCCTCCTCTCTCTCTGTCTGCCTCTCTGCCTACTTGTGATCTCTCTCTGTGTGTCAAATAAATAAATAAAATCTTTTGAGGAAAAAAAAAAAAGAAAAGAGTTATGGAGATGGTTGGTGGTGATGACCATACAATGTAAATGTCTTAAAAATGCATGTGGTTGGGGCGCCTGGGTGGCTCAGTGGGTTAAAGCCTCTGCCTTAAGCTCAGGTCATGGTCCCAGGGTCCTGAGATTGAGCCCTACATTGGGCTCTCTGGTCAGTGGGGAGCCTGCTTCCTCCCTCTCTCTGCCTGCCTCTCTGCCTACTTGTGATCTCTGTCTGTCAAATAAATAAATAAAATCTTTTTAAAAAATGCACATGGTTTAGTTTTAAATTTTAATTCACTTTCTTTATCTTGAATACCTAATACATCTGTATGGTTAAAAGTTTATTTTTTAGGGGCGCCTGGGTGGCTCAGTGGGTTAAGCCTCTGCCTTCGGCTCAGGTCATGATCTCAGGGTCCTGGGATCAAGTCCCGCATCGGGCTCTCTGCTCAGCAGGGAGCCTGCTTCCTCCTCTCTCTCTGCCTGCCTCTCTGTCTACTTGTGATTTCTCTCTGTCAAATAAATAAATAAAATCTTTAAAAAAAAAAAGTTTATTTTTTAACTGTTTTTAAAGATTTTATTTACTTATTTGACAGACAGAGATCACAAGTAGGCAGAGAGGGGGGTAGGGGAGCAGGCTCCCTCCTGAGCAGAGAGCCAGATGGGAGGCTCGATGGGAGGCTCGATCCCAGGACCCTGAGATCATGACCTGAGCCAAAGGCAGATGCTTAACCCACTGAGCCACCCAGGCGCCCCCAGTTAAAAGTTTAAATGAATAAGAGGGCTCAGATGGTTAAGCGACAGGTAAGCGTCCCACTCTTGACTTCTACTCAGGTCATGATCTCAGGGTTGTGGGATGAGACCCAAGATATTGAGCCTGAGTAATTCTCTCTCTCCCTCTCTGCCCCTCCCCCAGCTCATGCTCTTTCTCTCTCTCAAAAAAAAAAAAAAAAAAAAAGTTTTAAGGAACTAAAGTGTTCGCTCTTGTTCTGAACTCCCCTCCTCCAGTCATATCACACCTTTTCTTTTTCTTTTTTTTTTTAAGATTTTATTTATTTATTTGACAGAGATCACAAGTAGGCAGAGAGGCAGGCAGAGAGAGAGGAGGAAGCAGGCTCCCGGCTGAGCAGAGAGCCCGATGTGGGGCTCGATGTGGGGCTTGATGCGGGGCTCGATGTGGGGCTCGATCCCAGGATCCTGGGATCATGACCTGAGCTGAAGGCAGAGGCACATATCACACCTTTTCTTAGGGACAACTAATGTTAGCAGTGTCTCATATAGTCTTCCAGGGATAGTTTGTGCCTAGACAAGCGAGTCCGTATAGAAGTTGTCTCATCAATGAGAGAGTAGTGACCACGCTTCCTGGATCTTGCTTGGAAATCTGTATCTTGGAAATAATTCCTATTACTGGATGGCATGTCCTCATTCTTAGGACCGCATGTAGTTAGTAGATGTTTATTCGCATAGTTTATTTAACTTGTTCTCGGAGGTGGTCACTTAAGTTGTTTCCAAACTTCTGAGATTTCAAACAATTTTGCAGGGCATTACTTTCACCATTTTGCTAATGTGTAAATATCTCTGTAGTATAAATTTCTAGAAGTGGAATCTCTGAGTCAAAAGATATGTACACTTCAGAGCGCCTGTGTGGCAAAGTCGGTGAAGCATCTGACACTTGACTTTCGCTCAGGTCATGATCTCAGGGTCGTGAGATTGAGCCTGACATTAGGCTCTGCACTCAGTGCAGCGTCTGCTTGAAATTTTCTCTCTCCCACTCCTTCTGTTCCTCCCTTCCGCTCATGGCTCTTTCTCTCCCTCTATTTCCAAAAATAAATAAATAAATATATTTTTTTAAAGGTACCATATGTTTGTAATTTTAATAGATGTTGCCAAGTTATCCCCCATAAAGATTACACTAATTCATAACTCCCACCAGTAATGTTTGAGTGCCTCTTTCCCTCCACTCTTCCAGAAAGGATTTTTAACTTCTTGATCTTCACTAACCTAATGGAAATTCACATATTTGACATTTTTTCCAAGTGACAAAAGGGAAAATTTAAGATAGGGACCCCAGGGGCGCCTGGGTGGCTCAGTGGGTTAGGCCGCTGCCTTTGGCTCAGGTCATGATCTCCGGGTCATGGGATCGAGTCCCACATTGGGCTCTCTGCTCAGCGGGGAGCCTGCTTCCCTTCTTCTCTCTGCCTGCCTCTCTGCCAACTTGTGATCTCTCTCTGTCAAATAAATAAATAAAATATTAAAAAAAAAAGATAGGGACCCCAAATTGTGCCCCTTTTTGCAAGCTTATGAATTACTTCTGGTTTGAATGGACCTCTAGTTGTTCACTCCCTTTGCCCCTCTCCAGAAAGACTCTTCATGGGAAGCCAGTATGGTGGTGGAACTAATGTTGGCTCAGAGTCACAAATCTGGGCTTGAATTGCAAGTTCTGTAATTGTAGCTATGTGATCTTGAACCAGGTGCCTAGGCTTATTACATCTGTTTCCTAATTTACAAAAATAAAGATACTAATAGCAACGTCAGAGAGTATTATGAAGACTGAATGACATAATCTAAGTAAAGTGTCTTCTCTGTCATTCAGGTAGACACAGAAGAAAATCCCCCCCAGGGATTTTCTTAGGCATTGATGAAGATGCCCTCTCTCAGACAAGCCATGTCCTTTCTCCAAACAGGCCGCCAACGGAAAACATTGTATTAGTAGTCCTTAAAGTCCTTAAAGTCATCGAACTAAAAAAGAATAGTGCCTGAGTCATTTAAGCTTGCCCATTGGATGCCTTGATCATCATTGAGCAGAAGACAGTTCAGAATCTTAATAATTTTTTTAAAGATTTTATTTATCTATTTTGAGAGAGACAAAACAGAGGATGGGGAGGTAAGAAGCAGAGGGAGAAGAGCAGACTCCCCACTGAGCACAGAGGAATGGTGGGGAGGGCGTGCTCAATGCCACAACCCTGAGATCAGGACCTGAGCCGAAATCAACAGCCAGGCACTCATCCAACTGAGCCATCCAGATGCCCAGACAGTTCAGAATTTTTAGATGCTACTGTCTTCTGGAGAAGGAAGGGCCAGTCCTTATTACCCTTCTACACAGGCACCATTTTATTATAAATGAAGCGATGGTTACATTTTGCTACTGCCCTGAATCCATGAGTTTCCATTTCTGAGCTCCAAAAAATTAGGTATAACAACACCTATGGCCAAAAGGTCTTTAAATACCGACCTCGGGGTCACCTGGGTGACTCAGTTGGTTAAGCGACAGACTTTGGCTCAGTTCATGATCCCAGGATCCTGGGATGGAGCCCCCCATTGGGCTCCCTGTTGAGCTTCTCCCTCTTCCTCTGCCCCTCCTCCCCCCTTGTGTTCTCTCTCTCTCTCTTTCAAATAAATAAATAAAATCTTTTAAAATAAAATAAACAAATACAGACTCCAGCATGGACAGCTGACTTTCTGTTAAGGATTAAGTATAGTCCTGGCCAAAGGCAAGGGCTAGCTGATTTGGGGGCCATGAGCTCTTTGAGAACAGGAGTCATGTATCTTCGTATCCCCTGTGCTAAGCAGTATCTGTACCAGCCCAATTAATGTTTGCAGAATAAAGGACCCTTCCCAGCTAAACTCTCAGACCTTGAGATTCATACCCAAAGGGTCTTGTTTTATCAGAAGATTTTGGCAGCAGCATGTACTGGACTATGGGTTTGATTAAAAAAACATTTTATGTGGGGCGCCTGGGTGGCTCAGTGGGTTAAGCCTCTGCCTTCGGCTCAGGTCATGATCTCAGGGTCCTGGGGTCGAGCCCCGCATCAGGCTCTCTGCTCCGCAGGGAGCCTGTTTCCCTTCCTTTCTCTCTCTGCCTGCCTCTCTGCCTACTTGTGATCTCTGTCTGTCAAATAAAATCTTTTAAAAAAATTTTATGTAAAGTCAGTTTAATTGTGTCCTTTTGAAATTGTACCAATGATGGGGTGCCTGGGGGCTCAGTCAGTTAAGCCTCTGACTCTTGATTTCAATTCAGGTCATGATCTCAGAGTCATGACATCCAGCCCCTGACCAGGCTCTATGTTGGGCTTGGAGCGTGCTTAAGACTCTCTCTCTCTCCTTCTCCCTCTGCCCCTTCCCACCCACTGAGCATGTGCTCTCTCTCTTTCTCTCAAAAAAAAAAAAAAAAAAAGGAACCGTTGACTAAAGTTCGTATCTCTCAAAGAGAGAAAAATGATAGGAAGAACTATTATTTGATTATTATGATCTTACTTGTAGACTCTTGAAGCAAGTGTGGCACCAAAGCATTTCCTTTCCCTCTCTTCCTAGTTACCTCTAAAGTGTACTCCTTGTACACTTTACCCCCTTGTGTTGCCTTCCTCTTTTGTTCCCAGGTTTCAGCAGAAAAAAAAAAAAAAAGTACTTTTTTTTTTTTTTTTAAGATTTTATTTATCTGGAGCACTTGGGTGGCTCAGTGGGTTAAGCATCTGCCTTTGGTGCTCAAGTCATGATCCGAGGGTCCTGAGATTGAGTCTGACATCAGGCTCCACCGGAGATGCTTCGTCCTCTGCTCGTCCTCCCACTTGTCCTTTCAACTTCTCTCTCTCTCAAATAAATAAAATCTTTTAAAACAAGGATTTAAAGGGGCACCTGGGTGGCTCAGTGGGTTAAAGTTTCTGCCTTCAGCTCAGGTCATGATCCCAGAACCCTGGGATTGAGCCCTGCATCCAGCTTTCTGCTCCCCTCCTCTCTCTGCCTGCCTCTCTGCCTACTTGTGATCTCTGTCAAATAAATAAATAAAATCATTTCTACTTATATGTCACCTTTTATTTTTTATTTTTTTAAAGATTTTATTTATTTACTTGAGAGAGAGAATGAGAGAAAGAGCATGAGAGGGCGGAGGGTCAGAAGGAGAAGCAGACTCCCTGCTGAGCAGGGAGCCCAATGCAGGACTCCATTCTGGGACTCCAGGATCATGACCTGAGCCGAAACCAGACGCTTAACGAACTAAGCCACCCAAGCGCCCTATATGTCATCTTTAAAAAAAAAAAAATGAGATTTTATTTCTTTATTAGAGAGAGGGAAAGAGAAAGCACAAATGGGGGAAGGAGCAGAGGGAGAGAAAGAGAGAGAGAATCCTAAGCAGACTCCGAGCTGATTGTAGAACCCAGCAGTGGTCTCAGCTTGGGGTGGGATCCAACGACCCTGAGATTAGGACCTGAGCCAAAATTAAGTCTACCACTTAACTGACTGAGCCAGCCATGTGCCCCTAAGGTGTACTCTTATAATAGTCGTCGTCGTCGTCTTATTACTATTTTAAGATTTTATTTATTTGACACAGAGAGACAGTGAGAGAGGGAACACAGGCAGGGGGATGGGAGAGGGACAAGCAGTTTTCCTGTGGAGAAGGGAGCCTGACACAAGGCTCCATCCCAGAACCCTGGGATCATGACAGGAGCGGAAGGCAGACGCTTAACAACTGAGCCACCCAAGCGCCCCTCTTCTTATAGTCTTCTGATTGGTGTCCTAAACCCTCAACTTTCTGTCCTTTTACTTACTGAAGGAGTCTTTATTGAACTTCTTCTTTGTACCAGGTATTGGTTTAGACCTGGAAATACAGTGATGCCATGTGACAGAACTTTCACAGAAACATGCAAAGGAAAGAAGTCTTTGAAAACCAAAGAAGACCTCAGTATTGCTTGAACATAAGGTACACTGGGGAAGTGTCAAAAAAGGACTAGGCAGATCAAGCAAGGATTTTGGATTTCACTCAAGAAAGGTTTAGAAAAAATGGAAAGATTTCAAGAAGGGACTGACGTAATGGGAGTTTGTGCCATGTCACTGTGACAACTGAGTGTAAGAAAGCAGGCTGACAGCGAGACGCGAGGCAGAAAATGCAGGTAGAGTATCTCTGAGCTCTTCCCGGGACTTAGATGCCCATATCCACATGCAATAGTCTGGATTGTGAGTGCCACGACAGTGGAGATGTGGGAACAAGGACAGATTCCAAAGATATTTAGCAGATAGAATGACTTTTAGAGGTCCATTTAGATGTGGAGGGTGAGCAAGAAGGGTTTTCCTCAGGTTGTAGCTAGGGTCAACCAAGCAGATGCTGATACCACCAGCACGATAAGAACAACAACAGCAGGAGGAGGATATTATCTGGCGATGATGAGTCTGGTTTCAGAGCAGTCAGCTCTGAGATGTCCGTGAGATCTGCAGGTGGAGCGGTTTAATAGGCAGCTGGGTATATGGACTGGAGCTCAAGAACAGGTTGGAAATCTAGATCACGGACTTGGCAGCATAGAGAAGGTTTCTGAAAGTGCAAGCCCAGATGAGACCAACAGAAAGACTGTATGTAGTGCACAGAGGCAAATGGGTCAAGGATAGAACTAGAAGAAACCCAAGTCTGTTGGGTGGGCTGATAAAAAGTAGCCAGTGAAAGCGATCAGAGGAAGAAGGTTCCATGAGGTCAAAGTGGACAAGTGGGGAGCCAAAAGGGAAAGCATTTCAAAGAGAAGAGCTGTAAGCAACGTCAAACGTACCTGAGAGATGGATGGAGAAGCAAAAGGACTGTGGACGGTCCCTGAGAGTCCTGGGGAAGTCATAGGCGATGTCTGTGGGAGCAGTAGGAGAACAAAGATGAAGTCCAAGGTCAGATTGTATTTGGTTGAGGAGGAAATGGAAAGGACAAGGAGACATGAGTGGAGGCCACTTGTGGTTGTTTTTTAAGCTAATTTTTGATTATTATAAAAGTCATGTATGCAAGGTGAAATTTTTCAAGTAGTATGAAACAATATAAAGTTAAAAGTCTGCATGTCTCTTCCTTCCCTCAAAAAGTAATCACTGTTGAGTTTGTTGCCCAGTATTTCAGAATATCCACAAGCATATACGTATATAATGTATATATCTAAATACAAATGGACACACACATTCCTTTATTCAGTGTGATAGCTAATATGTCTGATCCCTTTACTTATTTCATTTAGGTGAAATATTTCACTTCTATGTTCTGGAAACCTTCCTATATCTTTCTGACCTTGTCACCTGCCTCTCTTTCTCTCTCTCTCGTTCATAGTGTTCCCCTTGCACTGACCTCCTTGCAGTTCCTGGAACACACCGGGCACACTCACACCTTAAGGCTTCTGCACTTGCCGTGCCCTCTGCCTGGAATGTTCTTCCCCCAGATATCCTCTTGGCTCCCTCTCTCACTTCCTTCAGATCTCTACTTCCATGCCCCCTCCTCCCAGAGGCAACCACCTATCATTCACAAAACTTTACCCTACTTCATTTGTCTTTGAGCCACTTATTATCTGTTATTTTATTTTTTTAAAGTACCCGCCACACCCAATGTGGGGTTTGAACTCATGACCCTGAGATCAAGAGTCCCGTGTTCCACCGACGGAGCCAGCCAGACCCCCAAGCACTTACTGTCTGCCCTGTCTGTCTTGCATCAGCTGACTTGTTCAGTGGCTGACTCCCCCACAAGGATGTGAGCTCCATGAAGAGAGGGACTGCCTTACAGCTCTACATCCGGAACCTAGAATATCTGACCCTTAGTAGGTACTTGATAAAATAGGGGGAAAATAGAGAGAGCCAGCCTCGTAAAGTACAGTGGATAATAACATAGGGTTGAAGACTGCTTGGATTCCGATCTTTATTTCTTCGTGTGGGTGCACTTGGGTGGTGAACTTTTTCTCTGTAAGATAGGGTCATACCAGCACCTCACTCCTTGGGGTTTATGTGTGAACATATGAAACATACTTAGAGCAGTAGCTGATGTGTTGTGAGTGGTGAGGAATGGTCCTGGCTTGATCATTAGCAGTATTCTGTAAAGGCTCTAGGAGCGCTGACGTCAGTGGCTCATTCTTCCAGCTCTTCTTCATGTCTTTGATCATTATTATGCCTTCTTGGCCTCCTTCCTCTGAACTTCACCCCTTAAATACCGGTGTCTCCTGAGTGCTTTTCATTTCTTACATTCTCTTCGGGTGAGCTCATGGTTTTAACTACTACCCAGCCTGAAGAGTGCTCCAAACCGCACTGTTCCCCAGGGCCTCAGACTCTCGCATCCAACTCTGAGCATTTCCATTCTAATTACTTGTTAGGTTGGATGACTCACTGAAGTGTGGGTTCCTCAAGGGCAGGGATGGCTTTCTTGGTTATCTTTATCTCTGCTTCTCCAGAGGAGGTGCTCTTGGAAGGCGTACTTTGCAGGTGTTTACAGTCTAGTGAAGGGAAGCAGACAATACATATATGACTATAATAGGTCAGATGGTGACAAGTGCTGTTGAGCACAACGGAGAGAAGAGAGAGCTGGGAGAGGTATGATGGTCTATAAAGGACGGCCAGGGAAGACCTTTGGATGTTTGAAGAGAGTGCTGAAGGACTGATGATACCTGAGGGAAGAGTGTTTTGAGTACAAGCCGACAAATGCAGAAGGCCTGTGGCAGAGTGTGTTCAGGGCACAAGGGGGCCCGTGTGGCTGGTGTAAAGGAGGCTGAGGGGAATAGTGGTTGGAAAATAGGTGGGCAAAGAATTGGGGCGAGGGTGTCTCAGATCATACAGGGACTTGAAACGAGACGACAAATCACTGGAGGCTTCTAAATGGAAGACTGACAAAATATGACTTTGTATTTGGAAGGGTGTCTCTGGCTGCTGGTATAAGAATAGACAAGAGGAAGGGGCACCTGGCTGGCTCAGTCAGTTGGGCATGCAACTCTTGTTGGGTTTTTGAGTTCAAACCCCATGTTGGGTGTAGAGATTACTCAAAAATAAAATCTTTTAGAAAAAAAAAGAATAGACAAGAAGGAGGCAAAGGGTAAAAGCAGGGAAATCTGTTGGAAGGTTATTGCACTGGTCCGTGTGACAAGATGTTGGGGCCTTGGCCTTGGTTGGTAGTGTGGAGGTGATGAGAAATAGATTCAGGATATATTATGAAGATTGAGTGAAAATGTGCTGATATATGAAGTGTAGGGCTTGAGAGAAGGAGAGGTGAGGATGAATGGATAAGTAAATGAGTAAGTGAATAGGATATACACATATATCCATTATAGAGTGATGGCTTCCAAGGGCTGCCTAGGTCAGAAAATAAAGGCGAAATATTACCTAATGACGATGCAGCCAAGATTCTGAGAAGAATATTTACATTCACAGCCCCCCCACCCCAGTTCCTTACCATCTTCCCTGCATACTTCAAACCAGAGTCATCTGCCTCCCACTCCCATTGATACTGGTGACAGCAAAAACCCCAATGACTTCCAGGTTGCTAAAACTAATGGTGACTTTTTCATTCTGTTGTTCCTGGTATTTTGGTAGCATTGTTGAACTTCTGGAAGTTCTCCTGCCTTGGTGTCTGTGACCCCACACTTTCCTTCCCGCTTTTCCTTTTACCTCTCTCAACTTTCTATCTCAAACCCCTGCACTGGCTTCTTGTCACATATCCATCCCTCAACATTGGTGTTTCTTTTTTTTTCTTTTTTTTTTTAAAGATTTTATTTATTTATTTGACAGAGAGAGATCACAAGTAGGCAGAGAGGCAGGAGGAGAGAGAGAGGAGGAAGCAGGCTCCCCGCTGAGCAGAGAGCCCGATGCGGGACTCGATCCCAGGACCCTGAGATCATGACCTGAGCCGAAGGCAGCGGCTTAACCCACTGAGCCACCCAGGCGCCCAACATTGGTGTTTCTTAGAGTTATGTTCTTAGCCCTCTTTTCTTTCTTTCTTTTTTTTTTAGATTTTATTTATTTATTTGACAGACAGAAATCACAAGTAGGCAGAGAGGCAGATAGAGGGGGGGAAGCAGGCTCCCCACTGAGCAGAAAGCCCGATGCAGGCCTCGATCCCAGGACTCTGAGATCACGACCTGAGCTGAAGGCAGAGGCTTTAAACCACTGAGCCACCCAGGCGCCCAGCCCTATTTTCTTTTTAATATTTCATTCATTTATTTATTTTAAAGATTTTATTTATTTATTTGACACAGAGAGAGAGCACAAACGGGGGAGTAGCAGGCGGAGGGAGAAGCAGACTCCCCGCTGAGTGGAGAGCCCAACGTGGGGCTCGATCCCAGGTCGCCGTGATCATAACCCAAGCCTACGGCAAACATTCAACCGACTGAGCCACCTAGGTGACCTGCACTTGTATGTCCTTAAACTGAATTCCTCTTTACAGTGAAGTTTGCTTCTCTCTGTATCACTTCTCCTAATGGCACCACCATGCTCCTGTAGTTGCTCACTTTTCTTCAGGATTCCTGCAATGGTTCCCAGGCTAATCATCCTCTGCTACAAAGACTGACCTTCTGAAAATGCAAATTAGACCATACTTTAATAAATACTTAAAATACTTTTAAAATTCCTCCTCATCTTTTTTTTTTTTTAAGATTTTATTTATTTGACAGAGAGAGACACAGCAAGAGAGGGAACACAAGCAAAGGGAATGGGAGAGGGAGAAGCAGGCTTTCTGCTAAGCAGGGAGCCGGATGCAAGGGTGAACCCAGGACTCTGGGATCATGACCTGAGCTGAAGGTAGGCGCTTAATGATGAGCCACCCAGGCACCCCTAAAAGTTCCTTATCATCTTAAGATCCTTTATTATCTGGTCCCACTCTTCCCTTGCCTCTTACCTCCAAACACACCTCGGGATTCCTTATGTCCTTGCCTCACTGAACTTGAATTTTCTTGTATGGTTGTGCTTTGGTGCATGTCATTCCCTCTGTTTAAAATGTCCTTCCTTCCCACTTGTCCTGTTGGCTAACTCCTGACCCACTTCATATATTATGCCCTCCACCCCAACCTTCTTCCACCTCTCCTGTGTATACCTCTGTAGCATAATATGCAGACATCTGTCGTGGGTATTAACATACTGTATGGTCATTGTGTGGTTTGTGATAATGTATTCTGCTACCTCTTCCACTAGACCATGAGTCCTGTGAAGGTAGGAAAGTTGTCTTTCACTTCAGTGTCCCAAAAACTTAGTATGTCCTATAACAAGAGTATAAGAAATGTTCATTGAGCCAGTAAATGAACACATAAAAAATGGAGAATGGATAGGAAGAGATGGCTGAAGAGTAGAAAGGAAGAGAATCAAGAGCAAATATAGAAAGATAGTTTTGGAAAGAAAGTCCTAAATGTCTCTCTCTAGGACAAGAGAAAAGAAGGAAAGGGATAGTTAGAAGCAGATCAGTTTGAGGTGAAGGGTAAGAGATCGAAGGAGTCCATCTTGGACAGTTTCTAATTTCCCCTTAACGCAGTAGGAAAGGCATAGCTCTTTTCTGGAAGACTTGCATGTGTGTGAAGTTTTGTAACAGCTTCTTTGAATCTCACCTTTCACACCTGCAAAACACATGATTCTATTCCGTAAAGCTCATCTCTTACAAAGAGCTCTTTGGGTCTTGAGCTCTTTAGATATGTAGCAATAAACCTAGTGATGATCATTACTTAAGTATGACTTTAAATCCATGCAGGTGAAACCTGCTCAATTCCAAAGCCTCTCCCATTTGATCAGCCCTTTTCATTCTTTCTATGTATTGTCAATGTTGCAGTTCCTAGAACTGGAGACATTACTTGCCTCCAAATTACTCTGAAAAAATTCGCTAGACATAACATTACCAAGTGATTTCTTTTTCTTCCATTCCTTCCTTCCTTCCTTATTCCCTTCCTTTTTTCCTTCCTTCCTCCCTCCCTTCCTTCCTTTCTCTTTTACAAAAGAGAGAAAAAGGATAATATTATCCTCTAACTAAGATGTCTAGCTTTTTTGAGTCATGCTTAAAGTCTAACTAAATGGTCTAAAATTGGTTTAGGATTCCTTTCAGGCACCAATGCCAACTTAGGCTAACAGGACCAGAGTTCAGTTGATATAAATTAGAACAAAATTTTATCCATAGTCGGGATGGAAAATCTAGGTGAGGATTAAGGTCATGGCCAAGGTACAAAAGGGGGAGGAAGTCTGAGTTAATTATAACCTAGGTTCTGCAGTCCTAATTCCAGGAAGCTGTCCCTTAGCTAGGTGGACAACTTGTTGATTGAAGAATATTCTCAGAGGAACTAGATGCTATAGCTCCTCATTCTAAGATGAATTTCCACAAGTGAAGGTGTTAGTATTGAAAGACTAGAACTTATTGTCAGTTGAAGAAGCCCTTTGAGTAATGAACATTTTGGTTATTTTCTCTTCAGCAATCATGACTGGCCTGGAAGATTTCCCAATGGTTATCTTTCTCAGGGCCAGCTGGGTAAGGTTGCTTTGACATATTCTTGAATCTATATTACAATGCACTCATTGTGTTCAGTTGTTTATTCCTAGACACTTTTGGTAGATAACTAAAGTAAAAAACCAAAACCCCCAAAACCCAGGAGAATACGACCATCATTGTACCAGGCAAAGATCTTATGATCTCTGAAGCACAATGCAAGCCTGAATTAAAAGCTACATTTATTTTTCTTAAAGATTTTATTTATGGGGTGCCTGGGTGTCTCTGCCTTCTGCTGGGGTCATGATCTCAGGGTCCTGGGATCCAGCCCTGTGTTGGGTTCCCTGCTCCCTGGCAAGTCTGCTTCTCCCTCTCCCTCTGCCCCTCTTCCCCTAGTTTGTACTCTCTCTCTCTCACTTGCTTTCTCTCAAATAAATAAAATCTTGAGACACACACACACACACACACACACACACACACACTGCACCTTGTTTGCACACCATGAGCGAGGGGAGGGGCAGAGAGAGAGAGGGAATCTTAAGCCGGCTCTTCTCTGAGTGTGGGGCCCTACCTGCTCGATCCCATCACCCGAGCCGAAATCAAGGTTCAGATGCTCAACCGACTGAGCCATCCAGGTGCCCCTAAAAACTACATTTATTAATGTCTCTCATATGTGAACTCATCTGAGCTTATATCAAGTTCAAAAACTGAGAACGTCCTTTGAAACATTATGGGTAGAGAATGGGTGATTAATTATGATCACTGGTTCATTTAACTCTTAAGATGTTTAGGATTAGGTTTTAGCCTCTCCTCTTT
The DNA here is from genome assembly GCF_020171115.1 of Neogale vison. NCBI lineage: Eukaryota > Metazoa > Chordata > Mammalia > Carnivora > Mustelidae > Neogale > Neogale vison. The sequence continues at coordinate 108,288,274 of NC_058097.1, read as the reverse complement.
CACCTTATCCTCATCTCTATTTTTTTTTTAAAGATTTTATCTTATTTATTTTTTTAAGATTTTATTTGTTTATTTGACAGACAGAGACTACAAGTAGGCGGAGAGGCAGGCAGAGAGAGAGAGAGAGAGAGAGGAGGAAGCAGGCTCCCCGCCGAGCAGAGAGCCGGATGTGGGGCTCCATCCCAGGACCCTGAGATCATAACCTGAGTGGAAGGCAGAGGCCCCAACCCACTGAGCCACCCAGGTGCCCCAAGATTTTATTTATTTGACAGAGAGAGAGAGAGAACACAAGCAGGGGGAGTGAGGGAGGGAGAAGCAGGATTCCTGCTGAGCAGGGAGCCCGATGCGGGGCTCGGGGCTTGATCCCAGGACTCTGGAATCAGGATGTGAGCTGAAGACAGAAGCTTAATGACTGAGCCACTCAGGCGCCCCACTCTTCTCTATTTTGAGCCTTATTCACCCCTAGCCAATCCTATTGCTTAAGACCCAGGAAAAATCATGTCCGAGGCTCCGATGCAAATTATACGTTAGGAATCATCCTAGATTCCTGCTAGAGTTTAACTGGCATGTCTTACACATGGGTTAGAGGTCAGATTTCAGTAATTTTCTAAATAAAAGCATCAAATCAAATCATCACCTTGCCCACCCCTGCCCCTCACAGTGCAAAAAGCAACCCCAGCATAGGGAGGATGTGGTTAGAGTTAGGAAACCAGGAATCAAGTCTTACATTCCAATCCTCTGCCCCTGACTCACTCACCTCTGGCAAAGGCTTCTACTTCATCTCATTTTTGCAGGCGGAAAGTGAGGAGAATAACATTTCATTTCAAATCTTCTAGACCGGGTGACTTCTGTTAACCTGCAAGAGGTCTTGGCTGTCACAGAGAGGGACAAATAAAGAAAACGTGTAGTGACAGATACTGTCTTAAGAGAGATGAGAGATGGGTTTTGTCTCCCATTTGTGTTTTTTGCACCGATAAGTGTGCGAGGCTTTATTGAGTCTTCATCGGCGGATTTCTTCTGGGATGGAGAGTCAGATGGAGATGGTAGAGCAAACGAAGTCAAGGGTCCCAGATCAAGGGCCATTTGGCTGCGGTATATTAGCCCCAGTGCCATGGGGGTGAGATCTGGAGCCTTGGGTGAAGTGGGTAATAGTTTCCTCCATGTCGTAGTAACACGGGCATCACGTAATAAAGTCTTTCTACTAGCATAGTCAAGGCAGACAAAACCCTCATAGGGTCCAAGTTCAAGCAGGGATGATCGAAACACCACTTCTGACTTAACAAGTATTTGGCTGATATCGTTTGTTTGTTTAACCAATCCTGGGCTTACGTGGCTTTCATTCCTTTCCTCCACCTGAAGGTCACTAAAATTGGGAACTAATTTCCTATCATCACCTTAGAACTCACTGTTATCTCAGAACTATATTTATTCACTTGTTCTATTAAGTTCCCTACCCCCCTGAGACCCGGAGTGTGGTGACATCAAGGTAAAAATGCAGGCTGTCCTTAGGGAAAACAATAGGTATTTTAACAAGCAGGCTATAATTCAAAACCGCACAACAGTGTTTTAATTGCTTCTGGATCTGACAATACTGGAATGCGTTAAAACTCAGAGCTTCTAAAGATCACCTTCCCTACTTTGCGTAAGGATCCAACATGTAATTCTTATAAAAACCCATCCAGAGTTTGCATGTGTAAGTCCACGGAGTAACAATGTGGGGTTATAAGCTGCATATGCTGTGCTTCTTTCAGTTCTGCTAAGGATATAAATCCTGAAATGCAGGCTTGGCAAAGACAGGAGTTAAGATGGTCAGTTCCTTAGGAATTTCTGGGATTTTCAGATTTCAAGAGAGGTCTTCTATAAAAGATCTGCTGCCCATGGGCTCATTCTTCTCTCCCAGGCCTTATGCGAAGGCAACTCTGCACTCTCACCTTGTACAGGAAAGGGCTGTTAATCAGGGATCCCCATCTCTGCTTCAGAGTGAGAGGCTGAGCTGCGGGAGTGACTCAGCGGGCATCAGCTCTCCCTCTCCAGCAGCCCAGCCTGCAGGCCTCCAGGAAACAAGTCCCCCAGGCCTGCATCTCCCTTTGTGGCAAACTGCCACCAAACTCTGCTGCGTGTCAACACCGTACCAAACACGGTAAGGACAGTTTGCTGTTTCATTGTTTGAAAACCTACTCTATGCAAGCCAGAGAGATGATGTGATAGGCTAGGGTTACCAAGGTGAGGTAGATCTTGTACCTTCCTTAAAAAGCTTACAGTTTAGTAAGGGAAAGAAACAAATGTAAATGTATCATTAGAGTACAATGACAGGTGTTAGCAGAGGCCCAACGGGAGGGCCAAAGGAAGCAGCCTGGGAAAATCCGGAGACTTCTCCAGGTGGAACAGGGCTGTGCTGGGTCCACAGAGCCAGGGTAAAGGCAGAGGGAAGAGCAGTTTGGAAAGGCATGGAATCACTAACGGGTGGTTTATTCATCACATCTGTACTGAGTGGCTTCTATGTGCTTGGAGCTTGGAATGTATCAGTGAACAAAACATCTATTTTTTTTCATTTTATTTTATTCATTTATTTGTCAGGGAGAGAGAGAGAGAGAGCGAGAGCACATGTCCCTGCCCATGCCAGGGGAGCCGGAGCAGGAGCGGCAGGCAGAGGGAGAAGCAGGCTTCCCGCTGAGAAAGGAGACATAGGCAGGGCTGGATCTAGCAGGGCTCGATCCAAGGACCCTGGGATCATGACCCGAGCTGAAGGCAGATGTTTAACTGACTGAGCCACCCAGTCATCCCAAAAAACAGATTTTAAAAATTTCTGCCTTTGGGGGCCTTGCATTTATTTTAGTAAGGTAAAACAATTAAACAAAAAACATCATAAATCAGTAAATCACACAAAATGTTAGAAGTTGATTTTGGGAAATTGGGATGGGTGGGGTGGGCGGTGTGTGTGTGTGTGAAAAAATAAGTATTTGGAGAGAGGTTTCTTGGAATGATAATTAGGGTGGTTGGGGAAACCCAAGTGAAAAACCCGGAATGAAGGGAGGGACCGCCCTGGGCATGAGTCCGGGAGGAGCAGTTCAATCCTAGGGGCCAGCAAGGGCTGAGGTGGGTGGCACGGTTGAAGAAGAGGAAGGAAATCCAGGAGAAGAAAGGGAGGGCAAGAGTGAGGGAAGGTGAGGAGGTCAGATACGAAATAGAAAGCCAGATCTTGTTGGGCCTTGTAGTCTACTGTAAAGATTCTAGCTTTGGAATTTGAGTGAGGTGAGAGCCACTGAAGGGTTCTGAGCAGAGGACTGACGTGGTCTGACTTACATTTTGATGGGATCGCTCTGAACGGCCTGAAGAATAGACTATAGACCTTAGACAGGCAAGCTTGGAAGCAGGAGGCCAGTCAAGAGATCATTCCAGCAATCCCGGTGAGAGATGGTAGTGCCTTGGTGTTAGCAAGGGAGTTGGTTAAAAAAAAAAAAGGTTCAGATTCCGGATACATTTTGAAGGTGGAACCCGCAGGACTTCTTGATGGATTGATTTAGATATGAGACTAGTAGTCGAGGATGACTCTATGTTTAGCTTGAGCAACTGGAAGGATCGAGTTGCCAACAGCGGAGAGGGAGAAAACTGTGGAATGGGTTTCTGGTGGGGAAGAAAATCAAGAGTTGGATTTTGGACATGTTAAATCTGAGATGTCGATTAAGGGAGTGCAGGAGGCGTACCTGGGTGGTTTAGTCTATGAAGCCTCTGCCTTCGGCTCAGGTTGGAAACCCTCATCTGGCTTCCCTGCTCACTGGGGAGTCTGCTTCTCCCTCTCCCCTCTCCCCCACCCTCATGATCTCTCTCTCTCATATAAATAAATTAAATATTAAAGAAAAAAAAAAAGAAGTGAAGGTTGTGGAGATACCAAAGGGGCAGTTGCATCTATGTTTAGAGTTCCAGGGAGAGGTGGGACCTAGAGATAAATTTGAGAGTCATCGGTGCGTAGATGTTATTTAAAACCACACGGAATGAGATCATCCATGGAATGAGTACAGAGAGAGAAGGACTGAGCCTTATCTCTGATATTCCAAAGATACTGAAGCCGGAGGAAGGAGGAACTGGAAGAGGAATCTGAGAAGTGAAGAAAAGGAAGGCAGAAGGAAGGCCGCAGGAAAGCTGGGGAAGTCAAGTGTGTCGTAGTAAATGGGAAGAGATGTTCAGAGGCGTCAAACACTGCGGAAAAGTTCCCGTAAAATGAGGATTGAGAATGGACTCTTGCATTTCTTGTGTAAGGAGAGTGGTTCCAGTAAAGTGGTAGGAATGAGCACCTGACTGGAGTTTGTTCAAGAGAGAACAGGAGTTGGGGACAGTAAGTGAATATTTGTAACTTTTAATCTTTTTTTAAAGGATTTTATTTATTTGACAGAGACAGAGACGGGGAGAGAATGAATACAAGCAGGGGGAGTGGGGGAGGGAGAGGGAGAAGAGGGTGAAGAAGGCTTCCTGCTGAGCAAGGAGCCTGAGGCGGGGCTCCATCCCAGGATCCCCAGGATCCCCAGATCACAACCTAAGCCGAAGGCAGATGCTTAACAACTGAGCCCCCCCAGGCTCATACTGGTAACTTTTTAAAAAATTTTATTTTATTTCTATTTTTTAAAAAAAATTTATTTATTTATTTGACAGAGATCACGAGTAGGCAGAGAGGCAGGCAGAGAGAGAGAGGGGGAAGCAGGCTCCCTGTCGAGCAGAGAGCCCTATGTGGGGCTCGATCCTAGGACCCCAGATCATGACCTGAGCTGAAGGCAGAGGCCCAACCCACTGAGCCACCCAGGTGCCCCTATTATTATTATTTTTTAAGATTTTATTTACTTATTTGAGAGAGAAGAGAGGAGAGGGCCAGAGGGGGGAGGGAGAGAACCCCAGACAGATTCTGCCATTGAGTCTGACGTGGGGTCCGACTTGGGGCTTGGTCTCACAACCCTGAGATGGCAACCTGAGCCAAAACCAAGAGTTGGATGCTTAACTGACCACCACCCTGGTGCCCCGAGTATTGGTAACTTTTGAGGTGTTTTACTGCAAAAGGGAGCTGGTTTAGTAAAAGATGGGCTAGGTAATAGCATGTGTACACACTCATAGGAACAACAGAGTACGGAAGAAAATTAATTATGTAGGAAAAGGGAGAAATCACAAAGACACAAAGTGGAAGGAATGGCTTTAAAAAAGAGAAAGAGGGGGTGACTGGTTGGCTCAGTCCATGGAGCATGTGGGTTGTGATCTTGGAGTTGTGAGTTTTAGCCCCACATGGGGTATACAGATTATTTGAAAATAAAATCTTAAAATAAAAAGGAGCATGAACAACCCAGTATAGGCAAGAGGGAGCATACACATGAGTGCAGATAGTAGAGAGTAGATGAAGGCAATGAAAGTTCTCCAATTTCTTCAATTTTCTTAGTAAAATAGGAGGAAAGGTCATCTGTGGACAGCAATAATCATGGGTTGAAGAAATAAAGTATGCTTGTCAGGTAGTATTAAATGCTTTCTTAAGGTTCTGTAAAGGAATTTCTATTCTTACAGTGAGACTAGCCAAACTTCGTTGTTCTCTCCCGCTACACCAGTGCAAGGGCAGAGCACGTAGACTTAGCCGAGGATGTGGTTTGGCAAATGAGCACAACAAAGGGAGTGAGAGGCAAGGATGTTGGGGGTATATTCACGGGGGTGATCGTGACTGACCAGCAGAAGCTGGTAGGTGAGGAAGGAAAGAAGGACATCAGGATGGTGAGGGAGATGGTAGCACCCATTTATCAGTGGTCACAGTGATTCCAAATTAATGTATGAGGGGAAATGGGCTGGCAAGACATAGGCAGAGAGAGGGATGCATGAAATTCAAACTATGGAGTGGTTGAAAAGACTGGTAATGACTTGGGAATGAGTGCCCAAGGAAGGGGAAAGATCTAATCAATGGACTTTAACAGGAATCAAGAGGCTAGTTTGTTGGATCATTTGTGTCAGTGGTTTTCAAACTTTAGCCTGTGTCAGAATTACACGAAGAGCCAATAAAAACACAGATATCCTACCCCCAGAGTTTCTAGGTCTGAGTCTGAGAATTTTTTTTTTTTAAAGATTTTATTTATTTATTTGACAGAGACAGAGCAAGCGAGAGCAGGAACACAAGCAGAGGGAGTGGAAGAGGGAAAGCAGGCTTCCCGTTGAGCATGGAGCCCAAAGTGGGGCTCGATCCCAGGACCCTGGGATCCTGACCTGAGCTGAAGGCAGATGCTTAACGACTGAACCACCCAGGTGCTGCTGAGCCTGAGAATGTTCATTTCTAAGTTTCCTAGTGATGTTGCTGCTGCTATGGTCCAGGGACCACACTTTGAAAGCTACTGATCGATGTGTATGTTGAAACTGCCAATTATTAAGATGTAAGTAGTTCTGTAGAATGACAGTGAGCAGGGAGAGAAAAACTGTCAAGAAATAAAGAATGGGGTGCCTGGGTGGCTCAGTCAGTTCAGTGTCCGTCTTCAGCTCAGGTCATGATCCCAGAGTCCTGGGATCAAGTCCCACATCAGGTTCCCTGCTCAGTGGGGAGCCTGCTTCTCCCTCTGCCTCTGCCTCCTGCTCCCCCTGCTTGTGTGCGTGCTCTACCAAACGAATGAATAAAATCTTAAAGAAAGAATGGTTGGGGTGCCTGGGTGGCTCAGTTGGTAAAAGCGTCCAACTCTTGGTTTTGGCTCAGGTCATGGTTTGGGGGGTCGTGAGATAGAGCCCTGACAGGGAGTGGGACCCTGCTTTCAGTAGGGAGTCTGCTTGAAGATTTTCTACCTCTGCCGTACCCTACTCCCTGCTAATGTGCGTGCTCTCTCTCAAATAAATAAGATCTTTAAAAAAAAAAACCTTAAAAAAAATGAAATAATTATTTGATGGCTGATGAGCTGCAACCGTTAGGGATAGTCGAGCAATCATGTGATTAAAAGCTGGCTTTTATGGGGACTGATTGGAAACTGGGGGGCTGAAGCAGAAGCTGGTAGCAGCATGAGATTAAAACAAAGCTACAGGGACGCCTGGCTGGCTCAGCTGGTTGGACGACTGCCTTCGGATCAGGCCATGATCCCGGAGTTCACAGATCAAGTCCCGCATCCGGCTCCCAGCTCCACAGGGAGTCTGCTTCTCCCTCTGACCTTCTCCTCGTTCATGATCTCTCATTGTCTCTTTCTCAAATAAATAAACAAAATCTTAAAAAAACCCCACAAAAACAAAGCTACAGGCTTCATGGCAATGTTTTGTTGTGGTAGGTTCACAGGTCGGTGAGTTCCTGCTAAGGGACTCTGGTGGAAATGCTGCTGTAGTTACCTTGAGTGATCACAATTGGACGAGTTCATTTCTGGTAGAAGTTAAAACTATACTACTTAGAAAATACTAAGTCTCACAAAGCTGGATATCACTTTACTTGAGATTAGGTGGGATGATATCTGATGGGACAATAAAGCTTAAGTAGCTTGGTAGTAGGGCAGATAAGCCTGAGAACAGACAGAACAGTAATACAGAATGGAATTGTGGAAATGCCACACAGGGAGGTTTCCAAGGTGGTCAGGGCATAGATGACAACATGGGGTCATTACCTGGGCCCAGTTTGGGGTGCCACTTACTACTCATGGGGTCCTAGCCAAGTCATTTAATGTTTCTGTTGAATTTCCTGTCAAATGGGCATGTCATTGATGCCACATTACTCAGGGGAAAGTCAAGGATGAAATAAGTCAGTGCACATGGTTTGAAGATGTGAAATGCTATACAAACATGATGAAAGTAAATTGCATTGAACTGTCCTTAGAAATGAGAGCAGAAGACACTTAGGAATGTAATAAAGGAGTGGAAAAGAAAGGAGAAACTGTTATCCAAGGAAAGCGTGAGGTGCATAGAACAAAGAATTAAGTGTGCAGTGTGGACAGTTTCACATTCAATGTGATCCCTCATAAAAAAGGGTCTAATATTTATTTTTAGAAGATTTTATTTGAGAGAGAAAGCAAGCTCAAGCAGGGGGATGGGCAGAGGGAAAGGGAGAAGCAGGTTCCCCACTGAGCAGGGAGCCCTGTGACAGGCTCAATCCCAGAACTCTGGGATCATGACCTGAAGGCTCTGGTATTTATTGACATTAATGTGGAGAAACTTTTTTACATAGTTGTTTCCTCAGAAATCCTACCTTTAGACCATAGTTGCTGACATACATGAGTAATAGGCTTAACTTGAGCAGCTGTCCTCTCCCCTCTTTGTTGTCACCTTGTGCTAACAATGTCTGGGCTTCTACATAGTGAGCAAAGGTGGGGGGGGGGCACCTGTGTTCTCAGATGCACCCTGTGCAGGTTTCTGTCCTGGCTTCTGTTACCTGGAATTGAAATTGCCCGCTGCTGTTAGACCAGACAAACGGAGGGCAGAAATTGTGCCTTGTCAAACTCTTTCTATGGTTTTCCATGCACTGGCCTTAAGATAGCCCAATGCCTGGTATGGCATAAAAGGCACTTCATGATCTGGTCCCCATTCTCCGACCTTACATCACTACTTCTACCTGGAGATTCAGCCAGATGTATGTTCTTTCACAACTTCCAATGTGTCTAATTTCTTCTGACTTGACAGTTTTTTTTTTTAAAAGATTTTATTCGATAGAGAGCAAAAGTGCACAAGCAGGGGGAGCCGTAGAGGCAGAGAGAGAAGCAGGCTCCCTGCTGAGCAGGGAGTCCCATGCAGGGCTCAAACGCAGGACCCTGGGATCATGACCTGAGCCGTAAGGCAGAGGGGTAACGGCCGAGCAAATGAGGCACCACTGACTTAATAGCCTTTACATAGGCTGTTCTACCTGCCCAATGTACCAGGTTCCATTCTTGGCTCTTACTCTTCTGATTCACTTTTGATATTGGTTCCTCGGACAGCCTTCTTTGAACCCCCTTCACAAGTCTGGGTCAGACTCTTTCCAGCATGCCTTTCACTTCCCTCTTTATAGCACTTTTCACATTGTAACTGCACGCTTAATTACCTGTCTCACCGAACACTGAAACAGGTAACATTCAGTCTTATCCATGACGTCTGTCTCTACTCCCTAGCACAGTGCCTGGATTTAGGAGTTACACGAGTATCTGAGGGATGCTGAAGTTGTCTGCTCATGACTCAGCACCCACAAATTCAGTGAAAGCCAGCCTCAATGGCTCTTCACTAGGAGAGAAAAGACTTTTGGGGTTCAGGAGGGCAAAAGGTTAACTGGCTAGTGAGGTGAAGTTGCCACTTTGAGGAGCCCGCTATTTTAACTTAAGAAAATACTGTACATGCACTATTAACCACCACACACTGGAGATGTGCTGATGGCAGAGGAGGAAGCTGCAGTGGAGTGAGTAGTAAATGTTTGAGGACTTTTTGGGGGTGACCAGATGGTTACCAAAAAAATTACATGTCATGAATCAACTAGGCCTTATAGGTTATTAGTGCTAGCTGATCTCATACCTTTAAATTTAATTCTGTTATGAAACTGAGAAACCCCTGAAGATTACTAGGACTGTAGTAGTAATTTTCAGTCTTTTGCTATGCACATTTTAAGTTACCAAATGTCTTTTGAAGAGGTAGTTTCAGTTTTGACCACCTGTGATTACTTCAAGAAGCAGTAAGTTAGGCGTGACTTCATTTCAGAAAAGCAGCAGCCACTGTGGAGACTTTCCTGCTGATCACTTAGGAAAACTTCCCTTGATTAAGCTAAAGCAGTGGTTTTCTAAGTGGATAAATTTGGGACTGACTGGATGAATGTTCAGTACTGTTAAAGGATTAATACTGTACTGTGAGCCATAATGCTTTTCCAGTATGCAGTTAGCTTTTGGTCGTCAGCTGGTAATGCATGTCTTGCCCTGGCTGCAGGAGTTACGATGGATTTAGAAATGTACCAATAGGGATGCCTGGGTGGCTCAGTTGGTTGGACGACTGCCTTCGGCTCAGGTCAGGATCCCGAAGTCCCGGGATCAAGTCCCGCATCAGGCTCCCAGCTCCATGGGGAGTCTGCTTCTCTCTCTGACCTTCTCCTTGCTCATGCTCTCTCTCACTGTCTCTCTCTCAAATAAATATATAAAATCTTTAAAAAAAAAGAAAAAAAGAAAAAAAGAAATGTACCAATAAACCATTCAAAGATGGTAAAATCCCCTGAAAAACCAATGAATGATTAAGTCTCTCCTACATCCTCAATAATAACAGCTCAAGAAGACAGACAGCAAGCATCTGTATTTATTTCAGGACATAATGTACTATTTAGAACAATAGAGAATATGAAATTTTTAACTATTTAAATATCCATAGGGTATTTTATTTTTGTAAGATAGGTTCTAAAAATCATGAACTGAACAGATTAATAATTTAACACACATCAAAATTAGATTTAAAAAGGAGGTGGTGGCTCTTAGTAGCTCTGTCCTGGTGTTAAAGATGGTATAAAGATACTTACTTAGACTACAACGAAGTACTCTAACATTTATAAATGCAGGTGTTATCAAAAGGTCTATCTCTGGGGTGCCTGGGTGGTTCAGTCATTAAGCGTTTGCCTTCAGCTCAGGTCAAAATCCCAGGGTCCTGGGATGGAGCCCCGCATCGGGGTCCCTGTTCTGCAGGAAGCCTATTTCTCCCTCTCCCACTACCCCTGCTTGTGTTCCCTCTCTTGCTGTGTCTGTCAAATAAATAAATAAAATATTAAAAAAAAAATTTCTGTAGCAAAGAGAAACCATCCAAATTTTATTCTTTATATTATGGACATGATTTAACTATATCACTATGGCACGTGGTATTATTATTTTTCTTACTGTAGCAAGTCCTAGTTTTCCCAAGACCTTTTCCCTGACTATTCTGGAAATAAAATAAATTTATCATGTATTTCAAACCTTCAGGTTAGAATGTTATCCTCATAAATGTATTTGCCAGGTTGGTATATTCACATATATCCTTCCCGATTTTAGGCTAAGCAAAGACATGCCCTTAGAGCTGTATTAATGTATTAAAGCAAGACAATCCATCTTATTATCAAGAGAAACTATAATCCTTCCATGTAGTGTGTGACAGAGAAAACACTGATTTTGACACATTATCTTCTTTTATTCAAGTACCAGTCTGATCACACATGGTCCAAGAACCCTCAAATAATAAGCCACATATAAACAGATGTTAAAGATTGGTCTTCAAACATTATAGCCAATGAGGCCACGCTTGCCTATGATCTCGCCGACATAAAACCACATCCACACCTCGGTGGCCACCAAACCATTCAGCAGAGCTTCCTGAAAAAAGCAGTACAAATTTTAATGTACATTGTTTTTCTTATGTATTTAAAAGTACTCTTCCCCAGGATCAAGTAACAGAGAATGTAAGGATGCTATTCATTTAGAGAGCAGTTTTAGCCAAAGTCAAGGTTTACTGATGTTAACTTTGTTCAACTGCTGAGACACTTGAACGTTCAATTATGTAAGGTAAGTAGTCCAGAGCTTATAAATTCTTTCAAAGCATTCTTTAAAGACCTGAACTGACTTAACCCTTTCATTATTAGTTTATGAGACACTTTATGAGCCCTAGAACAACCCACATCCTGGAAATAGCTGACACATTTAGACAGGGCATTCATATGAAAGGATGGCCATAGTAAGGGAAGTCTCTGAAGAGACATTTCTGTCTGGCCAAAGAGAATTCGTTGACAGATGAAGAGCTCTGTCTTCCCCTTTCTTCATTTATTATTTGGTTTAACTCTTTCCAAGTATTCAGTAATGACTCAGTTTCACAGATCAATGTTTTACTGCCCTGAAAAAGCACGCTGTGTGCAAGTGCAACTAAGGATCTTGAAACTCCAGTTGAAGTACTCCTCTAAACAAAACGGGCCTTTCCTTTTAGCACCTGGATGTGAATTTTAATTTTCTCCTTCAAACTAGACCAGAAATACTGGAGGTCTGAAAAACAACTGTATTTTCCAGGATGTAGATTCTAAAGCCAGAAATAATTTAGTTGTTTGGCTCAAACAAGCAAACATAAAATCCAAGTTCCAGTTTTTAATAGTCTTTAGATTTTATCTTAATGCTATTCAGTAACCCTTCATATTACATGATACACTTGCTAGGTTTTGATATTTTTATCTTCATGTAAGTGTTAGTTGCCTGATAGTCCAAGAGACCTTTTGGCTAAACCGGGAGTATTTCCAGGCCTTTGGATTAAAAAAAGTACAAAATCAGCAAAGTAAGCCATCCTATTTTAGTATACTAACCAAAATAGGAGAGGGAAAAGAGTTGCCCAGAAAAAATGATCCTTTCTTTGTTATAAGACTAACAGGAAACAAAGACATATAATAGCTGAATTATTTCAACCCAGATGACAACATTAGAAAGGTAAGTATCCTTCTCAGCAGTCAAGAAAGAGATTATCTTTCATTATGTAGGTTTTAGTCTCACTAGAAAATACATATATTAATCAAAACAATCAGAAAAATCCCAAGGGAAGACATTTTCAGTTACGCACATACGTTTTCATTTAGGCCATAGTTACCTTAACTGTGAGCTGTTTGAAGCTACCAGTTTGGGCACTCTTGACTATTTTTTTCAAGCTCTGAATAGCTGTAGGGATCTCAGCAGGGGTTGGAGGAACCAGCTCAACTTTGGCATAGTGCCAAAATGTAGCCAATCGAGGCTTTGAGTAAGTCACAGCAGCTGGAAAACAAAACAAAACAAAACAAAAAACCAGGATGAACTCACAAGAGACCGAAAGAAGCAGATGTGTGGGCCGGACACAAATATTTATTCATGCATCACATTCATTCACTGCTTGTACCAAATGTGCACCCGGTGTGAAAAAGTCAAAGCTGCTCCCTGGTAACAAGAGGCTTTTAAAGATGCAGAACACCTGTGTCACAGGGAAGTTCAATCAGGCAGGAAGCTGTAAGCACATTCAATTATGCCAGGACTTCACTAGTGGCCAGCCAGTACGGTTACTTCATTTACGAATGGCAAATCTGGTTAACTGTAAAGTTATGAGAAGTTGGATTCAGAAGCAAGAAAACAGAGCAATGTAGCCGTATTTTCTTGGTAGAGCAAGCAGAAAATTTGGAGGGAAAAAGTGTGGAAGGGGAGGGAACGAGCTACCCAGAACAGCATCCTCAAGAATAAGATTAAAACTTGTCAAAGTGTTGGCTACGAATCCAGATGGAATTATACCAATTAGTGCCCATTTCTGGTATCCTCATCAATATGTGAATTAAATCTTTCCTTAACAAAAGCCCAGCTGCTCCTCCTTCAAAACAGTACAAATAATAAAAATAAAACCTACATGTATTGTTCAGAGCAGCCAAACTCAAATCTATTACTCTGGTGAAATTCCTCAAGGTAGTTACTATTTCAGAGAAAAAAAAAATTCTTAATAACCCAAGTAGATGTAAGATTATGGTAGTGATTTCAGCAAGAGAAAGGCACTTAAAAATTTTTTTTAAAAAATATTTTATTTATTTATTTGACAGTAAGAGAGCGCAAGCAGGGGGAGCAACAGAGGGAGACAGAGAAGCAGGTTCCCTGATAAGCAAGAAGTCTAATGCGGGCCTCGATCCCAGGAACCTGGGATCATGACCTAAGCCGAAGGCAGATGCCTAACGGACTGAGTCACCAAGGCATCCCGAGAAAGTAATTTTATAAAAAAAAGTTACAACAAGACAATGTGATAGAAACAGCATACTTGCATGAACATCCCTAAACTGTCTATTATTCAAAGATGGGGACGTGGTGCCTGGGTAGCTCCTGCAGTGAAGTGTCTTTCTTCAGTTCAGATTATGATTCCAGGGCTCTGGAATCCCGCACTGGGCTCCCTACTCAGCGGGGAGTCTGCTTCTCCCTCTGCCCTGCCCTCATGCTTGTGCATGTACTCGCTCTCTAAAATAAATCTTAAACAAAAACAAAAAATTAAAACAAACCCCAAAACACGGTAAAGATGGATTATCCAAGGTTCTTGGTACTTCTATTATTAGCTTCCTGGATTTGGGTATTCACTACTCTTAGAATCAGTATCTGCATCATCCTTTGTGCTCACGGCCATGGGTAAATCTTTAAGGAGACACAAGTTCTACATAGAACTGACAGTGCCTGGAGGATGGGGCTATCATACACATAAAAGGGGGGGCGTCTATCACAGAGTACAAAATCTTGTGTAATTGTCTTTACAGTTATCTTCAACACAGATATTTCATCCTTTAAAAAAACAAACAAACAGTACTTTGGGGCGCCGGGATGGCTCAGTGGGTTAAGCCGCTGCCTTTGGCTCAGGTCATGATCTCAGGGTCCCGGGATCGAGTCCCACTTCGGGCTCTCTGCTCAGCAGGAAGCCTGCTTCCCTCTCTCTCTCTGCCTGCCTCTCTGTCTACCTGTGATCTCTCTCTGTCAAATAAATAAATAAAATATTTAAAAAAAAAAAGTAAACAACAACAACAGTACTTTGTACACAAACACTATACTTTAGTTGGTAAATTTGTTTTTCAGGGAGTACAGGTTAAAAAGTTTCAAACTGCTTTATGTATGTACAAGGGATGAGTAAAACAGATGTAAATGAATGGTGGATGATGGGAGCCAGGTTTCTCACTGTAGGAAAGTTATAAATAGGCAAGAAAAGAAGCAAGAATAAATCCCATAGTACTGGATTAGAGTTGGAGACATTCATATGACCTCACCTGTAGTTCAATATATATACAGATGGGTAGATACAGAAACAATCATGTATATGCATATATACACATGGGTTACCATACACACACACCCTTAAGAGGCCCCAGAAGTGATGACATTCTAGCAGTCTAGTAGCAAGAAAGATATTCATTGCCTAGATCTTAGTTTCAAAGTACGTTGTCCAACAAAAGAAACTAGGACTCCTTGGAAAAATGGTTGATTCTAAGGCTGGGCAGGGAGAATGTAACATGACTTTGAAGGATTTTGTAGTACAAGAAAGGGGGTACTCAATGGGACAGAGATGCCAACGTGAAAGGGTTCTCAATGGCCAAGGCTGCAACAATTTGAACAAAATAAATAACATACTATTGGAGGTAAGAAGGAGGAAATAAATGTACATGAGTCCATACATGACTGATTAAACACACAGGGAAGAACAAATCTTTCTCATAGAATTCCATTTAATTATATGTAAATACTCCTTCCTACAGGAGATGGGATCCCTGTTGTTGGCAGCTGCTCCCTGCCCCCTCAGCACACACCACTGAGAAAACTTAGTTACTTGCTTCTAGGAAACAGATTATGGGAAGGGAAAAAACAGTAACTTTACAGTGAGAAACCTAGCAACACCACCATAACCAAATGATGAAAACTATTTCATCAGTGATGTTACACAGGTATCATGTACATCCTGATATGTGACTATAGCATGTGGCACCCCAAAAGAATTGATTTTTAAGTAATCTCTACGTGGAGCTTCACTTTTGTAATATTCTTTCTCAAAATCCATAGCTTGACTAATCTTGAGAAAAATACCAGACAAATCCAGATTGGAGAACTACTTTATAGGACACCTAGATAGGTATCTACAAAAATACTTAAAAAAAAACCAAAAAACAAAAAACAAACAAACTGTCAAAGTCGTGGAAAGTAAGAAAAACTGTCATTAAAATGTTACATGTCAGAGGAATCTAGGGAGATTAACAACTCAATACGATGTGGAATCTGGATGGGCTCCTGGAACAGGAAGAGATTAATGGGAAGACTGGTAAAATCTCAATAATGTCTCAATTTTAGACGTCTCAATTTTAGTAACCATGAAAAAAGAATTAAACTCTT
The DNA here is from genome assembly GCF_020171115.1 of Neogale vison. Lineage (NCBI taxonomy): Eukaryota > Metazoa > Chordata > Mammalia > Carnivora > Mustelidae > Neogale > Neogale vison. Next base: position 108,272,495 of record NC_058097.1, on the reverse strand, counting down.
ATGACTTCTTTGGGGAAGTCTGATGATAAAGTTACTAATTTCTGTTAGTTTCTTTGTGTCCCCAGGAGAATTAGCAGATATAGTCAGTAATTTTTTTTAAATCTTTTTTATTTTTATTTATTTATTTATTTATTTGACAGTGAGAGATTACAAGTAGGCAGAGAGGCAGGCAGAGAGAAAGAGAGAGAGAGAGAGAGGAGGAAGCAGGCTCCCTGCAGAGCAGAGAGCCCGACGCGGGACTCGATCCCAGGACCCTGAGATCATGACCTGAGCCGAAGGCAGCGGCTTAACCCACTGAGCCACCCAGGCACCCAGTAACTTTTTTTTAAACATAAACTCTCTCTATATATTAAAAAGTAAGTTCTGTGCCGAACATAGGGTTCGAAATCACGACCCAGAGACAGAGTCATGCTCTACAGACTGAGCCACCCAGATGCTCCTATAGTCAGTTTTTTTTTTAAAGATAAGATTATGTATGTATGTATGTATTTGACACAGAGAGAGAGAGAGAGAGACAGAGAGGGAACACAAGCAAGGGTAGACGGAGAGAGCAGGCTGTCTGCCAAGCAGGGAGCTCGATATGGGACTCCATCCCAGGACCCCAGGATCATGACCTGAGCCCAAGGCAGATGCTTAACGACTGAGCCACCCAGGCACCTCCCCCCTCCCCGCCATTTTTTTTTTTTTTAAAGATTTATTTATTTGATACAGAGAGCGCATGGGGGAGAGAGTGCACAAGCTCGGGAGCAGCAGGCAGAGGGAGAGGGAGCAGCAGGCTTCCCCTGAGCAGGCAGATGCCTAACTGACAGCCACCCAGGCACCCGGTTAGTAGGTTTTTTTTTTAAAAAGAATTGATTTTTTTGTTGTTTAAAGATTTTATTTATTTATTTGACACAGAGAGAGCGCGCGCGCGAGAGATCATAAGTAGGCAGAGAGGCAGGCAGAGAGAGGAAGAGAAGCAGGTTTCCTGCTGAGCAGAGAGCCTGATGCAGGGCTCCATCCCAGGACCCTGAGATCATGACCTGAGCTGAAGGCAGAGGCTTTAACCTACTGAGCCACCTGGCGCCCCAAAAGAATTGATTTTTTATTTTATTTTATTTTATTTATTTGAGAGAGAGACAGTGAGAGAGAGAATGAGCGAGGAGAAGGTCAGAGAGCGAAGCAGACTCCCCATGGAGCTGGGAGCCTGATGTGGGACTCGATCCCGGGACTCCAGGATCACGCCCTGAGCGGGAGGCAGTCGCCTAACCAACTGCGCCACCCAGGCGTCCCAAAAGAATTGATTTTTAAATAATCTCTACGTGGAGCTTGAGCCTGCAACCCAAAATCAAGAGTTGCAGGCTCCACTGACTGAGCTAGCCAGGGGTCCCAATTTTTATTAGACATTTAACATTCACATTTAATACACTGAATTATGTTACAAAGCAAAATATATTTCACATTTAACAGCCTGGTCCCAGCTGAGTAGTTCTTTCTGAGTACTTCTGGAAGAATGTTACTTTTAATTCAATAATACAGGAGAGTTTGCTTCTTAGTAAAATTTCCTTTTGGTATTACTCTTCTTTTGCATTTTATTACTAAGTTAGTTTGCAATCCCACCACCTGAAAAATGTGAAAGCCATGCCCCAGGGGAAAAAAAAATTCACCCGAAACTTTAAAAAAAATGTTGCTTCGAATCACCCACAAAAGTCTAAAGGATAAAGCCACAATCCTTCTCTTTTTATTCATGTAAAAAAGTGTAGAGCTCTATCAAAACAAGTACTGTGATGATCTTAGAAACACTGCAAACTTAAGCTCTTTAGGGAAATGTGTAAATTAGTTGACTGTGGGGTTGTGTAGGAGGAGAGGCTCAATAATTGTATTTGGCACCCTAATGCCTTCAATAATCCACTGGCTGCTGATGGGAGCAAAGGAAGAAGATAAATCGATCACAGTAAAATAGGTCCAAAAATATCACATATAGTCAGAAAATTCTTTCCATTCCCATTTCAGAATCAAATTTGAGTGAAAACTATCTAGAGATACGTTCTTCAACCGCTCACTAGAATATAGCACTCCAGAGAAGACGCTCCCCTCATTTTATTTCATCTTACTTTGGAAATAAAATGGAAGAGCTTCCTACCCAGAAGACAACTGCGATATTTCCTGACAGAAGAGGCTACTTCTCAGGGCTGTTGACTATTCAGGGTCGTTCTCAAGTACAGCCAATAAGACATTGGTTTTTTTCAAACTTAAAAGCTCCATGAATATTAACTCTAGAATGATAAAGATTACTGTTCATACACCTCCCTTCCTATGTTTGTGGGAGCAGGGATACTCGTCCACAAAGTCCAATTCCACCTAAAATTTCCATTAGATTAAAGAAGCATTTCATAATCTGGCCAGGACAGAAAGCAAAGTCGACGTTCAAAAAGCATGCCTACCCCTAAAAATGTATGTAGACTTCCAGATACCCTATTTGAGAACCAGACAACCTGGCGCGGCCAAATTTATGGTACTTTCACCTGCCTCTGCCCTCCCTTTCCCTCATTCGGCCGCAGGGCCCTACCCTCCATACCCCCACGCCTCGACATCTAAGGGGGCGTCATGGCGGCAGTGGAGGACGACTCCAGCCTTCCCACACATCCCTCCCCTCCTTCACTGTGGCGGTTAGAATTCCGAACTTCTTGAGTGTACTGAGAGCCCCAGCTGCAGGCCGGGCGGACGGAAAGGCTAGAGGAGTCGCAACCTGGCCCCTGCTCTCCCCCCGAGCCCCCATACCGGCCGTCCCTCCCCAGCTTCCGCGGGGCGCTCGAGGCACCACCGCCCGCGTCGTCCCCTCAGACCCGCCCGCCCCGGCAGTCCGCCGCCGCGCTCACCGTTCACCAGCGCCGGGGCCTTCTCAGCCAGGTTACGGACAAACTGGGCCATGGTTCCAAGTTGGAAGGTCCGTCGTCCGGGACCGCCGCTGAATGTCACCCCCCCACCCGAAGGACCCGTCGCAGGACCCCGTTCCGCTTCCAAGGTCAGGCCTCCTCTTTCCGTGCCGGTCCAAAGTATTTAGGCGTCCTGTTACCACTCCGGAATATAGCTAGCCACATTATTCTCTTCAGCCTCGGAGGAGAAAGAGCAGATGGAAAGGTGAGGTCAGAGAAAACGTGGAGAGCGGTGGGTTTCGGCGGAGGAACAGGCATCTCTTGGGGCAGCCGCTCAAAGAGGGCCGGAAGGCCGGCCCTCGGAGGGCGGGCGCATGCGCTCTGGGCCTCCCATGCCGGCCTTGGCGCGGGCCGGCTCCGGTGTGCGTGAGGTGTTAGCTATTTTCTGAGAAAACGTGGGAAGTTAGGCCTGGAAGGCGTCTGTAAGGTTTTCCTAGGCCAGGACGATCGTCTTATAAAGGCAGACAGCTCAAACGTGGAGAGTTATGGGCAGAGCCGGCGCCACATAACCTGTCATGTGATTCAGTCCTTTGCCTTTCTTCAGCGGATCTTTCCTAGTCCCGATCTCCTCTTCATTTTGTATCGGGATCGGAGTCCAGTCCCTCTAATTCCCTAGTGAGTCGCAAGGAACTATGGAGATGGGAGCAACAAAACATTTACTGAAAGAGGGCCTCCAGTGTGCCAGGCCTTTTGGAATTTAAGAAAGCCTGTGTTAGGCAGTGTCCCCCATTTAAGACTGGGATTGATAAATGGCCACATAGCTAGTGAGGGGCAGAGTTGGGATCTGACACGATTGCAGTGTAAACAGGTAAGAGGCGAATGCAATTAGGAGTGGTGGTGATCTGGAAAGATTTCTATCTAGAGAAGACATAACAGCTCTGTACTTAAGGATTGAAACTTTAATATGACTGGGAGAAAAGATTTATCTAGGGAAGTGGCATTTGATGTGAGAAGCAGAATTATAAGTAATGTACCCTGGAGAAGCCTGAGCAAATCTGATTGATGAAATAGTCAGGTGGAAAGAAAAATTAGGGTTGACATCAAGGAGCCAAGAGCATCGTTTCAATGGCAGTGATTCAGCTGCCAAGTACTCCAGAGAATTCAAATTAAGACTGGGAAAGTTAATTTACCAATATGGAAATATTAGCTACAGCAGTTTCAGAAAATTAGGATAGGAGCCAGAGTATGTCTATAAAGGACTGTAAGTTGGAAAACCAAATAAGGGGTGCTTGTGTGGGTCAGTCCTTAGGCATCTGACGTGATTACACCTCAGGTTATGATCTCAAGAGTTGTGCCCTGAGCCCCCTGTTGGGCCCTGCGCTGGGCTCAGTCTGGGCATGGAGCCTGCTTAAGATTCTTTCCTTCTCCCTCTGTGCCCTCCTCCACTCAATAAGACCAAGTAAGGATGTGGAACTTTAGGTGGACGCTGAATATAGAGAAGGATTGATGAAATATCTGAAGAGACAAGAAAGAAGATTGGGGGGATTAGCCTTGGAACCGTGGGGCCTATTCACAGATGGGATGATGGGAGAGAAATCTGAAAGTGAAAATTCTGAAATCTGTATCTTTCTATTTAAGTGGAAGGCAAGATCTTCTTCAGTGAAGGTCAGAAAGATTGGCGGAAAGGTTCAAGTTTGGATTGGAGCTGAGTTTCTGGACACACAGGGTTGTTGGGCAGTGTTAGCAACCACTGATTTGTGGTCACAGCACTCTAAAGATTGTGTCATTTTTCTCCAACAGTGGTCTACAGCTTGGATACTGGAACAGAGAGGAATGACTGGGTCAATCTAAACTGAGTTCTCACAGGGAAAGGGTAAAGAAACTAGGGGCAAGATAGGGAATGTGGGGGTACCTGGGTGGCTCAATGGGTCATGATCTCAGGGTCCTGGGACCGAGCCCCACATCGGGCTCTCTGTTCAGCGGGGACTCTGCTTTCCCCCTCTCTGCCTACTTGTGATCTCTGTCAAATAAATAAATAAAATATTAAAAAAAAAAAAAAAAAAGACAGGGAATGTGATAGTGAATGATTAAAATGAAAGACCTGGGGTTTAGGCCAGATAAAGAAAAGTGAAGCTGGACGTGAACCGATGAGGAAAAAATATGCCCAAACACTCTTCTGCATAACTCGTGGGTCCAGAAGCCTGGTAAGAGAGGTTAGCTCAGCCAGGCGACCGACATTTGATACCACCTTAAAGAGAAGTGAAGGTCAGAGTCCTCTCAAAATTCCGAGAAACTGCCACTAGCTTTTCATACTGTAATGAAGGAAGTGATAACAAAGGCTGTAAGTCAGGTGTTCATTTATTAAATACAAGCTTTGAACAAACACCCCCAGGCAAGTTTGACAAGAAGTAACCTTCCTGGAATGTTTCAAAGTACAGTTATGTTGATCAAATTTTATTTCAATCAACCTTTTTGTTGTTTTATTTTGTACTTTTTCTTTTTTTTTTTGTCTAGGTTTTCCTGTGTAGCAGTCAGAGCATGTGCATTATTTCCTCACATGACACCAACAGTGCAGCATCAGCCTCTCTGGCTTGTAAAGGCACCCAGTAGACTTATGCTCTGGGCAATGGCTGCTTAGCAACCAGCATCAAAGAAAGTAATGAAGCTTTTGTAGACTGTGATACCAAATAGCAACTGGCACCTTCACCTGCACCATTAAAAAACCTTTAATGTTTGTTTTTACATATCCATTACAAACTATACTAAAAAAAAAACCAACAAACCAAGATTGCTTGATAAAGCCTACTTAAATAATTTTCCAAGTTGAGTTATCACCCTCTTGGTAAGCAATACCAGAGCTGATAAAGAGTCTTCATTTTCCTATCATACTCCAGCAAAGCCAACACGTAAAACTGGGTTTATCAGAAAGTCTGCTCTAATAGATTTAGAGCTGTTTCTGAGTTCCAGGTAACAAAACATCTCTTTAAGCTTCCAAGCGCATATACGCACCATGTTGTACACCAAGATGTTAATTTTTTAGTCTCATTTTTGGGATGTTCTTAAATTACTTCAAGGAAAGAAAAAAGGCACAGAGGACACTTGGTTTCCTTACCAACAGTGGCCTTAAGCTATACACTTGCCTTTGTGATGAGTTTAAAGACACTCAGCAGCATTAATGGTGCCGTAGCCATTCATAAAAAGTTTTAGGAAAAAAAAAAGCTTGCCAGGAAAGGCTTACAATCTGAAGACCACAGAAGTAGAATACAGACAGATACAAGAGGCAGCATAGAGGTTGTTAATTAGAAAGCTGCTGGGAACAGCTGCCTTCTGAAGTTTTGTGCCCATTTTTCCTCCAATTTCCTCCTATAAAACTCTGGTGTTTTCCCCACTTAAAAAAAAAAAATGAAGACATCCCATTAGATTGGGTTTGGAAGATAATTTTAAGTAGACAGAAGCTATTTTATACACAATTCATTCTCAGAAAAGTAAAGGAGGATAATAAATATGAAATGAAGCTCATTTTAAGAAAATAAACAAATCCTGGTAACCCAAGCCTTAAACGCCCAGGTGCACATTGAATTAGTATCTTACATTTCGGCATTTCTAAGAGTCCTAGACTCCTTTTTCATTTTTAAGCACAGCAATAGGCAACATCTACTTTATACCTAGTGTGGGATGCCCTCTGATGTAAGGTTTTCCAAGTGATGCCATCAAAAGCACATTAAGGACTGCTTAGAGCAACTCGTGCTAGGATATTCTAAAACTACCATCTTACTTGAAAGAGGCCATGGTTAAAGATGAAAGTGACCCCTGTTTCTAGATCCTTTCACTTCCCTTGTCACTTACGATAGATACCTTTAGGCTTACAGGGATAGCGACATAATCCATAGGAGGATGTGCCTCACTTAGCATTTGGTAAGCTGTGCAACTGAGTAGGGAGCTGCAAGCTCAACTTGCAAAAGTGGGGCCCATCCACCTACTAACTCTAGGGGGCTATGTGGATATTTAAAACAGCTGTGGGCAAGGTTGTGCTCAAATTCCTACTTTATTAATTGATGACCTAAGGCTGAGTTAGACGCAGCTCTTGGAAGTTAGGTCACAAGCTCAAACAAACATTAACTATATACATGTTATAGTCTCAGAATTTTGTCTCGAGTGTGTCAGTAAACATGGCCACACAATGCATACATCTTACCATGGAAGAGACAATATAAAGTTGTACTCAGTTTACACTAGACCAATATAAAAATGCACATGGTGTCTATATTACTGAAATATATTGTTGATAACAGTGTCTCAAAATGACATCTTTGATGGTTATAATATTTGTTCCCTAACTTTTCCACTCAAGCCTAGTTGTTGTGGCAACAGATTTCCATAAGATAAAGAGGGCCTAACAGCCTTTTTTCTTTAACCTCAGAATTTTCTGAATTATCAAATATTCACGTTTGTCCTACAAATCCTAAAAATATTACGAAGCTAAGTTTTTTGTGGTGATGACAGCCCTATGGGAGAATGTTTGTCCTCCACTGGATCTCTGAGTGATGAGATAATGCAAAATTAAATATTACCAACAGAAATTGCATGAAGATTCCTTTTTGAAAATCTCATCTATTCTATTCGAAAGCCCACTCAAACAAATCAAGGTATCTGCTTTTGTGTGAAAGGTTATTCTGTAATATAGCAGAACTGTAACAAGAAAAGGGCCGACATCCAGGTCATGAAGACCAGTAAATACCTCGATGACACAGGACTTTCTGATGGTGTCACCTGTCACCAAAATACGTGACATCATATACTTAAAAGCTGGGCTCACCAAAGGTATTTGAGCAGTTCTTGACAGAGCAACAGTAAGGTGGCAGGAAGGTTTAATAGTTGAAGTTAATATAACTTAAGGAAGGAAAAGAATGAAGAGTAGGAAGAGAGAACAAAGGGTACAAATGAGCGGTCATTTCTAAACTTCGTGCTGCTATAATCAGCATAATTTCCTGCAAGCCAGGAGAGCACTGTAAAATTCTTAGGAATAAATCTAAATTGTCATAATTTCAGCAAGAGCAGTTCTCTAGTTAAAAACAGAAAGCAAGAAAGAAGGAAAGAAAGAAAGAGAGGAATGGAACCAAAAAGAGAGAAACCACAAACAATTGCTTATCTACATTCTGGGTTTGGTTGTTTTTGGTTTGTTTAGTTCACAGTATTTATTCAAGTTGCTCCTTTTGTTGTTGCTTCCTCTCTGCAAGCCACCGTTGGATTTTTTCTTTTAGTTCTGTGTTTGGCCGGATCTGGTCCATGGTGAGGGGACTACGGTTAAAGGGATCGGTTTGGTCACTGGGACAGAGAGAGAGAAAGGGAAAGTGGTTATTTCTGTAAGCTCAAACCGCCAAAGCCCAAGCTAGAAAAGCGGGCCCATCTCCCTCTGAGAATGAAGCCGGACGTGCTGTAAGTCTGAGTCAGGTGCTGCCTTGAGGTTAGAAAGGAGAGGAGAGAAAGAGTGATTCAGGAGGTTCCTGGGTTCTGCAGATTATTTCGCTACTTTGTCTCTCTCTTCCTTAACAAACTTGATTTTCACATTGCTACTCAGATAATACTTGGTCGGACTGCAGAGAGCCTGCACACTCACGTCAGCGTACAGAGCTGCTGGTAGTGTTACTGACAGTCTCTCGAACAGTCTAAGGTGTTAGGGCATAAAGCTTTGGAGAATGACACCTGATTTAGTTAGCTGACTGCTGCACAAGTAAACACAGATTATGGCTTCCTGACAGGTAAGGGGGTTTACAGTATACTTCAAGAGCTGATTCTATCTTCTATCTGTATCCTGAGGCCACAATAAAATATAAATTTTCACTGACATTTTGGAAAAGACAGATCGCCTACTAAAGCATTATGCGTGTAGTGAATGCTTAATACCAAATACCACAAAGTAGAAAATTCCCTTTTGCAATGTTTAAAAAATCATATTCCCTTTAATTTGGGTCAACTTATAGAACTTCATTTTAAATAGGAAGAACTTCTCAGTATCCATGTCAACCTTATGCAGCAGGCCCCAGCTGGACTCGTTGGCCACGGTGGCTGAGTGAGACAGCAGCAGAAGCTGGCTTAACCTATGCATGATGGCTACAGTGTATACTGGACTTAAAACAAATCTCTCAAATTTTTACACCTTAAACACAAATAAAACAAGTTCAAGTCTTCAGGTTCATAATTTATAACATCTGATAGAAATGATTTCTTCAAGGAAGGAGCAGGTAAGGGGTTAGGGCCACCATTTCTCAATAAAGTGTCTCGTTTTGGATGTTTAAATCCTTAACAGTCAACTGACATACCTCTCCCGAAATGCCTCCCTAACTCATTTATAAATCAACAATATGAATCACATCCTGGGTGTATTAGGAACTGGGGAAAAAGGAGAGCAAACACACACGTCTATTGACTTGAGGCTGCTCTTTGGGACTTGCATACCTGAGCAAATGTCTGGCAATGGTGGATCTATCCACAGTGACTCTGGAGGATGGCAGCACCACAGGGTCAGACATGAGTGTGCTCATGATGGGATCCAGGAACTCATCACAGGCGTCTGCGTAGGTCTCCTCCTCCTGTTGTTGGAGGTCAGCTAGAGACTAAGCACAAACAACTGGTCGTTAAGGTGAATTCACAGAGCAGCAGAATTCCAAATGCTCAGTGACTATAACCTTAAAAGGTCACTGAGGACCCTATAGAGTAACAATGGCAATTCTCAGCCTTTTTAAAAAAAAAGATTTTATTTATTTATTTAACAGAAAGCGACACAGTGAGAGAGGAACATAAGCAGGGGCAGTGGGAGAGGGAGAAGCAGGCATCCCCCTGAGCAGGGAGCCCAAAGAGGGGCTCAATCCCAGGACCCTGGGATCATGACCTGAGCCACAGGCAGCTGCTTAATGACTGAGCCACTCAGGTGCCCGGATTCTCAGCTTTATTTTCTAAAGAGGCCAGGGACGTTATAAAAGCAAACTGAGCATTCAACCCCAACTCCCAAACCTCAGTGTGGCTCAGTGGCTGGCAGTCATGACCAGAGATGGGTTTAAGTGTTAACAAAGAATCTTCTCACACACAAGATCCTCCTGGCAGCAGTCCTACTATAAATGTCATCATTGCAAAGGGGACAGTGGTAAGAGAGTTATTTGCAGAGTCACTCATGCAGTCAGTGTATGAAAAGCAGCTTCTTGTTTTAGGTACAAACAGGTATGGGAGGAGTTTAAAAGTAGCTTCAACATTTTGATCCCTTCATGACTCTAGTTCCTCAGGGACCCATCTGGCTAAACTCTAGGCAAGATGGAGCTCAACTCAATAAAAAAAGTAGTTCAGTGAAGGGAACATGCATGTTAACAAAGAAGGTTTTCTTTCTTTCTTTCTTTTTTTTTTTAAATAAGGAAGGTTTTCTATTATTAGAGCCTGTGCCATGATTTTTCCTTCTTTGTAACTAATGGAGCTCTGTCAAACTCCACCAAAGGGGATTAGTTGAATATAAGATAGAATTTTCAGCTACAAAATATATTACTATTCCCATATAAGCCAATTACTAACTACAAATATAATGAACAAAGAAAATCTAGGGTGCTTGGGTGACTCAGTGGGTTAAGCCTCTGCCTTTGGCTCAGCTCATGATCTCAGGGTCTTGGAATAGAGCCCCACATCGGGCTCTTTGCTCGGCAGGGAGCCTGCTTCCCCCCTACTCTCTGCCTCCCTCTCTCTGCCTACTTGTGATCTCTGTCAAGTAAATAAACAAAATCTTAAAAAAAAAAAAATCTATACAAATCAAAAGACTAAAGACAACTGATCTTGAATTTTTTTTTTTAAAGATTTACTCATTTATTTGACAGACAGAAATCACAACTAGGCAGAGAGGCAGGCAGAGAGAGAGGAGGAAGCAGGCTCCCTGCTGAGCAGAGAGCCCGATTCGGGGCTCGATCCCAGGACCCTGGGATCATGACCTGAGCCGAAGGCAGAGGCTTTAACCCACTGAGCCACCCAGGCGTCCCCTGATCTTGAATTTTATCTGAAAAAGTTTTGCATTAACAATATAGATTTTCAAGTCTATTGGTAACACTGTGCAGAAACAGTCTACAAAAGGCTGTATATTCTTCTCTCCTAGTAGAAGCTTCTTAAATCAATTTTCTGTTCTTTCCTTTCACGTTGAAAAGAGAATTAAGAATATGGTAGTGATGATATGATGATATGATATGGTGATAGATGGAATTTTTAAATTACAGTCTTGTACACCTGAAACTAACACTGTACGTTACTAACTGGAATTCATTTTTTTAAAAGGTTTTATTTATTTATTTGACAGAGAAGGAGAGATCACAAGTAGGCAGAGAGGCAGGCAGAAAGAGGGGGAAGCAAACTCCCTGCCGAGCAGAGAGCCTGATGCAGGCCTCGATCCCAGGACCCTGGGATCATGACCTGAGCCCCAAGGCAAAGGCTTAACCCACTGAGCCACCCAGGCGTCCCAAGGCAATACCCTTTTTACCCCCTTGAAATAGGGTACCAGCAGAACAGTTGAGTGAACACAGTGATTTCTACTGAATAAGTTAATAAACAAATCCTCCTTGCCTTACCTTGATTCTCTCTGCTAAGTTGCTGAAAGCCACAATCATATTCCCGGGCTTATTTATTTTCTTGAGGACTCGGACTGTCTGTGCAAAGAGAGTTGGGGAATAGGAACGTCCATCCTTGGGCACCGTAGCACAGAAGTTCTCCTCGTCCCTGGAAGGTCAGCATCAGAAAGAAACTGAGCATCAGAGGAAAGGTCCTGAGGAACAAGGTTCCCCATCACTTACATGCCATCAATGTTCTTTTGATATAAAAAGATTTCTTCTAATTTTTAGGAAGGAAGTCTATCAAGTATTCCATAACCTTAAAAAGAATACTGCTTTTCTAAACACTGGTTACAAGTATTAAAGTTTACCTTTGCACAGATACAGGCAGAATGCTGAAAATTTTAAACAGTGTCCCAGAGGTCAGACAAAATTTCATGATTAAAACTACGTAAAATTCTTTCATCAACCAACTAGAAATGAACCATTTCTTTTCTATTTCCACATAATTACCAGTCATTCCATTATCAAAACCCCAAATTAGAACATCAGCATTCCCTCTGGCTTGCCCAATTAAATCTCAGGTACCCAAGATTTAAGTAGATTGTGCAGATATCTGATACGAGCTGCTGGGGTTTGAAGTCAAATTCACTGAAGTCCTTGACTTTTAAGGCCCCCATCTTGGGGCCAACCAGGTGCTGCAGGAAGTAGTTCAGCATGGAGATGATGCGCTCAGCCAGGAAAGGATGCACAAAGAGTGATTTGATCTCTAGAAAAAAAGGCAGTCTGTGAAAACTCAACCTATAAGCCATCTTTCACTTACGTCTTAATGTTTCACTTGGAGACCTCTGGGGAATATTTTAAACATTATATGAGTAATACATTTTCACTGTAGGCATGTCACAAAGCATTGGTGAGCAAAAACAAATTATCAAACTACCACCCAGAAATAAACACTGTTAACATTTTCAAATACATCCTTCTAGCTTTTCTGTCCATATTTACAAACATACATATTTTTAAAACAAAATGATTGCATGTATATATTCTGTAACTTACTTTTTCATTAGCCATATCATAAATATCTCACCATTTTGGTAAATATACGTCCCTGTGTTATCTGACATGATAGCCAGTGGCTGGCCTGACGTGTCTATTTAAATTAATTTCAAAATTCGGTTCCGTAGGCACACTGACCTCACATTTCAAGTGTTCAACAGCCACAGATGGCTAGTTTCTACAGTAGGAGTCCAGATTTATAAGCTTTTCCATAAGACAAAGTTCTGTAGGGTAGCAATGATTTGTACTTTTTAAAAAGAATTTTCCTCTTCTTCCTCCTCGATTTGCATTCTTTTTAATGGCCACACAATTTCCCAATGTGTGTTACTTATCTTTATTGCTAGACATTATTTTTACTGCTAGACATTCTATTATAAACATCTCATATCTATTTACACAAGAAAGATTTTATTTTATTTTTTTACATTTGTTTTTTGAAGATTTTTTTTATTTATTTGACAGGCAGAGATCACAAATAGGCAGAGAGGCAGGCAGAGAGAGAGGGAAGCAGACTCCCTGCTGAGCAGAGAGCTTGATGAGGGGTTTGATCCCAGGACACTGGGATCATGACCTGAGCCGAAGGCAGAGGCTTAACACACTGAGCCATCCAGACGCCCAGAAAAGATTTTATTTTTGAGGAAACTCCACACCCAATGTGGGGCTCACACTAACAACCCTGGGACCAAGAATCATATGCCCCACTGAATGAACCAGCCAGGTGCCCCACCATTTCACTTACTAACTTCACTGTGTACATATTTTGTAGTTACTACTTCCTTACAATGATTTTGTAAGGAACTGCTAGGGCACAGGACATAAACTCCAAAAATTAAAAAAAAAAACATTAACACATGCCTTGTCTTGGTAAGTTAGTTTTAGTTTTAGTTTTAGTCAGTCTATTGACTCCACTACTGACGAGAGTTTAGCTCGTATTTCCTGTCCTTCTCTTCCAAATAGAAATCCCAGTATCTAATCAAATCTTTGGTTAAATAACTTAGTTTATGTCATGAAGATTGTAAAAATATCACTCACAGCAGAGCCATATAGTATCCTAGTGATTACATATATAAAATAAGATATATACTAAAAAAAAAGGATTTGTCTATTTGAGAAAGACAAAGAGCAGGTGTGCGAGTGGGGGGAGGGGCAGCAGCAGAGACTCTTCAAGCCGACTCCCCACTGAGCACTGAACCCAATGCGGGGCTCTATCCCACAATCCTGAGATCATGACTTGAGCTGAAACCAAGAGCTGGACGCTCAACCAAATGAGCCACTCAGGCACCCTGGTAATATATACACTTTTTTTTTTTTTTTAAAAGATTTTATTCATTTATTGGACAGAGAGAGACTACAAGCAGGCAGAGAGGCAGGCAGAGAGAGAGAGGAGGAAGCAGGCTCCCCGCTGAGCAGAGAGCCCGATGCGGGACTCGATCCCAGGACCCTAAGATCATGACCTGAGCTGAAGGCAGCGGCCTAACCCACTGAGCCACCCAGGTGCCCAATATATACACTTTTTAATGTAACTTTGTAAAAATCTGTATGCTTATTTTCAGAGTACCAATCACTAAATATTTCTAACCTCTCCGCCAGATATGTAAAACTCTCGATAGGATTTCCTTCTTTCTTTCTTTCTTTTTTTTTTTTTAAAGATTTTATTTATGGGACACCTGGGTGTCAGTCAGTTAAGCCGCTGCCTTCAGCTCAGGTCATGAGCCTGGGATCGAGTCCTGCATCGGGCTCCTTGCTCAGTGGGGAGCCTACTTCTCCCACTCCCTCTCTCTGCCACTCTGTCTGCTTGTGTTTTCTTTCTTTCTGTCAAATAAACAGATAAAATCTTAAAAAAAAAAGATTTTATTTATTTGACAGAGAGAGATACAGAGTGAGAGGGAACACAAGCAAGGGGAGTGGGAGAGGGAGAAGCAAGCTTCCCACAGAGCAGGGAGCCTGATGCGGGGCTCTGTCCCAGGACCCAGGAATCATGACCTGAGCTGAAGGCAGATGCCCAATGACAGCTACCCAGGTGCCCCTCGATAAGATCATTTCTAGCAGTTCTGTATTTTTTGGAAATGCTCCTTCTGGAAGCTCCCATCTGTCACTCCAATCTGGACTCCTTGCTCTATCAGCCTGTTGCATGGTGGTCAAACAAGCTCCTTTTACCACCATCCTGGACACTTTGTCTCCTATGGGATTCCACCTTCCTCCTCTGGATTTACTCTCTCACTCTGATGGAAGGTATCTTTTTTTTTAAGATTTTATTTATTTATTTGACAGACAGAGATCACAAGTAGGCAGAGAGGCAGGCAGGGAGAGAGAGGAGGAAGCAGGCTCTCCGCGGAGCAGAGAGAGGACCCTGGCATCATGACCTGAGCCAAAGGCAGAGGCTTTAACCCACTGAGCCACCCAGATGCCCCTTGTCTTTTTTTTAAGATTTTACTTTTGGGGGCGCCTGGGTGGCTCAGTGGGATAAGCCTCTGCCTTCGGCTTGGGTCATGGTCTCAGGGTACTGGGTACAGTGCAGGGCTCTATCCCAGGACCCTGGGATCATGACCTGAGCCGAAAGCAGAGGCTTTAACCCATTGAGCCACCCTGGTGCCCCTGGAATATATCTTTTTTAACTTCTCAAGGAACGCTACACTGGAAGTAAATCTGATGCCTTCACCCTTGAAAATGTCCTCATGTTCACCTTCAAACAGAAATGACAGTGAGGCTGGTTATGGCATTCTGGGCTGAAAAACTATTTTCCATGAGGAGTGTGTTCCAGCTTCCAATGTCATTGTTGGGAAAATCAAAGACATTTTATACTTAAAACACTGGATATTAGCTGACTTTTCTTGGGACATTTTAGGCTCTTCTCTTTACCTTGATTTCCTGAAATGTCACAAAGTCACCTCAGAGTGAGAGTTTAAAAGGTCCCTGTGCCAGGCACATTGTGGCACTTTCAAGTTAGAGGCTTTTAGTCTTTGAGAATTTTTTTTTTTTTTAAAGATTTTATTTATTTATTTGACAGACAGAGATCACAAGTAGGCAGAGAGGCAGGCAGAGAGAGAGAGGAGGAAGCAGGCTCTCTGCGGAGCAGACAGCCCGATGTGGGGCTCGATCCCAGGACACTGGGTTCATGACCTGAGCCGAAGGCAGAGGCTTTAACCCACTGAGCCACCCAGGCACCCCAATCTTTGAGAATTTTTGGTATTATTTCTTTGATAATTTCCTCCACACCATTTTTTTTTGAGACTTTCTGGATTGATCCTTTGTTTTCTTATCCTTTCCATTTTAATTTCCAACACTTTTTCTTTCTTTTCTACTTTCATGGAAGAGCTCCTTCATGTGATCCTCTAACCCTTCTACTGACAGGTAAAAATTACTTAAATTGTATTTTCAGTATCCAAGATCTCTTTCTTATTCTTTGAATAGTACCTTTTATTGCCTCTTTGTTCTTGTTTTATGGATGCTAGATCTTCTCTTATTCCTCTGAGATTATAAACAGCTCTTAAAAATGTTTTCATCCAGGGGGACGCCTGGGTGGCTCAGTTGGTTGGGCAGCTGCCTTCAGCTCGGGTCATGATCCCGGCGTCCTGGGATCAAGTCCCGCATCGGGCTCCTTGCTCGGCGGGGAGCCTGCTTCTCCCTCTGCCTCTGCCTGCCTCTCTGTCTGCCTGTGCTCGCTCTCTCTCCCTCTCTCTCTCACAAATAAATAAATAAAATCTTTAAAAAAAAAAAAAAAATGTTTTCATCCAGGGATGCCTTGGTGGCTCAGTCAGTAAGGCCACTGCCTTTGGCTCAGGTCATGATCCCAGGGTCCTGGGATTGAGACCCGCACTAGGCTCCTTGCTCAGCAGGGAGCCTGCTTCTCTCCTTCTCTGCCTGCCACTCTGCTTGCCTGTGTGTGCTCGTTCTCTCTGACAAACAAGTAAATAAATAAAATCTTAAAAAAACTTTTTTTTTCATCCAGTATCTGTGTTTCATGTTGGAGGATTTCCTCAAATGTCTGGCGATTCTTGGTTATCATTTCATATGTAATCAATAAAAAATTATTAACGAAATATTTTACTTTTTTTTTTTTTTTTAAAGATTTTATTTATTTATTTGACAGAGATCACAAGCAGACAGAGAGGCAGGCAGAGAGAGGGAGAGGAGGAAGCAGGCTCCCCGCAGAGCAGAGAGCCTGATGTGGGACTCGATCCCAGGACCCTGAGATCATGACCCGAGCCGAAGGCAGCGGCTTAACCCACTGAGCCACCCAGGCGCCCGGAAATATTTTACTTCTTAAAAAAAATATTGGGATGCCTGGGTGGCTCAGCTGGTTGGACGACTGCCTTTGGCTCAGGTCATGATCCCGGAGTCCCGGGATCAGTCCCTTATAAGGCTCCCAGCTCCACGGGGAGTCTGCTTCTCTCTCTGACCTTCTCCTCGCTCATGCTCTCTCTCACTGTCTCTCTCTCAAATAAATAAATATATAAAACCTTAAAAAAAAAAAAATACTAAGTCTTGGGGCACCTGGGTGGCTAAGTGGGTTAGGCCTCTGCCTTTGGCTCGGGTCATGGTTTCAGGGTCCTGGGATCGAGCCCCACGTTGGGTTCTCTGCTCAGCGGGGAGCCTGTTTCCCTATCTCTCTCTGCCTACTTGTGGTATCTCTCTCCGTCAAACAAATAAATAAAATCTTTAGGGTCATGATCTCAGGGTCCTGGGATCGAGCCCTGCATCAGGCTCTCGGCTCAGCGGGGAGCCTGCTTCCCCCCCTCTCTCTGCCTGCCTCTCTGCCTACTTGTGATCTCTGTCAAATAAATAAAATCTTAAAAAAAAAATGCCTAATAAACACATGTAGCAAGTGGCTACTGAACTGGATACTGTAGCTTGAGAGGGAGTACAGGTAAGTGTCTTTGATCTACCACATTTAACCAGAGTTCAAGAATGTTTTTCAGGTTAATACACACACTCTCCCCCAGATATATTTATATGGCTAACTTGTTCTCAAGAAAAATTACACTAACTTATGCTTTCTGGCAAGCTGTGTGAGGGTGAATGTTTCTCATTTCAACAGGCATCTTCTTTTTCATTTTAAGTAGGCTCTGTGTCCAGTGTGGAGCTCAACGCATAGTCTAATGTGGTCATGTGATCTCATGACCCTGAGATCAAGACCTGAGCTGTGTGATCAAGAGCTGGATGCCTGACTGAGCCACCTGGGCGCCCTGGGCATCATTCTTCTTGAAGCTTCTCTAGTGGTTCATTTCCCTCTCAGATTGTGTAGAATACTATTGCCAGAGTCTGAATTCTTAGTTTCAGCTGGGCTGATCCCTCAAATGAAGCAGATCTTGACCACTGGATTTTCTGGGAACACAGTGCTTTGTGTCCTTACCTGATGTCAGAAAGGCAAGGGTACCAATTGTTTCATTGGACATGATGTTATGGAAACGTGCCAGCTGTCCAAACATCTGTAGGCCGGCCTCCTTCTCTCGGCGGGCTTCTGGAGTCAGACTATCCCATTCACCTCGGTCTTTCTCAATCTGTTGAATCTTTATCTTGCTCAAATACTAAAGAAACCAGAGGTGAAATGTATCAGAGAAGAAAGTACAGTTGAAGAGAAGATGATATTTCAGTGGTTATATTAATTTTTTAATTTTTAAAATTTATTTATCTGCAAGAGCATAAGAACAGGTACAGGGACAGAAGCAGAGGGAGAGAGATCTCAAGTAGATTCTCTGTTGAACGCAGAGTGTGACATGGGGCTCGACCCCACCACCCGAGACAAAATTAAGAGTTGGATGCTCAGGGCGCCGGGGTGGCTCAGTGGGTTAAGCCTGTCTTTGGCTCGGGTCATGTTCTCAGGATCCTGGGATCGAGCCCCGAATCAGGCTCTCTGCTCAGCAGGGAGCTTGCTTCCCCCACTTCCTGCCTGCCTCTCTGCCTACTTGTGATCTTTGTCAAATAAATAAATAAAGTCTTTAAAGAGTTGGATGCTCAACCAACTAAGCCACCCAGGTGCCCCTTAAGCCGTTCTATTTATTTATTTATGTTTAAGCCGTTCTATTTAAAATCTAGTTTGTCTTTATTTTAATAAAAAAAAAAAGATTTTATTTATTTATTTGTCAGAGAGAGAGTGAGCGAGCGAGCAAGCATGCACAAATAGGGGGACTGGCAGGCAGAGGGGGAGGCAAGCTCCCTGCTGAGCAGGGAATCCTATGTGGGACTCCATCCTAGGACCCTGGGATGCTGACTTGAGTCAAAGGCAGATACTTAACCAAATGAGCCACCCAGGCATCCCTAAAATCTAGTTTAGTAACCAGGAAAACGGGGGACTATGTAAGAAATGTGAGCCTTTATTTCTCAGCATAGGGCTGAGGTTCCATATAGATTTGTTTTACTCATTTGTTCCATGTGAGTATTATAGCCTCTGAAATAGAAAGGAGGATAAATAGTATCGTGTCTGAAATCCAGGCAAAAATAAACAGGCTGAAATGAAAAAAAGGGACAAATCCTTCTTAAAAAATGAAAAACAACAAAAACAACAAAAAACAACCCCAAAACCTCCAAAAGTCCCAACAAAACCAAACCGGAGTCCCGGGATCAGTCCCTTATAGGGCTCCCAGCTCCACAGGGAGTCTGCTTCTCTCTCTGACCTTCTCCTCGCTCATGCTCTCTCTCACTGTCTCTCTCTCAAATAAATAAATATATAAAATCTTAAAAAAAAAAACCTGCCTCTCAAAAAACAAAGCTCTATCAAATATGCAAGATGTCTGGAAGGAGAAGCATAAATATTAAAGACTGTCTACTTCTCATCATTCTTGCAGTCCTATGACAATGCCATCTGGTGTCATTCTTTGTATCACAGAGCTCTTGCTCAGAAGGGTCTATTTACTAAAGGACTTGCTCGTGTTTTCTATGAAAGCCTATCTAAAATCAAGAATTATGGGACTATGAAAAAAGCAGGAACTCTCCTCACAGATTAAATACAAGTTACTGGGGTGCCTGGGTGGCTCAGCCGTTAAGCATCTGCCTTTGGCTCGGGTCATGATCCCAGGTTCCTGAGGTTGAGCCCACATTGGGCTCCCTGCTCAGTGGGAAGCCTGCTCCTCCCTCTCCCACTCCCCCCTGCTTGTGTTCCCTGTCTCCCTGTGTCTCTCTCTGTCAAATAATAAATAAATCTTAATAAACAAATAAATAAATGTATGTACGTACGTATGTCTGTATGTATGTTACTGGGGGACTGCAAATCAATATGAGGAGGTCGTGGCTGTCCCACAGGCCACCTGCATGGCTTACCTACCTCATGTCCCTTTGGGCCACTGCCTTAGCTTTCTTACAGTGGTCACCAATAGGGGAACTTTTTTTCCTTAAGACTTTTATTTTTTTAAAGATTTTATTTATTTATTTGACACACAGAGAGAGAAAGCACAAGTAAGCGGAGCAGCAGGCAGAGAGAGGGGGAAGGAGGCTCCCCACTGAGCAGAGAGCCCCATCTGGGGCTCAATCCCAGGACCCTGGGATCATGACCTGAGCCAAAGGCAGAGGCTTAATCCACTGAGCCACCCAGTGGGTTTCTTTCAGTGCCCCTTTCTTAAGATTTTTTATTTATTTATTTGACAGAGAGAGGCACAGCAGGGGGAGCAGTAGGCAGAGGGAGAAGGAGAAGCATGCTTGCCGAGCAGGGAGTCTGATGCGTGGCTTGATCTCAGGACACTGGGATCATGACCTGAGCCAAAGGCAGACGCTTAACCAACTGAGCCACCCAGGCACCCCAGGGAAGTTGTATTTTATTTTTTTAAAGATTTTATTTATTTATTTGGCAGAGAGACACAGCTAGAGAGGGAACACAAGCAGGGGGAGTGGGAGGGGGAGTAGCAGGCTTCCCACAAAGCAGAGAGCCCGCTGTGGGGCTTGATCCAAGGACCCTGGGATCATGACCTGAGCTGAAGGCAGACACTTAACAACTGAGCCACCCAGGCGCCCCCTAGGGGAGTTTTTAATATGAGCAAAAAGCAGCTCCATGAGGGATGAGTAAGGATATGATGCACTGAAGCTGGTGACAAGGCACCCAGGTGAAGACTTTGGGAAACATGCGTTTCAAATGTAAAGATCTGAGAGCCTATGGACAGGTGAAGAGTCTGGTGACCTGCAGTGTTTATACGAAAAAATAACCAAAACCAGAGAGTTTTTTTTAAGTAGTGGCACAAAAATCAGAATCTTTCAGGAAGGGGATAAGAATCATTGCCTTAGTGAGTCACTGTTACTCATGGGTTGGGATTGACAATGGTTGAAAGTTATTGACCAGGGATGCCTGGGTGGCTCAGTTGGTTAAGCGACTGCTTTCAGCTCAGGTCATGATCCCAGAGTCCCAGGATCGAGTCCCGCATCGGGCTCCCGGCTCCGCGGGGAGTCTGCTTCTCCCTCTGACCTTCTCATCGCTCATGCTCTCTCTCAAATAAATAAATACAATCTTTAAAAAAAAAAAAAAAAAAAAAAGGAAGTTATTGACCAAACGCGAGGTCTTTGGATTTCCTTCTGTGCTGCTAGCATGATTAATCATGCCGGTTTACCTTAGTTTTAGCTTTCTTTTCCACTTTATCGCCCAAGTTTATGAGGCTTCAATGACCCTTGATATTGGTCTCTAATGGAATAATATCTATCAACCTCTGTAATGGCAAGGCTCATGGTACGTTACTTCTCATAAATTTTTGGTGTCCAAACTGGTACTATGGGCATAAAGATTGGTCTATTCTAACATTTTTTTTTTTAAAGATTTTATTTGTTTATTTGAGAGACAGAGAGCACAACTAGAAGGGCAAAGGTTAGAGGAGAGGGAGAAGCAAGCTCCCCAATGAGCAGGGAGCCTGATGTAGGACTCGATCCCAGGACCCTGAGATTGTGACATGAGGTGAAGTCTGACTGAGCCACTCAGGTGTCCCGAGACTGCTCTATTCTAATCTGAAGGTAAAAAGTATGTATTTATTATTTGATAAGGGCAGTTAAATCTGTCCTAAAGAATTTTTATTTAAATACTTTATTTGTTTGTCAGAGAGAGCGAGCGAGCACAAGCAGAGGGAATGGCAGGTAGAGGGAGAAGCTGGCTCCTCACTGAGCAGGGTGCCCAATCCAGGACTTGATCCCAGGACCCTGGGTCATGACCCGAGAGGAAGGCAGACTTAACCCACTAAACGACCCATGCATCCCTAAAATTTTAGTTGGCTTAACCAACTAAACCACCCATGCATCCCTAAAATTTTTTAATTTACTTATTCTTACCTGTATGGCTTCATCCAGGAGAAAGATGGCATCATTCATCAGCAGGTTAAGAAAGCGGAGGAAAAGCGGGGGATTCATGGCTTCTAAATTCTTAGAGGCATAGTCAGCCAAATCCTGTTAAGTCCCAGCCCAAGACAAAACCATTTTAGTACCGAACCACAACTCAGTGGGGCATATCTGAAGTAAAACTCAGAGAACTCAGCTTTGGCTTCACCAAAAACTCTCTCACCTTAATGCTCTCTCGATAGGTATCTGTTCCCCACATGTACCTTAGGATGGGATACATGGGACGTCGGTAATTAAACTTCTGTTCAAATTGATGGGGGTCTCCTGGAATAGGGTAAGAGCAAAAACCCAGCAAAGGTGGTGCTACTAGAGACAGAGAAGAGTTTATGCCTGGGAAGCCATTTTCTTTTATTCTGAATGTGTCAAGACTACTGGTAATATCTGCCCTGGGAGTTTACAAAGGCCCAGAATGACAGCCAAGTGTTTACTTATTTCCTTACTGACAGAATAAGAGGGAGACAGACAGGGACGCCTGGGTGGCTCAGTCAGTTAGGCATCTGCCTGCATCTCGGGTCGTGGTCTCGGGGTTCTGGGATCGAGCCCTGCATCGGGCTCTCCGCTCAGCAGGGAGCCTGCTTTTCCCTCTCCCTCCTCCCCATAGCTTGTGCTCTCTCACAAATAAATAAATAAATAAATATTTAAAAAAAAAAAAAAAAAGAGGGAGACAGACATAAAAGATGCCACATACAGAAAAGGACAAGGACCAAGCTGTCCACTAAAAGCCAGGGGAAACAAATGCTTCCATATCCAAATGTAAAGTCTTATCAGACTCTGAATGAGGCCTCCAAACTGACTGTTGTGGCAGTGACAGCCACATGCTGAACAGGATATTAAGTAACCTCCACGTTCCTCATAGACAACATTCCAGCTGCAAGATGAACTGGCTCTTAGTAACTCTGAAAAATCAGGTCAGGGGCTAAAAACCTGAGGCTTATACTGTTTTGACCAATCAAAGGAACTGCTCCATCTCTGTAGCTTGGGTCATATGATGAAAGTAGAATATGGGATTTGAAGTCAGAATATATAGGTTTTCCCTTTGGCTCCACTTATTTCAAGTCTCTTAATATTTTTAAACTTCTACTTGCTCAGCAATAAAACAGGAATTAGAATCGCATGTAAAGGGCTGAAATGGTCATATAATGAGATAACTGCAGTGATTCACTGTGTGACTGTATATGTATTAGGAAGATTTACATGAACTATCTCATTAGTTGTCACTTCACCCCATTTTATAGATGAGGACGCTAAGGCTCAGAGGTGAGCAAGTGACAAAACCAAGACTTAAATAGGAAAGGCACTCAGAACAATGTTAAATATCTCTTTAAATGTTAACTGTATTTATCACCGGATGGTAGGACAACTTTTATTTTTTTAATTTAGAACATTTCTTTTAAAAGGGGTCTTGTAGGGGCGCCTGGGTGGCTCAGGGGGTTAAGCCGCTGCCTTCGGCTCAGGTCATGATCTCAGGGTCCTGGGATCGAGTCCCGCGTCGGGATCTCTGCTCAGCGGGGAGACTGCTCCCCTCTCTCTCACTCTCTGCCTGCCTTTCTGTCTACTTGTGATCTCTCTCTGTCAAATAAATAAATAAATTCTTAAAAGGGGTTTTGTATAAGTGCCTAACATATATTATTTACTGGTTGAGATGGGGTACAGTTTACTTTTGATCTCAGGGTGGTGAATTTGAGCCCCATGTTGGAGACAGAGTTTACTTAAAAAAAAAAAAAAAAAAAAAGATAGGGCGCCTGAGTGGCTCAGTGGGTTAAGCCTCTGCCTTCGGCTCAGGTCATGAGCTCAGGGTCCTGGGATCGAACCCCACATCAGGCTCTCTGCTCAGTGGGGAGCCTGCTTCCCTCTCCCCATCTGCCTGCCTGCCTACTTGTGATCTTTCTAATAAATAAATAAAATCTTTAAAAAAAAAAAAGAAAAAAGAAAAAAGAACTGTCCCACTATTCAGCAATTTTGAGGCAGATAAAAATAAGTACTTGGGGTAGGGGTGACTAGGTGAGTCAGTTGGTTATGACCTTAGGGTTGTGAGAGTGAGCTCCGCACTAGGCTCCACACTGGTGTGGCTCCTGCTTAAGGTTCATCCTCTACCTCCTCCCCTGCCCCTCCCCAACCCCCACTAGAAAAAGAAAGAAGACATAGGTTGTAACTGAACAGGGTACTTTGCTGGAACATAATTAAATCAAGCATGTAATAAAATTGATAAGAGTATGTGGGTCTTTTTTTTTAGATTTTTTTTTTTTAATTAAAGATTCTTTTTATTGTCAGAGAGAGAGAGTGTATACACATGCACAAGCAGAGGAAGTGGCAGGCAGAGGGAGAAACAGGCTCCCCACAGAGCAAGGAGCCTGATGTGGGACTCGATCCCAGGACCCCCATGATCACAACCTGAGCCGAAGGTAATAATTTAACTGACTGAGCCACCTAGGCATCCCCATAGATTTTATTTATCTATTTGAGAGAGAGAGAGAGAAAAAGAGAGGCAAGAGTTGGGGGAGGGACAGAAGGAGAGGGAGAAGCTGATT
Source organism: Neogale vison (assembly GCF_020171115.1). NCBI lineage: Eukaryota > Metazoa > Chordata > Mammalia > Carnivora > Mustelidae > Neogale > Neogale vison. The sequence continues at coordinate 108,248,180 of NC_058097.1, read as the reverse complement.
CCCTGCTGAGTGGAGCCTGACATGGGCCTCCAACCCAGGACCCTGAGATCATAACCTGAGCCAAAGTCAACTGCTTACCAACTGATCCACCCCAGGCAACGCCCCCACCCTTGTTTTTCTTTTTGAGGGGAGAGAGAATCAACCTGATTCTACCACTTAGTTGTATGACACAGACAAATTATCTTTTCAAGTATTCATGTCCTTATATGTACAACAGGGATGATGTAGTAAAACTTGCCAGATGGTGACAAATTAATGAAACAATGTAAGAAAAGCACTTAGCATCAAGGCTGGCACATAGATATTCCGTAACTGATGGCTGATGCTATTTTTCTGACATTAAATACTGATCAAGCTAGGAGACTCCACTAGGGATCTGCTTCTCAGTTCTGGACTGCTTTACCTGTAAACTCAATGTCCACAAACACCTTGATTAGAGCTTCTGCAAGGTGGGCTGCATAGGGAAAGTTGCAGAACACACGTTTCCGGTGGAACACACTGGTTACCAAGGGATTTGGCGTCTGGTCCAGGTGGGGCATCACTGCTTCCAATACCTCAGCCAGTTTGGCCCTTAGGTGAGGATTCTTCATTCTGCACAAAGGACAGAAAGCCAGTTGAGCAGGCAGAAAAGTTAACTCTCAAACTGATGACTATTTTCTCCACATGAGACAAAATACCCTCTACCACTGCTGGAAGAGAAAAGAGGGTTCTGTCTTGTCCAGGCTGTCAGTTTCTGTGGGTAACATAGGGTACAACATCATTTAACTTTTGAGATCATAGCCGGCCAAGTATGAGGACGAGTACTCAAGTTTTTCTATAATGTCTAGCCATTCTGTTTACTCTTCTATAATAATCTACTGTTTACTGCTTACATTCCCTGACAGTTTCATTGAGGAGAAACCTGCCTTTCTAAGCTTCCTGAGGGCCAGGGTCAGGCTGCAGTTCTACATTACTGACGCCAGACAGCACGTGTGCCTGATAAATCCTAGTTGGCTCATGACTTCTCCCTGGGTCGGGTCTGCTCAGCTCAGGGAAGGACTGGCTTCTACCTACTTCTCACTAACATGGCTCAGGGCATTGCACATCATTCCATTTGCACACACGGTTTCCTTTGGCCTGACACCAAAAACGCCAGGGAAGCAACTCTACAGGTCAGTGAGCATCTCTGAGAAAGGGGAGCAGAAGCTCTGAATGAGAAGATGAGGTTTGAAAGCATTTACCTGTGTTTACTGCTCATGCAACTCAGAACGTTAAGGGTAAACTTTGTGATCATACAGAACTACCTGCACTGGTAAGGTTTTTGGCATTAAGGTAACTATTTTAACCAGCCACTTGCAGTGGAATTCCCACTGGTTCTCTCACAAGCACGTGTGGATTCTTTGTAGGCAAAGTCCTTGGCTTGTTATGCCTCTCAAGACAGGGAATTTCCAGCTACCCGCAAGCACGGTCAGGTGATTCATTATTGTTAACCCCACTTCTGAAGGAAGCCCTTCTGATTCAGGCTTGTGTGTTCTTGGTTGAGAAGTTTTCTGAATGCTCTGCACCTCTAAGTGGTATCAGAGCCCAGCTTCCAACACCTCACCTTTCTATGCTTCCAGTGAAAATCGTAATAAAGTGAAGAACATGTTCTAGGGAGTCGGCAGATGTCTCCAAGATGTCATCGGCAAAGCGGCGGAGAAAAATGAGGAAATCGCCCAAGTTATCTGCAAAAAATTCTGAAAAAGAAAACATTTACTGCAATTAGTGAAACATCTGACTTTCAGTATTAAGCAATATTGAAATTCTTCCCTTTTGCTCTACCTAATGAAGATTAAAAAGTCCCAAATGTCTTAGTAGGTACTAAGAATGGAGACAAGGTCATAAATGCAGACTCTCCTTTAAAGGTAAGTCAATTTTTCAGGGCGCCTGGGGGGCTCAGTCATTAAGTGTCTGCCTTCAGCTCAGGTCATGATCCCAGGGTGCTGGGACCGAGTCCCGCACTGGGCTCCCTGCTCAGTGGGAGGCCTGCTTCTTCTTCTCCCACTTCCCCTGCTTATGTTTCCTCTCTTGCTGTGTCTCTGTCAAATAAATAAAGTCTTTGGAAAAAAAAGGAAGGGTAAGTCAAATTTTATTTCTATCCAATTCAATATGAAAATAGCAGACACACAAAATACTGTTCACACACCAGTGCAACTTGAAAAGGTACACTGATAGACATTCATTTCACACTCAAGGTTAACTGTGCATTAAATAACCCTTTAGATGGATAAAGAATCTTCAACAAAGATGAATACATTAGATGACTCTGGTCATCCGTCTCTAGGATGGTCCTCCAATTATCTCTGCTTCCTGGTATTCATGTCCTTGTGTGTCCCTCCTGACACTCGCCCAGAGGATAGGCATATAGGAGCAATGGTATATGTATTTCCATGGTGAGGTTATAAAAGCCTATAGCTTCCTTGCTCTCAAGGAAGCCAGCTGCCATATCACGAACAGTACTAGGGAGAGATCTGTGTGACCTGGAAAAGAGGCCAGTAAACAAATGAGGTCTGCCAACAACCACATGACCTGGCTTGTAAGCAGATCCTCCAGTTCTGGTCAAGGCCTCAGATTCCTATGGCCCTGACCAACAGCTCGGCCACAGCCGCACGAAGAGACCCAGAGGCAGAACCATGCGGCCAAGCCACTCCTGGACTCCTGACCCACAGAATACGTGTAAGACGACATTTGTTTTAGGTGCTACGTTTTGGGATGATCTGTTATTTAGCAAGAGATGACCAATACGGTGATCAAGAACATACAACCTGATTTTGATAGACAGCATCTGCCAACTCCTCACCGACAAACCTACATACACAATCAACCAACAGGGTGATCAGAGTTTTTCTTCCCCTGAAGAAGAGCACAGGGAGAGCCGGACAGATAAATTTAGAAGATGGACAATGGAAACAACATTAATGCTAAAACTAACAGCTCTGAAAACCCTGGCAGCACTTAATCCTTTGAGGATTATTTTCTGATACACACAGAAGTGGGGACACAAGGCTGAGGAAAAAGCTGTTGGTTCCCCCATCCTTTGACCAGTAGATACTATCTATAAATTTGAGTTATTTCTTCAAAAACAGTTGAATGATCATTAAGGGCGGGTACTTTGATGGTTAAACTTCCAAAGTGACCCGGTGAAACTTAGCTAGCTATAAATAGGCAGTTCCCAACGAAGAGGCCGCTTACCTGGCACATAAGCCAAAGAGCTGTAGCCATCTGGCAAAGGAAAAGTTAGCTCGACTGGCTGTGAGCCCTCATTGCCTATGGCCAGCTGGACGAGCAGAACAGCCATGGACACCTGCAAGTTGAGACAGTTCTGTAGCATCTGGGGCTCCGTCATGGCAGTCTTGGTAGAAAGATAGATGGTCATCAGCCGTTCAAACTGCTCACGAAGGTTGTCAGCGGCAGGGCTAGAACTTTGCTGAGCATCTCGCCAGGCAACCTGCAGCCGATGCAGGTTCTGGTTGATTTTTACCATCTGATCATGCAACCTGCCCCCAAGAAAGAAGAAGAGACTGGGTCAGGAGGCTCATACAGAGCAGCTGAGTACAGATTGTTCCAGAAAAACAAACCCTCATTTATTTATTCTAGTATCCTCTTTCGCGATATAGGGAGCTGCAATTGTGGTGACACAGAAGGCACTCTCGCAACTTACTGACAGGACAGGGGCAGGGGTTACAGCTCTGGGAAAACGTCACCAAGTATTTGACATCAATGACACGAACTATAAATAGCAGCCTTCAGATGAAAGCACCATCCAAAGACCAGAAGCTTTCTTTTTTTTTTTTTTTTTTTAAAGATTTTATTTATTTATTTGACAGAGAGAGATCACAAGTAGGCAGAGAGAGAGAGGAGGAAGCAGGCTCGCTGCTGAGCAGAGAGCCCGATGCGGGACTCGATCTCAGGACCCCGAGATCATGACCTGAGCCGAAGGCAGCGGCTTAACCCACTGAGCCACCCAGGCGCCCCCCAGAAGCTTTCTTGAAGAGGGTGTAGATTGGGCTGTTACCATGTAAAATAAGTAACGATTAGACAAAGTACAAAGAGAGCCCAACAGGATAGTCTGACACTGCACAGTTGCAATGATTGTACCTGGATATATTATACGGACAGTTTTTCTACAGTTAGTTGAGAACAAAAGCTTGAGGAGAAGGACTCTAAGTTAGTAACGACCACATATAAACTGGTAGCCTCCTGGGATGCAACCTAAGAAACAGCTTCTAGTCCTTTGTTGTTCAATATAAAATTACATTATTCTTTACAAAGGGTCAGCCAAATGTTCTCTAATGAAAGGAAGCCCCGTAATTCAATGTTACGGATAGTTGTTTCTCTATGGATACAGTCCAAAGTCATCTTCTTTGGCCCTGTAGACAATGTCTACGGTTAGCAAGCCAATACGGGGAGTCTAGATGACACAGTCATTTCTATGTCTGAATGTTGGTGGCTGAGCAGGTTAAACATATGCTGCGTTGCCTATTTTGTCATTTAAAATGTCGATGACTGGGATAGAAAAACTAATAAAGACAGAAATTTCATTTTTCTAGAAATTCACTTAGTTTTAAAAAATCCTCTGTGCCAATGTAAATATCCTGAGAAGACATTAAAAACTGCTATTCTCAGTACCTCTTCCTAAGGACTGTACCAACTTTCTTCTTCTTCTTTTTTTTTTTTAAAAGATTTTATTTATTTATTTGACAGAAAGAGACACAGCGAGAGCGAACACATGCAAGGGGAGTGGGAGAGGGATAAGTAGTGCTGAGCAGGGAGCCCGATGTGGGGCTCAATCCCAGGACCCTGGGATCATGACCTGAGCTGAAGGCAGATGCTTAAGGGCTGAGCCACCCAGGTGCCCCTGTAACAACTTCCTTATTTAAACTTGCAGTCATGTTCAGCTAATCCAGAGGACAGAAACAATCACAAAATGGTGTGTGGCCTGCCAGAACCAGAACTCTAGTTCTTAAATTTTCATGCTTCTAGAATCCTTTTGATCTTTGATACATAAATCTTTTGTGGTCCTACTGATCTTTTTGGTATTCCTGATAAACATTTCATTTCTTCTTCTTTAAAAAAAAAATTTTTTTTACTTTAAAGAGAGTGAGAGTACATGGGCGTATATGCTCGAGCCCCAAACATTTCTTTAATTTTGTCAGTTTTGTCTCTGTACCATAGACTAGAGCTTGGTCTTTTTCATCAAGAGTAGTAAGTAATGAAAATTCAAGAGCAGACAGTGAAAAGTTAAAAGAATTCCATTTTCACAGATCACAATAGGAAGATAGTGATTTAAAAATTTGCCAGTTTCGGGGCACTTGGGTGGCTCAGTCCGTTAAGCATCTGCCTTTGGCTCAGGTCATGATCCCAGTGTCCTGGGATCGAGTCACACATTGAGTTACCTGATCAGTGGGGGAGTCTGCTTCTTCCTCTCCCTCTGCCTGCTATTCCCTTTGCTTGTGCTCTGTTAAATAAATAAAATCTTAGAAATTTTTTTTTGAAAGTTTGGGGGTCCCTGGGTGGCTCAGCTGGTTGAGTCCAACTCTTCATTTCAGCTGCAGTCATGATCTCAGGATGGAGCCCTGAGTCAGGCTTTACGCTTAGCGGGGAAGTCTGCTTGAGGATTCTTTCTCCACCCCTCCCCGCCCCTTCCCCTGCTCTCTCTCTCTTTCTCTCTAAAATAAATAAATAAATCTTTTAAAAAATTTTCATGTTCAGTGAACAATACTAGTGTCTTTAATTTTAATTAGTATAGCAAGTAAAAAATGAAAAGTAAAGTAAAGTAATCTGGACAAAGGCAATTCACATAAATACGACAAAGTACATATAAAACCCCGTTCCTTTTAGATCCTAATGGGAGCCTTTAGAATGAAGTGAGGCTCACTTTCAACCTTTTGGTTTGTAACCCCACGAAACAGTTTCTGAATGACATTAGAGCAGTTACCTGTGAAATCCTAAGTACAAGGTGTACTCGGTCAGGACAAGGTTCTCTGTCACAAGGTTGTAGTTCTGGGGGAACTTTGGCTCCTGCATAGCTGGGATCAAACAAGTCTCTTTGTCCAAACCTCAAAGAAGGTAAAAGGAACAGTAAATGACTCGCCCCAGACTTTTGTCCTGGGTATCCAGTGTCCCCTTATTCCAGCTTAACTTCCATACTGCTACAATGAGAGTTTTTTTTTTTTCCTAGTAATTTCTTTTTAAAAACAAATGTAGGAAACACTGTCAATATTGCCAAGTGATAACAGTGGATCATCTCTATCTATTTGTGATTTTCCAGATTTATTTCCTGTTGACTATGTATTGCTTTTAGGATTAGAAGAGTCATAAAACGGAGGAAATACACCAAAATTAAGAGGAGTTCTTAATTTTTTTTCAAGAATGATTCACTTTGAATGACTTGTTTTCTTCTTTTCACTTCTCTGCATTGAGTTTTCTCCGAACTGGCCCCGATATTTTTCCTCCCTAGACTCATTTCCTGCCAATTCCCATACTCCTTTCCCACCTAGCACTCCCACTGAACTTCTCACTATTCCCCAATAAAGCCTTTCACAGCTTTGTATCTTTGTACTTTAAACCCAACTCATCTTTCAAGACTCGGCCACAAAGACTTCCAACTTCTGTAGAATTTATTATTCACTCTCTCCTTTGTGCCCCCATTGTTTAGCCCTATACGTATTATGATTATCTATTCATATATCTGCTTTCTTCTGGAGGCTTTGAGTTGAAAGATAAAACAGTGACTGTGCTTTATTATTTTTAGAAAGAATGAATCAATCAATACCCAAAGGCTGCTAAATTCAGAAAGAAAATCTAACGAAAGCACAATATCTAAAAACTACCATTTTAGACATCTGTCTTCTTAAAATTTATAGTAGCTTTGCTTTTTGCCTCATCTTGAGAAAGAGGCACCTTTGTGAAAAAGGATAAAAGTGATGTCTTAGATGTTACACACACACATACACATACGAGCACGCGCGTGTGCACACATCTTGAGAAGCCCAGTTCCCCCCTACCTCTCATGTGCACATTTTTAATTTTTCGTTCTTCATCATTCAACTCCTTCAGGGCACAGTAAGTGGGGTTAAAGGTGAGGAGCCGAGAGGATCTGGGTTTGCAAAACGGCTGGCATAGCTTCAGGAGAGCAGCACCCAGATTCAGAAAGAAGGCATCCGAGGCATACATTTGGAAGAAGATTTCTGGCATCTGATTGGCCCAAATCTTGGTGCGGCCTGCGTTTGCATGCAAACAGTTTCCAAGCCAGGACAAGATACAGTGTTTGGTTTCTGGAGAGAGCTGGAGTAAGTTCTTCAGCATCTGGTAGATCTTTTCATGGAACTGAGCCATGAACTGTTTAACCAGAAAACACAACCACAGAACATTCCAGTTTCACAATCCTCATATTTGTTTCTCCCAAACCTTAGCCACTGGCAATTTCCAAAAATATCCTAATCCTAATCTCTCTCACTCTCCCTTTGCTTTATACCCCAGTTCCGATTAAAAATTGTTTTTCTTTCTGAGCATTTATGAGAGATTGATTCCCCGATGAGCTGCCAAACTGCAGACAGCATTTACATAGCTTTAGGGGTCAGTAAATTTTTGTCCGCCAAGGGCCAGATGATAAATATTTTTGGCTTTGCAAACTATATGCTGACTGTGGCAACTATTCCAATTCTACCACTGTGGCAAAAAATCAAGCCATAAACAACATGCGTATGAACAGCCAAGGCTGTGTTCAACAGAACTATTTACCAAAACAGGTGGCAGGCCGGATCTGGCCACTGCAGTGATTTGCCAATTCCTGCCTAAATGGGTCAACCACTTACTGCCTCATGTTGGCCAGACCTCTGCTGGAATTCTCACTAAGAAGCCCAAATGGAGAGGACGTTGGTGGAAGGAAGAAAAGGAAAAAAATTCGGTTTATATGCTGGAGTTCAGTTGGAAGATTTTAGGAGCCCAGGTCGTAAGAGACAGCTTGGTGTCAACAGCAGGGTCTGAGGGGAAGTGGCTGCGCCCCAGCACTGCGCAAAGAGCCACAGCAGCTTATTCTTAAACTGTGTACCGGCTTCTCCTCTGCCCTGAGCCTGGGCTGAAAAGAGGACAATTTCTTTACGTGATTACAGTAGAAAGCCAAGCAGATTGATCTGCTTCCCCAAAGAGGCTCAAGCGGCCTTATCTGCATCTGCTTCCCGAGGAAACGCGACTTCACCTAGGATTAGGGGGCTGGGAGACAGTGGTAAACAGTTCCACCTGATGGATGTTGGCCTCTTGCACTTTGATCTCCTGGGGACTGGAACGAGATGGATTCAGGAAGTAGCCATGATTTTCTACTACACCTGGAGTCTTTAATAAGCAGGAGATATTCAGGATTACTCCCAGCAAGGTCTTCTGGTACATCTGCCCATTGCTAGGGTCCTTGGGCTGAATGTACTCTACAAAAACCTAAAGGAGAAAACAAGTCCTACTTATTCGTCTATGTGAGGAGATAAAGGTAGTGGGGTGAGAGGATCTCAAAGAGTCAAGTCCATACAACAACCAATGTATCTTTTTTTAATTCAACAGGTAATATTACAGCACGTTCAGGACAGGGACCCATAAAGCGTTAAATCTCCAGTGCAAATGCGTATGTACCACTTTCAAACCTACCTTTGCCATATCCTTCTGCCTAGTGAAATAGAGAAGAATATCCAGATACGCATAAAACAGGATCTGACAGAGTTCTAGATCTTTTATTCGGCCCAATAAAATATCGAACACTGGAATCATGACTTCTGGAAATGTGCGCACTTCCTCATCCAATATCAAGGCTTCAATGACCTCTTCGAGAAATTCAGTTACATCTTCAAAATCTAACAGATGACAAATGAGAGGAAAAGAAGCTTGTGGCGATTTTTATATGCTTTTACACGCAGGCTCTCTACCCTTCTCACACTTCTGATAATTCTACTGGTATTCAACCCCAGAGGTCAAGATATGAGCGCTCTTCCTTAATTTATCCTTTCTGGAACCATAGTGGCTCTGAGGCTTTCTAATGCAATTAAAGGACTTTAATTTGGAAACCAAAATGTAGAAACTCAGTGATCTTGCTTATGTACTTACGGGCTCCTTGGATGGCTTCCAACATCAAATCTACCAGCTGCTCATGAATGTTCTGGTCAACATAGATCTCTGGGGTGAGGAGGACTGTTCGGGTATTGGACACGGTGAGGTTCCTGCACTGCACTGCAAAGGGGAGCAAGTTCTCTGGAACTTTGGTAATCTGGAAATAGAATGAAGAAGAGAGGGGAGAGTCTAGCTCTATGACCTGAACAAGGGTGACCACAGCAAACGGAATGAAAAAGACAATGTACCCCAGAAGAGTACTGCTGTCCTGTGGATGCTTGAAAATTCGTAGGAGTTCATTCTTTGGGGTTAAGAATCTCCTAACTGCTAGAATTCTTATCCTGGAGTGACCAAGCTTAGTGCACTCTGTTATTTACAGCTCAGTGGAAATGAGTCTATCACACATTTCTCCGCCCCCTCCCCTGACCTTTTATTTAAGAGTATGACTTTGTCAGGTTTGTAGGAGAATAGGAGGCCCTGGTTAACTGGGGAAAGGGGTAGACCCCAAGCTACCGAAAAGACAAATGAAAACTTTTGACAACTCATAGTGCCTCTCATTTCTAGTTCCCGATATATTATGATGTATATAAACTGATATAAAAGACACTCATCCAACCCCCTGGCTTCCATATTAAAGTCAAACCCAAGAGTACCACACAGTTCTCAATGGGAAATATTCCTTACCTCTTCCTTAGCTCTTTGGAAGCAGGAATAAAGGTAACAAAAAATGTGCCTCTCCCCCGCATCTCGATCAGCAGAGAGATTCAACGTCGTAGAAGAAGTCATGTTGATCAAGTGGTTGCCCGGGTCCTGAAGTAGCAAGCGAGCGAAGACAGCCTTCAAGAAAATCAAACAAACGAAACGCTAAACCGCTGCAAAGTTAATCTTAGGACATCAAGATGTAGGTCATTTTGACACAGGTTACTGCCAGAGTCACAGGATGTAGAGTGAAGGGGGAATATAAGTTCCGCCCTTACACTTTAGAAAATATTAGGTATATAAATATAACCGTATGTGTTGATCCTTGAACTATATGGGTTTTTGACATGGATATTTTTTCAATAAATACAGAAAAGCACTGTAAATGCATTTTCTCTCGCTTCTGATTTTCTTTGTAACATTTTCTTTTCCCTAGCTGACTTTATTGTTTCTTATCTATAAAGCTTCCTGGCAACAGTATGCTATTAGTTCAAGTCTTTGGAGAGTCAGAAGTTATGTGTGGATTTTCGACGCCCCCTAACTCCCATGTTGCTCAAGGGTCACCTGTACAGTTCTCCCAAATAGAGTTCAAGTATCTAGTATAGCCTAGCATACATACAATAGGTATTAAAACAGTATTTGCTGAATGGTGTGGAGAATCAGCAATTGAACTTATACATGGAATTTACTCCTCTGCGTGACTGCTGGCCTTACTCAGTCTTATATAAAGATATAAAGATAATTTAAACACATAAAGTTAAATTACAAGTTGTCAAGTGTCTGTCCTACTAAAGTTTTATTCCTTTAATGTTCATTAGGCACTTACAAGGTAAAACACAGTTTTGATTTTGGGAAAGATAAAAAGACATGGGCCTTGCCCTCGAGAACTAAAGGGTCTGATAGGGGAGATAAAATAGGTACATAAAAAAAGGCCACTACATGTGACAGAGGTGACAACTGCCATTCGAGAGGCACAGATAGGTCACTCCAGGAATTTAGATATGTGGCCATGGTAAATGAGAAGATCCCCAAAGAGGAACACCACAGACAATGTTAAGAGATAGAGTTACGTAAGCAATGTCGCAGCTGGAGAAACACGAGCAGGGCTCAACTGCACGGCTAGTCTGTGCTGAAAGCACTCTTGAAAGGAATATCAGAAATGGTACCTGCTCCACATTGTTCATATCAAGCCAGTCTTGATCTTCCAGGTCTACTGCCATTTCTTCCAAATACACACAACGGCTGGGGATGCCATTCCCACTTTTCAAGCTGGGGTCACCTGGGAAATGATTTTAATCTGGCAGGTTAAGGATAACGCTTCTGTCTTACACAGACAACCGATCTCGACAGCATTTCTCTTGAACTCCAAGTCTGACTCAGGTAGTATCAGGGTAATCTTGACACACAAAGCAGTATCTAAAGACTTAAGGTTTTTCAAAGAGTCAAAGAGCATGTCAGGTTTTGTTATAAACCTAACATCATGAATCCCAGATATTAGCACCTACTTTGGGGTTTAACCACAGATAGGACATAGAGGGAAAACATGACCTGACGCCTCGTCGGGCTTCCGTCTAAACGTTCAGGTCAACTCTGAGAAGAAAAAGGATTTGGCTACCACTCGTGTTTCCCTTTTGAGGTGGTAAAGGCAAGGAGCTATATGGTCCGGTCTGTACCAAAATGGTAATCAAAGCTGCACCTGTGTCTAAATACTATTTTTAGGTCACATCCACAGGGAGTACAGTGCGTTTGTTTAACCATTAGATACAATAAGTTTCTAAGAGCAAGTTCCTCGCCCAAACAGGAAGGGAAGAGTAATGAACAGACCAGCTCCCGGTCTGTAACTCACTGTTGTCCAGAGTAATGAGGAAGATCCTTTGGATCATGTGATTGATGTTGAGTTGTTCACATATTTCCTGCTGTGAACGGAAGGAGCGGCTAATCTCAGCCACAGAGTAATCAAATTCATCCAGGCTTTCTGACACACTATTATCCGAGTCATCTGGGCTAGCTGGGAGTTCATCTGCCAGAAAATGTAAGCCATTAACAGTTAAACTCATCTCTTTAAGAGAACCAAGTATACTATCAAAAATGATAAATGTTATCAAGAGAAAGATAATTCTGGATGGGAAACAAGTTAATTATTGAATTAGGGAACATCTCAAGTCAGGCAACATCTTTTTTAAAAAACTGAGGTGTAACATTTAAAAAATGACGTATAACATTCTTATTAGTTTCAGGTATACAACACAATGATTCGCTATTTGTATATATTACAAAATGGTCAACACAATAATTCTAGGTAACATCTGTCAACATAGTTATAAATATTGTTCTCTCTTGTGAAGAGAACTTTTAAGATCTACTTAGTAACTTTCAAATATGCAATATACTATTATTAACTACAGTCACATGCTATTCATTATATCCCTATGGCTTATTTATTTTATAACTGAACTCTGATACTTTTGATCCCTGTATCTACCCCACCCCGGGCAACCACCAATCTGTTCTCTGTATCTATGAGCTTTCTTTCTCTTTTTTAGATATCACCTAGAACTGAGAACATTTGTTTGTATTTGTCTTTTTCTGTCTGATCGGTTTCATTGCACACAGGTCCATCCATGTTTTGCAAATGGCAATAATATCCCATTGTGTGTGTGGTGTGTGCGTGTGTGTGTATCGTATTTTATTCATCCATTCACCCATCAACAGACACAGGCTGTTTCCATGTCTTGGCTATTATAAATAATGCTGCAACAAACACAGGGGTGCACAGATCTTTTTTTTTAAGTTAGTGTTTTTGTTTTCCTTGTGTAAATACCCAGAAGTAGAATGTTGGATTATATGGGAGTTCTATTTTTAATTTTTTGAAATATCTCTATAATGTTTTCCATAGTGGCTGCACCATTTTTTTTTTTTAAAGATTTTATTTATTTATTTGTCAGAGACAGAGGGAGAGAGAGCGAGCGAGCACAGGCAGACAGAGAGGCAGGCAGAGGCAGAGGGAGAAGCAGGCTCCCTGCTGAGCAAGGAGCCCGATGTGGGACTCGATCCCAGGACTCTGGGATCATGACCTGAGCCGAAGGCAGCTGCTTAACCAACTGAGCCACCCAGGCGTCCTGTGGCTGCACCATTTTATATTCTCATCAACAGTGCACTGGGGCGGGTGGAGGGGGTTCCCTTTCTCCACATCCTCACTGACACTTGTTATTTTTTGTCTTTTTGATAGCAGCCATTCTAACAGGTATGAGGTGATACCTCATTCTGGTTTTGATTTGCATTTCTTTGATGATGAGTGATGCTGAGCACCTTTTCATGTACCTGTTTGTCAGCTATATATCTTCTTTGGAAAAATGTCTATAGAGATCCTTTGCCCATTTTTAAACTGGATTATTTGTGTGTTTTTTCTTTTCTTCTCTTGAGAGTTGTATTGGGTAACATCTTAAGTACAGGATTTTGAAATCCCTGGCTGTAAATCCCACCACATTTTACAAATCAAAAATGTTATCCTCCTACTCCATTTTATTTTTTCACTCCATACTACCAAAAATAGCAACACTGCGTTCCCTACAGAATCTTAGTGAACAGAGAATTACCTGTAATAGATCAATATGCCTTTAATTATTTTAAATATATGGCTTTTTTCCCCCCAATTTTAAAGAACACATATATTTGAATAATTCCAAACTGTATACAAAAACACAATATAAAAAGTCTCCTCTGAAAGTTAGCAAAGTGTTTCAGACTTTTTCCCCCCCTTATTCTGGTGCTAATGTTTATCGCTAGGATTTTCAGTTTAAAAAAAGTGGGGGGGAATCATACTATATATACTGCTTTTCAGCCTGCTTAATCAGCACCGGGGTGCCTGGGTGGCTCAGTGGGTTAAAGCCTCTGCCTTCAGCTCAGGTCTTGATCCCAGGGTCCTGAGATTGAGCCCCACATGGAGCTCTCTGCTCAGCAGGGTGCCTGCTTCCTTTCTTCTCTCTCTGCCTGCCTCTCTGCCTATTTGTGATCTCTGTCTATCAAATAAATAAATAAATAAAATCTTAAAAAAAAAAACAAAATAAACTTAATCAGCACCAATATCCTTCCCTGCTAGGTCATTTATAGGCCTACCTCATTCTGTGTAATGGCTGCACTGTATTGCATTGTATGCACACACTCTGACTTGTATAGCTACTTCTCAACTGATGAACATTGGGGCTGTTTCCAATTTTTCATGATTTCGAACACTACTGCACCGAATAGAACTCTTTTTTGTATGCCTGTGTGAATATCTCTGTAAGGTAAATTTGTAGAAGCGAAACTGCCAAGTTAAAGAGTTTGCACATTTAAAAATTAACATTATTACCAAATCATCCTCAGAAAGACTGCTCTTATTACAAACCCCTCAGCAGTCTGAGAGTGCACCTGCTCAAATCCTCACAAATCGCATAAGTAAACATATCCCCGCATTACTGGGCGGGGCTCCAATTGTTAGTGAGACTGGATTTTTAAAGTCATTTGATTGTTGCATATAAACTGCTTATCTGAATCTTTCCTCCTCTAATTCATTACTATTTCTTTTATTGATTGGATCTCTTTATTTCTGTAAAAAGCAACCTTGCCTTAGGAGATCGTAGGAGGAAAAGGGGAGTGAGGAATAGGAATTATAAGGAAATGGGAAAATATGATTTATGAGTAGGTGGCTGAGGGAAATTTTGCTACATAGATGCTTAGTTCCTATCGGTCTCGGGGTTCAGAGGAGAACTTAACTATATAAGAGTAATGTGACAGAATGCTTGTCCTTCTGGCTGTCAGCAGACAGTTGCCTCTCAGAATGGAACTGAGGCTGAAGGAGTACAAGGGTGGTGCTGTTTACCAAAAGCCACATGCGTGTGCATCTGCTTCTCTACTGACAGTGATTTTCTGAAAGGCCAGGTAAAACACTCAGAGGTTAAGAGTTGCTTTAGTATGGTGAGTTTAGTCACTGTGAAGCTCAACACAGGAGGCCAAAGGTTTTGGCAGAGTTCTAACTGCTGGTGGAAAACAGGTTAGACCTGGTGGCATGCTAAACTCAGTATAAACAAACTAAAACGAGGAGAAGCCAAAATAGTAACAGGATCGCATGTACCTGATTTATCCCCCGGCTCGGTGCCTGCAACGCTCCCAACTCTAACCAGCCTGAAGTCTGCTGACAGCCAGAAGGACAAGCATCTGTCACTCTACTCCTATACGATTAAGTTCCCTGCTGAACCCTGAAAGCAACAGGTGCTAAGAACCTTTGTAGCAAAATTTCCCCCAACCACATACTCATAAATCACGTTTCCCCATTTTCTTATATTCCCACTCCCCGTGCCCCTTTTCCTCCTACAATCTCCTAATGCAAGAATCTGGAAGAGACAGACGGAGACCCAGAGCTGCCTCCTTCTATCATGGTAGAAAGTCAATGTTACATATACTCCCCCCTTGCTTCATCATCACCTGTCCATTACTCATCTGTCTTGCCCTTACCTCCTTTTCATTCAGTCCTGAAAAAGGAGCAAGGCTACGACTTAGCTATGTATACCAGTACTTATGAAATAAACAAAATAAAGGGAAAACACAAACATTTCTCTTTTCCAAAAAATACTATTATTCTCTTCAGAGGGAGAAAGGGAGCAATTTCTGGCTTGAAAGATCGTGACTACCCTCCAAAGACTGATAAATTTGAGAAACACCATATTAATTCCTCTAGGCTATATGTCTTCTCACAGGAGGAAGTTAGACCCGATCTTAATTTTGGTCCTAAATGAGGAAACCCAGCCCCAGTTGCCTAATGGATAAGGCACTGGCCTCCTAAATGAGGAAACCCATTTTTCTGACTAGTGAGATATTGATTTCTTTTTTCACATTAAGGCAAAGGATCAGATTTTCTTTCCTTTTTAAATTTTTTTTAAATTTTTTATTAGCATATATTGTAGTATTAGCCACAGGAGTACAGGTCTGTGAATCATCAGGCTTACACACTCACCATAGCACATACCCTCCCCAACGTCCATACCCCCCCTCCCAGCAATCCTCAGTTTGTTTTGAGAGATTAAGAGTCTCTTACGGTTTGTCTGCCTCCCAAAGGATCAGATTTTCTTAGAAAGCTGTTCTAACAGCATTATGCTATGAAAGGGGCCACTCTATGGAACAGAAGAGGTATTTTGCTTGGGATCAACTCTGAAGTACCAAGCTTCAGAACAAATTTCACTTACTTGTCTACCAAAAAGCCAAAAAGCTTTTGTAATTCTTCCTTTTATACATCTGCTTTCTACAGCTGCATGTAACCTGCTTTCTACACCTAGGGCTACAACCTCATCTTCCTATGTTAAAAAGATTGATTGAAATGAGCTTTTGCCAGGTGATTTTAAAAATAAACAGCTCGACAGCACTGGGATCACGACTAGCACCTGTTACTATAGAACCACCCTGGTCTCTCCTTATGCAGCTGGTAGAGGGGTGGGGTGGGGGGACCAGGACCCGAAAACGAAACAAAGAAGAAAAATGAACAAAAACCCCAATTTATGCTCTAAATGAACAAAAAGCCTGACCTGTGCCCCCAGGTCGACTCCAATTGCAATTACCAACCCTAACACTTCACTTGGGAAGACCCTAATCTAGGTCATGTCCGCTGCTACTGGCTCCCCTACTTACCAGACTGCTGCTTCAGCTGCTCTTTTTGGATTGCCGCAAACTGCTTGGCATCAGCCAGGGAGCCAAAAAGAGCAGCAAAGGGGTTACTTGAGATGTTGTTGTTATTCTCCTGGTCTGTCATTTCACTTTAAAGTATCCTCCATGCAGACCTAGGGGGAGGGGCTGCAAAGAGGACAGGTATTAGACACGGAGGGGCGGATACGACGACAGCTGGGATTATACCTACAGTCGGTTCCTTTCCCATTTCGTGAACACAACGCATGTAAAAAGGCTCTGGGTAAGACCTTCCAATTCCTGTTCCAACATTCAAGATATTTTTGGCAAAATGGTTACAAACCCACCAACTGGATAAGTTGGCTTGATTTGGGGGTGGCTAAAACCAAAAAGCTTTAAAAATGTTCAAGCTGGAGGGGTGCCTGGGTGGCTCAGTGGGTTAAAGCCTCTGCCTTCGGCCAGGTCATGATCCCAGGGTCCTGGGATCGAGCCCCGCATCGGGCTCTCCACTCAGTGGGGAGCCTGCTTCCTCCTCTCTCTCCCCTGCCTCTCTGCCTACTTGTGATCTCTCTCTCTGTCAAATAAATAAAATAAAACCTTAAAAAAAAAAAAAGGAATTTGTGTGTGTCGGCAGTATTATAAAAAACCAGATAAGTAGTAGAAATTAAATCTAGGGGGCGCCTGGGTGGCTCAGTGGGTTAGGGCCTCTGCCTTCGGCTCTGGTCATGATCCCGGGGTGCTGGGATCGAGCCCCGCATCAGGCTCTCTGCTCCGCAGGGAGCCTGCTTAGCTTCCTCTCTCTGTCTGCCTGCCTCTCTGCCTGCTTGTGATCTCTGTCTATCAAATAAATAAATCTTTAAAGCCACCCAGGCGCTCCAAATTCCTTTTTAAAAAAAAATTTATTTTATTTTTTCAGTGTTCCAAGATTCATTGTTCGCACACCAAATTCCTAATGTGGAACAGGAAACAGGTATTTCCCTCAAAGGTATTTAGCGGAGCTGACCGAGCCTGCGTTTGCACCTGTCTGATTACACTTCCTCATTCAAGCACCAAAGGGACTCAGAGGCCCGACAGGATGAGTGTGTGAGTGGAGTGCCCCGAAAGCTTTCTCCCCCTCCTGAACTTTTAGGGCCACAAGCACAGAAATACAACCATGAAAAGGGTGGGGAAGAGACAAATGGTATGAATATTCGGCTCACAAGGATATTGAACCGCTAAAAGGACAGAGGCCTTAAAGAATGAGGGAAGGAGAAAAAAATTTTTTGGGTCTACCTTTAATCTCCTGAGGTAAGACTCCCTACAGAATCATACCAACAAAAGCTAATGCAAGTCGGAAAAGTTACCCTTATTTTTTGGAGGAAGAGAGACTCTAACACTTCTTGACAATTCTGAGACACCTCCACCAGTTGCTTCAAGCTCCTTGGTTGTGTTTTCTGCGTAACAGGCAATGGCTAATCATCTGTACTGACTTAGGCACACAGTCTGGTCACCTCTCAGCATTGTTCTGGGCTTTACTGCTTAAGGAAATGAACTATCAGCTGTTGCTCTATATATTTTATTTTTTGCAATGCATAGTTTAGTTAAGCTTAATAACCCAAAAATAAAAATAGCACCTTTAGTGCTAGAATTCCCAATGCTCCTTGAGAGGACTTCCCCCTCACTTAACCACTGCATAAGCTTAACTGTTACCCCTAATTCAGGTAGAGACGCTAACGATTGTCTCATTGTTGGCTGATCACCACCCTACCTCTAACTTAAGGTACCCCAAGGTCCAGAGGCATGCAAGAAGTATAGTGAACTCTTGTCATTTTCTGTCTTTGAAACATCCTCTTTTTTTCAACATGACACCCTACATTTTTCCTTTGGGGATCCATCCCATCCTCTCCATGTGTTCAGAAGGGGATGGCCTCACTCACTAGCTCCAGGAATGAGCATATAAATCTGGCCTGGCCAAAAAGAACGCATCATACTCAGGCCAAAGTGACTGATTGAGGAGTGGGCACAAGACACTGACAAGGCCTATCAGAATCAATGAACACCCAGCTTCAAGCCTTTGGCTGAACCTACAGAAGAGAACTATTTTTTCCTGCTTGGTAAGAAAGGGTAAGCAGGGTTAAGAAATAAACCTGGAGGGGTAGCTGTGTGGCTCAGTGGGTTAAAGCCTCTGCCTCCGGCTCGGGCCATAATCCCAGGGAGCTGGGATCGAGCCCCACATCGGGCTCTCTGCTCAGCAGGGAGCCTGCTTCCCTTCCCCTCTCTGTCTGCCTCTCTGCCTACTTGTGATCTCTGTCAAATAAAGAAAGAAAATCTTTTAAAAAATAAATAAGGGGTGCCTGGGTGGCTCAGTGGCTTAGGCCGCTGCCTTCGGCTCGGGTCATGATCTCAGGGTCCTGGGATCGAGTCCCGCGTCGGGCTCTCTGTTTGGCGGGGAGCCTGCTTCCCTCTCTCTCTCTGCTGCCTGCCTGCCTCTCCATCTACTTGTGATTTCTCTCTGTCAAATAAATAAATGAAATCTTTAAAAATAAATAAATAAATAAATAAATAAACCTGGAATTGCCATCTTTCCACCATCTAGAAGAAGCCTAGCACCAAACTAAGTCAAGATAGAGGAAAACAGTGTTGAAAGATGGAGAGTCTTTCAGTTATTTAAAAAAAAAAAAAAAAAAAAAAAAGCCAACAGATGTCCCTATACTGTGTAAGCCAGTTTGAAAATTTTTTTTTTAAGACTTTATTTATTTATTTGACAGACAGAGATCACAAGTAGGCAGAGAGGCAGACAGAGAGAGAGGGAGAAGCAGGCTGGCCGCTGAGCAGATAGCCCGATGCGGGGCTCGATCCCAGGACCCTGGGATTATGGCCTGAGCCGGAGGCAGAGGCTTTAATCACTGAACCACCCAGGCGCCCCTTGAATGGGCTTTTAAAAACAGCCTGAGGGGTACCTGACTGGCTCAGTCAGTAGAGCATGCAACTCCTGATGTTGAGTTTCTAAGCTGAAACCCCATGTTAGGAGTAGAGATTACTTAAAAATAAAATCTTAGGGATGCCTGGGTGGCTCAGTAGGTTAAGTGACTGCCTTTGCCTCTGGTCATGATCCCAGGGTCCTGGAATTGAGTCCTACATTCAACTCCTTGTTCAGCGGGCAGTCTGCTTACCCCTATGCCTGCTGCTCCCCACCCCCAATCCTGCTTGTGTGTCCTCTCCTTGAGAAACAAATAAATAAATAGTCTTGGGGTGCCTGGGTGGTTCAGTCAGTTAAGCCTCTCCTTCAGCTTAGATCATGATCCCAGGGTCCTGGGTTCAGGCCCTGCATCTGGCTCCCTGCTCGGTGGGGAGCCTGCTTCTCCATCTCCCCATGCCTCTCCCCACCTCTTTTTTGCTCTCTCTCTCTCTCTCCTCTCTCTTTCAAATAAATAAATTAAAACAAACAATACAAAGGAGATGCATTATCTGCACCTCTAAGAGGTAGAAAGGAAGCAAGGTGAAGTCAGGAATACAGAACATATGAAAAGATAGACTCCTAAGACTATCAAGACAAATAAACAGGATTTATGATAATAAATGGCATTATTTCCTCCTTTCTCAATATTACACTGTTACATTATAAAAAGAAGCTGGGGTGCCTGGTTGGCACAGTCGGTTAAGTGTCCAGTGCTTGGTTTCAGCTCAGGTCATGATCTCAAGAGTGTGGGACAGAGCTCCATGTCAGGTTCCACACTCAAGTGTAGTCTGCTTAAGACTCTCTTTCCCTCTCCCTCTGCCCCTCCCTGCTGCATGCACATGTGCACTCTCTAAGACAAATAAATCTTAGAAAAAAAAAAAAAAGAAGTTAGCTTCCCATTACATTTTATAATAGGATTTATAACTTCCTACGTTGTATTACTAAAGCAGATCTCTACCTTGCTAGACAGTAAGCAATTTGAGTATAGTTTCATATCTGATTAGTTTTTTTTCTGTGTCTGGAATTATATATCACAATCACAAAGTCCCAAATAAATCTTTATTAACTGATTCAATCTTACATATCATTACTCCTGACCTCCTTTGAAGGCACCCATGATCCTATTTCAAGGTAAGGGCTTTACTGTGTGTCTTGGGTTGCAGCAGCAGGTCAAGCTTCTGGGTCAGACACTTGAGGCTCTTTGGTATCTCAGGATGTGTAGAATAGAGAATGGAAATAAATCTCTTGTCATCTCTGCTATATGTCTTTTTGAAGAACAAAAAATTTCTGCCTACTTTACTAAGTTCATCCTTCTCATATGAACTTCAAAGCTGTGAAAAGACTACTTTCATAGTCCAATATTGTGTAACCACTTATAGAAAAGTTTCACAGAAAAAGGGAAGAATGATGGGAACCTTTGTGGAGATGTCAGTATAGATACGTTCGATGGTCTCACAAATGTAACAGTACCTAGATATCACCCACTCCAACAGGTCTGATGAAATGGAAGCCTGATTTTTAAAAAAAAATGTATTTATTTATTTGACAGAGAGGGACACAACAAGAGAGGGAACACAAGCAAGGAGAGTGGGAGAGGGAGAAGCCGGCTTCCCGCTGAGCAAGGAGCCCGAGATGGGGCTCTATCCCAAGACCCTGGGACCATGGCCTGAGTCGAAGGCATATACTTAATGACTGAGCCACCCAGGTGCCCCAATATTTTGTCTGTTTTAATATTCAATGTCACCAATTACTTATAATCTCTTATTTTCCACTGCCATACAGAGATACAGTACCATTCTGTTGTCAGTCTTTGGGATGGTGCCACCATCAAACCTTAGGAGCTCTTGGATTTGATTACCCTTTTTTTTTTTTTTAAAGATTTTATTTTTTTACTTATTTATTTGAGAGAGAGAGATAGAGAGATTATGAGAGAGATTACACAAGAACATGAGCCAGGGGTTGGGGGCTGGGGAGGGCACTGGGGGAGAGAGAGAGAAGCAGACTCCCCTGAGCAGGGAGCCCGAACTGGGGCTCCATTTCAGGACCCAGAGATCATGACCTGAGACAGTCTGACACTTAACCATCTGAGCCACCCAGGCGCCCCAGAGTTGCTTCCTTTTTAATATGTCCTACTTAAAAGCACATTTCACTCTGATATACTTACTGCAAGGTTTTATATCTACAATAAGTATTTACTTCCAGTCCTACAAAATCCTCTTACCCTTCCTACTGCCATTCACTCTTTTGTTTATGAACAGCACTGCTAATCCCTAAGGACCATTGTCAGCTCTTAAAGAGGAGAGCACACAAATGTTTTAACATTAGACTTGGTGTTACTTTTAGGGAAATACGTAGAATACTTCGTAAAATTGGACTGACAAAATCATGCTTCAGTGAATCATGCTTTTTAAGGTATCTGTCCTGGTGAGGCATTAAACCAAGAAGGAATGAAAATGTTTTCAATGTTATACGTTCCACCTCAAAATTCTTTTACGTCTGGCTAGAATGGTAACAAATCCTAACAACAGATCAACAAGCTAGAAGGATCTCAAGACAAAAAGCCAAAAGCATTCTTTCTCGGGTCCCATTCTATCTCAGGAGGGTTCCCATAGGAGACCAAAATAATGAGACCAAACGAGTCCTTGCTCTGGGAGCGAAAAACTGATTCCAAAGAGAAAACCCATCAAATATAAGCTCCTGAGCTGCGGATACTCAATCTTATCAGTGTCCTCCAGGACCTACTGATGAGGGAGCACGAAGCACAGTGCCAGGGGAGTTTTGAGTAGTGAAATGATCACCTGCCTTAAGAAATGTTAATATCTTGCCATATGTATTCAACTGGTTTCACTGCTGCGAATCGTGCTTAATTCCCCCTTCTCTGACATCTGGCTGTTTGTTGTTTACGCTTTGCATTTCATCTCTCCAGGTTCCACAAGGGATTCCTGGCAAGGAGGGAGACCCACCCACTCGGCGCTCGTTCTAGAGAAAGGAAGTCAAAGATAACGCAAGGCCAGCATTGTGGCCTGTTCCTGGAAGGGAATGGCAAAAGGGGGAGAGGTGCCAGAAGGTGCCATAAAGGGGTCCCAAATCAGAAAGGGTCGAAGTTCACGAGGGAGAGGGTCAAGGGTCAGGAAGGCACAGGAGAAGCAATTTTGGAGGCAAGAATGCAGAGACTTGGAGTGGCATTCAGCTAGGAGAAGAAAATCTCATCGCAAACTCAACGATCCCCTCCCGTCAAGCTATTTCCTCTTACCAGAGCCTGAAGGGCCACCAGCGACGACACGACAAGCCTCAGGGGCCGAAGGGTTCCCACTTCCGACTCAGCACGGCAACCGGAACTTACATCATGATCAGGCGCCGGGCCTTGTGGAATCTCATCAGGGCGCCGGAAACAGGGTGTGCCCCTCTGCGCTGGGAACTGGCGCGCAAACATCTCCACAGCGCACGCGCTGGCTGGCTGGGCGGGGCGGAAGTGGCCGGAAGTGGCCTTGGGCTCCGGCCGGGCGGGTCGGGGGCGGGTCGGGGGCGGGCCGGGGGAGGGCCGGGGGGGCGGGTCAGGGGGCGGGGGCATGGGGTGGTGGTTAGTTTGGAGTTTGGTGAAACACTAGGCCGTTTTTGAAATCTGGTGTATTGCGAGGGGCCATGACTTGGTGATCCTGGGTGCTGCTGGCAACCTCTGTGGGCTTTCCTTTCTATTTTTCCCTTCAGTGACATGCCCTTTTGAAGCAGGTTCTGTTACTCTTCATAGATTATCATTATCTCTGGGGCAACAGCAACAAGAATAACAGCAATAACACTAATAGAAAGTTTTGAGCTCTTATTAGGTGTCAGGCAGTGTGCTAAGATATGCTAGGGTTGGCTTTCAGTTTTATCTGTGAAGGGGTGACAACATGCATGCTACAAGGTTACTTTGAGGTATACAAAGGCAGTGAAAGCAGCATACTTTTCAAGAGAGCAAGTGAAAAGACAATGCATAGAATGAGACCAAATATTTGTAAATCACGTGTCTGATAAAGGATTAATGTCCAAAATATATAAAGAACTTCTACAACTCAACAACAAACCACAGTGTGATTAAAAGATGGGCAATGGACTTGAAAAGACTTTCCTTCAAGGAAGATATATGAGTGGCCAATAAGCCCATGAAAAAGATGCTTGGTGACACTAAGGCAAACTGAAACTGCAATGAAATAATACCTCACATCCTTGAGGAAGTCTATTAACAAAAAAACTGGAAAATAAGTGTTGGTGAAGAGGAGGAGAAATAAGGAACCCTTGGGCATTGCTGATGGGATTGTAAAATATTGCAGCACTTTGGGAAAATTTTGGTGGTTCCTCATAGAGTTAAACAGAATTACTGTATGATACGGCAATTCTGCTTCTGAGTATATGCCACAAAGGACTGAAGGCAGGGACTCAAACAGATATTTGTACATCAATGCGCATAACAATGTTATTCATAATAGCTAAAAGGGGGAAACTAATCAAAATGTGCATTGACAAATGAATGGATAAACAAAATGTGGTATATACATACAATTGACTATTATCTAGCCTTAAAAGGTCTGAAATTCTAATACATGCCACAACATGGATAAACCTTGAAAACATTATGTTATATGAAAAAAACCAGACACAAAAGGACAGATATTGTATGATTCCACTTATATGTTATACCTGGGATAGGCAAATTCATTGGGATAGAATAGTGGAATAGAGGTTACCAGGGTCTGGAGGAAGGGAAGAATGGAGAATTATTTTTTATTTTTATTTTTATTATTTTTTAAAGATTTTATTTATTTATTTGACACAGAGAGAGAGATCACAAGTAGGCAGAGCAGCAGGCAGAGAAAGAGGAGAAGCAGACTCCCTGCTGAGCAGAGAGCCCGACACAGGGCTCCATCCCAGGACCCTGAGATCATGACCTGAGCCAAAGGCATAGGCTTTCAGAGACCTGAACCACCCAGGTGCCCCGAGAATTATTTTTTAGTGAGTACAGAGGTTAAGATGATGAAAAAAGTTCCCAAAATGTTTGTGGTGGTGGTTGCACAGCATTGTGATTGTATTTAATGCCACTGAATAGTACACTTAAAATATTTAAAATGGTAAATTTCATGTTATGTGTATTTCGCCTCCCACCCAGCTATACACCCACACACAGCCCTGTGCAATCTTTGAATGCTAGTCTTATTCCAGCATTATGCTAGTTTTTGAAAATACATTAGTAAAAAGTACACAAGTCTTTTCCTGCTTGGAGCTTACAGTCTGGTGAGGGTGGAGTGGTAACTTAAAATTAATGGGCATGGAGTGCCTGGGTGGTTTAGTCACTAAGTGTCTGCATTTGGCTCAGGTTTTTGTCTCAGGGTCCTGGGACTGAAACCCACATGGCCGCCTTACTGGGCAGGAATCCTGCTTCTCCCTCTCCCACACCCCCTGCTTGTGTTCCCTCTCTCACTGTCTCTCTCTCTCTGTCAAATAAATAAATAAAATCTTTAAAAAAAACCCAAAAATCAATGGACATAAGATGGATAATTCAAAAAGTAGTTCTGGAATGACTGGGTAGCTATGCAGTGTGCAAGTTAGTATGTTAGGCCTTTACATTAAAATTAACTCAAGATGGATCATTCATTTAAATGTATAAAATGAAACCATAAAAAGGTCAGAGGAAGTTATAGAAAAACTTTTAAAAAATAATAATCTTTAAAAAAAAAGATTTTGTTTCTTTTTTTTTAAACATTTTTTTTAAAAGATTTTATTTATTTATTTGACAGAGATCACAAATAGGCAGAGAGGCAGGAGAGAGACAGAGGAAGCAGGCTCCCCGCAGAGCAGGGAGCCCGATGCGGGGCTCGATCCCAGGACCCTGGGATCATGACCTGAGCCGAAGGCAGAGGCTTTAACCCACTGAGCCACCCAGGCACCCCAAGATTTTATTTCTTTATTTGAGAGAGAGAATGAGCAGTTGGGAGTGGCACTTCCCACTGAGCAGGCAGCCCAATATGGGGCTGGATCCCAGGACCCTGGGATCATGACTTGAGCTGAAGACAGATGCTTAACTGACTGAGCCCCAGGTGCCCCTGAAAGAAAAATGTTAAATTGGGGAAGACCTTTCTAAATAGGAAACAACCTAGAAGCTGAAAGAAACCAGTGAATTCTACTATATGCAGGTAAATAAAATGTACACAGAAAACCAATCATCATCAAGTCAAAGAATGAATACCAAAACTGGAAAAATATCTGCAACTAATATCACAAACAAAAGATCTAGTTTTCCACATATGTAAAGGGCTGTTGCAAGTCAATAAGAAAAAATAAAAGAATATGACCCTATATATCATGAGAAGGAAAAACACATGGTTCACTTCTTCTATTTTTTATAAGGAAAACATAAATTAAAACTATACTGAGATGCCACGTTTAACTTTTTTTTAAAAAAGATTTTATTTATTTGTCAGAGAGAGAGTACACACAACCAGGCAGAGAGGCAGGCAGAGAGAGAGGAGGAAGCAGGCTCCCTGCTGAGCAAGGGGCCCAATGTGGGACTCGATCCCAGGGCCCGAGGATCATGACCGGAGCCGAAGGCAGCGGCTTAACCAACTGAGCCACCCAGGTGTCCCAATGCCACGTTTAACTTATCAGATTGGCAAAGTTCAAAAAATATGGAGCAAAAAGCACTCTCAATTATTGTAATTGGGAGTAACCTCCATGAAGTGCAATTTGGCAATATTTAATAAAATTATAAGTGCAAATACATTATGGCTTCCAAATCTCATTTATTTGTATTTGTTATGAATTGTCCTAAGTATGTACAAAATTACATTTGTCAGCAATAAAACTATGAAGCTTTCGAAACTATAAAAGGAAGACATAGGAGAAATCTTTGTGACCTTGGGTTTGGCAAAGATTTCTTAGGAATGATACCAAAAGCACAATCTATTAAAAAAATAGGTAAAATGAGCTTCATCCAAATTAAAAATTTTTTGGCTTCAAAAGGCACCATGAAGAGAATGAAAAGATAAGCCTCAGACTAGTAGATGTATTTGCAAATCTTATATGTAATAAAGGACTCGTATTCAAAATATAAAGACCTCTTTCAATTCAATAGTAAGACATACAAACAATCCAAATTAAAAAAAATTAGAATAGACATTTCACCAAAGATAAAAGAATGGTGGACAAGTATATGAAAAGATGTTCAATAACATCAGTTATTAGGGAAATGCAAATTAAAGGTACAATAAGATACCATTTTATACCTAGGAGAATGGCTATACTAAAAAAAAAAATGAGGTAACAGATATTGGTCAGGATTTGGAGAAATAGAAACCCTTATCCATTGCTAGTGGGAATGTAAATGGTCCAGGGAATTTTAAAAAGTTAAACATAAATTTGTTATACAACCCAGCAGTTCTTCACTTCCTAGAGAAATGAAGATGTGAGGTCCACAAAAAGATTAGCATGAAAATATCCAACACATTGTATAATTAACAGCATATTGCATGATTTCATTTATATGAAATGTACAAAAAAGGCAAATCTGACAGAAAAGAGATTAGTGGTTGCCTGGGGCTGAGATTGGAAACAGGGAATGACTGCAAACAGCAAAAGAAATCTTAAGAGGGTGATGGAAACGTTCTAATGATTATGGTGATTACACAGCTGGGTAAATTTTGTAAAAGTCACTGAGAACAGGGGAAATCGGTTAAAATGACTGAATTTTATAGCATGTAAATTATATCTCAATACAATTATTTTTATTTTTTAAAAGATTTTATTTATTTAACAGGGAGAGACACAGCAGAGAGGGAACATAAAGCAGAGGGAGAGGGAGAAGCAGGCTTCCCTCTGAGCAGGGAGCCCAACTAGTGGCTCGGGCCCAGGACCCTGGGATCATGACCTGAGCTGCAGGCAGACGTTTAATGACAGAGCCACCTGGGAGCCCGTGTACAATTATTTTTATTTATATTTATTTATTTATTTATTTATTTTTAAAGATTTTATGTATTTATTTGACAGACCGAGATTACAAGTAGGTGGAGAGGCAGGCAGAGAGAGAGAAAGAAGCAGGCTCCCGGTGGAGCAGAGAGCCCGATGCGGAGCTCGATCCCAGGACCCTGGGATCATGACCTGAGCCGAAGTCAGAGGCTTTAAACCACTGACCCACCCAGGTGCCCTTTATTTTTATTTATTTTATTTTAAAAAGATTTTATTTATTTATTTGAGAGAGAGAGAGCATGAGAGGGGAAGGGGTCAGAGGAAGAAGCAGACTTCCCGCTCAGCAGATTGCCCAATGCTGGATGCGATCCCAGGTCGTTTAACCAACTGAGCCACCCAGGCACCCCCTATAAAATTGTTTTTAAAATGACACTTAGACAACGTTAGTCATTGCAGCATTGCAAGAGCAAAATGTTGGCAGCAATATTTTGTCTGTCCATGTGGGGTGATTAAATAAATCATAGCGAATCTATGTAATGTGGTTGCACTTTAAAAAGACTGCTTTACTTACTGATATGAAATAATCTTAAGGTTTATTAGGTGAAAAGTGCAAGATGTATAGTATGACACCATTTGTGTGAAAAATAGAGAAGGGAAGAATCATGTGTACTTAAGAGTGCTTATGAAAAAAAAAGAAAGTTTGCTCATGTATGCCTAGAATACCTCTGATTTAAATACCTATATATTTACCTTATAAAGATACATAAGAAACTAGTATATTGTTTGTCTCTGGAAAGGACATCTGAATGGCTGGGGATGGAGGTGGAGGGAGACCTTTCATTGCATATCTGGACGATGTAAATTGCGAAAGTAAATTACAGAAAGTAAATAAAAATTAGAAGTTTAAAAAGCAATATTCAAATAGAGGGGGTTATGGGACCTTTTCAATTTTCTTTTACAGGAAAATTACCTCCCAATAGGTGGCGCTCATGCAACACCATACATATTTTTACTTTCCTTTTAGTTTTATTTTGAGAAAAATCCATATTTGCTCTGATGGACTTTCTTCTCCATTTGTCACCTTTGGGAAACTTGAGTCTAGAATTAGGGCTGAAAGTCTCTCTTCTAGGAGTGTTCCAAAGTGTAATGCCATGTTTCTGGGATCTATCCAGCATGGAGAACACCTGGATTGAAAAAAAGAAAAATTGGGATTGGTTCAGAAAACCAAATAATGCTTGGGTCCTGTTTTCTTGACTGAAACTTGACTGATTGAATCAGAACTCCTGATTGCTTGATTGGTTGATCGAGAGGTTAATAGAGGTCAGGGGTTTGTAATGAATGTTGATTTTGCCCTGGGGGAGACACTTGAAATATCTGGAGATATTTTTGGTTGTTACATCTGGGGGTACTCCTGGCATCTGGTGGAGAGAGGTCAGGGATGCTGCTGACAACCCTACAATGAACAGGATAGCCCCCTCACGACAAAGAACTATCAGTCACCTACCCTCCCCTAAGCTTATAGCTTCTTGGAAAAAGGAGATAGGCTTCGCAACAGATGGGAAGGCAGGTAAAGGAAAGGTTTTGTTTTTCATGAGAGAGCAGGCACTGGGGAAGAGGGACAAAGGAAGAGGGAGAGAGAGAGAATCTTAAGCAGGTTCTGCGCTGAGCACAGAGCCCAGTGCAGGGCTCCATATCACAACCCTGAGATCATGACCCGAGCTAAAATCAAGAATCAGACATTTACCCTACTGAGCCACCCAGGCTCCCCAGAAAAGGTAATTTTTTAGAACTGGTGTAGAAGGACATACCTACTTTGAGTCCTGAGTTCAATTTTTCCTCAATCGCTTTCCTTGAAGGTGGCCATATTGGTCATTTTCCCGATCCCTGAGGGGCTAAAAAGAACATCACAGTCATAAACTCATTTTCCCTCCTCCCTCCTCATCTGTGAATTAATTTGATGCTCATTTATTGAATGCTTTTTGTGTGCAAGGCTTTGGAGTGGGTGCTTCACGATCCTGGGGGTGGAAAGAGGACAAGGAGGTCGGAGGCTCTGTCTACAGTTTCTTTGGGTGTCCCTCTCCGTGTTTCTTCAGCTTTTTCTCACTGGATCCACACCTTAGTCTCTCTCAACCTTTCTCTTCATTTCATCCATTCTACCCAAAGTGTGACTATGTAATCAACCTGTGTGCCCTAAGCAATTCCTTATCTGTATGGTCTCCTCTGAATAACTTGTCCCCCACCCCCAAATTGTACTATTAATTATAGTAATTATTAATTCCCCCCTCCCTTACCTGGTAAAGCTGGTCATTGGACAACAGAGTCTGCTTGTCTGAAGCTACAAAAAACAAACAAACAAAAAAACGCAAGGTAGGCTAAGAAATTGGGTTATATTCACACACTGGAGTACTAAACAGTAATGAGTGAGTGAACTACAGCAAGGTGGAAAGATTTCACAGGCATGTTTTTTGAGTAACAGAAGCACACACACAGGAGTACTTTTGTATGGGTGCATTGACATAAGAAATGTAAACAGGCAAAATTTGATCAATAAGTCGGGATAATACTGGTTTTGGGGGATGGGTAGAGGCTGGAATTGACCCCAAGGGGGATGTCTAGGGTGTGGGTAATACTCTCATTCTTGAACTGGGTGTTGGATTCATGGGTGTGTTTGCTTGTTTAGCTGTGTGCTTGCCATTCATGTATGTTTCTCTCTGTATGTCTTAGTTCATCAAGTAGTTTTTTTTTTTTTTTTTTTAATTCAGAGGAATCAGAGGAAAATCAGAGGGAGGTGGTTCTTGAGACAGGTAAATATGCTGTGAACACAACAGGGTCCTTTTCACCCAGTTGGGCTAGATGGCAACACATGCCCACCTCATCTCTTCTACAGGGTCTACTTTGCTACTTTGGTAGGAAGGAAACTGAGGGTCCCCGGAGGTCTCGTTTCTCACTGAGGAACATTCTTTTACCTCTGGACTGGCGAACTCCATCCTGTCCAGCAATGAAGTAAACACCGACAGCAAGGAATAAAAAGCTGATGATTTCGGCGAAGACAAAGCTGGATACAGTGCCTGTGTTCAGGTCAATGCAGTTCTGACACACTATGGGGAAAGGGAGGGACAAGGCGCCTTCAAGGTGTGAAAGTGGTTCTCCTAAATCTTTTTCTCTTGCCTACAAGTGCTAATGCATCCACCTAGGGTAGCAGACTCCTCTCTCTGTGCAGGGTTTGTTAGGGGAATTGCCTGGGAAGATCCTGGGACTTAAGCATGCAACACTTCCTGATATCCCCCCATCTCCCAGGCATTCTGGGGAAACCTATGAAGTCTGACCATCAGGAAATATGTGAAATAGAAGGAAGATCAGATCCCCTTCTCTGTGGTCACCTGCCTTCTACAGTTCATTGCTGCTCACCTTGTAATCTCCTCTGTCTCCCTGAACTACCCCAACTCAGTTTATATAGATAGATGATGGCTCTAATCCATGACTGCCTATCCAGAATTAAACCAGGCTTTATAGGACCAGGTATGCTTTTCTAAGAAGATGAGGGAACTGTCTTGTTATATTCAAAAAGAGGCAAGCTGAGATTGAGAGAATGAGAACTGGTTATTCCCACGCTCACCAGGGATAAGAAGCCCACCAGAATAGCGAGTACTGCTAGATAGATAGATAACAAACAAACCGAAGGGGATTACATACTTCTGTAATATATTTGGAATGGTTTTGAAGTGCCATTTGATCCTTTACACTGATATATCCCTTGAGGGTCCTTGATACTGCTTCCCAGATTCAGCTTAGCACCATTCGAGGAATTTTCTTGTTTCCCATCTTTATACCATGTGATCTCTGTGTCTTTTGAGTGACAAATCAGAAGTACCGAACCATCTTCTCGATCGCCATCTAGTTTTACCACAGGAGCTTCTGAAAAGGGAAAAGTCATCATCTGTTAAAGATCTCTCCTCTGAAATTTTCCCTGCCTCGAGGTATCAGAAGACCATTGAAGCAGCTCTTCTCAAACTTTACTGTGCACATGGTTCACCTGGGCAACCTAGTGAGAATTTCAGATTCTCCTTAGTAGTTCTGGGAAAGAGCTGAAATGGAGCATTTCTAACTTGATGCCAGTGGTGTTGGTTCACGGGTCCCACTTTGAATAGTGCTTAGCTGCTGGGGTCCTGTTTCTACTCCAAGAATTAGAGAGCTAATTGCTTGACTTCAGGAAAGCTGCCCAGAAAGATCGTGACTGGCCAGTCGTTTGGTTGACTGCTATTATTACCCATCATCCCATCCCTTCTGTCACTCAGTCCTATAGGACTTCTAGTGTAGGAACCACATTTCCATGAATTTCCTCAGAGTTTGAGGATAGAAAGAAGCCATTCACACTACCTTCTTTCGTCTTGGCTGTCGTACCTATAGAGACAGAAGAGAGACAGAGTATTAGCTGGGTATAGAGTTGTCCAGATGCCCTGAGGTAATCATTTCCTTGGTCATTCAAGGCCAAG
The DNA here is from genome assembly GCF_020171115.1 of Neogale vison. NCBI lineage: Eukaryota > Metazoa > Chordata > Mammalia > Carnivora > Mustelidae > Neogale > Neogale vison. The sequence goes on along the minus strand of NC_058097.1, from coordinate 108,216,350 downwards.
ATACATATCCTAATCTAAGAGTGGGCAGTATCTATACTTAACCTCCCTGGGTTGTAGCCTAACTCACCAAATTAAATTCAAGGTGTTGTATAATAAAGAATTTGTCGGGTCTTTGTCATGGATTCCTGGGAAGGGGTTTCTAAACCCTTGGAATTTCACGAGTGATAGAAGTGTCTGTGTTATTCTTGGTGGGCTTATTTATTTATTTTTAAAAAGATTTATTTATTTATTTATTTATTTATTTGCGAGAAAGCATGAGAGAGCATATGGTAGGGGGAGGGTAGGGGGAGATGGAGAGAGAGAGAAGCAGACTCCCCGCTGAGCATGGAGCTCCACTTGGAGCTTGATCCTACAACCCTGTGATCATGATCTGAGCCGAAATCAAGAGTTGGATGCTCAACCGACTGAGCCACTCAGGTGCCCCTTGGTGGTCTTTTGGACCATACATGAATTTGTGTTATGAGATGACTCAGGATGGAGCTGGTCAAGACCCATGTAATCTGGAATCTGAGCCTTGGCTGAGGAAGGATGCTGGAGACTGAATCCAGTCACATGGCCAGCAATTCAATCAATTATGCGTATGTCGTGAAACTCCAGTAAAAACTCAGTGGAGGGGTGCCTGGATGGCTCATTTGGTTAAGTGTCTGCTTTTGGATCAGGTCAAGATCCCAGGATCCTGGAATCGAGCCCCACATTAGGCTCCCTGTTCAGTGGGGAGCCTGCTTCTCCTTTTCCCTCCGCCTGGCTCTCCTCTGCTTGTTCTCTCTCTCCGAAAAATAACAAAATAAAATCTTTTTTTTTTTCTTAAAGATTTTGTTTGTTTATTTGGCAGACAGAGATCCCAAGCAGAGAGGCAGACAGAGAGAGAGGAGGAAGCAGGCTCCCCGCCAAGCAGAGAGCCCAATGCGGGGCTCGATCCCAGGACTCTGGGACCATGACCTGAGCTGAAAGCAGAGGCCTTAACCCACTGAGCCACCCAGGTGCCCCCAAAATAAAATCTTAAAACAAAAACTCAGTGGAGGGGCCCATGCGTGGCTCTGTTGGTTGAACATCTGACTCTTGGTTTCAGGTCAGGTCATGATATCTGGGTGGTGAGATCAAGTCCCGTGTTGGACTTTGTGCTGGCGCAGAGCCTGCTTGATATTCTCAACCTCTCCATCTGTTCTCCCACTGCTCCCTCTTTCTCTAAAAAAAACCCCCAAAAGTCAAGGGAAATAAAATTCTCAGTGGAGCTTCCTTGTTGGTGAGTGTATCAATGTACTAGGAGGGTGATGTATTTTGATTCCACAGGGAGAGGGCACAGGAGCTCTGTGTTCAGGGACTTCACAGACCTTACGCATCTCTTCATTTGGAAAAATGCTGATTTTATTTTTTATAATTAAACTGTAATAGTAAAGGGGCACCATGGTGGCTCAGTCATTAAGCATCTGCCTTCAGCTCACGTCGTGGTCCTGGAGTTCTGGGACTGAGCCCCAGGTTGGGGTTCCCTGTTCAGTGGGGAGCCTGCCTCTCCTTTTGCCCCTCACTCTGCTCATGCTCTCTCTCAAACAAGTAAGTAAGTAAGTAAATAAATAAATCTATTTTTTTTAAAACAGATTTTATTTATTTATTTGTCAGAGAGAGAGAGAGCACAGGCAGGCAGAGTGGCAGCAGAGGCAGAGGGAGAAGCAGGTTCCCCGCTGAGCAAGGAGCCCAATGTGGGACTCCATCCCAGGACGCTGGGACCATGACCCGAGCCGAAGGCAACCGCCTAACCAACTGAGCCACCATGGTGTCCCAAATAAATCTATTTTTTAAAAATTTGAGCTGTAATAGTAAATATGTGCTTTCTTGAGTTTTGTGAGTTGTTGTAACCAATCGTCAAATCTGGGAACCCTCCAGGTTTGTACCCAGCTTGTCAGAAGTTTACGTGGTATAGGAACCACTGAACTTGTGTCTGGAACTCAAAGGGAGGGCAGTCTTGTTGGGCACAGTGCCCTTGACCTGTGGGGTCTAATGTTAATTCTGGATGGTTAGCATCAGAACTATACGGCAACATACACCAAAGTATTGCATGCATGGTCTGGAATGCTCTGCTTTTTTTTTTTTTTAAAGATTTTACTTATTTTATTTGACAGATAGAGATCACAGGTAGGCAGAGAGGCAGGCAGAGAGAGAGGGGGAAGCAGGCTCCCTGCTGAGCAGAGAGCCCGATGCGGGGCTCAATTCTAGGACCCTGGGATCATGACCTGAGCCGAAGGCAGAGGCTTTAACCCACTGAGCCACCCAGGCCCCCACTCTGCTTTTTTTTTTTTTTTTTTTTTTAGCAGCTAAAGCTCCATCAAAAGTGGGCTTACGTGAACTAAAGGCTTTTTGAGTACTTCTAAAATCCTCAGCCTTGGTAATCCATTTTTTTTTTTTTTTTTTTGGTAGAAACCCTGGACGTCCTGGGGTGGGGGGTAGCTATTCAATAGCCTTCAAATCTGTCTCAAAACTCAAGAGTAGTGGAGTTGTGTTCCTTGTTGTACTACAGAGAAGTAGCACCAGAATTCAGTTCAATTGGATTGAATGCAAACATTTACCACATACGCTGACGTACCTGACGTGATTAAGCTGTGTGAAAGACAGGAGTAGCGATACAAAGAACTAACTTGTTGCCTCCAAAGAGTTTACAATGAAGCAGGAAAAATAAACACCGATGTAACTAACATAATAGAACATATAAATTATCTTTAGTATTCATGCAAATGCGTTTGAAAGGGGCTAGAAGCTATTGATTTTGCCCAAGAGTCAGGGACAGGGAAAACTTAACAGAGAAAATGACACTTGGTTGGAACTTGAATGATTGGTTCCTGGACCAGTTCGCTGGACAGAAAAAGGCATCCTGGGGAGAAGGAGGAGCGGAGCAAAGACATAGGTTGGAAAAGGACAGAGAAGTAGTGTGTCTAGAGGTGGAGTGTATGGAGGGGACAGATGAAGCATGAATCAAAGTATGAAGGGGAAAAAAAAAAGTATGGAAATAGTTGGAAGGAGTCAGCTGTTTTAGAACTTCTTGCAAGACTGAAATGATTATTAATTGTACTTAACAGAGTTTGGAACATGGTAGCTTTATATTTGTTGAGTGAGTGCACGAATGGATGAATGAGTGAATTAAAAAAAAAAAAAAAAGCAAAGCAAACAATTAAGCAGATTTCTCACCAGCGGCCCGTCTTGACCACCTGATCACCATGGGAGGGACAAAGGGACCCCTTGTTCTAACTCAGATTCTATAGGAGAGAGGGTCCAACTGATTGCTAACATCCTTTAATTTTGCATCTGTGATTCTTCTTTCTTTTTAGGATTTGAGTGCTCATGTAGCCAAATTTTCTAGGCTGACTGGTAAGAGGACAGAGCCCATAGGAAGGAGGGACCATCCAAGTTCACACAGCTCACTGGTGGCTGATCCGGACCCAGAGTTCAGGTTTCCATTGCTCTTTCTGCTATATCTAGCTGCTTCACACAGGCTTTCAGCCCTGCCCCTCCACCTGTATGGTCTTCAGTGGCTCTTCCCCCCAATTTCCTGCAGAAATCATTCTAAACTCTCACTGTCCTCCTTGAGTCTACAGCTCAGGAACACCAAGCTCAGTTTTAGCAAGTGGCATCGTCTACCACTTAGGTCATTGAGAACGTAGATGCCGTAATGACCTTCTCCAGCTTCCTTCCCAACTACACACCTACCCATGGCCAAAGCCATTTGCACTTCCTCTCTCTTGCCTTCTCCTCTGCATCCTTGACCCCACTCTCATCTCTACCCTTTCAACATCAGCTCCAGGAACTCGCTCTACTCTCTGTGTTTTCCTTTAGCCTAGAAATGGGCTCACATTTCTCTCACACTCAAAAATATTTCATCTTAGATCCTATGTCCTTTTCTATTTACCACTCAAACTCTATTCTCTTCTCATCCAAACGTCTTTAAAGACAGTCTACACTTGGTACTTTATCACCATCCTCATCTTCTATACACTTCCATTCGGTTTCCCCTCATACTACCCCAATGAAAGGGTTATAAATCAATTGTGGCCTTTATTTTGTTAAATCCCACAGGCTTAAACTTTTAAATATATTATTCTATCAGCAGGACGTCTCTATAATATTTCATTATTGGTGATTCTTTCCTTTTGGAAGTTCTCTGCTCCCTTCGTGTTGCATCATCTGATTATTCCAGCTCTTTGATCGTCCTCTTATCTCTTTTGTGAGATGTTTTTCTCTAACTACCCTTTATTTATTTATTTATTCTTAAAAAAGATTTTATTTATTTATTTGACAGAGATCAGAGGTAGGCAGAGAGGCAGGCAGAGGGTGGGGGGAGGGAGAAGCAGGCTCCCCGCTGAGGAGAGAGCCTGATGTGGGGCTCGATCCCAGGAATCGGAGATCATGACCTGAGCCGAGGCACAGGCTTAACCCGCTGAGTCACCCAGGCGCCCCTCTAACTGCCCTTTAAAGGTTAATATCCTCTCGGTTCCATCCTCAGGCTCTCTTCCTCACATCTCACGTAATCCTTGTATGATTCCAGCAACTTCCGTGTTTCCCTCAGCGTGTGGAGAACCATCTTTAGTCCAGATTCCAGGCATCAACCCAGGTCATCCACTTCCCATTGTTTATGCCCAACAGAATATTCACCCAGGCGTCCTATATTGGACCTTGCACTTAGTCTAGTGACACCGAAGCTTCTCTCTCCAAGTAGACTATAAGCTCACTAGGGCAGAAGGTTCTTATCCTTCCTTATATCCTCCTAGCATATCATGTAACAGGATCTCACTCATATTTGTTGACCTGTTGGCCCTATGACCAACTGGGTGAGTGCCTTATAGTTCTCCCCCTAACTCCAGCTCTGAGTTAAGGAACACACACTTATTCTTTTCAGTCCCCCGGCCTGTGCCCTTTTGGGCTACATTCAACCTAAGATGGCGGCATCCGGGTCTTCCCTCTAGCCAGTAAAGTCTGCTGTTTTCATTTCTTAAGAGACAAGGACCCCATCTCTCCCCCTGGACACTGCTTCTCTCTAGCAGAGAACAATAAGAGGCTTCATTTTGCCCTTCTTTCTCAGAATTCTAGTGTGACGTCTGAGGTAGGCTTGAGGTTAGAGATCCCAATACCATTTCTTTCCCAGTAATGATCTCTTCCCCTGAGCCTTTCTCCAGACTACCAGAACCCCGTACCTTGAAGAAGAGTGACAGCCAAGATGAGGCCAGCCAGATGCTTCCCCGGCTCCATGTCAGTCTCTGTCTTTCCCCTGAAAGAAGCACGAAGCAACTCCCAGCAGCCTGCCAGCCTGCAGAGCAGCTCGTCTGGCTCCGCCCAGCATCCCTCAGCCTGGGGCCCCTGAGAGAAGGCTCGAATCCAGAACCACCACCCTCTACTTCAAACGTGGGCAGAGAGGGGCCTCAGGAGGTCTGCATGTGCGTGTGTATCTTGCTTGTGAAGGAGTAGAGAATGGGAAGACGTGGGAGGGGAAGGGAGAGAGGACTGCTTCTCCATCTCAGAGACAGCTTGCACAGAGAAACCCCTTGGGTTCTGGGTAGGAGATGGGCCCCTTTCTTCCTGAGAGGGGTAAACATCTCTGCCACCTCTTGTTGCTAGGATGTCAGCTGGTTGCTAGAACTCATGAATTTAAGTGAGAATCCTGACGTGCTCAAGCCCTTATTCAGGAATTTTTCACTGCTCTTTGGAGACAAGATCATCAAAAAGGGGCCTGCCTGGATGAGAATAGGTAGGAAAATTGGAACAAGACAAGCCATATATTTCCAGGCGTCAGAGCCTGAACTGAGTTTCCAGGATCTTGGGCCCCTGGCTCCCTCAGCCAGTCCATCAGTGAGTCAACAAAAAATCTACAGAACCTCTAGTTATGTGCCAGGCACAAGCCAGGTGATGGAGATACAGAAGGGAGCAAGACATGTGCTATCTCTGCCCTCAGGTAAATTACAGTCTGACTTGGGCAGCGTAGAGAGTTTGGATCCTCATAGGCCACAGGGGAGAAAAGTCCTCTTGTCTCTTGGTGAGTCAATCACATTGTTATTAATAACTGTCTCTTACTGAGCAAGTGTGGTATCTCATGTACCATGCAAACTTTTTGTCTGAATCCTTATTGGCATACGCAGAGAATTAGGCTCTGAAAAATTCCATGACTGGCCCAGGCCCACTGGGTAGGCAGTATTGGAGCTGGGATTCAAACGTCCAGTTTAAAAAGCTACTTAGTCTGGTGTCCCAGGCTGTCCAAGGAGGACCTTGGGCGGAGTCCCAAGAAAGACCAGAAATGGGAGGAACTTTGCTGGTATGGCTTATGGGATGGGGCTCACAGTATTTCTCAAGGGTTTTGAGAGCTGGGGGTGAGTTTTCAGGGGGTGAGTAAATGTAGTTACGCTGTTGACAGAAACTCTGAAATTACTGTTTTTCATCAGTGAGTTGGGAAAGAACATCCTACACCTTCTTTTACTTCCTAGAGGTCTAGGCAACATTTTCCACATTCTCTGCTATCTCTTTCACCTCACCCCCAAGCTCAGTGCTCAGAGAAAGAACCATTTGCACCTGCTTCCTTTCTACCCCACCCCCACTCAGCCCCTGCCCTGACAGTCTCCTCTGATCAACGGCAGAGAGCAGACAGATAGGCAGACAGATAGGCGTCTTCTGGTTCCTCCCCCCACCTTTACTTTTTCCGGGTACCCATGAGTCAGTGGGAGGAGGGTGTCTTTCACCCTGGTGGATAGTTCTGTGACCTGGGTCTACCTACTGAAGGAATTCTGCTGGAAAATGGAACACTGTAGGTTTCTGGTTGGCCTGATACTGGCTGTCCTTCTCTCCCAAGGTAAGGCTTCTCTAGGTGGTGAGGACATCTTGGAGAAGGGACGCGAGAGGAACATTTGCACCTGGACTGGGCTCCACGTTAAAGTCCTTCTCAGTGCTAGCTTCACTTTACCAAGAAGAGTTGTCAAGGAGAGCAGGGCTGGGAGGTAGTACAGGGTTTGGATTGGGAAACAGGCTCTTGGCTTTGAGTCTAGCTAGGCACGTATGTTGGCCTTGAATGCCTCTCTAAGGGTCTTAGGCCAGAGATCTGCAGGAAATGTGCCGTTTGCAGGAGCCTGAGCCTAGGACTGATAAGGGAACACTATTTCTTCTAGGACAGAGAGGCTCTGGGATTAGTACTCTTAGTGATTTGGCCATCATTTGTCACCATTTGTCACCATACGGAGCCATGACCCCGTACTCAGGGGGATGTTTTAAGAGAAAGTTGAGTTTAGGTGGAGAAGGAAGGAGGGCATATCTGGGATGGTAAGATGATCAACTCATCTTGGTTTGCCTGGTTTTAAAACTGGTAGTGTCTTGTCCCAGAAACCCCCTCAATCTCAGGCAAACTGGGACAAATGCTTTGGGACATCCAGGATTTCCAATGGAAACAGATCCTCATGGAAGGCATGATTATAGGATGTGATATAACCTTGGCCTGTGTGAGATGCACAAGAAACAGCTCTTTGGGGGATTTTCCAGAAGATGCTTTTGTATTCAAATTGGTAATAGAATACGAATTCAGGGAAAATCTGGACTCCACTTTTCCCTGGGATTGGAGATACAGATTCTCATGTCTCTGTGGGTTGTGGAGGTGTTCTCAGTCAAAACAGTTCAGTGGATCTAGAAAGGCCCTGTGCATACCTCCAGCCCTCAAACTCCCTAGAAGCCTTGACTTGTGTGACGCACCAAGAATGAATTTGATAAAATAATTTTTTCTACCTCCTTACTCTTAAGCAAGGGTAGAACAAATAAAAATCTTTACCTGGGATTTTTCCCGGGGTCTCCTTCTGGATCACTGGGCTAGTAATCCATACCAGCTTTTCTCCTACCCCAACCATCACTGGTCCCAAGAAAGACGTTAGTGACGAGAGTCCCATTCTCTTGGTAGTTGTGGGGGCAGGAGCAAAGCGGGAGGGAAGAGGATGAGAAGCTGAAGTGGGAGGGTTATAGATGGCTGGGAAGTAGAATTAGAAGCTTTGTTGGAGGGGCACCTACGTGGCCTAGTTAGTTCAGCGTCTGCCTTCGGCTCAGGTCATGATCTCAGGGTTAAGAGATTGAAGCCCTCATCCAGCCCCTTGTTGAGCCCCTCCTTGGGCTCCCTGCTTAGCAGGAAGGCTACTTCTCCATCCTCCCCTCCCCTTCTCCCTTTCCCCCTGCTCCTGCTCTCTATCTCTTTCTCAAATAAATAAATAAAATCTTAAAAAAAAAAGTTTTGTTGGAAAACAAATGTGGACATCTCCAGCCAAGGAACAGTCTTCTGCATTTCCATATTTCTTGAATGTTTCAGTAATCTATACTCCCCTTCTACTTCTTTTTTTTTTTTTTAAGATTTTATTTATTTATTTAACACAGAAAGAGATCACAAGTAGGCAGAAAGGCAGGCAGAGAGAGAAGGGGAAGCAGGTTTCCAGCCAAGCAGAAAACCCGATGCAGGACTCGATTCCAGGATCCCAGGATCCCGGGATCACGACCTGAGCTGAAGGCAGAGGCTTATTTATCCCACTGAACCACCCAGGGGCCCCTCCCCTTCTACTTTTAATTAGTGGTCTGAACTTCTTTCCAGGAAGGTTCTTAGATCCAGTTGGCTCCATGATTTCCAATTTGACTCCATGTCCATCAGGGTCTGTCCTCTGCTGGGACTGAATCCTTGCATCCTTCCTGGCCCCTGTAGTTCATGGGGAGCCTCCCAAAGCCTTTTTCTTGTGACTTCTGTCTCTCACACTAGAAACCATAAATTGTCCTAGACTTAGAAAGTGGTCCTTTTTAAGTACCAACTCAGCAGAATAAGGCATCTGCTGCAGACCAAACAGCTGGCTGAAGTCCTGGTTGGGTTTTGGGTTGCTGTTGTTTTCCTCGTAGGGAGCCCCTCCAAGATAACTGTGGAAGAGCTTGAGGACATGGTGTTCCTGACGTGTAACGCCAACATCGAGCGGTTAGAGGGAACACTGCCATTACCACATGGTAAAATGTGGAACTTGGGAAAACGCAACCTGGACCCACGAGGAATATATGTGTGCAACGGGACAGATGAACAAGACCACAAACGACATTTTACGCAAGTATATTTTCGAAGTATGTGCCTTCTGGACCCTCTGGTTTGAAATGAATGGGACCTCTGGATATGAGAAGCTTATAGCCAGAAAGGACCGTGCTGGACCAACCTGTTCTCTAAACAAAGTGGGGGTCCCTCTTGTAATGGTATGCGCCAGACTTTGGAGCTTAACTAATGGAAAAAAAAAAAATAGCAGGGGCCTTGGTACTCAAGCAGTAGAGGCTGGGTTGGGAGAGCGGTTTGGCCCTGCAGACTTGTTTGCATTCTTACAAAGCTGGTACTGCTTCTTGGCTCCTTTTCAGGGGTTCCTTGGGATGAAGGGTGGAGGTGGATGTAGCAAGGGTATCAGCAGGCCTTTCTCCAGGGATCTTACTGAAGTTTGGGTCCTGGTGTGAGGTCCCGGGGTTGCCCTAGAAGGCAGAGATGGTTCCCTGGTCTTGAAGGCTCTCCAGTTCTCCTCTCATCCCCGCCCCCCTGCAGTGTGTCAGAACTGTGTGGAGCTGGACTCAGCTACCCTGGCTGGCATTATCATCACTGACCTAATCGCCACTCTGCTCCTTGCTTTGGGGGTCTATTGCTTTTCTGGACATGAGACTGGAAGGTTCTCTAAGGGTAAGTGGAAGGGACAGAGTGTGCGTTCATGCATGCACACATGCACACGTATGTTGTGGATGTGGGTGTGAGTGTGGACCTGCAAAGAATGGGGCTGGCAGTGGGTTGTGTCTCCTCTGGGAGTCACTCTTGCAATCTCTAAGGATTACTAACTCTGGTTATTGGAAGACTTGTGTCCATATTGCCCATGTAGACTTCTGAGGGTACAACCAGCTGCTGTCCTCTTGTAGTGTTCATGGGGTCTCACTGTCCCCTCCTCCTAGGCCCTTGATGACTCTTTCCCCCTGTTTCTTCTAGCTGCTGACACTCAAGTTCTGTTGGAAAATGACCAGCTCTATCAGGTGAGCTGTGAGGGGAAAGAGACATGAATGGGAGGGGAATGGGAAGGGATGAAGAGGCTGTTGCTAGGTGTTCTGTGTATGGATGAAAGGTTCTAGCGGGGAACTCATCAATGGCAGGGCTGGAAAATGCAGGCATGAGCTCTCATATCTGGGGTCTACTGGGGTCTTCCCTGGGAGAAACTGACCCTGCCTCACTGATTCCCCTTCTCACCTCCTAGCCCCTTCGGGATCGGAATGATGCTCAGTATAGTCATCTTGGTGAAAACTGGCCTCGGAAGAAGTGAACCTGACACCAGTGGCTTATAGGAGTATCAACTGTACCTTCTTCCCTTGATCAGCCAATAAAGGTCTTCTCTCACTCAGCAGGTGCCTGGACTTTTCGAGGCTCTTGGACAAGGCACGGGAGTTGCCCTGCCTTGGCTGGACCCTTGCCCTCCCTGCCCACCTCTGTCCTTCCTTCGTTGCTTCCATTCCTCTGCCCCAGATGGACAGTGTGATGGGTTGTCTCCCGCCCCATTCTGGCCCACTGGTGTTTCTGGCCTGGTGGGCTTCCTGGGGGTGGGGGCGGCTCTACCACACTCTCTCAGCTACTTGTTGCCTCCAGCCCCTGTTACAACCCCTGAAGGGCTTTGGTTTCCTCACCACAGTTAAAGGCAGTGTTTACAGACCCAGCCGCACTAAAGTTTCCATGACATCATGAGCAGAGGAGGTGGAAACATCAAGGGCCAAGAGATTACTTTTTATCAAGACTTGGAGAGCATGTGTGACCAAGTCCCACTTCCACTAAGGGGCTGGCCTTGTCTTTATGACCGCTGTGGATCGGTAACCACTACCTGTGAGGAGGTTGCCCCATAAGCCCGTTTGGGACCCTTTCCTCCTCTATAGAAGGTACCACTCATCTTCCTCTCCTCAGAATCTGTTCCTGTCCCACCCCTGTCTTCTGCATGATAAACTAATATCAGAAACTCTTTATTACCCCTCTTCACCCACTTGGAAAGCTGGAATTGGAGAGTGGACAGGAGCTTGGGATATTTGCAGTGGAAGTCGCGTTCACTAGTGGGTTAGTGGTGGTTCTGAAACTTTGGGAGCCTGAAGGATTTATTAAAAACATAGACACTTGGGTCCCACTCTAGGCACCTAGCCCTCAGCTGATTCTGAAGCTGCCCCCATTCAGAGTCTCCAGTTTTGAGGAAGAGCTGAGGCCATGGATGTTTTTGTATCCTTTACGCTGTTCCTGTCTACCACAGGGGCAACCCCTCCTTTTGTTCTCTGAGCTACAGTAACTGAAAGATCTTCAGGACAGTTTCATAAGAGTGGGACTTTCCAAGACCAGGGTTCAGGAAGAGGGAAAGAACGAACAACCACACAGCCAGAGATCTGGATGATTCTGCCCACCATCTTCGTGAGCTATACACAGATGCTGATTTTGTTAGAGACTATGAACTTCCAAGGTACACATGCTTCATTCGTGGTCATGACTTCTTTCTACCCTTTACATCCCTAGGACTGTAGTTCTCTGCAGCCTGCCTCCAGCTTTCCACATAGGATCCCTCCACCTTGGGCAACTTTCCCGTGACATCTACCCATCCATTACTTATCTCCTTTCCACACCCCGCACACTTCCCTTCACCTTGTAGTCCTCGTAGGCTCTTAGATTCTCCCATACCTCTCACCAGTTCTCACCATTGCACGCACCTGGGAATCTCCAGAGCTCCTGATTATCTTGGGCGAAAGCATCAGGACTTTCAAAGTGGCTTAAGGTGATTTCATCATGAAGCCATGATTGATAAAGCTGCCCTAGTCCTTATGGAAACTTGTGTCCCTTTGGTTCTCCTTTGTGTGTGAGTGTGTGTGTGTGTGTTTTAAGTTTTTATTTTTTTAAATTTGTTTATTTGTGAGAAAGAGAGACAGAGTGCAAACAGGGGAGCAGAAGGTGAAGGGAGAAGCAGGCTCCCCATTGAACAGAGAGCCTGATGCAGGGCTTGATCCCTGAACCCTGGGATCATGACCTGAGCCAAAGGCAGACCCTTAACTGATGGAGTCACCCAGGCATCCCTCTTTTTTTGTGCTTTTAATAAAGAGCTTCACTGGGGTGCCTGGGTGGCTTGGACAGTTGAGTGTGCGACTCTTGATTTTGGCTCAGGTCATGATCTCAGGGTTGTGAGATTGAGACCTGTGTTGGAGGTCGACACTCAGTGGGGAGTCTGCTTGAGATTCTCTCCCTCTCCCTCTCCTCCCTACACACACACACACACACACACACACACACTCTCTCTCTCTCTCTCTCTCTCTCTTTCTCTCAAATAAATAAATTAATTAAAAAGTAAATTAAAAAAACAGCTTTACTGAGGTAAACCTACATGAATAAACTACATATATTTAAAGTATACATGTGATGTTTTGTCATATGTATTTACTTGTGAGACATCACTGCAATAAAGGTAATGAACATATCAACACCTTGAACAGTTTCCTTGGGCCCCTTCGTATGCAATTCTCCCCTCCTTCCTCTCCTTACCCCTCTACTCTCCAGGCAACCACTGATCTGCTTTTTGTCATTATAGATTAGCTTTTGTTTTTCTAGATTTTTATGTAAGTGTAATAATGTAACATGTACTCTTTTTTGGTCTGGCTTCTTATGCTTCAGCATAATTATTTTGTGATTCATACGTTTTACTAATATTTTATTCCTTTGTACTGCCCAGTAGTATTCCACTGTATGGATATATCACAGGCTATTTACCCATTCACCTGTTGATATTATTGTGGGTTATTTCCTGGCCTGGGCTGTTACAAATAAAGCTGCCATGAATAGTCACATATAAGTTATTGTGTGGACGTATGCTTTTATTTCTGTTGGATAAATACTCAGGAGTGTATGGACTGAGCTGCAACTTTTTTTTTTTTTTTAAAGATTTTATTTATTTATTTGGCAGAGAGAGATCACAAGCAGGCAGAGAGAGAGAGAGAAGGAAGCAGGCTCCCGGCTGAGCAGAGAGCCCGATGTGGGGCTCGATCCCAGGACCCTGGGATCATGACCTGAGCCGAAGGCAGCGGCTTAACCCACTGAGCCACCCAGGCACCCCTGAACTGCAACTTTTAAAGAAAGTAGTCTGGTATTCTAGGTCCTTTGTAGTCCCATGTGAATTAGCTTCTCAGGTACTATAAAATGCCTGCTGGGATTCTGATCAGGGTCGTGTTGAATTTATAGATCAACTTGGGGAGAATCTACATCTTAATGACATTGACTCTTCCAATCCATGAGCACAGCTTTTGTCAGATTTATCCCCTAAGTATTATATATATATATATATTTTAAAGATTTTATTTATTTATTTGACAGAGACACAATGAGAGAGGAACACAAGCAGGGGGAGAGGGAGAAGCAGGGAGCCGAAGGCAGACGCTTAATGACTGAGCCACACAGGCACTCCAGTATTTTTTATTTTTTGATGTTTTTTTATATGGTATTTTTAAACTTTCAATTTCCCGTTGTTTCATTGTTAATATCTAGAAATACAGTTGTTCCGTATATTGATCCTATACCCTGAAAACTTCGTAAATTCACATATTAATTATAGTACCATTTTTTTTTTTTGGTAAAGCCCACCTGAATTTCTATATAGATGATAATGTTGCTTGTAAATAAAGACAGTTTAACTTTTCCATTTCCAATCTGAGTGTATTTTATTTCAGTTCTTTGGCTTATTATGGTGGCTAGAACCTCCCATATAATGTTGAAGAGAGGGGAAGTGAGGATATTCTTGCCTTATTTGTCATCTTAGGGGGAAACCTTGTCTCTCATCATTAAGGATGATACTGGCCATAGGTTTTTCTTAGATGCTCTTAAACAGATTGAGGATAATGCGTTCTCTTTCTAGTTTGCTGGAAATGTTTAGTAAAAATAGTTGAGTACTGTCAAATGTTTTTTCTGTATCCATTGAGATGATTGTATGGTTTTACTTCTTTAGTCGGTTAATATGATAAATTATACTGGGGATATGATCTGTTACACAGATCCTGCATTCCTAAAATAAACTGTACTTAGTCATTATGTATTATTCTTTAACATATATATATTATATTTATTTATATATAACATATTTAGATATTTATATTTTATGTTATTATTTATTTATATATAATATATAATAAATGCCTATTTATTATTGATATTGATGTTGATATATTTTTAAAGTAAACTCTACCGCCAACGTGGGGCTTGAACTCACAGCCCCAAGAATGAGTGTTGCATCTCCATTGACTGAGCCAGTCAGGTGACTGGCTTTTTTAAAAAAATATATTACATATATTTTATTAGATTAAATTTTTTTTATATTATTAGATTAAATTTGTTAAAATCTACTGAAGAATTTTTGCATTTATTTATAAGGGATATTGGTCTGCAGGTGTTTTTTTTTTTAAAGATTTTATTTATTTATTTGACAGACAGAGATCACAAGTAGGCAGAGAGGCAGGCAGAGAGAGGGAGAGGAGGAAGCAGGCAAGTCTGAAATCGGCAGGGTGAACTGGCAGGTTGAGACCCAGGGATAAGCTGATGTTGCAGCTTGAGTCCAAAGGCAGTCTAGAGGCAGAGAGCTCCCTCTTCCTCAGAGGACCTCATTCTGTTTTATTCCTGTAAGGCCTTCAACTGATTGGATGAGGCTCACCAACACACACAATGGAGGATAACTTGCTTCACTCAAGGTCTGTGGATTTTTTTTTAAAAAATATTTTATTTATTTATTTGACAGAGAGAGATCACAGGTAAGCAGTGAGGCTGGCAGAGAGAGAGAGAGAGTGGGAAGCAGGCTCCCTGCTGAGCAGAGAGCCTGATGTGGGACTCGATCCCAGGACCCTGAGATCATGACCTGAGCTGAAGGCAGCGGCTTAACCCACTGAGCCACCCAGGCGCCCCAAGGTCTGTGGATTTAAATGTTAATCTCAACTAAAAAGAATACATTCACGACAACATCCAGATGCATTTGGCCAAACATCTGGGCACTGTTGCTCAGCCAAATTGACACATAAAATTAACCATTACGCAGGATGAGTTTGGCCTCCACAGAATGAGCTGGAACTCCTGCCTGTTCAATTTTCTGGAAGAGTTTGTATAGAAATTGGTATTATTTCTTCCTTAGGTGTTTGGTAGATTTCACTAATGAAGTCTTCTTGGTCTGGAGTTTTCTTTGTGGCAAGGTTTTAAACAATAAATTCAATTTATTTAATAACCAGCAGCCTATTTATGTTACTTGTTTCGTCTTCGGTGAGTGCAGTGCCTTCTCCCCTGTCCTCAAGTTCTATCCACCCTTTCCTTCAAAGGCCCAGGTGAAGTTGCTCCGTGTACTATGCAGGCTTAATCAGATCTGTTTTTCTGTTGTTCAGCCTTCTGCATAATTGGCCACTCTGCTGTAATCGCAAGCCCCCAAAAGCAAAAACCGTTTTTTGTTTGTTTGTTGGCTTGCTTGTTTTTTTTTTTTTTGGTCTCCGCTGAGCTCTTGGCACAGAGCTGGTCTGCAACAGACAGGAGCGATGAGAAAAGCATTCGCAGAAGGAGTGCCTAAGTGATTAAATACAGAACTTAAGGGACGCCTGGGTGGCTCAGTTGGTTAAGCTGCTGCCTTCGGCTCAGGTCATGATCCCAGCGTCCTGGGATCAAGTCCCACATCGGGCTCCTTGCTCGGCAGGGAGCCTGCTTCTCCCTCTGCCTCTGCCTGCCTCTCTGCCTGTGCTCGCTCGCTCTCTCTCCCTCTATCCCTGACAAATAAATAAATAAAATCTTTAAAATAAATAAATAAATACAGAACTAAGCCAGAAAATCAGAATGATCCTGGTCAGCACCGGCACCAGGTAGCTGTTCAGAGTTGGACAGTCCTGGCTGCTCATTCCGGCTCTCTCCCTCACTCGCTGTGCAACCTGGGCAGGTAACTTAACCTCTCTGAGTCTCCGTAGCCTCACCTGTAAAATGAGGACAACATCTCTCTTGTCTACCTTGCGGAGCTGTTGTAAGGATTAAATGAGATAACACATGGAAAATGCTGAGGTGATTTCTAGAGGCTCGTCAGGGCTCACTAGACGTTAGTTGTTACTGTTTTTCTCACCCTGAACCATACCTCCCCTTCCTGGAATATCGTCAGGCGCATGTGGGACAAGAGGGGCAGCCGGCCAGCAGCTAATGACGGGCAACATCACCATCTGCTTGTGAGCCTGTGGAGTTGAGTGCACAGAGGGCAGGAAGCACCCTCCAGCAGGGCCAGCAAACCAGCAGCCAAAAGCCCGAGGCTGAGCATGCATGGCACGTGGCAGGCTGCTAACCAGGCATGGCCTTTCCGTGGCCGCCACGCGCCTAAATAGCGCTGTGGTCAGCTGGGGAGGTTTCTGGGTGCAGAGAGGGAGAAGGGGGCCCGCTGGGGCTTCTCACAGCTCTGGCCTCCGCTCTGTGCTGGAGGAGCACAGGGTCCCGGGTGGGGACCAGGCCCTGCTACCGGCTCCCGCAGCCCACATCCGGGCGTGCCAAACCGCAGCCACCTTCTGCCTGCAGGCTGCTGCTTGGCAGCAGGGGAGGGAGGCTGTCTAGCTGTGCCCCTCCCTCTCCCCTCCCCACTCCCCTGGCCTGGGGCTCAGCCCCGCTTCCTCTCAGCAGCAGCTTGTGGAAATCTGAGTCCCGCCCCACAGCCTCCAAGCTCCCATCCGTTGCCCACACCTGCCTTTGAAGGCTTCTGCTTCTGTCCTCTGTTTTCTGAACTGACTACCTCATCGGAGACCAATCAATCACTCTCTGCCATCCTTGGTGTTTTTCTCCAACAGAAGTGAGTCAGAGGACCATTTCCCCCCCCCCCCGTCTCTCTCTCTTTTTTAAAATTTATTCCCTAACACCCTCTCGAAAGACAGCAGGAGCTCATGCTGTGAAAACCTTGCTTGAGGGATCATAGCAGGGCAACTGTGATCCCTTGCTGGAGGGATCATAGCAGGGCAACTGACGCAAAGGAAATGAGGAAACAAGGCAGCCTCTGAGGGCATCCCAGAAAAGAGGGACAGCAACTCTTTCAGCCCAAATACACTTTATTTCTTTTCTCTCTCAGCTGACAGGGAGCCTAGCATATTCATGAAGGGGCCTGCAGGGAAGAGCTGGGGTAGGAAGTAAGGGGTTAGCTCTGGGCCAGGGTCTGCGAATGGGGCAGGAGCCCTGCCAGAGTTACCCAGTCTATCCCCACAAAGGGGTGCCAAAGAGAGATCTGGAAAAATAGAGAGGTAGATGGAATAGTTAGGGACAGGGGCCATGTTCTGCCCAGGGAAGGGGTAAGGGAAGGGAGCAGGGACATCTCCTGCAGGGTAGGAAGGAACAGGTGAATGACAGAAATAAGTGCCCGGACCAGAGGGCAGTCCGGGTGTGGGTGCGTTATGTCTCACGGGATAATGAGGCAGAGATAGTCTAGGACTTGTGTCAGCACAGGAGGGAGGATGGAGGAAGCTGGGGACAAGGGTGCACGGTGTGAGTTCTCCAGAAGGCAGAGGAACAATTCTCTTCTGGGGTCCAGGATTTACCCAGGGCACAGGGAGTAGCAGGCCCTGGAGGAGCCAGACCTGGGCCTGGAGGAGGCTGTGCCCTCAGGAGCCGTCAGATGCCTCTCTGATTCAGGCCAGAATACAGGTCCTGCTGGCCTTTCCGGATGGGCTGGGGTGGAACAGAGAGATTGTGGTCAGCAGGGTGGGAGGAAATAGTTCCCAAGAACGGAGGGCCCCCTGGAGATCTAGCTTTAGAGTCCCAGAAAGGACCTGGAGCTAGGAGTTAGGAGGCAGGCTCAAACCTGCCTCCTAACTGAGGGACCTGAGCCCCCACTGGGGCCAGATACGAACCTCTCACTTTCTGGGAGCCTCAACCTTCCCATCTCAAAAAATGGGAATTTCAAGACCCCATCAAATGCCCCAGGGCATTTGCCAGGATGAAACGAAGTCACTTATATGAAAGTGGCTATCACATGCTCAGTCAATATCTGGGGGTTTGTTCAGGTGTGAAAGTCCTGATATGTAACAACTGGTAGGGCACATACACACACCACCCCACCAAGACAATCACGGAGGTTCCCTGCCATGCCAGGCATTAACTCTTTAGTTGTCAAATCGAGAGGCAGTCTAGTGGGGGAGAGGCTGTGATGTCTGGCTGTGTGTGTGTTGGGAGAGGGGGGCAGGAAGCTGGGGGCTATTTACCAATGAAGAACTTTAATATTTTTACAACCCGTGTGTCTGCACCAGTGCATGGAGGGGGGACCTCAGTCCTGAATTGACCATGTTAGAGTGTGTGGATATGGTATTCCCCACACTGTCTCCCCGCTAGTGGATAAGCCCCAGAAAGAGGGTGTCACCCCCCCTCCCCAACATGCCTTGGGTGTAGAAGCCACGCAGCCTTGGAAACTGCCCTGCTCTGCTTGGAAGGAGGCAGACGCAGGCACAGGGTAGCTTGTCTGGGAGCCCTGAGCGAGGGGCTTCCAAGTGTCCGGCCGGCCAGATAGACTGTCCCACTGGTCCCCTTCTCTTCTAGAAAGACCCCTCCCCCTCTCTATCCCTTGGTACCTCATAGTCCGGATTGGGAACAGGTGGTGGCTTCTCCTTGTTTTGTCCTGCAGAGGATGGAGGGGAAATGATTAGTTCCCCCAAGGGAACACCCATCTGGTGGCCACAAGATCCTGATTCGGGCGGGATGGCAACCCCCTTCGTTCTCTCCTCTAGGCCTCCCTTTCTCCATCTTGGCCACTTCATCTCCTGTGTCCTTTAATCCCATCTCTAACCACTTTCATAGTCTTTTTTATCATTTTATGACTTTCCTCAGCTCAAAGTCCTTCCATGTGTCCCTTTTCTATGGGTAAGGGAAGGGAACAGGCAGAAACTAAGATCCCAGAGTCTCTCTCCCCATAGACTGGGTGTGGGGGGGGGAAGGTGTGGAATCAGAATCTCATTACTCCAGAACACCTGCAGCCATCTTGTTACTGTACTTCTTGTATCTCTCTAGGGCAGGACAGAGAGAAGCAATCTGAGATGTGATCCCCTTTGTCCAGAGGTTGGCCACACAGGAAATGTTCTATGGGAGCTGCCTTGAGCTGGCTGTGGACTCGCCACCCATCCTGGCCTAGGCTGGACATCCCCTTTGGCAAGATTCTCTTTCAGTTTAACTCTTACCCCTGGTCCTGCCGCCAGCACCTTTTGCTCTCATCACGGCTGTGGCATTGGCCTTCCTATTCTTGCTCCAGTAATAGACCAGCAGAAGCAAGCCCAGAGTAATGCAGATGTCAGCGACGATGACTGCAGCCACCGCCATCAGACTCACCTCTATGCAGTTCTTACACACTGCGGGGGACAGAGAGATGGGGGGAGAGGACGAGAAATCATCAAGGAAAGAAGACACAAGGATGGTAGAGACTAGCAAGGAACAAATAAAGGCGATTCTCCCTTTACTACTCACATGCTTGCCACGGCCAGAGCTGGACCTTTCAATGTTTGTAACACCAAGCAAAGAGTGAAGGTTATGGGGAGAGGCTCTGGAGTCAGACAGTCCTGGGTTCGAGTCCCAGCTCCTTCAGGCACTAGCTGTGAGAAGTGTTTACAACTCACAAAGCTTCTGTTTCCCCTTGTATAAAATGGGAATAAGATAGGGGTGCCTGGCCTGGGTGCTTAAATGTCTGCCTTCAGCTCAGGTCATGATCCTGGGGGTCCTGGGATAGAGCCTGCTTCCCCCTCTCCCTGCCCTGTGCTCATGCTTCCTCGCTCTCAAATAAGTAAGTAAGTAAGTAAATAAATAAATAAATAAATAAAATCTTTTAAAAAAAATGGGAATCAAATAGGTACTTAAATCATGGTTGTTGAGAGGATTACATGAAAAAAATTCCCTGGCACATGTTTGGTAAAGTGCTTGAAATTAATGTTAGCTATCATTATTATGCCTTAGTTTAGGACACTATCACAGCAGCTCTGCAAATCCTTCTGCAGAACTGATCTCTGGATAAAGCACCAGCTAAACCCATACTGATGTGCCGTAATTCTGGGTTCAATATAATGCAAATGAAACAATCCTGTCTCTTGGAAAGCTGTCATTTTAGATCGAGTGTGGTCTGGGCTTTCCCAGACGACTCCATATTGGTGTTTAATCCATATTTCAGAAAACACTGATGGTGTGAGGCCCCTGAGAGTCTCAGGATTGAGTATAAGAAAAGCACAAAGATGCCGGGGGACTGTGAGCTACGATAGGGGAAATGATTGAGAATACCCTCTTGAAATGGCCCTTTCTAGGGTGTCCCATGGTGTTTGCTCTGGGGACCTATATTACCTCTTGCTTTCAGGTAGAGAGAGTTCTTCTTCAATTTGTCTGAAAAGCAGGTATAAGAACCACTGTCTTCCACTTCTGAAAATGTATGCATAGTGTACTGCATTTCACTAGCTCCTACTATTGCTTCACCATTTTTTTCCCATTTTATAGCGTTGGTATCAACCTCCTCAGGGCATGTCAGCACTACCATAGTTCCAGAGATGGAGACTTTATAACCTGGGAAACAGGAGAGAAGAAAAGAGAAATTGGAGAGAGAAACTAGTAAAATTTTGGCAAAGGCAGATTAGGAACAGAAGAACCAACCAGGTGCAGAAGGTCATCTGTCATCCAGGTCTGAGATAGTCTTGTCAAAGGGGAGCTCTACTGGCTAGGACATATGAAAGAGGGGATCTGAAGGAGAAGAGGAACCAGAGAACCTTTGGAAGGTGACTTCAGAGTTTAGGCATGGACATGGGGGCTTGGAAAGGGGAGGAGGGAAGCAAAGGAAAGCCTAGAAAATTCCATTTGAGAATATTTCCCAAATAGGAATT
This sequence comes from Neogale vison, assembly GCF_020171115.1. Taxonomy (NCBI): domain Eukaryota; kingdom Metazoa; phylum Chordata; class Mammalia; order Carnivora; family Mustelidae; genus Neogale; species Neogale vison. The sequence continues at coordinate 108,195,476 of NC_058097.1, read as the reverse complement.
AGAAGGACCTCAGTTCTTGGGGACAATCTCTCCCAACCAATTCCTTCTCCTTCGTCCGCTCAACAGCATCCTCAGGGCCTACATGAAAGACAGAGAAACTTAGATTTCTCTGGAGGTGAACCTGTTGATTCACCTGAAGTGAGAAAAGGAAAGCACTGTAAGAAAATAACCTTGGCTTAAGTTTAAATTGTAGATAAAAATTTTCAAGTGGGACTAGACATTATCCCCAAGAACCTTCCAAGAAGGCCCATCCTTTAGGGAGCCCCAAGCCTCGAAGGTGAGGTATGCTCATTGAGGCTATTGAGTTTCATCACATCGAAAGTGCACCAGCATGTGCCCCGTGATCCCAATCTACTGAAGCTCAGAAAGTCTTAGAAGCCTGAAGTTGAAAAATTCTAGAAGTCTTCAAGCTCAGCCTCTTACATGAGCAAGAACTGTATTCTGGGTAGACATGAAAGGGTCTTCTCAGAGATAAAGACCTTCACTCACCTTTGCAAGATCTTTGAGCCACTGATTCTTGGCCTTACCTATTTTTCACCATTTGGAAATTCTCACTGATAATCAAGAGAATCCCTCATAGTGGAGATCAAACACCCTTCTCTTTATTTTACACCGCTTTTCTTTTACTGCCCTTGAATTAGGTAAAGGACTGTACTCATTTGAAGGGAATGGCTCTTCCAATAAAAACTGGCTTTATGTTGAACCATCTCCTACATATAATCAACTCTCAATTATTTTGTTAGAGGGAGGCACTTTTGGTGTGGACAACTGAAATCCACTAATATAATTTAGGGACCCAGGCACATTCCCCAGAGCAGGCACTGTTGTCCTGGGAGGTGCGGCTGGGGTGCATCCTTGTTTTCTGGAAGACTTGTGGCCAGGACACAGGGTGGCACTAGACATGCTGAGGCCTGGATGTGGCAGCTGGAAGACAGCAGAGGTGGTGATGCTCAGAGACAGCGCTCTCCCCGTTGGGAGCTTTTTGCTGCAGAATGCTGTTGCGAACAGAGCACTGGACTGCATCCAAAGCCCTGTATTTGAATCCCAGATCTGCCTTAGGCTGTGTGTCTGAGGACAAGTCACTGTATTTCTCTGAGCCTCAGTTTATTCATCTGGGAAATGGAGATGAAACACCCACCTCACAGGATATTTGCAAGTATGAGATGGATTATGCTGGCAAAAATGAATGGTACATAGCAGATGCTTAAAGAAAAATGTCAGTTACTTTCTTCCTTTCCTTCTTGGAGTCCTGTTATGATGGAGAACAGAACTGAGTTCTGACCCACTTGCTCAGGCCCCTTTCTGGGTGAGATCACACGGGATGGTAAACAAGTCATTCTTCAGATTTATCTATCTGCTAATAATTGGGGGTTGAGTATAACGACATAGGTAGTTGATATTATTTTGACTTAGAAATAATTTTCAATACTGCTATTTCTTGGTGATGTTAAAGAAGTCAGAAATAATAAATAAAACCATTTAAAAGTAAATAGATGGGGCGCTTGGGTGGCTCTGTGAGTTAAAGCCTCTGCCTTTGGTTCAGGTCATGATCCCAGGATCCTGGGATCAAGCCTCGCATCGGGCTTTCTGCTTAGCGGGGAGCCTGCTTCCTCCTCTCTCTCTCTCTCTGCCTGCCTCTCTGCCTACTTGTGATCTCTGTCAAATAAATAAATAAAATCTTTTTTTTTTAAAAAAGTAAATAGACATTTCACTCTGCTTGGTGTGTTTGTTTGAAAAAGAATGCAAAGAATGCAAAGAAAATTGCTCAGGAATTTTATCAGCACAGAATTTGGTAGCGAAGCTTAGACATACATGTTCAGACGAGGGCCTGGATGTCTGTGCCTAGAAGTAGTTTGAAAGCTCATAAAGACTTGATACACATCCAGAGACAGGGATTCATGATGGTTAAGAAAATGAACTTCAGGAGCACCTGGGTGGCTCAGTGGGTTAAAGCCTCTGCCTTCAGCTCAGGTCACGATCCCAGGGTCCTGGGATCCAGCCCCACATCGGGCTCTCTGCTCACCGGAGAGCCTGCTTCCCCCACTCTCTCTGCCTGCCTCTCTGCCTACCTGTGATCTCTCTCTCTCTGTGTCAAATAGATAAATAAAATCTAAAAAAAAAAAAAAAAAGAAAATGAACTTCAGTATCAACTAAATCTGCATTTATATTTATCTCGGTGTTTGGACTATTTATTTTCTAAACCTTGGTTTCCTTGTCTGAAATATAGGGACATTAGGAGAATTAAATGAGAAATTTCAGGTAAAATATTCAGGGCAATAAATACCTAGAATATGCATGCTTAATAAACTCTACTGCTTATTACCTAGTCGGCATGCTTCCCATATAATAATAATGAAAATTCACCCATTACTTCTCTATGTCAGATCATGTTCTAAGTGAATCACTTACTCCCTCCTTAACACAACCTTACAAACTAGGTGTCATTATCATTTCCATTTTATACACAGTGATGTTATAGCACAGAAGAGTGAAGTAAATTATTCAGATACTCAACGAATAAGAAGTTGATCCAGGATTCAAGTATGGCTGTCTAGCTTCTTAACCTTACACTACACAGCCTTAGCTCCTCTGCCTAAAATATCCTTCTTTCTAAAATACAAGTTCATCCTTTATTATTATTATTTAGATAGAGAGAGAGAGTGCATGTAAGCGGGGAGGGACCCTGATATAGGCCTCGATCTCATGGAGTCATGGCCCAAGTTGAAATCAGGAGTCAGACACTTAACTGACTGAGCCATTCCAGCATCCCAAAGCTTATCCTTTAACACTCAGCTCAAGAATCACCTGTGGGGAGGCTTCCCCAGCCCTCCTCCGAAGAGCTGTCCACTGCTATTTTTATAGCTTGTTTTACCCGTGTCAGAGCACACAACACACTGTGTTATCGGTTATTTGTCTCTCGCACAAGACCATCAGCTTCTTGAAGAAAGGGAATTAGTGATCACTTACTCATTCAAAAAATGTTTGCTGGGCACCTACTATGTGCCAGGCCCTGGGCCAGGTGAATAAGACGCCATCTGTGCCTTCAATGAACTCGTGATTTGCATGAAAATTCAGTGGTGAACTCCCACTCACACCCACATTTGTTTTCTTCCGAAAGCATGCTCAGGGATCCATGATAGAGACAGACAGAGCCACATTTCATACAGATCCTACCGATAGACAATTGTATTTTTCCTCTGGTAGTTCTGGTTCTCAGTGTTTATTACTATGATTGTCCTCCATACCATTTTGTTCCACATTTGAAAAGGGATGGTGTAGAGTGAAAATCCTCTTACCGGAAGTTCTCTCTATATCTGAAAAGGAAATGATAAGTCACTATTAGCTACACTTGTGTCAGCTCCTGAGACGAGATCCTGCTCCCTTGGGTTAGGACCTTCTGAAAGTAATGCAACATTGTGTGTCAATGCAGAAAAAAGACTGCATTGTGGCACTGGATCAGCCTGTCAGCAATGTTTATGACAGGTGAAATGATTATGGACAAGTTTATATTAAGTTTCAAATTCTCTTACAGTATTAAAATGTGATTTTCTGGGGAGCCTGGCTGGCTCGGTTGATAGAATGTGGGACTCTTGATCTTGGGGTTGTAAGTTTGAGCCCCACATTGGGTGTGGAGGTTTCTTTAAAGAAAAATCTTGGGGTGCCTCTGTGGCTCAGTGGGTTAAGCCTCTGCCTTCGGCTCGGGTCATGATCTCAGGGTCCTGCGATCGAGCCCCACATCGGGTTCTTTGCTCAGGCAGGGAGCCTGCTTCCTCCACTTTCTCTGCCCGCCTCTCTGTCTACTTGTGATCTCTGTCTGTCAAATAAATAAATAAAAAAAATCTTAAAAAATTAAAAAAATAAAATGTAATTTTCTAAATTAACAAAAAAGAGGAAAACAATGGATCTTCAAATTCCTCCCAGCTGTACAGGAAAAGCCATTTGGGGCCCTACACCCTACCTTAAACAACTAATGGCAATTTACAAAAATGGATCCTAAGTAGTAATTTTGCAATATCAATGATTGCATCATACACCTTAAACTTAGATTGTGTTATATGTCAATTACATCTCAATAAACCCAGGGAAACAAGAAGATACGTATTGCATGTAAATCAATGATGAAGAAAAATCAATTCTAACTGGCAGAAGCATGCAGAAGAGATTAGTTACCCTGAAACACACAAGTGCTCTCGACATAAGGTAGCATTAAAGCATGCTGCAGGATAAAAAAGGAAAAAAAAAAAAGAAAAGGATTCTAAAAACATTGCCAGTGGGGCAGTGTCACAGTGTGTAGACAGGCCCGGTGGCCGCCTTTAAACACAAAACTGGGTCACTCAGCTCAGAGGAGCTGATTGAGCAGAAAGCCTTCCAACGTTGGGACACTCCTGCCTCTACCTCTCTGATCGGGAAGTCTGTCTAGGCCAGGCGTACTCACACTCGTGTGCACACACGAATGTACATGCACACACATTCAGAGCATTTGGACATGTGACTCTAAAAGGTGCACCTAGATGATGCCCCAAAGGCTTAGTTCCCACGTCCCCACGCATATGTTCATACCCTCTACAAAAGCCCACATCAAATGCGAAATGCAAACAAAAGGAACTTTTGGCACATTCAACTCAACAGTCTCGATTTTTTCCCTTTTGAATGGTTAAGACTTGTATTTCCTGTGATCTCCATTGCTTATCCTCTTCTGGGCTGGAACTATCTCTAGACTGATCAGGAAAAGGCAAAAGAGAACATGAAACTCCTTTTATGGGTGTCTGGGGAAGCTGTGTGTGTGTGTGTGGAGGGTGATCTTAGAGAAAGCTCCGTTCATAAAAACAAAGAATGCCAGGTTGATTTCATAACAAGGAAAGAAAGCGTATCTTACCTTCTTCCTGCCCCCAAGCGCCAACTAGAAAATTAAAAAAAAAAAAAAAAAAAAAAGGAGTTAGTAAATGTTGTGGGCCCCTGAAATTCCAAGCAGAGAAAGTGATGTGGTCTGGTCTCACCGTTTCTGAACAGCTAGAGTCGTTCCCAACCATCCCCTGATCATACTCATTCCTGTACCCCAGGTAAGTGACATGTACTGCCAGGTACGGACCAGGGGTTCCCGATCAGCTGGGACAAAACAAAACAAAGAAGCACCTAGCATTAAACATGAACACTCAATATCTGACACACAGGAGTTAGAAAAAGTTAAGGCTACTTTTTGAGCCACTGGAGAAACAGCAAAAGAATTTTGCAGCCAAGCCTCCATTTTGAAAATCAGACTGCCGAAGAAAAACAAGCTCTCAGTTAGGCACACACGTTGAGATTCTCGCTCTGTCTCAGGCTCCGGCTGGCCTGATTGTTCAGTTTTTCCATTTGTTTTCTGCTTGACTCAGAGACGAAGATATATGACATTCCCCTTACTCATCAAGTAGAGCCTGTGTGTGGAAAAGCCTGGGCTCCTCACTCAGCAATAACTTGCATTCATTGTGATGACCAGTTTCCCTGATGTGGCCTCGAAGTTTTCCGTATACCTGGACCTTCCTTTTACCAACAGCCTCTACATGGAGTGAGGCCCCTCTTCCCGCCCAGCGCCCATCCATTTCCAGAGCAGAGGGGGCACATCTCATGATGCCAGATCTTGAGGGGTGCTTGGGACTTTGATATCCGGTCTCTCTCCACCTTCCCCACCCCCTCCACCCTGGGAAAGCAGAGTTGATGTTATAAGCCTCTAAGAAAATGCCTGACCACTCCTTGCAGGGGTCACATCCTGCCCCTTGACAAGCTCTGAATGTTTTCCTTGGACCAGTCGCAGATGGAGAAACCCAAGAGCTTGTTAGCAATGGGAGTTGTAAGCCCCATCATTCCAGTCCTGCTGAGGTAGAAGTCGCAGGATGCTGGGAGATGTGTGTGAGGCTTCCCTCCTGAGAGATGCCAGGCAGGAAGTGGAGACATCGGGGCCCTGGATCTGAGAGAGGAGCCCCAGCAACGGGAGGGTTGCCTTGTCTAAGCTGCTGAAATAAAACCTGAGCCATTTCATACCATGTAGCCACGTGTAGACAGACGGTGCTGTTCCCCAGGTCAGCTTTTGCCCTTACTAGCTGTGTGGCTTTAAACAAGTTATTTACTATCTTTGAGTGTCAGTTTCTTTGTCTGTGAAGTAAAGGATGGAACATTTACCTTCCAAGATGGAGGTAAGAATTCAATTAGTTGACACATGCAAAGAATTTTTTTCTTTATACAATCTCTGGCACTTAATAAACGGCAACTTTAAAAAAAATCTTTTCTCCTATGGGATGTGGAATTGCTTTTGGTTATTTATCAACTTACACTCTCTCTTGCTTCAAAAGGACTAAATTAATTGAAAGCTCTTGGTCATCAGAAAGGGACTGAGGGTTACGAGGTGTGTATAGTCTCAGGGATCAGCATTCCCCTGCACGGTTCCAGTCCAACTATCTGCTCTCCTTACAAGGAGGGGTGGAGATTAGCTCTTCTAATCTCTCTTTTTTTTTTTTAAAGATTTCATTTATTTATTTGACAGAGAGAGATTACAAGTAGGCAGAGAGGCAGGCAGAGAGAGAGAGGAGGAAGCAGGCTCCCCGCCGAGCAGAGAGCCCGACGCGGGACTTGATCCCAGGACTCTGAGATCACGACCCGAGCCGAAGGCAGCGGCCCAACCCACTGAGCCACCCAGGCGCGTTAGTTCTTAAAGACTGGGTCGTTCACTGATGAACGAACTTGTTCTTGGATGCAGAGAGACTTCTCTGCTTTCAAAAGCTATGATCCCAAATGTTTTTCTTTGCTCCCTGAAGACCCTTCTGTGCATCTTTCTCATTAGCCTGCAGTCTTAGATCCCAGAGCCCTAATGTAGCACAAAACATTCCTTATATCTTCTGGTAAATGAGCCTCTGTGGGACCACCGGGCAGCATCAAGGTTGGCTGTGAGCCTTCCCACACAGGAAAAATACCACCCTTTCTCCTTTCATCCTACTTACCTAATAAGAGACAGAGTCCCAGAATTCTCCAGAGGTTCCCCGGCTGCATCCTTCTCTCACTGGACGGACCCTTGCTCTACCTAAGATGGCGGAGGCCAGCGGCTTATTACTTCTGAAAAAGAAACCAGAGAGGACTTTCCCAAAACCCCTGCTGAAGGTGAGGACCCTGAGGTCATTGTTCCCAACACCGGGATGAAGAAGGGGACCCGTTAGAGGGAGACTCACCATTTTCCGAAGCAGGCACCCAAGGCTGGAGGGGAGGCAAGGTTCTGAACCCCACACAGGAAATGTGGAGGGGCCTCTGGGCCTGTAGGGTTCTACGTCACTTGGAAACGTTCGAGGCAGCGGCAGCCACCTGGGTTGGCTGGGGAGCGATGGGCCCCATATCTTCCCATAGAACAAGCGACGGGGCTGTGACAAAACCTGGAGGGAGGATGAGAAATACCTGCAGTTTCACCGTGCGGAGCCTGGCACGGTGCTAATGCCATGGCTGGGACTCCCTTCGCCAATATCCCGCCCCCCAAAGAAATTGTGACGAGGAGGGGGAGCACTGAATATTTGCTTTTTTTTCTTCTTTTTTATTTATTCATTTGAGAGACAGAGAGACAGACACAGAATGCACAAGCAGGGGAGGGACAGAGGGGAAGCAGACTCCCCACTGGCCAGGGATCCCCCCCCCCCACCCAGGACTGAGTTCCAGGACCCTGAGGTCATGACCTGAGCTGAAGGCAGACGCTCAACCATCTGAGCCACCCAGGCACCCGGATATTTGTTTGTTTGTTTGTTTGTTTTTTTAAAAGATTTTATTTTATATATTTTTAAAGATCTTATTGATTTATTTGAGAGAGTGAAAGGGTGTGAGAAGGCAAGCATGAGCAGGGGAGAGATGCAAAGGGAGAGGGAGGAACAGACTCCGCTGAGCAGGGAGCCCACCTCTGGGTTCTAAACCAGGACGCCAGAGCCAGACCTGAGCCAAAGGCAGATGCTTAACTGACTGAGCCACCCACGTGCCTCTAAAGATCTTATTTTTAAGTAGTCTCCACACACAACGTGGGGCTCGAACCTACAGCCCTGATACTAAGATTTGCGGGCTCCCTGGACTGAGCCGGACGGGCGCCCCCTGGCGGTCTTTGTGGTGTGCGCATCACGGAATGGCGAGGTGCAGATGTCTCATTTACAAAGCCCATTGACTTGAAAATACACAGTTGGCTTAAAACCATGAGATCCCTGCCCCGCCCCACCTTTCTGGCCTATAATATTTACAAAAATATACATGCCTTTTTACAAAAATATTTTAAAACACAACATTCAGTGTTGGAAAGGGTAAAAGGTGACAGTCTCAAAATCCGGAGATTTCAGTGTATATTGATACAGCCTTTCTTTATTTTTTTTTCCTAAGATTTTATTTATTTATTTGACAGAGAGAGAGATCACAAGTAGGCAGAGAGGCAGGCAGAGAGAAAGAGGAGGAAGCAGGCTCCCCGCTGAGCAGAGAGCCTGATGCTGGGCTCCATCCAAGACCCTGAGCTCATGACCTGAGCTGAAGGCAGAGGCTTAACCCGCTGAGCCACCCAGGCGCCACTAATTTCTCATTATTTTAAGTTCCCTCCCACTTTGCAAACTATTTTAAGATCTACTGGATCCAGTGTCAGGTGCATTCCTACAGGTGCTGTGGGAATGATAAAGGGGTGACTAAAACAGTTTGGGGGGCCGAGAAGTTCTCCTTGAGAAACTGACACCCAAGTAGAAATCTGACGGCCGGAAGAGGAGTGAAACCAGGTTGAGGGAGGACCGCTAATACATTCCAGGCAGAGCCAGGTGTGTTTGAAGCCCCGGTTAGGAAGACAGGCCCATTTGAGAAAGTACGAGTCCAGAAGGGCGCTAACAGAGAGAGTGAGGTAGGAAACTCCACAAGCGCCAGGCGGGGAGAAATTGTGAGCCATGTTAACAATTCTCAAGGGTTATTCTTGAGAATAAACAATGGAGAGGTTTAGAACAGGAGAAGGATAGTGTCGAATTCTTTAAATTAAAAACATCTGGGGCGCCTGGCTCACTCAGTTGTTAAGTGTTAAGTTTCTGCCTTTGGCTCAGGTCATGATCCCAGAGTCCTGGGATCGAGACCCGCATCGGGCTCCCTGCTCTGTGGGAAGCCTGCTTCTCCCTCTCTCACTCCCCCTGCTTGTGTTCCCTCTCACTGTGTGTCTCTGTCAAATAAACAGTAAAATCTTAAGAAAGAACCAAAACATTTAAGTGAACAAAGATTTTAATGACAGAAGGGCATAGAAGGGGACATAACGACCAGTCTCCTGCCCCTCCTCGCCTCAGCCCTGTTCTTCTCCCGAGAGAAAACCACTTTTAGCTTCATGCACTCGTTTCTTCTGGTGGTTTCCTTCTTTTCTCTGAACACACACTGCCACCGTTTGGGTTCTCTGGGAAACAAACTTTGAAGATTTGTGTGTAGGAGGCCTACCAAGGGGGTGCAGGGACAGCACCTAGAAGGGCAGGAAGCAGGATTGGGGGCTGTGGGGTGGGGGGAAGGTGAACTAAGTCAGGGTAGCAGCAGAGAGCTCGGCCAATCCCACAGAGAGCTCTCAGCCTGGGATGACCTCCCAGGATGGTCCGGAATTGAGGCAACGGGCACATCATCTAGTCGTGGTTATGAATCATTCCCAGGAAGGGGGTAAGGACTTGGGCAAGGCAGCAGCTTCTGTTGAGAACTGCTGAGCTGTGAAAGGGCTCAGCTGAGAGCCCCCAGGGGACACAAGGCCCCAGAAGCAGTGAGCAGTCCTCAAGGGAGAGCCTGGGCAGCACCACGGAGCACCCACGCAGTTCATCCCTTGCCCTGCCCTGGCCCACTTGCTGTCCAATCATTTCACCCTATCCTTAAACAGCCTTCATAGGACCCTGCTTGAAGAAGTATCTTCTTCTTCTAGAGAAGCTTGTCTATAAATGGGAAGTTAATGGGGCTCGTTAGGGTTCTACTATACGGTGGTTCGGGAGCCCCATCTGGTAGTCCTCACCCTCCTTTATCACCCATTCCAGAGTGCTCCCAGCCTCAGCTAGCGCTTCTGCTAACCTAGGGGAAGACGTAGCTTGAGGAGTCTGAGCCCCAAGAGCCTGGTGACCTGGCCTTCTCAGGCTGTGAACCCAGGGGTTTTGTATGAGGTCTCCCTGCTCCCTACAGCCCTGACTCCTCCTGATGATAAGGAAAGATTCCTTCTGCTGGGACAGTGAATCATCTTTAAAAATTTTTTAAAAATTTATTTATTTATTTGACAGAGAGAGCAAGAGAGCACAAGCAGAGGGAGAAGTAGAGGGAGAAGGAGAACTGCTCAACAGGGAGCGCGATATGGGGCTTGATCCCAGCACCCTGGGATCATGACCTGAGCCGAAGGCAGATGCTTAACAAGCTGAGACACCCAGGCGTCTCTCACATTTTTTTTTTTTCTTTAAAGTAAGTGCTACGCCCAATGTGGGGCTTGGACTCAAAACCCAACCCCAAGATTAAGAGTCATATGCTCTACTGAGTGAAACTTTTTTTTTTTTTTTTTTAGTCTCGGGATCTCTTGGCCATGATAGTGAGCAGGTGTAGCTTAATTCAATAGAACTCTTGCTGTGTAATGCTGGTGGAAGCATTCTGCTTCTGAAAACCATGACCTCTAGAAACTCAGAGTCTAGAGTTATGGGGCCAGGAAGGATGCATTTCCTGAATGGTTCCCTGGGAGTAACGGTAAGCGTGGATGCTCCTACTAACAACTCTTAGTTCCTGGATGCATGTGTTATACTTCTTAAGGACACAGTACCGCATTCTAGTCATTGATCTAAAATGTATACACATAGTGCTCCAGACTGCAGGGTGTCATCTCTGAGCTGATACATTACCTATATTGTCAAAAGGTTTTTCCATTGATCCACCAGCTGGCAGTTCCAGGAAGGTGAGGGATATGATAGTACCAGTGCATCCCATGGTGACATGTCCATATACTTTAGTTATAAAGTGGGTCCTGTGGTCCCTAGTGATGCTATCTATGCAAGATCTAGAGCTGATGTGACCGTATGTGAACTCTCTGATAGTAGCCTTTGCAGGCAAGAAACTCAAAACTCAAACCCACGCCCAGAATATGTATCAATTCCTATGAAATGAATCAAGCCCCTTCCAGATCTGATTTGGAGGGGACACAATGTAATTAACTTGCCAAGAAGTGGCTGATGGGTTTCCTGGAGAGGTGGTCCCAAACCAGAGCCTCAGCGTTGGACTGTTTTGGCAGCAATTGTGGCTAGATCAGCCCCAGTGAGAGGGAGCGCCTACTGTTGTATCCAGGTGTAACCTCCACCATTGTCCCCATTGACTACATTTATAACCTCATTGTCCCTGTTTTGGGATGGCTAAGGTCAGAGGCTAGTTGACTCTAGCTGTCTTAGTCATTATCTTCTACTTGGTGTTGTAGTGTCTCTTCCATGATGGATGTCCTCTGGTGGGTGTTCTTTGACACAAAGACCTTCACATTTTATGATTCCCATAGGTCTGTATACACACATCTCTTCTCCATACTTCCTTGCCCCCAAGCTTCTAATCTTACTCAGTCAAGGGGCCATGACCAATACATTAAGCCATTTACCACTGTCCATGAATCTATGTTCTAACCCCAGGCCACTTCTCTTTCCACTGAAAGGGATGAGTATGTACAGTGCCAGAAGCTCTGCTTTTGCGGATGATTTCCCCTCACTACTGTCTCTCAAGGGCACTTCTGAGTGCATTCAGGGCTGCAACAATTCATTCGGGCTTGCACCCCATACGGAGCTGACTGACATCTGCCCTACCCCACTGTTCCTCTTTCAGCTGTTTCCCAGGTACCATTGGAATTCCGCAGAAAAGAGAGTACCTGAAATCCTCAACCTCTTCATACAATGCTTTCCCCCATACCTCTAATCTTGCAGAAAGCTTGGTTCCTCTTCTCTCTCCTTCCTCAGGACACTTCTTTTCTTGCTTTTGCTCCAAATGTCCTTATCTCCTGGAGGACAAGAATCAAAAGTTTGGCTCCTTGTTCTTCATCGTCTCTTCTGACCCATTGAATTTCCACTCTCCAGCACAAACAGAAAACCCTTGTGAAGATGCTGTTGGTGTCTAATGCCACATCCCCTTAGCCCATCTATGACTGCAGGCGTCCCTCTGTGGTCACTTCTGATGCTCACTGATGTCCCATCCTTAAAGCCTGTGTGGGCAGGCACGGTTCTGAATGGGCAGGAGAGGGCAGGGACGTATTGCTCCCAGAAGCAGTCCTGAACTAATGGGAGAGTAGATAGTGGATTATGACCTAACCCATCTGTCAGAAGATTGATTCCTTTCTGAAAGGCATTCTACATGGTTCCTCGGAGGATCTCCTAAGATACTTTGAGTCACAGGTGCCCAGAGTAGTAACCAGCTTAGGGAAACACTCTTCATCTGCTCTTTCCTTTCTTGTCTTCCTCTCCCTGCAAACTCATTTTGGCTTGATTGGATCAATTCTGTAATAAACAGCCAGTTCTTAAGTCCTGCCTCTGGCTTTCTCCCCTTCCTCTTTTGAGGTTTTGCCAACCTACCTCTCCAGCATTCATTCACATTCACCAGTGACTTAAGCACCTGGTTTGTACCTTTTCTCTCTGCCTTCAACATTTGAGTTACACCCCAGGGGCCATCATCCTTCTCACTCTGGCTTCACACGTTCTTGACTTCCCTTGATTCTCTGGCCTTTATCTCCACTCCACTTCAAGTCCTCCCCAAGACACACTTGTGATTTCTTGACATCTGGAATCTCAAATTTTCTAGCTTCTTATTTTTTCTTTGTACTGTTTGCAAAATATTCCATTGACTAGAGGTACTGTGATTTATTTAACCAGTCCTCTCCTGGTGGTCGTTTAGGTTGTAGATACCTTTTATTGTTATTATGTCAAATAACGCTGCAAGAAATTCATGTACGCATATCTCTCAGCAAGTATATCCGTAGAATAGGCTCCAAGAAGAGAGATCACTGGACCAAAGGATATGTGCTGCTAAATTTTGACAGATATTTTCAAATTGCCCTCCCCCAAAGTATAAGAATGTTATTTTTCATCATATTTTTGTTAATGCTTGGACTTTCTCTATTTTTTAATTAAAAAAAAGATTTTATTTATTTATTTATTTGACAGAGAGAGACACAGTGAGAACAGGAACAAAAGCAGGGCAGAGGGAGAGGGAGCAGCAGGCTTTCCACCAAGCAGGGAGCCCCACACAGGGCTCGATCCCAGGACCCTGGGATTATGACCTGAGCTGAAGGCAGATGCTTAATGACTGAACCACCCAGGTGCTCCGAACTTTTTCTCTCTTAAAAATTTTATTTATATTGGGGCGCCTGGGTGGCTCAGTGGGTTAAGCCTCTGCCTTCAGCTCGGGTCATGATCCCAGGGTCTTGGGATCGAGCCCCACATCGGGTTCTCTGCCCAGCAGGGAGCCTGCTTCCTCCTCTCTCTATCTGTCTGCCTCTCTGCCTACTTCTGCCTACTTGTGATTTCTCTCTCTGTCAAATGAATAAATAAATAATCTTTAAAAAAATTTTTTTATTTATATTTAAAAATGAATCTATATTTTTAATCTAAATAACACAACAAATTAGTACTGAAAGACTCATGATGTGAAAGACTCCGCATATAGACACCCCCCCCCCAGCCATTGATTAACTAACTGCTTCTTGGCTTTTCTGTAATTGTTTGGCTTCGCCCTTCCCCTGTTAGACCCTTCCCCCCGTTAATTGTTTAACCGCTCTCTTGCCTTTCTGTAACCGCTTGGCTTTTAGGGGGTGATACTGGTCTCCTGTTTAAACAGGATACCTTATGTGCATAGTCATGTAGGCAAGAGGGGTCGCCTAAGTATGTGGACCTAGTCACGTAGGCAGGATGTTTCTCTGCTAAGTAATAAGGTCCACTCCCCCTCCTCACTCCCCCTCCCCACCTTTCTCTTCGCGCGCCGGGGTCCTTCAAAGCCAATCTACAAACACCGAGTATGCCTTACATTCAAACCAGCCAATAAGAACCTTGTAACTATGTTTCTGCTTCTGTACGTATGCGCTCGCTTCCCCGAACCCCATAAAAAGACCCTAAACAAAGGGCTGGCGCGCGAGTCTTCCTAAGACTTGATCGCCCGCAGGTACCTGTGTCAACTCAATAAACCTCGTGCTGTTTGCATCTGATCAGTGGACTCGGCTTGGTTTTTGGGTCCGGGGGTCTCCTCCTGAGAAGGGGTCCATTCCGGGGTGCTTGGAGCCCCGGGGGGATCTTTCAGATGGAAACCAATAATCTCTTGCCTGCCTCTTCCACCCCTTAAACCATTTGGAGATTCTTGTATACGGTGTAAACTAGGAATTTATCATTCCTCCACAACTGTCCACTCTTCAGCAAATGTTGCCTAAAATACTGAGGTCTGTTTCTTTGAGTTTGCATTTCCTTGTGAAGGCTCCCATGTCACACAAAACTTAAATAAATCTGTAGGATTTTTCTCCTGTTCATCTGTCTTTGTCAGTTTTATTTTCAGACTCAGCCAGGAACTGTCAGGAGCTTTCCCTCATCTACACTCTGTTGTAGGAACCAAGGGGAAGAATTTTAGGCTATCGCTGGAGCTTGCAAATTACCATGATGGACAGCTTTGGATTTTAGCTGAAGACCTTAGACAGAAGACACAGAGTGCCACTGGGGCTCCTGGGTGGCTCAGTTGGTTAAAGCCTCTGCCTTCAGCTCAGGTCATGATCCCAGGGTCCTGGTGATGAGGGAGCAGGAGGCTGGCTGAAGACAGAGCAAAAGCTGGCGCCTTGCACCCCCCTCTCCACCCGCTCCCCTCCATAATATGTGTAGCATTCCTCAGGCACCCCTGACTGCCATAAAACGATAAATAGTTAACTTGCAGAGATCACAATTCTGCAGAACAGGAATCTCCCTTGCTCTACAGATGTCCTACAGATCTACAAACAAGGAGGTTACCTTATCAATAGCACAAATTTCCAGAGGCAAATAACTCTCAGTTCCTCAAGCCCTAATGTCTCCCTTCCCATCAAAAAGGAAACTGGAGGAGGCTGAGGTAGAAGGGAATGTAAATGATAGCAGGATCATAACACCCCACCAAGAATCTCCCAACTATCTTGATGTTAATGGCTGACCTAAAGACGACATAGATCAAGCCACAAGGGCAAGGCCTCCTCCGGGCACCTTGTAGGCCCTCTTTAACATATGAAAACTCCATTGAAACCTCCCATCTCTTCACCACCGCCACCCCCCAGCCGCAAGGTATATAACCTGCCATCCCTCAAAACCCGGGGCAGCAGCTCTTCCTGCCCATGGGTCCTGTTCCCGTGCTTTAATAAACCACCATTTTGCACCAAAGATGTCTCAAGAATTCTTTCTTGGTCATCGGCTCTGGACCTCAGCCCACCGAACCTCACCTAGGTTCTAGAACTTCATCACTGGGATTGAGCCCCACATTGGGCTCTCTGCTCAACGGGGAGCCTGCTTCCTCTTCTCTCTGCCTGCCTCTCTGCCTACTTGTGATCTCTGTCTGTCAAATAAATAAACAAAATCTTTAAAAGAAGAAGAAGAAGAAGAAGAAGACATAGAGTGCCAGAGAGGAGCACAGAGGGATAGCTGATTTAAGATCTTATCAATATTGAGTGTCTCATAAATGCTTGGCGTTTCCTGTGCCTTGTGACCATTCAATGCTGACCTAGTTGGTCCATCTCTTCGTATCAGCAGATACCTGTTCTACTCATCAAGGTCTAGCTTGTTTCACAAGCTCTCCACTCAACGTCATCTATCTTCTTTATTTGTTTCATTCTCTTATTTTCTATAGCAGAATTGAATATTCTTAACAGTCTTAAGTGATAATAGCAAACACGTCTTACAAGTGATGTAGTTTTTGAATGTTGGTGAAGTCTGGAGCCTACAGCCAAGAAAGAATTCTTGAGACATCTTTGATGCAGAAAGGTGATTTTATTAAAGCACAGCGACGGGACCATGGCTGGAAGTGCAGTTGCTCCAGGGCTGTGAGATGTAACTGATTTTATACTCGGGAGTTGGGGGAGGTAAGGAGAAAGGGAGGTTTTCCAAAGAACTTTCCTATGCTAAAGAGGACCTACAAGATCTCAGAGGTTGTGCCTGTCAAGTGTAGGTGGTTTTTCTCTCTAGCATCAACATTAAGACAGTTGGGAGTTTCCTTCTGGAAGTTGGGTTATTCACCAGAATGCTTTTTGTCTTGTAAATCAGAGACATTTGTAAACTGGAGGAGAGTCCTGTCTTGCAGGACTGTAACCTCTGTAGATTAGCCATTTGTTTGTCCTTCCCTTTGCTTTATGGCCCCCAAGAGTGCCTGAGGAATGTCACCCATATCCCATCTGGGGGGGGGGGATTTGGGGGGTATCAGATTGTGCTTTGCCCCAGCTTGCCCTCTTTTTCTTCTTCTTCTTCTTCTTTTTTTTAAAGATTTTATTTATTTATTTGACAGAGATCACAAGTAGGCAGAGAGGCAGGCAGAGAGAGAGAGGAGGAAGCAGGCTCCCCGCTGAGCAGAAAGCCCAATGCGGGACTTGATCCCAGGACCCTGAGATCATGACCTGAGCCGAAGGCAGCGGCTTAACCCACTGAGCTACCCAGGCGCCCCCTTCTTCTTCTTTTTAAAAAGATTTTATTTATTTATTTGTGTGAGAGAGAGAGATTGCATGTGAACACATGTGTGCACACACACACACAAGTTGGGGGAGGGACAGAGGGAGAAACAGGCTGAGCAAGGAACCCCAGGCGGGATCAAGTCCTGATCAAGACCCCAGGATCATGACCTGAGCTGAAGGCAGACGCTTAACTGACTGAGCTACCCAGGTGCCCCTCAGCTTGCCTTCTGCTCCTTCATCACAAGGATTCAGCAGCCTGTTTGAAGACGGTCCCACTGGTCAAAGATGGCGTAATTTGAGAATCAATAAGGATAATAATTATAATGGTTGATATGCATCAAAGATGTTTGATGACATGAGTTTAGAATGGCACTACAGATAAACAAGGACAAAAACAAATCTTTAGCTGGTAACCACTGGACGATGTCAGTGAACCAACTCGTGCTCAAAATGGATCTTTCCTATATGAACGATCCTACTGGGTGGCTTTTAGAAGATGAGGAAGTTTCCCTTCCTAGGAGTAGTCTAACTAGGACATGAAGCAGGAATGACTGAATATCACCATTTTGCAAGACCAAATGAATGACTAAATCCAGGTGCTAAGCACCCAAGACCATTACCATTACAAAAAGACAACCACACATTATGTACCTCTTTTTCAGAATTGAAATTCAATTAACATAGTTGAATTAAATTCAACTAACATATAATGTGTTACTAGTTTCAGAGGCACAGTTCAGTGATTCATCAGTTGCATATAACACCCAGGGCAATAGGCACTTCTGGACAGAAGAACACAATACCAGGTGAGGTAGTCTCCCATACAAAAAGTGAATTCTGAATCTGAATGAGCCCCAGCTGTCGTTTACATCGTTGGTTCTGGGTGTGGTCAGCACCACCTGAAATGCAGATTTGCAGGACTGCCCCAGCAGAAGGTAGGGCCCCAACAATCTGTTTTAACAAGCCATTCAGATGACTCTGATCCTGCTGGGAAGGACTGAAAATCACTGATTTAAATACAATGATGATTTATAGGAAATACAAAGGAACATGCTACACAACATTGTGCTGACAGGGGCAGAGAAATCCAGACTGTGGAAAACTTTATCAGACAAGTGACCCAGTTTCTTTACATTTAAATTGTATGGAAATAAAAAGAGATGAAGGGGAACCTATATATTAAAAGAGGGCTGAGGGGGGCGACTAGGTGGCTCAGTGGGTTAAAACCTCTGCCTTCGGCTCAGGTCATGATCCTACGGTCCTGGGATCGTCCTGGGATCCGGCTCTCTGCTCAGCAGGGAACCTGCTTCTCCTCTCTCTCTCTGTATGCCTCTCTGCCTACTTGTGATCTCTATCTGTCAAATAAATAAATAAAAATCTTAAAAATAAATAAAAATAAAAAGAGGGCTGGGGGGACATGTGAACCAATGGCAAATTTTGGACCTGATTTGGACCCTAATTCAAATAAACAGAAAGTAAGATTTTAAAAAAGATTTTACTTACTTATTTGACAGAGAGAGGCAGGCAGGGGGAGAGGGAGTAGCAAGCTCCCCGCTGAGCAGAGAGCCCAACGTGGGGCTTGATTCCAGACCCTGGGATCATGACCTAACTTGAAGGCAGCCGCTTAACCGACTGAGCCACCCAAGTGCCCCCAAATTATAAATTTTTAAGTAACATTTATGAGATCATTGGAAATTTAAAAACTTGGTATTTGATATTTAGGAAATGTTAATTCTTCTTAGGCATGGTGGTGGTATTGAAGTTATATTTATGGGTGAAATGATGTCTTCAATTTGTTCAAAATCATATTGGATGGTTGGGTGAAGATATAAACGGAAAAAGGTTGACCATAGGTGGATGATAAGTGGGCCCAGGTGAGAGGTATCTAGGGTTCATTATACTATTTTGCCTAATTTTATATATGTTTGAAAATTTACATAGTAAAAACTTAAGGAAAGAATTGCCTTTGACATTGTGAGTCTTTGGATGAATCTCTTCATGTCTGTTATTCTCATTTTCTTTATCTGTATGTAAAATAGAGTAGTGAGAATTACATGATACAGTGTGAGCTTTGGGAAGGTTCTAGTATTCACTGACTGAATTCTTTGAAGCCAGAAATGGCATCTTCTAATATTTTTTTTCAGCAGTGTTAATAATATAACAGGTGCTTTCTAAGCGTTTAGTTTCAGTATTCTTATTCAATTAAATCATTATTTATTAAATGAATGAATATATAGGTCCATCCCAGATTCTAGGTTTCAGACCCCTAGATCATTTATTTAGTAATTGTTGACCATTCATTCAATATTTAAGACATTTAGGGGTTCCTGGGTAGCTCAGTGGGTTAAAGCCTCTGCCTTTGGCTCGGGTCATGATCTCAGGGTCCTGGAATCGAGCCCCACATCAGGCTCTCTGCTCGGCGGGGAGCCTGCTTCCTCCTCTCTCTCTGCCTGCTTCTCTGCCTACTTGTGATCTCTCCCCTTCAAATAAATAAATAAAATCTTTTAAAAAATAATTAAGACATGTAATGGATGACTGAAAGTAGGAGACACCTTCCGACAATTATTGTTTAATGTTACATTATGCATATTCAAATAGAATCTATTTTATATATATCATATATTTATATCTATTATATATTATAGATTATATTTGTTCCTCCTATATCATGATGGATCCTAGGCTGAAAATAGTGGAAGATGGGTGAGCTCTTGTGCAGTGTAGATTTTTCTGACTTGACAATGATCTTCGTAGAAATAAGCAAAGTTTAAGCTGGGACTGATTTAAGGTCTTTACTCTTGGTGCTTCCTTGGGTTCCACCAGAGGGCGCCCCATACTGCTTAGCTTCCCAGGAAACTATACAGTAGTGCTAACTCCGTGCCTAGCAGTTTTGGGTGTTGGGTTGCACAGATGAGTAAGACCTGGACTCTGCCCTCAAGGGAGTGGAGAGGGGGGACGCCTGGGTGGCTCAGTTGGTTAAGCATACAACTCTTGATTTTTGGCTTAGGTCATGATCTCAGTGTCCTGGGATGGAGCCCCACCTCGGTCTCCCTGCTCAGTGAGGAGGAGTCGGCTTGCGGATGCTTCCTCTCCCTCTGCTCCTCCCCTGCCGACTCCTGCTCTCTCTCTAATAAATCTTCAAAAAAAAAAAAAAAAGTGGAGGCAGACGTGTAAACAAGTAATGATGGTATAGCATAGCATGGGCTGTAATAAAAGGGTTGCGAGGTGTTAAGGGAACTATTGACTCTGACTGCAGGGGCAGGGAAGTCTTCATAGCATGTGAGCTGAATTTTGAAAGGCAAATCAGGGTTCATCAGGTGGACACAGAATGGATGGATGTACATGCGGAGGTAAGACCAGCACGGGATTGGTCTGGCATGGCTAAGAACAAGGTTCAAGGCGACTGGAAAAAGGGGACGTGGGCTGGGTAGTTGGTGGGGCCAGATCATCAAAGGCCTTAATCCATGAATGGAGAAGAGCCACAAAATGGGTACACCAACTCAAAAACTGTACAAGAGATCTTAAGCTCTATGAGAGATTATACCCTTGTCACACTTAAGTACAAAATAGTTTATTTTATTTAAAAATTTTTTTTAATTTTTAAGTAATTGCCATACCCAACATGGGGCTCAAACTCTTGATCCGGGATCAAGAGTCACATACTCTGGGACACCTGGGTGGCTTAGTCGGTTAGGTGTCTGCCTTTGGCTTGGGTCTTGATCTTGGGGTCCTGGGATGGAGCCCCATCTCGGGTTCTCTGCTCAGCAGGGAGTCTGCTTCTCCCTCTCCCTTTGCTCCTCCCCCTCCCCCAGCTCATCCACTCTCTCGCTCTCTCAAATAAATAAATAAAATCTTAAAAAAAAAAAAGTCCCCCCTGGAAAAAAAAAAAAAAGGTCCCATGTTCCTCTGACTGAGCCAGCCAGGCACCCCTAGGTCTTTGTTTCTTTTCTTTTCTTTCTTTCTTTTTTTTTTTTTTAAAGATTTTATTTATTTATTTGACAGACAGAGATGACAAGCAGGCAGAGAGGCAGACAGAGGGGGGGGGTGAAGCAGGCTCACCGCTGAGCGGAGAGCCCGATGTGGGGCTCAATCCCAGGACCCTGAGATCACAACCTGAGCTGAAGGCAGAGACTTTAACCCACTGAGCCTCCCCAGGCACCCCTAGGTTTTTGTTTCTTAATGGGTCCTCAGGGACCATTTACACCCTTCACAAGATCATCATTCTCATGGTTTTATAATCAGTGCCCCATTTAGTCACTCACTTTTCGCCACTCTCTTAAGATTTGATCTGTGTGACTTAACCGTGCGCAAACATCAAATTCACTCTCAAAAGCATGAAGATTTGCCATGATTAAGGATCTCAGAAAAGCTGTGGTTCAACCTTCTAAGACAATTCCAGAAGAGTCCTTCTAGACGTGTTTGGGAGGATGTCAGCATCATTAGAAGAAAAGCTTGCACTGAGTTTGACAGCTTTAATGAATGAAAGAATTTTATTTTGAAAACTGAAATCTAGATGATATATGATATTATATTGGTTTCAAATGTTTTCTTACCCTATTTTATTTAGTTTTTTTTTTTTTTAAGATTTCATTTATTTATTTGACAGAGGCAGACAGGCAGGCAGAGAGAGAGGGGGAAACAGGCTCCCTGCTGAGCAGATGGGGGGCTCGATCCCAAGACCCTGAATCATGATCTGAGCGGAAGGCAGAGCCTTAGCTCACTGGGCCTTCCAGGTGCCCCTTTAGTTTTTTTAACTGAAGTGCTGTAGGTACCCAATGTCAGGGTGACAGCTTTAAATTATAATGTTTTTTCATTATTTATTTATTTATTTATTTATTTTTTAAGATTTTATTCATTCATTTGACAGAGAGAGATCACAAGTAGGCAGAGAGGCAGGCAGAGAGAGAGAGGAGGAAGCAGGCTCCCCGCTGAGCAGAGAGCCCGATGTGGGACTCCATCCCAGGACCCTGAGATCATGACCTGAGCCGAAGGCAGCGGCTTAACCCACTGAGCCACCCAGGCGCCCCTGTTTTTTCATTTTTTAAAAGAAAGACCCTTCCTCTGGTTACTTACTTGCTGCTACTGGGGTCTAGCACACAGAAACAAAGTTCTTCCTGAGCCTTCCCCGTTCAGAAGCTGGGGGCAGACCCCCACTGAGAGAGACAGGAGTGATTTCCCTCTCTGGCTCTGACTCACCTGAAAAGACTCACATCCTGTTTGCCTGGGCAAGTGGCTGGGCTGCCCTTTCCACCCAGAAACACTCCTGAACCGACAAGTCCAACCTGCTTGTTCCCTTCAAGGCATCAGGCCTCGTGGGAAGAGGAGGGGAAGGCAGAGGCTGAAATGGCTTAGCTAACAGCACCTTTGCTGATTCTCTGCATTCAGCAGATCTGTGGTGGTAAACAGTGGTCCTGAGCCCCGGGGCAGCTTCTTAGTGAAGAACAACATGACTTTAATTTTGTTTGAGTACGACTGAGCTTTAAGGCAGAAGCACTTCGACCCAGAGCAGTAGACTCTTTGCAGGGCGACTGTGGGTTAAGCCTCTGCCTTCAGCTCGGGTCATGATCCCACGGTTCTGGGATCGAGCCCACATCGGGATCCCTGCTCAGTGAGGAGCCTGCTTCCCCCCCTCTCTGCCTGCCTCTCTGCCTACTTGTGATCTCTGTCTGTCAAATAAATAAATAAAATCTTAAAAAAAAATAGAACAGTAGACTCTTCAAATGGAAAGGGCTGAAAGGGTTCCTGGAAGTCACCTGGTCCATTCCCCTCATCTTATAAACCTGGAAACTGTGGACCCAAGAGTTTAAAATAGGGTGACTCTACCTCCCAGTGTCTCTGGGACTGTCAGGCTGTCTGCCTGTTTTTCCCATATAAGTAGCAATAAGGTCACTTTCACTCTCAGAAGTGTCCTAGTTTGGACGATAAATTATATGGCCACCTACACACCCTGACTTAAAAGAAAAGAAAGGCTATGAATAGGTGGGGAGCAGAGAAAGAAAGGTGACAATGAGGAGACAGTATGAAAAAGGGGTGGAGGTGCATGTGGCTGGCTTAGTTGATAGAGACTTTATTTAAAAAAATAAGTATTTTTTAAAGATTTTATTTATTTATTTGACAGAGAGAGACACAGCAAGAGAGGGAACTCAAGCAGGGGGAATGGGAGAGGGAGAAGCAGGCCTCCCACTGAACAGGGCTTGATCCCAGGACTCTGGGATCATGACCTGAGTCGAAGGCAGAGGCTTAATGACTGAGCCACCCAGGTGCCCCCAGAGACTGGGATTCTTTTTTTTTGTTTGTTTGTTTTTAAAGATTTTATTTATTTATTTGACAGGCAGAGATTACAAGTAGGCAGAGAGACAGGCAGAGAGAGAGAGGAGGAAGCAGGCTCCCCACTGAGCGGGGCTCCATCCCAGGACCCTGGGATCATGACCTGAGCTGAAGGCAGAGACTTTAACCCACTGAGCCACCCAGGCGCCCTGAGACTGGGATTCTTGATCTCAGGGTCCTGAGCTTGAGCCCAACCTTGGGCATAGGCGTTACTTTTTTGAAAATAAAAGGGGGTAAGATGGTTAAGTGTCTGCCTTTGGCTCAGGTCATGATCCTGGGGTCCTGGGATCGAGTCCTGCATTGGGCTTCTGGCTCAGTGGTGAGTCTGCTTCTCTCCCCACTTGTGCTTGGGTATGCACGTGCTCTCTTTCTCGCTCTCAAAATAAATAAATAAAATCTTTTAAAAAAGAAGGGTAGAGATGAAAGTAAGAATGAATTTAGCCTCTTTTTCAGTGATTCCATTGCTAAATTACATTTTCTTTCACGAGTTTTTGTTTCTCAGGTAAAAGAGATAATAATAAACATAAGGGTGCCTGGGTGGCTCAGCTGATTAAGGTCGTGATCTCAGGGTCCTGGAATGGAGCCCCACCTAGGGTTCCCTGCTCCCTGGAGAGTCTGCTTCTCCTTCTGCCCTCCCACCCCTCCCCGTGCTCTCTCTCTCACTGGTTCTCTTTCTCTAAAATAAATAAATAGCATCTTTAAAAAATAATAAATATAATTTAAAAATTTTAGCTAATTTGGGGTGCCTGGTTGGCTCTAGTTGATTAAAGCATCCAACTTCAGCTCAGGTCTATGATCTCCGGGTGGTGGGATCAAGCCCTGAGTGGAGGCCCCAGGTTGAGTTCCCAGACAAGCTCCAAGGGCTCTGTGCTCAGTGGAGAGTCTGCTTGAGTTCTCTTCCTCTCCCTTTGCCCCTCTACCTGTTTATGCTCTCACTCTCTCTAACACAAATAAATAATCTTAAAAAATTTTTTCAGTTAATTTGGAATTTCCTGATTATTAGGTCTATGATTGACTTTGGCTGTTACAAGCGACTTGCTACAAATCCTTCTTATAAGAATACCAAAGAAACAAAGTGGGCAAAACACTCAAAATGGTGGTGGCTTTCTTGGTAAAAGAACAACGCCGTGACTTTGGTTCTGTTCAGGAAGAAAGAATTTTTCCTCAAAACTTACGCTTCCGCCATCATCCTTAAAAGAACTTACTTCGGCTAAACTGAGATCAGTTTGCTTACTCACCAGTGTGCCGGGAACACCTACCCCCTGTTAACGTGCTGTGTTGGGTCAGTGAGATGGGGCACTGCTTTTCAGGAAGCTGATAACTTTTTTTTTTAAGATTTTATTTATTTATTTATCAGAGAGAGAGAGAGCGAGATCACAAGTAGGCAGAGCAGCAGGCAGAGATAGAGGGGGAATCGGGCTCCCTGCTGAGAGCCAGATGCGGGGGCTCGATCCCAGGATCCTGGGATCATGACCTGAGCCAAAGGCAGAGGCTTAACCCACTGAGCCACCCAGGTGCCCCGCAGGAGGCTGATAAACTTTTAATGGCTGTGTGTCGCAATGAACGATTACAAATATTCTATAAGAATGTCACATCCGTCTCATGGTTTAGAATTCTCTTCGTTCCACTGTACCTTTCATTAAAATGTAAGGTCATTGGTGTAGAGAAGTTTTTTTTGGGGGGGGTCAGTTTTAATTTTTTTTAAAAGATTTTATTTATTTATTTGACAGAGAGAGATCACAAGTGGGCAGAGAGGCAGGCAGAGAGAGAGGAAGGGAAGCAGGCTCCCTGCCAAGCAGAGAGCCCAATTCAAGGCTCGATCCCAGGACCCCTGGGATCATGACCTGAGCCGAAGGCAGAGGCTTTAACCCACTGAGCTGCCCAGGCACCCCTTGGTCGGGTTTTACTCACAAAGCTGTAGAAAAGCATGTAATCAGACGTGTGCAGCCCGATGTGGATATACCCACGGAATGAGCACCAGGAGAGAGAAACAGTAGTTCGAGGACCTCAGGAACCATACTCATGCTCCCTCCGGTCACGGTCCTCCCACCAAGGCTAACCCCCATGCTGTCTTTTACCCCCATAGATTAGTTTTGCCAGTTGTTGAGCTCAGTATAAATGAAATCATACAGAGAATATTCACTGGGTTTTAAAAACACGTGTGTTCATTGACCGTCTTTACAGAGTTATTGAAACCAAAATCCAGATTTCTTTAAAATAAAAGATGCAACAGGATCTTAAATAAAAGATGTGGTGATGGAAATGTTCTGCCTTTTGACTGAATCGATGTCAAGATCTTGGCGGTGATGCTGTGCTAGAGTTTTGCAGTATGTCACCATTAGAGGAAACTGAGTCACACCAGCTTTGTTATTTCTAACAGCAGATGTGACTCTACGAACATCTCAGCACAAAAAGCTTAATTAAGAAACATATTAAGAATCATTTTTAAAATTTTAGATTTTTCATTTTCATTTTATTTTTAAGAAAAATTTTACATTAAAATTCAATTTTAATTTAAATTAATTTAAAATTTAAAAATTTTAATACATTTAAAGGACTGACGTGCTAGGCCTGCCCTTTTCCCGGCAACATCCGGCCGGAGTTGGGGAGCAGCTGTGTCCTTGGACCGGCACGTGTTCTTTCCGGTTTGCCACAGTCCCTGCTGGCTTCTGATGGGCTCATCCTTGGTCAGGTTCACTCATTTGTTACCTGCTCCTGCCTGGATCTGGGTCAATGCTAGACGAAGGGGGGGGGGGCTACAAATGGTTTTCCCCCTTTTTTTCAGGCATGTGTGACTTCAAGATTGAATTTCCTCAATCTAGTTCGTTATGGAGGTTCTAGGCATTAGCTTGGTCTGGTTGACTTCGTCTCACATCTCTGTAGCGTTGCTGGGAGGGGCTGCGTGGCGATTTGCGAGCCGCTGGACGCTACTGACCATCAGAACCGCCATCGCGTAATCTTTCTCCGTGACACTCTCTTATTTTTAATTTTTCTAGTTCCTTAGTGGGTTCTTCTTCCATCTGGCTCCCCCAGCTGGCAAACCCAGAGGCTCATCCCTTGGATGCAACGTTTTCTAACCCAGCGCTCAGCCCGCTCTGGAGTACGACCCGTATGTGCTTCTATCGCCTGCGCTTGGTACAAGGCTGGCACCATATGCTGCCTGTGGAGCGATCTGCGACGCCCACACTGTTCTGTACCCTGATGACGACAGTCCTCTGAGCATGGCCTCGGATGCGGCGGCCACGTCGGGTTCCTTATAAGAGCTTTAGACACTTAGTCTCAGGTTTTGTGTTTTTCTCCTTGAGGACCTACAGTTTCCAGCTGGTCTGCAGATACCACTTGGAGAAGCACTTTCCTCAGTTTTTTCATGCACAGAAAATTCTGGAAAGATGAATAGGTGACATGTAAAAGAAAAAAAATTTTTTTTGGCTAATGTATTAAAACCCCTGAGAAGTACTGTAGCTATAAACAGACAAACCCAAAGTTTGTTTGATTTCATTTAGCCTCAAACTTCCCCTGAGTATAGAATCTTCTTTTCATTCAACACCTGCTAACACCTGGAGGAGTGGTGTTTGAACGATCATTTAGGGCATGTTTGTAGCAGTGACATATCACTACGATTTCTTGCAGTTCCTTTTTTTTTTTTGACAGACAGATCACAAGTAGACAGAGAGGCAGGCAGAGAAAGAGAGAGAGGAGGAAGCAGGCTCCCTGCTGAGCAGGGAGCCCGATGCAGGACTCGATCCCAGGACCCTGGGACCATGACCTGAGCCGAAGGCAGAGGCTTTAACCCACTGAGCCACCCAGGTGCCCCGATTTCTTGCAGTTCTACGAGTTGGACTCCTGATCCTCTGCTCTCTTTCTCTCTCCTTTCTCCCTGGAACAGACACCGTCCTTCTTATTGCTTGATTACATAGGCTGTGCTTCTCTGGCTGGGATGTCATCTTTCTTTCTTTCTTTTTAGATTTTATTTATTTGAGAGACAGAGAGAGAGAGAGAGAGAGCACAAGCAGGCAGAGGGGCAGAGGCAGAGGTAGAAACAGACTTATGGCTGACTAGGGAGCCCGATGCAGGGCTCGATCCCAGGACACTGGGACCTTTTTTTTTCCTTTTCTTTTCTTTTTTTTTTTTTTTAAGATTTTTATTTATTTGACAGAGACACAGCGAGAGAGGGAACACAAGCAGTGGGAATGGGAGAGGGAGAAGCTGAGCAGGGAGCCTGATGTGGGGCTCCATCCTGGGACCTGGGAATCTTGACCTGAGCCAAAGGCAGACACCTAACTGACTGAGCCACCCAGGCGCCTGGATGTCATCTTAAACCCAGTGTGTCTGCAACTCCCTTTTCCGCTAGAGGTGATTGCTGAAAATAGTAACGAATGAGAGGTGGGTTATGAAGACCCAGGGCAGAACAGTGCTGAGGCTGTGGCCAGAGGAGAACAGAATTGCTGATCCGGATTTCAAGTCAAGACTTGCGGCGAACGTGTTTGGAAAGTCTCCACGTGGAGAGGTTCGTTAAGCAGGCTAATTGCAAGTTCAGCTTTCTTCCAGGAAGATTCAGTCTGTTTTCAAAGGTAAAGCATGCTATCTCCACGGTGTGTGTGTGTGTGTTTTTTTTAAATTTAATTTATTTATTTGACAGACAGAGATCACAAGTAGGCTGAGAGGCAGGCAGAGAGAGAGAGAGAGAGAGGAGGAAAGAGGCTCCCTGCTGAGCAGAGAGCCCGATGCGGGACTCAATTCTTGGACCCTGGGATCATGACCCGAGCCAAAGGCAGAGGCTTTAACCCACTGAGCCACCCAGGCGCCCCTATCTCCACGGTGTTTATGGAGCAAAATATTTGAAGGTGTTGGAAAAGGTGAACCCTTTTCCCACTCAGCCTGGCACAGTGTGGCTCACGTGGAGACTCTTGTTTTAATTAACCAACAGATTGTTTTCCACCCTCTTACTGTTATAATTCAGTGGGTGCTTGATGCAATCACTTTTGATTATCTATCCTTAAATCTTTAAGTGGGTGTAAAGCCCGTTAATAGTATCTGTTACCTTTAGGAAAAGTAAAGCCTCCTTAGTGTTACTGACAAGTCCATATTGCCTCTCTCTTTTATTCGTATTTAAAATTTCCATTACTGTGGCGCCTGGCTGACTCAGTCTGTGGAGCGTGTGACTCTTGATTTCAGGGATGTGAGTTCAAGCCCCACAGTGGGTGTAGGGATTGCTTAAAAATGAAATCTTTAAGAAAATCAAATCAAATTTCCATGACATATTAGAACTCACCCTACATTTTCAGAATTTAACCGAGAACCCTCGTAATACAATGGAGACAAAAGAATCTCACCTTCCATACCTCCTTTTCCACTGTTCTGCTCTTATAGCCTAAGGTTGCTTTGTAGGACCACAGGGTTTGGAATTAAAGCCCAGCTACACCTGGGGTGCCTGAGTGGCTTAGCTGGTCGAGCGTTTGACGAGCGTCTGACTTCTTGCTTTTGGCTCAGGTTGTGGTCTCAGGGCTCTGAATTCAGTGGGGCGTCTGGTCGGGATTCTCTCTCCCCTCTGCCCCCTCCACACTTGGGTGTGTGAGCTCTGTCTCTCTCTCACAAATAAATGAATAAATCTTAAAAGAAAAAAATTACCTAGCTACACTATCTCCCAGCTACGCACGTTACTAAATCTTCCAGGCTCACTTCCTCAGCTGTGAAATGGGGATACTGGGGTGCCTGGGTGGCTCAGTCAAGTGTCTGACTCTTGATCTCAGCTCAGGTCTTGATCTCAGGATTGTGAGGTCAAGCCCTGCACTGCGCTCCACGCTGGGCATGGATCCTAGTTGAAGAAGAAGAAGAAGAAGAAGAAGAAGAAGAAGAAGGAGAAGGAGAGGGAGCGGGAGGGGGAGTGGGAGGGGGAGGGAGGGAGGGGGAGGGGGAAGAGATAGAAGGAATAGGAATATTAATAAAGCTACATGATAAGTGATGGTTCTTGCTATTACCACGCTCCAGCCTCCTACTGGAAGCTCCTACACAGGCCATACTGTTTCAACCCTTTATTTTTTTATTTGACAGAGAGAGAGAGCACAGGCACAGGGAACAGCAGACAGAGAAAGAGGGGGAAGCAGGCTTCCTATTGAGGAGGGAGCCTGATGTGGGTCTCGATCCCAGGACCTTGGGATCATGACCTGAGCTGAAGGCAGATGCTTAACTGACTGAGATCCCCAGATACCCCTCAATTCTTTTTTTTTAAATTTAAATTCAATTAGTCAACTTACAGTACATCATTAATTTCCAATGTAGAGTTCCATGCTGTTTCAGTCCTAATGCCAAGATGTTGGCCCAGAGAGCCCCGCCTTTTTGTTAAGTGGACGCCAGCTATTGTTGAAACATCTCAGAGCAGACTTCCTTAGTGCTCCCAGGAGGAGTCTGTCCTAATTCCTGTGCTGTTGCTAGCACCAGGCATGGACCTTATCATTGCAAAGCATCCCGGGTCTGTGACTACTTGTTAAAAGCCGGATCGCTCCTGGAGGGCTAAGATCTTATCTTTTCTTTTACCTTTGATTCCTAGGAACAGCACCTGACTCTTAGTAGTTCGGCTCTGGCGATAGCCTGAAGTTAGGTGGCCTGGTTCTGGATTCTGGTTATGTCACTAGGTGGGTCCCTGACCTGTAAGCCTCAGACATGGGCAAATTTCCTCTCTCATTCCTGTCAGCAACTCGGGCAGACCTCCCCCTTTCTCTTTCAGATGTCTGCTCCCCTATCTCCTGTCTCACTCAGGGGCAGTGACCAGTCTTTCCTAGGAAACATATAAAGGAGAAGCCATTAGGTGTGAACTCCCTCAAGAGGAGAGAAAACTTTATAAACACACACACACACACACACACACACAGAGGAAAACTCCTTCAGTTTTTGTTCCTGACCCTTTTATCTCAAACTTAGCCTTCTCTGGGCCCATTCTGGTGTTCCCCTTCTCTAGGCTGACCACAGAAATTATCTTCCAAACCATCACATCTGAGTGTCAAAGGGGTGCTGTGAATCATCATAGCACAGTAGCAGGCATAAACCAGGACACTCCTAAACAACCAAAACATTCTTTTTCTTTTTAATTTTAAAAAGATTTTATTTATTTATCTGAGAGAGAGAGAGAGAGGTGAAGTGGGGTGAGAGGGACAGAGGCGGGGGGAGAGAGAGAGAATCTGAGGCAGACTCCCGGCTCAGTGTGGAGCCAGACTCAGGGCTCGACCTCACGAGTCTGAGATCACGACCTGGGCTGAAATCAAGAGTCGGAAGCTTAATCCATTGAGCCACCCGGGTGCCCCTTGAGTGATCTTTTAAATACATAAGTCAGATCAGGTCATTTTGATTTAAAGTTTTCAGTCTTTCTACTGGTTTCAAGATAAAGTCTAAACTCCTGAATCCTTACCACGAGCTGTCAGAGTCTGGCCTCTGATTAGATTTTCAGCATCACCCCTGGTTAATCATTTCTTTTCTCTCTACCTGCACTGGGCTCAGTAGATACTAGGAGGAACAAATCTGAGTCAAAGACCAAGGCTTCATGACTGAGCCACCCATGCACCCCTGGAAATATCCTTTTCTAGAAGATTTTATTTATTTACTTGAGAGAGTGAGTGAATGAGCGAGAAACCTCGAGCAGGGGTGGGAGGAGGGGGAGGCAGAGGGAGAGGGAGAAGCGGGCTCCCCGCTGAGCAGGGAGCCCCACATGTGCCATCCCAGGACTCTGGGATGGTGACCTGAAGGCAGACGCTTAACCCATGGAGTCACCCAGGTGCCCTAGAAATATTTTTTAAATTAATGATAATTTCTTTCTTTTTTTTTTAAGATTAAGAAAAAGGTTTTATTTATTTGAGAGAGAGAGAGAGAGAGCGCACAAGCAGGGGGAGCAGGAGAGGGAGAGGCAGGCTTCCCCACTGAGCAGGGAGCTGGATGTGGGGCTTGATCCCAGGACCCTGGAACCATGACCTGAGCCGAAAGCAGCTGCTTAACCCACTGAGCCACCCAGGCACCCCATTAATGGTTATTTTTCCTTGTTAGGAGCTACCAGTATTCTAAGGAATGATGCCTAGATTAGCATAATGTAAATGAATAATGAATAATGAAATAATGAATCTCAAACACGTCATAAACATTTACTTAATGTTTGGTCAAAGAGGGAATAGATTTTGCCTACATCTCACTAAAAAGATTTCAAACATGCAGAGAAATGGGAAGAATTTTACACTGAACACCTAGCTTCTTCAAGCAACATTTTATTATGCATGTTTTGTCACACATCTGCTCGTTCCTTATCCGTCCCTTCATCTACCCACCCATCAACGCATCTTCCTTTTCTGATGTGGGAAGTCTGCTTGTCCCTCTCCCTCTGCCATTCCCTCTGCTTGTGCTCTCTCTCTCAAAATAAATAAATAAAATCTTAAAAAAATTAAGTTGCAGAGAACAGGGCACATTCCACTGCGTACATGAATGAGCCCAATATTTGTTTGTAATTTTTAAAAAATATTGGAATAAAAGTTTCATATAATGAAACACACAAAATGTTAGATGTATACCATTCAAAGAGATTTTTCAAATGCACAAGTCTGTGTAACCCAAACTCCTATCAAGATGCTGAACATTAATATCACTCTAGAAATTTCCCTTGTGCCCCTCCTATCAACCCCTGTCCCCACTTTCCCAAGGGCAAACACTGTTAGGATGTTTTCCACCAAAGATTAGTTTTGCCTGTCCTAGAACTTCACATACATGGAACCAAAGAGTAGGTATTACTTTCTATCTAACTGATTTTGTCAACATTGTATTTTTGAGATGTACCCATGTGGGTGAATGTATCAGAAGTTGTTTGTTTTTACTGCTGAGTAGTAGCCCATTGTATGAGTATTCTACAGAAGTACCCATTTTTCTGTTGATGGATCCCTGGACTGCTTCCAGTTCGGGATGACAGATAATCTTAATTTTTTTTAAAGATTCTATTTATTTATTTGACAGGCAGAGATCACAAGCAGGCAGAGAGGCAGGCAGAGAGAGAAGGGGAAGCAGGCTCCCTGCTGAGCAGAGAACCCGATGTGGGGCTCGATCCCAGGACCCTGAGACCTTGAGACCTGAGCTGAAGGCAGAGGCTTTAACCCACTGAGCCACCCAGGCACCCCTTAATCTTAATATTAATAAAACAGATAATCTTCATCTTAATAGAACTTCTACAGATACTCTCATATAAGTCTTTTTGTGGCTCTATACCTTCATTTCTCTTGGATTAATACCTAGGATTAATGCTAGGTGGTTAGCTTTATATGAAACTTGGCTTGATGAGAAACTCTCAGACCTCCTCCCAAAGTGGTCACGGGAGCAGTTTGCAATATCGTAACTAAGTCTAATCACAAACAACCAAATTTGCTGTTTTTTTTTTAAGATTTTATTTATTTATCAGAGAGAGAGAGGGAGAGAGAGCGAGCACAGGCAGACAGAGTGGCAGGCAGAGGCAGAGGGAGAAGCAGGCTCCCTGCTGAGCAAGGAGCCCGATGTGGGACTTGATCCCAGGACGCTGGGATCATGACCTGAGCTGAAGGCAGCTGCTTAACCAACTGAGCCACCCAGGCATCCCCCAATTTGCTGTTTTTGATGGCACCGAGCGTAGAGCTGTATATTTAAATATAGTATTTCATCTGATTCTTATATCTAGCCTTCTGGGCAGGTAGTACTGGTCTCATTTTGCATATGACACGATCGAGGCACAGAAAGTGAAACACCTGCCCAAGGCCTCACAGCTGGTCAGCAGCCAAGTGTGCATTTGGGTCTAAGCCGGTGGGATTCCAGCTCCGGCCTCCTGTCTCCCACTACAGAGTAATAAAAAAACAAGTGGCTGGATCTTTTCTCGGGAAATGAATTCATTTCCTAAGAGTGGAAATTGGGCGTGGTAACCAGAAGATGCTAGATTCATCAGTAAACATGACACAGGTATGAATTCTCACCCATGATTTCGATGTGGTACCTACGGTGAACTGGGAGGTCCTTCAGTTATCTTCAAAGACATCCGTCTCTCCAGCCCTGTGCAAATCCCTCTAGCAGCTCTTCAGAGTAAAGGAAGGGTTAAACTTCACAGTCGCTTCTGTGGGCCGGTTAATAAGAGCAGGATGCCGTCCTCTATAATTAGGAAAGGAGCCCAAGGCTTTACTGGGGAGTATCTAAGCTGCAGTGATGGGGTGGGGTTGGGGGTGGGATGAATGGGTTGGGGGGAGGCGGGGGAAGAGATAGGAAGGCATTTCCTCCCATGGTCCCCCCCACCCATGGTTTCTCTAAGCTATTAGAGCTCAGTCTCAAATCCAGACTTGGCTTTGGAATATCTCTAGGGAGAGCAAGTCAAGAAGGAGGACCAAGGGAACATACTACTTCTTTTGGGCTGAGAGCCCCCCCTCTCATCGGGGACTCTGACATCCTAGTGCTCCCCCGACCCCCATCTTTGAGAAGCTCACCAGAAGTTTAGAAAACAAAACAAAAAAAGAAACAAAGGCGTTATGGATCGGCACTGCTGTTGGTAAGGGTGGCTGGGAATCCCCGCGTCTTCTGCAAATGGGTATTAAGTTGGGACTTTCCATTTTGGCTCTTGGGCCAGGGGGTGTATGAGAAAGTCAGTAGAGTATGCGGTGGTCGAGGTCCCAAGGCTTTTTCTCATTATTTTTATTGGTCTGGTAAATATCAAAGTAATTCCACCCTTTCTGGGTTGTATCTTAGTTACGTCCAAATGGTGTATTGGTCAGGACTGAGTCTGTACTCCCTAGGATGGAGAATGAGGACCGTTGATATCTGGGCCCAGCCTCTCTTTCCAGCCTCCTGACCTGCCACTCCTCCCTGAGCACTGGGTTGAGAAATCATTTGTAGGTCCCGTGGAGACCATATTTCCTGCTCACCACCCTTCCGTTTGTTTAAACAAAAGAAGCTCTGTTTTTCCTCTCTCCAGAATTCTCATTTATCCTTTAAGGACCCATTTCAGGAGTTCTGGGTGGCTCAGTCAGTTAAGGTCTGACTCTTGATGTAGGCTCAGGTCATGATCTCAGGGTCATGAGATTGAGCCCCACATCGGGCTCATGCTGGGTATGGAGTCTGCTTGGGATTCTCTCTGCCCCTCCCTCCTGTCTGTCTGTCTGTCTCTCTCTCTCTCTTGTCACTAATATGGTAATTATTTGCTAACATACACACTGTACCTCCCAATCTTCTTTGGACTCCAATTTTTCTCCCCAGGCAGAAATGTCTTACTCTACTTTATGTCTTGCCTGACATAGAACGAAAATTAAATATAATCTTTCCTAATAAGGAAACATACAGACAGGAAGTTTTGAGTAAACAGACACTTTATCTGAACCACCCAAGAGCTAAATCATTTGTTTCCCTTGGTGATTTCATCTTGTGAGAAAAGCCACATTTTTGCCTTGGATGTTAACATGACAACTTTTACAAATACCGAGTTGTCCTTTTTGTCTTTTGAGCCCCCCCACCCTGGTGCGTTTCCTCCTCCCCAGTGGGTTTCTAGGTACCCCATTAGAAATATTTCTGGGAGCACCTGGGTGGTTCAGTTGGTTGGGCATCTGCCTTCAGCTCAGGTCATGATCCTGGAGCCCGGGGATGGAGTCCCGCATCGGACCCCCAACTCCACGGGGAGTCTGCTTCTCCCTCTGACCTTCTCTCCTCTCATGCTCTCTCACTCTCTCAAATAAATAAAATCTTAAAACAAGAAAAAAGAAATATTTTTGGGAAACATGTAGGCAGTTGGGACAGATGAGGTACTTTCAAAATGATTGGTACACCATCCATTTTAACAAAAATCAGGATTTTTCTCTGGAAAAGTTTAGGAAAAAAAGTGATGTTTCTGGAAACTTCTCTCTTCTTCCTTTTCTCCCATTTGTCTAGGGACTAAGTGCATTTTAGACCTCACCTAGAAGCCTCCAGTTTTGATCACAGCCCCGCTGATGGGCACCCTGGGGACTCAGGGGCAATGTCCTCTTAACTCAAGTTGTTTTCTCGGTACAAGGAGTCTAGCCTTTGGTCTCCTCCCTCCTCTCCCAGGGAGGGGAACTGGTTGACTCTGGAGCCACTCCCGTTCACTGGAAGGAATTGGGCGTTGCTGGGCACAAAGCCCGGAACTTGAACCCTGCTGAAGAATGGGATCTGGGCGGCTGCTGACCCTCAGAGCAGGGCTGGCAGCCAGCTCCCAGGGCATTGGGCTACCTGGGGGAGAGATTCTTCTGCTCCCGACAACAGGCGGTTTGTTCAGGCTGCCCGCCCTGATTCCTCCCCTGATGCTTTTCTCTGTGTCCTTGAGCTCTTTGGTAACTCTACCTCTCACCAAATTTTGCAGTTTGCTCTAGACTTCAAAACCTCAGGCTCTACTTACCCCCTTCCTTGAGAGCTGCATTTTTCTCTGCAAGTTAAAAGCCAACAAAGAGGATCACGTTTCCTTCACCCCTTTTCTTTCAGGCTCCTGCAGCTGAGCTCTGCAGACCTACATACCCCAGAGCCTCTATTTTATCCCATCACCATTTTTAAGATTTTCCCCAGCATGCTGATTTTCGGTTGATCTCTGACCTAGAAGCTGACAAAGGAGCTACTCTATTTTCAGGAACACTCACCTTAATAAAACATTCATGCTAAGACACCTCTGGTCTTCATTTGGGGTAACCCCTGAGTTTCTTAGTTCTAGCAACTGTTTTTTGTTGTTCACTGTTTTTCTTTCTCTCTCTCTCTCTTTTCCTTCCTTCCTCCCCCCCTCCTTCCTTCCTCTTTCTCCCTCCTTTCCCTTTCTTTTTCTCCCTCCCTCCTCTCCCTCTCTCCCTCTCGCTCCCTCCCTTCCTTCCTTCTAGGGTCATGACATCTTTCTCCTGCTGCCTGCCTTTCTTGCTTTGACTTTCTTTCTTTCTTTCTTTCTTTCTTTCTTTCTTTCTTTCTTTCTTTCTTTCTTTCTTTCTTTCCTTCCTTCCTTCCTTCCTTCCTTCCTTCCTTCCTTCTTTCAGATTTTATTCATCTGTTTGACACAGAGAGTGAGACAGCGAGAGAGGGAACACAAGCAGGAGGAGTGGGAGAGGGAGAAGCAGGCTTCCTGCTGAGCAGGGAACCCAGTGCAAGGCTTGATCCCAGGACCCTGGGATCATGACCTGAGCCGAAGGCAGAGGCCTCACGACTGAGCCACCCAGGCACCTCTGCTTTTCTTTTCTTTTTGGCTTTTCTTTTCCACTTCTGTAATCTGCCTCTCCCTTGGTGCAATTTTCTTCCCCCTTTATGAAGTTTTATCTTTTCTAGTCAGCCTGTCCCTTCCTCCCTTTTCTGGCCACTTCCCCGCTCCAGGGTTTAACGAGGAGCTCTCAGGAATTGTCAGTTTCTGGGTTGCTAACCCGGGGATTAGGGTAATTCTTTTCTGCTCAGGGTTAGATTCCTGCTCAAGCTGCTTCTTCATTCAAGGTGTAACCTTTGTTTGTCTTCTGGGGCTGTTTCGAGACCTGCTTCATTGATCTGTCACAATTAGCCACCTTCTTTCCAGACAAGAAGGCACCTTTTCTCATTTAAATTCCTCAGCTCTCCAGATTTTTTAGGCAGATGGCTGCCCTAAAAATGGCAGATGAAATCTGAGGCACAGAAAAGTTATTATGAAAACTTTTTCCTTAAGAGTCCTCTGCGTCCATGGTTCACGCTGGGTGTAATTTTGCAGGAAGAGCATTAGACTTAAGAGTCACAAAAGTTCCGGTTTTTACCAGCTGTGCAACATTGGGCAAATCACTTACCTTCTCTGGGCTCTTAGTATCCTCTTAACAACACTTCATGGGAATGTTGGGGAGGTGAACTGGGTTGAGCTAGTAGCTTACATGGGCAAGATTGTTGTCCTGCTTCTTCTTGAAGTTCTTCAAAGTGAAGGCATCATTAAACATGGAGATTTGTTAGGGCCGGTTTATTTTAGGTGGGTGTCTGGAGAAAGCTACAAACTAGAAAATTCACAGAGCTCTTTGTGCTAATGTTTGACTAAAAACTGAGGGTATAAACTGGAGGACTTTTTGTCAGAGAGGGCCTTAAGGCATTCGGAGTGTTTTGGAGTCCGGAATCCGGTCTAGGCTCCCGTGGCCCCAGGGAGGTGCTGGGGAAGCAGAATCTTTGCGAGGTGATTTCAGCAATCACTTCCCAGGCCAGCGGGAAGACTGCTTAGAAAAAACCGGTGTGTGTGTGTGGGGGGCAGACCCAAAGCAGCCTGGGACGTTCCAGATTGGTATCACATCCTCTGGCTGGTTCTGAGGCCATCCAGAGGCCAGAACCCCATCAGAGGAACTGGAAAGTAGAGAGTGGACTGCAGGGTTTGGAACGAAGTGCGGACTGCCTGTAGCACAGAAGGCGGGAGGGAGGAAAGGAGGAGGGCTGTAGGGAGCTGAGGCCCCACCTATCATTCCAGCAAAGTGCAGCGGAGCAGGGGTGAGTCAGAGGCACTGGCGCTCAGCCTCCCAGTAGGTGAGGGGCTGGCTCTTCTCTCCGGGGAGCAGCGCGGTTCTGTTCTTACCGGAGTGGCCTTGGCAGGCTGCTGGAGCCCTCCGTCTGCCCGGTCTGGTCTCCGCGGCCAGGGCTGGGTTCCCTCATGTATGGCAAGAGCCCTTCGCGTGCTGGGCTGCTTCTCCTTGGCATACAGCTCACAGGTAAGGGCCGGCGGGCTTCTCTCAGCCTCTGCTCCTTCCCTGCCTACCCCAGAGAGTTAGCTAAGTGTCTCCGAAGTCACAAGAGCTTTGTTGGGGAGCCTGAGCCACGGTGGCTGTCCATTCTGGTTTTGACTTTACTGAAAACTGAAGTTGGTGGGTTGTTTTTGGAGAACTGATTTCAGAGAGACAGATTTAGGTGTGTTTCGGCAGCTAGTGATTCGGGCACAGAGAGGGCTTTTTAATCTCAGGTTACAAGCCTTTTTTCTTTTTTTCCGTCCGGCTACTCTCAACCTCCCACTGCAGGCAAGACTTGGCACCAGGATTTCTGTGTGTGGGTCTCATCTGGGACTTGCAGCAGCCCTGGAAAAGCAGAGAATTTATGGAGAGAGGACCCTCCTTTCCCCCCCGTAATTTTGAAACTGCCCCAACGTGCAAGTTCTCAGTGTAAATGTCATGGTAAAAAAAAAACCAAAAACAAAACACCAAAAAACAAAAAACCAAAAAAAGCCATGTGGTATAGACATTCCAGGGGTGCAAGCAGAAGCTGGGGTGGGGGTTGATGAACTCAGTTTCTGCAGAGGGCTACCAACAGTATGACATCATGACGTAACAAGGACCCTGTCCGGAAAATTTCTAGGGGACCATGATTCACATGCTACATAATGCTTAATATGAATCCATGTCTGATTCATGTTATGATTAGTTTTGATTTGTTTCTGCTTTTAATTTTATTTGCCAACATCTGTATTTCCTTAGAACAGCTTGGAGTGGGTACCCTGAGGCTGGGTTACGGTGCCGTGGAGAAAGTGAGGGCACTAAGAAGGCTCGCTGAGTGGTATTCTTAGTTGTTCTACGGCATGGGAAGCTCCCAGGGGCATGGGAAGGTCCCAGGGGCACGTAGGTGGGAGTCTGCAGACTCAGGATAAAGTAAGTTTGAGAGTTGGGGCATCTCTGGTTTCGTGCCTCGCTCGGACATTTATTTTGGCAGTGTCCCCAGAAATTCTCTTAATACACATCTTCCCTTTTTCTTTTCTTGGCGGCAGCTTTTTGGCCGATAGCAGCGGTGGAAATTTACACCTCCCAAGCGCTAGAGGCTGTCAACGGGACAGATGTTCGGTTAAAGTGCACTTTCTCCAGCTTTGCCCCCGTGGGTGATGCTCTGACGGTGACCTGGAACTTCCGGCCTCGAGATGGGGGGCCTGAGCAGTTTGTAAGTAGATTATTGTCATTGGCCAGGGTACCTTGGTTGGGAGAATAAGCCAGTTTGTTTCTCCTCGCCCTCCCTTTGCTTTTCTTAAGAACAAGTGCAGGGCAAAGCTGAGAAACAATTCTTGGGACAGAGACAGAACTGCGAGGTTCATCAGTGGGAGAGCAAGATGTTCTTTTTTTTTTTTTTTTTTTTTTTTAGATTTTATTTATTTATTTGACAGCAAGAGAGAGCACATGCAGGAGAAGTGGGAGTGGGAGAGGGAGAAGCAGGCGTCCTGCCAAGCAGGGAGCCCAGTGCTGGGGTCCATCCCAGGACCCGGGATCATGACTGGAGCGGAAGGCAGATGCTCAACGACTGAGCCACCCAGGTGCCCTGAGAGCAGGAGATTCTAGGCAGAGAGCTGCAGATGGGGCAGTGAGTCTGGCTAATTCCACCTCAGCCTCCTTGCCAACGTACTGAAGAAGACTTTTGGCTGCTTCTGCCTTCTAGGTATTCTACTACCACGTGGATCCCTTCAAACCCATGAGCGGGCGTTTCAAGGATCGGGTGGTCTGGGATGGGAACCCTGAGCGGTATGACGTCTCCATCATCCTGTGGAAGCTGCAGTTTGACGACAATGGGACATACACCTGCCAGGTGAAGAACCCACCTGATGTTGATGGACTGATAGGGGAGATTCGGCTCAGCGTCGTGCACACTGGTAGGTCGTGCGGGGTTGGGGGGGATGGTTTGGGGAAGGGTGAGAGCATGTTGAAAAGAGGGGGGTAATCTTTTGTGATGGTTGAAAGGGTGGAGAGCAGGGCTAGCCCTTCAGATCCGCAATCTACAGAGGGAGACTGAGGAGTCGAGGGGTAAAAAGAGAAAGGCTTTGTTTGTCTGTGGAAAGAAACAGAGAGTTAAGCAAACTGAGAAAGGAATCTGTTACAGAAATGGCATTGAGACTGTAAAACGGAAAGGAAGCAATCCTCTGGTAAAAGGCTAACATCAGATCCGTTCGTTCACTCATTTATTCTCCAGATATGTATTGAGTACCTACTCCGTGTTAGGCACTGTCCCACAATGGACCCACACTAGCTCATTTAATCATACGACCATCCCAGGCGGCACAGAGCAATATCGAAAGCTCTCCTTTATTAAGTCCTGCAACATGCCAGCGGTTTTGCATATTTCCATCTTTATATATCACATCAGTTGATTGTGCTCTCAGTGCTCTCCGTTCTACTAATGAGGAAACTGAGGCTCCCATAGATTAAGCCACTTGTCCAGATTCATGGAGCTGATACCTGGAACCATTTAGAACTCAAACCCAAGCATCTTTTAACTCCAGAGCTGTACGAATGCACCGTATTGCTTGCAATCCTGTAAAGGCAAACCCGGGAACTGAGCCAGATAATAAAAAGCAAAGACCGTAAAACTTCAGAGCTGTAAATCTGGGTTTGAGCCACTGTTTTCATTTACCAACTGTCAATAAATCTTTTCTTTCTCTCCTTACACTAAGAATAATAGAGCAAGGATTATGGCGAGATAAAATGAGATAATAGATGTAAAAATTCCCTGGATTCTCACCTGCACGGAATAAAATATGTTTGCGTTGAAAATAATAGTGACCACAGATTGAGTGTTTATTACATGTAGACACTCCATGGAACAATTTATACAATTTTTTTTTTTTTTAGTTTACTTATTTTAGTGGTTGTTAGACCCAGTGTGGGGCTTGAACTCACAACCCTGAGATCAAGAGTTGTGCGCTCTTCTGACCGAGCCAGCCAGGCGTCCCAGGAATAGATTTTTTAAAAATAAGAACTCAAGCAATGGATATTGTTACCCCTGCTTTTTTTTTTTTTTAAAGATTTTATTTATTTATTTGACAGACAGAGATCACAAGTAGGCAGAGAGGCAGGGAGAGAGAGAAAGAGGAAGAAGCAGGCTACCTGCCAAGCAGAGAGCTCAATGTGGGACTCGATCCCAGGATCCTGGGATCATGACCTGAGCCAAAGGCAGCAGCTTAACCCACTGAGCCACCCAGGCGCCCGTTACGCCTGCTTAATACCTTGAAGAAACTGAGACTTAAATAAGTTAATTACCCCAAATCACACAGCTAGTAAATGGTGGAGCTGGTACTTGGACCTAATTCTCTCTGGTGCATGCTCTTAACCAACACATAATATGATTACCCAAAATATATTACCCAAAATATATAGGGGTTTTCCTCCTTTCATTCCTAGTATCATCCTTGGGGCCCCATCAATAGAGCTCTGTGACCTTGGAGAAGTCATTTGAATACTGAAAGGAGTAATAGAATGTCCTGGGACCTCAGTTTCTCAATTCATCTGCATCTAACCTGCATGAACAGGTTAGACAAGAACATGTGGTTCTTAAACATATGGTGATCACTGCTCTGAAAATCTAATGAAATCTGCAACTCTGCTTCCCACAAAAATGTACACATACACATAATATGACATGGGGTGTGTGGACTTGCAGCCCCCCTTTCTCCCCATCCTCCTTCACGGACTCCAGGCTGGGAACCCCTGAGCTAAACATTTTTCTTTTTTAATTTTAATTTAATTTTTTTAAACATTTTTTCTAATGTCCTTTCTGGCACTGAGGGTTTACTGAGGTTCATTTATTTAATTAAAAAACTTTTTTAAAAAAGATCTTATTTATTTGTTTGACACAGAGAGTACAAGCAGGGAGAGCTGCGGACAGAGGGAGAGGGAGAAGCAGGCTCCCTGTTGAGTAGGGAGCCCAGTGCAGGGCTGTATCCCAAGACCCTGGGATCATGACCTGAGCTGAACGCAGATGCTTAACCAACTGAGCCACCCAGGCAACCCTTTAAAAAAAGATTAAAAAAAAAAGATTTTGTTTATTTATTTGACAGACAGATATCACAAGTGGGCAGAGAGGCAGGCAGAGAGAGGGGGGAAGTAGGCTCCCCGATGAGCAGAGAGCCTGATGTGGGGCTCGATCCCAGGACCCTGAGCTCATGACCTGAGCCGAAGGCAGAGGCTTAACCCCTGAGCCACCCAGGTGCCCCTAAAAAAAGATTTTATTTATTTGACAGCACAGAGGGAGAAGGAGAAGCAGACTCCCTGCTGAGCAGGGACTCAGGTCTCCATCCCAGGACACTGAGATCATGACCTGAGCTGAAAACAAATGCTTAACGGACTGAACCACCCAGGCACCCAGGGTTTACTGAAGCTTAAATCAGAAAACAGACTAAAAGCCAAGAGACCCAGGCGTCACAGATTCTGCCTGGTTTAGGGACCTTTCCCTCTGGGTTCCCTCTTGCATCATTTTATCTACTAGACTATAGTTACTGATTAACTTGCCTATCCTCCGGGTGGGCAAGAGTTCCCTGAAGGTAATGCCTTTTTTGGCTTTGTATTTCCATTGCAGTGTCTGAACATAGTAGATCCTTAATAAGCTGGAATCAATGACTGACTGAATGCCAGAGGTGAGAGGGAATCAAGGAGAAACGGCTCTGGGTTTGATGAGGTCAGCACTAACCTTACCCCACAAAGTGGTTCAACTGGCTCGGTGGTTCTGGAAGTATCAGGCTGCATCAGAATCACCTGCAGGACATGTTAAAACAGATTGCTGGGCCCCGCCCCGCCATTCAGCCGGCGCCTGATAATTTTGATTTCAAAGTTCTTAAGAGTGCTCTGCTGCTACACCTGGCACCGTAGTTTGAGAACCACTAAAGTAATTCATGTGGCTTGCTTATTGCTCCTAGAGGTCACATGGTAATACGGTAGGAGAAAGGAAGATTCCATTTAGTGGTGAAAATACATCCTTCTTCTCGCTTTAGATTTCATCACGTCCCTTCTCTTTTTAGAAACATGAGATCCGCCTTTTCTCCTTACAGTCCGCTTCTCTGAGATCTATTTCCTGGCCCTGGCCATTGGCTCTGCCTGTGCACTGATGGTCATAATCGTAATCGTGGTGGTCCTCGTCCAGCATTTCCGGAAGAAACGATGGGCTGAGAGAGCTCATAAAGTGGTGGAGATAAAACCGTAAGGCTGGGCAGTTCTGGGAAGTCTTCTAACACTCTTCTATCATGACTTTTGGTATTTTAATGATTGTTGAACAGATGTTCTTCCTTCTGAGTAAGTCTTGTAAAAAATTTAAATTCACAGGATGGATAAATTAGGGTGTGATTTAGTAACTTTACAAAAGGTTTCTTAATGTTATGGAAGATTTCATTATAGGCTTTATTATGGACGATTTGATATTATCAGAATCTGCTTACATAAAACTTTTCTAGGCTATTCCTTACTTTTAATGTAAAGTGTACATTTGTGAGGACCGCTGGGCAGTCAGCAGGGGTCAAATCAGTGTCTAGGAAAAGGCAGCCATGCTGATAGAAGGTGCTCAATAAATTCATAGTTTTTGAGATGAAATTGACCTATCATAAATATTCACCTTTTTAATGTTCACAAATTTTGTGACCATCACCACTAATGCCAGAATTTTCAGCACCCTCAAAAGAAACTCCATACCCATTAGCCATTACCATTGTCCCCTCCACCTGCTGCTGGCAGCTACTAATCTTTCTGTGAATATGCATATTGTTCAAAGGTGAGGAGAATGTAGAGTGCTCCCCAAGCTGAGGAGGCACTTTGAAACATGAATGAAGTAGGCAGCCCCATACGGAAAACACCGAGTTTTATGTTGAGTGATTACTGATGGGGGTGTCGAGAGGACCGCCATCTGGACAGCTGCACAGGTAGTCTCCTCAGAAGTCCCACATTTTAGTTTGCTGGTTTTATTTACTTGTTTGTTTGTTTGACAAAGAGAGAGAGCACAAGTAGGCAGAGTGGTAGGCAGAGGGAGAGGGAGAAGCAGGACCTTGGGATCACAGCCTGAGCTGAAGGCAGACACTTAACTGACTGAGCCACCCAGGAGACCCTCGTTTGCTGGTTTTAAAGGAGCGGGACGTGTGGGGGAGTGTCAGATACACGTGATTGGTTGCTAACGTTTAACAGAATTTCTGGCACCACCTGTGCTTCTGTAGAAAACTCTGTTATCTGAACCAGTATCTTAATGGGCCCATTGAAATCCACAACAGGCTCCCTGGATATTCCGGTTTTGGAATGTTGAGTATGGAGTTTTCACATTTAACTTTTACATTACGTCCTATACATTACTCTAGAACATGTAGCCATGAAGAGGTCATCAAGGAGACTACAACAAGATGGTGGGTCAAAGATAGAGTCAGTATGGCCAGCATTCCTACACCTACTCTGGACATTC
Organism: Neogale vison; assembly: GCF_020171115.1. Lineage (NCBI taxonomy): Eukaryota > Metazoa > Chordata > Mammalia > Carnivora > Mustelidae > Neogale > Neogale vison. The sequence continues at coordinate 108,151,393 of NC_058097.1, read as the reverse complement.
ATGTAAATGGATGATCATACAGTGTGGCCTCTAATTTCTGCTTCTTTGACTCAGTATAATATTTTAGGTTCATCCATGTAGAGCATATAGTAGTAGGGGTATGACATTCCTTTTTATGGTTGTATAATATTCCATTGCATGTACATACCACACTTGGTTATCCATTCAATTGATGGACTTTTAGTTTTTTTTTTTTTTTTTTTTTTTTTTTTTTTTTTTTACTTTTGGCCAATATGACTAATGCTGCTATGAACATTTATTTATAAATTTTTGCATAGACATGTGTTTTCAACTCTCCTGGGACTGGAATTGTTGGAACATATGGTTACTATATGTTTACCTTTTTGAGGAATTGTCAGACTGTCTTCTAAAACAGCTACATTATTGTATACTCCTACCAGCAACATAGGAGCTTTTAATTGGTCCGTGTCCTTGACAGCACTTGTTGTCTGACTTTTAGATTATAGCCACCTACTGGGTGTAGAGTGGTATCTCACTGAGGTTTTGATTTGCATTTTCCTAGTGACTAATGATGTTAAGCATCCTTCCATGTCTTTATTGGCTATTTGCATATCTTATTTGGAGATCTATCTATTCAAATATTTTGCCTATTTACAAGTTGGGTTTGTCTTTTGTGGGTTGCCTTTTCACTTTCTTCTTCATGTCCTTTGAAGCACAGAACTTTTAAATTTTTTTAAAAAATATTTTGTTTATTTGACAGAGAGAGATCACAAGTAGGCAGAGAGGCAGGCAGAGAGAGAGGAGGAAACGGGCCCCCTGCTGAGCAGAGACCCCCAATGCGGGACTCGATCCCAGGACCCGGAGATCATGACCTGAGCCGAAGGCAGTGGCTTAACCCACTGAGCCACCCAGGCACCCCAGAACTTTTTAATTTTGATGAAGTCCCAATCATCAATTTTTTTCTTTTGTTGCTTCTGCTATTGGTGTCATACCTAAGAAATCATTGGCTACCCCAAGGTCCTGAAGATTTATGACTGTTTTCTTTCTTTTTTTTTTTTTAAAGATTTTATTTATTTATTTGACAGAGATCACAAGTAGTCAGAGAGGCAGGTAGAGAGAGAGGGGGAAGCAGGCTCCCTGCCAAGCAGAGAGCCCGATGTGGGGCTCGATCCCAGGACCCCGGGATCGTGACCTGAGCTGAAGGCAGAGGCTTTAACCCACTGAGCCACCCAGGCACCCCTTGAGTTAAATTTTGTATATGTAATTTTGTAATGTATATTAACAAATATTTGTTAATTTTTGTATTTATTACAAAAATTAACTCAAGGGGCGCCTGGTTGGCTCAGTAAAGTAGGAGTCCAAATTCATTCTTTTGCAATTGCAGTTTTTCAGTTGTCCCAGCACTGTTTGTTTCTTTTCCTAAAGAAATATTTACTGAAGTAAAAAGAATTGATTTTAAGATGCCCAATGAAGCCAACTCTGACATTAGAGATTGACCACAAAGCAATAAAGATGGCTTCTAGGTCAACACAGAACTTTTTCTTTTTTCTTTTCTTAATAAGGAATGGAATTAGAGGCTGGATATTAATGATAAACGAAGGTGTCTGCTTTACCTCCTTCAGGTTCCCATCTAAAAGTATTCTGAGGCATGTAGAAGTTCAAGACCCAGGGTCATGTGGAGGCATGTTTATTGTTAGATAGAGGGCACTAGTGGCGTAGCTTTCTGTAAGCTTGGATCTGTTCCCAGATGCAGGTAATGTTTCCCAAAATATGGGAGAAAATACATCACCCGGAGCGGCTTTCTAAGACTTGCCTCCTTTGCTTCTTATCATTTTCACCTGACATTGGTTTCTACTTTGTTACAGAAAAGAAGAGGAAAGGCTCAATCAAGAAAAAAAGGTCTCCATTTATTTAGAAGACACAGACTAACAATCTTAGATGGTGAGGCTCATAAATGAGTTGATTTCTTTCCTTAGCTTTCTCGTCAGGCCCATCTCTAATGTGGATCTCCCAGATTTTAGGACTGTTAGGTGTTTTCTGCATCAAACTGGAGGACCGGGTCAGGGAGATATGAGTCTTCTACTAGTGTTATGGACAGCTTCCTCTTTGAGTTTTGTGCAAAGGATGAGGCTGTTAGACTGTACGGCCATTGAAGATGGGAGAATTCTAAGATTATTCAAGGGTTTGTGGGTATGTTTACCACAACAAAGAATAATTCACTTTCAACATGTAAATAAATCTTTATTTTTTTAAATGAAAGAAGTGATATCTGTTTGTTTTATTTTGTTGTAAACCAATCGTGCATCAAGAGAATGACTCAATAGATATGTCTGACATTTTGACAGAACTTTTATACTAGTTGGAATTGATTTCAACTCCATTCATCTAGTTATTGGAACTATGAATCTAATTTTAGTACTGTATAGCTTTATTTTCCCGTTTTCAGGTTTTTAAAAAAGGTTTTATTTATTTATTTGACAGACAGAGATCACAAGTAGGCAGAGAGCAGGCAGAGAGAGAGGGGAGAAGCAAGCTCCCCGCTGAGCAGAGAGCCCCATGGGGGGCTCGATCCCAGGACCCTGAGATCATGACCTGAGCTGAAGGCAGAGGCTTAACCCACTGAGCCACCCAGGTGCCCCTGTTTTCAGGTTTATTGTGCTTAAAAGATAGAATGATTTATTTTTTGTATGATAAGAATTTTTTCTATTTTCTGAAGTGAGTCTACTATTATTATTTGCAAAAAGAGTCACATTTTTGTAGCCTAATGTTCAGGGAAAGACCTCAAGGATTTATAAAACAGAATATGGAAAGACATTATTCTGTTGTAAAACCAGAAGAATTTGATATCAGAGAGAGATTTTACTAAGGGCGGTTGCCTTTTTAAAACCAAGCAGATATGGTTTTTATAAAACTTGGATCAACAAAACAAAAAACAAACATCATCTAGGATACTGAAAGGGTCTAATGGTCAGGGTCATGGAAAATGAAGATGGAAATGAAAAGAAATTTAAGGAACTAACACAATCAAGTTCAGTGTGACTGGATGTCCTCACTGGATGGATACTAGGTTTGAACAAACCACTTGTAAGAAGATTTGGGGGGGACAATGGGAGTCTTTGAAAAGTTTGAATATGGATAATATTAGGGAATTACTGTTAATTTTATTAGGTATAATAAAAGTATTATGTTTACAGAGAAAAATGTCACTATCTTAAGTATACATTTATATGTAATATACATTTATTGCATATAAATTTATATATGCTTATATGTAACAAATTAAAAACCAATTAAATATATGGCAAATAATGCAGAAAAATGCTTTAAAATTAGATTATGGGTAAGTTCTCAACACTGTCTTTTCTATTTTTCTATGTGCTTGATTTTGTTTGTAATAAAAGAGGACAGAGAGAGAGAGAGAAGGCATGCACGTGTGTGCGTGTGCTATGGGTCTTCCAAATATTCATGTAAGGCAGAGGCTATGAATTAACGATACTGACACTGAGAAGTATATAAGGATCAGAAACACATTTCAAAAATTGAATTAGGAGGAGAACAAATACATTAAGAATATTTTCCTTCACGGGCGCCTGGGTGGCTCAGTGGGTTAAGCCGCTGCCTTCGGCTCAGGTCATGATCTCAGGGTCCTGGGATCGAGTCCCGCATCGGGCTCTCTGCTCTGCAGGGAGCCTGCTTCCTCCTCTCTCTCTCTGCCTGCCTCTCTGCCTACTTGTAATCTCTCTCTGTCAAATAAATAAATAAAATCTTTAAAAACAAAGAATATTTTCCTTCACAATGGAGAACATGCCTAATAATATATATTTAGTTTGTAACTCCAGGTACCTCTCTGCACTCTTCCCAAATGTGTTATCCATTGAAGCTTTTATATTTCAGGAAGCTGAAGATCCCAAGAACAAGAACCCTAGGATAAGTTGAAGTTAATGGAAGATTTCTTTGGCTTTTCCAGTTTTGACCTGGCTTCCAACCAGCTCTGCTGTACATAACCATCTCGAGGAGCAACATCTCTCTGGGGCTGGCATAGGGCCCTTTTGAGCAGATATCAAACTCACACACAAACTATTACTAAGGTTTTATTTAATTTCAAAGTGCAAATATTTTTCAAAAGCTCATTGTTAGCCTTTTGTACTAAGAAGCTATATTTTTGCCCTTAGACACTCCTTGTGGATGATTAATTGTACATACATACATTGGTATCAAATGAGATGAAAGCCAGCATGTCTGTTATGACATTTCCTTTAACATGTTAGTTTCTTTAGAGTAGTACTTTTTTTTTTTTAAAGATTTTTATTTATTCATTTGATAGACAGAGAGAGATCACAAGTAGGCAGAGAGGCAGGCAGAGAGAGAGGGGGAAGCAGGCTCCCCGCTGAGCAGAGAGCCCGATGTGGGTGGGGCTCGATCCTGGGACCCTGACATCATGACCTGAGCTGAAGGCAGAGGCTTAAACCACTGAGCCACCCAGGCGCCCCTAGAGTAGTACTTTTGCTACTAAAGTTAATGTGTTTACTCTTTCTTTTTCACTCTTAATTAAAAGTGAGCTAATTCTCCCAGCTATTTTTGATTACAGGAAATCTTAAATTCAAACTGTTAAAGAACAGTTTGATTTTTTGTGGCTCTCTTTAAGGATGGGATACATCTTGTTTTATTAACTTTCTTTCAATAGCCTAGATGATGTTTGTTTTTTGTTTTGTTGATCCAGGTTTTATAACAGCACAAATCTAAATTACAGAGTAGTTAGAAAAGTTTATAAATGCTTGTAGATTGACAAGTGCCACTCCAGGATGAATTACTTATCACCTTTTTTTTTTCTGTGTTGTGAAAAACAACCCATGGTGCAGGTTTTTCATGAGCTGTGAATGCTGCTTAGCTTACTACTATTCAGTTATTTTACAACAACAGAGCAAAACCTATGTTCATTCGTGGAATGGAATCATTAAGCAGTTACATGGGAGGATTCTGAAATAGTAAATTACGACTGTAAAAATTTAGGGCTGGTGAAAAAAATCAACCCTAAGTGATGATACGTTTGTACTATGTTATATAAAAAGCTCTGAGAACTGGATGATATTATTTATTTTCTCCTTTTCTTTATCTTATTTTATTTTGCTTTAATTTACTTCCTTACTTTGTGGAAGGGAAGATTTGGTATGGGGCAAAGAAATACCAAAACTAACAATATGAAACTAACTTTGTTTTTTCCTTTATACTAGTAGAGAAAACAAACTTTATAAGTGGGCTTCAGAAAGAAGAGTGCTTTTTAAAATGTTTAATCTCCCCAGTGTCCTTCCAAACCAAGCTATAGCAGCATTTGTTCAAAATGTTAAAAACTTCTGAAAGTTTAGTTGCCCCTCTCCCCCATCTTTATAGTCTAATATTTTCAGTTTTTACTGACTGGCCAAAAGCGTTCTTTCTTTTAACAAACTGGAATTTTCAGATGGGTTACCTGTATTTAAAGATGCTGAACTTTGATTTTTTTTGAGTATTTTTAATATAATTGGTACAATTTACACATGAACCTTGATTCTGAATTCATTCCGTACCTGTCTTATTTTGTCTATTACACTGAAAAAGTAGTTTTAATACTTAATTTTGAAACTAAAAGTTAGATTTAAGGTTTATACTATCTTTAACTCACATTTTCTACTTTTCTCCATAATTCAACCTTTGAAAATAACATATTTTTTCCAAACAGTTGGCTTGGATGATATTCCATAAGTGTAATGAAGAAGTGGTTAAAAACTCATGGAAAGTCTTTTCCAGTAAAACCTGTAGCTTGTGTCTTGGCTAAATATTATTCAGGGGTTAATAGGACCCTGTTGTTCAGTATCTTCTTCCTAAAGATAACTTTTGTATTGTAATTTGTTTTTTATTGTGCCTTAAACACATATGTAAAGAATCTTTAGTAATAAAGAATTATCAGTTATATAATTTGCTTATATACAAATCTAAATATTTTACACAGCAAGTACCAAAAAACCAGATGGTTATATATTTTATCTTCACTGAGGAATTTTCTTAGAGGGAGCCTGGAAGTCAATAATGGATAAAATTAGTTTATACTGGATAAATGTGTATTCCACATTGCTTTGGACAACCGGGAATTGGGCACAACAAACTACTTAGTTTGGGAACTCTTCTGAAGGAAGGGTATCATCTCTTCTGCTTGTACCCTTACGTTACCTTCTCGATAGAGAACATCACTAGCTTTCAAGTCTGGTAACGGAATGGGAATTGAAAAATGAGAGCTTATTAAACTTCCCCAAAAGCTGAAGCATACTTCTGTTTCCCTCGTTTTCTTTAAATACACGCAGATTCCGAGAGGATAGGTTGACTAATGATCGGAGCAGGGTACCATCCCATCTCTTTTTTGTTAGAATAGGACACTACTACTTCATTTCACTCCCAGCACTGTAAGAACATTACTTTCTCACTTTTCCCACCAAAAGAATTCCTTTTTTCCTCTATTATATGTTGTAGTCATTTCATCATTGCCACTGCGAACAGCAGTTTAATAATAAAACACCCAATTTAGGGGCGCCTGGGTGGCTCAGTGGATTAAAGTCTCTGCCTTCGGCTCAGGTCATGATCCCAGGGTCCTGAGATCGAGTCCCGCATTGGGCTTTCTGCTCAGCAGGGAGCCTGCTTCCCTCTCTCTCTCTGTCTGCCTCTCCGTCTACTTGTGATTTCTTTCTGTCAAATAAATAAATAAAATCTTAAAAAAAAAAAGAAACCTATTTTGAGATAGTTCAAATAAAATAATCTGTAGGGAGTAAAAAATGACTTCTGAGGAGAGTCTGAGGATCGAGACTCGTACGACAGAATTCCATACAAATAAATTATTTTTCCAAAGTCTGTGGCTTACTTCATTGTCAAGCAAAAGTGAATAATTGATTCCTACTCGAGGTTAAAAAAAATCGCGGGTCGGAGCAGGTTCAGGTGTGGCTCTAGAAAGATGCCACGTTCCTATGGCAACTTCGAGTCGCCATTTTAAGTGTTCTCGCACCTCCCGCCATGACGTCACTTCCGGTATCACCTGTGAGGTTACCGGGAGCCGTAAACAAGGTGTGCAAGCATCCAGAGAGCTGTCGGGATGCAGCAGAGCGGAGCGGCTGGAGGCCGTGGCTACGCTCTGTTCCCACTGCTTGGCGTCTTGTTCTTCCAGGGTGAGCGCGCCCGCTGGGTCCTCCAACTTCCGGCCGGGGGGTGGGTGTTAGGGGAAGACGGTCGGTTTTCCGGTTCCGGTGGGGGGGTCTCAGGAAAGCCCCCATATCGCGCCTAGACGTTCTCTTGTGTTCACCGCCCACTTGAGGGCCGTTGGCAGCTTCTCAGTGCTTTCCTGAGCCCGGGGGAGCTCGATCACCTTGCGTGACTGCTTTGTATTCGGGTGATCACGGCGGGCTCTGGCGTTGTGGGGACCCCGTGCTATCTTGTGATGAGTTACCAGCGGTCGTCTCCGTTCTGGTTTTGTGGACTGTGTGTCCTGATTAGGAAGGGGCGGTTCTAGCGTTCAGGAGTTCGTCTCAGTAATTTTGCAAAAGAAATCGTGGCTGTTGGTACTTTTATTTTTTGTAGGTGATTGTCAGGGCCTCGGAAGTAAAAATGTTTATTCGTCCCAGAAAGGGGTGTGCTGTGATTTCCTTACAGTAGAGACGCATTTTGTTGAAAAAGCAACTGCTGTAGCATTTTACTAACATTTTTGAAATACAAGAATGAGCCTATCAACTCTCTTAAAAATCTTAATCCTAACCAATTATCCTAAGTACAGTTTTCACACTATGGCATATTCTTCGAGTTTGGATAAATTTTGCTTTCATGCAATTTTTAAATTGCATGAGTTTCAGCCCAACCTAATTATCTTCATTTTAGGACACAGTTATGGATGTGTGTATGTGTGTGTGTTCTCAGGAACTTGTGTGTTAATAGAGCTACAATCAGAGTGAATTGTTAACTTCATAAAATGTCCTTGTGGGTAAGTGGGAATTTCTGAAGAGGGCCTTTGACATAAAGAGTTCATTTGTTCTAAATCTCAGCGGGTAAGGCCAGGAAGTTTCTTATTTGATGACTAATATTCATGTTGCCTGCACACTCCCTGATCCCTCCCAGCGCTCTGTCATCACAAGTGTCCAGTTTTTCAGCTGATTCTTTTGCAATATAATATTTAGGCTGACCTATCACTCCGAATAATTCCAGTTTTATCTCTCTGTCCCTCTCACAAATACTCAAATATTGTACCGTTGAGGAAAAAAAAATTCTAGGAAGGATAGGTGGTTTCTTAAACTTGATGCCATTTCACATTGAAAAGCATCCACCAAATACAGCAGACCAAATAATTCAAAAGTAAAAATTTATGACCCATATGTACTTGAATTATCTTTTGTCTTTAAAAAAAATAGCTTTATTGAGATAGAATTCACATGCCATATAACTTTCCTATTTCAAAGGGAAAATTAGGTGGTTTTTCATATATTCATGATTTATGGCGTCACTACCACAGTCAATTTTAGAATATTTTCATCATCCCAAAGAAAAACTCCATACACAGTAACAGTCACTCCCCATTCCTCCCTTCTATCACCCTCTGACAGATAACCAATCTACTTTCTGTGGCTGTGACCTGTTTATTCCGCACATTTCACATAAATGGGATCATACAATATATGTTCCTTTGTGGCTTGTTTCTTTCACTTAACATGTTTTCAAGGTTCACCCCTTTTTTAAATGTTAGGCAATAAACTTTGGTTTCATACCAGTGTTTATTTGCTTTTCCTCTTCAAAGATAGCACCCATTAAATGATTAGCTTGTCTGAATTCTCCAAGTTATAAACATGGTCCTGTTGTCCTAGTACATAGAAACAACAGATCAGATAGCTTAGGTTCTTATACTTAACCTCCAAGTAAGTATGCACTTTTATGAACCAAATGTTGACAGATTGTATTTTGGAAAATTAGGTGTATAAAACTGGGAGTTTTGTTATATTTTTTCATTCCTTCTTTGTATAAAATTACATATATTTAAATGTGATTTTATTTTCCTCCAAAATTTTAAAAAATTGTTAATTATTATTATTTAAAATAATTATTATTTCTATTGTTGACTATTTTGACCTGGCAAGAATGTTTTTTACTCAGGAGAAAAGATAAATATCCCAAAGGACATTAGGCCTAGGATGAAAAAAAATTTCTTATTTTTAAAATTTATTTATTTTACAGAGAAAGATACAGTGAGAGAGGGAACACAAGCAGGGAGAGTGGGAGAGGGGAAGCAGGCTTCCCTGTTGAGCAGGGAGCCTGATGTGGGGCTCAGTCCCAGGACACTGGGTTCATGACCTGAGCCGAAGGCAGACTCTCAACGACTGAGCCACCCAGGTGCCTGTAAGACGAAAATTTCTAAATGAATATAACAGTGGTTTAGTAATTTTTTTCTTATTTATTTTTTTCTTATTTTTTGAGTGGAGTAGAGACATTATTTTACATTTGTTGATTGTAAAACACATCTAAAAAAAACCTTTTTTTGAAGATTTATTTATTTATTTATTTGAGAGAGATCACAAGTAGGCAGAGAGATAGAGAGAGAGGAGGAAGCAGGCTCCCCTCAGAGCAGAGAGCCTGACGTGGGGCTCTATCCCAGCACCCTGGGATCACGACCCCAGCCGAAGGCAGAGGCTTTAACACACTGAGCCACCCAGGCACCCCTCAAATACATAAATCTTTAAAAAAAATTTAGTTTCAGATGTAATAAATGTTGATTTGTGAAAAATAAATTACCTTTGACTTTAAGATCTTACCTTAGTTGAAATTAAGAGTTGGATGGTTAACCGACTGAGCCACCCAGGTGCCCCCAAACACTTTTAATTTCAGTATAATATATATATATATAGAGAGAGAAAAATGAACATATTGTAATTGTACAGCTTAATTCATTTTTAGAAACTGAACACACCTGGGTAACCAGCACCTAAATCAGAGTATAGGATGTTTCTGGTATTTCAGAAGCCTTCCTTATACTTCCTTCCAGTCATTATCCATTCTCTCCCAAGAGGAACCAACATCCTGGCATGTAGCTAAGTTTAGTTCATCCATGGATCTTACTTTTCTCTATACATATAAGACCCACTTATCCAGTGGTTAGATTTCAGCAAAATGACTTTAGATACTGATAACTCTGTGGCAAAATTCTGCTCATGAATATGTGAAATTCATATATATGTGAAATTCATATATATTAACAAGAAGTTGGTTGGTAGGTAGATTTATTAATGGTGTACTTACTCTGATTCAGTAACCAAGTTTCGCTCAGAACTTGTAGTTTTTATGCTTATTTTGCAATAATTTTTGTTTCATAAAAAGGAAACTGTTGGTTTGGTTCAGTTTAATATTACTGAGCATCCACAATGTGCTAGTTTCTGTTTTGAGGAGCTCAGGGTCTATTGGAGAAGATAGATAAGTCAACAGATTATTTCATTTTTTAAAGGAAGAGATTTTTTAAAAGATTTTATTTATTTATTTGAGAGAAAGAGAATGAGAGAGAGAGCATGAGAAGGGGAGGGTCAGAGGGAGAAGCGGGGAGCCTGACTGGGGACTTGATCCCAGGACTCCATGATCATGACCTGAGCCAAAGGCAGTCGCTTAACCAACTGAGCCACTCGGGCACCCCAACAGATAATTTTAGAGTCTGGTGCTAAGAAATGTGGAAGCACAGAAGAGGTGCCCTGAATCTGCTGTGAGGATACAGGGAAGATGTCCCGGATGTGCCACCAGAGTTAAATCTTTAAAGAAGAGGTTAGAGACAGGTTACGAGTAGAATCCCATCATAGAGAGGAACATGAGCAAGGCATAGAGGCATTAAATAGTTTCCAAGCAAATTTTCTGAAACTTATACTTCAATTGGGTTAAGTCAAATCACATGTGGAGTTTGTATGGGTATGTAACAATCAGTGTGCTGAGTTAGCTAGAGGACGTTAATGAGATTCTGACTTATAACTGTGACCTATACATTTCTTCTTTGCTCTAAACCAGGGTTGGTAAACTTTTGTGAAAGGCTAGAGAGTAAATATTTTAGGCTTTGTGGGCCATATGATATCTGTTGTAACTACTTAGTTCTGTTTGAGTAGCACAAAAGCAGCCATAGGCAACACATAAATGAATAAATATGGCTGTGTTCTAATAAAACTTTATTTACAAAGAGACACTGGAGGCTGGATTTAGCTCAGGGACCATAGTTTGCTGACCTTTGCCCTACACCAACTATCCATTGACATTATCTCTTGGCTATCTCAAAGGCACATTAAACTTATCCAAAATCAAGCTCATGTTCTTCCCTGCCCTGCCTGGTACTTTTCTAGTCTTTCCTATGTCAGTGAATGTTATCACCAAGTCAGAAATCTGGGAGTTATCCTTGATACCTCTGTCTCCCTGACATTCCACATCCAATCTACCACCAATTCTTGATGATTTTACTCTAAGTATTCTTAGTTCTTTCCATGTCCACTATCACCAACTTATTTCAAGCTTTATTTCTCATATGACTATTGTAGTAGCCGCCTAAGTTTTCTCCTTGTATTTACTGAACACCTCCTAAGTGTCTTCCCTAAAGTGATCTTTTAAAAATGAAAACTTCATGTCTCTTCTCCCTCAGTCCCGCATTTAAGTATTTTCCATGGCTTTCCCATTACTCTAAGAATAAGGGCCCGTATCTCTGAAGTTCTGCGTCATCTGCTTCCCACTTACTTCCTAGCCACATCTTTCTTTCTCTCATGCTTTTTGTGTTGGAGCCATACTGCCTTCCTTTTGGTTCCTTGGCTGACTGTGCTCCTTCCTGGCACAGGACCTCTGCATATGCTGTATTCTCTGCCTGGAACGCTCTCCCCCTCCTCACCTTGTCACCCTTCCTTCAGAGCTCAACTCAAAAAGTAACTTTTACAGAGACGCTTTCCTTAACCAATCCCTACTCCTCTCCATAGCTGATGAAGTTCCCATAGTCACTCTTTGTCTTTGCTTCTAGTACTTATCATATTTTAATTATACATTTGTCTTTGTGATTATTTGATTAATGGGTTGAGTTTTTGCTGTATTTTAAGGTCCAAAGTTGGCAGTGTATTTATTTTGCTCACATTTAATTCCAGGCTCAGAGGGTGGCACAAAACAGAACCTCAATAACTATATGTTTGAAGAGAGAGTGAATGAATAAGAGTATTGTCATGGAAGCCTCGGGATAGAGAAAGAGAAGAGGAAGAGGTCACTGCGTCAGAGAGATCCAGTAAGATCAGGGTAGAAATGTACCTAGTGGAGTTTTTAATCCCTTGGGTTTTGTAGTTTTAAGACATGACACCCTTTACCAGAAATGGTAGTAGAGTGTGTTTTGTACTCTGTGGGGTCCAGAAGTGAATGGGAAGGGAGGAAATGTGAATGCCAGGTGTATACTGCTCTTTCACTAAGTTGGCTTAGAAAGGAAAGAGCGGGCAGTCATTGGTAACACATAGTATCACAGGGTTATGGAGAGATTGTTATTATTTTGTTTTATTGTTATTTGTTTTTAAGGATGGGAGAGACTTCTTTGTGTTTAGAGGCTGAGGAGGGAGAGAGCCCCTCTGGAAAGGATGAGTTTGAATAGAGTAGAGAGGGTTTTTCTGCTGAAGCAGGGCTTGGAGGGGAGGAATCTAAGGGCAGAACCAAAGGGGTTGCCTTGCATTGGAAAAGGGATACCATACCCTTTCACTTTGGAAGTATGGATGGGTGTAGACACAGGAGAGTGCCTGGCTGGGCAGTTTGTATAGCCTTAAATTTCTTGAAAGAGTGAGAGGAGACATTTTCTTCTGAGAATGAGGGATTTGGAAGTTTCATAGACGGTAGTGAAATGGCAAAAGTTGGAGGAATTAGAAAGAGGAGCTGACCGAGGCTGGTTAAAGGGTCATCATGCTTCCTTAAGGGTTCAGCTGTAGATAGACTCCATGAGTTGCTTATGGGAATGATCCATGCATTTGTGCGATTTTTGTTTTAAAGATTTTATTTATTTATTTGTCAGAGAGAGAGAGAGCGAGAGCGAGCACAGGCAGAGTGGCAGGCAGAGTCAGAGGGAGAAGCAGGCTCCCTGCAGAGCAAGGAGCCTGATGTGGGACTCGATTCCAGGACGCTGGGATCATGACCCGAGCCCAAGGCAGCTGCTTAACCAACTGAGCCACCCAGGTGTCCCTTTGTGTGATTTTTTTACCTTCTTTGTACACCAGCCATTGTACACCACTTTCGTAGTCTAGAAGTGGTCATCTAGGACTGAGCTTTTCCTGAATGGGTTCACTGGAGAGAGAGGAGCGTACAGGACTTAAGAATGTTGGAAATACTTTATAAATGGAATAGGAAGAGAGCAGGTGACTGATGAGCACTTTGTTCCTATACTAGAATTTTTGGTGACCTGTCTACCTCTTTCTCTCAGTCTCTGTCTGCTCCCTTCCCTCTTGAGTTTTTGCCTTCCAGGTGCTTGTGTGTTACAGGGGAAATAGTCTTTACAAATTAGGTACATGTGCTTATTTGGCCTTATGGACCAAATGTTATGAGAACAGTGAAGAAAGAACAGTGAGCTGTACCAGGGAATTTGGGAAGGCACCCCAGAGGGGACTGCTGTTTGAGCAGGTTTTTGAAGGTTTGTGAGCATTGAGGGGTGTAGTATGGTAGGAACAGGCAGGATTGGTAGAAATGGGGAGAGCCTTCCTGACAAAACCGTACTCAGAGAGAGGCACAGTGGCATGAAAGGACAGAGTAAATTTGGGAAGTGGTGGACATTCTAGGCATGGTGAAAGGGATGGGATGGGTGGGTGGTTGGAGTGGTAGAAGTTTGGGGCCAAATTGTCACTTTATGGATTTTATTCTGTAGCCCAAGAAGGAAATATTGAAGGTTTTTGGATGTTTGTGGTGTTCATTTTAATAACAGCAGCTAACATTTATTGAAAGGTTCTCTTTTAGATGCTGTGCTAAGCATTTTCTTAAAAAAAGATTTAAAAAATTTATTTATTTGACAGATATCACACATAGGCAGAGAGGTAGGCAGAGAGAGGGGGAAGCAGGCTTCCCGCCGAGCAGAGAGCCTGATATGGGGCTCCATTCTAGGACCCTGAGATCACGACCCAAGCTGAATGCAGAGTCTTAACCCACTGGGCCACTCAGGCGCCCCTGTGCTAAGCATTTTATGTATTATCCTATTTAATCTCATTGGACCCTCACAGTGACCCAGTGAAGTAGGTCTGGTCATTCTGCCCATCTGCTGAGTAAGGAAATTGAAACTGGGACAGGTTAGGTAACTATGATTAAAATCTTACAGCTAGAAAGTAGCTGGGCTAGAATGCAAGTCTAGTCTACCTACTTCTCAATCTATGTTTTCAAATCTCTTGACCGTACTTAAATTTTAGGATAAGGAATAGCATAGGGGAGAGTGTGGATTATTCATCGATTTCCAGCTTCCAGTTTTAGAGCTGGATCTTGAATGGTGTGTAGTGTGGGTTGGGAGTAAAGGCTTGGGTGAGAGCAGGAGCTGAGGGATAAAGGCTTTCCAGGCAGAGGAACTGCATTTGCCAAGTCACAGAAGGAATGACAAGTTTAGCATGGCAAAGTCAGAGTGGATGCTATGGAGGAAACAAAGGCGAACCTAATTTTTGGGATGGGTCAGATGCTTATTAGAGCTCTGAGCTCAGTCTTGGTCTCCTCCTTTTAAGAAGAATGTGAACAGACTAGATTGTCTTGAGTGGAGCAAGAAAAACAATTCAAAGCAGACAGAGGTGAAGGTGTTGATGACTCATGACTGTGTCTGTGATAGGGACATCACAGAGCAGGCAGAACTGAAGAGGTGCACCGAGATCTCAGTCTGGGGGGCAGGCAGGCTTTCCACTGTTCCACCTGTTTTAACTCATTTATTCCTCACACTGAACAAGGTAAGTGCTGTTATTAGCATTCTCACCAGGGTGAGAAACTGAAGAGTTAAGTAACTTGCTGAGACCACAGAGCCCCTAAGCCATAGTGCTGGGATTTGCATCCTGTCTTAACCAGAGGCACCGAGGGTGTGTGGCTGGTGTGTGGGTTTGCTCTCTTCTCAGACCTCGCTGCTCTGTGTGCCTCTGGCCTGCCAAAAGAATCAGGGTTTGTTGCAGTGGAGAAGAAAGCAGTAAAAACAAAGTGCTGGTGACTTTGCTAAAAAATGGCTCCCTCGTGGAAGATAAATTTCTACTCAGTGTTTCCTGAAAGGGGATTGGTCAGAGGAAAGGGGGATCTGTGTTTGGGGGGAGCTGGAATGCCAAAGCTGGATATATGAGCCCATTTTGGCAAGAGTCAAATCTCTAGAGAGTGTAAATATGGTATCTGATTTTTACATTTTAGAGTGCATTAAATTGTTCTGTTTTCCTTCCCGTGATTGACTTTTAATGGATGCGGGATTCATTAACCAGTCTTAAGAGAGGAGAAGGTAAAACACAACTGGATAGAACCATTTTCTAAAATTCTTGTAAAAGTGCCCTCTTCTCATTTCCTGTTCTCATTTTGCTGGCGGTTGAGAAAGTGGTAGCCTCAGGTTACAGCCAGGCTGTGCTCGGGGTAAGTCCCTCAGACCACAGCAGCTGCTATGATTCCTGGGACGTCAGTGTGTCACCGAGGGGGGTACATGGCATCGCCTTTTTGGCTGTGGGCGGACCTACTTGTTTGTACTGCATTTAACCACAAGTCTGTGTTTGGAAAAATGCCGTTGTGATCAGGTTTCAGATTTGTACTCAAGCACCCATTCTGTGACTTAATACTATAAAATGACAAAAAAATGCTACACCTGATTCAGGCAGATACCTGCTCCTTGCCCTTCTGGGCCTCCCTGAGAAGATACTCACTTATTACTCCGAGAGCCCAAAACACGATGGTGTCTCTGTATTGCTCCCTCACATCTTATCCATCCCACCTAAATGCATACCTTTTTAAATGTTTGGGCTTGCTTTGATCAGGTGTTCACATCGTCCTTTCCTTGGAGATTAAAGCAGATGCCCACGTCCGGGGTTATGTGGGCGAGAAGATCAAGCTCAAATGCACCTTCAAGTCGACTTCATCTGTCACTGACAAACTCACCATAGACTGGACGTACCGACCCCCCAGCAGCAGTCGAACAGAATCAGTGAGTGTTTCCTGTTAAGGAAATATCTTTGAGTCTTCAGTGGTCAGCAGCTCTGGAATCCTTTTATTCTGAGTCCCAGGCATACCTCAGGCTTTTGCATCTGAGAATCAGACGTGAGCTTCTGTGTAAATAGAAGAAGATGAGCTTCTACCTGATTTGGCATTCATTGGGTCACATAGGGCTTTTTATCTTTCCATATGAGAATCTTGTCAATAAGCTATAGGAAAAAATTGTCAGAAACTCAGAGGAAATGTGGTTGAATTTTGTTCCCCCTTTGTTGTTTTCCTTTTGTGTGTTTTCAGATTCAAGGTACTAAAAAGAGTACCTCCAGGACTGTTGGATAGAAAAATTTTGTAGGTCCCAATCAAAAACATCTTTTCTCATAAAGCTGCTCATTTCCTGCAGTATGAGGTTGTCTCAGTGGGTGTATCGATTCGTGGATCTGTACTCTGTGGATTTGTCTTAGCTTCGTCTCCTAGTATATAAACACCTGCATTGATTTATATGGTTCCCTTTGAAGGAGACGGTGACACCTCGTGTGGATCACAGAGACTGTTGGTGACAGATGGTCTTGCAGTGTTAGAAGCAATATCGTTTACACACACATATAAAACCCGTTTATGGTTCAGATCCCATTGTGGATGTCTAATTGAAGATTGTGGTGCTATAAAAAACCCTTTCTCTTTACGCCTCCAGCAATATCTTTAGTTCAGGATAGATGCTTCCAAGAATGTGAATGTTGCTGTATGTAAGATTGTATTTTTTTCCAAGTATCTTTAATTCTTTTATCCTGTTTTCTTCAGTGGAGAATTTTCTCTTTGGTTTTAATATCTAAGCTTTGAGTTTTGTTTTAGGACTCATTAGCGAATGCCATGTAGCTAGGAGCCAGGAGGGGGCTCCAGCCAAGGCAGCTAGGCTGTATTCTTGGTTACTTTTCTTTTAGATTTAATACAGTTCACATTATTTCAAGTGGTCAGAAAACTATGGCTGGCCTTGTTTGACTCGGCCTCCTTGGCCAAAAGTAGGACAGAGCAAGCAACGGGGGATCTTCTTGGGTCAGAAATCATAATTGCAAACAGCACTTCCTGTATGGTGCTGTCTTCTGTGAGCTTGGTCAGAAAGCAAGCGCACGCACGTTGTAAATCCGTGGACCTTTCAAGTCATGTGACGTGACTGTCACAGTCAAGTGATAATTCAGGTCACGTCAGTCAGGAGTCTGTCAGACTAATTGGTTGGCAAGGATTTGGGAATCACCAGTTTAACTCGGAACTTATAGGTTGGATTAATCTTGAAGATACATAGCAGGCCTCGCTTTGTCAGTAAGGAGTTTCAAACCCTTTTATATAGATGCTGGTAATCATTGGTAGTCATTCTTTACCTCCCTCTTTGTGTGTGTGTGTGTTCGTTTTAAAGATTTTTTTATTTTTTAAAGATTATTTATTTATTTGACAGAGATCACAAGTAGGCAGAGAGGCAGGCAGAGAGAGAGGAGGAAGCAGGCTCCCTGCTGAGCAGAGAGCCCAACGTGGGACTCGATCCCAGGACTCTGGGATCATGACCTGAGCCGAAGGCAGAGGCTTTAACCCACTGAGCCACCAGGTGCCCCTAAAGATTTTATTTTTAAGTCATCTCTACACCCAACATGGGGCTCGAACTCACAACCCCGAGATCAAGAGTCACTGCTCCACCAAAGAGCCAGGCAGGTGCCCCTTACCTCCCTCTTTGGAACACTCATCACATATGTTATTATTTCCTAATATCTGTCTTTCCCCTTAGACTGTAAAATCTGTGAGAGCAGGGACTACGCCTGTTTGGTTCTCACTATATCCTTGTGCTTAACACAGTGCCTAGCACATAGTAGGTGTGCCGTGACTCATCGTTGAGTGAATGCGTGAGCAAACGAAGTGAGAAGTGATCCAACAACAACTCTGGGAAGTTGCTCTTCAAAATTGGGCAATTTAGTGGTTGTAAATGGGGGAGGTACCAAGTAAACAAAGAAAGAGGAAACGCTTGAACCTTGCATAAGAGAGAAAGATCATATTGTCTTGTAGTCCCTGCCTGCCTACCACCCGACATAATGAGGTGCTTTGGGTGACCAAGTGTCTGATCATCAATCTAAAATAGCACCGTTTAAATTCAGCATCCTTTCACTGAGTCCTGATCATCATTTGGCTTGGGGTTTTTATTAATTGCCAAGACAGATAACCTAAGACAGGCTTGATTATATTGTACCTACAAAAGTACAAAAGTTTATCCTCAAAATAAACAAAAGCTTCCTCTGCCCACTTACGACCTGTGTGTCTTTGAGTAACTCACTTAGTTTTTGGCCTTGTTTCCCTCATGCCCCATGGATTGTTCAGTGTTGTTATGTGGCTCAAGTGAGTAAACCTGTGGGAATCATTTGCAAACCAGAAAGGACCACACAAATAATAGATGCTACTTTAGAATTGGGTTTCTCGGCTTTGGCACTGTTGACATTCTGAGCTGGAGAATTCTTTGTTGGGGGGGACTAGTCTATGCATTGTAGGATTTTTGTCAGTATCCCTGACCTCTGCTTGCTAGATGCCAGTAGCACTCTGCCCAGACTGTCTCCAGATATTGCTAGATGTCTCCTGGAGGCCCCCAATGCCCCCGGGTGAGATCTACTGCTTTAGGACTTCAGGGAGAATTTAGAAGATCTTTAAGAGCTATGATCCTAGGATACTTCCATCAGGCCTTCTCCTGATAAGTTGTATTTTTTTTTAAGATTTTATTTATTTATTTGACAGAGAGAGATTACAAGTAGGCAGAGAAGCAGGCAGAGAGAGAGGGGGGAAGCAGGGTTCCTGCTGAGCAGAGAGCCCGATGCGGGGCTCGATCCCAGGACCCTGAGACCATCATGACCTGAGCCGAAGGCAGAGGCTTAACCCACTGAGCCACCCAGGCGCGCCCCTGATAAGTTGTATTAACTTGTCTTTTAACTTAATGATGAAAGTGAGCAAAACATTAAAACAAAAAAACAAAAAACCAAACCCCAACTGAGAAAACCCATTATGCATTTGTATTTTATATGGGACCTTTTTAACTTGACATTTTCATTGCATTTTGCAAATTAACTTTTGTTTTGTTTTGTTATGGTGTTGCTTTCTTAGATTTTTCATTACCAGTCCTTCCAGTACCCAACCACAGCAGGTACATTTCGGGATAGAATTTCCTGGGTTGGAGATGTATACAGAGGGGATGCGTCTATCAGCATAAGCAACCCTACCCTCAAGGACAATGGGACATTCAGCTGTGCTGTGAAGAATCCCCCAGATGTGCACCACAATATCCCTGCAACAGAGCTAACAGTCACAGAAAGGGGTAAGCTAACTGCCAAGACCTTCTCCTGCCGGGCTCTGTGACTGCTGTGCTGCCTACTGGAGAGTTCTGGGACAAGCAAAACTACCTGTGGGTGTGAGCCAGTCTGCCATCCTGAATTGTCTACAAGGATGAATTTCTTAACTTGATTTTGCAAACTGAAGTTGTCATTCAAATATTGTTATAGTTTCCCTGTTATCTATTCCTTATTTTAACTTCAGGTGACCAGAGGTCTTGTGGAACACGTGGCAAACCTCTAAGGAGATGGAGGCTTCTTATCTGTGTGATTTGATTTCCCCAGTCTGTTCATACCCTCAGTTATGAGGCCATCTTCTTGCTCGTGTGTTGAAAGGGTGCCCCTTCTAATGATGGGAGGCAGCACATTTCTTTTATGTTGCAAAGGGCTGCAGTTTCCTTTTATCAAGAAAGCATAAGAAAGTAGGTTAAGGACTGAGGTTTTTTTCTTCATTATTCTCGGGTGACTACTGAGTGGTCATTCTCATCCTCAGTTGGCCTTGAACCAAAGATGTACAGATACAGAACTGCATTATGGTTCATGATAGATGCTTTACCATCTCCCAGGTCTTTCTCAAGTTTGTCTGTCTCTCTTTCTCCTTCCCTTTCCCTTCTTCCTCTCTTTCTTTTTTTAAGACAATAACTCAAGGTTTCAAAGGTAACAGGCATGTTCATGCTGCAGGCTGAGTAGGAGCTGAGTATAGTTTGGTCACGTGACTCCGATGCCTTAAAAATATGTGCCCTTTGGTCCAGGAATCCCATTTTAAATTTTATCTTAAAGAAAAAGAGGTAAATATGAGGATTTGTGTAGAAGGATGATCATCATAATGTAGCTTGTAGTCAAGGAATTAGAAACAGCTTGAGTGTCCAGCGTCTCAGGATTGGTTCAGTAAATTACTCTGTGGTAGAATACAGTGCAGCCATGATAAAGTAACACTTGGAAGGAGTTTTTAATGATGTGGGAAAAGATGATCATCTATTACACAAAAAAGGAGCTTAGAAATAGTCTGTAAAATACGATCTATACTTCTAAAACTAGGCACTCTCCTCCCTATCTGCAGACCCATACCCACGTACCCTAGAAAGAACACCGAGTGGGTAGATACCAACGTGTCAATCCTATGTCGCGGGATTACGGGTGCATTTTGTTCTTCTTTGTAATTTTGTGTACTTTCTACCTCTTCCACAATGAATTTATTCTTGTTATAATCAGAAGAAATACAAGAGCAGAAGTAAAATGTAGCTCATGTCAAAGGAGGCCCTTCTGCACGTCCCTCCCTCTCATCTTCCCTTTTTCCTCTTCCAGGTTTTGGCACCATGCTGTCCTCTGTGGCCCTCCTATCCATCCTTGTCTTCCTGCCCTCCGCTGTGGTGGTGATTCTGCTGCTGGTGAGGATGGCAAGGAAGTCTGCAGGGCTGAAGAAGAGGAGCAAGTCTGGCTATAAGAAGTCGTCTATCGAGGTTTCCGATGAGTAAGTTCAGCTGGAGCGCCGAGCTCTTAACCCCTTTCCTCTTCAAAGCCCTGCTTTGTGGATAGTCCCTAGAGCCCTGATCCATCCCTTTTCTCTTTCTCCAGGCCAAGGTTAGTTCTAGGAGTACTGGAATGAAGGTTGGAAGAGAAACTAGTGGATATTAACATGGTGAGAGAGATGGAGGGGTGAATGTAGGATCCTAGTCTCTGCTTTGAAAACCAGATTGTACTATGCTATGGTTCTTCTTCTTCTTCTTTTTTTTTTTTTTTTTAAAGATTTTGTTTATTTATTTGACAGAGAGGGAGAGAGGGAACACAAGTAGTGAGAGGGGGAGAAGGAGAAGCAGGCTTTCTGTTGAGCGGGAAGCCCAATGTGGGGCTTGATCCCAGGACCCTGGGATCGTGACCAGAGCCAAAGGTAGACACTTAACGACGGAGCCACTCAGGTGCTCCTATGCTATAGCATAGGAGAACTATGCTATAGTTCTGCATATAAATTCTGAAGTGGTGGGGATGTCTGCCTGGCTCAGTCGGTTCGGTGTCCCACTCTTGACTTTGGCTCAGCTCATGATCTCAGAACTGTGAGATCAAGTCCTGCATCAGGCTCTGTGCTGGGCATGACGTCTGCTTAAGATTCTCTCTCTCCCTCTCCCTGTCCTCTCTCTTTTTCTCCCCCTCTCTAAATAGATAAATAAAAATTCTGGAGTGGCTATCACATTCCTTCAGAATCAACGGGCAATTCTGACAAGTCAGTTACTTTTCCCTTCTTGTTTTGGCACCAAGCTGATGTATCCCAGTAGAAGATGCCTAAGCAATGATGAAGGCTTTAAGGATAGTCTTGGACAGAAAAACCAGTTTAAATAAGCAAGATGTGTTCTTGGTCAGCCGATGCTCAGAGGGGCTAATGGAATTGTGATTATCAAAGGCATTTACAAAACATGTTGCCAGGGAGCAGGCCTGACCCAGTTTTCCCTGGGAATAAATCTACTAAAAACAGGTGATGAAAGTCTGCATAGAACCCATTTGATTCTCCATCGTCTCTATCTGAGGCTCTTAGCCTTGGGAGGAAGTCTTCCCTGGGGAACATTTCTTTTTCTTTGCTTGTGTGCACATGTTATTTGTGCATGTGTGTTTATTTCATGGGAGAGAGTGCCCTTTACAGGAATCTCTAGCCCCCCACAAAAGGTAAGGCACTCTCGGTAGAAATACCAAGATGTCTATTTCTAAGCGCCATCTAACAAGATTCCTATGCTCCAACCTTCAGGCCCCTTGTTCCCTGACATTTCATCTCATTGACTCCATGGGCCAGATACACAGCATATTTTCTTCTCTAAATAAGCCGCACTCACTCAGATCTTTTTTTCTTTTTTTTCCCCACATGCTTTTCTCTTGCTTGGAATCCCTTCCTTCCCTCTTTTGTTTGCCTGGAAAACTTTTCCCGATCCTCCAAGACCCAGCTGAAATGTCCCCTGTCTGGAGTCTTCCTGAGTCCTTCCCAGAGAACAGGTCACTCCCTCCTCTTTCCTACCCTAGCAATTTGACCTTAAGCTTATTAAAACATTTTATTACATTGTGTCATAATGTACTTGTCAGGTTGCAACAGGTTCCTCACACCCACGAGGCTGTGAGCTCTTCAAGGGGCAGTGTCTTAACTTTATGTCTTGGTCCCCAGCCCAGCATAATGGCTCAGATGTGGTTGGTGCTCAGTACATTTCCAAGCGAATGATTGGGTCCAGCTCCTACTTACTGGGCACTTGCTACGTGTCAGACACTGTGGTGCGTGGTTTGCATGTGGTTATTTTTTATCCCAGTGCTTAAGTAACCTGCCTACTCACACTCCTAGTGAGTGGCAGAACTGGACTTTAAGACAAGACCTGTCTGACTTGGACAGCTATGCTCTTACATGCCCTACTGTATGGAGGACAGTAATTGTTCAGATTTGCTTTGTCCTTTTTCTCCAGCACGGACCAAGAGGAAGGGGATGACTGCATGGCGAGGCTTTGTGTGCGTTGTGCTGAATGCCTGGTAAGCCCGTGCCATTTCTCTGTTCACCATTAGTGTTCCATTTTCCCGCTTACTTAAGGGGATCCTTTCCCCTCAGGGGCAGCAGAGGATATGCAGGTAAGGTCCAAAGCAAGGTATGAACCAAGGTACTTCCCAAAAGCCTTTTGGTCTCAGGGGACCGATTCTGACCATTATTTTGTTTTCTGTCGCATGGGTATAAGGTGGTGTCCTTAGGTTGGGGAAGTCTCAGCTTACTGACAGAGAGCGCCCTGAAAGAGGAGGGCCTGTGCCACCAAGGTCGTGCTAGGAGACTTTGGCTGGCTTGACTCAGAATCCTGAACTGAACTTTCCTGCTGTGCCTCAGTTTTTTTCCCCAGGGAATTAGAGTGATACAACCTTTTAGGTGACTTATTGCTTTGTCAGTAAGAAATACCCATGATGGAGGGGCACCTGGGTGGCTCAGTTGGTTAAATGTCTGACTCTTGATCTCAGCTCAGGTCTTGATCTCAGGGTTGTGGGTTCAAACCATGTGTTGGGCTCCATGCTGGATATGGAGCCTACTTAAGAAAAAAGAAAAAAAAAAAAAAAGAAATACCTATGTTGGAAGACCTGAATGTTGATTTAAATTTCAAAAGGTAGTCATCCCTCCATTTTTTAAGCTCCTGCTATGACTGGTAGGTTTGTGTGGCTGTCCCAGCATCCTAGGAGGAGAGACTCTCTGATGCGGGGCAATTGGAAACAGGTCAAAAGCAACTTATGATATAATATGAAACATACCTGTCATCGTGGGGTTTAAACTTGCGTTCTCTTTGTACTCACTGCCAAGCTCAGCACTTGGCCGGACGGCTGTAGCCCAGCTGTTCACTGCAGTGTCCTTTGTTTCTCTCTGGCAGACTGGAATGTAGTAGCTAAGATGAGAGGAAGGCTGAAGAGAATCTAACAGTAACCCTTCAGGGTTTGAATACTCTAATAGGACAAAATAAGTTAGTGTCACGCTTATCACCATCCGTATTTCGGATATTAATTCATTTAGCAGTTATTTCCTGAGTATCTGATATATGCCAGATGGGATTCTGGGTACTTAGGAAACACATGTGAACAATACTGATGAAAATCTCTGCCCTCAAATAACTTACATTCCTTTCCATGTGTAGAAAATTTTCATTCTTTAAGACACGGCTTCAGTATCACTTTCTCTTAAATTGCGGGTACAAATAATAACTAAATCTTTTAAAAATAAGCAAAACATGGAGTATACCAGATGGTACTTAATGCAGTGGAGAAAAACAAAATAGGGAAAGAACATGGATTGGCTGGTTAGGGGGGTATGATGTATACCTCACTGAAGTGATATTTGAGCAAACACCTAAAAGAAGGAGACAGGAAGCTGTATAGCTGTTGTGGAGGAACATTCAGAGGAGCATTCTGGATGAGGAAATGGTAGGCATGGTAACTCTGTGGAGGGGTCATGATGGGCATGTTCTTGGGACAGCAAGGTGACCAATGTGGCAGGAATTAAATGAGCAAGGTGAAGAATAGTGTTTTTTGATATCAGAGAGACAATACCATGTATTTTTTAAAAGATTTTATTTATTTATTTGACGGAGAGATCACAAGTAGGCAGAGAGGCAGGCAGAGAGAGAGGGGGAAGCAGGCTCCCCACTGAGCAGAGAGCCTGACGTGGGGCTTGATCCCAGGACCCTGGGATCATGACCTGAGCCGAAGGCAGCGGCTTTAACCCACTGAGCCACCCAGGCGCCCCTAGGCTTTATTCTTAATGAAATGGGATGCACTGGAGGTTTTTGAGAAGAGAAGCACTTTTTATTTCCAAAGGCTCACTCTGGCTCCTGTGTTGAGAATAGGTGGTACCTTGGTCAAGGGACCATGCCAGTTAGAGAGTCCAGTTAGGAGACTTTAGCAATAACGCAAGTGAAAGAAGATGGTACTTGTTTGAACCAGGGTAGTAGGAAGTGGCTGTATTCTCATTATAGTTTGAAGGTAAAGCAGGAAGGATTTATGGATGGGTTTCAAATATCTGTGAAAGAATGAGAGGAAATCAGAGATACTTCCACAGCTCTTAACTTGAGCAGCTGGTGGAATAGATAGAATGGGTAGAGTGGGTGTAGACTTGAGCCCTGGAGCTCTCCAAGGTTGATGAGTTGGAAAGAGGAAGGGGAATTGGTAAAGGAAGCTGAGAAGGAACATCCAGTGAGGTAGGAGAAAACCAGGAGGGTGTGCTATCCCAGGAACCAAGTGAAGAATGTGTTTCAAGGTAAGGAAGGTGATTAACTGGGGTGCCTGGATGACCCCTGCTCGGCGGTGAGCCTGCCTCCTGCTCCCCCTCTGCCTGCCTCTCTGCCTGCTTGAGATCTCTGTCTGTCAAGTAAATAAGTAAAATCTTAAAAAAAAAAAAAAAAAAAAAAAAAGAAGGTGATTAACTGTGCCCATTGCTGCTGAGTCAGCTCAAGTAAGATGAGGACTGAGAATTGATTATTGGCTGATCTGGTGATTGGGGAGGTCATAGGTGACTTTGGCAAAAGCAGCTTCAGGAGAAGAAAGCCCGATGGGGGTCAGGTTGAGAAGGAACACAAAGGGAGATGTTGGTGACTGTGGGTGTAAACAGCTCTTGCAAGGAGTTTTGCTGTGAAGAGATGCAGAGAAGTAGGGTGATAGGTAGGAGGGAGATGTGTGTCAGGAGTTACTTTCTGTTTAAGATGGGGGAAATTATAGCACATTTGTGTGCTGGTGGAAATGATTCAGTAGAAAAGGGAAAAATGATGCTTCAGGAGGGCCAGGGGAGGTGGCTGGAGGAGCTCTAGGATGTGATGCCCAACAGGGATACTGACCTAGACAAAGGCGGGGAGGGAGCGGCCATAAGAAGAGAGAGGAGTGCCATGCCCTTGGGCCCAGATGCCGGTGAGTGCGCATATATGGTGTGG
The DNA here is from genome assembly GCF_020171115.1 of Neogale vison. Classification (NCBI taxonomy): domain Eukaryota; kingdom Metazoa; phylum Chordata; class Mammalia; order Carnivora; family Mustelidae; genus Neogale; species Neogale vison. Next base: position 108,125,511 of record NC_058097.1, on the reverse strand, counting down.
GGAGCTCCCTGCTGACCCCTCTCTTCCCAGTGTCAGGAGAAAGCAAGGTCATCCGTGGAGAACAAAGTGAGGAGGAGGTGCTGGAGGTTTGAGGTTTAAGGAAAGAGGGAGAGGTGTGGAACAGTCATCCAGGAGAACAGGAGAATGACGAGCCAGAGAAATGTGGTGTACAAGGTAGTGCTAATGGGCCACTTGAGCTTAGAAGTAGTGAATACAAGTTTAAACAATAGAAATAGGAACAATGGTAACAGTGGCTCATCTTGAATCAGTGCTTACACAGTGCTAGGCGCAATGCAAAGTGATTTCCATATACTGTCTCATTCGGTTCTCGTCCCCTTTCTATGACGTGTCTGTATTTTTATTACCCCCCATTTTACAGACAAGGAAACTGAGGCCTAGAGATGTTTAATAACTTTGCTCAAGGTCACACAGCCAGCAAGGGGTGGAGCTGACATTGCAGCTGAGAGAAACTGAGAAACCCAGACTCCTAGCTGCATTCCTCGTGTTCTGATGCAGACAGCCGCCTTTTCTTTTCTTTCTTTCTTTTTTTAAAAAGATTTATTTATTTATTTGACAGAGAGAGAGAGAGCACAAGTAGGCAGAGAGGCAGGCAGAGAGAGGGGAAGCAGGTTCTCTGCCGAGCAGAGAGCCCGATGTGGGGCTTGATCCCAGGACCCTGAGACCATGACCTGAGCCGAAGGCAGAGGCTTTAACCCACTGAGCCACCCAGGTGCCCCAGACAGCCGCCTTTTCATGTGTGTTGAGGTTTTAAAAAATATCCACCATGGAAAATGGAACTGTTAGGGTTTCTAAGCATTAATTAGTCCAAGGACAGCAAATCTATTGCTGGTCCGTGAGGCTTCGTGGGAACACCGGTGCGCTGAGCCTGCGCTGTTTTCACAGTTAATGTCACTTCGTGCTGAGTTCTGTCAAGGGGTCCCAGCATGCCATCTTTGTCTAAAACCTGACAGTGGCCACGTGTCAACACCACGACTGCTGTTCTTTCCCTCCAGGACTCAGACTATGAAGAGACATACTGATGACAATCTTCATGACACAAGAAGAGTCACCTGCTAGCAGAAAATGTCCCATCCCACTGGCAGCGAAAGCCTCTCGGAGAAGCAGGGCTGGCTTGGATGGCAGTGCTGGAGGATTCTAGAAGTCATCAGGAGAGACTTCAGGAACCATTTATTTATTGAAGAAATGTTCTTTTTATATTTATAAACTGTTTAAGGACTCTTCGAAGAAACTCATAACTACCCCTTTTAATGACTTACACTCTAGTTGAATGAAGGAGTTCTCTTCCTGAATAGAAAGATGGTTTTTGTTTCCCCTGTGTTCTTGAATGTATTACGTGATTTCCAGTTATTTGAGGGGAATCCTAAATGTTGGCCACACCGTGGATGCCAAAGTATCTTTAAAAAATGAAATGGAGCTCGTAGCTTCCTGACAGGCTACCAGATGAAGTGTTTGTTGGGGATAGTGTCCTTTGTTATTTGCTCCATGAATGTTTTCAGCTGTGAATCAGCAAAGAGCCTACACTCCTTGGTTTTGTGACACCATTGGTTGTGTTTGGATGACTTGGAACCCTAATTTCTGTGGAGCTGGTGGGGCTGGGAGTCCATGGTTTGCTTTGACTGGGTTTTTAAAGTATTAAAGTGTCATCAATTTATAATTAAGGGAGGGAATGTTGACCTAAAGGGATCCCTTCCTTTTGTCTTGCTAGGTATAGTTTGTTACTTTACTCTCTTACAGCTGACTGATTGGTGGTTTCCTTCTTGATGTCCTGGAGCAGAGGCAAGAAAAACTCTTTGACAAGCTTTTAGTGGGGAATGTAGAGAATTTTCTCAGTTATTTGCAAGGAAATACTCTTTTTTAACAAATGCCATTCCAAAGTTCAGATGTTGGATTGGCTTTAATGAGGCTTCTGTTTATAGGAAATAATCTTTTGACCTAAGTCATGCTTTACAACTTTCTTGTGTTCTAAAATGCGCCAAATATGAGTGAGCTAAGGTATTTATGTACGAACAGTTTTTACATAATGTTTGACATAAGGAAGTGAGGTGGTACATAATGTTTACTCATTTCTGTTCTCTGATACCTTACATCAACTTCCTCCATTTTCCCGCAGCAAGTGATTTCAAACTTTAATTTACATAGGACTTTCTGTAAGCCATTAAGAGATACGTGTGACATGTCTAGAAAGATCGACAGTGTAGTCATCTGTAAAACAACGATAGAGTTTACTTCTCAATTATGAGAGAGAAAAATTATCCCCTCTCCCCATCGTCGTTTTTTTTTTAGCAGGAGAGTCCGAGATCCCTCATTAGGTGGCTCAGGTGGTTTCCATATTATAGCCTAATAGACTGTATACAGTATCCAAAAAAGTCACTTCCCCAGGATTTATTTTTTAAAAATTTGGGTTATTAGTTCTGGAAGTCATCAGTAAAGACTTTTTAAAAAGATGGCATAGGTTTGGCCTGGCCTCTTTTGTCAGTCTAGTCCATACATAAGAGAGTCTGGTTAGTTAATTAGAAATTATGCTTTTGTCTGGTCACATAAGGAAGTAGAAGAGGAAAAGACACATTGACTGTTTATTTCCAGTGGTTAAGCCTCAGACTCTTGAGCTGCTTGGGCTCGTCTGGGGCCAGTCTAGTGAGACAGTCTGACACCTCAGCAGAGAGGGGAAAATGTGTCTGAGCAACGAGAGTAAATACTGTGGGCTTTAGGAGATCGGAAGATAGAGATCTAATTGTGAGGCAGACTTCTCGTGGGTCTTCCTGTCTCTGAGAAAGAGATGGGGCTACAAGAACCCAGCGAAAACCGCATTTCATGAATTGAGGAACTGGTTTTATCTGGGTTTTCTTGTAATTTCCCTTCAGGTCTGTGATGAGGATTGATCCGGGGTGGGTGGGGGGTGTTTGTCCCTCCAGGTAGATGCTGCCGCGTGGAGACTTGGTCGTCCTTATTTTGTAGCCTTGATCATGATTTGAACAAGTCCCTTTCCTCTTAAGTGACTGGACGGTAGCATCCTTCATGGGAAGAGAGTAAGCTGATTGATTATTCAGTTGGCTCCATGGCTTTAAAAGGTCACATCAGTCATAGGGCTGCTGTCCTTGCTCATCTCTTATCCTGAGTCTGGCTTACAGCCTTACAGCTTTTTTTCCCTCCTCTCCCCTTCCTTCCCCTCTCCCCTCTCTATCCATCCATCCATCCTTCCTTCCTTTCTCTCTCTCTCTTTCTTTCATTCTTCTTTTTCTTTCTTCCCTTTCTTTCTTTCTTTCTCTCCTTCCCCCAAAGGAGCAAAAAGCAGTGTTTGGATACCTGCCTTCTTTAAGGATGGAAAGAAGATAAAGGTTTTTTTGTTTTATTTTGTTTTATCTTTTAAAATATCTTCTCAGGTGCTATTCCCTCTCTTTTTATTTTTTTGCTGGTCTGGATACAGAGCACACTGTCTGAAGACCAGCCTTGTCTAGAAAGGAAATCTGATTCTGAAAGCTTCAGACGGGCTGAAAAGCCTTTCAGAATTTTTCTTTGGCTACTGAAGGCTTTACTTGTGGTTACATTACCTTGTAAGTTTTGCACATTGAGCTCTTAATTCTGTTACCAAATGTGAATTTATAAAATGCTTTGTGTTTCCGATGTGGCCTGTTACCGCAGGCTTCTTAGAGGATGTCTTGGTTCTCTGCAGCTCCCAAACTAGGCACTGGTGCTTCAAGAGGGAATGTTGTATGTCCCTGTGTAAAAAAAATTGTTGGAGGCCAAATCCTGACTTTGAAAGTTCTATTGTGTCGCTCTGTTATGGTTCCAGATGAGTGCTGTAAGAAGACCCGGAGGGAGCAGACCAAGATGATCATTTAATGGGGCTACTGGAAACTTTGCTGTCAGAAGGGGTGTCTCCCTTCCTTTGACCCCCGTGTGGGACTGTTGCAGTGTTAACAGCTGCAGTTCACTGTGTTTTTTTGTTTTTGTTTTTTTTGTAGGCATGTATACACTGTTGGGTAATATTCACAGACATCGTAACTCTTGAGATCTTTACCACATCATAATTAATAAACTGCTTTACACTTTCTGGCTACTTTTTGGTATGTGTCTACATATAAAATGAGAGCTGTCAGAGGCAAGGGGGGGAGGTTGTGGTTTCCAGCAGCAAGCAGGCACTCGTCTGTAAGCAGTGCCCCTGCAACAGCCCGCATAGATTTGGTGGTCTGTGGGAGCCGGCTCACAGAGTAAGAGCTGATTCAATTTTTAGGAATTTTACAAGCTTGAAATAGGCCATGGAGGGAGTATTTATGTACGTTGCTGGCTTACCATGCAACCATGTAGCATAGTCCTGGAGGGTGCAAGTGTTCAACAATTTTTTATTTTTAAAAGATTTTCTTTAATTTTTTTTGAGAGACAGAGACCAGGAGCAGGGTGGGGGAGAATGGCAGAGGGAGAGGGAGATGCACGCTCCCCGCTGAGCAGGGAGATGGATGAGTGGCTCTATCCCAGGACCCTGAGATCATGACCTGAGCTGAAGGCAGAGACGCTTAACTGACAGCCAACCAGGTGCCCCTTCAACAACTTTTTGAATGATAAAGGACAAGTTCCAAAAAATGGCCATGTGTAGGTCAAGCCAAGGTTGAAGGTGTGTATGGAGAACACTTATTTTGAAGAGGCAACTTATAAGCAAAAGATGTCTTGAAGTGAAGAAGCTTTGAGTTCTTATCTGCGATGTCCAAATCGCCCAAAGGGTTCTCGGGATAACGCACTACCTGTGTCCTGTAAATGCTGACATCTCCTGGTCAGAGGAGATCAACATGGTAAGTTGGAGGACTGAGCAGACCTATCTTTGGAGGCAGGGACTGAGTGATTGCCTGGTTATGTTGCACTTCTCTGTTGAGAGAAAAAAAATGAGAGGCCACTCTATTTTTATTTTATTTTGTTTACTTGGGGGTCACTGCATTTTAAACAGAACAAAACATTTTGTGTTCATCTTAAATTTATTGTATTCTGTTTGCATGCAGCTGGTTTCTTTTTTGGAGAAGGTCCACCCGATGCCACTGGAGACCTCACCCTCAGAGAGCTTATAATCTAGAAGGGGAGACAGCACATGTCCTGGGCTGGAATCAGGCTCTCCTTAGTAAGTCGAGTTTATTACTCCCTTTTAGAACAAACGTATAAATAAGAATTGGGCCGTGGGCCAGATGACAGAAATGAGAACCTTGTTCTAGAGGTTCCTGTTTGCATCTCTGTAGCTACCCCAGAACGTATGCATTTGGTTTGTTCTGAGCCTGGCCTTCCGTCAGGCAGAAGTCTCTGGAGTTGGACTCTGGTACTGCACTCAGCAGAGCTACCGTGTTGCCTCCCCTGGGTGCGTCTCATCATCTCATCGTCTCATCGTGGGTAAGCCGTTGCTTTGCATTTCTTAAGAAGTGATGAAAACTTGGCTCTCTCAGGAGAAGGCTGGTTCTGAAGGTTTTAATTTGATGACCACATTTGTAGGAGGAAACTGGCATAAGGTAGGCTGCTGAGTGCAGTTTTCCTTTCTGTAGCGTAGAGTCACTTCTGATAAGATCCCCAGAGAAGAGTGGGGTAAGAGGTTTGCTCTTAATGAAAGAGCAGATGAGGCTGGTGGTCGTAGGACTTAAGCTTGTAAATTGCCTGTGTTTTTTAGGTAGAGCAGTGACTGACTAGCTGTCCTCCTGACTAGCTGTCCTCTAGCTCACGGCAGCACTTCTCCCTCACTGTTGCCCTTCTCCCAACCCTAGACAGGCCATTTTTTTTTTTTTAAGAATTATTTATTTGTTAGAGAGAGAGCACATGCTAGCAGGAGGGGCAGAGGGAGAGGGAGAAAGAATCCCAAGCAGACTCCACTCTGAGTGGGGAGCTGGATATGGGGCTCGATCTCACAACCCTGAGATCAGAACCCCATCTGAACCCAATAGTCGGGACTCAACCGACTGCATTACCCAGAGGCCGCTAGACAGGTCAATATCTAACCTTAAGAAGCCAAGAACTTGGGACGCCTGGGTGGCTCAGTTGGTTAGGCAGCTGCCTTCAGCTCAGGTCATGATCCCAGCGTCCTGGAATCGAGTCCCGCATCGGGCTCCTTGCTCGGCGGGGAGCCTGCTTCTCCCTCTGCCTCTGCCTGCCTCTCTGTCTGCCTGTGCTCACTCTCTCTCTGACAAATAAATAAATGGCATCTTAAAAAAAAAAAAAAAAAAAAGCCAAGAACTTAATCCTCTCAAGAGCTAGACTCCTGTTCTTGCTTGCCATGCCCTTGGCAAAGCTCTGACCTCATGAAGGCCTTTTGTAGAGGAGGGAGCAGCAATACTGATTTCCAAAGTCCCCTTCAGGTTTGAGGGGTGACCAATGTCACTGAGACTGTCTTACATGGAGCCATGTAACTGCCCAGCCCAATGTCAGATAAGTGGTTTTGGAAGGAAAAATGAGGACGCACTGTAGAGGGGTTACATGGATTCATAGACCTAAAAACAATGAGAGCCTGGAGGTGAGCGGCCACGGTAAACTGAGAGGACTTAGCATGGAGGGAGTTGAGGGGTGGGGAAGGGGGAGGGGAGTGGGGGGCAGGGTGTGGGAAGGAAGGCTGTGCAGTTGCTGTTTGCTCAGTGGTTCGTTGTCCTTATGGGGGGCAAATGGCTGCCCTCCGAGACAGCACCTCTCCGTATCTTGTCTTGTGATATTGTAATATTCGGGGGTCATTCTCACAACCTCTGTGGTAGTTTCATTGTTGTGAGTCTCTTTTCTGAGGTGTTTTTCTGCCATCATTGTGCCAAGGGAAACAATTCCTCTGCACTATTAATAATGGGAAAGGGGAGCCTTATAGTTACAACTCCCCAGGGTGACAAAAGACGTTTGCCAGCAGTTCTGTTGTGAAAACACCATGAGCTCAGGTCAAAATGTTTGGCCACCATATGAGCTGCCTTACTGTGAAGAATTACCTCAAGAAACCTGCTGAGGAGATGGCGGGATCTGGGGAAGAAGCTGAGAATTTAAATGGAGTCTCACGAAGGTGCTTAAGGAGCATCTAATGCTTTGGTTGGATTTCTAAAGATGGAGACCATTTATATAGATATTCTGTGTATATATAAAATTCTGAATTTCATTATCCAGATATATACATTTAGGACCTAGCTTTCGGCATGCATCCATACACACACACCCCACATACACATATGATAGGAATTTCTGAATATTTGCCAACTAAAGGAAATCGAAACTTGACTGAAGTGTCCTGGGCCCTCTTAGGTGTTGTTCTCTGTTTTGATGAGCAGTTCCCGGATCCTGCCCTGGGCTTCACTCTGCACCGGCCCTGGGCATGCAGAGGGACAGAGGCTCAGGTCTTGGCTTCCTGGAGCTTATAGTCTTGGGAGGTGAGGGTGGATAGCAGGACTTTAATCCAGCAGGCACACAAGTAAATAGAGAATTAGAAATTGTGACAAGTGCCCTGAAGGAAAGAGAAATAGAACTATTTAAACTTGTGGCTGGGACTCTGACCTGGTGAGCATGGCTCAGGAGAGCTGTCCCTACGGAAACCATGTCAGCTTGCGATCTGAAAGCTGCATGGAGGGACGCCTGGGTGGCTCAGTTGGTTGAGCAGCTGCCTTCGGCTCAGGTCATGATCCCGGCGTCTTGGGATCGAGTCCCACATCGGGCTCCTTGCTCAGCGGGGAGCCTGCTTCTCCCTCTGCCTCTGCCTGCCTCTCTGTCTGCCTGTGTTCACTCTCTCCCCCTCTCTCTCTCTGATAAATAAATAAAATCTTTAAAAAAAAAAAAAAAAAAAAGAAAGCTGCATGGAGGTTCACTGGGGGAAGCCGGTAGCGGGAAGAGCATCCAGTCAGGGGAGCAGATTCATCCTGTTGGGATAAACAAAGTTCAGGGAAGTTAGGTCCTAAAATATGGGATAGCTTCCCAAACATGAGGAGCAGTACTGCGTCGTGAGGGGACAGGATCTGATCGGGAAATCCTGGCCCTGTCACTGGCTGGGCATTATTAGGGAAATCACTTCACCCGTGTGTGCCTTAGTTTCCCCATCTGCCCCGTATCGTAGGGTTGTCGTGAAGATCAAGGGGGTCAGTGTGTGGGGCGGCGCTCGGGCGGTTCCTGGCACATTGGCCTTAGTGACTTACTGCACATCAATGACTGGTTTCTAGTGTGCTCCTGTATTAACTGGGAGGGAGAAGAAGTCCGATCCTTGAATGTTAAGAAGATTGAACAATTTCCCAGAGATTGAAAGATTAGTTAATGGAAGGTCTGACCCAGGAGGAGAATTTTTGAGAAATTAAGTGCATCTTCCATGAATTCATTGCTCCTCTCTTCATTTACAGAGTTCTAATGGTGCATGTGAGTACTTTGAACCAAAAATGGTATCTTCTGTTCATTAGATTGTTTGCACATTTCTTAAAATTTGTTTGCAAAGGGTTGAGTGTGGCTCTGAGTGACTTGAGTTTGGTGACTACGTTCAGAGTCTCTTTGGGATCGCCAGTGTCCTCTTAGAATAGAATGGCCTAGTTGTAGGATATCTAAGTCGATTTCAACGTGATGGTCGCATTGGCAGCCAGCAGCCCTTACCCAGCCTACGCCGGGCACCTTATTGGTGTGGTGGCGCAGACCCGGGGCACTGGTAGACAAGAATGCATGGTCCTTCTTGAGATTCTAGACTTACTGGGGTTTGGTGTTACACCTGTAAGTCAGTTGTTCCTCCTCTAAGCAGATGGTGCATTGGACAGGCTGGGGAGCACAACCAACTCCCTGAAGAAGAGCGCACCCAGAAAGTGCAGGGATCTCGGAAGTCCCAGATACGGTGAATTCACACCGTGACACACTATAAAGGAAGTTCTTTATCATGCTCATCCATGTATGTGTGGGGTGGGATGGGCATCAGAGCCAGAAGAGGACTGAGGCTATTTTGAGACAGATCTTCATTTTCATCAGATGTCCTTATGTTTGGGGGAAACGTAATGTGACTTTTGGTATATCTGAGTCAGTGTTAATTATTATCTACATCATGATGGGATTCAAAAATTGAAACTTGAAAGTTTCCAGTTCATTCTGATTCATCATTTGCCATTCTACCTAAAGGTAGATGCTCAGAACCCAAATCTCTTCTAACACAACAAATTCTATTTCCTATCTGGTTTTAGGTTATGAAAAATAGGATCTCATGTGATAATGATTTCTTCTTTTCAAAGCACTGTTATCTACATTATCATATTTGATCCTCGCATTATTATCCCATGTTATAGGCAAGAGAACCGAGGTTGAGCAAAGCCAACTGACATCTCTCCTTAGAGGGACCTAGGATGGGACTTCCTTGAACAGTTTGATCCTGATTTTCCTGATGGAGGATTTTGTTGGTTAGAACTCAGATAAGGACTCTCTTAGGTAGTCATTTTTAATAAATTAAAATGACCACCATATGTGCTAGACTTCCCAGCAGAGCTGGGAAGAGACCTTTCCTTCTGGAAGATTCTAGGTAGAGTTCCTTCAGTGGCAGGATGTTTGGGGTGCAGGGGTCATGACTGAAACCAGCCACAGTAGTTGGTAGGAACTCAAGGCTGGTTGGATTGTAACTCCTTGGAGTTGATCTTCTTCTGTTTCATGAAGAAAAATGTGGGCCAGGGGCGCCCGGGTGGCTTAGTTGGTTAAGCATCAGACTTTTGGTTTCAGCTGAGGTCATGATCCCGGGGTTCTGGGATTGAGCCCCACATCTGGCTCTGTACTGGACGTGGAGCCTACTTAAGATTCTCTCTCTTCCTCTCCCTTTGCCCCTCCCAATTCTCTCCCTCTCTTAAACCAAAAAAGTGAGGGAAAAAAAGGCAAAACTCCCCAAAACCTCAACATGGACATTTCATGCAGCTTCTTAATGCCACAGGGCTTGGTGAATTAAATAGATTGAAAATTTTCTCCTTCTTTATGTATCTCCTTTCCCACATGTCCTGAACATTCTCTGGATGTTTAAAAGCAATTTTGGGGGTGCCTGGGTGGCTCAGATGGTTAAGTATCTGCCTTTAGCCATGATCCCAGGGTGCTGGGATTGAGTCCCACATGGGGCTCCCCACTCAATCGGGAGTCTGCTTCTCCCTCTCCCTCTGCCCTTCCCCCTTCTTGTGCTCACTCTCTCTCTCTCTCTGTCCAATGAATAAATAAAATCTTTAAAAAAAAAGTAGCCATTTTAATTTAGTTGGATAGATAGGCAAAACTTTCACGCGGAGCCTCCTGTAAGCTCTTGCTTGCGTGAAACCTGAAGTTGTAGGACGGCTAGGTTGTCGCCTCAAGGATATCCTGAAATTAGTTGCTTTTTTCTTCTCGAAAAGCCACTTTTGTTTAATCTTCCCTTACAGCCAGTCTAAAGCGGCCCCCAAGTGACTCTCTAAACACCGCTCTGTTTTGTTTCATCAAAGCAGATTCCAGCATCTGCCACTTTCTTGTTCATTCATTTGCCTCTTTTCCCCCTCCATCTCCCCCCCAGTTGCAAACTGCACGTGAGCAGGGACCCTGCCCTTTCTGTTCGGGGCTGCATCCCAGAGCCTCAGACAGAGGCTGGGCCCACAGAGGCACACTGACTGTGGGTTTGCTAAATTAACAAACTTCTCTTGATGCGGTTTTCTGATTTTTGTTTTCTTTTATCTAAAGATTGAAAAATTGGAGAGCAGCATGTTTTGCCCTCTGAAACTCATCCTGATGCCAGTGTTACTGGGTAAGTAGAAACCAAGGGACCAAGGAGGGGACTGGGTTTCTTGTTAAGTCTCATGCAGTTTCAAAAGCCAATTTTATATATTTTCATTTCCCCCTTGGTTTGTTGAAAACGGGAAACCCTAACCTGGAACTTCGGCATTTTGCTGGAACAGCTGTTTTTGAAGCCAGGGAGCAAACTCTTTCTTGAAAAGCTGAATCTTCCACTGTTTCTGTTAGACACCAGAGGCCTCCGGGTCCTGAGCTGGGGGTTCCGGGACCGTCCTTTGTGCTACAAAGAAAGTGTCTCGCTGGCATTCCTGGACTCTCAGTTGCGACTTGAAAACCACAGCTAGTCTCAGATCAGGAAATGAAATCACTGGAGAGCCCAGAATCCCTGCAGCTGTATTCACGCTTTTGCCACTCCAGCCTTCTTGTGGTTCTGTAAATGCACCGGGCTCTTTCACAGTCCGGGGCAGTTGCTTTTGCCAAGAACTTTCCTCTCTTCACCTTCCTGGGCAAGCCTGCCCAAGCCTTCCTGACACTTCAGAGTTCTCCTTAAACTCCACATCCGTCTAAAAACCTCCTCTGGCTGTGGACTCTCTTGTTCTCGAACCCTCCAAACCCTCTGTGCTCAGGGCTGCTGCTTGTGGCTCAGTGGTTCTTTCTAAGCTGCTCACCTCTCTCCCGGCCTTTTCTCTTTATCCACAGATCTAGCTCTGTGGGAGGAATAAACGACTCAGGACATTCTTTGCTCTCATTGTCTCTTATTTTTCTTCTTCTTCATCATCATCATCATCTTCTTCTTCTTCTTATTATTATTATTTGTACCTGGGCATAGTAACCTAAACACCGATTCAGCCAAATAAAAAAAGAAATGCCTTTGCTGTAATTCCAGGGAACAGAGGGTATGCACCCAGGCAGACAGACACATGGACACCCACCCCACCTCCCCAGAAAATAGGATGTATTTAAGAGAATTTGTTTTCGCAGCTGTCATGCTCTGGGGTCTTTAAAGATTTTTAAAATTATTTATTTATTTGACAGACAGAGATCACAAGTAGGCAGAGAGAGAGAAAGAGAGAGAGAGAGAGAGGAGAAGCAGGCTCCCTGCTGAGCAGAGAGCCCGATGTGAGACTCAATCCCAGGACCCTGGGATCATGACCTGAGCTGAAGGCAGAGGCTTTAACCCACTGAGCCACCCAGGCGCCCTGCTCTGGATGGGGTCTTTAGACATTGCCTCAGAGGTGCGGGAAGCAGCCCAGGCTTCTACCATCCCAGCCCGAGTTAACAAACCAGTCTTGGAGCTAGTGACTTGGTGGTATCAGGGGTCATTCTGTTTTTTTGTGGAGAAATTTGCCCTCCTTTGTAGAACGTGTCATTTCTTCAGCCATTTCTCTACAAAGGTGACCCTTTGTGGAGGTGGAAGCTTCTCTTCGCTCCCATGGCTGCGCCTGCTTTCTAGCTACCCTTCACTTACTTCCACATACAGTGCTCTCCACAGTAGATTAAACGCACTTCTTACACCTCTAACCACACGTCAGGCTGCTCAGCTCTTCCTTACAGGAAAATTCCAGATTGGCTTTGGAGCTAATTTTGATTTCTTTCAAAACAAGCCCCTCTGGAGGGTTTAGCATTCCTGTTTTCTTTTCCGTCTTCCCTACTGTGTGCCTGCTGTTGGGCAGCAAGTGAACTGTCTTCTCTTGGGCCAACAGCTTGCAGAGAAAGGCTGGCACGCTTTCTGTTTATTCCCACATGCGTTCCCTTGGCTCGTCCTCCACATAAACTGGCCAGCATCTAAACGTGGCTTTCTTGATGTTGCTGTCTCTTTGCACAGAGCACATCTTGTAAAAACAGAAATATCCGTGTGATGGTTTTCTCTTTTGGTGAAAAGAGAAAGGCCTTGAGGAATATACAGATAGCGGAGTGGAGTGGTGCATGCCGTAAAACACCCCCAGGCTGAGCAACCAGGGCTGATGGCCAAGATGGAGTGGGAGGGTGGGGAGAAGACAAGCACAAAGGAAATTCAAGGGGAGAGCCGTGCTCTGGATTGGCCTCTTTTTTTTTTTTTTTTTAAGAATGTTTTCTTTTTCTTCTTCTTCTTTTTTTTTTTTGATTTTATGTATTTATTAGAGAGAGTATGTGCAAGTGAGTGGGGGGAGTGGCAGGGGGACAGACAGACTCTGGGCTGAGCACAGAGCCTGCCGTGGGGCTCGATCCCAGGCCCCTGAGATCATGAGCTCTGAGCCCTAACCGAGAATCTGATGCTTAACCGACTGAACCACCCAGGCACCCCTGTATGGGCCTAATTACAAGGACCTCTAGGACAGTCAGAATTGCCAGCAAAGTCAGAGTAAGCTTTTAAAAAGGAACTAAAGAAAAGGGAAAAAGGAAGGAAGCCAAAAATACTTTTAAAAAGCCAAAATATTGGCTTTTCAAATAGGGAACCCATGGGAAACTAGGAGTGAGAGACATCTCATTTCCTGTTTATGGATGTCTAAATTCATGACTTGAAAGGAGGATGTCAGGGTTTCTCTTCTTTCTTTAGAAAGGGGCTTGGAGAAAGGAATTCTGGGAAATGGGGAAGGGTCTAGCTAGGAGAACGGGAGCAGACATGCATTTTTGCAGAACGAAGATTGCAGAACCCCTCTGACTTGGGAGGCTTGTGTGTAACTAGAGGGTATCTCATCTACCTTTGGGAATGTCATATTGGCTTGAGTGATAGGCCTCTGAGGACTTCGTCCATGTCGGGTCATCTGGGGAGGGAAGATGTAGAGTTACTTAGAGATTGATTACTGATTTTTGTTGTTGAAGGTATTTGTCTAAACGATATCTCCTCTTGCCTTTGACTTCTATAGATTATTCCTTGGGCCTGAATGACTTGATTGTTTCCTCCCTTGAGCTAACAGTCTGTGTGGGTGATTCAGCCCTGCTGGGATGTGTTTTCCAGAGCACAGAAGAGAAGCGTGTGACCAAGATAGACTGGACGGTCTCATCAGGAGAGCACGCCAAGGTAACAAGAAGGGAATCTTACTGTTGAAGCCCTGGCCAATGGTGTCAGGAGAAGGGAGGGGGTGGAGAGGGAGAGCCAGGTCATCAGGTGTCAAGAGATGGTGTTGCAAGAGTCTGGGCTCTGAAGCTTGTCAGAACTGGGCCTCTTCCTAGCTTGGCCCTTTGGCTGTGTCATCAGCTGGGCAAGTTACTCAACCTTGCTGAACTTCAGCTTCCTCATCTGTGAAAATGAAGGTCATTATCATAATGGTAATGCTTACCTTTTGGGTCATTGAGAAGTAATGGAAGACATGCACATAAAATTCTTTTTGTTTCTTTTCTTGATGTCTGCCCTTTGTAGAGTAGTATAGATGAGTGGGAGGGCTGAGAAGGGCGAGAATGTGGGTCTAGACAGAAGAGGCATGAGAATGATGTCACAGGAATCTTTTATGGGGGAGAGGGCCAGATTCTTTGAGCATTCTGTGCCCCATTCATGTGCTTGGGCATCACCTCTCTCTCCTTCATGGCTGTTTCAAATGTTCAAGTGTTGGGATCGGCTGATGTAGCATGGCTGAGGGAGGGTCTTTCATGGGAGCTGTTCGGAGTGGGAAACAGTATATAAACCTCATCAGAGGTTCTGTGGAGATATTTGTATCTTAGGATCATTTTAAATGCATCCTAAGTAATGGGTTACTAACAGTAAGGTCTCTAAGTTTGCTGGTAAAATACTCTTTCTGTAGCTCATAGCATATTATTCCTATAATGCTATTCTCACTCAAATTTTTATTAGTATTTTTTTTTATCATAAGAGGGATAGGCCCATGGCTTAAGTAGAAATAAGAATTTCTGGGGGCACCTGTGTGGCTCAGTGGGTTAAGCCTCTGCCTTCGGCTCAGGTCCTGATTTCAGGGTCCTGGGATCGAGCCCCACATCGGGCTCTCTGCTCAGCAGGGAGCCTGCTTCTGCCTCTCTTTCTCTGCCTGCCTCTCTGCCTACTTGTGATCTCTGTCAAATAAATAAATAAAATCTTTAATAAAAAAAAAAAAGGATTTCCCAGGGCTCCCCATCCCAGCCTGGAAACCATGCCCTGAGGATGACTCCTTTTCAGGTTGTGTGATATTCTGCCTGGAAGAGGGCAGAACAGGGAGGAGCAACAGCTAACACACCAGCCACAGTTTATCACAACTCCCAGTCTGAGGGACTGCATCATGCCTTTGAATGCCATCCAGTCCAGCGGCCATGGCAGAAAATAGGGTGAACAGGAGACAAGGTTTTCAAAAATTCTGAGTTGAATCCACAGAGTGGTCTTCAGAGTGGGTATTACATTTTACCTTAAACTATAAGAAATGACTATGCTTCACAATTTGTCCTTGTATGAAATAAGGCACCAGGCCTTGTTCTAGTTAGAGCATTGCCTGGCACATTCTTTTTTTTTTTTTTAAAGATTTTATTTATTTATGTGACAGAGACCACAAGTAGGCAGAGAGGCAGGCAGAGAGAGAGGAGGAAGCAGGCTCCCCGCAGAGCAGAGAGCCCGATGTGGGGCTCGATCCCAGGACCCCGGGACCATGACCTGAGCTGAAGGCAGAGGCTTTAACCCACTGAGCCACCCAGGCGCCCCATGCCTGGCACATTCTTATTATTATTTCTTATTATTCTTACTATTCTTATTATCTTATTATTCACTGGTACCAAGTACTTTTTGATCATGATGATGATGATCTTGGTGGTGATGATGATGGTGATGGTGATGACAATGGTCGTGTTGGTGATGATGGTAGTGGTAGTGATGATGGTGGTGATGATGGCGGTGAGGGTGGTGATGGTGATGATGATGGTGGTGGTGATGGTGGTGGTGGTGATGGTGATGATGGTGGTGGTGATGGTGGTGATGATGGTGGTGGTGATGGTGGTGGTGGTGATGGTGATGATGACGGTGGTGGTGATGATGGTGGTAGTGATGGTGGTGGTGGTGGTGATGGTGATGATCGTGGTGGTGATGGTGGTGGTGGTGATGGTGATGATGATGGTGGTGGTGATGGTGATGATGGTGGCGGTGATGGTGGTGGTGGTGGTGATGATGATGGTGGTGGTGATGGGGCTGTGGGTGGTGGTGGTGGTGAAAGTGATGATGGTGATGGTGATGATGATGATGATGGTGGTGGTAGTGGTGATGGTAATGATGACGGTGGTGGTGATGATGGTGGTAGTGATGCTGCCACCGGCACAGAACAGGGTCTTTTGGATCCAGACTCCTAGGTCTGGTGCCAGTGACTCTAGATTTTCCCCGACGTTGTGTTGCCCTCCAGGAGGATTATGTGCTGTACTATTACGCCAACCTCAGTGTGCCTGTGGGGCGTTTCAAGAATCGTGTGAGCTTGGTGGGGGACATCTTACGCAATGATGGTTCTCTCCTGCTCCAAAATGTGGAAGACGCTGACCAGGGAACATATACCTGTGAAATCCGGCTGGAAAAGGAAAGCCTGGTGTTCAAAAAAGCAGTGGTGCTGCATGTACTACCGGAGGAACCCAGAGGTACGTGAATGGGCAGGAGGAGGGTGAAGGGGCAAGAGATTTAGTGTGCAGAGAAGGAAGGGAATAGATGTTGTTGAACGTGTGCCAGCCTTTGGTCCACATATGTACCACAGAGTGAATCCACAGTAATGGGTGCTCTTTAAATAAAAATAATGAGAATGATTATTTATTTTATTATTTTTAAAAGATTTTATTGATTTATTTAAGGGGGGTGCGGGGAGGAACAGAGGGAGAGGGGCAAGCAGACTCTGTGCTGAGCCCCATATGGGGCTTGATCTCACAGCCCTGAGATCATGATCTGAGCCAAAATCAAGAGTTGGTTGCTTAACCAACCGAGTCACACAGGCGCCCTAAGAATGATTATTTTGTGATTACCTTACATGTGTCTATCCTTGTGAAAATGCTGTGTAGGAGGTATTGATCCTTTCATTTTACAGATGAAGTCACTGAGGCTTAGAGAGGCTTAGATGTGACTTGCCTAAGCACACGTATTTATTAAATGGCGTATCTGGCCTTGAACCCTGGCACCTCTGACAACAAAGTCCCCATTCCTTTTACTCTACCCTGGTGCTTCCCATCAGTTATCCACACTGATGCCATGTCCATATCTCATAGGTTCCTATGGTAAGTGCTGGGGAAAGAAAAGAGATGAGATCTCTCTAACTACTTTGGATTTCATTTTCCCATTTGTCAGTGGAGGGAGTGGCTTTAGTAGACTGTGGTTTTAAACTGTGCCCTGATGAAGCCTGAAGGTTCAGCAAACATGGTAGGCTGCACAGAGGATGAGAACAGGCCAGGGGCTTAATAGAGGACTGGGTCAGGTAGGACCTCAGGCTCCTACCTCCACTGCAACCAAAGCCCTTTCTCTTTTTCCTGTTTTATTCATTGGACTGCCAGCTTAGAGTTTGTTTAAAAGAAAGAATTCTGCTGCTTCAAGAAAGTTTGAAGACCGCCGAATTAGCTACATTCTTTGAAAGTGTGCATTGAAGGAACAGTTCGTGGCCTCAGGAAAGCTTGCAGTTTAGTTAGGGAGCTAAAATCCGGACCTCCTCCCCTCCCCCAGCTGTTTGGGTCGGGTCTGTGAGTGAGCTCCTTTGGAGCACCTAGTGCTCCTCGTTGGTGACACTTTTCACACCTGTCCAGTGTGTCTTCCCTGTTTGTGTGGGTCTGTATTCTCTGTCCTCTGTTCAGCCCTGGACACCATGCGTGGCACAGAGTAAGCAATCAATAAACATTCGCCAAATGAGTGAATTTCTTGAGTTAGTATCCCTCACTTGAATCCAGTTTCTAAAAAACTGGATTTGGAATTGTAGAAGGAATTGTAGAAGGTGGCCTCTGCCTCTCCTCCTCCTTTTTCCTACCTTTTTTTTTCCTTTTCTTTTCCTACTTTTTTAAAAAAGATTTTATTTATTTACTTGACAGACAGAGGTCACAAGTAGGCAGAGAGGCAGGCAGAGAGAGAGGGGGAAGCAGGTTCCCTGCTGAGCAGAGAGTCTGGTGTGGGGCTCGAGCCCAGAACCCTGGGATCATGACCAGAGCTGAAGGCAGAGGCTTAACCCATGGAGCCACCCAGGTGCCCCTTTTCTTTTCTTTTCTTTTAAATTATGTTGTATTAGTCGCCCTACAGTACTTAGCTTTTGATGTAGTGTTCCATGATTCATTGTTTACGTATAACACCCAGTGCTCATTGCAATACGTGCCCTCCTTAATACCCATCACTGGGCTCATCCATCCCCTCAACCCCTGCCCCTCTAAAACTCTGTTTCCTGGAGTCTGTATCTCTCATGATTCAACTCCCCCTCTGATTTCGATTGACATTTTTCTTTTGCTTTTCAAAGCTATTTTTCTCCAGAAAGAGGAAAGGAATCAGGTTCTCCAAGGATTATCTTTGGGTTACTCCTTTCTGCTTTGTCTTCTGATGCCTTGCCCAGACACAAGCATGGCGTACAATATGGGCAGCTGTTCTCTCTTTGAAGAGACACAGAAGGCATGAACTGAAAGCCAGTTTCACAATTGGAGAATCCATGGAAACAGTCCAGAGCAATTTTAGGGTTAGTCACATAACTTCCCCACTAGTCCCTAGAGCAACCTGTATTTTTCCTTCTAGCCCGAAAGAGGGTAGAGCCAACTCCTCAAAATGTGCCGGGTGGCCACTGGGAAGTTGTTCAGCTTGCTTGACGGAGGTTGTCTTCCCCTATGTGAAGCCTCTATACTTTTTTCTACAAAGTTTACTCATCAGTTTATAATCATTCTGTGCTTCTACTCCTTCACTTCCTTTTCTCATAGTTCTTATTTTAAATACGAAAAGCAATATTCTTTTAAAAATTTTTAAAATAATTTTTAAAAAGATTTTATTTGTTTATTTGTCAGACAGAGATCACAAGTAGGCAGAGAGACAGGCAGAGAGAGAGGAAGGGAAGCAGAGAGCCTGATGCGGGGCTCGATCCCAGGACCCAGGACCTGAGCTGAAGGCAGAGGCTTTAACCCACTGAGCCACCCAGGTGTCCCTTAAAATAATTTTTTAAAGATTCCACTTATTTGGGCGCCTGGGTGGCTCAGTGGGTTAAGCCACTGCCTTCGGCTCAGGTCATGATCTCAGGGTCCTGGGATCAAGTCCCGCATCGGGCTCTCTGCTCAGCAGGGAGCCTGCTTCCTCCTCTCTCTCTCTCTGCCTACTTGTGATCTCTCTCTGTCAAATAAATAAATAAAATCTTAAAAAAAAAGATTCCACTTATTTGAGAGAAAGAATAGAGAAATAGAGAGCACAGGTCAGGGTAGGGGGTGAGGGGCAGAGGCAGAGGGAGAGGGAGAAAACTGCCTGCTCAGTGGGGAGCTGGATGCAGGGCTCCATCCCAGGACCCTGAGATCATGACCTGACCCGAAGGTAGACGCTTAACCCACTGAGTCACCCAGGTGCCTCTATAGGCAATATTCTTTCAAATAAAAATTGTGTTAACTTCCTGTACCTTTGCTCTAGAATCAGCTCTCCTTCCACTGATGTGAGGAGGCACAGAATAGTAAGTGAGAGCTTGGGCTTTTCTTCCCTCAGGCCTGGGTTTATGTGCTGGCTCTGCCTTTCACAGACTCTTGGGCTATGTGCCCTTGGGCTCTCTCACCTTCTTCCTCTGACAATGGGAGAACAACAGCGCATATCTCAAAATACCGTAATGACTAGCTGACATGCTACATACACGTGTCTGACACATGCCTGATGAAAGGTGCAGAATCGTTTGGTGTTTATTATTGCATTTTATTTTATCTTGTTTTATTTATTTATTTATGTATTTATATAATTTTTAAAAAGATCTTATTTACTTGAGAGAAAGAGAATGAGAGAGAGCATGGGATGGGGAGGGCCAAAGGGAGAAGCAGACTCCCCCTTGAGCAAGGAGCCCGATGCGGGACTCGATCCCGGGACTCCAGAATCATGACATGAGCCTAAGGCAGTGGACCCAGGGTGAGCCTAAGGGTGCCACCCAGGCGCCCTTGTTTTTTTTTTTCTTTAGTAGGCTCCATGCCCATTCCCAGTGGGGAGCCCAGTGTGGGGCTTGAACTCACGACCCTGAGATCAAAACCTGAGCAGAGATCGAGAGTCAGATGATTTACCAACTGAGCCACCCAGGTGCCCTTATTACTACATTTAAAAAATAAAGTTCAGTTCTTAATGTACTTTTGGATTTAGAGGGACTTCCCCCCCCACTGATGTTCTTTGGAGTGAATTTTTATTACTTTCAAAATGATTCCCTCCATAGAGTTTCAAGTTCATAATATTTTCTCTTGGTTTCCTCCTATCGTGCATCTCTCCTGCTGGGCAGGAAGTTCACATTCTCCCAGAGAAACAGTTCCCATGAAAAGGTCAGCTTATGCACTCTTTGTTCCTTCATGAGCTTGCCCGATGTGCTTTTGAAGGAATTCTGTCCAGTTAAGACTTGCTAAGGCTTGTGTTTCCCTAAATACCACCGTGCATTTCATTTCTCAACTGACTTTGTGGTTGATTTGTGTAGAACATTATTGAAAAACCAGAAATGCCTTGCTAATTTTTTTTTCCAGGAACCCCTCAAAATGACTTATGTAATAAGCATATGATGGGGTCAGCTGCTCATACAGATAAGCAGAAGGAAGAGCCTAGGAGTTGGGAAGCCCGAAGCAGGGGGAAAGGGATCTTCTGAAGGGAGTGGGGGTAGGGATTAAAACAGAAAAAAGAACCAAAAGGAAAAATGTCTATTGTCTTGGCCTAATTAGCAAGCAGTCCTGTGACCTGTACTGTAGCCAAAACTATCCTAAGCAAGTCCTAAGACAACTTGTAAAAAGAATATAAGAAATTGAAGAAAATCGCCTGTGAATCAGTTTTTCAGCTAGAAGAGGGTTATGCGTAAGCATGAAAGTTATATAACTCTCTACTTCCTGTTTACGTTCCACAGATGTGGGTGTCTAAGATGGTGAATAGAAAGGGGGGCTTCGGGGCGCCTGGGTGGCTCAGTGGGGTAAAGCCTCCGCCTTTGGCTTGGGTCATGATCCCAGGGTGCTGGGATCGAGCCCCACATCGGGCTCTCTGCTCGGCGGGGAGCCTGCTTCCCTTCCTCTCTCTCTGCCTGCCTCTCTGCCTACTTGTGATCTCTGTGAAATAAATAAATAAAATCTTTAAAAAAAAAAAAGAAAAAGAAAGGGGGGCTTCAAGATTTTTTGTACTTCCTTTAGCATAGCTTGAACTGGAGCGGGGCCTCAGGAAAAATTCTAGAAAAGGGGAAGGAGCAGGGAACTAAAGGGAATCAAAAAGTGTTGTAGTTTGAAGACCCCTCAGAGTTGAAAGTGTGGGTAGCTCTGCGTACTCTCTTACTCATGGGGTGTCCTGTGAGTGGGAGGCCTCTGGCTACTACTTCGTCCACACAGGATCATCTGGCTCGTCTGTAGAATGAATTTGTGCAGTATTTAGTGGTGACATTGATTTTATGGCTGAGGAGCTTTGGCTAAGCATGAGCTCTTATGAACGTTCTTTGACTTCTGTAGACATTACCTTGGGTTTGACTTGAGTTACCATTTTATCCCCAGAGCTCACGGTACATGTGGGTGACTCGACTCAGCTGAGGTGTGTTTTCCAGAGCACAGAAGAGAAACGCATGACCAAGGTAGACTGGACATTCTCATCAGGAGAGCCTGCCAAGGTAAGGAAGAGGAACCATCAGCGTGTGGTGGAGTGCCTGGCCAACGGTGTCAGGACAGTGTGGGGAGAGGGAGAGTTTAGGCTCCAGGTGCCATGGGCTTTGGAGCTTGTCAGAAGCGCTACTTGGCTGGGCAGCTTCAGCTCCGTGGTGGGAAGAATAACTCTCATGAAGATGACAAAGAGGAGGACGATATTCCGGCTGCTGCTGCTCAGCCTGTTGGGCTGTTGGGACACGTATGCTAGATCATCCCTGTGAAGCACTTGTGTCTGCCTTGGCCACTGCATTTGAGTTTCCTTCCTCTTTTCCCATCCCCTCTTTGTAGAGTCCAGGGGAGAAGGAGGGGGATGGCTTCTGTGGCCTTGTCTCTAAGCTCTTGTCTCTAAGAATGATTGTATTCTTGTTTTTATTTGGATTATTTTGATAAGTTTTCTTCTGTGTCCCACTGTCCCACTTATGGGATGGAAGGAAATTTCTTTGTCTTTATGGGTGCTTTGATGTTGGGATTAGTAGGTCCTGGGCCACGGTATGGAATGGTTTGTGGGAACTCTGAAGCAGCAAGTGGCAAGTTAGTTCGTAGACTGGTGGATGTCCTCTGTGCATGGCGATGTCCTCTGTGCATGGGTCAAGGTGTGTTGTGGGGGAGATCCCAGGTCACTTATTGCTAATAAAAATTAAGGTGCAAAGTAGCTTTTCTATTAACATATTCCCAGTCATGCCTATAAAAAATCATTTGTACTCACTTGATTCCCATATGCTGAGCGGGTGTGAAAGGGTGGCATTGTGAAAGAGTGTGGGAAATTACATGTAGTCTCAGGTCCACCTCTGGGAGCTTATCATGTGTTTAGATGTCTGCCACTATGTGAGTCACAGCAGAAAATAGGTTAAGAAAGGACATTTTGATCTGTGAATTCAAAACACAAGAGATAAGATATTAGGGACCAGGTCTTCTTGTTCATGTTCGTGTCTGTATACCTATTTCCATTCCTTAAAAGCTTTTAAAAATAGTGATATTTACTTCTCTTTATTAAAAATTCCACTTACTCATTTAACAAGTGTTTTAAGCACCGATGTGGCAGACACTCAACGCTCCTGCTTTGATGGGAGACTTAAGATCAAGGGAGACACACAGTAAAATAATGAAGAAATAAATATGTAATATGTCAGGTAATAGAGCTATGGAGAACAAAAAAACAGGCATTTGTGGTCTCATTTTACATAGGTGGTCAGAGAGGCCTCCCTGAAAAGATGACATTTGAGCAGAGATCTGCTGGAAGTGAGGGGGGAACCATGTGTATTTCTGGGGGGAAGAGTGTCCCAGGGAAAGGGAGGAGCAAGTGCAAAGGCCCTGAGGCCAGTACTCAAAAAAAGCAATAAGGCCAGTGTGGATGGAATGAAGTGACACAGATAGCTGAGGGAGGAAAAAGTAGAAGATGAAATCAAAGAGGAAGATGGAGTGGGGCAGGTCATGGAGGGTCTTCTACTTTTAGTTGAAATGGGGAGCCATTGGAGGGTTTGGAGTAGAGAAGTAACATGATTTAACTTCTATTTCTAAGGGCTCACCTGTTGAGAATAAACCATAGTTGGGAGTAAGGACAAATAAGGAAGCTCCTTGCAGGAATTCAGGTGAGGGTTGGGGTGGGTTGGGCCAGAATGATTACCGTGGAGGAGGTGAGAAATGGCTAGATTTCGGATCTGTCTTTTTTTTTTTTTTTTTGGATCTGTCTTGAAGGTAGGGGTGACAGGATTTGCTAAGGGATTTCAGTGTGAGTTTAAGAAGGAGAGGAATTAAGGATGATTCCAAGATTTTTAGCCTGAGCATCTGGAAGAAGGCTTTGCCATTTACCAAAAAGGGATGGACTGGAGGGAGCTGGTTTGCGGGGAATAATTTGGAGTTTAGTTTTAGACATGTTTCAAGTGCCTATTGGAAATCCAACCAGAAGTGCTAAGAAGTAAAGGTGTACCTTTACTTCCTTTCCCTGGTGAAGTACAAAAAAGGAATGCCTCTCCTCCCCTTTTCTTCCTCATGCCTTTCTGCCAGTCGACAGTTGTTCACGGTTTGGTGTGTCCGTCACAGCTACACATGCTACACACGCGTGTGTGTGCATGACTCATGATGTCTCATACTGCCTGATCATACCTTCACTGCCCACATATTCAGGGCCCTGTGAGTCCCAAGAGCCCCCTACTCCATCTTCCCTTCTCCCCCCTCTTCCATAGTCCTTGCAAACTCATATGTTGCCTTTCCCTTCTAGGAGGAGGTTGTGTTACGTTATTACCCCAAACTCAGTGTCCCTATGGGGTACTCCCAGAACTGGGGCCGCTTCCAGAACCGTGTAACTCTGGTGGGGGACACTTCCCGCAATGATGCATCTATCCTGCTGCAAGGAGTGAAGGGGTCTGACAGAGGAAGCTACACCTGCAGTATCCACCTGGGGAACCTGACCTTCAGGAAGACCACTTCGCTGCACGTGATCGTGAAAGAGCCCCAAAGTATCTGGCATTTGGTTGGGGGGGGAGGGGCCTCCAAGCTGGGAGGCATGGCCAGGACTAGGGTGAGGTCAGAGAGGCATCGGGGGTGCGAAATTGCAGGAGGCACGACTCTGAGATGCTGTACTTCCATGACCCTGACATAAGTCCTCGTACCCTGGACTTACGTGACCCTCACAGTGATGCCTCCTTCAATCTGGATCCCGAGGCACCTTGCTTGCCTCACTCTAGTTCTGGCCCTGCGGGTGCCTCAAAGACAAGGGAACTAATATTTGGTGAACTCCAGCCTTCCGCCAGAACTCACTCCCTGCCCGTCTAGTATACTGATTTAAAAATACAGGAGCTCAGAGATGGATTGGGGCTAATGTCCAAGGTTTTTTTTCCTTGGATGCTGTACACTCTGTAGCAGAAGGGAAAATGACCCTGAGCTGGTGAGCGACAGAACAGAGCAGAGAGAAAACAGGAAGGGACCAGAACCTAAAATAGAGGTGTTCTCTGATGAAAGCTTCTCTATTCTGGAAGACATTGTACATTAAAGCCAGTGGTGTGTCGGAGAGTAAAGATTCAATTGTGTGGACCCAGAGAGGTTGATAAGTGAGGGCTTAAAGTTAAACGGTAACACAGTTAACAGTCAGGATGTGGCCTGTGGACTTTGCCTTTTGCTGGAGCCCTTTGCCTTTGCTGGGGGTTGGCTGCGGTTTGTTGGGGGTGGGGATATGGGTGAGGAGGGAACACACCTCAGTACCTCTGACCAGAGACTTGAGTCTCTGGAGGCACCTCGTTTTAAGACATAACAAAGGGAGGCGCCTGGGGGCTCAGCCATTAAGCGGCTGCCTTCGGCTCAGGTCGTGATCTCAGGGTCCTGGGATCAAATCCTGAATCAGGCTCCCTGCTCAGCAGGAGGTCTGCTCCATCTGCCCCTCCCTCCTACTCATGATCCCTCTCTCTCCATCTCAAATAAAATTTTTAAAATACACACACACACACACACACACACAGCAAAGGGTCCCAGCTGGAGGGGGAAGTGGGACAGATGGATTTCTTCACTCTCAGAAGTCTTATTTCCATTTCACAGGGAAAACACATACCATGAATGGGAGCTCACTCAACCTCCAAGCCCCCAGCCCACCCCTCTCCAGGCCTACCTCCATCTGCCCGCATCCTCCCCTGTCTGTCTGTCCCGCCACGCCAGGCTCCCTTCCACCCCGGGCTCATCCAGACTTCTGTGCTCACGTGGCATTTTCTCCCTGTCTCGGGAGACTAACGCTTTCTAGTGGCTTCTGCCATCCAGCCTATAAATACGCTCACCTCTTCCTCTCACCTTCTGTCCTCGTCTACTTTAGCTCTTATCCCGTGTCGTCGTCTTAAAACAGAAACAACTCACATCCTATACATTCACCCATTTAAAGCCTACAACTCGGTGACTTTTAGTATATTCAGAGTTGTGTGTCCTTCACTTCAATCAGTTCTGGATTTCTGTCTTGACCTAGCCAAGCCGCTTGCTCAGAGACCATATGTGGTGCCTCGTCTCTCACTTCCCATTAATTCCTTCGTGCGTTGCATCCTGGCTCCTGCTTCCGCCTCTGCTCCAGCTTAGGTCACCAGCGTGGCTCTAACCGTCCGCCCTCGGCCTTCTTTACCCCAGTAGTATTGGACGCCGTATTCTCTGTATATACAATATATTCTGTGTTGGATTCATTCTTCCTTCCTTCTTTCTCCCTCCCTTCCTCCCTTCCTTCCTGTCTAATTCATTTATGTATCCATCCAAATTCTAGCCAGATAGTCCACAAATGCTTCATATGCAACATTATCCTAACCCGCTTCTGCACTCCTCTCCCCGGCTCGTCTCCTCCACCTCAGTCAACGCCGTCACCCTCTACACACTGTCCTAGCTGGGTGCCTGGGAGTTGTATCTGATTCTTCCCTTTCCCATGACCCCCAATCTCACAGGTCAACCAGGTCTGTCGTTTCTACTACTGACTTTGAGTACGCCTCGCTTCCAGTCCTGCATAACACTCTGTCTTCCTCTCTGTGTTGACCTGGAGCCCTCCAGCTGGTGTCTGCTCTCATTCTCAGCCCGGCTCGCCCTCTCCCTGAAGCTCTCCGAGCCAATGCTCTAAATCACAAATCCCAGCGTTCTGTCCTGGGGCTCAGAGTCTTTCAGTGGTTGGTTTCTCCATCATTTACAGAAAGCAAGCCAGACTCCTGGGTGGTTTAATCAAGGCCCTTCATGACGGAGACTCTGCCATCTGTCCAGCCTAATTCCCCACCTTGCCCACAAATGCAGCTTTGAGCCGGACCCATGGAACTATTTCTAATTTCTGGAAGTACCAGCATCCTCTTGGGTCTCCAGACCTTGTGTGTAATGCGCCCCCTTTCCCATATTGTCTGCCCAACAAACTTGATGTTTCCTTAAGACTTTTAAACTTTAACATTGTTGTTGAGAAATTCTCAACATCTGTTTCCCATAGAATTGGGTACCCTTTTGGACTTCCCATATGGACTTCTGTCATGGCCCCTATAGCAGCTGTGGTTTTCTGTCAACATGTTTGTCCCCATCCTTGTCCCCATCCTTGAAGGAATCATGTCTTACTTGTCTTTGTAGCTTCTTTGCCTAGTGATATTTGGCACCCAGGAGTGTTTATGTACATATTTAGAGTAAACTAAAGAAATGAATGAAGGGTACCATATGGGTAGAAATGCTTCACCTGGTATCAGGACTGTGGGTCTGAGTGTTGTCCCATATATGCTTTTGAAACCAATCACTTTCTCACAGAAAGATCTGAAGCCTCTAAAATGTCTGTTATTTTATTTTAAGGTAGAATTGTTAATATCAGCGTCTGCTGTCACCCATCCACCTTAATCCACACTGTAGGTAGGGATAAGCAAGGCGGCCAGACTTGGTTCTCCATCGAATGGGGACAGCTGGAGTCCCAGTGTTTCAGCGTGGGGTGAAGTCTGGCCTTCTCCCCCAAACTCCTGGCTTGGCTTTGTCTCCTTGGTAAGAACTGGTGGGACTCACGGCTCTTTTCTGGGATACTGAGACCCTCTCATTGCTTTTCTCCTTTCCCAAGCATCGGTGACCCCAGTAGCCCTCAGACCCGAGCTCCTGGGTGGCAATCAGCTGGTGATCATCGTGGGGATTGTCTGCGGCACTATCCTGCTGCTTCCTGTTCTGATACTGATCGTGAAGAGGACCCACAGGAGTAAGAGGTACAGGGCTGGGATGGGAGGCCAGTGGCGCTTCGAGCCTGAAGCGGAAGAGTGAGAGGGCCCTCGCTGTGCCATCCTCACAGAAGCGGGTACTTTTTTTTTTTTTTTTAAAGATTTTATTTATTTATTTGACAGAGCGAGATCACAAGTAGGCAGAGAGGCAGGCAGAGAGAGAGAGGAAGGGAAGCAGGCTCCCTGCTGAGCAGAGAGCCCCATGCAGGGCTCTAATCCCAGGACCCTGGGATCATGACCTGAGCCGAAGGCAGAGGCTTTAACCCACTGCGCCACCCAGGTGCCCCAGAAGCGGGTACTTTAAATAGAATCGTCCACGGTTGTCACGTTAGATGTCATCTCTGTAGTGACCCCAACCCTCCACTCGCTGTGTTCCAGGAAGACTTCGCATGGCTTTACACCCTCCTCTTTCATTCTGGTATTTTACAGAGATTATCAGCTCTTTTGTAAACGGGGTTCTGAGGGGAGCATAATTAAGAGTATAAATCTTACACGAGAGCTATACGCTGTCATTCCATGCCAGAGAGAAGTGGTTTTTGAATTATCCACAATACCCACTTCACAGGGAAGACTGGATCTTGAGAGTTGTCGTGGGCTTATTTAAAGGAGCACATTCCAGGGCGCCTGGGTGGCTCAATGGGCTAAGCATCCGACTCTTGTTGATTTCGGCTCAGGTCATGGTCTCAGGGTCGTGGTATTAAGCCCCACGTGGGCTCCATGTTCAGTGCAAGGTCTGCTTGTCCCTCTCCCTCTGCTCCCCTCCTCGATCACACTTTCCACTCTCTGTCTCTCAAATAAATAACATCTTAAATAAATAAAGGGCCACATTCTAATTCTGAGAGGCTATTTTTTGTATGGATACCCTTAGGTCCTAAGTTACTTATTGTCGAAATATGTTGTTAAAGTCTTGAATTTCATCACTCCTTCTCCCAGCATCTCCAAAATGTCCAGATGCCCCGGACACGGCAGCCGTGTTTCACCAGCTGTGAGCAGGCCTGTGTCCCCCCATTTTCCCACCTGTTGATGATGGGATCCATTGCTGGGGCAAACCAGCTCTCTTGTCGAAATGCTGTCAGTGAGCAAAGACCCCCATTGCAGGTGCTGCCTGCTGAGTCTCCTTTCCTCACAAGACTCGGACTCTACAAAAAGCGCTTGGCCTGCTGGGTTGGCACTTCTTTTTTTTTTTTTTTAAAAGATTTTATTTATTTATTTGAGAGAGAGACAGTGAGAGAGAACATGAGCGAGGAGAAGGTCAGAAAGAGAAGCAGACTCCCCGTGGAGCTGGGAGCCCGATGCGGGACTCGATCCCGGGACTCCAGGATCATGACCTGAGCCGAAGGCAGTCGTCCAGCCAACTGAGCCACCCAGGCGTCCTTGGGTTGGCACTTCTGATCCCCAGGGCCTCTCTGATTTGGTTTGCACTTGGTTGGCCTCTCCGAGGGTCTTTGCTCTGGGTGTACAGATGGCCCTGAGCTCAGAGGTAGATGGCCATATCAACCCACCTCCCCACTCTGGGCCTCAGTTTCCCTCAAAATGAAATCAGTAATTCCACGTCTACTAGCTTATCTTAAAGAAACAACCAGGCTGGTACACTGAGATCTGTACACATGGTTGCTGTAGCACTGATGATATTTGAACATGGAAATCATCCTCAGTGACTGTCAGCTAACGATTCCCTGAATCAGTGTTCCACTCCGGGACATACTGCTGGATCCCGGATGTAGGGACGTGGGAAGGTGTCCCATGTGTAGTATGTAATATGATCTCATCTTTATTAAAAAGAAAATTAGATAGTGCTCGCTGCAGCAGCATACACAAAAAATATATTTTATGTGAGCACATGTAGGCCTGTATCGAGAAAGAATAATTCAGTAGTGTCAGTAGTGCTGTTTGAGAGAAAAGACAAGGTAGGTCCCACGAGGGCAGGAGGTTTACCAGGGCTTCAACCGCCAACTCTCTATGTTTCTTTACTATTTGAATTAATTTTACAATGAGAGCATACAACCTTATAATGAGGAAGTATGAGAAAACGAATTCCTCCACTTTGGGACAAAAAAAATATATATATGATTTCTTTTCTAGCTTCAACCGCCCCCCCCCCTTTTTTTTTAGCTCTACCTTAGGCCAAAACAGAAAAAAGGAAGTATATTCAGTGGCAGATGCAGAAGGCAGATGGTCAAGAGATCAAAGGCCAAGGGCTGGGAAGGGGCCAGCCCTGGCGGCTGGGGTGGGGGTGGGGAGAAGGGGGCGATGTGGCGGTATTTCTGCTTGGCAGGCTCCCCCCTGCGTCACCGATCTTCGGATGCCCCCTGCTGGCTCAGCTACACCTCCCCAGTTCTGGATTCTGGTAACATGGAATCCTGTGGCAGCGCTCGCTATTAATTCCTAAAGACTGTGTGGACAGAAAGATGTTAGCTAGGAGATAGAGAAGGCAAAGCCGTTGAGCCCAGACTCCCTCCAGAATGCCTCCCTGCTCTCCACCATAGAGATGCACTTCCCAGATTTCAGGGCGAGCTGGGGAGCCTAGAGAGCAGGTTCCTCCTCTGGGGTCCCCCTCAGTGGGTTCTTGGGCAGGCCCCCTTGAGTATACAATGCCGGCCGGTTAATTCCACCTGCTTTTCTCGTCTTGCAGCTCAGTAACCTCCACAACCCTGGTAAAAAGCCTGGAGAACATAAAGAAGGCTGATCCAGAGGTAAGGAAAGAACTCAAACCTCTGTTTCGCCACTGCGCCCTGTGCGGGCAGGGCAGATACAGCTCCATCATCCAGGTGGCGTCACTGTCTCTCTCCGTGGCCTGTCTTACTTGGTGTTACATCTCAGCATGCCAGCCAGTGCTGGGCACGGAGAGGGGCTCGGAAAAACTTCATCACCAGAGTGAGAGCCCCCAAGGAGGGAGTGGGGTGGGTCCGTGGGGCCTCCTGGTAGGGCCACAGGAAAGAGCACTGGACTCAGAATCAGAAAAATCCCCGCTCATGGGAGGCATAGGTGGCTCAGTCTGTTAAGTGTCTGCCTTGGGCTCAGGTCATGATCCCAGGGTCCTGGGATTGAGTCCTGCATCAGGCTCCCTGCTCAGTGGGGGAGTCTGCCTCTCCTTCTCCCTCTGCTGCTCCCCCTGCTTTCTCTCTCTCTCTCTCTCTCTCTCTCTCGCTGGCTCTCTGACAAATAAATAAATAAAATCTTTAAAAAAAAAAAAAATCCCTGTTCAAGCCCAGCTCTGGCACCTCCCAGAGCCACACTTTTCTCCCCAGTAAAATGAGAATGTGGACCAACATATTTGACTGTTTTAAGGTTCAGATAACCTGAGGTTCTGCAAGGGCTTCATGATCTCTGTGGAAGCATAAGGGAGAATTGGGGTACATTTAGGAGTTACAGGAAGGAGTTAACAGTTCAGATTAAATATTCGGGAACCCTAAGAAAGAGGATCAGGAACTACTTTTTCTTCCATATTAGTTTATCATGGAGCTGTATTGGGGTCTGAGAAATGAATTCATTTTCTTGAACTCCCTTTCCTCCCTCCCTCCCTTGTTTTAAAAACTCCTCTTGGAATATTTACTTTCCCATATTTTGCCCTGTCTGTGACCCAAGAGTAGGATTTTTGTCACAACATGGCACAGGGGCTTCCAGAAGCCCAAGAGTTTGTCACTAGATGACATCACCTCCCCAGATAGGGACAGGAATGTGAATCACAGCGTACCAGTGACCTCACAGATACAAGGTCCAGCGAGGGCTGCCCCTGCCCTACAGACCCTCTTGAAGAGCTGGCCCTGGTTAGTTGCCAGGCCTTGAATTAGAGGGAAATAAGCGCGAAGTACAAGTAACCTGGCCAGACAAGGGTTCCCTGCTGCTGCCTTAAAGTGCTCATCCAAGCAAAGAGGTTTGTCTTTTGAAGCAAAGAATTTGTTTCTTAAGGTAGTGCTCTTTGCGGACTGGCCAATTTTCTTAATTTTTGAGAAGACTGGAGATTGAATTATCATCATCAGTGATCATTGTTCTGGCTCTCAGTAGCCCTCTGGTGTTGACGCCCTGCGGATACTTGTAGATGGCTTTTTTCTTTGGCATGTAACATTTACTGATGTTTAGTAATGTTTATACTATTCCCCCCGCCCCCTCCCCCCAGAAGCATGTTTACTCTTCAATAGCCACACGGGAGCAGACTGAGGAAGAAGAAGAATCCAGTGGAAAAGCAGAGGCTACCTACATGACCATGGTGAGAGCGCTTCTGGGCGCAGCTGGGCCAGGTGTCCAGAGGGTGGAAAAGGAGCTGGCAAGGACTTGACAATGTGGCTGGGTCCCTGGGGGAGGTGACTGCTGAGGGCGGAGACTTTTCTATGTAGCAGGGAAGTCCGGGAAGCGGACAGTCTGCTGGACAGAAGAGTGAGACCAAACTCGCCTTCATACCCAGTCTCGAGTATTTAAAGGTCATTGGGGCTAACGATGATTGATTTTAGTGGTGAAAAGAGGCACCTTTGTCAGGGAGAAGCAAAGTGTCTCTGCCTCAGAGGTTAAGCAGAACCTAAAGGAGAAGGAACCACAGATCCTTGGACAGACGTCGTGTTGCAACTTTCCTTCTGGTCCGAGAGTCCCTTCCAGTTCTTAAGTTTTTCAATTCTGTGGCTTATGTTGTTCTGACATACTGTGATTGCCAGGAAGGCTGCATTCTATATAATGATATGGAGTCGGAGTCCTGCTGTCTCCTTCCTCCACTCCCGGGAAGTGCAGCACCTAGAAAAGGCACCTGGTAGTGAGTAGGAGTAAGGACAGAAGGAGCGAGCTGGCAGTGGGCACGGTGCTATCGGTAGGCTAGTAACAGGCATCCAGGCCATGCAGGGAGCAGTGTCTGCTGGGCTCGGGAAGGCTGGCCTGCTCCGTTTGGGGGATGGTGGCTTGTGTGTGTTCCCATCACACCAGCGCTGAGGACACATGATGGCAGCAGAGAAAGATCAGGGGCCTGGCGGGGTTCCACCTAGTGGAACAGTATCCCCCCTCGGGAGTCGTGTGCAGTCCCGTTTCCCCCGCCGTCCTTCTCCCGTGATCACCACGGGTGCTCCCGGCGCCGCCTGGCCATGTGCGGCCTCTCGGACTCCCGCTGCTGACAGCTGCGCGGACTGGTGGCCAAAAACCTGTGAGGCCTGCTTTCCCCGTGTTTGGCGGAGGCGCTTGGATTGAGACTCTCTGTCCCGTTCGGGAACGGGTCCAGTGAAGCGAGTATGGTCAGGCCAAAGCCACAAGACTCTTAAGTCCTGTAGAGGCCGGTCATGTTGTTTTAAAGGCCGTATTCCCAGTTCAGGAAGCCTCTGGGTGAATCCGGGCCCGCGGGCAGCCTGTGGGAGATCTCGGGCAGAGAGGCGTTATTTGGTTAGGGAGCAGGGAGACAACAAACCTTTGATTTTGTTGTTGTTGTTGTTGAATTGATTATGTTTGCTTCAGAGGAAGGGGCACCGCGCCCTCTGTCCCGGTTCTGGGGCCGGACAGCTAGTGGTTAACATCGCAAGCTTTGAAGCTGGGCAGACCGGGCCCGACTCCTGGCTCTGTGACTTTGACACTGGATGATCGCAGGCAGTAACTTAGCCTGTCTGACACTCAGTGTCCTCATCCTTAAAATGGGAATCACAGTACCCACCTTCCAGATGGTGAGGCTCTCACACAGGAGGGCTTGTGAAATTCAGAATTGGGCCAGACGGATGGAAAGCGCTTAGTACATGGCAACTATTCTGGTGGAAATACTTACACATGTGCTTTTTTTCTTTCCTCCCCCTCCCCCTGCCCCCGGCAGCACCCAGTTTGGCCTTCTGTGAGATCGGCACCCAGTAACCCACCCGAAAAACGTCCGCTGGGGGAATTCTAAAGCCAGAGCAAGATGTTTGAGAAGAAAAGAGAGTTCCTTTTGCGCTTAGCAATGGCAGAGACTCCTCTGTGTGTCCTGAGTTACTGCGTGGGTCCTTCCGGGACCCCCCCTGCCCCCCGAGTTGTTCTTTTGCCTCATTGGTCGAAGGGCTGAAGAAGGAGGGTTCAGAACCCGGCAGAAAGACTGGACAGCTTGGGAGGGACAGGCCCCGACGGAGGGAAGCATAGATGCAGTCCTTCTGGCCTGGGACGCTGGCCCTGGGGACCCTGGCCAAGCCGTGGTGGCCTCGAGCGTTCCCTCAGATCCTCTGCTTCGATGGTGCTCTTTGTGGAGGGGTCCCTGGGAAGAATCACAGAAACAAAAACCAACCCAAATGATTCCTTTGGCAAATTACCCCTAAATAAACATGGCTTGTGGAAATCATCCTCTTTGTATACCTGGCTGAGGGGGGCAAGCAGAGGCTTGGCGAGGAATTTGAGTTAGGAATGCCTCAGACAACCGAAGTGAGGAGAGCCGTTCTTGACTCACACTGGAGGCGGTGTTGGCCCTGGGACCGTGCGTTGGTGAGCAGGTTGGAGTGGGCTGTGAATACCGCTGGAGGATTTAGCCCGGCCTCTGCTGGCCTGGCTGGGTATCTAACGGCAGGCGGCTCTTCGCTGGATTCCACCGGAGGCATCCAAGCTGGAGTGTGGGCACGTGTCTTTTTCAGAAGTGGTGCTCACGGGCTGCTGAAGTGGACAGCCACCCATGTAGCTCTTGGTCTGAAAGGTGAGGTTCCTGTACTTTTTTGTTACCATCGTAAGATTTAATGAGGTTTGTTTTAAAGATCCTCTGGTTCTTGGGGTGCCTGGGTGGCTCAGTTGGTGAAGCATCAGCCTTTGGCTCAGGTCATGATCCTGGGGTCCTGGGATCAGGCCCCTGCGTTGAGGTCCCTGTTCCTTGGGAGAGTTTGCTTCTCCCTCTGCCTCTGCCTCTCCTCCCTCTTGTGCTCTCTCTCTCTTTCTCAAATAAATAAAATGTTCAAGAAAAAAATAAATAAAGGTTTTTTGGTTCTGAGCTCCCATTTCTAGCCTGGGCTCTGCTCAGACCTCCTCTCCACCACCACTGAGGCCCTTCCTTGTTCTCTGCACCCCAATGCCACCCACTTAGCCATTCAGGGCATGGATTTCTGATCTAATCTCAAGAGGAGATTTTTTTTCCTTTTAGAGTTGGGAGGGGCAGAGGGAAGAAGGAGAGAAAGAACCTCAAGCAGACTCCCCTCGGAGCCCAATGTGGGGCTCAATTTCACAGCCCTGAGTTCATGACCTGAGCCAACATCAAGATTCCAATGCTTAACCAGCTGAGCCACCCAGGCGCCCCTGGAGCTACATTTTTCAAGGATTCTCCTAACTCTCCAAACTTCAGGACCCTCTTATAAAACATCCATTATTACTTCTTTCTCTTTTACTGACTGTTCTTGGGCGACTGTTTGGAGTCCTGTCCTGTAGCCTCTGTTCTTGGTCAGTTGTGGCCGAGAGTCATTGAATGCATCCTTCTCACCTGTTACTCTAATAAGGAATATGTCAATAATTTGCAATACGTGCATCCTGTCCAACACATACCAGAGAAGTGACACATGCTGCCATGGTAAGTAGAACAGAGAGAAAGACTTTCATATCTTAAGAATTCATGGAGAGGAAGTGATTTCATTTGGGCGTTGTTAAATAACATGCTCTCCTGGGTTAGGGGTCCTTTTTTACTTCCTGAAATATTTTATGCAGAAGAGGAGGACTTTGAGGATATGAGTTAGTTGGATGGATGAGGATTTTAATTCTTGTTATCTGGATCAAAGAGGATATACTGGGGTGAGAGCTGGAGGGAGGGCTGTGCAGTTACCCAAATGCTCCTGCAGGGGGCGCTTGGATAGGGAAGTGTGGGGACCGCCCCTGCAGGGGTGGACCGGTCCAGATTTGAACTTGAGTCATTCAAAGTTTGGCTTTCATTCTGGGTGGAGCAGTTATAACTGAGGAGGAGGAGGAAGAGGAAGCTTACTTCTCTCTCCCAATCCTACCTCCCCACAAACTTTATTTGATACACAGTCCTCAAGTCAAGGTGGGGAATGGAAATCACAGCTGTCACATATTAATTTTGCCTCATACCAGAACAACCCTGTGAGGACCATGAGAAGATCTGCTTGCTTCTTCATGCTCTTCTCCTAGGGGTGGTCGTCTGTTAAATGCAGGAGCATGAAGGAATATGGTGTAGGGAATGGGCTTCAAGTTCAAACAGGCCTGGTTCAAATCCTGGTTCTGCCTTTTGCTAAGTTTACTTCAGTTCTTTGTGGCTGATTCCCTTATATATAAAATAGAGACTCAAAGGGTCTTTTTGTAAGGACTACATGGGGTCTTTTAGGTGCCAGTGCCCGGTGTGGACCCTCCAGCCCCTTCTGGTGTGTTCTTCCCTAGTTGGGTTGGTCTAACGGTGATTCAGTCCCCGTCTCTCATTAATTTTTATTTCTGTGGGCAGAAAGCCCTTTAACCCAACACACCTAAATCCCTCTTCCCACCCAAAGGAAGAGAGAGCTAGGACGCTGAGCTTCTGGAAGGGTTTTGCTGGGGGGCGGGGGGCGTTCCACGGGTGGGAGAGCTCCTGGAGACAGCCAGCTGGATCTCCTTGTGGTTGAGCCTTCAGCTAGCGCTTCTGTTGCTTACATTTGCACTAGTTTAAGTCCTTGGAACACCAGATGCTCCCACATTCAAAGGTTTCCAGAAGTATGCAGGCTTTTGCCAAAGGAAATCGGGCCTTGAAAGGGGGAGGGGGTGGCCCCCCCCCATGAATAATGGAGAAGTTGGCAGCCTCAGAGCTTGGCTGTTGGAACTGAAAACACTTCAGCCTGTCCCTGGGGACCTGGAGAAGATGTGTCTCCTGGAAAAGGCTGCCGCCTTCCACCAGCCCTTTACTCTTTGTTCCAGGTTCCCACCCGGCTTTGTCTCCTTTGGCTGGTCAGCACACTTCCATGTCTGCACTGGCAGCTTATCGTATAAAACACCAGCCGTGTGCACGCACATGTGCGTGTGTGTATGTGGGTTTGGGAGGGGGCTCGCTTCCCCTAAATGACTTGGTCACTTAGAGCCAAAAAATCTTAGCTTGCAAATTTTGTTCCAACACAGACCAGTTACCCCCTTTTAAGAAAAAACAAAGTTTCTAAGGACTCTTGACCTTCTGTCCAGGCCAGCTAGCTCTTGAATGTGGTCTGGTCCTCCTCAAGGGAGATCAGGCAATCCAGAACCACTTCTGTAAAACTCAGCTCTCAAAACATGTCTCCTTTACCAAAAAATAAAGGAACTCAGAGTTTTCTCAGAAGGCTAAAACCTTTCTTTAAAAAAAAAAAAAAAAAAAGATTTTGTGTATTTATTGGAGAGAGAAAGCAAGCACAAACAGGGGAGGAGGAGAGGGAGAGGGAGAAGAAAATATCGCTCCCCCCTCAGCCCACCCCCAGCAGGGAGGCCGCTGTGGGGCTAGATTCTGGGACTCCAGGATCATGACCTGAGCCCAAGGCAGACACCTAACAGACTGAGCCACCCAGGCAACCCTTAAACCTTGCTTATTTTATAGATGATGAGAGCAACAGTGATTGGCCTGTTCCAGAACTTTCAAAGCACCTGTCTGAACTCCATATCTTACATTCATGGCCTCCTGAGACTGGGGGTCATGTTGTCTGCCTATCCATTCCTCTCTTTTTTTTTTTTTCCATGGCAGGACCCCTCTGTTCCATATACCCGTGTCCTTTCTGCTTCAGAGCCTTTGCTCTTGGTGTTTCCCTGACTAGAATTTCCTGTCCCTTCTTGCCTGTTCAAATCAACATTCTTTTTTTTTTTTTTTTTAAGATTCTATCTATTTATTTGACAGACAGAGAACACAAGTAGGCAGAGAGGCAGGCAGAGAGAGAGAGGGGGAAGCAGGCTCTCCGCCGAGCGGAGAACCCCATGCGGAGCTCGATCACAGGACCCTGGGACCTGAGCCTAAGGCAGAGGCTTTAACCCACTGAGCCACCCAGGCGCCCCCCAAATCAACATTCTTTCAAGGCTGTGCTTCAGTCCTCTCTCTAACATCTCCCTGAATGTGTCTCCATTTACCAGATCTTATCTGCTAACATTCTCCAGTTGTCTCATGGGTGTGGGGCTTTATTTTCTCAGAGATCGTAAGCTCTTAGAGACCTTGTTTTAGGTCTTTTCTGTGTCTTTTGCAACATCTGACCACACGTGGGTCAATCCCTTGTTAATGGGATTCCTAGAAATGGCATGGGACAGCACGTACGGGAAGCTGCTGGACCTGGCTTCTGGTTGGGGTTCTACCCTTGGCTGCGTAAGTTCAGGCTGATGGAGTTTCTGCCCTTTACCCAGATTTATTTATTTATTCTCATGTGTTCAGAGACAAGGGAGAGGCTCTGCTCAAATTCAAAATGAGACCCACCCCCTGTCCTTAGCTGTCGTTAAGTTGGGGAGACAAGACAGGTAAACAAAAAAATGACAATCCTTTCTGATATCCAGGCAATACCAGGTGTACATTTGTTCCTGTACCCCTTGTTGAGGGGAGTTTATACCTTTGACTCCCCATCTAGAATGGGAAGAGGGTGAGCTGTATTTCATTGGTGGTTGAGCCTCTAGCATCTAGCCTGGTACCTGGTGCATGGGGGACATGAAGTGGATATTTGAGTTTGTTAAATGGGGGAGTTGATAAACAAATGAATGAACGTACCCAGTGTCGCGGGTGCACAGAGAGAAGGGGTACATAGGAGGTAAGGAAGAGGTGAGTTGGTAGCAGATTTTTTTTTTTAAAGACTTTATTTATTTGACAGACAGAGATCCCAAGTAGACAGAGAGGCAGGCAGAGAGAAAGAGGGGAAGCAGACTCCCCGCTGAGCACTGAGCAGAGAGCCCAATGCAGATAGATCCCAGGACCTTGGGGTCATGACCTGAGCCAAAAGCAGAGGCTTTACCCACTGAGCCACCCAGGCAGCAGAGTTTTGAAGAAAGACTAGGAAGTTGCTGAACAGACAAGAGAAGAGGGGCACTCCCAGAGGAAGAAACAGCAAAGGAAGGATGCCAAGCTGTGAAGAGAGCTGGGTGAGAGGAGCCACCCAGTATGCAAGGGCTGGAGATGGGCTTGCGGCAGAGGAGAGGTGAGTAGAATAGTCCCCGGCTTTGTTAATTCCTCTGGTTCTGCAGACCCTGGGACCAGCGTCTCCTCCTCCGCTCGCTCCTGCTTCCTGGACCTGGCTTCTCGTTGCCCCTTGCTCACGGATTGCAAACCTTTTACTGTTAGTTGAAGTCAAGACTTGAATGTGCTCAAGAAGCACCTGGAGATCTTATTAAAAATGCAGACTGTGGTCTCATGGGTCTGAGGTGGGGCCTGTGGCCCTGCATCTCTCAGCAGCTCCCAGGTGACCCTGCGCTGCTGGTCCGGGGACCATGCTTTGAGAAGTGAGGCTTTAAGACAAACAGGCTAGGGAGGCTCTCTGTAGAATTGGGATTGGGCATTCCAAAGACAAACGGAAACTACCTTCCTTTGGATTACTGAGAACACGGCTTCTCCCAGCAGGGTGGGTGACTAAATATTATCTAATAAAATATTCAGGGTAAATGGCACCGGGTAGAAATGCCAAAATATAGGACTTTACTTCCCCCACAGCCCATTTTTTGATATTGGTATCTTCGTTCTATGAAACACCTCTTTGAGTTTCAGCTTCCCTGGCTTTGCTGGCTCCCAGGGAACAAACGGGCATTTGGAGGCCCAGGTGAGCCATGGAAGGTTCTGCGGTAGCCCTCCTCCTGCCTCACCCTTCCGCCCCTGATCTTTTGACCCTTAGTCCTGGGGGATTGAGTTGCACAAAGGCTATTCTGTTATAAATTGTACACATGATTTCCCTTTCCCAAGTTTTGGGTAGAAACAGAGGGACATTCCTTATCTCAGATGTCCCCAGAATAGAAGTTTCTGGACCCTATATGAGACCAAATGAGCCAAGGAAGCAGCTTCCCTGAGCCCCACAGTCACCCTCCACGACATTAAGGAAAAGGAGGAGGCCGGCTACGTCAAACCAAAACTCTCCGGCTGACATGTGCCTGCGGCAGCTTGGGTGGCAGAGCAGCAGACCTGGGCTGGCTGGCGTCGCTGGGGCCCCGGGAGACCAGCCTCTCCCTCTGGGCACACTGGAGAGCCAGGCAGCTGCCAGTGGTGGAGGAGGGCTGTGGGGATGGAGACAGGCTGTGGCCACTGGAGGACACCTTTCCCTAGGCTGCCCCTCTGCTCCTTTGCTGATCTCCCTTCCCCTGGGCTGTGCTCCCCGTGTGGAGGAACCTGCTGAACCAGCCACAGCCAGACACGGTTAAGTGATGGAGTCTGTGAAGATCTGGGTGCCTAGAGGCACCTCTCTTCCCGCTGCCTTCAGCCCCGCCCCCCCCAAACCCGGCCCACGTCACTCCTTCCAGCCCAGAGCAGTTTCAGCAGCCTTGGGTGCTGATTTCAGTGCTTTCAGCATGATGTCTGCTTCCCCCCATTTCCTCTTCAAATTCATTCATTCGTTCTTCATTCCTTCTTCGCTCTGGTCATTCAGGCTTGCTCCTTGCAGCGACTACGTATCGCTGTGTGTTGTCTGCCTGCTCTGAGCCAAACACCACACTGGGCTCCCATTCTGTTTCTCCACACCCCGCGCACTCTAGCACCCTCTTCTCACAGCCTGTGCAAAGGTCCCTCGCTTTGTCCATTCCAGTCTTCTCTTCCCTGTGTCTCTAAACAACCTGATGGGAGGTCGGGGGTCTCTTCCCCTTGGTGATGGGTTGTGTAGGATACTGGAAGTACCCCCTGGCTCACACAGACCTCAGTTGGAATCCTGGCTCTATTCTGCCCTCACTGCCTACCATGTGTCATCTCAGGTGGGTTAAGGTCTGTTAGCCTCAGTTTCCCCATTTGCAGTTAAAAAAAGAGAGAGAAGAAGAAATCCCCATCCCAGGGCTAGAGTTCAGTCGAGATATCACCTGTGAAGTACTTGGCACAGACTTATTTCTCAAAAGGATGAGCTGCTCCCTCTTTGGTGCCTCGGTGGCCCTGGGCAAGTGTGAGGGATTGCTGCACAGAAACCTCCATTCTACCGAACATCTCCCCGGAAGGGCCACCTTGGTACTCCAACCTAAGTCCTCGTACTTGCAACGTTTGCCTATTTTTTCCTTCTTTTTTCAAATGTTAAGTTTTCAAACCTGCACCACCGAAGACAGAACTGTGTAATGAGCTCTGTGCACCGGCCGCCAGGTTCAACTATGAACAGCAACGTCCAGACTCGGGTCACCCACCTGCCACTCCTTGTGTGTGTGTGTGTGTGTGTGTGTGTATGTGTGTAATAAAGCAACTACAAGCCACCCTCTCATTTCATTTTAACACTCCAGTGTGTATAACAGATAAAGATGTTCAAATCAAAATCCCAGTAAGATACCATCTCACACTGGTCAGAATGGCTTAAATGAACCACTCAGGAAATAACAAGTGTTGGCGAGGATCCGGAGAAAGGGGAGCCCTCTTGAACTGTTGGTGGGAATGCAAACGGGTGCAGCCACTCTGGAGAACAGTATGGAGGTTCCGCAAAAAGTTGAAAATGCTTACTCTACGATCCAGCAATCGCACTACTAGGTATTTATACAAAGGACACAAACCCAGCGATTTGAAGGGCACATGCAGCCCAGTGTTTATAGCGGCAATGTCCACAAAAGCCGAACTATGGAAAGAGCCCAAATGTCCATCAACAGAGGAACGGATAAAGAAGATGTGGAGGAGATACGTACTCAGCCTTCAGAAAGAATGAAATCTTGCCATTTGCGATGACGTGGATGGAACGAGAGGGTACAGTGCTAAGTGAAATAAGTCAGTCAGAGAAAGACAAATACCATATGATATAGCTCATATGTGGCATTTAAGAAAAAGCAGATAATCATAGGGGAAGGGAAGGAAAATCAAAGATGAAATCAGAGAGGGAGACAAACCATAAGAGACTCTTAACTCTAGGGGACAAGCTAGGGTTTGTTGCGGGAGGGGAGGGAGGTTGGGGGGTGATGGGTATTAAGGAGGTCACGTGATGTAATGGGCACTGGGTGTTACATGCAACTGAGGAACCACTGAACTCTACCCCTGAAACTAAAAATCCAGTATATGTTAACTAAATTGAATTTAAATAAAGAATTAAAAACAAAAAGATACTCAAGAACATAACCACAATATTTTATCACACCCAACAAAACTAAGAATTATTCATGAATATAATTTAATATCCAGCCCACATTTATTTTTTCACAATTGTCTCAAAAAATGTCTTTTTACTCTTGATTTGACTGGGTGTCAGGATTCCCCAAAGGTTCGTATTACATTCCTTTGTAAGATCTCTTAGGTGTTTTTACACCAACCTGCTTTGACATGTTCTGTTTGCAGTGGTAATTGTAGAAAAATGAGGAAGTCCTCATTTCCAGAAACTCTCCCCAACTCACTTCCCAGAACCCTTTCTAGATAACACAAAACAAGCATCTCCTTTTGGGGGTGTTTTAAAGAGCCCCCCCCAACTTTATAGCAGTTTTGAAATGAATGAGCTTCTCTAACAAACTTTAAATCCCAACAGTCATCCTAGAGAAGAAGAAGAAAGAAGAAAGAAGAAGAAAGGAGGCAGGACTTGGTTTAGTTCTTGGTTTAGGGGGAAAAGAATCCTGGGGAACTTTGTTCTTTTCAGAAAGACTTTTTTATGCCCTCCCACCTGCTTTTCAAAATCCACCAACCACAGAATTTACTCCATCCCCCTTTTTCTCTCTCTCCCTTACACACTCCCTCTCTCTTTTTAGCAGCAACATACAAGCCGGCCATATTAGAGAGATGGAAATAAAGCTTCCTTAATGTTGTATGTGTCTTTGAAGTACCTCTGTGCATTTTTTTTTTAGCATCTAACCATTCCTCCCTTGTAGCCCTCGGCCCCTCAAATCACCCTCTCCCTTATCCCACCCGACTAACATCTCAGTCTCTGAAAATGCACAGAGATGCCTGGCTACCTCGCCCTGCCTTCAGTCTCACGGGGCTCAGTCTCTTTTTCTCTTTGGGTAAGTTAGACTGCACATCTGCATGCTCCTGAGGGTCCAGAAGTGTAGCCACAGCTGGAAAGAGGATGGGGGCCGGGGGCAGGAAAGGAGACATTGCTGGAGCTTCCCTTCATGTCCTTGGGAAGGGAGGTACCGGGGACTGGGGGACGACATTGTTGGGGAATGCATAACGCTGGGACGAGCTGGTCACTGAAATGTTGGGTCAGGGAGCGGAGTGTGCCTCGGGGGTGACAGTTAAAACCACGGGAAGTGATTTTTCTTTGGGTTCCCCTGAAATGGACTTACGTGGGGGTGGGGGAGGAGAATAGGTCGATCTGCAAAGTCTCCTCGTGGATTTTTTCTAAGCTGCTGCAAATATGGGGCCCTGGGTCTTCATGCTCTCTTAAGGGACTTCTCTTGTGGACCATGATCTTTGGAATCTGGTGGATTTAGGATATTAGGAAAGAATGTTTGGAGGAGTGGGAGGTAGAAAGTTGAGTCTGGGTCTTGTTTCCTGGAAATCTGTACCATTGATTTGTGGAAATGTGTCGGGGTGGGGGGATATCAGGCTTGAAGTATGGTCTCTGCATTGGGGAGAGACTTGCTGAAGCAAGCGCTGATGGAGGTCTCGGGCCAGATGGAGTGGAGGAGGGAGTCAGGTGAAGGGATCAGGAAAAAAAGAAAAAGAAAAAAAAAAAAAAGGAACTCTTTGGCTGAGTGTGGCTGTGGCCCTTTAAGACCAGCCCAGCCTTGCAGACAGCCTTGTCAAGTGATCCGAATGTTAATTTCTGATTTCACATTGGACCACTCAGGACTTCCTGGTGAGTAGGTGGGCTAGAGAGTTATTTGCAAGCCTGCTTTATAGGTAGTTTCCTTCTTGCTCCTAAACTTACTCATTGCTGATGTAGTCAAGCCCAGGGATTGTCAGTGGGGTTAGTCCCCATTACTATTCTTCCTCCTCCTTCCCTCCTTCTCCTTGTCTTTCTCTGGTGTGCTGGGTTGGATATTGGGCAGGAGTGCTAGACAGAGACAACACAGAGCCCCTGGCAGCTTGCGTCATAAGGCCTACTAGCTTTGCCAAGTTACTGGACATATTAACAGAGCAGGAATGTTACGGAAGCCTGGGCCCTACAGAGACTGGGCCATACAAAGATGGTGAGCCTTGGAATCCGTTCTGGGTTTAAAATCACCTTTCCTTCATGACCATAGACAAGTGACTTGACCCTTTTGAGCTTTGGTTCTTTCGTGGTAAGCTGGAGAATGCCTGGGTTTTGTGTGAAGCTGTGGTATACAGCAGGTACTCAATAATAGTTGGGCTTTTCACATGCCCAGGGGGTGTATGCCTTATTTAGTCCTCAGGATAATCAGTAATCAAATGAGGTAGGTGCTGTTATGATCCTTCTGTTATGGATGAGGAAACAGGCACAGAGAAATGAAGTAAGTAAGTTACTTAATGTAACTGAAAGTCACGTGACTAGTGTAAGGCGAGCTGAGATTTGAACCAGTTTGTCCGACTTCTAGTTCTTAGCTGTTCAACTCTACTGCCCCCAATGTTCCTGAAATGGTACTGCTATATTAACAAGAATGGATCAAAGAATCTCAAGGCAGGCAAAGAGACGGGGAGTTGGGGGATGACCTGGGTGTAAGGAGCCAGGGATGGAGGACAGGTGACTTCCTTGGCACTTAGGGAGAGCTTCCTGTGGAAGGGCGACAGTCTTATGAGAGCCTGATCTAAGTGAAAAAAGGAAGGGGGCTCCATGACTGTGACCAGGGAATGTTTTCCGGGAGGATGGGGTCTAGAGTGAAGAGGTCAGGGAATGGGGCTTGTAAGGTGATGGTAGGAGGAAGCTAGAGCCTCTGCAACCTGGGTGGTAGATCTTGAACTTGAACTTGACTGATGCTATGATGAGGTAGGCCCTGGCACTCCAAGTCTAAGGGCTCAGGTGGACAGTGGAATTTTGGTGATTGTAATGGCGTCAGTCTCCAAGGTGAAGGGACAAATGACAAAGGGGGGACCACATCAGGGGAAGGGTTTGTGAGCATAACCGTAGAGCAGGTAAATCATAGAGGATAACCAGCTGGGCAATCCGCCGTACACACAGCAGAGGCACGTGAGACTAGTTTTTAGCTAGAAAGAGTCTGAATGACTGGACTTGCCAGAGTTTTTCTTAAGACCAT
This sequence comes from Neogale vison, assembly GCF_020171115.1. Classification (NCBI taxonomy): domain Eukaryota; kingdom Metazoa; phylum Chordata; class Mammalia; order Carnivora; family Mustelidae; genus Neogale; species Neogale vison. Next base: position 108,081,325 of record NC_058097.1, on the reverse strand, counting down.
CGGCTCTGCAGTCACCAGCCTTGTTACCAAGACTGGGTTAAGTTAGGCGAGGGTTAGAAAGTGGAGTCCGGTCCTCACTCAGGCCTACTGCCTGCATCTGCAGGGCTCTGGACATGGAGGGGAAATACCTTTCCTTCCTTCCACAGACATTTATGGAGTGCCCATCTGGCATCACATACTGTTCTGGGGATACCAAGGGGATACCCAGGGATACAAAGATGAGTAGAAATCAGTTCTCCAGAGCCTCCCAAGGGACACAGACACAGGCACACGAACAGATAATGACAGCACAACATCACAGGGCCTGTCCTAATGATAAATCATAATGATGCTGATCATGATAGTAGCGAGCCTTTGTCAAGGGCTATGTACCGGGCATCGCTGGGAGCTTCATACATTTGCAAGTCATGTAATCCTCACAACTGCCCTAGGAGTCGCATTCTATTATTGTCTCCCATTTTACAGATGAGGAAACTGAGGTCTGGATGGTTAACTCTCTTGCCTAAGATCTCACCGCTTGGCCACAAGGCCGTTCTGCCTTCCAGTCACCTGGAAGTGATAGGAACAGCGCTGGGGAGAGGGTCCAGGTGCTGGGGAAGCTGTCCTCGCGGCACGCCTCATGAGCTGTGAACTGCAGCATAGGGAAGAGAGCCCCAAGTTGAAAAGGGTGAATGAGATTCCTGGCCTGAAGCATAAACGTATGCAGAGGCATGAGGGGTGAAAGAAGGTGGGTTTGTTAGGAAAAGTAAGGAGTCGGAGATCACCAATGTGGAGGAAGCACGGATGGTTGGGAGCTGCAGGTGAGGAGGCCAAGACTTAGGTTGGTCCCAGATGGCAAAGGGTTGGAATCTGTGCCCAGGAGCCTGGACTTGATCCTGAAAGCAACAGGGAGCCAGTGGAGGGGTGGTAAGGACATGTTGCCAGGGGTAGACTTGGCTTGGAGATGGAGATCCTGGTGTGGGGGAGGGTCTGAAAGCAGGAGGCAGGGTCTGTGTGTCACACTCCTCTGGGAGGCAGGGGGCTGCCTCAGAAGGTTGGGGAGGACCATTCCTCTGCTTAGATACTCTATTTTAATGAAGAAGAAAATAAACCTACCTCATTGGTTGCTGTAGGGTTGGAAAGAGGAATGGAGAGAGTTCCCTTTTGTCTTTGCAGGAGATAGAGCTTGGTAGGACATGAGCAAATCTGTGTGATCTCTGAAAGATGGGCCAGTTAGAGCAGTGGATAGCATGGGACCTGGGGTGTCCAGATGTGGCCCCCCAAGAAAGGAGGGGAGGCCTGGGTGCAGTGATGCTTTGGAGCTAAGACCAGAAGCCACATCCTTACTATACCCCCCATTGATCCCCATTTCCTTTCTATCAGTTGGAAATCAGGAGACCCAGACCTGGTCCTAAATGGGACAACCAGGACTGAGCTTCCTTTCATGGATGTTCCTTTAAACAGTACCATTCCCCTCCAGAGCTGGGGGCTGGCAGTTTGGGGCTGGATCTGCTGTGGAGACAGTGCGGGGGTGGGGAGGGGTGGGGGGGGTGGAGGCGTGGCTGTTCCCTGGCATGCCTTGGAGTATCACCAGGCCTCAACCCCTCACCCCTTGTCTGGAGCCCGGCAGCCTGGGCCAAAATGGAACTTTGTCACTTATTAGCTGTGAACTTGGGCTATGCATGTAACTTCTTTGTGCTCAATTGCAACATCTGGAAAACAGGGTGGTAACAGGGCTCTTGTAAGTATCAAATGAGGTCCTATCTATGGAATGAGTAAGACAGCATCTGGCCTGCAGGAAGCACTCTGTTGTTGGGAAGTCCTTCCTATGGCCCTAGCTGCAGGCTTGGCTACTTTCCGGGAGCCGCAGAGTTTGCTGGGGTTTTGCTCACAGCTCTGACCTTGTTGCATGGTGCTTTCTTCGTCTTTAATGGGGGCCTGGATTGGTGAGAGGTCTAAAACCCTGGTAGGGGACTCAGGCTGACGTGGGTGACTGAGAGTAGGAGTCAGGAAGCACGGTCTGGCCCCGGCTTGTCCGTGTCCTCTGTGTTTCCCTCAGTGCCTCACTTGCCTCACTGGGGAAGCGGTGGGTCTAGGTCACCAATTCTGGAGATGTCCCATCTGGCTTCCTCTGTTGTGACCATCCCCTGGTCTCTCTGCGCTTGGGACTCCCTGTTTGTCTCTGACCACTAGAGGGCGCACGCGTCCCTCCTGGGGCCTCCAGCCGGGGCCAGGCGGCTGGGCTGCAGGAAGAAAAGGGACTCCGCATTGCACCTCGGCTCCCTCTGCCCAGCCAGAAAGGACCTCCCCACAGCTCTGCCCTTCCACACGGCAGGGTGCGGGCTCCTTCTCAGCGGAGGGGGCTGCCTGTGGAATTCAAGTTCTCATCTGAGGGATGGGGGCTGACCTGGGAAAGAGGCCAGGGATAGGTCAGCCCGTTTCACAGCACCTGCTTTCTGGGGTCACTCGGAGGCCCCTTTTGGGAAGGAGCCCTGGGAAGGTAGCAGCACTCGGAGGGGGTTAGAGAAGCGGGGGCCTTGCTCGGGTAAGAGGTGAGCTCAGGACAAGGCCCTGCCTGGTTGCTTCCCTGCAGATTTCTCTGCCTCTGCAGAGCGCGGGCGGCAGTGGCATTTTCTGCACACCTCCTCCTTGCCTGGCGCTGTGCTAGGTGCTTTCATAATGCTGATGAGAGCGGGGATCCGGGAAATGGGCTTTGTTCTTCTTGGCAGGCCCACTCAGCCTCCGCAGGTCACGCTCCCCTAGTGAGCGCAGCCCACGCTCCCAGAAGCCAGGGCGCTGCAGGTGGGTCTGCACGCCTAATGCCTCCACCTTAGACTCCGCTGCGACCTCTAGGGCCAGCAAGTCGGAGCCCCTCCTGTCCTTATGTCCCGTCCCCTGAGCCCCGGCCACTCATCCCGGGGGAGGAGCTCAGCAGACCGACATCCCCGGGCTCGCAGGCTGCACTGCGGCTGCTTCCGGGGAGGGGCCCAGCTGCTGTGCGCTCCACCGCGGTTTGGCAAGGTGAGACCTGCGGGTGATGCTTCCGGCCTGCGCCGCGGGCCGGCCGGCCGGGTGCCAGAGCTGGGGGAATTCCAAGGGGCTGCCCTCTGCCAGGACACTGTCCCAGAAGGCCTTCCTGTTTAGGGGGGCAGAACTTAAGGAGAATGTAGGGTAGCAGGAGCTGCCAGCCTGCGCATCACGCTTTTAGTATTTTATCTCTTTGAAATGATGATGGCAGCTCCAGGAGGTGGCTGTCATCAGTTGTGTTTTACGGAGCAGGCGACTGGGCCTTGGAAGGTGAAGGAGCTTGCCCACATCCCCCCAGCGATGGAAGACAGAGCTGGAAGGGGCCCCGTGTCTCAGGGATCTCCTAGTCTACGCTCTTCCTGTAGCCATAGCTTCCTAGCCACGCCCTCTGCGCCTCCCCCGTTTGCACACTTCCCGCCTCCCACCCCCAAGCCTCAGAGGGCTTTCTATCACACACACAGAAGAAAATCGGAATCCCAAATTCTGGTCACCCAGAGCCCCTGGTGCCTCACTCCTTCCTAACTCTGGGATCCTACCATTTGCTCCTTGATCGCTGCTCCTTGTGATGCAGACACAAGGAGTTCATTCCAGCCACTGGGACTGTGGTCTTGATGCTCCACTGCTCTGCACTTGATTCCTTCAGGATTTGAGATGGCTCACTCCCTCACTTTGTCAGGGGCTGCCTACACGTCAGCTCCTCCGAGCAGTCCTCCCTGGCTGTGGGTAGGAAACAACACCCCTTTGCTTTGCTATAATTCTTACAGTAGCTGCCAGACATCACTACATAGTTACATTATAATTTTCTTCCTTGTTAGGGTGTGTTCCCTTCCCTAGATGGCAAACTTCATGTGGCAGGGACTCTGCCGCCATTGTTTACAGCAGTAAGTCCTGGGGCGTAGGCTAAGTGCAGGGGCGTGGGGGGGTGGCTTGTAAATATGGGGTAAATGAGTGAATGCGTGGCTGATTCTGGACGTTACTGTTCAACTCTATGAACAAAATGAATATTTTGGGATGAGGTTTCGATGATATTGGCAGAAAATCTTAGCGTTAAGGTCGGGACTAGGGTGAGGCCAGTGAGGGACCTATGGTGTGCAGTTTAAAGCCGTGTTTGCCTGACCCTGACGGTGGATGACCCCTTAAATTCTGTGTCCAAGACTTTCTGCCCCATGGAGATCCCTGCGGCTTCAACTGGAAGGGCTTGGGCTCCCTCAGCTCACCCTAGCCTCTGCTCTGCTGAGGGTGTCCGAGGGGGCCGGGCAGCCCCAGCACCCAGCTCTTCTACACTAGACCTGGTACTCCTTATAGGATTTGACAGAAATCTGCTGTCCCCATTCTGTCACCCCTTCAGCCTATGTCAGCTCCTTGCTGGGACATTTCCAGATCTGACATCTCCAGAAGGGACTCCTGTCCTCATAGACGCATCCGTTGGTCCCTTGGAATTGTGCCTCTTCTTCTGGGATGCCTCTTACCTCCCACTGCTTGGCTGCCATTTTTCCTGCTTGCCAGAAACCCGGGGAAGAGCAGGGGGCTGGGCTTTCCTGTGGCCCTCATGCATAGAGAGCAAGGCCTTCTGAATCTTCACCTGTTTTGAAGGCTTTCTGCCGTATGGGAGTCACTGCAGCTTCGGCTGGAGGGGCTTTGGATCAGCAGAGTTGAGAAGGGGGAAACTGAGGCCAGCACAGTGGAGTCCCTTGTCCACGGTCTTCCGCTAGAAGGTGGCAATAGTAGAGCTGGGGCAGGACAGCCAGATGAGGGGTTGCACATCTATGGTCCTGGGAAAGACTTGGGGCCATTCGTCTGCCCTGGCTTAATAGGCGACTTCTCTCCCCACCAAGCCTTGCTTTACTCCAAGGGCCACATCAGGTACCCTGGGGAGCTTTGCCCACCCCACACCACTCCCTGACTCATTTCAGACCCAAGGGGCCCAGCCCAAGGCCAAGGCTCTGCTCCTCTCCTCATTAGGTGCAGAAGGCCTGCCGCCTCCCTGGGCCCATGAGCCAGAATCCTCACCAGCTTGTCACTTTATCCACAGTGCCGCCGGGGCGGACCATGGAGGTCACAGTACCTACCACACTCAACGTCCTCAATGGCTCTGATGCCCGTCTGCCCTGTACATTCAACTCCTGCTACACAGTGAACCACAAACAGTTCTCCCTGAACTGGACCTACCAGGAGTGTAGTAACTGCTCTGAGGAGATGGTGAGTCCCCAGAGGGGGGCAGCGGGGAGGGAGGGGGCAGGAGCTCCTGGGCATGAAGCCCACATTTCCCACTGTGTGCCCCTTGCCGTGGACCAGGACCCTGGGGATCCTGGTGGGCAGTCTGCTCCAGAGGGCTTCGGCAGAAGGTGTGTGGTCGCACCTGGGCGGCCCTGGGGGGGCGGCAGAGACCTGGAGGTAGCTGCCTCTCTTCCAGGGAACCAGGTGGATGGGGGGGAGGGGCGCACACCCTCTCCTTGCAGCTGCTCGCTCATGTGGTTCCTCCTCCCCAGTTCCTCCAGTTCCGCATGAAGATCATCAACCTGAAGCTGGAGCGGTTCCGAGACCGCGTGGAGTTCTCGGGGAACCCCAGCAAGTATGACGTGTCAGTGACACTGAGAAACGTGCAGCTCGAGGATGCGGGCACCTACAACTGCTACATCATGAACCCGCCCGACCGCCACCGCGGCCACGGAAAGATCTACCTGCAGGTCCTCATGGAAGGTGAGTGGCGGGCAGAGCGGGCAGCCGACTGCCCTGGGGCCCCCGCCTGTCCCCCGTCCCACCCTCCAACAGGGGGATCACCCCGCTCCTTGGGAGGGGCTGTGCCTTCCTGAAGTGGGAGCTCTGGCTTGTGTGGGGGGCGGGAAGGGTGCGGGGAGGCATCCCTGTTACTTCTTCAGGTCTCTGAGGACTGGAACCAGGTCTTATCCTTATAATGACCTTGGTCATGGTCATGATGCCACGGTCATTGGTTGGGCACATGCTATCACAAGAAGTCAGCCATCTAAGGTCATGCAATGAGTGAATAGCACAATTAAGACTCAAGTTTGGGTCTATTTGATCTCAAAGTCCGTGCTCTTAAATTCTGCATTTTACTGTCCTTCCCTGGGGCGTTGAGGTGCGCTGCGATTTTGGGGTGGAGTGCAGAGAGCTCAGGGGCCTGGTTTGATTGTGGCTTTTACTACAGTGCTTTCCATGCCAAGCGTCCGGTCAGTACCACCCACATATACTGCGGAGAGCAGGGGGCCGTGGCGGAGGCTCCCTTTCCCTGCCCCGGTGCTCAGGGGGGGTCTGTTTCTTTTCCTTCTGCAGAGCCCCCTGAGCGGGACTCCACAGTGGCCGTGATCGTGGGCGCCTCCGTGGGCGGCTTCCTGGCGGTGGTCATCTTGGTGCTGATGGTAGTAAAGTGTGTGAGGAGGAAAAAAGAGCAGAAACTGAGCACGGATGACCTGAAGACGGAGGAGGAGGGCAAGACAGACGGAGAGGGCAACGCGGACGACGGCCCCAAGTAACTCGGCCCCGCAGCCCCTCCCTCGCGTCCTGTCTTCCTCCCACCCTCCACCCTGCACACTGTGCCCCCGCCTGCCCTCTCTTGGTGTGCTTCTCTTGAACCAGGGTCCCAGGGCCCACCTGGGGCCTCCCGAACCCCTCACTTCGTACCCCTACCCTGCACCAAGAGTGACTCACCTCTCTTTCATTTGGGAAACCTGCCATGGCACGTGGGACGTGTGGGCCCTGGGGAGGGAGAAGTGGGCTCAAACTGCCTGTCCCTGAGAGGAGGCAGAAGGCCTGAGCGAGGGTCCCAGAGAGGGGGGGATGAGGGGGAGGTCAGCGGCCCAGCCTGCCTCGTTTGTGGACTGGTCTGGTGGGCCTCAGGGAAGATCCGCAGATGGCTGAGGGGCTCTCCGGGGCTGCCTCAAGAGAGCCTGGACTGTGGCGTGGCTCTGCTCCCTGAACTGCTCCAGGCCAGGCAGCCCTGTCAGGCTGGGGGCTGCTGAAGGGTTCCTGTCACTTGGGTGGGTGGGGAGGCATGTTGAAGGGATGACTGCATTTCTTGGGCACTGAGGGGAAGCCTTGGCCCAAGGACCTGTGCTCTTACCCCCTCTCCTTCGACAGCTGTTACCACAGGAGCCGGGGGGGGGGTTCTGATGGCGGCACATCTCTTGGGATTGGGGCGGGAGGAGCACCACATGAAGACTCACGGAGCTGGGCTGGGGATGGGTTGATTCCTTGCAGGTAGTGGTCATTTTTCACCATAGTGAACTACTAAGAGCAGAGAAATTTCAAAGTTGGCTAAGGTCTGAAGGGGTGGGGGCTCTGTGGTAAAATGGAGTTGGTTACAGTCTGCCTCCTCTGGCGGGGTGACGGCCCTCAGTGCGGGCGTGGGGCTGGGGAAAGTGGACGCGGCTGTGGAGTAGTTGAGGTACAGACTGGGGCCTTCATTCGGGCCTTCTCTTCAAACTTTCTCCGTGAGCTTCAGCAGGGTTTTTAGCTTTTCCTTTCCAGGGAAGGGGATGCCCTGAGGGAAACATCCTGCCGCCATGTTTCACCCTTCAGACCCCAGGGCCCCCCTCTGTGGGGAGGCAAGTAGCATTTCTGGAAAGCCAACTTTCACTGCCATTTTACTCACATGAAGAGGGAATTATTTAAGCCTCAAGACAGGGAGAGAGACAGAGAGAACCCGCTGACGTGAACTCTACCTTGGAAGACCCTCAGAGATCCAGGTGGCAAGCCATTCCTTATGGGTGGGGAACCAGGTTCAGACTGGCAAGACTGAGGGTCTGGCCCTTCCCTCCTCTGGCTCCTCAGTCTCCAGTTTGAACCAACAGAGCCATAGTTTTCCCTGTGGCAAGGGTCTCTGCGGGCTTCTAGACAGGGAAGTGAGGTGAGGGAGCTGGGCTGTCCACTGTCTGATCCTCTCCCAGGGCGCTGGGGATGGAAGGATGGAGCGGGCGGGCAGAGCTGCTGGCAAGCCCCCCCCCCCCATTCCCATCCCAGACTGACCTTCTTCAGCATTTCCCCAGCCTTTCCAGGAGCTCAGACCCTGCCCAGGCTCCGGGAGTCAGTGTCCAGGGCAGGAACCGGTCTGAGGAAAGGGGGTAGAGACAGGATGTGACAGTCTCAGGGAGCATTCTCTGCCTCTGCCAAGCAGGTGGCCAATTTGGGGAGAGAACAAGAGCATACGGGAGGTTAAGTTTAAGTCACTTCAATTCGACATCCATTTACTGAGCATCTCCTGTGTGCTGGCCACCGTGCTGGCCGCCGGGGGGGGACACACAAAGCCATAACGGAGTTGGGAAAAGTCAGGTCAGCACTGTGGGGACCAAGATTCTTTTTTTTTTTTTTTTTTTTGGTGCATCTAATTTCACCTCTGCAGCCACTGCTTTCAGGGCTGGAGTTGGAGAAGGAAAACAGTCCTGAATCTGGGCCCTGGGAAGGGAAGAAAGGAAGGAAAGGGGAGGGGGTGGGCACAGGGAACAAGGTGACAGGCCAGGCAGAGTGGGGGAGGGACAGCCTGGGTCACAGCTCCTGGGTGGGGGGAGTCCAGCTCCGTACCTAACTGCCAATCAACACACTGCCAATGGGAGTGGGCTAAGTCACCAGGATGCCTGGGGCGGGCGGGCACAGCCCATCCTTGGAGCCAACCAACTAAGAGGGGAGTGATGGGTGGTGGGCATCTCATACCAACTGAGACCAAGGGCTGTTGGGACACACTTCTGCAGCCCGCAGATTTCACTTTCTGGCAATCTCTCAAGTGCTCTCCTCTCCCAGGATGAGTGGGGATCTGTGCTGATGCGGGGCACTTTTCTTTTTCCAGGAGGCGTAACATTTAGGGGAAATTTTTACGCGATTCCCTAGGTTTATTCTAAGAAGTCCTAACTCTCCATCAAGAAGCCCCAGACTTCTGGGTTCATTCCTTTCAATGCCCTGACCCAGTGGGACCCCCCAGCTGCCCACCTCATGGGCGCTTTCTCTTGCAGCCTCTTAGAATCTCTTCTGGAGGTCTCCTAGGGCTGCCTTCCCCAGAGCAGTGAGGTTGGGAACGAGATGGGGCTTCTTTGAGTAGAGGTGGGGAACCAGTGACATGTTCCCATAGCAGCCATTTCTCTACCCTGCTTTCTAGTTTCTGCCAGCAAGCTGCTCCTGTCCCTGCGGGGTGGGGTCCAAACCCACTTCCAGCTGCATGTTCCCATCACTGCGCTCTGCTGGGTCCAGTCTGCTGGTTTCCTCCACCACCCCTGCCTCTCCTGTTGTCTTGGAGCTCCCTGCCTATCTCTTCCTCCTAATCAAGGGCCACTTGTAAAGAGATGGGCTGGTCAACCCATGGGACTTAACTTCTAAGAACAAAGTACAATTTTTCAGGACTGAAATGCCTTGAGGTGCCTTGAAACTGGCTTTGAAAATGGCTACCTGCCCCTTAGCTATGGACTAATCACAGTTATTCCCAATTTATAGAAAGGAAAAGCTGATTGGATCCATATTTGCTCCCCGGAAGTCCCCTTGGGGAAATCGGGCTGGTAAGTATTTACAAGGTCAGGTAAAGCAGATGGACAATGGGAAATACTGGCCAGGTCCCAGAAGATAGTCCCGGGCCATAAGGATGGCATGGTGCGGTTGGAATAAGTGATAAATCAAGAAATTTCCTTGCAATTTGTCTTAAGGACAGACAGCCTGTGCCTCTTGCTGATGTCTTCCTCTATTGAAGTTTGCTGATGCATTTGCACATAGGTATATAGGTATAGATATATTCTATATACAAATATAAAACATTGTGTTACATCACCCCAAAAGTTATACTGGGTGAGGTGGGGGAAACCATCATTTCTCAGTGTTTTGAGTTAATTCACCAAAGGCAAATTACGGAATGTTCTTACTGCTTTTTGTGCACTTGGAGGAGAAAACCCAACTACTTTTGCACTTTCTAGGTTTAATGTGCTACAGGGTGGTTGGAGGGGGTGGCGGGGAGAAAAACTCAGTGGTCCTCTGTGGCCCAGCTGCTGTGATGTGTCTGCTTCTTGGAGCAGACTGCGTTTCTTTTGCAGTTTGCCGTATTGCTTGGATCTTTGGCTGCAATAAACAGATCATCTCCCCTGAACATCCCTCGAGTGTGGCTTTTTTCGGGGGTGCAGAGCGGGGTAAGTTGGAGGCTTTGGAGGGATGCTGCCAGGGATCCCTGCTGCTCCTTTCCTGGTGATCCCGCTGATGTTGCCCTGTCTTCAGCAAGGACACAGTCCTTCTACTCTGCTCATGTTGAGAAATGGCTCATGTCTTTCCCCCTTTGCCTTCTCTCGGAATCCTGGGCACTCCCTCCACCTTGGAAGCACCCTGAAGACAGGGCAGCTGAACACCCACTTCTTGAGGGCCTCTTGGTTATTTCTGGGATGATGAGTCTTGGGCACAGTGACACTGTTAAATGGACGTTGGCCATTTTTTCCATAGATGGATGGGCCATCCTTCCCCCCCAGCCCCCACCAATTTCTAAGCCGTGTCTCACTAGGCAGGTACTTCCTTTGCCTGTTCTGGACTTGGTGGGTTGGGGGAGAATAGATAAGAGCTGCTCAGAGTCTGCCCTCATGCCCATTCACGGGTGAGGGTGGTAAGGGGGAAGAGTCGGGTTGTTCATGTCCCATCTGAGCACTGCTGGATCGGATTTGCGTGCTGCTGCGGAATCCCACTCTCAGGACTAAGGACGCCCGCCTGGTGGTGGCTGGGTTGGGGGACGGTCCTAGTCCAGACATACTCAGTATTTTTTATTTCTTGCTTCCTGTTCTTAGTCTCTGCATTTTTTACCTACCCACACACATGTACGAACATACACACATGCATGCGTGTGCACGAGAAAGATAAGAAAAGTTGAAACTTTTTGAATGGCAAGGAAATGCAGAAGTGGTTCATTCCTATTTTTCTTCTGGTTTCTCTGTCATTCTGTCTACTCCCTGGCGACCCAGCGACCCTTGCCAGTGGTTAGTGGCCAGGTACATGTTAGAATATTCCCAGGGACCCTGACATTGGTAGTAGTGACACCTGCAGGGGTTCTAGCCGCTACCTGAGAGAGAAGCCAGAGGGAGGGGCAGCATTAAACAGAGATGGCTAGTGTTGAACCAAATGAAAGATGCCTTGGTTTAAAAGGATGTCTGTTCTCCAGAGCCTCTGAGTCCTTCCAAGGATGGGATGTCAGAGAGGCTCCTTCTGTACTTAACAAATAGGGAAACTGAGGCAGGACAGGTGGACTGAGCAGCAGAAGGCACTGAGGATTCTGGCTGGCTCTTTCTGGGGTGGGGCCAGCATCTTCCTTATTCTAGGGCTTTTCTCCCAGAACACTTTGGAACCGGGCCTGGCTTCTGGGAGAGTTGGATTTGGCTCGGGCATCTCTCTTAAATTGATGTTTTCTTTAGCTCAGCCTGCTTGGGGCCAGGGTGGGGGGAGTTCTGATTGCAGAATGAAGTCCCCAGTGGAGGAAGAGCTAGCTCCCATTCTGGTGCTCAGAACTGGTCACCAGTCTTCTGTATCCCCCACTGAGATACAAGAGCCTCTCATTTCCCACTGCTGAGCCCCTGCAGGGCTGGGCACCCCATCCGCCTGTCCACTGCCTGCTGTCTGGAAGACGAGTCTGTACAGGGGCAGGGAGGGGGTGTTTCAGAGTCCCTAGGAGAAGTCCCTTGGCCAAATGGAGTGGGATGGGAGGGGAGATCTTGGGAAGCCACTGGCCAAGCCTCCTGAGTATCCTGAAGGGGAAGCTGAGGACCATAACAGGCAAGTGACTTGCTTATGGCCACATGCCGAGTCAAGGACAAGACAGGATCTCCTATTGGACTCCAGGTCGACAATTCTCCCCACAGTCCCCAGTCTGGGCACAGCTGAGCACAGCTGCACACACCAGGCCCAGATCCTGCCTGCCCCTCTCCAGCTGGGCCTGGGGGGAGCTAGAAGAGGCCCCGTGCTTCTACAAGGGGTATATGTAAAGCCAAGACCCAGAAAGCAGAAGTGTTCCTCCCCGAGCCCCAGCTGGCTAATGAAGAGCCTGCCCTGGAAACCAGTCTCTCCTCCCCAGGTAAGACCTTCCCCAGGCTGAGCCGATGCCCATCAGGACAAGAAGACGCCTGTCTCCCAGCTCCAAGGCCCAGAGTCCTATTCCCACATTGCCTCATGTTGGTTTGTATACGGGCCCCTCTTAGACCATGTCCCTTCTCATTTTGCTGGGCTGGGGGCAGTATCTACAGATCTCCAGGTGAGACGAGTCTGGGCAGTGTCCAGGGGGCTGTGGGCTGGTCAGCTTGGGTTGGAGTGTGAGCCCCCACAGGTCTCTAGCCCTCCCCCTGGCATTTTGAGGGCTCAGAAGGTCCCTGTTGGCAGGGCGCCACAGGGACTCTTCTCAGATGGCCCTGGTGGCCTTGCCCCCCTCCCCAGACCTCTCACCCTGAAGCCCACCAGGTTCTAGTCATTCCTGGCTGCCCACTGCCATGCTGGTGTCCAGGGCACCAGCTACCTTTCAAGACAAGCTCCAGCCGTCCAGTGGATGAGCTCTCCAGGAGACCTGGGGGAGGGAAGCCCCTCCAAGAACTATATCCTGCCATTGTGACCTAGGTTTGATCCTAAGATAGACTTTCCTCGCTTAGGAGCCCCTAGCCCTGCAGGACTGAGGAGGCCTCTGGCTAGAAGAGCGAGAAAGACTGATAAAGGTGCTTTTCCTTTTCTCTGGCAAGAATGACCTTGAGGGTCCAGTAGGCACCAGGGAAGGTGGCAAATGGGCACTGGGTGCTCAACTTGGCTACTTGGGGTTCCATGGGAGGGACTTGCCCTATAGCCCCGGCGAAGTCACCTCAATCCCAGCCACAGCTGGCTCTGCTTCTCAGCTGGGACAACTGTCCCATAAACAGGTGACCCATGGACTAGGAGCCATTTGCCTCAACAGACTGAGAGCCCCTCTTATGGGCAAATGGGCAGATGAAGAGGGCTTGTTCCACGGAGGGGATGTGAGTATCGCAGCTGTTGGCCAATACAATGGCTGGGTCTGTGGCCACAGGGATCGGGATTAGACTTGTCCCATTCTGCCCCAAGGCAGAACATTAGGGCAGGCAGGCAGAGACAGGTATTGATCCAATGTGAAGTCAGAGCTGTGCCAAGTGTTGAGTTTCTCTGAGGTAATGAGATCCCCATCCCGGAAGGTATTCAAGTGTGGCTTGAGGGTGTTGTTGAGAAGACTCATATATCAGAGCATACTTTTAGATGCCTTCTAAGGTCGCTAACATGGCCCTCTGCAGCCCTCGTTTTAGGATTCAAGTGATAAAACGGGAATTAACTCTTGCTTGCCTAGAGACAAATATGACCTAGACACAGACCAACTCCTATCCCTCTGCCTTCTTACTCAGCCATGCTCTTCCCCAGCCTGCCTCTGTCCCCTTGTGCCCTTTACCCTGTTCATCTTTACCTGATTTATCCGTGGCGGGGAGAGGGGAGGTGGTGAGCGCCTATTCACAAGAGAAATAGACTGTGAGAGGCTGGAAATCTGGAACTTCTCTCCCAAGATCAGGCCAAGTGTAAATTGTGTCCTTGGCTCTTTGGTCAGGGCAGACCTTTCCCTGTCCTTCCAGCCCAGACTGTAGGAAGAAGGTGCTAGCTTTCACAGCTTCCTCCTGGGTCGGTGGGCCCTCCTAGCTTCACCAAAGTCTCCAGCCTCTCCATCCCCATGGCTTGCTCACACCTGAGCTGGGGTGCACTGCTGCAGCGAATGGCTGTGGGGTCAGGTTCAGGTCCAGCTGAGGGGGTCAGGGTGAGGTGTGGGGAGGGGAAAGGGAAGGGGCAGATGAGTGAGAGCTGGCTAGATTAGCGGGGATAATCACCATTGGCTGAGTACTGTTCCTGTGCTTGGCCCTGGAACTAAGCATTCTATGGATGTCAGCTGATGGAATTTTCAGGGCAACTCCCCAAATATGCATTCTTTTCTCACTTTTACAGATGGGGAGGCCAAAGCTCTGCTATATTAAGTTCGCCTGCACACAAAGTGACATGGCCATGGCTAGAAAGGGGCAGAGGACTCAACCCTGGGGCAGGGTGATGCAAAAGGCACCACATCACACGAAAGAAAGGGGCAGAGGACTGACCTCTGCAGCCCAAAGACCTAGGAGTGAGTGGGGGAAGGGTGGCTTGGCACCAACCTCAGAACGACCACGGACCAGGTGAGGGCAAAAGGGTTTGGGAGCAGAGGCAAAGCCTTCTCAATGGGCCACTAATAGCCCACCCCCTCCATGCCTGGCCCTGACCCCACAGCTCTGTGCCTATAGCTCTGGCCTCTGCTGGCCGCTTTCTCCTCTCTTGGCTCCTAAAAACCTATAAAACCACTTCTTGGCTCCGGGCAGTTGTCCCCTGCTCCTACCCCTACTCCAGGGCCTGTGCCACACTCCAACTTCTCCAAGTTCTCCCTTCACTCCAGGGAGCCGCTTCTCCATCTCCCCCACCTTCGCCCCCTGCCTTGTCTCCACTCCCCCCCACATCCTCTCCCCCCCTCCCTTTGCAAGACCTCCTACTCCTGCACTACAGTGTTCTGGAGCAGACGGATCCGAATATTCAGGAGGTTGGGCCTGGCACTCCCCACCACACTGTCTTACACTTCTGTTTTGGTCAGGCTGTCTCAGCGCCCTGTTCAGGGCAGAACCAGGTCTAAGGTCCAGGAGGACATCTGGCCATCCAGCTGACAAGGCAGTCCCATGGCTGCAGTGAATGTCGAATCTTCCCGATGCCTCCCGCCCCCAGCCCTTCTGAGCCCCCACGCTCACTTGACAGGATGGCAAGGGAAGCAGGAAGTCAACGCAGCTCTGGGGAGCTGGTTGGGGTAGCTGAGACCCTGTCCTGGGGCTTCACGCCCCACCCCCATGTGGCTCAGAATCAAGAGATTCCCAGGACTCACCCCATCTCTGAGCTGCGGCAGGGAAGCCAACGTCTGCTCCTAGAAGTGGGCACACGCCCCTCTCCAGCTTGGGACTGTCCGGTGAGCACCTCCTTGGTCAGGACGGTTCAGCTCCCGCCTCCCTCTGCCCTCCTCCACCCAATGAGCTCATCTGTCTGGGGCTCCCCACCCCCTTTGCCCGAAGGGATGTTTGGATAGAACCTGGAAGAAAACAGAAGAGGAGGATGGGTGTGATGGAGGAGGTGGCTGGCTGCCTACCTGCCGGTGCCCAGAGCCCTTAGAAAGTGGAGGGTTCGGGAAGAGCTTATCTTTACTCCAACTCCACCATGCGAGGTGGGCTGGGGAGCCCTGGCTAGGTGGCCAGTACCGGTCAGCATCTCGGACTGCTAGACCACGTGCCTGCGGGGCTGGTTTGGTGCATGCTCTCTTGTTAACCCCCTCGGCGCCGCCAAACTTCAGTGGATGCCCAGACCGTAGCTGGGGGCGGGCGCTGGCACTCTGAGCTGGAGGGAGGAGGGTGGTGAGGAGGGACGTGCTGGGGACAGAAGCAGGTGCACTAGGAAGGAGGCTCCCAAAAGTTTGTTCAGGTAGCAGCCACCCAAGCCTAACCTGAGAGGCAGAAGGGTTTGACGGCATTTAACTTTAAATTAATGCAGGCATGCAGGCAGAGAATCTCGCCTGCATTTCCCCGGTCCTGAGGCTGGGGCTCTGTTTATAGCCAGAGGGAGGGCAGCTGAGGGAAGGGAGTGGAAGCAGATCCTGGTGTAGATCGGAGGCTGGTGGGAGAGGAGCGGTAGGGGTGAGGTGTGCGGGGGCTCCCCGCAGAACCCCGTGTCTTCTGCCTTTTCCTGCTGGGTCTGCTGTTACCTGCAAGGCCCAGACAGGGACAAGCACGGGGACAGGAGCTGCGCGGGGGCTTGTGGGGCAGGAGGGGGAGGAGGGGGAGGAAGGGGAGGAGGGGGAGGAGGGGGAGGAGGGGGAGGAGGGGGAGAGGGGTGGCAGGCTAGGGCCTTCGGGAGCCAGAGGCGGGAGGCTCCCTGCCAGGCTCCTGTTACTTAGGAGGAACTCCTCTTTAAATAGCTCCGGAGATCTCTGGAGGGAGGTCGTAGGAGCATTCCCTCACCCTCCCCGCTGTGTGGGGTCTTGGTGGCTGCCTTTCTGAGAACCGACAGGGTATGGAGCCTTCTGTCTACCTGCTTTGGTAGAAGGTGGGACCGCCCAAGGCAGGCGGGCATGAGTGCCTTCCCTTGGGAGAGCATTTCCAGGTCAGTCGCCGGGACCTTGAGCTCTGCCCCCAGGGGCTCCCCCTCTTCCCAGCTATACCCCAACCCTCCACGCACTTTCCATCCTGGCTCCAGTCCAGCTGCCTGGAGGGCAGGAATGACAGTTTGCCTGCCTCAGAGAGGACTATTGGACTGTTTCAAAGAATATATGTGCCCCCCCCTTTCTCCTTCCCTTTATTCTGGACCCTATTTCCCCACCCCCTCCCCCTCCACCCAGATGACAGCTCCCTGACAGCTTCTTGGCAAGGGGCCTCCTCCCCATCCGCATCCCTGAAAACTTGTTCTTCCCTGTATTTCTGAGCCAGGCTGCCCAAGACGTGAGTGTGCATTCCCTGTCACCAAGGAGCAAGCCTGTCAGGGTGCCACCGTGTCCCAGCCACCATCCCCGCCCTCAGGGGACTTCCAGCGGAAGGAGGGGAAAGAACAAAAGTGCCTGGTGCTGCAGGTTGTAGTCGCACCCCCACCAGGAGACAGGAGACCTCAAGGAGGTCTTGAGCTGGGCGGAAGGGGCTAAATCAGGGAGGTCCCTCAAAGAGATGGTTCTCGAAGGGTCGGAGAGGAGGCGCTCTGACCTTCTGTCACCCTGTCCTCGAGCACCCTCAGGAGAGTCCTCCAAGCTGGATCAGTGGGCTAGGGTTTTGAGAATTTTTGAGGCAAGTGCTCTAAAAATGTGGAAATCTTCTAGCCACTAATGCATTCCTCAAGCACTTTTTCTGTCCGGGGTGTGGAACCCTCCTGACGTTCTTCAGAGGAAAGCGGAGGGTGGAGGCAGGGAATCACATAGTGGGGGAGGTTCTAATCCTGGCTTTGAGACACACATTCTCTGTGACCTTGGGCTATGCATTCTACCTCTCTGGGCCTGGTTCTTCAGCTGTGAAATGCTTGGGTCTCCTGAGGATCCTTTGGACTCTCAGCAGGGTCGAAGGGAGGCTGTGGGGAGGGTAGAGGGCACTGGGGACAGGGCCCCTTTTCCTGCCGCCAGGATCTAAAGATAGCCAGAGAGCTCTGTCCCCTCCCTCCCCTTCTCTGGGCAGGGGTCACTTGCCTTCCCTTTGGCTCACCTCCTCTCTCACCTCAGCCTCCTGTTCTGAGAAACTTGAGCCCTGCTTGTAAAAATAAAGCGGGCCGGCCCGGATGCCTGGACCTTTGAATCTAGTGTCCAGGACCTCCTCCTAGGAGAGGGCGGGCTTGGAGATGGGAAGAGACTTAGCATTTTGGGGGGGGCCACAGACCTCTTTGAGAATAACAAGAACTAAAATGGACCGCGTGTTTACCCTCTGTCTACCACTTTGCTAAACATTTTTATATGCAATGATATCTCATTCGGTCCTTATAGCTAGGTCCACCCCCAAGGCTTGTAAGGCCTGGAGTAAGTGTACAAATGGAAATTACATATGTGCCTAAATATGAGTTCTAAATCGGGATAACAAAGGGTTAAAATTTATCTATTGTCCTCTGACTTGATTACTTTTCCTTGACCTTAATTTGAAGACCTAGTCCAAAAGGCCTTCTCTGGTCCACTCTCATGGGTGCCTGAGAACATTTCACCTGATGTCGAGTTCTAGACACTCCCTAGCCACCCCCCGCAAACAGCTGTACCTTGCCCACTACCGGGTGCACCGTCAGACAGGGTAGGCTCCTGGGAGAAGGGGCCTGGGGAAGAGGCTGGCTCAGGGTTGAGTCATTGGAGCAGGGAATTCCAGAGGCCCGGATCTTCAGAGCCTGGTCTAGAAGAGGGAGGTGCATGGACCACCCTCCTTTTCTGTCCCATGGGACCCCCTTGCTCAGGGGGGAGATGATAGCCAGAGGAGGGCCAGAGCAAGGCCCTGGGGGCTCAGGAGCCCAGGGCCCCTGAGGCCCCTCCCTGTCGTCCGTGGCATTGTTCTTAACAATTCACGAGGTAAATATCATTCCCTTCACCAGAGTACAGATGAGGCTTCTGCAGAAGATTGCATAACTTGCTCAAGGTCGGACGGCAGTAGACGCTGGAGCTGGGATTGGACTCCCCAGCGCCTAACCCCAGAGCTCCTGCAATACTGTCACAGCTCACGGAGGAAAGGCAGAGGGCCTCTCTTCTGGAAAAACAGGCATTCAGCATTTCTCAGCCAACATGGGGGCGGGGGGGGGGGGTCCATGATCTCCTTGAAGCCCACTAGGGGCCCTAGCTTAAGAAGGTGGGGTGCTAAAAAAAAAGAGAAGAAGGTGGGGTGCTGGGGAAGCAAAGGTGGGGCTGTGGCGGGGTCAGGGTGTGGAGTGGGAGCAGGTTTTCAAGTTTGAATCAGCCTCCAGATGTATGAGGAGTGGAGATCCAGGGAAGGAGATGGGATCTGTGACTGACGGAGGGGTCTGGATGGTTGGCAAGGGATTGTTGAAGAGGACAGTGAGCATAGCAGACCCTGGCTACCAGACCACCCCAAATAGCGCTTCTCACTCTTCCCTCAGAGGTTAGCTAAAGCTTTCTGGGTAGAGGTCTCACTGCAGCCCTGCTACCTGGCTGTAACCGCAAGCAGGGAGGCTTGCCCTGGGCTCCTTCACCCCCGGACCTCAAAAGGGAGGCCCAGGGAACCTCCTGGAGGAGGGGGCAAAGGCAGAGTCTGAAGGGAGAGTCTAGTTGGGAGAAATAAGAAATAGGGGTGTGGCGGGAGGGTGTAGCTGGACGCAGATAGGGAGTGTTTGGCCTGGTTGCCTAGCTGGGAGCATCACGATTTCTCAGGAGTCCACGAAGAACTGGAAGAGGTTGGTGGGTGGTGGGCGGGGGCAGTTTGCAACTGGAAGCTTAGTTCCCGGAGCCCCAAGCCGCGGGGGCGAAGGCGGAGGGCTGCAGGCGCTGGAGTCCGCAGTGGGCCAGCCCACACCTGCTCACCCGCTGCGGCGGGGCGACCCGCGGACGTTCCAGTGGTCCCTCTGCGGCCCCGGGAGAGGGAGTCGCTACCCTACTCGTGGGCCCCAAAGCAGAACCAGCACATCCTTCCAACACCAAGAGCTCCCTATCTACTCCCCCCAAAACTATCCTCCTAATTGGCAGCTCAGCGCCGGGAACGATGCGGGCGGCTGCGGGTGGCTCTGCAGTGCCAAGCCGCAGCCGCCCAGCCCGAGATGGTGAGGGAGTGGGGTGCCCGGCATGCTCCCGGGGCTCCCGGGGGGCGAGGCAGGGCGCTCGGGGCTGGGTGCGCAACGGGAGGGGGCGCCCCGGGCTCCGCGGCGGCCACCGCCCCTCCTGCGGCTGGAGCGCTTCCAGAGCAGAGGCGCAGCGCCGCTCTCCCCTGCGCCCGCTCAGCGGTCCTGGAGCTCGTCGCCGTCCTCCTCCCCTTGCTCCTCCTTCTCCTGCCGCTGTCCTCAGCAGCAGCTCCGGGAGCCGGCTCCTCCTCTCCCTCCCTCCCCCAGCTCTTGCGCTCTCTCCGCTAACTTTCCCGAGCCCGGGCGGGCGGCGCAGAGCTGCCGGCGGCTTCGCGGCCCACTGCAGACCGCGGGCTGCGAGCGGCTGTGCCCTGTATCTCGTCCCCGCGCCCCCGGCGCGCTCCGGAGACCATACGAAGATGCCCGGGGCCGGGGACAGAGGCGCAGCCCGGGCGAGATGGCTGGGCACTGGGCTTTTGGGTAAGGCAGCCCCGGCTTGATCCTTTCTCCTCTTTCTCCACCCTCTTCTCCCCGGGGAGGAGACACTTGGAAGAGAAGTGCCTCGGACCCGGGTGGGCTTTGGAGCGTGGCGTGGTACGGAATAAGCCCTGCTGCCACCAGTTTCTTGCCGGCCGCCCTGCGTGGACGGCTGTGCCCCCTGGGGACCGTGCGTGTCCCCCGCCCCGGCGGCCAGCCCCGTGATTAGTTCTTTGCTGTCTCTGGTGCCTTCAGCTCCAGGCTTCTGGAGCTGCCTCTCGGGGTTGCAGCACGGGTCTCCCGGGTTCCGAGGTTTAGGGGTGCTAGGCGAGGGTGTCTGTGCCCTGGGTTGGGGGTAGGGGGGATGCCAGGGGGTTGCACGTGTGATCGTTGGGATGGTGCTTTCTACCCCTGCCCAGAGCTGTTTGCAACTTGGAGGCTTGTTGCCCAGGCATCAGGCATACACCAATTGGAGGGGGTGGAGAGGGGAACGCAGGGCAGAGGGGGGCTCCCCTTCCTCCTGGCCCTTTTTCTCTTTGTCTCCTCTGCCCTCTATCTCCTTCAGTGCCCACTGTCTTCCCTGAGGCTCCACACCAAGAACTGGAGAGGGTTGGAGGGACTTGGAGGATCATTCAAGCCCCCTTTTAGGAAGGATCTTGTCTCTCTTCTTAGGAAGAGATCCCACAAGGAGAACCTGTTTAATCTGCTCTCAGCTCTTGGTTTTGGGGGTGAATGTGAAGACTGAGGAACTAGAGCCAGAGGCCACAGAAGGAACAGAGTCTTAATATCTATTAATATGGACATGATGGTTTCGAGTGGCGAACTCCAAGAGATTAGAGAATGAGGTTGGTCCAGAATATAATCTCCCCGTAAAACCGTAGCTGGATTTCGACGTAAACTGACTCCATATCTGGCACCTGGACCTCTTCCTGTTTATACTTGTCAGATTTGGCTTTTGGCAGCTCCCCTCTCTGGACTGGGCGCATGATGTAGGCATTTGTACTGAAAACAGGGAGACCCAGCTTTTAAGGGCAGAAACATTTGTTTCCGCAAATGTAAATAAACAGTCTGCAGACCTGCATGTTGGCACATGGTCCTGGAGGGAGAGAGAGTATTTCTTTCACTCACGGGCCACTGATTTCATTGCATGCCCCAGCTAGAGAGAAGACGCTGGTGTTTTCTCCTGCCCCTTTGGCACAGATGTGTGCTGGTTTCACCGTGGCCCTAATGAGGTTGGTCTCCATGAGGTCTAGGGCTTCTCTTTCCGGGGGGGTGGGCACTGTGCTGCTGCACACCCCACTCCCCCCATCCCATTTCTGATCAGCTCCAGTTCTCACGGTGACCACGGCTGGGGTAAGGGGGTCACTGGGGACTTCACATGCATGTGGTTGTTAATCCAGCCCACTTATCAACACCTCTGGCTTCCCTTCCGCCTACTGCCCAGCTGGGTGGTGGGATGCCAGTGCCTGGGCCATTAGAATATTCATAGAACCACAGCGGGGAAACCACACCACACCACACACTGGGGGAGGACTGTGGGCAGAGTCTCAGTACTTTTCTCCAGGGGGAAGTCCCCACTTCTTCCAAGGACCTTTCCGCTGGGTAAATTAGGTAGGAGCAGGAGCTCATTGGAGCAGGTTTGGGTGAGGCCCTGAGCTATCCTCTGGGAGCCTAGGAGAAAGCAGAGTGATTTTCAGGTGGGAGACTTACAGGCCCTAAAACTGGTCCTGCCTACTGCTCCCTGCCCCTCTGGTTTGCAGAGCGAATACCACGAGGGGCCCACTTTGGACCTCATCCAGGCAGCCACTGCTGAGCCCACCCAGGGGGCATTGCTTTGAGCTTGGGACCCAGACACCGTCCTTGTCCTCAGTCTGGCCCGGGGAGGGCAGAAGCGACTGGACAGCCCATTGCAGGAAAAGTGTGGAAACCATATCCTCCTCCTCAAAAAAAGAGTTCCTCAAAGGATGAGGAAACCAGGGTCCAGAGGGGGAAGGTGGCTCGCCCAACAGGGCCAACTGATGGTCACGTGGGCTAGAATCTAGATCTCCTGGGCTCTGTCAGCTTGACTTGCCTCCTAGTTGACCAAAGTTGGCTGAGAGGGAAGGTCAGCAGGACTGTGCGGATGAGCCGAGGGAAGGGGGAGGCATGCAGGGCTGGAGACCTGGGGGCCCAGACGACTGTGGAGACTGGGCATGGAGCATTAGCCTCCCAGGAGTCCTTCACCGCCCCCCGCCCCAGACCCCTGGCTTCATGTTGAGCTCAGTCTCACAGACTGATCCTACAGATTTCTCCTAACCTCACAAGACGTCCTCCTTCTCTTCAGTGGAGGAAGAGTTTCCCAGGCTGCATCATTGCAGCTGGGGTTTCCGTGGGTGCTAGTCCCTTCCCGAGCTTGTAACTGGTAATATATCTGTCCTGCCCACCCCTTCCTTGTTCCCTCATTTGCTTAATTGCTGTGTTCTGTGTTTAATTATCACTTGTGAGGGCGCTATGTTGCACAACCCTCTTTCCCTTGGTATGTATTTATTAAGGGCTTGTTTAATGAGAACACAATTAAGGAAAGGGTGCTCAGACCCGCTCAGAGAAAAGGAAAGGGAAGGGGAGGTAAGGAGTTAACGCAGAAGAGAGCGGGAAAGGGGAAAACTGGAGTGGGGTGGGGTGGGGTGGGGGAGAACGTACCAGGTTTGAATCTGGCCCTGGTGATTGGTTTTTTTCTGGAGATACTGCCTTATGGGGTATCCCAAAGCCCTTTGGCATGTCCACCCCCAACTGGGTTCTGTGTGAAATGTAGACCCCAGCATAGATTCTCAGACTTCGCCCTCTTGCTGAGTGTGGGGATCCTCGCACAAGCCTAGGCGAGCATTCTGCATTCTGCAGCCCTGCAAGAGGAAGGACAAGCACACCGTTCGGGCTTGTTGGCAAAGCTGGTTTTGTTGAGCATCCAGTTGTCTCTGAGGGCCCTGCTTCTGTCTCCTCGAAGCTCCGGGGGGTGGGCAGGAAGTATGCAGGTTGCCTAGGGAGAGGGAGCTAAGATCTTTCCTTTGTCTCTGGGCCCAGGGGCCTTCATTGGCCCAGCCCTGCCTCCCACAGCCCCCAGGGCCCGACCCCCAGGGGGGGTCTTGTCCTGCTGCCTCGGCCCACTTTCTGCCTCTCAGCTCTAACTTGGAGCCTGTCTGACTCCTCTGGGGCCCCAGAGTATCAGCTTCCCTATTACAGTCAGCCTGTTTCCGCCTGCCATGCCAGGCAAAGCCTTGGAGCTAAACTTAGAGTCCAGGCCACCTTGCCCCTCTTTCCTCCCTGCCCTCGGGCTGTGTGTGTGTGTGTGTGTGTGTGTCCCCGTGACAGATCCTTGGATGTGGGAAAAGATGGCAGACCATTTCCTGCCTTGGCATTTGCCTTGGAATGTCTGCTGGGGGCCTGAAGACTGGCTGGTGGGAGTATTTAATAAGATTTGCATGCACCGAGTACTTTTATTGCCTTATTTAGTGGAACTTTGGAGTCCCGAGTCAATCCTCCTACAAAGCCCCTTAGTACCCAGGTGAGGATGGGAGGGACCGAAGGCTTCAGAGAGGCATGAGCTTGCTGGTTAGGGCCTTTTCGTGAGCAAAGGCAAAGCTTTGGCGCTCAGGGTGGAAAGCTACAGGATCATGGGGACGTGCCCACCGGTCCCACGATGTCAGAGAGAGGCCCCCAATCCCAGATACACATGTGCACACACTGAAATTCTCAACAGCTGAAATTCTAAGCAGCGTCTTTACTCCATGAGGTGGTACAAGGGGCGAGTACAAAACGTGTGAATGGCCTGGAGACAAGCTCAGCAGACACTGGTTACTAAGCGAGGGGTGCCCTGGTTACTTCCAGACCTGGGATGAAGGCCAGACCTGCTCCCCTCCCTCCATCCGGACACCATCCTCCTCTACCGGCAGGGGGGATGGACTCACTGAAGCCCTTCCTGTGTTTTGTAAGCTTGTGTTTTGGCTTTACACCAAGCTCAGAAGATAGGAAAGACAACCGTCCTAGTTGTCCTAGTTTGGGGGCCTGCGTGCTGAGTGTGGCATCCCTGACTTTCTCAAGGTCAGCAGGCCAGCAGGCAGAGCAGCCCCCTGCCTTGCACCTGCTGACAACCCCCCACCCCGCTCCTGGCCTGGCCATCCTACTGAAGCTCTTCTCTGGGGGTCTCCAGTAGATCAACACTCTGGCCTTGCTCCCTCTGTCCCCCTAGCACAGCTTCACAAGGGAAAGAGCACCTTGGGGCGGGAGGGAGACAGGCCCCTGGGGCTTTCCTCAGCAGGAGCCTCTCAGACATTGCGGGCAGGGCTTCCAGATTGCTGGGAGGATGTGTGGTGCAGAGGCCGGCCCTGCCCACCTTCTCTGATGCCTTCCCTTGGACAGGGCTCTGGACTTATCTGTGAAAGCCTCTGTGCCTTTCCTTTGTCCCCTCCAGGCTGTGGGGAGAATGGCAGTGTTTCACTGTGGCAGTCCAGAGGATCTTACTTAAGTCATTCACACAGGCACACACTAATCAGGCAGAAATGTGCATTGTCATGAGCTAGACCTTAAAGAAATAGTCTGTCCTCTGTTCTGGACTGTTCTTTTGCTCTTTTTTTTTTTTTTTTCTACCTATTTAAAGCAGTTTGAAAGATTTTACTTTGGATGTGTATTTTTGGTACTCTTGGAGATCCTATTCTGGCTGGGGTTGGGGAGGTGATCTGACCCCTGACTTGAGTTCCCCCATCTTCCCCAGGATCCAGGTTCCTGGGCAAGGGGTTTCAGGGAGCACTGGAGGCTGGAGCTGTGGTTCTCCTTGGAGCTCAGGCCTCGAGGGAGGTCTGTGGTTATCAGGAAGAGTCTCCTGGGGGCTTTGCTGTCATAGTTCCGTATTCTCTTCCTTGGTTTGGAAGAAGATTGGGGATGGGAAGCAGAGCTGGGTTCTCCTATGTCATCTGGGCTGGAGGGCTGACTCTTCTGTCTGGTCTCTGTCCCCGACCTCCTGGGGAGGTGTGCCGCAGAGCAGGAGCAGAGGTAGAAAGAAAGCCTTGTGCGCTAAGCAGAGGTAGCCTTGACAATGTCAGTACCTCTTATTCCCCTCATTGGGGGTGTGGCCTTGAGCAAGTTCATGTCTCTGAGCCTGTTTCTTCATTCTGCATACTGAGGATAAAAACAATGACCACACAGGATTAGTATAAGGATTAAATGAGACAATGTATATAAAATGCCTGTCCTTTCTTAGAGGAAATGCCCAGCCCCCAATTCACCATTTACTCTGTGGCCCGGGGTCAGTTACTTAACCTCTTGGAGCCTCAATTTCATCTAATCTGTAAGATGAGAAAAAGTCTACCTACCTTTTGGTGTTCTAATAAAAGTTGGTGTTCCTATGTAGAAACCCTCTAGCACAGTAGTTCTTGAGGTATTATCCCTGATCCCAGCATTCCCTGGAGTCATTTAGAAATGCAAGTTTTCAGGCACTATATCTACTGAATCAGAAACTCCAGAGGGAGGGCCAAGCTCTTTGGTGCCCTCCAGGTGATCTGATGTTCCCTCAAATTGGAAAAGCCACCTCTCTAGAACACTTCCTGGCACCTAAGAGCCGATCAAAGAAGGAGGGCTAACTTCTCAGCACTGATGGGAACCTTGGTGGGCAAGTCCCGCTATATTAGGATGTAAGAAAGGATTTTTTTTTTTTCCCTTTGGGGCTTTGGAACGCTAGAAATGTTTCTTGTTGACCTTAGGTAAGTCACTTAACCTCTCTGTGCTTTGTTGTCTCCTCTGTAAGCGGGACCTATGCTAGTATGTCCCTCATAGGATAGGGTTGAGGATCAAATGGGCACATCAGCTATTATCGACAGTGGCAGGAGTCACGATGGGTCACTGCACCCCTAGGGTTCTTTCTGGCCTTTGGAGGTAAGAACGCTCCCCTTTGCCTTCAGAAGTTAGGGTGATGCGAAGAAGGTCAGAGGAGCCCCAAGGGCAAGGAACAGGGCAGCCAGCTTTCTTCAAGCCTTCTCTGTCATTTAAAAAGCATTGCTTAGGGGAGCAAAGCAAGGGAAAGCTGGATAGGGGCCAGGGGGATCAAGGTAGACAAAGGAGGTCCTTCTTTGGGAGTGAGGACGGGCTCGAAAGAGCAAGGTTGTTGACCTTTAAAACAAAGACGACCCTGGCTTTCTTGGGAACAACACCAATTCTGGGGATGGACCTGGGACGACAGAGGGTTTCAGGGGGCCCGGCCAGTACACCTGGTCACCACAACCGGGTATCCTCCCATGTGGGGCCTTGTGGTCCTGTCTCTCCAGCAGGCAGTGAGAGTAACAGATCAGTCTGGGCCTCAAAGAGTGGCGTTGTAGGATCGAGGTATCTGAGAGAAGGTGCGGTCTGGGAGGAAACATTGGGCAAACTTTGGGACAGGAATTAGTCCAGCCGTATGGCTCCCCTCAACTGCCCACCAGCTCTTAGGTCAGACCTGGGCTCAGACTTCAAGAATCCCTAGAAGTTGTACAACTTGGGGCAAAACACTTTGCTCTTCTGAGCCTCGCCTTTCCCATCTGTAAATGCAGGATTAGTGATACCCATCTTACTGGTGTGGGGTGGGAAGGCAATGGAATTACACGCTGGCAGCTCGCAGCAAGGTTCTGGGCCCAGAAAGGGGGGAGGGGGTCCCTGGGAACCCGACTAGGACTGTCTCTGAGACCTCAGGTGCCCCTTTCATGTCGTGGCGAGGACACCACCTAGGCATCTTATTCTGACGCCCCTCCCCTTGGGTCTCCTCCAGGACTCTGTAGGACAGGGGGCCAGGGCCCCTTACAAGGACTCATGAGGGGGGAGTCCCAAAGGCCAAGAGTGGAAACTAATGGTTTCCACTCGCCCCAGCGGCTGGGGTGTGTGTGGGGGCGGGTCCGGAGGGACCAGCGGTCCTGCACCCTCTCCAAGCCGCCCCGGCTCCAGCATACCTGGGGTCGGGAATCGGCCTCCACCGGTGTCTTCCACCCTCCCTCCCACTTTCTCTCCTGGGATCGCGTTCCGCGCTCTGGCTCGCCGCCACCCGGTGCGGCCCAGTCCCTTCCCCGCCTGGGCCGGCTCCCTCCTGTTCCCGGGGTCCCGGCCCGTGGTCCGAGGGTGTGGGACCCGGCCGGCCAAGCACGCTGGGGCGGGAGGTGGCCCTCTGCCTCTCCGCCTGTTGGCGCCGGTGAGCGAGTCCAGGGCTCGCGGATGAGAGGCGGCGGCGCAGTGTCGCGGGATGCGTTTGGCCATTTTCTCTTCTCCGCGAGGGACTAGGCTCCGGCACGCCCCCTCCACCCTTCTCCTGCCCCGGGCCCCGCCCCACTCCCCATCCGGGAAATGTAACCAGGGGGCAGCGCACCGTCCTAGGCGAAACTCCCACGGCAAACAGGTGGAGCCTGTCCCGCGCACGGGGTGGTGCGGGGATGGCACTTGCGGGGACTGCACCCGCAGGGTAGGGGCGCGGCCTCGCGGCAAGGGCCTCGTTTTCCTGGGTTGGGGCGACCTCTGGTGGTCATTCCGGGTGCCCACACGGGCAGCTCCCTGGCCCAGGCCGAGAAGGAGAGATGAATGAGGGCAGGTGGCTCAGGCAGTGTTAACTGAGGTAAAGAGAACCATCCTCCGGAAGTTGATACACAGGGCGACAGCGACCTCCCTGCCTGGCCGGGCCACTCCAGGCTGGAGATTCCAGTGGGGTTTTCTTAAGAGAGGTGGTGCCTGTCACACAGGTCTCTTCCTGCTCCCGGTGTCCTTGTCGCTGGAGGTGTCTGTGGGAAAGGCCACCACCATCTACGCTGTCAATGGCACAGAGATCCTGCTACCCTGCACCTTCTCCAGCTGCTTTGGCTTTCAAGACCTCCACTTCTGGTGGTCCTACAACATCAGTGATACCTACAGGATTGTAAGTAGTAGGGGAAGGGACAGGACATCTCAGACACTCCTCCCTTCCCTGTCACCTCACCCCTGCCTTCCTTTCCCCTGTTCTGGTCCCTTCTGGACTGACCTCACTGTGATGGTCCCCAGAATCCACTTATCATCATCCTTTCTCCTAGCATTCTTTCCAGAACCTGTCCCGAAGGATCTAAGTGGGAAGGATGCTTAGATGGTGTTGCCAGAATTTGGGTTTGTTGGAATTCTTGGCTAGAGTCCTTTGTCTGGTCTGAAGAAATGACTGAAACTTGGATAGCTTGTGTAAAAATAATTCAATTTAAAAGACAGGAGAGAGAAAGACCTTCGGAAGGCTTGGAGAGAGGAAATGAGAAGAGTCCAAATGTGAGAAGGGCTGGGGAACTGGACCTAGAAAGAATGGAGGGGCAGCTAGGGAAGAGAAAGGTCTTCTGAGGGTGCACCGGCGGGGCTGTGGGCTGGCGGTGGGGATGGACCAGCCCGCAGGTGTTTAGTGAGTACTCACTGTGCAGTCTTGTAGGGGACCCGAGGTGTACATAAGGAGGCCACAAGAGACCAACTCTGGATGTAATGAAACACTGGGCTCAGGGCCACTGATGGACAGTGCTGTAGGATTGACCCAAATATTGATGGAGGGCCAGAATTCAGATGGACAGGGTACAAGTTGTCAGCAAAAGCTGTGGACGGTGGTGGTGACAGAGGGAAATAAGAGTGGTAATTGCCAGAGCCATTACGTAAAAGGCTTTTATGAAGAAAGAGATAAAAGCTGTGCTACGTTCCAGGGAGATCTTAATGACAGAAAATGGGTTTAGCTTGAAGCAAGTGAAATTCAGGTTAGACAGGCAGCGCTATCGGTATTGGAAGGAAACCAAGTGGGGGGAGCACCTCTGGCTGTAGGCTCTCTCAAGACCTGGACAGTGAGGCACCCAAGGAATGAGCTGGAGTGATGCCGTGACTCTTGAGGACCACGATTCTTTCTGAGCCCCCTCTTCCCAACCCCCTCCTCCCCTAGCTCATAGACGGGACAGTAAAGAACGAGAAGTCCGACCCCAAGGTGAAGTTCAAAAATGATGATCGCATCACTCTGGAGGGTTCCACTAAGGAGAAGATGAACAACATTTCCATTCTGCTGAGGAACCTGGAATTCAGCGACACAGGCAAATACACCTGTCATGTGCAGAACCCCAAGGAGAATAATTTTCAGCACCAGGCTACCATCTTCCTCCAAGTCGTTGATAAACGTAAGCAGTGGGGGCTGGGATGAGGGCAGTGGGATGGGAAGCATGGCGGGGTACCCCACTCAGTGGGGTCAAAGGGCATTCAGTCAAATGGCAAAATGGACCACGTTGGTGTTTTCTTTTGCTTTACGCTTTTGAAAGTTACTGGAGTCACTTCTGGAAGCTCAGATAACCTAGCTCTAATACCTCGTCTGCCCCTGAATAGCTTATGATAAAGACTTCACCCCTCAGGGCCTGGTTTTCCTCACCTGCAAATCCTGCCCCATCCTAGGATGCTCGTGAGAAGCAGGGATGGGATATGGGATGGTTCGTGGTGGGAAAGTTCTATGTGTGAGCTGATGATTACCGCTCTTGTGTACGCCCCTAGCAACTGTTAATCGAATGCCAGGCATCAGAACAAAAGGGACATGAATAATCCCCAGTGTTCTTCCTTGAGGAAGGACTATAGTCCAGGGTAAGACAGAAAATGGGTCAACAGAGGACAGACAGAGGGACAGAGCACGCAGAGCCACAGGCAACTGAGACTGAGTCACTGCTCCCCTCTGGAGGCAGAACCACAGCTGAGGACCGCAGTCTGCCACAGGTGGAGCAGGTGGACAGGGAAGAAGCCTGTGAGGAGCAGCCAGCTGGTCACATGACTACTGACACTAGAGGTGGTTAGAGAAGGGGCTGGTGGGGTTATGCTGGGCTTCATGGATGGGGAGCCTGGAAGGTGAAGGGGGCACAGAAGTAGAAAAAAAGGGAAGAAACCTGTTTGTGCTGCATTTCTTGGGTGCCTGGGGACTCACTGCTCTCCTGGATGAAGTGAGGTGCTTGGAGAGAGAGAGATGCCCGTGGGTTCACTGTTGACTGTGCCAAGGGCAGAGCCAGAGGCCTTCCAGGCAGCTCTCTCTGAGCCTAGAGCCGTTGGAGTCAAGGCTGCGTGTGGCGTCATCTCATCCTTTCGTCGGTCTGGATGTTGTCTTGCTTGTGCTCAGCCTTTGCAGGAGGGCAGAGGAGGGGAAGGGAACCAACATTTATGAAGGATAAATTTATGGAGGATCTTGAACACTGAGTTAGGTGCTGTCCGTTACCTTTGCACCTTTGTCCCTCCCATGTCCCTTTGAAGGGATCTTTTCTTCCTTTTTATAGATTCCTTCATTCATCTAGTCAACAAATACCGGTTGGGCAACGACTTATGTGGCACCTACTGTGGCATGAACAAGGTAGACAAGTTTCTGCCCTTATGGAATTTCCATCTAGTCAGGGGAGATATGTAGTAAACAAAATAAAGAAGAAAAAAAAAATGGTGTATGAGAGAGCATGGCTGGTGTTGTAGGGAAAAAGCAAAATAGGGAGGGAGAGATGGGGTGCTAGCAGGGTCACCAGGGAAGGCCTCACGGAAAAGGTGACACAGCATAAGGACCTTTGAGGGACTAATGAGGATGTCTTTGGGAAGACAGTCCAGGCAAGGGAACAGCAAGTGCAAAGGCCCTGAGGCCTATACTTGAACATCAATGAGGCCAGTGTGGCTGGAGCAGAGCAAATAGCAAGAAATGAGTCAAGTTAAGCCATGTTATGTGGAGCCTTGTAAGCCTGCATGAGATGGGAGCCATTGAAGAGCTCTGAGCAGATGAGTTCACCTAGAACAAGCTCTCTGTGGGGCCAAGAATAGACAATGAAGTAAGGAGTCTGGTTAGGAGGCCCATACAAATGTCCAGGCCGGGAAGTCTTGAGCCAATGTGGTATTGAGAGATCAGATTCTGGAATTTTTTTTTTTTTAAAGATTTTATTTATTTATTTAACAGAGAAAGACAAAATGAGAGAGGGAACACAAGCAGGGGGAGAGGAGAGGGAGAAACAGGCTTCTTGCAGAGCAGGGAGCCCAATGCAGGGCTCGATTCCAGAACCCTGGAATCATGATCTGAGCTGAAGGCAGATGCTTAACGACTGAGCATCCCAGGTGCGCCTGGATTCTGGAATTTTTAAGTTAAGTCTGTTAGGATTCTCAGGGGGATTGAATGTGGGGTTCGGGGAAGGGAGGGGTCAAGGATGACTCCAAGGATTTTGGTCAGAACAATGGGAAGGATGGAGTTTTCTCAATGGAGGTGGGGAGACGGAGCAGGTTCCAGAGGTCACGAGTTCAGTTTTCAGATGAGGAAACTGAGGGAGAGGGCTTACGTGGCCAGCTCAGAGTTACCAGCCTGTTAGTGACTGCTGAGACCCTGATGTTAAAATCCAGACGCCCTGACCCCAAAGTCTTCCAGCCATGTAAAAGTTGTTACAGGGAGATTCTTGATTTTTCCTGTGTGGACAAAGGAGGTCCAGAAAGAGACAATGACAGGTTTAATGTGGCAGTTTTGGGGGCCAAGTCAAACCACGGTGGGCCCTGAGTGTGAATTATTCCAGAATGGTGTGTGTGTCCATGGGAGAGTATGTGTGTGAGGAGTAGTGTTCTGCCTTAGTGGGGTAGACGCCATGTTCCAGCTTCTGTTTCCTGTGGGGGTGGGTGCATCCCAGATGCCAGGGTTGGAGGGGTGTAGTCATCGGGCTGCCATCTTGCTGGGCTCCAGGTGACTCCTGCTCCCCTCACCTGCCCACTTCTCTCCCTGTTCTGGCCATACAGTGGAAGAAGTGGACAACACGGTGACCCTCATCATCCTGGGCGTCGTGGGTGGGGTCATCGGGCTCCTCATCCTCATCCTGCTGGTCAAGAAGTTCATTGCCTTCATCATTAAGAAGACTCAGGAGAAGAAGTGAGTTGACTCCTTTGCATGCTCCTGTCCTCCCACTGGCCCACCACTCACTCCTGTCTTGTGTTGTGGGTGTTCCCAGCATCGTCTCATTCCACCGTCATCAGCCCCCATCCGCCTTCATCCTTCCATCTGTCCCCTCGTCACGTCCTCTCTTCCCACTCCTACTACTCTTTGCTGTCTCCCAGCCCCTCTTCCTGTCCCTCCTAGTACATATTTATTGAGCACAATGGGTTCCCTGAGTACATGACCTTACTCTTCCTTATCCGGCTTCCTCACGCATCCCATTAAACATCTCTCTTTCCATTTGTACCTCCCCAACCTAAGTCCTACCAAAGGATTTAGATGCCTTGTTTTTTTCCATCAGAGAAAAGCCAAGATTCCATGTATAGAAACTCTAAAATGGGAAGACCCTTCTAGAGAGATCAGAGTCTTACTGTGAGACTCTGGAAGTTCACACGGAGGAAACTAAAAAAAACCCCACAAAGGCTGATAGGGCCTCCCCAGAAGCCTCAGGGTGAGCTCAGGTTTGAGATAGACATCTTAAGGAGAAGGGGCGGGAAAACGGGGAGGTAGAGAGGGTATGAGCTCCAGGTCCAGAATTGCCAGAACTATGTCAGGCTCCAGAGAAGCAGGAGTGAATGTAAAAAGGCGTTTGGAAATTGTATTTTTTTAAAGGTTTTTTAAATTTACTTGAGAGAGAGAGAGAGAAATAGAGTGAGAGAGAGAGAACACAAGCATGTATGGGGGGAAGGGGCAGAGAGAGGGAGAAGCAGACTCTCCACTGAGCAGGGAACCCCATGCGGGGCTCGATCCCAGGATCCCGAGATCATGACCTGAGCCAAAGGCAGGTGTTTAACTGACTGAGCCACTCAGGTGCCCCTGGAAGTTGTATTATCAGCAAGAAAGATGAGAGGAGACATTGGAGCAGAGAGAGGGGTAGCAGCAAGGAGATGCAAGGGGGACGGGGAGCTGCTCTCTTTCTGTTCCTGTTCACTCTGCTTTGTTGAGAAGAGGGAATTAGACTTGAAAGGGCAGAAGTTGTGCTGGTAACAAGGGAGGGAAGCTGAAGTCAGGAAGGCACCGGGGGTTGTAGAAGGGGAGGCACTGACTGAGATAGATGGAGAATTCTTAGATTGTCTCCTTGGGTCATGGCCAGAGTTTTGGAGATTTTGAAAGAGAGGCCAGGGGCATGGAGTTAGACCAAATTCTCTTTTTGGTTTTGCTACTGATGGTTAGCCAAACTGGAAAACCGATTATTCAACCCGTGGTTTAAAAGCACCTAGAAAAGAAAATAGCGATCCTTGGAAGCTGCCATGGGCTCATCAAGAACAAGGCAGGCCAGACATTTTCCTGCCAGGCCACTGGTGGATCAGGAGACGGCTACGGGCGGTAATGCTTCTTGTTATTCACTGAATGCCCACCACGTGTTAGGTACTGTGTTAGGTATTTATGTGATAGCCACGATTTTTATATTTTATAGTCGAGTGTGGTGGGGCTCAGAGTGGTGATGTAGCTTGCCCAAGGCCACACAGCTGGAAAGTGTTAGACTTGAGATTTGCATCCTGGCTTGTTTGGCTTTGAAGCTTTAACCACGGTCACTGTATCCTCCTGATTCGGGGAGTATATCCAGAGTTCATTCATTCCTTCTTTCATGTGATGGCTGTTTCTGAGGTAGCGTGTACAAGGCACTGTGCCAGGTGCTGTAGGAAGTTCTGGAAGGAATGAGATTCTGCCCATGAGTAAAGAAGACAGGGCGTGTATGCAAATCAATGTGAGACAAGGTAGAGAGGATGGGCGCCAGCAAAGACGTGTTATAGAATGATCCAGGGGTTCCAAAGAGGGTGGAATACTAGGGAAGGGTTTTTGGTTGAAGGATGTTTGTGGCAGGCCTTGCAAGACGATCTCATGTAAGCCCTGGGGAGGGTAAGGAGAAGGTCGTTCCTGAACTGCTGAGAGCAGAGGCAGGGTCTAGGAAGAGACATGTGTCTGGAGAACAAGGCGTTTTGTCAGTCGAGAGACTGGGGGGATTGGTAGGGGGAAGGAGAGAACAAGCCTGCACAGGGCATTGCCGGGAGACCCCTGGGGACTGGGGAGTCTGGGTTCAGACTGGCTTTTTTCCTGGGTTCAGAGGGGCTGATGAAGGCTTTCAGGGCCTGGAATGATCAGAAGGCTTTGGAAGAAGGGGTCTGGCCTTGATGAGCGCAGGGAGGGCAGGGGGAGGCTGGAGGCGGGAGACAGACCACAGGAAAACTTGAGAGGGGTCCTCTGAGTGCGAGGAAAGCCTGCATGAACAGCAGAGATGGGGTGGCTTCCCCAGAAGAAGAGAGGTGTTGGACAGCATCTCAGAGTTTCCACTCGTGGGGCAGTTCCCCCTCTCTCCTTTCCTGCTCATCTTTGTCGGTCTCAAATTCTGTGACCTGTCCAAAGAGCCCTCCCTGACCCCTCGGAGGAGGCTTCCTATGTGGATCCTTCTTTGGTAAACCCTTCCTCCTATCACTTATCACACTGTACTGTGGTTACTCATTGAATGTCACGTTCTCCGGAAGACTGTGAGTTTTCTGAGAGCAGGCAGCCTCCTAGTCTGACAACGTGCTTGGTACCCAGCAGATCCTCAGAAAAGCAATATAGAGTGCTTGGGAGTACAGTGATGTGGACGGGAATTGTCTGGGTTGACTACCTTAAGTATAGAGATATGTAGGTAGATTGGTCAATCGATCCATCGATTTGCATAGAGGTCTTTACTGGTATGCCACAGGCCTCTGCTCATTCATTGTTATTAAGTTTTGAATTACACCAGGAATGATATCAAGTTTTCAGGGACCTAGTGACCATGTGGGAGAACAAAACTGGGATCTAGGAGGAGCTTGAAATGCTGGAGCTACGGACTAACTTTTGCAGAACAAAACAGATGAAGACAAAATAGTTAAGTCCTTCCTGAAGGCCTCGAAGCCGGCTACACAAGTCCGGGGTGAGGCTGAGATAGTTCAGCCACGGCAGCCATGAAACAGGCTTGGAAGTTTTCCCGAGCAGCAAGCTCAAACTGATGTAGCTGTCAGGTTCCCCGGAGCGCTCTGCATAGCCCGGGTGCTGCGGGCGAGGGTAGGGTGGGACATGCTCGCTCTGGAGCGTGTCCAGCAGCCTGCAGGAGGTGGGGATGTCTTCCCAAGTAACCATCTCCCCTTCCTGCTGCCATCTCCCATCCTACCACACTCTGCCCACGCCCGCCTTCCTTGCTGCCCAGACCTCTGCCTGCACCGCCGCTGGCGTGAGCATTCTTCTCCCTCTGGTCACAGCCAGCTCAGAGAGGAAGGGGGTCTGTGGAAGGAGCTCTTTGACCTTGCCATTGCCATACTGCCTGCTGGCCTGCACCCTTCCCGCTGGGTTGGCGCAGCCTGGGAATAAACCTGGTTTGGCTTCCCCTGTGCACTGATCCCTGGGACCAGCGCCTGGTGCCCTTGCCTTTCACCAGGCTGGGATGACTCGGTGATAGCGGGCCTTATGGGCCCTCTCTGCGTGCCAGGCCCTGTTCTAGGTGCTTAGTGATGCCTCACAGCATCCCCATGAAGAAGGTCATCGTCATATCCATTTTATAGATGAGAAAACTGAGGCCCAGAGGGGTTCAGTGACTTGACCTCTTGCCACCTTTGCCTGACAGAGGGCCATGGGGTCGGCATGGGGCTGGTCGCAGGGCCCAGGCTTCTGTCCACAGCCAAGCCCTTACTCTGGTCCCTCTCCTCACCCGCTCATCAGCTCCCTCTCCTCCTTTCTCCCTCTCCAGGAAGGAGTGCCTCGTGAGTTCCTCAGGGAATGATAACACAGAGAATGGGTTGCCCGGCTCTAAGGCGGAAGAGAAACCACCAACCAAAGTGTGAGCCCCCACTGGGGGCCAAGTGGCAGCCCGGGCCTCACTTGCTGATGACGAACTGATGCTTGAGCCATGTCCGTGAACCCATGTGCCTGAGACACCTGCTGCTTGGCTCCAACTGTAGTCTTCCTGGGGAGAAACTGGGGTCCTGCCCAGCCTGCCTGCTCCCTCCCAGGCAGGGCTCCCCAGGGATGGGGGCTGGCCAGGGGAGGGGGCTTGCGGAAAGTTCAGGAAAGGAAAAGAGGGCTGGGTGGTGTGGTTTCCCTGACACTTGGGGTACATGGGGTCTTCTTTAGTCTCCTCACCCTGTATGAGCAATACCTTGGTTTTCCTCCAGATTTCTCTTTAAGAGAGGCTTGGGGGGATCATGAGGCCTGCCCTAACAGAGGGACCCCCATGAATAATAGTGGGAAGATCTAACCCTTTTGGTGGTGGATGTGGCCTAGAAGATTCTGTACAGGATCCGGGGCGGGAGCCTACTGGAGGGGTGCCGATAGTGAGAGGCTCTGATGGATACTGACCCCCCAGGTCCCTCTGGTAAGGCGCTTCCCTCCCTCCCACACAGGGTGTCTGGCAGCCCCCGATCCATCCCCCTCCCCAGACCCCCGCCACCCCCCCAACCCTCCCCCCCACCCCCGCTTGGAGTCTGTGAACCCTCCCAACTAGGGATGGGCACCCTGGTCTTGGGGTCCCGGCCCCCTTAGCCTGCTCCTCTGATCTCTGAGTTTCTAAGGGGCTTGTGTTGGGGAGCCTCCCGCCTTCCTGGAGCACTGGGGTGCTACCTATGCCTTTCCTAGCATTTCTCCTGGGGGAAACAGGACTGCAGAGATGGGAGAGCCTATGTCCGGGACCTCTTGGCCACTGAGATGCCCACCCCAGCCCCACCCATCCTGGCTGCCCCTTCTTGGCATGGCCGGCCCATTGCCGCCCCTGGGAACTCCTGAGCTTGCCTCCCCTCCGCTCTTTTTTCCCTGAGGCAGCAGGTGGCATCCTCTTGCTTGAGGTGTTGTTCCCTCAAATCCTCCCCTCCCATGGGTACACGCCCACACGTCCCTTGCCCCTTGCTCATCCATCACACCTTCTCCCCTGGCCCAGGGTTGTTCACCTCCACCCTGGGGTCAAGGGCTTGCTTTCACCTCAGGGATCCTCTTGCTTCAGAAGAGGGGGCCCCTTGTGTTTTCTGGCTGCTTCCTGTTCAGCTCTGTCACCCCTTCTCCACCTCCCCCAGGGTTGGGGAGGAGCAGGGAGAGGGTGCTCAGTCTTCCTTTGCTTTCCTGAGAACTGGTTTGCACACCCCTGTGTGGGGGGCTGGACTGTGCCTTAGCTTGTCATGTCCAGGCTCATCCCCTCCATCCCCTCTCCAGCCTGTGCATGACAGCCAGCCCTGGGGTGCCGCTATGAGGGGTTCCCCAACCTGCCTCCGCCCAAGGCCATGCTGGAGACCACGGAGCTGGGGTGGTGCCACCCACGGCCCCCTGGACAGTGACGGAATCTTGGAGCTGTTGGGAGACAGTGGTGGTGTCCCCACGGGGCGGGAGGGATTAAGTGAGTGCTGCGGTGTTAGAGGAGGACTCTGCCATCTGCTTCTGCTCACTTCCTCTCTGATACTTTGTCCTTTGGGCCTAGGAGGAATGGGAGGGCAGTAGCCTCCCTTTCCAGAGGTTTTTTTTTGGTTTTGTTTTGTTTTGTTTTGTTTTTCCTTTCCTTCCTCCTTTCCAAAGAGGTTATGGGGACTGCCTCAGGATTCTCCCTGTTAAAAAGCAGCTGCAGGCCTCCCCCAGGATGGGGGTAGGGGAGACTGAGGAGCAGCAGCTCCGTCAGGTGCCTGGCTGTGGCCTGTGGCCCTCACCCCACCTGATGGGTTCGCAGGGTCCCACTCTGATCTGCCTGCAGGACTCCCATCCTTGTCCCCCTAGAACCTGAGGCGCAGGCTCAGATTGTCCTTGTTGGGAAGCAGACAGACAAGAGCTACCAGCCATTTGGAAAACTTCTTGTGTCTACATTCATGAAAGCTGCTTTCTTTCTCCCTCCCAGCTCCAACATTTGAATGAGCTGAATCAGCTGGGCTCCCCTTACTGGCATTGGAGGAGGCCAGGTATATAGAGCAGAGGGGCTGTGGGGGAAGAGCATCATCCTTTCCACTCCTGGGTCTACTGTTCACTGATAGGTGGGTCATGCATCTTCTCTGGGCTCAGCTTTTCCCATCTATAAAGTGGGTGTAATCATATGTACCTACCTCCCGGGTTGTGGGGCTTGGTGAGTTTTTGTTTTAAAACAAACAAACAAACAAACAAACAAACAACTTTTTGGCTTGGAAAGGGATCTAGGAGGCCAGGCATTATAATTGGAGGAATTGTTCCAAGTCTGTCCTGTCCTCACCTCTGTGTCCCATCCCTAGGAGACACATGCACACACACTCACACACATGCACACTCGCACGCATGCACTTTCTCTCTCACTCTTGCGCACGTTCTCTCTCTTCCCACTCCTCCCCCTTGGAATTATTTTAGTCTTTGTAATATTAGAAACCTTGGCTCTGATGCTTAAAGCTTCTTATCCATGGCTCTTGTTTGGGAGTTTCCAATAGAGGTGAGATGATAGGGAATCTGGGGGACATTTTGGGTAGTCCCAGTGCCTGGGGGCACTATGGACATTTAGAGAGTGCTCAGAAATGCTCAGTTTCATCCTCACAACAGAGAATTATTGTGCCCTAATGCTGGGGTGAAACCCATGGAGGAACATGGGCATGGATTTGCAGTAGAATGTCTGTGGGCAAAGCCATCTTCTCAGAAAGAGCCTCAGTGCATGCAGATCTGCAGGGGCTGGTGAAGGTGTTTTCCGGGCTTGTGGGCTAGAGAGAACCATTTACAGAACTGATCTTGGGAGCCCTGCAGGCATGCAGCTGTGCTGACAGTCAAGTCAGTGAGACCAAAGATACAGTTTTCTGAGCCCCCCATCTTTGACCTCAAAACGGGACCTCAGCATTCTAGGCCTTGGGTTTCTCCCTGGGTAGGAATTGAACAAAAGCTCTTCAGAATGAATCTGTAAGGCTAGAGTGATCTGCGAGAGGGGTCAATGGACTTCAGACGTTACCCACCTGGCTGGCTGATCAGAGCAGGAGGTGAAGCGAGGGGTGTGACAGCGTGTCACAGAGATGGTGGCAGGTGATGGTGTGTGTGGAGACGCATGCCTGTGGCCTGGGGGGCTAGATGGGGGAGACTCGGCACATTGGGGAGCCATCTTCCCTCGCCTGAGCTACACCTGTTGGGACACCAGGAACCTGAGAAAAGATAAGAGACTGAGGGGAAGACCAGCCATGCTCTTTGGTTCCATAACTCTGTGACTCCACAACTCCCTCCCACCGTTATGGACAGCTGCCAGGAGTGCTAGGGGAGGGAGGGCTAGGAGGGGAATTTCTTGGAAAAAAACCCTACAGCTTGCTTCACCTCACTGTGTCCCAGGTTGGAGTCCCTCCCCTCCCACCTCCCACCTGATATTCAGAGCTTTTGACTATCTTATGCATGGTTTATTCCTCTGGCTTGGATGACAATACCCATAGTCACTTTTTTTTTTAAATATAAATAACTATAGATCAAAACAATGCAGCAGTGGGTCTGAGGCCTCTGGTCCATGGGTGCCTCTGGGAGGCACAGATATGCACACACCCAGCAATGACTTGTGTTCAAGCACAGAACAGATGTGATCAACTATCTTGCCTTTATAACACGTTTGGCATTGTAGAATTTTATTTAGCTTTGCCTTGAATGAAATAAAAATTATGTTTAATAGAAATGGCTTGGGGTTTCCATCTTTGACTTATTGAGAGTTGGGTTCCTGTTTTATTGCTTGCCAGCTGTAACTGGGACAAGTTCCTTTACTTCCCGGATCCCCAGTCTCCATGTCTAAAATATTACCTGCTTAGGTAGGATCACACATGGAAAATGTCGAAGAATGTGTGGCCTGTTCCCAGGCATTCAAGTTATATTAGTGCTGATTCCTTTTCTGGAGAAGTTGGAAAGCCAACCTTTTAATACTGGCATCCTTGGCAGGCCTCCCTGGACTGCTGACCTTGGTAATGATCCCAGTACCACTAAATGCCATCGCATCCCCTTCCCTGGGCCCCCTGCCCCAGGATAACATCTGGAAAGAGCTGAAATCGGCTTCAAATGAACAAGGACAGCCTTGGAGAGGAAGAGCACTGGACAAATACCATCTGGTGACATAGCACCTTGGGCTTTGCTTGGCTGGTCCCTCCAGCCGGCTGTTCTAGGGCACAGGCTATGTGGTGGTAGGGGAGGAAAGGAGTTTTGGCTTATTATACCACAGGAAAGACCCCACCCATGCCCATTTCATATCATCGATCTTAAATGAGCATGGATTACTCAGGCACTCTTGCTTTCAGAAGAGTTTCTGGAACTGGGGATATGTATGAACGTCTTCAGGCCAGCAAGAGTGGAGGCTACTATGCCTGCCTATTTCCTCTCACACCTGAAACCGTTTGATCAGCAAACCTCATCAGTTCCATGTTCCCAACAGGTCCTGAACTCAGTCACCTGTGAGGCCGTCATCGGTAGGATCTGGAAGCCGGCCCATGCGCTCTCACCCGGATTCCCTCAGTACCTTCCCTCCCTGCTCTGCCTACTTCTGCCCAAGCCCGTCCTCAGTCTGGTCTCTTGAGCGGTCCCTTCAAAACAAAACGAGATGATGTCATCTGTGTTAGGGTCCGTGATCAAAGGAACGAGACTGATACAAAGCGAAGGTCAAGCAAAACTTTATTTCGCGCCAAGCATCAGGAATCAAACTACCGGTCAGAGCTACCTCTTACGAAAAGGCGGTGACGATGAACCCAACAAGGTCACTTCCAAGAAGGCCACTCTGGACGAGGCCGCTCTAGATGACGCTGCTGCTCCGCAGATGAGGCGGCTCCATGATTGGAGCCATTCCCAAGAAGAGGCCGCCCCCAAGACAAGGCCACTGCTCAATGAAGTTGCTCCCCGGACAAGGCCGCTCCCAAGAAGAGGCTGTTCTGGACAAGACCATTTCCTGGATGAGGCCACTCCCAATGACGAAGAAGCAACAATGACAAGGAGGACAACCCAGATGACACAGACTCTGCTCCCCACGATGCTACTCTGACCAGGCTTCCACCCGGAGGAAGCCACCACTGCGGACAAGGCCACTTGTGGTTCGGGGGTGGCGAGGCATTTTGCAGGGAGGCTGCTGGTGTCTAGGGGCCGTTGGCATCTCAGGGCTGCTTACGCCTCCAGACTGCTGGCATCTAGGGGCTGCAGGTGTCAGGACCGACTGCTGGCCTCTAGGGTCTGTAGGCATCAGGACCGCAGGCGTCGAGGGACCGCTGACAACTGGACCGCAGATGTCTCAGGACCGCAGGCATCGAGGGACCGCTGGCAACTGGACCGCAGATGTCTCAGGACCGCAGGCGTCGAGGGACCGCTGACAACTGGACCGCAGATGTCTCAGGACCGCAGGCGTCGAGGGACCGCTGACAACTGGACCGCAGACGTCTCAGGACCGCAGGCGTCGAGGGACCGCTGACAACTGGACCGCAGACGACTCAGGACCGCAGGCGTCGAGGGACCGCTGGCAACTGGACCGCAGACGACTCAGGACCGCAGGCGTCGAGGGACCGCTGGCAACTGGACCGCAGACGTCTCAGGACCGCAGGCGTCGAGGGACCGCTGACAACTGGACCGCAGACGACTCAGGACCGCAGGCGTCGAGGGACCGCTGGCAACTGGACCGCAGACGTCTCAGGACCGCAGGCGTCGAGGGAACGCTGGCAACTGGACCGCAGATGTCTCAGGACCGCAGGCGTCGAGGGACCGCTGGCAACTGGACCGCAGACGACTCAGGACCGCTGGGCCGCCGGAGGCTGGAGGCTGCAGGCGATGGCTCGGGCCGCCGCCGGAGGCCGGAAGCTGCAGGCGGCGGCGCTCGGGGCCGCCGCCGGAGGCCGGAAGCTGCAGGCGGCGGCGCTCGGGGCCGCCGCCGGAGGCCGGAAGCTGCAGGCGGCGGCGCTCGGGGCCGCCGCTGGAGGCCGGAAGCTGCAGGCGGCGGCGCGCCGCCGGAGGCTGGAGGCTGGACCGCCAAACGCGGTTATAGCTCTTACAAGAGCTGTTACAGCTCTTCTATACACCGTTGACTCCCCTGCTCTTCTGCGACTTCCACCGCTCTCCGCTCCACTTCACCGCTCTCCGCGGACTTCACCGCTCTCCGCGGACTTCACCGCTCTCCGCCGACTCCATCCCTCCTGTAGCAGCCGCTGCTCTCCTGCAGCAGCCCCCGGCCCTCCTGCAGCAGCCCCGGCTCTCCTGCAGCAGCCCCCTTGGCAGCCTGGCAGAGCAACCTTTATGGGGGCGGTTGAGCCCCGCCCCTACACAGGTGGCCAATTGAATTTCAACCTTCCCAGCGGATATACATACGGCCTACTGATTGGATGACTCCACTCAGTCTGCCCCACCCTTACATTCCCCCCTTTTCTTTGGAGATTAGTCAAATCCTTGACTTTTCAGATGGTTCTACCTTATATTGAACATATAAGACTAACATTTTATCGCCCCAATTTTCTTTAGTATAGCAACAATACACTCACAGTTTCTTTAGTCTTAGTTTCAGTCTATGGTCAGCAGGGTCTTTTGGCTGCATTTCCCATTTCTGGAGGGCATCCTTACTCTCAGCTCGTTTGACATGACCCGCATGAACCCAGGCCCTGATGCCTTCCACTTTTACTGCTGTGGGGGTGGTTAGGATAACAGTAAATGGTCCCTTCCAACGAGGCTCCAAATTCCCCACTTGATAGCGACGTATCCAAACCAAGTCCCCGGGTTGGTAAGGATGTGGTTCCACCGTCTCTGTTCCAGTATAGGCAGTTTGGATCCCTTCTTCTTCTTTTTTTTTTTTTTTTTAAAGATTTTATTTATTTATTTGAGAGAGAGAGACAGTGAGAGAGAGCACGAGCGAGGAGAAGGTCAGAGAGCGAAGCAGACTCCCCATGGAGCTGGGAGCCTGATGCGGGACTCGATCCCGGGACTCCAGGGTCACGCCCTGAGCCGAAGGCAGTCGTCCAACCAACTGAGCCACCCAGGCGTCCCGGATCCCTTCTTTTTAAGACAGACTGTAATGCCTGCAGTGACTGGGGTATAGACTGATCAGTCATTTCTGCTAGGGCAACCTCCTGTAACCTAGGACAGAGCTCCCAAACATTATTTTAAATGGGGTCACCTTGTTTATTACATCGTGCCCTGAGAGTAAAATGAAGGAGATTTTCTATCCACCGCCAGCCTCCAGAATTAACTTTGTCAAGGTCTTTTCGAGAGTCTGGTTCATTCTCCTTGCTCAGAGCTCTGGGGCCAGTAGGCACACTGTAGTTTCCAGTTAGTGCCTGTGGCCTCGGCCATCTGTAGTGCCTTGGTGAATGCAATCAGCTTTGCTTTTCCACCGAGATCCTATGTGGCAGGGCTGACATCCAGCATACCTCTTTTCCACTGACCATGTAACTACTCCCTTCTGTGAACAGAGTCATTTCCGCATCCGGGAGGGGAGTGTCTCTGAGATCCGGCCTTATTCCTGTGACTTGGGTTAAGACCTCCCCACAGTCGTGTGGATGGTCAGCTAGCTCTTCTGGCAGCAGTGTGGCTGGATTTAGCACTGCTGGGGGTCGGAAGGCCACTTTTGGTTCATTGAGGAGAAGGGCCTGCTACCCCGTTACTTGGGCGTTCGTCATCCATCGGTCTGGTGGAGTCCGGAGAAGGCCCTTAATCGCGTGTGTGGTGGTTATAACAAGATTTTGGCCCAAAGTTAATTTACTCGCATCCTTAACCAGGAGGGCTGTTGCGGCAATTATGCGGAGGCAAGGAGGGAACCCAGCTGCTACTGGGTCTAGTTTCTTGCTAAGATAGACCACTGGCCTTCACCATGCCCTAGAGTCTGAGTCAAAATTTCTTTAGTCAGCCCTGCCTTCACATACAAGTGGAAGGGCTTGGTAACATCTGGGATGACCAATGCTGGGGCACACAGTAAGGCTCTTTGTAATTCCCGAAATGCTCCTTCTGCCTCAGCTGTCCACACTCTACCATAGTGAGTCCTCCCTTAGCCAGTTCGTAGAGAGGTTGTGCCATCTCCGTGAAGGTAGCATCCACAGCCTGCAGTAGCCCACTGTCCCAAGAAATTCCCTCTTGGAGATCAAAGCAAAAGCAACCGGTATTCCCTGGCAGTCTTCCATCCAAGTACTAACCAGGCCTGACCCTTCTTAGCTTCCAAGATCAGACGAGATCTGGCGCCTTCAGGGTGGTATGGCCGTATACAATCATAAGGTTCTTACCCGATATTCTCAGATGAGTGTACGTGACACCCTATATAACATGGAACCGTCCTCCCCTTGCTGGAGGAAGCTGAACTTTCTCATACCCTACTGTTACCTTAATTTGTCCAGGCTTGGTTAGCTACCATAGCTCTCTCGTTCATAGTTACATTGGCCCCCGGCCTTCTTGGGCTACTGATGCCTTGTGGTCATACCCATTCTGTACAAAGGAGGTGGTAGTGGAGGGTTTCTAAGTGCTTGGAACAGAATGATGTTTCAGACAGATGGACATGTTGTTCATAGATGCAGAGGCTGCAGAGAGCCAGCATATTCAGAAACGTGCCAGCAGCTGCACGTG
Source organism: Neogale vison (assembly GCF_020171115.1). Taxonomy (NCBI): domain Eukaryota; kingdom Metazoa; phylum Chordata; class Mammalia; order Carnivora; family Mustelidae; genus Neogale; species Neogale vison. The sequence goes on along the minus strand of NC_058097.1, from coordinate 108,037,143 downwards.
TATCAATCGGGTCAGGTCCCTGCCAGTCTCCGATGGCCAAGATTTGAAGCCTTGACTCCCGAGCTCCTCCCATAGGCCCTTGTGTGACCCATCGAGTCCAGACATCAGAGAAGAGGGACGAGCAGCTCACGGAGCTTCAGAGAGTTTTCTTCCTCTTGGAAGATGGCTTCCTAGACTCAAAGTGGACCCTCAGGCTCTCGTTTTTCTAGGGCTGAGAGCCAACACAGAGGTGCTAAGCAGAGTCCAAATTCATTGCACAGAATTTCCCCTGTTCCATCTCCCAGATTCTGGGTGGAGGAGCCCAGAGAGAACAGCTGTGATCTGCTCTGCCATTGGAGCAGGGCTGTCCCTGTATGCTGTCCTGCTCGTGTCCCTCGTGGGAACTTAGGAGCGTCTTATTTAAGGTCTGTCTGTATAAACCCTGGACTGGGCTACTCCACGGAGTAGATGACCGTTATGCCATATGAAGCCCTGCAAGATTTAGGGTGCAGTCCATTCAGACTCCATAGTGGAAGCGGTGGAGCCATAGAGATACATTCACACAGTCAGGCATTTTCCAGATTCAAACAGGTTGGACATCCTCCCCTTTTGGTATCCCTGGCTAATGGGAGGTGATCAGTCTCCCCTTCCATTCTTTTACGAATGGATTTAGCTCTGACAGTGGCCTTAGGGCTGTTTATCTCTCTTTTACATATCTCCTACTTTTTACATACAGAGTTGCTTTTCTCATTTCCATCAGTCTTAATTACACTTAACAGAATTTTGTACTCTTAGAAATACCTTAACCTCTACTTAAGACTAAATATAAACCAACGGTGAGTTGTTACAACAGAATTCTTTAGATGGCAAATTTATCAATCAGTTAAACACAGAATGTGTTCACCAGCAGATTTCAAAAGTACAAACCCAGTTCCAGCAAACAGCGCCCTAGCATTTCATCCCATTTGGTTAGGATCTAGATGTCCAACAAATTTAATTCCATTTGTCATTCAAGCAACCCTTCAGTTTCAGGTTATCAAAGACTTCGGAAGCCACTTTAACAATTACTCATTAAACCCTTGAAACAGACAGTTAACCATCAGCCCAGCCATCCCTTCGCCAACAGACCTCATGTTCCACCTGGGCCCATTCCACTTCAGATGCCATGCTTTCCCTGCCAGCAAGGGGGAGGGGCCAGGCAGTCCACGTCGGGCCAGAGAAGGCAAGGAATTCCCCGAAACAAAAGAAGTTTCGGCAGCTGCTTGGGAATATTCCTTAAAGTCTCTGTCTCGAGGTTGGTTCATCCTGCAGCGCCAGTTCTGCTTACCAAAAGTGGCCCACTAGGCACTTATTTTCCATGCCCGGCTCTCCTGAGCATCAGCATTGGACACCTTAACCCAGCATTTGACTAACTCCAGGTAGCTCGTTATAGCCCTTAACACACAAAATGAGTGAGGGAGAAGCCCCACATCTATTATGAGGAACAGAGAGATGAAAGCTAGCGTCCCCTTACTCTCTGCTTGCCACATTCCTTCAACCATAACAAAACACAATAGACAACAACAACAACAAAAAAAAACAAAAACAAACAAATAACCACAACCCCAGTGGCCCTCGTCCAGAGCCTGCTGCTGGAGGGGGGGGGACTTCCTTTCCTGAGCTCCATGAGCTTTTTCATATTCTCCTATTATCTTGTTATTTACCTTTCTATTTGTTGTTCCTTTAGAGTTCCTATAACCTTTAAATGGTTTATTGTAATGTATACTTTAAAAGTATGAATTGTGTCCAATCAAGTTCTGGACATTTTCACCATCCTAAATGAAACCCCATTCAAACATTGGTCACTCCCATCTCTTGGCAACCTATCTTAAGTAACTACTATTAATTTACTTTCTTTTCCTATAGATCTGAGTTTTCTGGACATTTCACATATAAACAGGATCATACATGTAGTCTTTTATCACTGGCTTCTTTAATTTGGCCTAATGTTTTCAAGGGTCATCGATATTATAGCATATATCAGTTGCCTTATAGAGTACAATATAGGTTTCTGATCCTTTTAAAATTTTGTATATTGTATGAGGTAGAAGTTTAACTTCATCCTTTAAAACAGGTGCTTACTGCTATAATTTCCCTTTAAGTACTGTTTTAATGGCATTCCATAAGCTTTGGTGTGTTGTTTTTGTTTTTGTATAGCTCAATGGATTTCCTAATCGGATTTTTCTCTTTGTCCTCCTGACCAAATTTATGGAGTGCATTGATTTCTATGCACTTTTAATTTACCCAGAGCTTGCCACTGGTGGGGGCTATCTTTATCCCCAACCGTCTAAGGGGACTTGAACCCCTCAACTGTCAAAGGGAAGGCAGGGGACTCGAACCCCCGACCGCCCAGGGGGACTTGAACCCCCACGACGGCGCAGGGGGACTCGAACCCCCCCGACGGCGCAGAGGGACTCGAACCCCCCCGACCGCCCAGGGGGACTCGAACCCCCGACCACGCAGGGGGACTCGAACCCCCCCGACCGCCCAGGGGGACTAGAACCCCCTGTCGATCTATCAGCAGAGGGATGGGGCGTCCCCGCATCCACTCCAGCCCTGGGGAGCATGGCTGCGTCCAGCTTCTCCCCGGTGGGCTATACCCTGGAGCTCCAACCAGACAGACGGATAGGATCCCAATACCTCGGAACCCAATACTTCGAAACCCAATGCCTCGAAACCCAATACCTCCAAACCCAATACCTCGAAACCCAATACCTCCAAACCCAATACCTCGAAACCCAATACCTCGAAACCCAATACCTCCGAACCCAATACCTCCGAACCCAATACCTCCGGAGGCTTTTCTTAAAAATTCTGATGCTGGCTCAGTTCTCGTCGTTTGATCCCGGACGAGCCCCCAAATGTTAGGGTCCGTGATCAAAGGAACGAGACTGATACAAAGCGAAGGTCAAGCAAAACTTTATTTCGCGCCAAGCATCAGGAATCAAACTACCGGTCAGAGCTACCTCTTACGAAAAGGCGGTGACGATGAACCCAACAAGGTCACTTCCAAGAAGGCCACTCTGGACGAGGCCGCTCTAGATGACGCTGCTGCTCCGCAGATGAGGCGGCTCCATGATTGGAGCCATTCCCAAGAAGAGGCCGCCCCCAAGACAAGGCCACTGCTCAATGAAGTTGCTCCCCGGACAAGGCCGCTCCCAAGAAGAGGCTGTTCTGGACAAGACCATTTCCTGGATGAGGCCACTCCCAATGACGAAGAAGCAACAATGACAAGGAGGACAACCCAGATGACACAGACTCTGCTCCCCACGATGCTACTCTGACCAGGCTTCCACCCGGAGGAAGCCACCACTGCGGACAAGGCCACTTGTGGTTCGGGGTGGCGAGGCATTTTGCAGGGAGGCTGCTGGTGTCTAGGGGCCGTTGGCATCTCAGGGCTGCTTACGCCTCCAGACTGCTGGCATCTAGGGGCTGCAGGTGTCAGGACCGACTGCTGGCCTCTAGGGTCTGTAGGCATCAGGACCGCAGGCGTCGAGGGACCGCTGACAACTGGACCGCAGATGTCTCAGGACCGCAGGCGTCGAGGGACCGCTGGCAACTGGACCGCAGATGTCTCAGGACCGCAGGCGTCGAGGGACCGCTGGCAACTGGACCGCAGATGTCTCAGGACCGCAGGCGTCGAGGGACCGCTGGCAACTGGACCGCAGACGTCTCAGGACCGCAGGCGTCGAGGGACCGCTGACAACTGGACCGCAGACGTCTCAGGACCGCAGGCATCGAGGGACCGCTGGCAACTGGACCGCAGACGACTCAGGACCGCAGGCGTCGAGGGACCGCTGGCAACTGGACCGCAGATGTCTCAGGACCGCAGGCGTCGAGGGACCGCTGACAACTGGACCGCAGATGTCTCAGGACCGCAGGCGTCGAGGGACCGCTGGCAACTGGACCGCAGACGACTCAGGACCGCTGGGCCGCCGGAGGCTGGAGGCTGCAGGCGATGGCTCGGGCCGCCGCCGGAGGCTGGAGGCTGGACCGCCAAACGCGGTTATAGCTCTTACAAGAGCTGTTACAGCTCTTCTATACACCGTTGACTCCCCTGCTCTTCTGCGACTTCCACCGCTCTCCGCTCCACTTCACCGCTCTCCGCGGACTTCACCGCTCTCCGCCGACTTCACCGCTCTCCGCGGACTTCACCGCTCTCCGCCGACTTCACCGCTCTCCGCCGACTCCATCCCTCCTGTAGCAGCCGCTGCTCTCCTGCAGCAGCCCCCGGCCCTCCTGCAGCAGCCCCCGGCCCTCCTGCAGCAGCCCCCGGCCCTCCTGCAGCAGCCCCCGGCCCTCCTGCAGCAGCCCCCGGCCCTCCTGCAGCAGCCCCCGGCCCTCCTGCAGCAGCCCCCGGCCCTCCTGCAGGAGCCCCCGGCTCTCCTGCAGGAGCCCCCTTGGCAGCCTGGCAGAGCAACCTTTATGGGGGTGGTTGAGCCCCGCCCCTACACAGGTGGCCAATTGAATTTCAACCTTCCCAGCGGATATACATACGGCCTACTGATTGGATGACTCCACTCAGTCTGCCCCACCCTTACAATCTGTGCTTCCAGACAAGGCAGAGACTTGGGGACCGTGTACCTCTGAACCTCAAACACCTACGGAAGTGGAGAGACTAGACGATACTGTGGCTTTCAGATGTAGGACCCCAGGGATGGGGGGAGGACGGTGATTCCTGAAAGGGACAGACAAGTGAGGTAGCCCTTCTCGGTAGGCTGAATGCACAGCCTGAAGAGGATTTCCAGGCCGCGGTGCAGGGAGGGGCCCGGCTATGGCTGGCAGACTCTCTGAGTTGATGAGAAACTGGAAGGTGGAAGCAATTCGCATTCCCAGGGCCTGACACCGGCCCAGGGTCCTCGCGAGTCTTCAGCTGACGCCGATAGTGCGCGTGGGAGGAGACCACGTGACACCGGAAGCGCCCCCGGAAGAGCATGGCGGGGGGGATCCGAGGGCTGACAGGGCAGCCTCTCACCTAGGGCTGATCTCTCCGCCCTCCTGAGGCAGCCCCCTTTGAACACCCTGCCCGTGGGAACGAATGAGACAAAGTTGGTGGCGGTGTTCCTACTCCGGGCCTGGTGTGAGCGCCGGGGACTGGTCTGGCCTGGCCACCCCTCTCTGGCGGCTCTTCTTCAGCTTCGGGTGGTTTCCTCACGCGCACGTCTCTGGGAGCTGGCGAGAAGCTGCGGGGTTCCCTCTGCGGGTCCCCCGAATTCTCCCTGTGAAGCTCGCTGTGCCCCGGGACTTGGAAGGTGAGCCCTCCTGGCCTTGTAGCCCCGTCTCTGGTGTTGCCAGCCTCTCTGTCCCGTCCCGTCCTGTCCTGTCCCGTCCTGTCACAGATGTGGGGCGCGTGGCATGTTTGTCTGCCCTCAGATCACTTCCCCGGGCTCCCTCGTGTCCTGGGTCCGAAAGCCCTTCTGTCCCCAGTTTTTGAGTTGTTTCAGATGGGAGAGTGAGTTTACTCTCCATCTTCTGTCGGGAGAGATGGATGAAACTTCCAGTCGCATAGAAACCTGGACACACGTGTTTGTAGAAGCTTTGTTTGGCACTGCCGAAAAAGAAAACACCCTGCTTGTCCTTGAGCCGGTGAATGGCTGGACCATCCGTCCTGTGGCTTACCTCTCGGTGGTGAAAGGCTCTGTGTGCCCGTATGGATGCATGATGCTGAGTGAAAGAAGGCAGACTGGAGAAAGTACCTACTGTATTGTCCCACTTCTGTGCCGTCCTGGGAAAGGCAGCGCTGTAGGGACGGAAAACGGATGAGCAGTTGATGGGGGCTGGAGGAGGGCATGGGGAAGGCTCTAAAGGGCAAGAGAGGCTTTTGGAGGGTGACGGAGCTGTGGTTGCTTGCTTGTACGTGGTTGTCAAAATTGGTAGACCTCTACACTAAAGATGATGAATTTTATTGTACGAAAGGATGTCTTACAAAATTACAAAAAATTAGATGGTACTCTTTTTGGTCAGAACCTTCCAGTCTGTCTTACTCGTTCCTCATAATAGTGCAGAAGACCTTATTGTTCTGCTCCCGTTGCCCCCACCTCCCCTTTTTTCCCTCAAGATTTTACTTATTTATTTGGAAGACTGAGCAGGGCAGGTTGGGGAGGGAGAGGGAGAAACAGACTCCCTGCTGAGGGGAGAGCCCAATGTGGGGCTGGATCCCAGGACCCTAGGATAATGACCTGAGTGGAAGGCAGATGCTTAACCAACTGCGCCACCCAAGCACTTCCCTGTTGCCCCTTTGATATCTTCTTTTTTCTGCTGACTCATAGTCTGGTTTTTCTCCTTGCCTGAGGCTCAAAACAATCAGGGGTGTCTGGGTGGCTGGGGTGCCTGGGTGGCTCAGTGGGTTAAGCCTCTGAGCCTTTGGCTCAGGTCATGATCTAATGGTCCTGGGATCAAGCCCCACATCAGGCTCTCTGCTCAGCGGGGAGCCTGCTTCCCCCTCTCTCTCTGCCTGCCTCTCTGCCTACTTGTGACGTCTCTCTCTGTCAAATAAATAAATAAAATCTTAAAAAAATAAACCACCAATCAGCCTTCTCTGGTCTCAGGACCTTTGCACATGCTCCCCCACCCCTCACAGGTGTCATTCTTTTAATCATGTCTCTGGTCAAATGTCATCTCTTCAGAGATTTCCCTGGCTGTCATATCTACAATAATATCTCCCACCACTGGAGATATTTTTTCTTCATCCTGCTTTATTTCAAAGCATTTATCTCTAGCAGACCTATATATGTTTACTTTGTTTATTGTGTATCTGGGATGTAAATTTCATGGGAATAAGGGCTATGTTGATTCTCTGGGGAAATCTAGATCCCACGCCCTTTTCCCCCACCCCTTTCCTTAAAGGGATGGGATCTATAGAGGCCCCGGGTCTCTAAGGATGTACTAGTCCTGTCCAGACGGAGGGCAGCCCCCTGGGACCAGAGTGAACTTTGAGGTCAGTCGTCTGAGTGCTTGACAAGGCAGAGCACCTGTAGATGACTTTCAGGTGGGGCATGGGAGGAGCAGGAGTTCAAAGCCCTGTGTGTAGTTTGCAGACCAGCAGCATGAGCAGCACCAGTCAGCTTCTTAGGAAGAATTTCCGGCCCCACCTCCAATCTACTGAAGCAGAATTTGCTCTCCAGCAAGTTTCCCAGGTGATTTTTGTGCATATCTTACAAGTACTGGTCTCAAACTACAGGCAGGTGCGGGTCCCTGGCCTGAACCTGGTTTTCATCCTGGCACTGCCTGCCCATTAGAAAAGCAAAGCTTTGTCCTGCCCACTGTTCTTCCTCATCTTTAGCCCGAACCAGGTAGTGTGGAGACTGCTGGTAACAGTCAGGAGAACCCCCAACCCTGTACAGTAACGACGCAGGCTAACACAGATCGAATCCCTAGGGTCCCAAGTCACCTTCCTGCAACATATCCAAGTCTCATTCTATTCCTGGAAGGCAAATATAATTGTCCCCATTTTACCTGAGACAAAAGCAAAGCACTGAGAAGTTAAAAAACAAAAAACCTGAAAAAAATTCCCAGAGATATAACTCTTACGTAGCAGAGCTAGAATTTAAACCCCGTGCATTTTGTGAAACAAGTAGACAACCATTTATGGATATTTGTAAATATTAATATGCCAGTCACTACCATACCCTGCGTGCTTGCTGGCTGGGCCCTTCTCCGAGTCCTTTATGTGTATTCAGCCATTTAACCCTCAGGGCACCCCTGTGAGGGAAGACCTGCTATTGTTAGTCCCATTTTATAGATGAGGAAATGGAGACCAAGAGATGTTCTGTATTTGTAAAGAGTCTGGAAAGATACATATTCAGCAGAGATCAGTGGTCGCCTCTGAGGAGGGAGGTCAGGGATTGAAGGGAGAACTTCTACTCTTTACTTTAAATCTTCAGCATTGTTTAGAACTAGGTAATCAATTCACAATAAACACACACTCCGAGTTTTAAGTCAAGATGTGCCTGCCTCTAAAGCCCAGATCTTTGCTACCAAGCCGTCTTGATCTTGTCCTTTCTACTTCCCGTTCTGTCCCCTCACACTGTCCTTGGAGCACGGGACTTCTCCCTGCCCTGCCTTTGTTCCAGCTGATCCCCCCCAGCCTGGATTTACCTTATTCAGATGCTAGTTCCATTTCAGATGCCTCTTTCCATAGCATTTACACACACCTGGGTTACAGTGCTCCTGTATGTACAGTGCTCTAACATCATGTTAGAGTTCTCCTCTGAGCTGCCCCACTGCCTTGATGCGCTGGGCTGCACCTCCCTCTCCCAGCCCCTCTCCTGGTACTCGGCCCAGGTTCACATTCAGGGCCCAGTCACGCTCCCTGGGATGGCTTGCTTCCACAGGAGGGCTCTCATGCAGCTGCAAGAGCCAGGCCCCTGCTCTGGCTTTGGGCTCATCTCTCTGGGATACAGCTTCCTTCCTTGCAGAAGAGGAAAGAATCTTCTCTACCCACCAACCTCTTCTCCACATCCTCTCTTCCAGAGATGAGGAGGTTCTGCTGTGAGAATCTGTGTTAGCCATGGTATAATTTCTGGCTCCCTCTTGCCCTGCCAATGCAGTCACTTAGGCTCTAACTGTGCAATGCAAAAGTAGGCCTGTCTCTGCACATGCTGAGGTTAGCTGCTGAATGTCACCCTGGAACATTCTATTCTATAGCTATATCTTTCTATATGTGTATATGGTTATATTTTTCATTAATGTTCTATTTTAAGTAAACTTTGTAATTTCCTTTCTGACCTACGGATTATTTAGATGTCTTTTATATTTGTATTTTATTTTTTTATTTTTTGTAAAAGGTTTTATTTATTCATTTAACAGAGAGCAAGAGTTCAAGCAGGGAGAGCAGCAGGCAGAGTGGGAGGGAGAAGCAGGCTCTCTGCTGAGCCAGAAGCTGGATGTGGGACTCAGTCCCAAGACTCTGGGATCACAACCTGAGCTGAAGGCAGCTGCTTAACGAACTGAGCCACCCAGTTGTCCCTACATTTGTATTTTATATTTTATTTTTATTTTTAAAAGATTTTATTTGAGAGCATGCACGCAAGCATGTGCACGTGTGTGAGAGCCAGCGTGGCAGGGGGGAGGAAAGAGGCAGAGGGAGCAGCAGACTCCCCGCTGAGTGGGGAGTCTGATGCGGGGCTCAATCCCATGACCTGAGATCAGTACCTGAGCTGAACTCAGACACTTAACCAATTGAACCACCCACGTGTCCCTATTTTATATTTAAAAAATTGTTATTTGCCGAAATCTTGCCATTTGCGACAACATGGATGGAACTAGAGCGTATCATGCTTAGCGAAATAAGTCAAGCGGAGAAAGACAACTATCATATGATCTCCCTGATATGGGGAAGTGGTGATGCAACATGGGGGATTAAGTGGGTAGGAGAAGAATCCATGAAACAAGATGGGATAGGGAGGGAGACAAAGCATAAGTGACTCTTAATCTCCCGAAACAAACTGTGGGTTGCTGGGGGGAGGGGGGTTGGGAGAAGGGGGGTAGGGTTATGGACATTGGGGAGGGTATGTGCTTTTGGGTAAATTGGAAGGGGAGGTGAACCATGAGAGACTATGGACTCTGAAAAACAATCTGAGGGGTTTGAAGTGGCGGGGGCGGGGGTGGGAGGTTGGGGTACCAGGTGGTGGGTATTATGGAGGGCACAGCTTGCATGGAGCACTGGGTGTGGTGAAAAAATAATGAATACTGTTTTTCTGAAAATAAATAAATTGGAAAAAAAAAAGAAACCACATTAAAAAAAATTGTTGTTCGCTATTGCCTTTGATAGCATTACAGTCAGAGCGCTGAATCTTAGCCTACGTTTCTTAGAAAACTTGTCTAAATTAAAAATACAACTTAAGGCTTTTTCATGTGGTTCTATTGCAGGGAAGCAGGAGTCAGGGGAAAGGGCTGTGAGGCAGGGAGAGGGAGAAAGCCAGCACAAGGTGCGGGACTCCTGAGCTGACCACAGCTCCATCAGCTGAATCACAGGACTGTCCCTGGGGAACTAGGGCTTCTCTGAATAGTTCTATCCGGGGAAGAAGGATGAGTAATTTATCTGCCGGCTCCATCCCGTCTCCTGTCTTCCATTATTCAACGTTTGTCCTATAGATAATAATTTTCATGTTACGTTACTCAGCCTTTCCAGGCAGCCGGGGGGACGCCAGAGTGCTGTGGGGGCAGTCTGCTGACTCTGGGTGCTGGGGCTACTGTGGCTCCCACCGTGGTAGGCGTGATGAAGACCACCCAAGGCAGAGCCTGTGCCCTGGCTCCAGGTTGGGGGGTGGGGTGGGACTGGTGTGTTAGAATGATGGCAGTTACTGGGGCTTTAGAACCACGGAAATGAAAGGGGCCAGAGCTGGGTCCATGCAAGACAGGAAGCCAGGTTTAGAGATGGGAGTTAGGGGGTTGTAGGCAAGGCTGGGTTAGAGATGGATGGGAGCACAAAAGTGGGTCTGATGGGTGCCCATATTACGTTTGAAATGTGTTGAGACTTTCTTTACGGTCTTACGTAGTTGACTTTATAGATGTGCTTGAGAAGGATATTTATCTTCTAAGTGTTGAGTGCAAGATTCTATACCTGTTTGTTAAGCATGCTAATCATATTATTGAATCTTCTTTATTTTACCTGCTTGACATAAATCAGTACTTGAGAGAAGTATGCTGCAGTCTTCCTCTGTGATGGTGGTTTTATTGATTTCTCCTTGAAGTTCTGTTAGTTTTTAGGGCTATTTTATATTCTGTTCGTATAAGAAAAACCTGTTTATTGAGAAATATTTCATTTTTTAAAAAAGATTTTATTTATTTGACAGAGAGAGAGAGATCACAAGTAGGCAGAGAGGCAGGCAGAGAAAGGAGGAAGCAGGCTCCCTGCTGAGCAGAGAGCCTGATGTGGGGCTCGATCCCAGGAACCTAAGATCATGACCTGAGAGCCGAAGGCAGAGGCTTAACCCATTGAGCCACCCAGGTGCCCCAGAGAAACATTTCAAATATACAGAAAAGTAGAAAGTATAGTAAACATCACTTCAATTTCTCACTTGACATTTTGTCATATCTGCTTCAACTGTTGTGTTTTTCTTGAAGTAAATTACACCTTCATGTCATTTTATCCCAAATATTTCTGCATGCATGTCTAAAATTAAGGATATTTTTATAAAGTATGATATCATTGTCACATATAATGAACGGTTTCTTACTATCATTTAATCCCCATATCCTATTCACATTTCCCCAGTTGCCTCTTTGCCCAGATGTCTTTCGCTGTTAATTTGTTGAATTCAAGAGATAATCAAGGAACTCGTATTTGGTTGTTATGCCTCTTAAGTGCCTTTCATGACATTGACCTATGGCAGAGATTGGGTCACCTGTGTGGTTGAATGTCCCACCTTCTGAATTTATCTGTTAATTTCCAAGTGGTGTCATTTAACTCATTCCTCTAACTTACATATTTCCTATAAGCTGGAAATTAGATGTAGAGGTGTAGAATAAGCATTTTTGATAAGGAGTCTTGAGGTGGTGCAACCTGAGGCATTCTTATTCACATCGGGAGGCACGCAGTGTCTTGTCATTCCACTGTTAGTGGGCAGAGTGATGTCAGCCTGATTCCTTGATTTTAACGTTAGAGTTTCCTCTTGAGATTAGCAAGGAATCTGTGGGGTGATACTTGGGCATTAAGGAAGTATCCAGTTCTCCATAAACCTTTCATTTAATGCTTTTCACCTCCATTGATGATTCTTGCCTGAATCCATTGTTTCTTTTTAAAAAATTTTTTTATTTGATTTTAATTTTAATTAACATATAATGTATTATTTGTTACAGGGATATGGGTCTGTGATTCCTCAGTCTTACTTACACAATTCACAGCACTCCCCATGGCACATGCCCTCCCCAGTGCCTGTCACCCAGCCACTCCTTCACTCCCACCACCCTCTCCTCCAGCAACCCTCAGTTTGTTTCCTGAGATTGATTCTCTTATGGTTTTTCTCTCTCTGGTTTCATCTTGTTTCATTTTTTCCTCCCTTCATGTATGATCTTCTGTTTGTTTCTCAAATTCTTCATATCAGTGAGATCATGTGATAATTGTCTTTCTCTGATTGACATATCTAGCTCAGCATAATAGCCTCTAATTCCATCCTTGTCATTGCAAATGACAAGATTTTTTTTATGGCTGCCTAATATTCATTCATATATATATATATATATATATATGGGTATATATGGATATATATCCATATGGATAAAGAAGATGTGATATATATATCATATATATATTCCATATATATATTTTTATAGTTTGGGTATTGTGGACATTTCTGCTATAAACATTGGGGTGCGCATGCCCCTTCAGATCACTACATTTGTATCTTTAGGGTAAATACCCAGTAGTGCACTTGCTGGGTTGTAGGGTGGCTCTATTTTCAACTTTTTGAGGAACCTCCCTACTGTTTTCCAGAGTGGCTGCACCAGCTTGCATTCCCACCAACAGTGTAGGAGGGTTCCCCTTTCTCTGCATCCTTGCCAATGCCTGTTGTTTCCTGACTGGTTAATTTTAGCCATTTTGACTGGTGTGAGGTATCTCATTGTGGTTTTGATTTGTATTTCCCTGGTGCCGAGTGATGTTGAACACTTTTCCATGTGTGTGTTAAGCCATTTGGATGTCTTCTTTGCAGAAATGTCTGTTCATATCTTCTGCCGATTTCTTTACTGGTTTATTTGTTCTTTGAGTGTTGAGTTTGTAAGTTCTTTATAGATTTTGGATACTAGCCCTTTATCTGATATGTCATTTGCAAATATCTTCTCCCCTTCTGTTGGTTGTCTTTTGGTTTTGTTGACTGTTTCCTGTGCTGTGCAAAAGCTTTTTATGTTGATGAAGTCCCAGTATTTCATTTTTGCCCTTGCTTCCCCTTGCCTTTGGCGATGTTTCTAGGAAGAAGTTGCTGTGACTAAGGCCAAAGAGGTTGCTGCTTTTGTTCCCCTCAAGGATTTGGATGGATTCCTGTCTCACATTGAGGTCTTTCATCCATTTTGAGTCTATTTTTGTGTGTGGTGTAAGGAAATGGTCCAGTTTCATTCTTCTACATGTTGCTGTCCAATTTTCCCAGCACCATTTGTTGAAGAGACTGTCTTTTTTCCATTGGACATTCTTTCCTGCTTTGTTGAAGATTAGTTGACCATAGAGTTGAGGGTCCATTTCTGGGCTCTCTATTCTGTTGCATTGATCTATGTGTCTGTTTTTGTGCCAGTACCATACTGTCTTGATGATTACAGCTTTGTAATAGAGCTTTAAGTCTGGAATTGTGATGCCGCCAGCTTTGGTTTTCTTTTTCAACATTCCTGTGCTATTCGGGATCTTTTCTGGTTCCATATAAATTTTAGGATTATTTGTTCCATTTCTTTGAAAAAAGTTGATAGTATTTTGATAAGGATTGTATTAAATGTGCATATTGCTCTAGGTAGCCTAGACATTTTCACAATATTTGTTCTTCCAGTGCATGAACATGGAACATTTTTCCATTTCTTTGTGTTTTCCTTAATCTCTCTCTTTTTTAAGATTTTATTTATTCATTTGACAGAGAGAGAGAGATATCACAAGTAGGCAGAGAGGAAGGCAGAGGGAAGCAGGCTCCCTGCTGAGCAGAGAGACCGATGCGGGGCTCGATTCCAGGACCCTGGGACTATGACCTGAGCTGAAGGCAGAGGCTTTAATCTACTGAGCCACCCAGGCACCCTTCCTCAATTTCTTTCATGAGTGTTCTACAGTTTTCTGAGTACAGATACTTTGCTTCTTTGGTTAGATTTATTCCTAGGTATCTTATGGTTTGGGGGGCTATTGTAAATGGGATCGACTCCTTAATTTCTCTTTCTTCTGCCTTGTTGTATAGAAATGCAACTGATTTCTGTGCATTGATTTTATATCCTAACATCTTACTGAATTCCTATATGAGTTCTAGCAGTTCTGGAGTGGAGTCTTTTGGGTTTTCTACATAAAGTATCATATGATCTGCAAAGAGTGAGAGCTTGACTTCTCCTTTGCCGATTTGGATGCCTTTATTTCTTTTTGTTGTCTGATTGCTGAGGCTAGGACTTCTAGTACTAGTTGAATAGCAGTTGTGATAGTGGACATCCCTGCCTTGTTACTGACCTTATGGCAAAACCTCTCAATTTTTCCCCATTAAGAATGATGTTTGCTGTGGGTTTTTCATAGATGGCTTTGATGATATTGAGGTATGTACCCTCTATCCCTCCACTGTGAAGAGTTTTGATCAAGAAAGGATGCTGTACTTTGTCAAATGCTTTTTCTGCATCTATTTAAAGTATCATATGGTTCTTGTTCTTTCTTTTATTAATGTATTGTGTTACATTGATTTGTAGATGTTGAACCAAACTTGCAGCCCAGGAATAAATCCCACTTTGTTGTGGTGAATAATCCTTTTAATGAACTGTTGGATCCTATTGGCTAGTATTTTGGTGAGAATTTTTGCATCCATGTTCATCAGGGATATTGGACTGTAATTCTCCTTTTTGATGGGGTCTTTGGTTTTGGGATCAAGGTGATGCTGGCCTCATATAATAAGCTTGGAAGTTTTCCTTCCATTTTTATTTTTTGGAACAGTTTCAGGAGAATAAGTATTTATTCTTCTTTAAATGTTTGGTAGAATTCCCCTGGGAAGCCATCTGGCCCTGGGCTCTTTGTTGGGAGGTTTTTGATTACTGCTTCAATTTCCTTACTGGTTATGGGTCTGTTCAGGTTTTCTGTTTCTTCCTCGTTCAATTTCGGTAGTTTTTCCCTCTCTAGGAATGCATCCATTTCTTCCAGATTGTCTAATTTGCTGGAGTATAGTTGCTCATAATATGTTCTTATAATTGTTTGTATTTCTTTGGTGTTGGTTGTGATCTCTCCTGTCTCTCAATCTATTATTTCAATAGAAGTTGCAAATTTTCTGTCATTCACTGATCTTGATTAGATCTTGATTAGCTTTTTTTTGATCTTGATTACATTTTTTGTGTGTATAAAGAAGATCTTCCCCTCACCACCTCAAGCCACCTTTTTACCTGGAGGTAGATTTCTATGGTGGAGGAGAATGATGCTTCCCCCTACCCCCCTTTGAATGCTATTTCAGAATAAGGTCTTGGTTTGACAGCCAACTCTATTGGTGACAAAGGGATTGTATTTTTTTCCTTTTTGTTTATAGGTCTTAACTTACTCTATCTTCCTGGTGAATTGATCCTTTTGTGACTATCTATTGACTCTCTTTATCCTAAAATCAGTTTTGTCTTTTTGTCCTAAATCCCTATTTTAAAAAAATCTTATATAGCTTTTCCAGCTTAAATTTGGTAAAGTTCTTGTGTTCTAGATCTTTTTTATTTTTATTTTTTTTTATTTTTAATGGTTTCATAACCTAATGTTTTGGGTTTGTCTTTTATAAACAACACATAGCTTGGTCTTACATTTTTATCCAACTTGATTAACTCTATATATTAGTTGGTGAGTTTAACATGATTATTGATAGCTTTTATTTTTACCATCTTTGTAGATTTTGTTCCATTTTCTGTGCTTTCTCTTTTTCAGTCTCTTCCTCCTCCCTCTGAGATTGTGTTACTTTCTGTTTGCTTTTCCTTAGTGTATTTCTTATTTTTATTATCTTGGGAGATAAACACTCTATTTCCATTAGAAATGGAAATGGGTGGTTACTCTTCTGACCTCTTAAAATATAGTACATATGCTTTCTGTAACCTAGCTTTATTCAATATTTAAACTTCTTGAACAATTTCAGAACTTTAGACTATTTTAACTCCAACCATCCCCTCCTGACTCACATGGTATTGTTATCCTGTATTTTAGTTAGGTTTTAAAAAATGAACCCACAAAATAGATGCTATTTTACATAGACAAAGTTCGTTTAAATTTGTACGTTTTACCAGTTGCTTCCTTATGTCTTCTTGCACCTCCATTCTTACTAAGAGGATAGTTTTTCTTCTTTCTAAAGTACATATTTGAATTTACCTGAAGGATACAAAAATATGAATTAGAAGGGATACATGCACCCTGAGGTTTATAGCAGCATTATCTACAATAGCCAGCTTATGGAAACAGACCAAGTGTCCATTGATAAAGAAGATGTGTGTGTGTGTGTGTGTGTGTGTGTGTGTGTGTAGTGGACTATTACTTAGCAATGAAAAAGAATGAGATCCTGTCATTTGCAATGACATGGATGGAGCTAGAGAGTATTATGCTAAGTGAAATAAGTTAGAGAAAGAGAGATACTGTATGCTTTCACTCATACATGGAAACAAAACAAAAGAAACAAAACAAACCAGTAAAGGGGGAAAAATGAGAGGCAAACCAAACAACAGACTCTTAACCAGAGAACAAACTGGGGGTTACCAGAGGGGAGGTGGGTGGGGGACGGGCAAACTAAGTGATGGGGATTAAGGAGGGCACTTGTGATGAGCACTGGGCGATGTATGGAAGTGTTGAATCACTATACTGTACATCTAGAACTAATATCACACTGTATGTTGACTAGCTGGAATTTAAAAATTAAAAAAAAGTGAGGTACATACTTGAGATTTTCCTTTAGAGAATATCTGTTGGTAGTATACTCTATTATTGTTTTCCTGAATGCCTTCTTAAAAGGTAGTTTTGTAGGATTCATAATTCGCTGTTGTCTAGGCACACTGAAGAGTCTTGTGGTTCCTTTCCTGCTGGCAATCTGTGGTTTGTTTATTTATTGTGAGTGTGTGTGAGTGAGAGCACAAGCATGAGTGGAGGGGCAGATGGAGAGGGGAGAGAGAATCCCAAGGAGGCTCCATGCTCAACGCGGGGCGTGATTCCACAACCCTCTGACTGCAACCGCAGCCAGAATCAAGAGTTGGATGCTCGACTGACTGAGCCACCCAAGGTGCCCCTTGCTGTGGTATCTTGATGGTGTTGTTTCTCTGGCTGCTTTAAAGAGTTTCTGTTTATTTTTGGTGTTCTGAAGCTTCACGATCATGTACCGAGGTAAGGATTATTTGCATGTTTCCACCTTGGTTGTACACGTGTGTACCTTATAATGGCAAATACTCTGTGTGAGGGTTCATGCCTTTAATGAGTTCCAGACAGTCTCAGCTGTTACCTCTTTAGATGTGGTTTTTCCTTCATATTTCTGTTCTCTCCCTCTGAGACTTTAACCGGTTATGTTAGACTGGTTATTCTAGCCTCCATTATCCATTATCCATATCCATTATCCATAGCCTTGTTTTCGTATATATGTGTGTGTACATATATATATATTTAAAGATTTTATTGAGAGAGAGTGCATGTGAGTGCACACACACAGGGAGAGGGAGGAGCAGGCTCTCTGTTCAGCAGGGAGCCTGATTTGGGGCTCAATCCCAGGACCCTGGGATCATGACCTGAGCCAGAGGCAGACGCCTGACTGACTGAGCCACCCAGGCACCCCCGTATATATGTATATTTTATTTCCTTATTTCTTTCTGCAGTAAACTTAGTAACTTCTTCAATCTACCTTAAGGTTTGTTGATCCTCTCTTAATCTATGTCTGAAATGCTACTTAACCCAAACATTCAGTTTATCATTTTAATAATTATAGTTTTTATTTCTAAGAGCTCTATTTGGTTCTTCTTCACATCTACCTATCATATTTGCTTATTAAAATACTTATTTTTTTTGAACAGAAAATAAGCGTTGGTGGAGAATGTGGGGAAATTGGAACCCTTGTGCACTGTTGGTGGGAATGTGAAATGGTGAGATCCTTATGGAAAACAATAAAAAATTAAAAACAGATACCATAAGATACAGCAATTCTACTTCTGGATATACATCCCAAAGAATTGAAAGCAGGATCTTGAAGAGAGATCTGTAGACCCATGTTCATGGCAGCATTATTTACAATAGCCTAAAGGTAGAAGCAACCCGGATGTCTGTTTTGACAAACAAAACGTGGTATAAATAATGGAATATTATTCAGCTTTAAAAAGGAAAGAAAATCTGACGCAGGCTACAACCATGGATAAACCGTGAAGACACTCTGCTAGGTGAAATAAGCATGGCAAAGGAAGGCAAATACTATATGATTCCACTTACACGAGTTACCTAGAATAGTCAGCTTGATAGAGACAGAAGGTAGGCAGGTGGCTTCCAAGTATTCAGGGACAGAAGAAATGGGGAGTTACTGTTTAATGGGTACAGAGTTCTGGAAAGGAAAAAACAACTTTGAGATGGATGGTGGTAATGGTTGCATAGCAATGTGAATATATTTAACACCATTGAACTGTATACTTACAAATGGTTGATACTAAATTTTATGGTTTTTTAAAAAAAAGATTTTATTTATTTATTTGTCAGAGAGAGCACAAGTAGGCAGAGAGGCAGGCAGAGAGAGGTGGGGAAGCAGGCTCCCTGCTGAGCAGAGAGCCCGATGTGGGGCTTGGTCCTGGGACCCTGAGATCATGACCTGAGCTGAAGGCAGAGGCTGAACCCACTGAGCCACCCAGGCACCCCTCATGTGGGTTTTAAATTAAAAGTATTTAAAAGTGTCTTAAAATGTGGAAAAGGTACCTATTTTAAATTTCTTTAAAGATGCGTAAATTATTGGTGGTCCTATAGTGTGATAGTTTATAGTATGAACTTTGGAGTCAGAATACTCATATTCACCTTTCCCATATGTAACCTCAGGCAAGATACTTAGCCTCATTGAGTCTTAACTTTCTTACCCCTAAAATAGGGATGGGATATGAATGGCATTGATCTTGTAGGTTTGTGTGAGTCTTAAATGCTCAGTACACAGTGAAGCACTTAGAGTAGCGTCTGGCAGGTAGAAGTATTCTACCGTATCACTTTTTCTTATAATCTGGTAATTCTAACATCTAAAGTCCTTGAGGTTTTGAATTTGTTATTTTTGATGATTCCCACTCCCAAGATTTTCTTTTTAAAAAATCTTGGCTGATCTTTGATGGTGAGCATTGGGTCTGGGTTTAGTTCTGATCTCAGCTTTCATACAGGTCTTGGTCCCTTGGATACCCCAGATTTTAGTTAGCTGTTGCTCCCAGATACCTATCTTTGTTTCAGCTCCTGATTCTGATAGCTTTGTTTGGTTGATTGTTTTTTTTTTTTTTTTTTTTTTTTTTTTGGTCTTTGAGGATTTCTGTTATTTTCTGAGAACCTAGTAAAGCATTGTCAAGTATATTTAGGATCTGACCAAGTATTATTCAGGATTTAGGCCTCAGAATACCCAGGCCCCCATACAGTGGCCTGAGAAGTCCATGGGGCTTAATTCTCTGACCATTTGAGTGTAGGACTTGTGCTTATGTCCCTAGAACCCCACTTATGGACCACCTCAGACTTTACAGGTGATAATTTTTTTTTTTTTTTTTTTTAAAGAATGAAAGCAACCGGCCTGGACTCTCTAGGTAGAAGTAAGGACTCAAAGGTGCAGTATCTTCTTTCCAGCCATTGGGGGAACCATGATTTACTGTCAGTCTTGAGTACCTAAATCCTCCCTCTCCCAAGTCGTAGGTGTTCTTTCTGGTCTTTGGGTCTCTTTTTCGTTGTTTGAGAATCCGTGGCCTCCCCAAGACCTTTTCATACTCAGGCTCAAGAATGATGCAGTAGTTCTAGCTCAGTTCTTAGCATGAAGCCCAGTCTGCCTGTGTCAAGGACTTCACACACCTGTTTAATAGCAGCAGCCGTAGAGCTAACAGTCATAACAGTAAGTAATAGTAGTTGTACCAATAGCAGGACAGTGCATTTTAAATTACAACTGGTTTCTTGCTCTGTTGGGCCTGGGGATGGGTGGAGGAGAGGGCTGGCTCAGACTCTTTTCTCCCTCTACACCAATCCTTGGTGATCTGGGTTCTCGTTGGAGAGTCTGCTTCCATTCAGCAAGGTGGGAAAGTTTCTTTTGTGCTTAGCATGCCTCTGAGACCTTGGCCAGAAGGCTGGCCTATCCAGTGGGCTGTGTCTTTCTCCCAGGGACATCAGGAGCCCCAGGGGTGGCAGAGCTGGGGCTGCTGACTTCCTTCTGGGTGCGTTTGAGCTGTGAGGTCTTTTACAAGAATGGAGGCCCTTTGCTGCACCAAGAAATGTTGAGGCTGTGGGCAGAGTGGTGTGCCCCAGGGGGCTCTTGCTCCATCTGACTTCTGGGATCCCCAGGTGGGCAGGACAGGGGGAGGCTGTTCCCAGGAGACTGGAGGGGCAGCAGCATCATGACTCCGACTATGATAAGAGACCAACAAAGACATGATTTGAAACTGGGCAAGGTGGTGATGTGTGTGGAATTAGCCTGCCTTTTTTGAAGCTCTTTTCTCCTCTCTCCTCTAGGGAATTTTCTTGAGCCTTTCCACCCTCCTCCTTAATGGAGTCTGTTCCTGGGAAACTCTCTGCCAGAGAAGAGAGAATGATAAAGCTGGGTGTATTCTATACCCTAAGGCATTTGCATTCATTTGAAATCTCAGACTAAGAAATTTCCGCTCTTCTGGTGGAATTGCAGGTTTTCCCTGGTGGGGAAGATGATTTAGGATGTCAGGGGTCATTTTAGAGCCATTTAAGTCAATCTAAAGATAGTTTGTACCTTTAAGGTGGAGGAAGGGGGCGGCACAACAGGCTCACCTTCCGGACATTGTAGATCCAGCTGAGATAGGCTGTCACCTTGGTGTATACTCCTGGGGTGCTGGGGCCCCCACAGCCGTGGCCCCAGCTCACGATGCCCACCACTTGCCACTGGTCAGAGTGATACATCAGGGGTCCACCGCTGTCACCCTGTGAAACACCAGAACAGGGGTTGCTGGGGAGGGCAAGCAGGGGTGGGGTGGAGGAGTGGGCTTCTCTTTCTTCCCCTCCTCGCACTGGCTCATCTGTTCCTCTGTGCGCTGCCCCTCCACCCCGACTGCTCCCCAGTGTTCTGTGCTGTTCTGCCCTCATTGCCTCTGCTCATGCTATTCCTGCAGCCTGGAAGGCCCTTCCATTTGAGGCAAAAGGGTTCTTTTTGTGGTCAAGTAAGTTGTTGGTGTGCCTTCTCTCAGATTCACAAGGCATGCTAGCAAACTCAAGGCTCTAGGGTTCCTCAGTGAGAAGCCTGATTATCTTTGTTTAATCTGGTACTTCCTAAATTTATTTACCTGCTCATGGGTTGCCTTTTGCATGCCAGGTACCATTCTAGACAACTGGGATTCAATCAATGAAAGGAATGAAGATCCTGCTCTCAGGGAGCTTAGAGTTAGATGGAGAAGAGAGAGAGAATAAACAAGCAAACAACTCAACAGACCAGAGCATGTCAGATAGTGAAAAGTGCATTACTTTGGGTGTCTGTCCCAGCTCCTATAGCCCCCGAGACTTCCTCCCTCAGAACCCAGTAACACATAGCCTAACTGCCCCTCTTGCCCACCACCGTGAACTCCCCAAGGGCAGAAGACATTGTCCCCAAAACCCAGTATTCACCTGGCATTCAAGTGATAGCCAAGAGCTACCTCTTGAGTGGAGGAATTTAATGACTGAGAATGGGGTCGGAGTGGGGTTAAGGGCTTTACTGAAAATGGCTCGGAAGAACCTCTGGGGATGGAGGGAGTGAAAATGTATTTAGGGACTAATGGGGTTTGGGGGCGGGGAGGCATTGTTCCAGGGCTCATCCAGCAGGAGATGGGTTTTCTCTAGTCTAGTGCAGCATCTTGACAGTTCTAGAGAAAACAGACCTGGCCGTCCTGCCCTCACATGACTCCTACTCCTGTGGGTGATGGGAGGTAAGAGCAGGTGGGTTGGCTAACCACCTTTGAAGGTGAAATACACACCTGAAATCTTTCTGCTTGTCTCTGTCCATCCTTTCGTCCTTATCTGACTGTAATCCTTCTTTTCCCTCCCTCTCTCTGTTCTTCCCTTCATGACGATTGAGTGCCCGCTGTATGCAGGACTTCACGTGGGGCTGTTGGCCTCTGGACTTACTTGTTTTTCCAGGACTAAAATCTCTATCCAAGGAACTCCCTCATGATCCCACCTGGCAGGTATCCACGCCGCCCTCCAGGATGCCGGCACACAGCATCTGCTCAGTAACTTCCCCCTGGTAGGCGTCCTCTGCGTTGCACCGAGTATGGTCAATGACCTGGACCGAGGCCTGCAGCAGTGTGTCAGACAGCTTTCCTGGGAAGGTGAAACACATGTGTATTCCCATTCTTGCCTCTTACCCCCACCCAGGATAATTCTCTGGGTTACTGGCATTTCAGTGCTTAGATTTCCAGGATGGGTTTTTTTCCCCCAGGGTGGTCCTCCTTCCCATCACCTCTAGGAGCTGCTCCCTCAGCCCTGTGTTCCTGAGCCCAGGACTTACCTCCGTCCTGCTTCGTAAAGCCCCATCCGATGACCCAGAGCGGGGTGGCTGGAGTGAGCTCCTCATCAAAAAAGGGCAGGCAGATGGGCCTGACTGTGCCTGCCGGGAGCAGAGAGAAAGCAGGGAGAGCCTGGTGGCTAAGTACTCTGGAAAGGTTGACACCAGGGTTTCTATGACCTGTATTCCAGGGGATGTTAACAGAAGTGGCATGAGAAAGTTCTGTGGTCAAATAAGTTGAAGTATAGTTTAAACATAATACAAGCAAATTAAAAATTAAAGGCCTTATCATATCTTTATATGCTAATGTGTCCCAAGAAAAGAGCTCTACTATAAAAATGTTTCCCAAATTTAGGATAGAACCCATTTTTTTTCTCCAGGGGACCAGTGTGCTGTGGAACTGACAGTTGCAAATGCTGAGAAATACTATCCAAGCATGAGTCATCTAACAGAGCTGTTCAAAGAGTCCATGGGCTGCTTTAAAGGTAATGAGCTCTCTGCCCGTGGAGGAGACCAGGTGGGCACAGTAACCCCTTGGCAGAGATATGGTGCAGGCTCTTGGCACTCGTTGAGGGTGGAGAATGGACTAGAAGATCTTTTAGTTTCCTTACAGCCCCAAGATTGGATGAGTCTATGATTCTCACTTGATATGCTCCACATGGGGAAAACAGACCTCAAAAGAACCCAGCTTGGATGGGGCGGGCTGTGAGCTAACAACTGAAAGGGTTCTCATGGCCCCTCACTGATGTTAGGCTGGTGTATTCACCGGAAACAAATGTACAGCTGAGGGCTTGAGAGGAGAAGCAGTGTGCCCAAGTCCATGTAGTGAGCTAGTAGCAGAAGGGGAGTATAACCTGGCCTAAGGGGTCTGTTCCCACATGCCCTCTCACCGGAGAATGTGAGTGGGAACTGCAGCTTCACGAGGGCAATGTCCTTCTCTTTTGGGTATGTGGTGTTCAGATCAATGACGAAGATGCTGGCCACAGGCAGGGATGGGAAGTTGTCCAGTTTGTCTGAGCCAGCCCTCACCTTCCAGGTGGACACATCGTGATGCTTCCTGGGGTGGGGGCAGAGACAGCGGGGTTCAGGCCTGAACCAAGCCTGTGCAGTCTTTGCCCACAGCTGGGTCCCCAGGGCGCTGGGGGTTGGGGTGCTGAATGTTCCTGCTGTAGGAGGTTATGATGGTGAGGCCAGGGGTGGTAGAGAAGGAGCAGGTCTGAGGAATCCCTTACAAAAGGACAAATTCTGAAAGGGAATTTGATCCTTTCCCCTGGTGAAACCTGCTCAAGGAAACTTCTAACTGGAGGGCTAGGGAAGTGGCTGTTTCCTGCACCCGAGCTCTGGGGTCCTGGCACTTTCCCGCCCCCGGTACTGTCTGTGCTATTCATGTGGGACTCGTATTGTCAGTTTCGTTATGCACTTGTCTGTCTGCCTCCTGACACTCCTGCCTGCATAGTGTGCATGGGTGGTTTCCCACGAAAGGACTTAGAGCTTTGTCAGATCTCAAAGGTTAAGAATCTCTGGCCGACACTCTGAATTCCTCTAAGGCGCTGACAGAGCTAATGCATACGGATACATAATATAGTACTCATTAGATATTGAATGAATGAATGAATGAAAGAAGGAAAGTGAAGAGGGCCTGGGAGTAGTCCTTCCCCAGAGGTATGGGCAGGCCTCTCTCTGCTGGCTTGTAAAGGAATCTATGCTTTCTGCTTTAAGTTTTTGGGTTTAATGGGGAAGTGGCAGTGACTCTCAACCCCAGAACCACTCCAGAGAAGACTGGCAAAAGGAGCACATTCTCAGGATTCCAGGAAGATGGATGGGAATAGCTTCTGTGGAGTGAGTAGGGGCTGGACTGAGGACCCCGGGTATCTGATTGCTTCCCAGCTAGAAGAGGTCAAGCTTGGTGATCAAGCTTGGTGACCAGCGCCTTCTTCTCAGAACCTGGGTGGCTAACAAAGGATGTTCAGTGTCTCATTGGGCGTGGCCACACCCAAGGACGTGTTCTGTAGAGGGAGGGGAAAGAGAGGATAGGGGTTTGGAAAACAAGCTGGGAGGCAGGGAACCCGGATACTTAGGCCCCTCCAAGGCTTTGAGCCCCCAAGGCTTCCTTATGGTGAAGCCTTACCTGAAACAGTGGGCTGCTGTGAGGATCCAGTAGGGGTCCAGAATGCTCCCTCCACAGATGTGTTGTTTGTTGTACTGGATGCTGACCTGCCAAGGCCAAGAATCCACAGAGGCCGTCTCCCCGCCCACTACCCGAGGGGCCTTCAGGCTGTCCCCACAGGCTGGAGTCAGCAGGGTGGGGGGAGAAATCAGGAGTCAGGCTCTTGAGGGATGGACTGCCTCCCCTTGGAGCCCTGAGTCAATTCCCTTAGAGCAGGGCCCTTATAACTGGGACCTGGAAGGGTGGGGAGGACCGCCCATTTTGAGTTATTCCTAGGGAGCTGGTGTCCCAGACCATAGACTTTTTCCCAATCTCCATCTCCTTTGTTGGGCTTTGGATGTGTTTATATTGTGAACATGGGTGTATCCATTGTGCTGGGAATTCATGGCCTTCAAACCAAATAGGTGATAGAGAAGTACAAAAGTCCTGCCCAGGTGGAGTGTCCCAGCTGCTCCTGTGGAATATTGGCAAGCAGATGCCCACAAACTGCTCTGGGAGCCGGGACTGGGAAGAACATTCCAGATACTAGATCTTCCTATCCTAAACTCACCTTTTCCCAAGTCCCTTCCCCTGTGATGAGTAAGTCTCTCAATTTGACATCTTATGCTCTTTCATATGCCACTGTCCTTGGCTTTTCCATCATGGCCCTCAAGCTCTGGTAAAAGCCTCTATTCCCATCTCCCTGCCCTCCAGTCTCTCCAGTCCTGGTGGTCATGGCCACAGTGGTGGTTCTCTCAGGAAAAGGCTGCCATTCTTTCTGGACTTATGCCAGCCAGGGGCTTTTCAGATACTTGTTATTCCAATATCTGCTTTCTCCAAGTCTCCTTGCTCCCTCACAGCCCCGAGGCATCTTTCTTTCTAGAGCAGAGTTTAAAGTCCTTCTGGCAGCTGCCCACTGTCCTTGTCTGAAGTTTCCGTCTAGCCAAATCGATCTGCTTGTGTAGCTCCCTAAAAAGTTGTTCTGCTTTTGCTTGAGGAAGCCCCCATCCCTGAGATGCTGTCCTATTGCTATTTATCTAAACCACTGATCCATTCAGCAAATTTGAATTAAGTGCCTACTGTGTTCAGGGATGCTGGGAAGAGAGTAGAGGACAAGAAAGACAGACAGACGTGGTCCTTCCCTTCCGGGAGCCTACAGCTCAGTGTTTAGCCTGGGTACCACCCCCTGGGGGCCACCCAATCCCTGGAGGACCCCCCCCACCCCCGTCTTGGAATTTCTATAGCCTGCTCCCAGTGTTGGCTTCCTTTCATTTCCTTTGTGCTTTGGTCTTCCTGTTAAGACTGACAGCTCCTCAAGGGAAGATCTGTGACTCCAACCTCCCTGTGACATCAGGGCCATTCAGCTCAGAGCACAGATGATATGACTAATGGTTCAGTCATTCACTAGCTAGCCATCGTGTGTCCGTCCTCACACACCAGGGATTGTGGGCATCACGTGCTCATGATAGAACGTCTTAACATCCAACAGGGAAGCCTATATACTACCCAACGGCAAAGGCAGTGACAGTGGCCTTGTTCCACTCTGCCTATCCAGTATCTGGCCAGCCTGGCAGGCTCTGTTCAGTTCTTCCACAAGTCTGGGAGGACAAGCTGGGTCACAGAGCTTGTTTTCTCTTCTGTTCTCTGTAAGGATCTTCTGGGGCAGTTGGACAAAAGGCTTTCTTGGGAAGAGGAACCTCAGAAGGGTCAGGTGAATTACTCAAGGTCACACTGGAAGCCAGTGGGACTGGTGCCTGGGTCTCTGTAGCAGTCAGCTATGAGCTCTGTTCAGTCTGGCACCGCCCACCTGTGGTCTTGCATCTTTCTCTCTCTCTCTGTTCTCTGTCTCTCTCTGTTATAAACTCCTGAGAAGAATGGCCAATCCTTTGACTTACCTGTGTGCCTAATAGTGCTAGTGTGCCTGATAGTGCTAGACACAGTCTGTTTTTGCTAAACTAAATGACACTGTGATGGAGGAGGCCTTGTGGGCCTGACCAGGGTGGTAGGGCGTGGAGGCCCAGTTCTATCCTTTCCAGTTTTCTCTTCCCTGCCAGCTCTCTGCTTTGGTTGTGGGGTTGTGTGTGGACGATACTAAAGAGTTCTTAACGTCCCCACTTGAAGGAGCACTTCCCTACAAACCCAAGACCCAAGGAAGTAAGTTTGGGACAAAACAGAGAGAATCTTAGAGTCTGAGAGATTTAAGAATGAGGATGAAGGTCTTTCTCTCCACTCTTTGCTGGCCCAGGGCCCAAACCCTCAGAGATGGGGCGTACTCACCAAGGCAGTGCAGGGAGACCAAGGAGCCTGAGAGACAGGGTCTGGAAGGGAGACACAGGGTCTTGAGGTTTCTGTGGGAGGTGCAGACTTTGGTCCCCTGACCCTGTTGACCCCAGTCCCCTTCCCGAAAAATCTGGAAGATTTTCCTGGGAAATCTGGAATCCACATGCTGAGGTACTATATAGAAACCACGTGACCATTTAGTTCAGTGCAATTCAGTTGGTTTGGGTTCAAGATCCTTGATTTTGGGTGCCTGGGTGGCTCAGTGGGTTAAGCCGCTGCCTTCGGCTCAGGTCATGATCTCAGGGTCCTGGGATCGAGTCCCGCATCGGGCTCTCTGCTCAGCAGGGAGCCTGCTTCCCTCTCTCTCTCTCTCTCTCTCTGCCTGCCTCTCTGTCTACTTGTGATCTCTGTCTGTCAAATAAACAAATCTTAAAAAAAAAAAAAATCCTTGATTTTAAGGACTCACAATGTGCTGGGCCCTGCCTGCGTCCAAGCCCAACCCGAGCCCTTGGCATCCTGGAGTGGAGGAGAGCAGAGCCTGGAACAGTGTCTGTAACGCTGTGCGCTTTTCAAATGAACAAAAAGGGGAATTTCAGTGGAATTACAGGCACACGATCCTTCTGCTACCATCTTGGTTCTTTTTAAGATTTACTCTCTGGAGAATGAGCAGCCCTCAGCAGCAGCCCTGAATGCTAGGGAGCCAGCATCCACTCTGGTACTCTCTGCTGCCATGTGACCATTTTTCTCTAGATGCTGAGCTGTCATGCAGGGTGGGGAGGCAGAGGAACAGGCCGCTGCCAGAGGCTGTGGGGCCTTTTCTCTGGAGAGCTGGGAACGTGGAGAGGCCTTACCCTGGCCTGGGTAAGTGGCTTGGATGGACAGAGTGGCCTTTGGAATCTTGCCTGTTGGGTTTAATTGGGAGCGTAAAGCAGTAGGAAAATTTTTCGTTTTATTCTTGGATGAAAAGGCCACCAATACGTGGACACCATACCTTGTCCAGCTGTCTGTTTTATATGAAAAATGGAGTCAACCCAGAAAACCTCTCAGAAATCTGATTCTCTAGCTCTTGGTATCTGACAGTCTGCCTGGCCTGGAGTTCTTCCTGTGGTCTGACTTACATTCCCCTTGCTGCACCTGCTTGGGCTGGCTGCCTACAGCCCCGATGGCAGCCTCCATATGTGAGCCTCTCGTGGGCCAGGGGGTGTCCTCCCACTTACCCACTTAGGTTTTGCACTTGAAGCTCTTGGCCATTTTCTGTGATTCCAACAACATCCAGATCTTGGTCTGGGCCAATCTCCACAGCTTTGAAGGTGGGTTTGCTGCTCACATTGGGAGAGAGAGAGAGAGACGTGAGCTAGGGCAGGAGGTTAGGAGATGTCAGGAGTAGCCCCCACTCCCAGGAGCTGCGGTGGGAAAGAATGTGTCCCAGGACTCAGATCTGGGCACAATGCTGATGTGGTCTTGCTTTCCCAGAACTCTGGACAAGTTATGGACATGCTTTCCTAACTCCCAGCCCTATTTTAAATGTCATAAGATATTTTCTCCTGAATCATAGCCAGGGAATTAGAATGTGGATATCTGGTTTTCTGAACAAGGCATCTGGGCTGAATTGGGTAGGAGGGGTACTTTATGGCTCCCTTGGAGGTAGGACAGGATGAGATCAATCTTCACATGAGTCCAGAAGAGTCTCTCCCTTGGAGCACCCTCCCTCTTTCTCTCCACTGATCCATGTTTGTCTAATTTCAAACCTTGGGTTTAAGTTTTAGCTCCTCCAGGAAGTCTTCCCTGAGTCATCCCGTCGTCCTGATCATCTGTTCTTCCCCATCCAGCTATGCTAGTGCTGGCTCTGTGTGCAGGGTTCAGGATGACTGAGGCATGGGGTTACTGGCCACTGATGCTCTCACATTCCCGGGCAGGAGTTGTGCACACCTGATGGGCCCAGGTACACCTAGAAGGGCCTGGGTGTGGCAGTACTGGGTTTCAGAACCCTGGAGATGGAGGCTTTTGTCCTGCCTCTGACATTAGCTTGATGTGTAACCTTGACAGGTCACACCCTTCCTTGGGTTTCCTTAAGCCTCACTTTCTCCCTCTGTAGAATGAGAGGTGGACCCCCTGATCTCTAGAGCCTCTCCCATATTGAGCCATCTCAGGTTTATGGTCCTGGGACAAAAAGGGCTTCTTATCTAGGTGGAGGAAGGAGAGAGTAGAGAAATCTGAGATGTGGAATGAGGGACAGCTGTGGAAACGGATAGTCCCTGGAAAGCTAAGCTGTGTTCACCCATTACATCCTAATGAATAATTCTGACCAGCTTTGATTCTGTAGAACTCAAGAAGACAGCTGGTTTGGTGCATTAGTGTACTCCAGAAGGGCAGAAACGTTAGCATCCTATTACCTTAAGAAGCCTGGGAGACACCTTGGTTGCATAAGGCAGCCGCAGCCCGCGGTGCTGCCCATGGTGCTGCCCGTGGCACTGGGCCCTGCTGATGCTGCAGTGGCTGGACTGCAGTGAGGAGGAGGGGCTTGCTGTAGGGGAGGCCTGGCTGCTGCTGGAGGAGGGGTAAGAGCAGGGGCCAGGCACAAGCAGCCCAACTATGCCACAGGGAGATTGTTGAGCAGCAGAGAGGCCTGATAACCAGTGAGCACAGGGGGCCACAAGGTCTGATGGATCAGTAATGCTGCCGGGAGCATTTACTGAAAAAGGACCTGGAGGCTGCTTTAGGGGACGGAAGAGAGTTCCGTGATTGACTGATGGTGTCTGCCTAGCAATTCTCATTTCTGCCTAGAACAGTTTCCTAGAGTCCTTGGGGACCTGCCCCACTCTGCAGCTGAATAAATGGGTTCTTTTTCCTCCTCTCTGGTTATGCTCTCTGAGTGGTCGATGGCCTTGCCTCTCTTCCCTTTATAGGGAAGGCCTGCGGGGAGGAGAGAATTACCCAAGCTGGAAACAGAGATGCTGCGAGAACTCCTGATAGGGGGCTTGGGCACAGCCCCCAAGCCTCTCCCTCCCCAGCTCCTACCAGGCGAGTTACTTATCTTTCCTGAAACTGTTTCTAAAATAGATACAGTAGTAACGACCCTTTTGGTTTTTGCCAAGATCAAATGAATATAAATGCATCAAGCAGATCACCCTTATGATTATATAACTCTTCACCCACTGAAGCTTTGGAGCTGCTGTAGAAATTTGCTGGCAGAGCTGTGATTGCCGATGGGGCCTCGATGGAATCAGGTTTGTTTAAACTGAGTTTTAACCAATGGGACATTGAATAAGTAAGTATTATACTCTGGGGCAGGGCAGCTTCTTGCTGAGCTGTGAAGGAGTGAGGGTCTCGAGGAGCCAGCATGGTGTTGGGGGTGCGTGGTGAGGCTTACATTCTCTCGCTGCACCTGATAGCTCTCCTATGACATTGCCAGTACTTGCCCCAATTAACCCTTGAGGAAACCGGGGTTTAGGAGATTGAACTTCATGTTGGTTCTATGCTCAGGTTCAAGAGCAGTTCTGTCTGACTTCTGTATCTATATTTTTAGGAAGGGAGGGAGGAAAAGAGGAAGGAGGAAGGAGGTTGTAGAGGTGAGGGTTCGGCCTCTGGAGGCTGGGGCCGGGTACCTGGCATAGCCCATCTGCCCACAGGCTGTCTTGGCCAGAGCTTCTGTGAAGTTGTCAAAGCAGGCAGAGGCCCAGCTCCGTGTGGCCGGGTCCAGCACTTGCAGGGTGGATCGGTCCCTGGAGAGGCGGACTGAGAGGGGAAAATCCTGGGTCAGTTCCAGGGCAGGGATCTGTCTGGCCCATCTCCCTCAGAATTCATCATGGGACCAGCACAACCTCCCTACGCCCAGACCGTAGAGCACTACAGAAAACCAACCCTTTCAATTTCAAAGGACGTTCTTCTGTTTGGCTTTGCCTGATTGAGCCTCATTTCAGTGGTAGCTAGGGTGACCAGATGTCCTGGAAGGAACCTCCTTGTGGACCTCTTGTCTTGGTAGAATTACCAGCAGCTCTCCATTTTATTCTTACAAATACCAGTTTTGGTGATCTGTGGTGACTCTACCCATGGTCCTCATGGCCTGCCTAGCCTAGGGGACTTCTCACTGAGGAACCTAGCTTCCTTTTGATGTGAGGGAGGAGGTTGAGAGGGAAATATTATTGGTAGTAGGATGGCCGGTGCCCATAGGCATTTGACTTCTGATTAAAAAAAAAAAAAGGATATGTGCAAGAAGTCACTTTGTCCTGCCCGTCAAACCCCCCCAACACCCATCTCCTGGCTGACTTTTCTCTCCAGAGCCCAAGTACTAGGTGAATGAAGCTGGGCCAGCCCCATATGAAAAGAACGTGAGTTTTTGTTGGAAACCTTTTCTAGTCCTTTGAAGGACCTAGCTCAGTCTTGTTACATAGCAGGCTACAATAAACACCTAATGGATAGAAGGATCAGAAGTTAATGGCCTGATACCCACTTTTCTAGTCCCCTTGAAAGAACAGTTGTCATAGAAAGGAGGGAACTCCCCAGCGTTATCCAATCCAGCTGCATGCCTCAATTCCACCCCAGTGTAGCAGAACAAGGCAGGCTGTGTTACAATTTCCTGTCCCTTCTAGCCCGCATCTGTTCCTCATTTTCGCCGAGTACTTGCTCCGTGTTAAGTACTGGGAATCTAGTCCTATTGCTCTTACGAACCTTGCAGTAGGGATGGAAACTGACCAATCAGTTGGCAGATGCTGTGCCTTGAACTGAGGGGGACCTGAGCTGGTTTCCTGCTGTGCCCTCCCCCCTGGTCCCTCCAGCCCCTGGACTCACCTGCCACTGGGGACCCATCAGGGAAGGTCTTGACACAGTGCTGCTCGTCCTCCCCAGAGGCACAGTCCTGCTGGCCATCACACACTTGCCTCCTTGAGATGAAGTGGAGAGGCTGCCCGCAGAGGAAGTAGTATTTGTCCAGAATCACCTTGACTGGAAGGCAGGGGCAGGGAGGGGGCAGAGAGGACTGACCGTGAAGCAGGCAGCCCTGGCGGGGGTGGGGGGTGGGATAGGCTGTGTTTCCCTGAAATCGTGCTGGGCTTCAAAATAGGCAGGTGAGGGTTCCAGACCCAGTGATGCCACTTGATAGCCTGGGTACGTGGTGCTGAGCCTCCGTTTCTGTCTCTGTAAAGTAATGCCTGTCCCATACCTATATGGTGTGAAGCAAGAGAATGTGTGGGAGAAACTTTAAAACAGCCCCACTGGCCTTATCCTCCCGGTGCTGGCGCAGTACCTCTGGTAACGAGCCCAAAAGATGAGAGTGCTGGCCCTGCCACCTCCCCTGTGACTTTAGACCTATCACATCCTCTCCCAGGGCCTCAGTTTTCTCAGCTGTACAGTGGGGTGAGGTGGTTGAGAACGTTCCGTGAGCTTGTGGCCGTGAGGGTCTTGTAACCACCAAGTGCAGTTCTAGAACTGGGTGTTTTTTATCTGGGGCTGAAAGAGCCATGGAGGGGTTGATGTTTCATTGGGTTTTGTCTCCTCCCTGCTGCTTTCAGATTCTGTTCTTCCTTTGCTGCCTTGGCTGATGGGAATGAGTCTAGTGTTTGTGACTCCTCAGGCAATGAATACGTCACATTTCTAAAGGCTCCTGGTAGGAAGAGACCCTCCTGCCCAACTGACCCCACCCTTGGGCCCAAGCTCCCTCCTGCCTTCCAGCGTTGCCCCTGCCTAGCCACCCTACAGGTGATGGTGACAAGTCTGACTGTGGCCTCGCTGCTCACTGTGGAGAGCTTCCCACGCACTGCCTTGTGTCATCCTGACCATGACCTGAGGAGCCAGGTGTTGTGATTAATTCACATTATGGTGGGTTTACAGAGTCGGGGTTTAATTCCCCAGGCTACACAGCACTTCTGTGTAGAGCCAGGATTCCAGTCAGGGTCTGTCTAACCCCAAAGCTCTTTGCTGCTTCTCCATGCCTTCCCTGAGGGGCTTTGAGTTGGGGTCTACTGGCCTGGATGCCCTGGGTGTGAGGGAGCACGGGAGAAGGAGAAGGTTGGATCTTTCCTAGACCTTCAGAGTTTGGTTCATGGTCAGGGCCCAGGGTAGAGCAGGGTCATTCTAGCCTCTTGATGACAGTGTCATCAGTTGAGATCCCAGAAGCCAAAAAGTTGAGGGAACCTTGCCTGGGATGGAGGCTCAGATGACCTCCTCTGGTTGCAGAACCCGGGGGACCACACGCTGCATGCCACACAGGACCTTGTGGGATGGGGAGACCTCAGTTCTAAATTGTGCACCACTCCTGCCCAGGCATGCCTGGATGGCTCTGGCCCCTTTTTCTCTCTCCAGTGTGGCCAGGCATATGCTCAGAGAAAGCCAGCTCTCCTTTGTATTAGCGTGAATAGAACAGGCTTAGGACAGCTGCTCTGCTGCTGCTGCAGACCCAGGGCCAAGGGCCAGCCAAGGTCATGAAGAAATGTGCCAGCTCTCAGGGGTAGGGTGTGGGTAGTGTTTATGTTGTGGATCTGCATTTCTTTTGCCACAGATGGAAAAGGACTTGCTCCATCTGGGTCCCGGGGTCCCGTTCCAGCTGTTTCTAAGTGTCAGGCCTCCTCTCTGAGCCCTGATGCTCAAGTGGAGGAGGAGGATGTGGGCCCAGTGATCGCCGAGTCGTGGTGGTCGCTGCTAGTGGAAATGCCACTCTGGCTGTGAGTGCAGGCTCCTGAAGGGCCCATCCTCCCTGGGTTAGCAAGTGCGTGCTTTTGTGTACGGCTCTGTCACATCTTTGCACCCTGTCTGGTGACCCACACTTTGGCACCACCTGATTTTCATCTGGGTGTTTTACTCACATTATCTCCCACATCCCTCTGGGAGAGACAGGATGTTTTACAGAGGAGAAGACTAAAGTTGAGAGCGGTCAAAGGACTTACTCAAGGTCACACGGCAGCAAGGGGTGTCCTGACTGCTAGCCTGGTCTGCTGTGCCCTGCTCCCCACCCTGAGAGAGCAGTCAGTAGCCTGCTATTACTGTGGCGGGTCGGGGGTGGGTGGGGAGGCAAGGACAGTCGGTGGCGGAGTGGGAGTGGAGACCAGGGTGGTGGGCATGGCAAGTCATTCAGTTCAGTCTTCATTACTGAATGGCCTGCCGGAGATCACACTGCGTCTCGGGCACTGGCCAAGAGGAAGACAGAGCTTAAGGCAGTGTGTGTGTGTGTGTGTGTGCATATGCACGCGCTATCTGCCTGGGTGTCTCTCCTTTGCCCCCTGTGTGGGTCTTTGCCTCAAAGGTGAAAGGGCTCCCCAGTCTTCTAGCCGTTAGGGCTGCTTAGGTGTCTGCAGGCACCTGACTAAGGAGGCAGGGGCGTGGCCGCCCCGGCCCATTGCCTGCGTGGGTTTGTACTATGTGCAGCTGTGCATTCCCGGTGGTAGAGTTCATCTGGGGTAGGTGGGGGCTGTGTTCACCTCCCTCTTTGACTCTTGGAGGAAGGCTCCCTTCAGAGCAGGGGGTGGACAGATGTCACACAAAGCTGTCTGCAGCTCAGCTGTCTGTGGCTGCTAGGTGGAAGGGTGGCGGGTAAGGTTGTGCTCAGAGGGGCAGGTGGGAGCTTCAATTTCCTGTGGGGGGTGAGGGGGAGGTGGGGGCAGTCATGAGGGGGTGAGGGCAGGGCTGGGGGCTGCCACTTACTGAGGACAGCCACGATGATGATGGTCGCCAGGCTCAGCAGCGCTGCGATGATTGGGACCCCCACCTTTTTGAAGGTCTCCAGGGGAGGAGTTCGGGGTTTGCGCAGGGGGGTGACATCTGTGAGGCGGAGGGACAGAGTCTGCTGTTAGCACTTGGAGCTCGCCCCACCAAGGCTCACAGCCTACCTGCCCTCTGGCCATGGGGCTGAGCCGCAGAATGCTTTGGGGACAGGTTTGCTTAGCACTGGGGTTTTATTCCTGTAGACTGGGCTTAGCTTCAACAGCTCAAGGTCATCCCACCTCCTTCACTTATCCAGGCTTGTCCATCTTTCACCTGTGCCCCCCAGAGGAGCCTCCAGAACAAGATGTTGTCTCTTTGTCTTGACTTAGCCTGTTCTGCAATGTTTCACCCTGTCTGGTCTGCCCTGCGTCTGCCTGGGGAGATGCAAGTACTCATTTATTTTACTCTCATTTATCCTCTTTTCTGACTAACCTTTAGTTAAACTATAAGCTTGAAGAGGGCAGGGACCTCCAACTCATTCCATGCTTAGTAGAGCCCTGATACGTGCTTGCAAATGAGCACATCCTGATGGCCTCCATCTCCAGCTCAACAGATAGGGAGTCCCTAGGATGGTCCTCGTCTTTAAGGAGATGCCAGTTTGGGGGAAGAAGCACACAAGGACAGAGTTGCCACTATCTATGGATGCCAGCAAAACACTTAAATGGGCCTCCGTAGGTGGTGATGCGGTGGGGGGGCTGGACCAGCTGGGCAGAGGCCTGGTGATCTTGTCGTGTGCCCCAGATATAACATGGGCAGGTGCATGTTACAGAGGCAGGACTGGCGTGTCGGTCCACAGAGAGTCTTGAACACTATGCCGGGAATTTGGATTTTATCATGAAGGCAGTATGGAGCTATGGACAGCTTTGAGCAGTAGAAAGATGTGATCGTTTTCATATTCAGAAAGGTGAATCATTCACTGGGGAGGAGGTGGATGGAAACAAGTTTGGGGTTAGGGTGACCAGGTAGGAGCCTAGAGGTGCCTAAAACAGAGCTAATAATAACTATATTGTCTATTCATATGGTTATCCAAGGAGATGGTACCAGGGCCAGGATCTGAAAAGTTAAATTCTCAGGAATTATCTGAGATGTGTCCTCTTGGATCCTCTCTCCTTGCAGGCAGTAAGCCGGGTCGGGTGCCTGGGGCTTCTCCAGGGCGAGCTAGGGCAGGAAGTCTGGCTGCTTTGAGTCCAGGAAGTGTGATAGGTCAGCTCTCTTCTTCTCACCTCCCTGTAGCTTGGTCTGTCACCTTCCTTATGAGGCCTTCCTGACTTCCCTTTTGAATGGTAATCTTCCAATGTTACCTGTCCTCCTCCTGCATTTTTAAAAACACTTACCAGCTCTTTACATACTCTGTATTTTACATATTATATGTATTTTCCATCCCCTCCTGTCGCTTTCTGAAATGAAGACTTTGAAGTTAAGGAATTTTTCTTCTTCTTTTTTTCTTCTTGTTCACCTCTGAATCCCAGGTGTCTTCAACAAGTATTTGCCGAGTGAATACATGCTTCGCTCTGTGCTTGATCTCTTAAGCGCATCCTTCCCATTTTTGTTCCAGGTCTGGTTTCCTGGCTCGAATGAGGGCTGGTGATAGTCTGTCTCGAGCTCTTTCCTCAGCTCTTCAAGAGTGGAGAATGGCATCCAGCCAGAGACGGGTGCTCAGGAAATGCTGATATCATTGAATCTGTTGAAAGGGAAAGCATCGGAAACCTTGTGTCTCCTCAGAAAGAGAGTTGAAGCCTCAGACACAGAACTCAGGCCTGCGGGGCATGGGCTGGTGTTGCCTGTCCCTAGCAGGCACCAGGGAACTTCTCAGTCTTAGCAGGTATCTCTTGAAGTTTCTAGCAGTTAGTGTGCAGAGCTCTCCTCTTCCCCGTGACCATGGACATGGTGACATTCTGTTTATCCCTCCTTCATGCATGATTTATTTATTGAGTGTCTTCTGCTTGGGACGCGAGGTGGCTTATTTCCTCAGAGGTGCCTCAACTCTTGGGAGCCCCTTGGTAGATTCCCCTGTCCAGGTCCCTGTGTCTCTGCCTCCCTGATGTTCTCAGGGAGAACAGCATCAAGAAGAGTAGAGTTTTCTGGGTTTACATTTCATACGTAAAGTTGACAAAGCACCATGAGCTATGCCGAGCCTCCCAGCCTGCCACCATTCCTTCCTGCAGCTGGTCCTGCCCACTGCGGCAGGACAGCGCCTCCCAGCACATTGCTGTCATCCGGTCACATCCCTGCCTGAGAACCCTCCATGACTTCTGGATCTAGACCACTCTCTTCTCCAGACTTGCAAAGCCACTGTGATCTGGGGCCACGTGGACTTCCCACATGCCAGTCCTCAGTGCTACACGGACAGTTCTGCCCTGGTCCTTGCACACTTGCCTTCATTCCTGCCTCTGAACCTTTGCTCCTGCTCTTCCCTTCACCACTGAAACCCTGATCACTTCCTTCTGTTTTGTGATAGCTTACTCCTGTGGGGACTTTGTCAGAGCTTGCCGGATCCATGACGCTGTTGTCTCTGATTGTTTGGCACTGATCGCTCCTTCTCAGACTCCCTCAATGCTGGCATTGGTAGCAAATCTAACTTGTTTTCTGGTTTGGTGGTTCTCAGGGTTATTCAGGTGATGGAGCTCTTGGATGTCTGGTGTTCTCTGGGGACACGGGGGTCTATCATTCTGTCAAATTCTAGAGTATAAACTAGGCACCATCTTACTTGCGGAAGGTTACATTGTTTGTGATCATTATTAAAATGGGGTCCTGAAATTGTTGCAGTAAGCGGGAGAGTATGACAGATTCCTTGTGGATCTGTCATACTATTTTGTGCTTTGCTCACTTGTCTTGTGGATCCAGCAGGCTATTGGGAGTGGTTCTCATTGGTTTAACAAAATAGAATGGGAGGGCGGAAAAAAATCCCTTAAATTTGGGAACGCTTTTTCTCTTAAATTATTCTTCTCCCGTGAATCAGGAAAATATTATCATTTTCTAGTCTACCAGGGAAAATACCTTTGTCCAGCTTGTTCCATGGCAGCAGGTCAGACTGGCAACTCTGTGAGGGCAGGGACTCTGTCTTAACCTCCTGTTTTAGTCCAGCATCTAACCCAGACCCTGGCATGTGGCAGGCACTCACAGAGTTGTTGAATGAATAAGAAAGTGAGTAACTGAATGAATGAGTTGGGGTTTTAGGTTTGTTGGTCCTATTTCCTTGGAGACCATGCTTCTTACTTCTAGAATTATCCTGGACCTTAGAGTTGCTTAAAACATTTTTGTTGAATGATGAATGAGTGGGTGGATGGAGATCTTCCATAGTGTTTAGCCCTCAGTGGTGGTGGTGAGGGGGTGTAAGAGGTGGATAGTATTTATTTGGTAACTGACTGAAACTTGGAGGCTGATGCAGACAAGGCAAAGCTGGACCTGAGCTTACCAAGGCTGTTCAGGGGTTGATCGCTGTCAGGATCCTGTAATTGAAGGAAAAACAATCTGTGAGTGGAGAGAGGGAACCTCTCAGGCTGAGGCTGAAGGCTCAGGACAGGCTCTTGGTTCTTATTTGCCTCCCCTTCTCCCCGCTGAGTCAAAGTTGGGGGCTCAGTGATACCTCACTGGTTCTCAGTTATATGTCTTTATTACATGGTACAACTAGCTTACTAGTTGTAGCAGCTAGTTAGCAATTATGGAGATGATAGGCTGCTGGGTTGTTGTGTTGCTGGGTTACTTAGGATGATTCTGCCCTGCCATCTGTTTTGGTCAACCATTTGCCTACTTTGATAGATTTAATTCTGTAAAAACCTGGACACTTTACAAAAGGGGGTACTTCAATAGCCACTCAGGGCCAAAAGATGCTCAGTGTCATGGCTCACCAGGCAAATGCAGATTCACACCACAATGAGATATCTCTGCAGAGACACCAGAAAGACTAAAATTAAAAAGACTGATAATACTAAGTGTTGAAGAGGATGTGGACTATTGGGACTCTTATACACTGTTGTCAGGAGCATAAATCAGTACAGGTACTTTGGATCTGCTAAATCTAACTGTGTGACTATTCTAGGAGCCTATGACCCAGGAATTAGCCAGGAGAAATGAGTGCATGTGTCTAGTGAAATATCTGTACAGAGATGTTTGTAGTAACTGCACTCCTAATAGCTACATATTGGAAAAACCCAAATATCCATCAGTGGTGGAGTAGATAAATAAGTTGTGGTATATTTATATGATGGAATATATTTCAACAACAAACATAACCTAGTGCTAAGTGCAGTGACCTATGGACTGATCTCACAGACATAGCAGTGACAGAAAGAAGCTAGATGCAAAAGAGTGTACTCTGTGTCTTTCATATATATAGATTTTAAAAGGTGAAGTTGACCTATCACGATACAAGTCAGAATATTGATTACCACTGGCTGGGGAAGTGGGGCAGTTATTGGAAGCAGCACAATGGAAACTTCTGGAATGCTGGAAAACTTACAGATCTTGATCTAAGTGTTGATTACATGGGGGCACGTATGTTTAATATTCACTGGGGGGTATACTTTAGATTTGAGCACTTTACTAAATACTTGTTATACTTAACAGAGCAAACAAAGACAAAACGTTACTAGAGCACTATGGTACTAGAGCATTACTGTTTCTGTAAGTGTACTCTTAGGTCACCGTGGACACACATACACGAACACAAGCCTCTGTTCTTTCAGTTACACTGCCGCACGTGTACATTCAGCACACTCACAGCCACATAGGGTCGTACCCAGAAGCCGTGCCCACAAGGCTCACATATTAAGTCCATTCACCCCTTTCCTGCAAAGCAGAGGATAAGCAGAGGGGACTGCCAAGGCTCATGTCTCACTCTTGCGCCTCCCAGAAAGCTCTCTTCTCTTAGCTCCCTTTCCAGTCGCTACAGGAGCTAGAGTCCCGGGGCTGGGTGAGCAGCAGGCCTGCCTGGGGTCTGGGTCTCCATCCCAAGACTCGTCTGCCTGCGGTGCTGAGGTCATGACGGTTCCACTGGTAGGTGGAGGAGCTGGAGGACTCTGAATGTTTCCACCTGGGAATTTTCCTAGTCCCATTTGGGGGTGATGGGCTTCATCTAACCTCTGGGTGGGTGTCCCGGATTAGATATGGTTAGCAGCAGTGGGAGAGGGGGATGTCCCTGGATGTTTGTTTCCTTGGCTGAGAGTGGCAGACATAGCCATTGGGAGAGGGAGCTCCTTTCTTTCCTCCCAAACTCTGTAATCTGCTGGAGGGACATGCCTGGCTTTGCCCTTTGGTGGCATGAGGCCTTGGGTGGCTGGGGGATGTCGCAAAGGCAGCAGGCTCTGGAGTCTGCAGAGTTGGAATATAGGTCCTGCGTCTCAGTTGTGAGTCTTGGGTGTGAGATAGTTAAGCTCTCTGAGCTTCATGTTCCCCCTCTGTAAAGTGGGGAAGGTGGCACTGGCTTCAAAGTGCTACCATGAGGTTTAGGTGAGCTATGTAGCGGGACGGCCTGGCTCACACAGGCGCACTGCACTCCCT
Organism: Neogale vison; assembly: GCF_020171115.1. Lineage (NCBI taxonomy): Eukaryota > Metazoa > Chordata > Mammalia > Carnivora > Mustelidae > Neogale > Neogale vison. Next base: position 107,997,207 of record NC_058097.1, on the reverse strand, counting down.
GCGCTCCCAGGGTCTCCCAGCATTCGCTGCAGAACTTTCCCACTGGGCAGTCATCCTTGTTTCTTGTGGCGTTTGCACCCTCAGAGTTTTGCGTTGGGCTCGTACCCAGGAAAGACCAGAGAGATGTTGTTAAATGGAACTGGACTGTGGGCTCTGCCCTGTGGGTCATTCCTAGACCCCTGTCCTCTGCCATCTCCAGGGCCTGGAGGGGGGACTGTTTCCAGGGTAAAGATGAGAACAAGTCCTACAACACTGCATTGCTGTGGCTGCCAGGTTGGGTAATAATAGTATCAATAGTACTTAATCTACCTACAATCACTGTGTAAGTGTTTACCAAATTCTTTTGTCTGACTCGGTCAGGTTCAGGGTTGAAAAGGATCCCAATTGTCTGATAACCAGTAGGGGTGGCTTTAAGTAATTAAGTATTCAGTGAACTATTTGACAGGGCCCTGCTCTGGGAGCTGTGCATTCAAAGACAAATACTAAGTGCAGTAGGATGGCAGAGTTGCCCAGACAGGCCAGGCCAGGCCCTGCCCTCACCTCTGGCAGCTGGGGAGTGGGGGAAGGAGGGAAAGACAGGTGTGAGCAGATAAAGCTGGAGCGATGAGTGCCATGTAGAGTGAAGTGGCAATGGGAGCCAGTGCCTGGTGGATACTTAGAGCTGGAGGCTTAGGGAAGGGGCCAGGGTGGTTAGATCTTGGCCTGTGGGCTGAGATCTGAATGCCAGGGGGGAAGGAGAAAACCTGGTGTTGGAGGGACAGAATAAAGACCAGCAAGGACAGGAGGAAGGAGAAGGAGGCTGGTGGTGGGGAAAGATACCCATGCTTGGAAGGTCTAAGCAGCAGGGCTCACCAACTGACTGGATGCTCTTGGGTTTCAGGGAGCAGGTAGGAGGGTATTTGCTGAGGGGTGAAGGCTGCGAGAGGGCCAGGTTGGAGGGGTGTCAGGAACAGCCACTGAGTGGCCCTTTCCCAGCACTTCATTCTTTCTCGCTGAGTCTGCTTGTGCTCACATGCCTGCATTAGTTGAGGTAGGTAGGGCAAGTCTCTTGTTTATTATTAATTCAACAAATATTGACTGTATGCTTTTGATGGGCCTGGCGTGATGCTGGAGACTGAGAGGGAACAAAAGAGGCTTACAGCCCGCACTTTCTTGATTCCTCATCTGTGAGCAGGAGTGACCTCGGTACCCCTTTAGCTAATGTTTTTGATTGTGATCCACTGAATAGGGCTTACACAGAAAACATCCCACACCTTTTTGAAAACAGAGAAAATAAACTACATCAAAACTACAAGCTACAATGACAGAGACTTTGACAAATTGGCAATTCATCATCTCTGGTGTCTCCTACAAGACCTGGCCCAGAGTGGGTATTTATTTATTTTAAAAAAGATTTTATTTGATAGAGAGAGAGAGAGAGAGAGAGAGAGAGAGAACATGAGCATGAGTGGGGGGAGCAGCGACGGAGAGGGAGAAGCAGGCTCCCCGCTGATCACAGAGCCAGGGGCAGGGCTCGATCCAGGCCCTGAGATTATGACCTGAGCTGAAGTCAGATGCTTAACTGACTGAGCCACCCAGGTGTCCCCAGAGTAGGTATTTAATATTTGTTGAGTGAAAGAATTAAGGAAAATGTCTTGGTTTCAGGGCTCAGTCCCAGGCTGACTCGTACATTCATTCACACATTGGAATATTATGGTTTTTTATTCCACACATTGGAATATTATGCTGCAGTCAAAACAAATGAGCTACGGCACCACAAAATCCCATGGATGACATTAGTAATTTAACATTAAAGTAAAAAGCAAATCCCTGGAAGATTACATGTAACACAGAATTTTTTCCATAAGGAACTAGGAAATGATAAACATGGGGTTTAAGTTGAGGCTTATTTTCCAGGGGGCTTCTAGCACATTTCCTGGCCTGGCAAAGATGTAGAATCAATATTTGTTGAATTCCTAAACCTGAGAGACTTGCCCAGCACCCTCAGCAGGACTGGGGCTGTGGGGTGTGGGTGGGAGGGCAGGAGATCTGGTTAGATGCAGTGCTTGTTTGGGGTGGTGAAATAGGAAGGCTTACTACATTGTTAAAGCCCCAGCTAGAGAGATACAAGGGGGCCCTGCGTGGGCCAACAGAGGAAAATGTCATGAATCCAGGATTATGATTCAACCAGTAGTGTCCCCCTGAGATTCAAAGAGAAAAAAAAGCAGTCTCCTGGCTGTGCTGAGGGGTCCAAGGAGTCAAGCTCCTGTCCCCCATTCTCCCATGCTCTACTCTGACTCTCATGCTGCCTGAGTTCTTCCGTCAAGTGGCCTGCTCCTTGGCTTTCTTGACGCCTTTCTGACAAATATCTCCAACACAGTGAGATTAGACATGATGGGTTGCCAAACTTCTGGGAAGAGGAGCTGTGGAAGGTCACAGGCCTCCAGGGTCATGGGCAGGGAGGGTGGGTACATTGAGGTTTATGAGCAGGGACTGGGGAATATTCGTATCAGTTACCTTCCTGAGCAGGGTGGGGACGGAAATGCTTAGCAGCTGTGTTGCCTTTCAGCCCAGAATTCATCCCGAGTCAGGGCTGGGAGTGGGGAGAGATGGGGCTGAGAGATGAGGTAAGAATCTTACCAGATAATGTTCGGGAACCTGGCCCATCCCCCATCCCTGGGTGAGTTCATGCCATGATCATGGGAGGCAAAGGGTCTCTGGGGACCATTCCAGGCAACTTCCTAGTTTCCTAGACCAGGGAAATTCTTAGCCCTAGAGTTGGTGGAGGGAAGGCGCTTGAGAGAGCACGAAACACCCACTGTGTGCCTCCTATTTTGTTGGAGGTGTCTCAGTGTATCCCCAACTTGAACTCTGCCCCTGGCCACAGCTGCCACAGCCTAAGCCTAGCCCAGGCCCAGCCAAGGCACCAGGCTTTCCTGTGTTGTTGGGTTGCTGGCTGGGTCAGGCCTGTCTGCTGTGTTGATTCAGTCAAGCTGTGGGGCCCTGACTCATGGGCCCAGCCCAACTCCTGTCTGACCTAAGGGTTCATCTGGGAAGGAAGCTCCTGGATTACAATAGGAGGACAGAAATGCTAGGCCCCCAGAGCCCAGAAGGGCCCAACTGGAGGAGGAAGTTAGAAGATAGGTGTTAGAAGGCTAAAAATCACCTAGTGATGGCCGGTCTCACTTAGAGAATTATCTTTCCCTGCTTTTCATTCAGTTGCTGGTCACAGAAAGACATTAATCTGAGACTCATGTGTAGAGGCCGAACAATTAACTACTGCATTTGGGGATGAGTACAGAGCTTACAATATTTTGCACAAATGCTGTCCCATTTAATCTTCAGAACTACCCAGAGAAATTATCCCCATTTTCCAGAAGAGAAGACCAAGCCTCCTGTAGATTTAGTGGCCTTAGAGCAAGTTTGGAACAGAGCCAGCTCTTGGGAGTGAGGGTTTTGGACTCTGTGGACTATTGTTTTCATTCCCTTCCAGTACCTTCCCCATTGATATGCAGAGATTACCCCCAGCATCTCCCCAGCCCTCCCTAGCTCCCCAGGCAAACCCATCTCTGCCTGGTTCTTAGCTCTGCCAAGTCTTCCATCAGCAAGGGTAAGCACACCCTCCCAGAGTCTGTCTGGGGAAGGGCTTGTGGCTGTGCTGGGCCCAGCGGGGCCTTCACTGTTATTAGCATCCCTCCTTCCTCTTATCAGCTCTTCTTCCTCCTCTGTTTATTTACCCTCAGGTCCTGGTATTTCAGATTTTGGAGAATCCTGGTTGGGTTTAGAGCTAGCTCATGGAGGATGAACCTAGGCCCTGGGCAGCTCTTATTTTAAAATGAGGATGAGCATTAATTTGCTGCAGAGAAGACACAAAGAACCAGCCTGGGGAGTGTAAGTTCTCACATATTGCCTTGTCTTTTGACTTGCTTGGTCCCTTTGGGCACACGCCTCAACCTCTCTGAATTTTGGGGTCCCTAGGGTAATTGGAAACTCTCAGAGATGGTAAAGCAGATAAGAAGGTTAATAACCATGTGTTGAAACAGGCAGGTGCTCCACCAGGCTCGTAATGAGGCGAAGAAGAGGTGGTAGCTCACAGAGGCCACCGGAACAGAAAGCCTGGCCGGTTCCTTTGTTTGCTTTCCTTTCCAAGCTGCCTGCCCCTGGGTCTTATTTTTCTCTTCCTCTCTGCACTGCTGTCTCTGAGCTTCCTTGTTCTGGAAAGAACTCAGGGGCAGAGCTCGGATGACTGGGGTGCCAAGGAAGGGAGAAAAGTGGAGGCTCGCAGGAAAGGGGCTTTCTGGCTCTGCTCTGGTGTGCGGCAGTTTTGGGCTCCTATGGGGGCTTCCCGTGGTCCCTCAGGGAAAACCTAGAGGCAGAAATGCTGCTGTTGCTGGGTGATGGGACAAACAAGTCCTTTGTGGCCCTGGCAGGTGGCAGCTAGGTTACCTAGGCTAGGGACACAGCACAGGGGAAACCCAGGGGAGTGGGTGGGGAAGTTCTTTGGTGATCCAGGAGACCCAGAGGCTGCTCCTAGTTGGTGCTCAGAGCAGGGCTGGGCCGCTGGCAGGCTCAGGTGCTTAGGGGCGGCTCTGAAGGGGCCTCTACTGCTCTCTGACCCTGCACTCCACTCCGACCCAACAGCAGGTGGCTGTGCGCTCTCCACCTACAGGGGCGGGCAGGACAGTTGGACGCCTTTACCAGGCTGGGGCAGGTGCCTCCTGTCTTGGGTGCTTCAGCCATGACAGGTAAGGCGAGGAGAGGGGCCGTGAGGGCACGGTGGTTGTGAGTCAGCAGAGGGACACGTAGGAGTTTCCCTGAAATGGGCTTGGCCCTGAGTACGTAGAAAGGTCTTGGAAATGGCACATCATGCTGGCTCTCAGGGGTCCTCTGAACGAGTAGCCTGTCTCCAGACACATTCCCCTGCCCAGGCCATGCACAGGCGGGTGTCCCAGCTCTCACGTGCCAGGGCCTCGGCGGATGTTGGCCCTTGCGCTGCCTGGCGCAAGGCGTCCTAGCAGCGCGTTTTCCTTCAGGACTGACCTCGAAACCTTCTGAGCCACAGAGGTGCTGACTTGTTGGCAGTTTGAGCTGAACACCACAACCCCCACTGTAGTGCACAGTGGCTCCGGGGCAGGACCTGGGGCAGCCAGTCAGGTGGCCTGCCACTGTCCCGTTGTCAGCCTGCTGGTGGGTTGCCCTCTGCTAAGGGTCAGGTTTTGTGTCTAGGCACAGGTCCCCACTCCAGGTAGGGCCGTGGGAGGGGGTGTGGGTGTAACTATTCCTGTTCCACAAAAGGGGAAGCTGAGGCACAGAGTCGCCGTGTTTTCTCTCTCCAGGTCACACAGTGAGCCCAGGTGAAGGGCAGGAGTGAGGTATTGGTGCATGGCGGTGGGGTTGAGTTGAACTTGCTTCCGGGTAATGCTGCTGTTACCTGTAACTCGTACAAAGCCCTCAGATGTCCTTCTCTTGGTGCCCAGGGGAAGGAAGACCGTTCTTTGCAGCCTGAGTTCTCCACAATTCTACTTCTCTCAACTTTCTGCTCTGGGGTAGGGATCGGTGAAGCCCTCTGCCTCCCAGGAGGGTCTGTTGGAAAGGAAGACGTGTCCCCCACCTCCTTTGCACAGCTGAGGGTGGCATGTGGGCAGTGGCTGAAGGGGACAGGAGAGAGCCATCGGGAGTCAGGTCCCTTGGACCAAAGGCGACCTGCAGGGGTTTGCCTGACAGGGACTCTCCGGGGTTTGCTTTTAGGAGGGGCTGCTGGATCTTAAAGCTTGGGGAGAGGGGAGTGTTCTCTAAATGCTGCAATTTACCTGAATGAAAGAGCTTCCACCCAAGGCATGGCCTGATGTTTATGAAAGAATCCTAGTTTGTTCTGCCTTCGAAAAATCATGCTCTCTTCTGCTTGTTCTGAACTGTCCTTTAAACTTTGAGGGAAATGGTGCAGAGGGAAGAGGGGCTCTGGCGTTCTAAAGTGGAACTCTAGTATACCTGCTGAGACAGTGATTTGGGCAAATCACTGGGCATCTCTGGGGCCCTGAGATGTTTCTGCCTTTGGAAGGGGGTGTGACAAGTTGATGATAAAACTGGAGAGTGAGAAAGGTTCTGGGAGGGGCTCCAGCTGCCAGTAACCACGTGCCTTTTCAAGGCCACAGGAGCCCTGTGTGGTTCTCTCCTGGTTTTACAGATTTGTTCATGGTCCCCCTCAGATGGTTTTCACAGTTCAAGGGGTCTCAGCTGCGCTGCTCAGACGAGGGTGGCTCCATCCCTGTTCCTTCTGAGCTGTGTGTTAGGAGCTCTGGCCTGAATTCTGCTCTGCCCCTTATGAGCCATATGTTTCTGGGTAAGTGACTTAGTTTCGTCATCTGTAAAATGGGTAGAGTGTGATCTGCCTCCTGTGGTTGTGAGTATGGATGATCTAGATGACACAAATGGTGTATCTGACTCAGGGCTTGGCGTACGGAGGAGTTGAGGACCTGAACATTCAAACATTCGTGCCCTCAGCTCCAGTTACCCTGGAGGGCTAGAGAGCAGAACAGCACACGGCGTTTGAGGCGGGTGTGCCTGGCAGTGTTGTTCAGGGGCAGGACTGAGTGTTCTCACTTGCTCCGGATGCTCCCGGGGAAGCAGCCTCTGGGGCCCAGCTTGGCTGTCATAGCGAAGAGCGGCCATCTCCTGGCAAATGTCCTCAGTGACTCCTGGGTCTCTCATCTGAACTCCAAACTTGGGATCCCTTAAGAAGTGCTGCCACCGTGCCCAGCGGCTCCTCTGCACCTAGTGCTGGCCAGTGACATCACTGATGTTCCCTTGTGCCACTTTCCTGCCCACCCAATAACTCCGTGAGGCCACATGAGGGCTTCCTCTCTGGGCTGCGGTTGGCTAGAGGAGGCTGTGGACGGAGCACAGGCCTCAGGCCAGGTGTTCAACGTCTGGGAGCCTCGATTTCCTGTGTGGTGTGTGTATGTGTGTGTGTGTGTGTGTGTGAGAGAGAGAGAGAGACACACACACGATTGATTGATTCCAAGTCTTCTTAATGAGACCAGAATATGCAGATCCTCTAGCACATTGCCTGGTATACAGTAAGAATGCCCTAATGCCAATAATAAAAACAACAATAATAATAAGACTATCTAATCCATTTGGCGAAGCCCTGTTCTGGGGGTTATACAACAGTGAGTGAAAAAGGCAAAGGCCTTGTGCCCATGAAGCATATATGTTACTATTTCTTATTAGTAATTAGTAACTATTACCGTAGAACCTAGTAAGTGCTTGGCATAGCACAAACTCACAAATCCATTCTTATCTGTGGGAAGAGCCTGGCAGAGAGCCTTGCACATGCTTACCAGGCATTGCACAGATGGCCGTTGGTGTGATTTCCTGGGGCCAGGGCCCTGTCCTCAGGAGGGAATTGGGCCCTGGAGTGCTCTGGGCTGAGAGGGGCCAGGGCAGTTAGGGGTCCTGAGATGATGTCACCTGACCTCTGCAACCTCTCTATGAACAAGTGGAGGAGGCTACAGGCCAGAGAAGCAAAGACCTTTGGTAGTACTTTAAATTTTAAAGTGGTCCTTTAAAATGGATAGGGGCATCTCAAGGATGCAGCCAAAGGGTTGCTCAGGATCAGTAGGGGACATTACAGAAAGAGTTGTCTGTCTGTCTTTCTCTCTTTCTCTTTCTCAGGAAGGGAAGATCATCTAAGCAACAGAAGGTGTGTGAGTAGAACTGGACAGTATAGCTGTCCATGATAGACCAAGACAAGGCCAGAGAAGGGGCATCCCTTCTGGCATCCCAGGGGACTTGGTGGAGAACTTTGAGGTTGCTACAAGAGGATGGAAGCAGGACAGGAGTGGGTGAGGGTCCCAGGCTCTTTTCCACATGGGTGTTCTATGTTAGGTTTCAATGGTCAGTGGGCTATGAGGCTAAAACAGTTTTGGGGAAAATACCGACTACCTTGAGAAGACCTCTAAGGTCCTTTCCTGAGGGTCTGTGACTTGGAAGAGCTTGTTGTGAGCCTGGAGCGTCTGTTGCCCCCTCCCACAGAGGAGACTAGTCCTAGGCCTGATTTAGTTATTATTTCCTCCTTCTAAATCAATTTTCTATCCTTAATGATCTCATGGCAACTTGAGTTGTTTCCCTAAGCAGTCCTGGGTATGAAACTTCCTTCGTCTTCTTGAGAAAGTCTAAGTTAATTCTGCCCACTGGTTTTTCTTGTCTGTGTGTTCACTTCCTCCTCATGACCTTTGGTAGGCTAGTGAGGGATGAAGTCTTCTGGAAGAAAGGACATCATCTTTCCTCCACTTGGCTGTGTCAGCTGTACAGTCTTCATTCAACGCACACTTTATATTATAAAGTGGATCAGCTTCTATATAGGGAGATGGTTCTGTAGTTACAGTGCAAGTTCAGTTTCAAGGTCTAGTTTCCAGTTGAGGTCTATGGGGTCACATCTTGGTGGAGGAGGAGGGCATAATGGAAACTCTGGGCACTTGATACTGAAGTCCCAGAGCTTAGAGCTCCTGTCTTGACTCTTGGCAGAATGATCCTTTCAAGTCCTCAACCTCTTGAGTCATGGGATTTCCTCATCTGTAGAATGAGGAGCATGATGTCTCAAAGAGTTGGTATAAAATTCAGGGAGATTCTGGTTGTGAATGTGCTTCTCAAGCTGCAAAATGCTGCATTTGCTGCGTTCAGGTAGGGATGAGATGTTACTGTTGTCATTCTCTTTAGACCACTGGGGAGTTGTACCCACCAGGAGAGATGCTTCCAATAGCCTGGCTGTGCCTGCCTCCCTGGGGATCCAAAATAGGAATGGAGGCCCCAGTGTCAGGGTGGGAAAGGGATGGAAGTGAGGAGGGGTGACCTCAGCTGCATTACTCTCTCTGTGTGGACATCCGTGGGGCAGCAAGTGGCCTGCCCTGAGTCGGGTGGGGGAAGCTCTGTTCCGTCTGGGAGTACATGGAACTGAGAGCTCTGATTGTGCGTATTCTTCTCTGAATCTCCAGGCCTCTTCCCAATGCCTAGCACGCAGTTTATGCTTAAGGAACACATGCTGAATGAGTGAACGTATATTATAAAGGAGGAAATTGAGATCACAGGAAATGCCTGGAGCTATGGTGGGCTTGGCCAGACGGGTGTGCAGGACATGTTGTGATGGGAGACTGCTGATATGCTGGGCACGTGCCACCTGTCTCTTGCCCTCTTCCTCAAGCGTTCCATTCACCCGCTACCCTAGGAGAGTTTCTGGTTGAATGTGGATTATGCTGGGAAACTGGCAGCTGCTTCGGGAGGGAGTGGTAGGGGAGGGGTGTTGAGCCCTGTTTTGAGCCCTGTTTTGGTTTTGAGCCCTGTTTACCAATTTCTCTGCTGCAGTTATGATTGTCAGAGTTGTAGGCTGGGAGGTGGAGGGAAGCACGTACCGGGGGGATTGCCACATTGGTTCTGCTCAGTCTCTCTCTCCTCCCTGGGGCTTCCAGGCAGGCTCAGGCCTATCCCTCTCTCACCCCACCTTGGTAACAACTCTGCTAGAATTTGGGATCTTTTCCAATTGGACTTGGCTAACTTTGTTATCAGTGTCAGATAAATCAGCTGGTTGTGGGAATTCAGTCTTTCATCATTTATTTCTTGTTTGCTCACAAATATTTATCCTGTGCCTGACGTGTGCCAGGCCCTGTGCTAGGTTTAGGGCCAACAGGTGGACAAGACCCAGCCCTTGAGGAGCTCACCATCTGGCGGCAACAGATTTAGACAGAACTGTAGCAGATAAATGCAGTTTAGGTTGTGGGGTGGGGTTCACTGTCTTGGGGAACCACTGCATGGGAATTTGAGGGGTTTTACTGAGTAGATGTTTTCATCTGGTCAATAGGGAAGGCTGGGGGAACTGCTTGGAAATCTGAAATGCAGATTCTCAGGCCTGAGAGCATGTGTCTCCTGCCTTCCCAGGCTGGAACGTTTTTCCACGGTTCCTGAGTCCTGTTTTTGTCTCTTTCCCCATCGTCCCCCTTACTACATCCCTACCCCTGCCCCCGCCCTTGGAATCAGCTCCTCAGATGCTCTTAGGCTGTGTCAAAGAGCCAGGCTAGGGCGTGCAGGGTGGTTGCTGCCCGCGACTGCTCACCTTCACAGCCATACACCAGGAAGGCTGGAGGGAGAGAGGCCAGGGCCATGGAGGAGACCTGAGTTCTAGACACTACTCCCTGTCAGGAGCCGGGCCTGAGCTTTCTCCAAAGGCTGCAGGGGAAGGGCCCTGGGAGGTGGAAGGGGGTCTGGGGGACGTACTTCCACATTCACATCTGCTGTTCACTCTGTCCAGAACAGGCCCTTCTCTCCACCCTCTGGGCTGCTGTGCAGCCCAGGCTTCCCTGATCCCTGACAAGGCCATGTCCCTGCCCCAGCTCTCACAACTCCTGGTGTGTTTCATCACACCACGTGTGTCAGTAGTTAACCATGAGTTTGTGTGACTGTTCCTTCCTGCCCTCCACCCCTCTGGACTCTGAACTCCATGAGGGCAGGACTCGTGTCTGCCTTCTCTTCCCTGTGAGGCTAGAGCCAGCACAGAGGACGCCTGTGGCCCAAGCTGTGGGATGAATGAATGGATGGAGCTGGATGCTTGCTGCTCTGTCTGGCAGGGAAGGGTGGCCTGTACCAACTTCTGGACATAGTTCCACCTGGAGTGTGAGACTTCGGCAACCGCTGGAGCACCTTCCCTTGGGCACTGTCCAGGCCCCACTGGGCTCTGTGGCTTGGCGGGGACCCTGAACCCAAGTTGGATGTCGGGGCCTGTGTGACTGCCCTGAGGGATCCAGCCCTCAGCTGTGTTCCTTTCTGCCACTGGTGCTCGCCGCTCCAGCCACAGTGCCTCCCAGTCCCCCACACTGTCACTCTTACTGTTCAATGCTGTCCCTCTGCCTGGGATACCCTTCCTGCCATCTCTGCCCAGAGAGAGCCTGCTCATCCTTCAAGGTCCAGTGCAAAGTCCTCTTTCTTCTGGGATAGCTTCCTGACTGCCCTTGAGAGAATTCCCTGCCTTCTCTGCTCTAGGGTTATCTTGCAGTCCTCCCTGGCATTAGACTTGCCACATTCTCTCACCATCCTTTGCTTAAGGAGCTATCCTCCTTCTGGATTTTGGGAAGCTGCAGGGAAGAAAGTAGGCATTGTACCCCTTTGTCCCTCTTCCTGCCTGGCGGTTGGCCAGTTATAGGGGCTGATTCAATGGTTAGATGGATGGAACTACTTTGGGGGTCACAGCATCAAGCTCCTTGCCCAGATAGTGAGGGGATAAGGGGAGCAGGCAGGGACCTAGCCCTTCCTTGCCTTTCTTGCCTTCTAGGATCTTTCCAAAGCCCAGTGGGCTGCTGACTCAGTCTGTCTGAGATGGGCCTGTCCGTGCTCCCAGAACCCCCACTGCCACAGGTGGGCCTGCTAGACCTGCCATGTTCCTGAACCCAGCCAAGCCTAGCAGCCCCCTTGGGCTGAACCAGCTGGCAAGGAAAGGGGGAGCGGGTAAGGAGGACCTTCTTCCTTGGGAGCATCTGGGCCAGAGCTGACCTCAGGTGTTTAACACTCTGCTCTGGTGGCTTCTGGTATGTTTGGGGCGTCATGCGCAGTAAGGAGTCAAAACCAGGATAGGGAGGCTTCCCTCTGGGGCTCAGCTGCAGCCGAGATCACAAGGGACCTATTCTCCTTGGGGACAGAGCTTGGGCTCAGACCTCTGCCCAGGGCCTTCCTCAGCTCCTGCTTTCTATGGGCCCACCCAGTCATGCCCAGTTCTCAAGAGAGAGCCACTGCTAGGAGGTAGCAACCGTGCAAGACTGGCGTCTGTCCAGGGCGGGGCTGGCAGGGGTGAGAGGAGGCAGGGAGGGGTAAGGGAAGGGAGGGCCGGGCCTGGGCATGAGTTGTTTCACTGCTCCCCAGGGCTGGGAGCTAGGCTTATCCCAGCCTCATGAGAGGGAGTGACTGGGTTATTAGACACAGGTGGCTTAATGGCTAGCTTAGGGGCCAGAAGTTCCCTGGTCCTACCCGGGATCCGGGCCATGCCGCTACCTTGCCTCAGGGGCCTCAGGCCTGGCCCCCTGCACAGTGTGCCCTCCTGCCCTGCCTCCTTCCCTGGCTGGTGAAGCTCTGTGTTGGCCTTGCCACCCACAGGTCCTTTCCTGGAGTGGATTCCTCTTGACTCCCATGTCCTTGCATTTGTATGGGGTTATTCTCACATTTTTAGCCAGTCTTTCTGCCAACTGTGTGTGTGCACAGGGTTGGCATGGATAATGTTCCCATTTTACAGAGGAAGAAAATGAAGTCTCTGGAAGAGCAAATTCTCTTAAGGGAGCTCAAAAGGAAGCTGGCCATTTGACCTTCTGATTCTGTAGTTTGTGCTCCAGTTAACGGCCCCAGAAACTGCCTCCTGCTGTGTCACTGCCTCAGGAGACACCCAGGTCTCCTTGGTGCCACCAACAAGCGGCTCACAGCCAGGAAGGCAGGTGGGCACTGCTTCCTCTTCTCTCCTGAGAGCCCAGCAAGATGGAGCTTCTCTGCACACAGACTCGGCTTCTAGGTGCTTCCTTGGATGGGGATGGGGGAAGCTGGCACTTTGGTCCTGGCTAAGTTACAGAGTAGCCGGCAAGCCCTTCCCCTTCCTGACCCTCAGCTACCCCAGCACTGGGGCTAGAGTTTTGCCAGCCCTTTCAGGGGAGTGTCATGGGAAGTGCTCAGGCAGGGAGTCAGGAGACCACCACATGTGGGATCTCAGCCCATCACCTCTGTTCCCCTTGGACAGAAAGCTTCCCTTCCTTTTCCTTCCCTCCCCTGTCATTTTTGTGTTGGTCTTTTGGCAGCTGCAGCATCTTCGCCAGGAATCAGAGAAGGAAGATTCTCCGAGTTACACTTCAGACCCGGACCTTATTTCTTCCCCTCCCTGTCCTCAGGTGTCCTCGAAAGATATGGTTGATTCTCTTTGTCCCAACTCAGTGAAGAAGCTCTAGGTGTTCAGGGGAGGGGGATACAGGGCACAGCCCAGAAGAAAAGCAAGTGGGTGTCCACAGACACCTTGGATTGCTTTGAGGCAGCTATCCATTGTTTGCTTTAAAGGAGTCCGTTTCCCCAAGGAGGTGGCAGACAGCCGTCATGACAGCCCCTTGCCCTTAGCAAAATAGTGCCAGCCTCCAGACAACAGATTAGGAGACCTTGGACGAAAGAGCAGGCAGGATTTAGGAGGGTAGTCAGAGAGGGGAGGCCTGGTCTCTGGGTCCCAGCTTCCTTGGTGCTGTGGCAGGGGCTTTTGGCCAAGGGAGGAGGAGGAGGGAAGGTGGGTACTGAGATAGGTAAGGGCCGGAATGTGGGGGTGATGCGGTATGACCTCTTTTTTTAACTGGGAAGGTGTTACAAAATTCTCAGGCTGCTGGAAGGGCCCTTTATGGGAGACCTGCCCTCCCCCAGAATTCAGACCAGAGGGCCCCCACACTCACCATGCTGGTTCTGTGATCTTCCAGATTTCTCTCTGGGCTGGAACTGAGGTGGGTGGCCCGTCAGGACGTGGGTCTCCTTGGATCGGGCCCTGGCTGGCCAGCAGGTCAGAGGCCCTGGGGCAGCAGCGCTGGCTAGAAGAGGCCTTGGTCCCACATGCCTGGCATCCGTCTCCCCTTAGCACCCTAGCCGCCTCCGCTGCTGTATTCCAGGAGTGATTTGGGGACAGCGGGGCCAGTTGATTAAAACAACCACACGGGTGAAGTTGCCAAACTGGAATGATGATGCATCTTGTAACCTGACACCTGTCCTAGGGGCTGGCACACACCTGGAGTCATTCATGGCCCTTTGGCCTCAGAACAGGGGACACGCCTAAGATGTTGCAAAAGCAACCTTCCCGCCTGAATGACTTCCACCCAGCCCAAGACAGCAGGAGGCTCCTTTTTTCTATCTCCTTGCTGTGGGACTTCTCAGTGTGGGGGTGCTTCTGATCAGGGTTGTGGAAGGTGGAGGCGTTTGGGGTGTTCCACAGAACTGGTTTGTTGCCATGTGGGGAGCAACAGGAGAAGATGAGTTATGCGCACTTCCCTGGCCCCCGGTGCATAGCTGGCGAGTGTGGGGCTCATACCCACCAGCACCCCACCAGCATCCCTTCCCAGTGTCTCTTGCCCATCCTTCCGGGTGATTACAGATTTGATATCTTGACCCGAGGTGCCCTCCTGGCTAGGGCATATACAGGGTGACACCTTGAAGCACAGAACCAGAGAGCTGGAAGGCACCCAGGTCACTGTCTTCTCCCAGTCCTCCATGTTGTGGACGAGGAGACGAAATTCCAGAGACACAAAGATCACACAGTATGTTTGTGTCAGATACGGAACCAATTCAGATCTTTAGTTCCTTGGCTTTGAAACCCTCCAGGAGACCAGCCCGGGGTAGATGCGTGTCTTGGCCCCTCTGTGCCCGGTGTCTCTTTAATTCCGCTGCAACCGCGTGAGGAAACATTCTGTTCCCATTGGACAGGTGAGGAAATCTGAGCTCACGGACATGAAGTGGCTGGCTCCTAAGTCTTCCTGAGGTTCTGGCAGAGCTGGGACTTGAATCTGGTTCTTCCTGTGAACAGGTTGGATGCAGCCCAAGTGTCTGAAGCCCCATGTCTGTGGTCTGGGGAAGTATGGCTCAGGGCAGACTGTAGTGGTGTCTGAGCAGAAGGGGGACAGGTTTAACTGATGGTTGGCCCCATCTCAGCTACTCAGTGTGGCGTGGCCTTGGACTTGTCTCTGAGCAGTAGAGCCCCAAGACGGGTCTGGAGGCTCTCTAGAGCCAGCGTGACAGCAGCCCTTCCCCTGTGTAGGGCAGTGGGCTTTAGAGCTGGAAGTCTGGGGCTGAGTGAAGTGCTTCTTAGGTCAGGACAGGTGAGTTCGGGGGACAGGCTGCAAAGACCTAGGCAGGTGCTTCCCTTTCAAGGAGGACTCCCCTAGTCAGACAGTGAGAAGCCAGTGGGCCTCCCTGCACTAGCCTTTCCCCAGCCTTCGTTCTTCTCTGTGCCACAGGTTTGAATCAACTCACTGGGCACTCAGGTGTTGAGCACCCCACAACAGTGCTGCTGGGCGGGCCATGTTGGAGGGGTGATTCCTCCACCCTTCTGACTCAGCTCTGGGCCCAGCTCCCAGGTGGGTCCAGGAGCCCAGGGAGTGGCAGGGGCTGCTGCAGTGCCTGGAAAGAGGCTGTGGGATCTCCGGGTGGAGGCACAGAGGGCCCACACCTCCCAGGAGCTAGGCGGGAACTACTGCTGTGCCCCCCCATTCACCCAGAGGCAGCCTTAGCTCCCCACTCAACCTCCTCCTGTCCCTTGTCTGACCACTCTCTCTCTCTTCCACCTGTCTCTTTAGAGTCCCATCCGGGCATCTGCCACCTCTCCCTTCCTTTTGCTTTCCTCTGGTCTCTTCCTCTTTCTTCCCCTCTCATTTCCAGCACATGGGTCAAGGTCAGAGGCAGTTTTGCCATGAAGCTAATGCAGCCTGAGCTGGGTTATCCCTCTCCGCTGCCCACTCACCCCCGGCTTCTGCCTCCCTTGTATAGCCTGTCCAAGGCCAAGAAAATTCCCAGTGATTTGTCCACATGGGCATAGGTTATTGGAAATTGTGCAGCAGGTTTTTGGTATGCTTTTTCTGAAAAAGGGCCCCTTGAAAAGCATTAGGCCTCACAAAACTGGGCTTTCCCTCAGTCAGGAGCATGGGCTCTGGGAGCCTGGAGTCCTGTGTCCTCATCCCAGCCACTGACTGGGTGACTGGCGATTTTAGTCCATCTTCCTGAGCTCTGTGTTCCTCCTCTGTAAAGGGCAGATGATGACAATACTGACCTCATGAGGTTGTTACATGGTTTAAATGAGATAGTCTCCGTCTGGCTCGTAAAAATAAAAACTTCATGAATGGAACCGTTATCCTTATTTGTTTTGCAAAAATACATTTGTGGAGCTCCTGCGAGGGCTGGCTCCTGTGCTAGGTGCCCTGGGTTTGGAAATGAGAGACACGGGCCGAGCACACACCTCTGGGAGGTGCTACGATGCATCTGTCAGTCATGCTGAGTTACATAGGTGTCCCAGTGGAGGTGGAAAGAAGACTCTTGGGGATTCAGAGATCCTTTTTCATCATTTACTACCCTCCGCTTTATTTCCTTCTTTTGTTCCTTCCTTCTTCCTTCATTCCCCTCCACCCCAGGACAGGACATTTTTACTTATATAAATGTCATTTTAGGAGAGTGTATAAATTGTCAGTTGTTTTGATTGCACACTTGGACTTCATATCAACAACCACCTGCTCCTCTGCCTAACAATTAATTTTCTGTGGTGTTAAAGGCACTGTGGTGGGATGCCTGGGTTGTTCAGTTGGTTAAGTGCCTGCCTTCGGCTCAGGTCCTGATCTCAGGGTCCTGGGGTCGAGCCCTGCCTAGGGTTCCCTGCTCCATGGGGATTCTGCTTCTCCTTCTGCCTCAGTCTTCCCAACTGTTCATGCTCTCTCTTGCTCTCAAATAAATAAATAAATAAATTCCAGAAAAAAAAAAAAAGTCACTGTGGTTAGAACTGTGGTTGGAAAAAATAAATAGCTTGTGTCTTAGCCCAGTCTGCCCACATACTGCATTTCTCCTATGAAAGACGGAGCTTCTGAGGCCAGCAAGCCTTCTAGATCCTTCCTGCTCAGGGTGTCTCTGGAGCTACCAGCATCCATGTATCACCTTGAACTTGTTAGAAATGCAAAATCTTATTACTACCTTTGTCCTGACCGACCTACTGAATCTGAATCAGAATCTGTATTCCAGCATCTCTGGGTGATTAGTATGTACCTCAAAGTTTCAGAAATGCTGTTCTAGATCTCTTCCCACGCTCAGGAGTGGGTAGAGGCTGTTATTTCTGGAATGAGCTGAATTTAGATTGCAGCTTGCCATAGATGAACCTTTGGAGTTCCTTCCAGCCAGCAGAGCCTCTGGTTCTTTGCTCTGAGCCCAAGTCATTTGAGCTCAGTTTCAGTGACAGACTCTTCTGCTAGGGCCTCTTCTGGGAAGTTCCAAGGAGAAGGACGCAGGCGGCAGGCACATGCTGGCACCAGCCTGTACCACCCAAGCCAGCAGCTCTGGAATGCGGCATGTGGGGAATGTGGCATGCAGCTGTGGGGACAGAAGGGGCGCCTTGGCTCGCTGTGAGTGTGCAAGTGTAGCTCTCTGTTGATTTGCTGACTTTCTGCAGAGGATTTTTACTGCTAACCAGTCCTTCTCCCAAGACACGGTGTAGGCCTCAAAGCCATGGACTTAAGCTTCACTTATCTGCACTGGAGGGAGACGGGATGTTGAAAATGCCTGATTCTGGCAGATCTCTGTCAGGTGGGAGCTGACTTTCCTTTTGCGGCCCTTGCTGGGGTGAATTCCACTCAGGCTGGGAGCAGGGGGTGAGGGCAGACAGGCATATCTGACAGAAGGACGGGTCACATTTGCTTCAAAGGGCCACAGAAGTGAAAACTTGCTGATACATGGAATGGGTTCCTGCATGGCAGGCTTTTGTGCCTCTGCAAAGAAATGCATTACCTCAGTTAGACTTCAAGGCCACCCTAGGATGTGGGTGCTGCCCTTACCTCCATTTACAGAGGGGGAAACTAAGTGCAGAGAGTGCTGGGTCCTAGGTTTGTGTAACCTAGGACACCTGGGCCTTTTCTACTTCCTGGGATGTAGTGCGTCATGCCTGGAGAGGGTCTGCAGAGCTCTCCAGAGGCCTCAAAAAGCCACTCAGGCCCCCATAGCACCAGAGCTCTGTGTGGGCCAGCCTGGGCCCTGGGAGCAATTTCCACATTGCCCGTGTAATTTGAAATTGGTCTCAGAAAAATACCTTGTCATTTGGCCTTCTCCCCTCAACTTAGGCAAAGAATGAATTTCAGATTATTGCTGAGTCCAGCCTTTCTTTCCGTCTTTCTCTAGAAGATGCTCTGTACTCCACCTCGGAGCATCGGGCAGCTAAAAGAAATGGGGAGGGCAGTGGGGAGGGGAGACATTGCATTTCATCCTAATTGTCCTATAGATCTGAGACCATGAGCATATAGGACTTGGATGATTTTATTTCTTAAGAATCTGACTAGAAATTAAATTGTATAGATTAACATTTTACTACATTTTTATTCTCAGGATCAATATCTTTTACATGGCATAATCACCATGCATGGCTTTAACCTGGACCATAAGGGCTCTGTCACTTGCTGGCTGTGTCACCTTGGGCACATTCATTCACCTCTCTCTCCCTCACTTTTCTCATCTGTAAAATGGATGACAATAAAAAGACCCACCTTCTAGCGCTGTTGTGAGGATCGAGTGACTTAACATTTGGAGAGTGCTTACTGGTATGTGGCACTTGGTAAGTGCCACGGAAATAATCCAGGAAGGTGAACATGAGAATTATTTCAGCTATAGTTAAATGAATCATTACCTTCAGAATGTGTTTTTGGATTACTGTGTGCCACATATTCTGCACATGTCATTCATTCTTTAATGCTTCATCACACACTGTGTGTTTGTAATTCCCCTTCCAGCCCCATCTTCTGCCAGTTGTGTGGGGGAGGGCAGGACCCTTACCCTTTTGGGCCTTAGGATAAAAGAGCTGCACAGTCTGCCCCTATGGCTGGGAGCATGGGGGAGGAACGTGGGGGAAGGTCCTGATCTTCCCCAGAGCCCTGTCAAGGTAAAGGGCCAGTTGCTGCTTGCAGATGGGGACTTGGGACAATTTTGAGGGCCCAGATGTCATCCCTCCACCTGCCGTGGGCAGGGCTGCACTGTCCTGCACCTGAGCTCCTTCTAGGTTCTTAGAGCTGCACTGAGTTTTGTTCACCATGTGCTGGGCTCATTCTGTTGCCTCGTTCTGTAAATCACGACTGTTACAAGAGAGGTCCAGCCCCCACATCTCATTTCTGGCAATTTTACCCCCTTTCCAGGGATGGAATTACACACTAAAGAGACAAAAGCAAGTTCCTGGTGTAATCAGGGGCCTGAACCAGTGGAGAAGGTGAGCCAGAGGCTCAACAGGACAACCCCTGCCCCCGCCCCCAGTTCCCTCTGGTCCAGCTACTTATGGGGGCCATCCAGAAGTTGTAAATCACAAAATGATCCAACTTTGACTTTCTGCAAAGGTATGCTGGCAGATGCTTGTTGATGTGATCAGGACAGCTCCCTATTCCCCGAGGGAGCTCACAGATGACTAGAACGATAGGCCTCAGAGGTGCAGAGGGCATTGTCACAGAATCTGTGGGTCCAGCAAGGAGGCAGCGAGGGTTATCAGCGTCTTTTCTGGCACTGTTGAGGGAGAAGATGCGTGAATTGGTAAGGAAACATCACCCGTGTCTCCGTACAGAGCTTTATATAACAGTACTTTATCTTATGTGACCTTCAAAATGACCTTGTGCGGTTGACCCAAGAACGGAGGTTCAGAGAGGCTGACTGACTTGTTCAGGGTCCTACGGCTACTGAGTTGGTCCACCTGAAAGTGACCAGTCCCCAACCTGTTCACATGGTACTTTCTTCTACCCTCTTTTGACAGCGGGGCCGGACAGCTTTCTGCTGGGTGGTAGAGGTCTCCACCGGGAACAGTCTCCTCTAGGATTTCATTCTCACCTGAATCCTCAGGCCGTGAGTTTATTTGGAAATAAGGTCTTTGGAGCTGTAATTGGTTAAGGTTAGGTCATGTTGGAGTAGGATGGGCCCTTCGTCCAACAGGACTGGTGAGAAGAGCCAGAGAGAGACACTCACAGGGGAGGGACCATGTGAAGACTCATGTGGGGGAACCACGCAAAGACGAGGGGCAGAGATGGCAAGGGGCAGCTGCAAAGCCAAGGAACCCCTGGAATGACCAGAAAATGGACGAGGCAAGGCAGGATCCTTCCCTGGAGGCTTCAGAGTGAGCCTGACCCTGCCAGCGCCCTGATTTCAGACCTCAGTACTGTGGGACAATAGGTCTCCGCTCGAAGCCACCTAGTTTGTGGGCCTTTGTCACTGTAGCCCCAGGACATGAACGTAGTGATAGTTCTTCAGGTTTGTCTTTCTCTTCTCTGTGTTCTTCTTTCCTTTGGAGTTGCCCTCTCCTTCTTCCTCCTTGATGGTTAGACACACAGAGCAGTTAAATCCTGGCAG
Source organism: Neogale vison (assembly GCF_020171115.1). Taxonomy (NCBI): domain Eukaryota; kingdom Metazoa; phylum Chordata; class Mammalia; order Carnivora; family Mustelidae; genus Neogale; species Neogale vison. The sequence goes on along the minus strand of NC_058097.1, from coordinate 107,977,125 downwards.
CTCATGGCCTGCGTAGATAGAGTTTTGACCCTTGACCGCGATTATATTTATTGTGCCAAACCCCCTTGTTAACTCCTTTTTGGCTCTGGCTTTTTTTTCAGAGTCCCTTGTACCACCTCAGCTACACCAACTGTGCCCTGTTCTATAGTGTGGTGTGATGGTGTCTGGGAGGGAAGGTAGGAGGTGGTGTGGCCATCGTATATTGGGAACAGGCTTTTTTCTCGCAGCCTGGGACTGGTGGTCTCCAGCTGGATGTGTGAGGTCATTGCTGGATCTTGCTCTTGGCCTTCCATTCAGGCCAGAACAACACTACCCAAGGATGGAAGGCTGGATGGAAGCCTGGTGCCTTGGGCTTGTGTCTCGTGGGGATGGAGGTGCTGGGTTTTTCTCCTTTTGTGTGAGGATGCCCTCTTGGTTGAGGATCTGATCCTGCTCAGGCTGCCACCTACAGAGAAATATGAGCAGGGAAGTGGCATTTTCTTCACCAGAGCTGTGAGTCAGATGGGTGGAAGATGTTTGAGTCATCATCATGTTTGCCTGGTCACTGTTTCTTTCACTGTCCCCGGACAGTCTTTTTGTGCTGGGACTTCTTGCTACCAGTCTTTGTGCCAGGGTGGGCTGGGAGGGAAGGAGGTTGGAGGAGATGGGTGGTGAACTAGAAAGACCGATGGTTCAGTTCGAGTCTCAGTGACTTTCTAGTGAAAACAGCCAGAAGTACGTATGGATCCTGCGCCGGGCTTCCTGGGGGGCACCACACTTTTCTTTCTTTCTGCAGCCCCAGAGCAGTGTCTGCTGCACAGACAGTGCTTCAGCATTGGGTGGGTAAATGTAGCTTAAAACACGGCTCCTGCCACAGAGCAAGACAATTCCGGCAGCAATGCAGGGGAGAGGACGGAGGCAGGGAAGAGGCAGTAGTTCAGGGAAAGGATGGAAAAAGCCTTCATCGATGTGTGGTCCACAGGGCTGGGGAGGATAAAGAAAAGGGAGAGGAACGTTGTCTCTGACTTCCCACTCTGTTTTGTCTGGTGCTCCCTGCCGTGTGCACCATAACTGCTAGTGTCCTAATAGCCTTGCGGACTCAGTCTCACGATGGCTGTGGGAACAGAGCTAACTGGTCCATCACCCCACAGCCTGTACTAGGCAGACTGACCTGGCACGCAAGTAGATGCAGGTTGCAGGGCAGTGCTGGAGTTCTGCAGATACAGACCCCAAAGGACCCACTGAGGGAGAGCTTGGGGGCGGCTGAGGTTCTCTGTAGGTGGTGGTGTTGATGGCGGGCCATTAACAGATGAGTTCATTGGGTTGACCCCATTGAAAGAGGGAATGCTTTTAGATTGTCTTTGTCCAGGCCTTGCCAAATCCCATGGATGATCATTTATTGATAATGCTGGTGCCTCTTGCTTGACTGAGTGCTTTTGGCTGCAGAGTGATGCTTGGGGAGAGGCGGGTTGGCTCCTTGGGGCTACTCAGGCTCCGTGGGGGTGCCAAGGCAGTGCTGTTGTGTGCTGGGGGCTCACTTCCAACCTGGAGCCCTGCTTCTCCTCCAAGAAGACTTTATATCTGGCCTGAAAGGCCATCAGTGGGCAGCACTTCATGAATTTCAACATGTAGACATGGTCCTGGGTGCCCCTCATACCATCTCACATGGCCTTCATCCTCTCCCTGCCTGTGACCCTGAACCAAAGTTCTTGAGCCTGATAGTCTCCAGCCCAGACCATCCCTTGACCTCATTCCTGGCTTTGTGTATCTGGTTCATCAGATGCTTACTGACCATGTACAGGGTGCTGAGGACACACAGATGGATGAAGTGTCTTCCTTGCCTCTGTAGCTCTTTGGTGGGGGGTGGCATGGGGGTTGGGGGTGCCCTGGCCCAGACATCGCACTCTGATCTCCTGGTATGTGTGCACTGAAAGAGCAAATAGAGCCAGAGGTCAGGGCAGCCTCCTCAGAGGAGGTAACATTTGCACTGAGCTTATGAGGATGAACAGGACTTGCTCGGGTGGAGAAGTAGGGGCCCTAAGGGGGAAAAGAACACTCACAGCACAGAGAGGAGGCTGAGTGTGTTTGGGGAGCCAGCTCTTAATTCCACAGATATTTACTGAGCACCTGCTCCATGCCAGCCTTGCACTGGGCCTGGGAGCATAAATAATACATGACCTCGAATAGGAGAAATTTATAAGACATCTTCTTTTGTGGGATTTGCCCACAGAATGAGGAGTTTGGACACAGACCCTATGTACACACTAGGAGTTCCCAAGCTAGGGTTCTTGAGCCCTGGGATTATGCAAGAGAATCCATTGGGATAGGAGAAAAAAAAAAAAAAAACCCAGACCTCTGTTTATGTGTAGTCTTTAAACTTAAAAATTTGAGCTTCTCTAATGTTGACTGTATGTGTTGACCCTGGTGCCTGCACTTAGCCCCTGTGTCACATATGTTGCCTGTGGCACAGAGGGTCTGAGGGGCTCCATGAAACCGTCAGGAGTGTCTAACATTGTCATTCAGCTTTAGTGCATTGCAACATACGTACACCTGTTTCTGCAGGGGATTTGTGGGTGATCTTCTCTGGCTTTAACTGGATTGACCCTCCCACAATGGGTAAGGTCTTAGCAAGTGGAAAGACACTTGGGAGCTGGAGAGAGGGTGGGTAAAGCAAGCACAAGCAGATAGCAAGAACATGGCAAGGTGGTTGCTCCCCCCCACTCCTAAAGGGCTCCTCGTTATCTTTCCTTCTTGAGTTAAAAATGGTAACAATCCGATGGTGGTCAATTAAGCTGAACAGAAATATTCAAAATTACTAAGGTAGTTTTACAACATAGATTCAAACCTGATATCAGTAATATTCTTTCTCTAAAGGTTTATTATTTTTCAGATACACCATATGCCAGGTATTTCCGTGTCCTACCATATAATGATGGTGGTACAAGGAAATGTAATATCCACATAAATAAAAATACATATGTTAGGCATGGGTACCAACATTTGTTTGGTTACAGACAGTGATGAAAGAGGTTTGGACATCCTCGCTGCAGGCAGTCAGGAGCCAGTGGAAGTTTTTAAGCGTGAGGATTATGCTCTGATAATTTCAGAGGCTCCTCCCTGGCAGTCGTGGAGTGAGGGACTGGGGTACAGAGAATAATAGGACTTCTGCAGAAGTCCAGGTGAGGGGGGATGAGGAGAGGAAAGAGCAATTTTACATATGAATTAGACTCAGGGGACTAATACATTTGGCAAACAAGGCAGGGGGAGGATCCAAGGTGAGTCTCCATTCTCTGAGTGGCTGAGCAGGTTAGGGCTGGCATTTACCATGGTGGCGATGGGATGGAAGCAACAGGTGGGTTTGGGGAAGGAGATGAGTCTGAATTTGAGCAGGTTGAGTCAGAGTTGCCAGTGAGAGCCTTGGGTAGAGTCATCCTACCAGATCGGGCCAGTGGCCCCAGGTGGGGCCCCAGTGAGTGAGTGCTCCAAGGAAATGAAATGAGTTACTAAAGGCATCAGTGATGTCTTCCCTTCAGTCTTGTTGCCTTTCCAGGGATCAGATCCAGACCACTCCCCATATTGTGCTTCTGGGAACCACCCAAAATGTGGTACCCCTTGTTTTCTTCCTCCTCTAAGCCATCTTGGGTTGTGATCAGGCTCCTTACTCACGGGAGTTCAGGCCAAAGTCATTGGGAAAGTCTGATGAGGCCGGGTGTGTTCTTGTTCTCATCTTTGGGTACTAAGATAAGCAAGTGGAGGGTAGGGGTGGCACAGGGTGGGGCGGGATGGGGTGTGGGTACTGTGCAGATGCCAAGGCAGGGACGGGTATTGGATCACCAAGGCTCCATGGGGGGGCCATGCTCGAGCACAAAAATAATTCATTCTATCCTGGTCTGGTCATTTCTGAGTTGAAATTCCCACGCTGCCCCAGGTCAGGATGTGCTTCTCTCAGAGTCCATGTGGGGCTTGATGTGGAGAAGGCAAGCGGTTGTTATTCAGTGGTGCCTCTGAAGGTGGCACCTGGAACCACCAGCGTGCCCCTCTGGAAGGATCCTGGGCTCTGTATGCACGACAGTTGAGGGGACAGGGCATGTGATGCTAATTGGAGGCTAGTGGCTATCTTCTCCCATTTTAGTGCCCCTCTGGAAGGATCCTGGGCTCTGTATGCACGACAGTTGAGGGGACAGGGCATGTGATGCTAATTGGAGGCTAGTGGCTATCTTCTCCCATTTTAGTGTTTTTCTTTAAGGAAAAAGAAGAGAGGTAGAGATGGACCAAAGGGGGGGGGGAAAGACTTAAGAGAATGGAGTAGGTTTAGAAATAAAGACAGAAAAATGATGCTGAGAGAGACGAGAGACAGAAAATAGGAGAGAAGCGAGGTTATCTAGAGAATCACCCTCTGGAAGAAAGAGAAGAGTAGAATTGAGACCCATGACAGGAAAACAGAGAGCGGGCATGAGGAGGCAGAAGCTCAGGGATGTGGGGGAGGCAGAGGGGGCCAGGGGCATGAGACGTGCTTCGAGGAAAGCATTCCCTCACCTTCCTTCTTCCCCACCCATCTGTCCCATTTCCTGATTGCAGTCGAAGGGGCTGGAGCTGGGCTGCACCAGAGCCCCAGCAAACTTCCTGCCTCCTTTCCCGACACCCAGCTGGGCTGCAGAAAAAAGGTCAGAGGCAGAGTCAGCTTTGCTGCTCCTGGGGCAGGGGGCCCTCAAGCAGGGTCTGGAGAGGAGCCAGGCTGACCAGTGGTCCAGGCCCCCCTGAACTGAGGGTGTGCCTGCCTTGATGTTGTAGCTCTGGCTGCTTCTCTTGACTTGCTTTTTGCTGTGACGGAACAGAATTGAAAGCCCACGGGTTGGGTGGTCACACAGGACCTTACAATTCAGGGGGGAGGACTAGGCCATCCTAAACCAAGACCGAGGCGGTGGGTGGGGCGGAAGTGCTTTATCACTGTCAGACTCTGTGCATGGTGAGCGGCATGCTTGCACACCAGCAGCCAGGCCGTGGGCTGCAGGCGCGGGGAAACCTCTGCGTAGTTAGGGTTGGTTTTCTGAGGTTAACTCATAATAGGGAGAGAAATAGCATTCCAGAGGCCCAGAGAATAGGGGCCTGACTCTGGCTTAGTCAGTGACACTCATGCATCTGGGCAGAGAAAGCTTCCTCAAAAGGGGGATTCCGGATATGGAGGGGAGGAGGCAAGCTGCCTAGATCCAGACAAGCCCAGGTTAGAGGCCAGGGCCTGGGGCGGAGGGGGCAGGGTGCCAGCAGGTGTCCTGTGGAGAGGTATCCTAGTGGAGGCCTCATGCGGTTTGTGGGCCTTTTTGGAGCGTAGGAGACATTGTCCCTCCCACCCTTCCACTTCCCTTGATCGGATTGTGTGTTCATTTGGTAGCTAGTCACTGACTTGGCTTCCATGGCATACTGATGCCAGATAGAAGACAACCTGGGGTGGGCCCTTGCCACGCTGATCCCTGGGATAATTTACTATTAAAAAAATCAATATGTTATAATAATATATAATATATAATAATAGTAGCAAGAAATGCCACTTACAGGGTGAGCACTTACCAGACTCTGCTAAATGCTTTAGGTGAATGTTTCATCTGATGCTGCCCTCAGTCTTGGGAGGTGGGCATTCTTTCCTCCGCTTCATAGATGGGAAGACAGTCCCAGATCTGGGGTTTGCAGCAAGCTGTCAGAGGCCAGAAGCCTGGTCTTGTCACCCTTCTCTTCTTGAGGGAGCTGGGGGCGGGGTGCTGCTGGGCTCCAAGCCCAGACCCAGTGCAGCCTGAGTCATCCCCATTGAACGTGGGCAGTGTGTATCTGCGACCAAGAAGCCGGTGCAGGGAGTCCCATCTCCGGACACGCATGGCTAGGGCCAGATGCTAGAACCAGTGACTCAGCCAGACTGGCCTCTCTGGGAGGCTCTGCTGGCCTGGGGTCCTCCCCAGGAGTTGCCCACACCTACAGCCAGGATCCTTGAGATGGCAGGACACAGGGCTGGTTTTGCAGCACGAGGTGCTTACTCTGTCCCTTAATCTTGGATCAGTAAGGGAAAATTAAGGGCCAGCATGAGTGTATGCCTAGAACTGCAAAGAACAAAGGCAGATAAGCAGAAGAGGTGGTGATGGGAGGGCCAGCGTCTGTCCTCAAGGCTGGCTGAAAAGAGGTTTGGAAGACAGATTGGACCAGCATTCCAGGAGGCCTGGGGCTGGCAGGGAACCACAGCAAGATAGGGAAGGAGGGGATTGCTAGAGGGTAAAGAAAAGAGGGGTCCCTGGGGTGCTTGGGTGGCTCAATCATTACGTGTCTGCCTCCGGCTCGGATCATGATCCCAGGGCCCTGGGATCGAGTCTGCATCCGGCTCCCGCTCGGCAGGAAGCCTGCTTTTCCCTCTCCCACTCCCCCTGTTTGTATTCCCTCTCTCGCTGTCTGTCTCTCTCTCTCTGTCAAATAAATAAATAAAATCTTTAAAAAAAGAAAAGAGGGGTCCCTGTTGACTCTGGCTGTGTAGATAGAGGCTCTAGCCAGCTGCTGGTGGCTGCTTTGGTCCCACCTGGGAGGCAGGGGCACACAGGATCCTAAGCTGGGAAGTGGAGTGAAAGAGCCTGCTCTGGGTTTCTGCCACAAATCCTTCTCAGCCCACCTGCTCCCTGTGTAGCCTCCATCCGTGGCCAGGGGAGAGAAGCTGGTGATGGCATTGGTTGCGGCCGAACTCTGACGAATGCCTTCTAGAGCCAACAGATCTTATTTTCGTATTTCCCAGGGCTGTCATTGGCACCCAGGGTTCATTGCAAGAGGGCTGTGGGGGAGGTGGGAGAGGGCGTTCACACTCAGAGCACAGAAAGGGCCTGGGACTCCTGTTGCTGGAGGAGTACCTCAGCCTCGCCTGCACTCCTGCTCACCAGGGCAGTCGTGGGATGAGTTGTCTGGGCTCTGGGTGGAGACTCCAGGCAGACTCCCCCCGGGTAGAGGCACCAAACTGGGGGGTGGCCTTGGCAGCCTGTGAGAGCTGTCAGCACCCCTCCTCCTCGTCCCACACAGGTGGGTGTGCTCGTGTGTCTGCAGGGGTGGGGGAGCCTCCACCACTCCCCAGGCTCCCAGGCTCAAGGTACAGAGATAATATGCTAATTACATGCTCCTTCTGGGCCTGCAGGTTCTTAGCTTGCTGCACACAGCAAGGATTCTCCTTCCAGGCTCCCTGCCCTATAGGGAGTGGGGGGCGGGGCACTGATCCTCTTATCTAGCAGTGGTTGAGCACCTCACCCAACCTGGGGACTCCCCACAGCACTCCAAGGTTTCATCTGGGCCCAGAGCAAGTGGGGGAACCCAGACTGCTATTCCAGGCAAAGCAGCGAAGGAATGGAGATACAGAGCTGTATTTAGAAGGCCTGCTGAGACTGGGGGGTCCTCATGGACCCCAGTGCATCCAGAGGCCTGTCATGTTGCCTTTCCTTTTTTAAAAAAGATTTTATTTATTTATTTGACAGAGATCACAAGTAGGCAGAGAGGCAGACAGAAAGAGAGAGGGGGTAAGCAGGCTCACCGCCGAGCAGAGATCCTGATGCGGAGCTCGATCCCAGAACCCTGGGATCACGACCTGAGCCAAAGGCAGAGGCCTTAACCCACTGAGGCACCCAGGTGCCCCTCATGTTGCCTTTCTTGGCAGTGGAGCTCCCAGGACCTATTTTTTTGTATTTTTATCAATGGCGACAAATATTTGTGCAGTGTTTTACAGTGGGCAAAATTCTTCCACAGATTTTCTGCTTGAATCCTTAAAGCAGTCCATGAGGTAGGTTAAATAAGGCTGGTCATTGCCCCAAATGAGGGAGGTGACCCCCTGTAAGTTCCTGATCCAAGACCCAAACAGGCCTGAGGGCCCCATGCTGGGAGGACCCAGCTTCTGCAGATAAGGGTGGAGCCTGGTGGGAGGAGCTGGAGCTGGTTCCCACCCCCCCACCCTCGCCCTGCCTGAGAACAGCCTCACCCCAGCTAGGCCAGGGGCTCGGGTGACATGTCTGTTCAATTTGTAACTTGCCCTATTTTGGCCTCTTCTGCTTCCCTAGAGTTGCTGGCGAACCCTCAGAAGCCTAGTACTATGCTCGACAGGCAGGGAAGTGGGGGAGATACTCTGAAATCACTGCCTGGCCCCTCTTGCAGAAGGTTGCCTCCCACCCCATTTCTGTCCCAAGTTCCCAAGGCTGGGCTCTGGTCAGACCTCAGAGCCATCTCACCTGGAGGGGGGACATGCTCAGAGCTCTTGCCCTTGACTCTGCAGCAGACCCAGCCCCACTGGCTCTCAGCTCCCAGCTCACTTTGGTAGATGCACCTGGACCTCAGTTTCTCAAGGTCTGAGTTTTCTCACATTCTTGCAAGTGGATCTCTGGTTTGGTCCCTATTCTAAGCCCTGCTTCTAGGACCCTGCTTCCAAGGCCACCCTGATCCCTGACACGTGCTTCTCACCTACCTGTTGGGCGCCCCATCCCAAGGTCCATCATTTCTCCATGGGCCAGACCCCCACAGCTGCCCAGGTCTGTGTTGTCCCCTCCCTGGGTCTCTTTCCTGCCCAGCCCCTTCCTGGCAGGTCTGGGCCTGGGGTGAACACCGAACCCGAGATTGGGGTTCCTAGGCTCCTAGGCTCCTAGGAGGAGAGAGCGCTGAGTGGAAAGGAGGACAGACGGAGGAAAGGGGGGCCACCCCGGGGGGCTACAAAAAAATAGGTCCTGGGAGCTCCACTGCCAAGAAAGGGACCCAGCAGCTGAAGTGAGCCCGGGACGGTGGCCCCTCTGCTTCTGGGGCCCTGCTTTCCTGGTCTCCAGCAGCACGGACCCTGGAGTAGGGTGCCTGGCGCTAGGGCATTGGTGCCTTAAGTATTTTTTAAAAAAAAAATTACAAAAGTTCTAATTAGGGAGAATCGGCTCCCAGCTAGGTCCTAGGGTCTCTGGTGTTGAATCCCCCGCCTGTGATGACATTACTCTTGTGGCCGGCTGTCAGATCATAGGCTTGGATCAACTGAAGATAGCATCGTAGTTATTTATTTTTAAAGTATTCATGTTTAATTCACAAAAATTGCACCATGAAGCAGATTACAAGAGATGACTGGACAAAGGGAAATTGGAGTGACTTCAGGCCTGATTCTCATTTGGCTCCTGTCTAGCAGGTTGGCCCCTTCCAGTGGACTGTTGGTGTCAGTGCATGTGGCTTCCACAGGAGCAGGTTCCTGCTTGCGTAGGCCTTGCCTTTCAGACAGAGGGGCTTCAGGTGTCCATGCTGGGAGCCCCTGTAAGTCAGGTGGGAGGCCTCAGCCCTGTGCATGGCCATGGCAAGTGCTCAGTGTGCTTTCCTCTTGTTATCATTCATCATTCTAGTGATAGCGTCCCCTCAGACTGCTGGGAGGGAAGGAGGTAGGGAAGAGGTTGGTGCCAAGCAGATAGTAGAGTGTATGTGTGTATGTGCATATATGTGCATATGTGTGCATGTGTGAGGCTGGGTGGGGAGGAATAGGGTGGAGAGAGTCAAGATTCTATGCACCTTGGAGGTTATTGGGGAGTGGTTGGGAGTCAGCTCCCTTGAATGGGCAAGTCAGCTGGGCAGCTGCTACTCTTCCTGGAGGAGTCTGGGCAGCCCCAGATGCTTTGTCTGCTGCTCTTTTGTGGCTCTAGGCATGGGGGCCCTGCAAGCTGGCTGGTCCCGTGCCCTGGGCCTGGGATTTCTTAGGGAGGTGGGTGCTGTAATAGCTTATCCACATCCGGTTTGGAAACCCACGGGAAGGGTGTGCTGTCTGGCTGGCATTCCCAGGCCTCTGTCTCCAGGGGCCTCAGTGTGTTCTGAAGGGAGAGCCCTGGGTAGTTCAACCCCGTCCTTTGGTCCTAGTCATCTGGGTTGACATGCTAGATGCAGGCCGACTTCTGCTCTCTCTCCATTCTGCTCTGAGCTTCTCATTCCCTTCTTCTCTCCAGGGCTCCCATTCTGGGAGAAGGATCTCCACTAGGTTCTCAACATGAGTCCAAAAGTCCCCTTCCTTTCCAAAACCCAAACCTGAGTACCCTTGTTTTCTTTCCATCCGATGCAGAAGCTGGTTAGTCTTAACGCCGGTGTGCAAGGAGGTAGGAGGGGAGAGGAAGGGGCAGTGTTCTTCCAGCTCACTGCTGTCACTGCTTAAACATTCCACCTCCAAGTTCATGTGAAAGAAAACCCTCTCACCTCTGGGACTCGAGCCTTCAGGCAGTACCGTCTGAGCCCTCCTGTTGTGTTGCTCACTGTTGACCCCGTCACTCTTCCAAGGAAGAGTCTGGCATGTCCTCTGTGTCCAGCCCCCCTGCCTGGATGACAGGAACAGATGCTTTCTTGACCAACATCTTAACTTCCTGTTTCTTGACCACCCTTCTCCCAGGCCCCAGCCCAGCTGCCCACCCTGTTGCCTGTGGCTTGTGTCCTCTCAGCCTTATAGAACTCAAGCTCCAGCTCTTCCTCCTCCACCCGTGCTCTCCTGTCCTCCCCGCTTCCTGCTGCCTGGACTTTGTCATGCCTGCTGCTCAGCGTCCTAAAGATCCAGCTCCCAGACCAGCCAGTTTCTCTCCATCCAGCAGCCCCTTCTTGGCTTTGCCGTCCATCCTCTCCCACCCAGTCCCCAGGGCCAGTGCCCTCAGCACACCTCCCTTTAGCCAACACCCTTGTCATTGCTCTTCTGCCACACCTGGCCAGCCAAACATCATCCCTCCAGCTACCCACGCCTGCACCTGGGATGCTGGAAAACTCTTTCAGCCTCATGGTTGTGATCCCAGCAGCAGCGTTGTCTCTGACCCCCGACTGACCTGTCGTCTCCCCCCTCCCTGCTTCCTGATCCGTGGTCAGTGCTCTCCCTGCGTTCCCTGCCACCCACGTGGTCCTTTGCCGCTCCCTTCCTTCCTTGGGGACTGCTCCCACCGAGGCCCCATGTCCTTGGTGTTGTGACCCACTGCCATGTGTGCGGTGGCCTCACGGGACTTCTCCACAGAGTTCACCTGTCTCCCTGGAGCCTTTCTGCCACTGTGATTGCCACAGCCTCCTGGTTGCATTTCTCTGCCCCTTCCATCTCGTGGTCCTTGGGGCTCCCTCTGTGGCCTCTATTTCTCTTGCTTATATTCTCTCCCTGGGGACTTCATCCACTTCCAAGGTTGCACCTGTCACCTGGGGGCTGCAGTCTCCCAAATGAAGTTATCTAGTCCAGAGAACTCTCCAAGTGATAAATCCATATTTCCATTGCCTGGGAGACATCTCCTCTTGAGGGTGCTCAGGTACCTGGAATCCAATAGGGCAAAATGAAGTTGCCTTCTCCTGTGACCTCCTTTAGCTCAGTGGCACAGCCATCTACCCCTGTTACCCATGTCAGCATTCTAGGAGTCAGCAGGTTCCCCCCTAACTAACTAAACACATGGAGCTGATCTCCGGACTGTGCTGCCTCCCCAGCACCCCTACACAATCATCGGGCTCCCCACGTCTGTCTTCAGGATGGCCCCTCTGGCTCCTGAGGGTCTCCTTAGCCAGCCTTGCTCCTTACCAGAGTGTCCCCACACTGTGGCTGCAGGGACCCTCCTGAGCAGCCAGTGTGATCACAGTCTCCTTGATAAACAGCAAGGCCCCCAGTGACCTGCCCTTGGCCACCACTTGACACTCCGCCTCTGACCACACAGAGCCTTTAGTGCTGCCTCTCCTGCCTCTCCTTGCCTTTAGCCCAGAGACCCTTCTTCCTTGAGCACCTCCTGTCCACAGCGCCTGACTACCCAGGTATCCTTTGCAACTCAGTACACGTGTTCCCTCATCCAGGAACACTTGCATGACATCACCCTCAAATCTGGGGTCTGTGCAGCCCCCCTGTGCTCTCAGAGCCCCCACACTCACCTCTTAAAGCACCTGTTGCCCCATAATAATCACTGTAGTAATATCTCAGCTCCTCTCTCTCCCTGACCAGAGGCCTGGGGTTGTGGTCTGTTCATCAAAACAGTGCTTCATGATTATTGAATAAATCATCAAGGTGGGCTTCCTAGGAGAGGCAATTCAGAGGCATTTTGTAGGCAGCTATGAAATGGTGTGGAAAGGGAGGATATGAATCAATGGGTAGAATCGGGGTGGGGTGGTCTTTGATTTCTTCAGGAGTAGGGGGGACAGGGACATGACCATATTTAGTAAGGGACAGGGGACAGCTGCAGAAGGTTGCCTCACTGACAGCACTGGCTGGATAAAGTACAATGGTTTACTCTTCTGGTTTCCAGGTGGCAGGGCCGGGGCTCTGTGTGCTACGGAGTGAGGAAGGCAGTTGGAGGAAGGTAGCAGGTGTGCTCCTTTGGAGACCCAGCAGTAGAGTGTGACTGTGCTATGCTCACAGTTCCCATGGCTCTTCCTAGCCCTGGCATCAGTCCCAGGTGTCTCTGAAGGCCCTAGGATTTGAGGTGCTCACTCACAGGCTTCCAGGTTGGCAGGCCACGGGTGAGGATGTTGGGCCAGAGACACAGGAAGCAGGGATGGCATTCCCTTTTCTCTGAGATCTACTGAACAGATGTGGAGATAGTCTATGCAAATACTCTATCAGTATCTAACAAGATAGTCTATGCAAATACCTAACAGATAGTTTATGCAAATACTCTACCAACCATCCCCACAGGGGGACCCTGCTCCACAGTGGGGTATTTGAAACCACAGGTAGGTGAGTCCTCCTAGTCTCTTCCAGGCCAGGGAATTATAGACTTGAGCCTCCGCATGAATAAGACCCTGGTTAAACATGTTGCTCTGGGTGTGCGTCAGACATGTCCGGGACTGGTTCCTTTGGTTCTGGAGCAAGGTGCTGGTGGCTGCTTCAGCCACACGAGGGCGCACAGGCTCCAGGAATGGTTTCTCAGGGCCCGGGCTTCCAGGCAGGGGCTGAGTGATATATCCAGGAAAGGTAGTCAGAGTGTAACAGCAACGGCTGCTGGCTGCTGATGGGACACTAGGACCGCACTCTGACCTCTCAGAATCACTCTGTCATTGTCCCCAGCATGAGGGCCATTCACTGATTCATTTATTTATTTTTACGTAGGCTCTGTACCCAGAGTGGAGCCCCATGCAGGGCACGAACTCACAACCCTGAGGTTAAGAGTCGGACACTTAACGGACTGAGCCACCCAGGTGCCCCTTATCAATGCATTTATTTAAGAAACATTTGCCCAGCACCTGGGAGGGGCCAGCTCTGAGCTGGCAGGTTCTGGGGATACAGAATCAGATAAGCCCGCCGGGATATTAGGGGAGCACACAGCCTGGCAGGGAGGCTGACCCTCCAAACGGAAGTTTCCAGGTGACATATCTGTGCTGTGATGGGGCACCCGTGAGGGAGTGTTGATTCTGCTTGGAACTTGGGAAAAGTTTTCCTAACGTTGGGACTGTTTGCTGTGGGTTTTGCAGAGTGAGTAGGAGTTCAGTAGGCCAAAAAGTTAGAGACATGGCAGTCCCAGCAGGGGAAGGTCCTGAGCCCATGCCTGGAGGCAGGAACTTATTGGCCTGTCCAAGCTGGCTAGACAGGTAAATATCTGGTGGGAGGAGGGTGGCTGGCAGAGGGTATTGGCTATTGGACTGTGGGGAGAGATAGGGAGAGAGGAGTCCAGTCAGATCTGGGTATTATGAGACCAGAAGCTTCTAAGGTTTTGGAGGCTTTTTAGAACAAGAATACAATACTAGGTAGAGGGGCTTTGAAGGGTCTATGTAAGTGGAAGGCCTGAAGATTCAGCTTACTGCCGGGAAAACCCCGTGTGTGGGAGACCTATCTTTCACATCTTCTCTCCCTCCTTTTAGATATCCTGCCAGTGATTCTGCAGCTAGCTCCCCATGGGCAGCAGGGAGCTTCTGCTTACTGCCTCCCTTCACGGGTGTCCTGGGCCTCAAGCAGTGGTTCAAGGCTGGGTTCAGGGACCCAGGGTCTGGGTCTCTTCTGGAGGCAGGGAGGCAGCACTGCTCGGCTTGGGTTGGGGGATGGGAGGTGGGCAGGGATGCCTTTTCACACCGAGTCTGTGCAAATAGTGGCCTGCCATTTTACCACGGAGTGCCTGTGAATCTGTCCAGCAACTGCTATGAACGCCTGAAATAATTCACAGGTGCGGAGGATTTTCTGTTTGTCAAGCACTTTTCACACTTCACCACATCCCAGTGAGGCAGGTAAACTGTTCCCTTTCCACAGAAGGCTTGTGATTGGCCCCCAGGTATCTGGCACGCCGGACCATGGCAGGTGGACTGCACACTTTGTGCTCTCTCTGGTTCACCCTCCTGCCTCTTGTTTGCGGTCAGCTCACCAGTATTTCAGCCTGAGACGGCCTTCCTCGGGCACCTGCACAGGGCTGTGATTCACCATAGAAGTGAAACCACATATGATGTGGCTGGCTTTGATACCTTCCTGTCCTGCCGTGTGCTCTGATGGTAAAGGCACACACAGGTAGGGTGGTGCTGATGGCCTTTTTGACCCTGTCTGGGTCTGCACTGTGGTGAGAGTTTCTCACCTTTCCCCCTTTCCTGGGCTGATGGGAGAGCTCATGCCTGGGTAAAATCTCCATTCCAGTCTGTCACCTATGCAAGGATCTCTGAGACCCAGCACTGATTTGCAAGATCTTCTAGGCTGTCTAAAGCCTGCATTTAATTTGGACATCTCAGCCAGGGCAGGGAGAAGTGGGGGGGGGTGCTAATTCCATCAGATTTAATCAAATAAGCAGTACTAAGCATCTGCTGTGTTAGACACTGTGCTCGCTGTAAGGGTAGAGCTGAATCAGCCATGCCCTTGTCCTTGTGGCTTCAGCATCTGCCTGTGCTGGACATGGAGCTGGGTGGGGAAGTGTGGAGAGGGATGAGCATCTGTGTGGCTGTGCATGAGAATCTCAGAGTCTCTTTTAGGATGTCAGCAGAGGACAGGAAAAGGCATAATATAGACTGTACAAAATTGGGAAGGGCAATTTCTCTGCTTCTCATGCCACCAACTTTAGTGAAGAGCAATGGCTTTGACCTTTCTTGATTATTTCTTGGTCCCAGACACAGGCAAAGATCCTCACAAAAGTGTACAGGAAAACCTTCTCTCTCTCTCTCTCTCTCTCTCTCTCTCTCTCTCCTGCTTCTCCCATGGCAAGAACCAGACATGGGAGAGAACACTGAGTCAAAGCATATTTCTGCTCGTGGAGAGGTTCTTTTGCAGGGATTTGGAGAAAGTACATGGGATGGAAATTGATCAGAGAGGTCAGTGGAGGCATTTCCTCCAAAGGGTACACAAAGTTCTGGGAGCCTCTGGTTTGGGGTTCAGTATACATCAGGGTGATTAGGGCAACAAAGGAGAGAAAAGGGGGGAAATCACCCGAGGATTCATGTGTTTCTAGATGCATCAAGGCCAGATCCAGAAAACCCCAAAGCCTCTGAACCTGCAGCCATATAAACAGCCCTGGTTTATCGTGTTTTCAACAACATGCATGAATCAGCCTGTGCTCTGCCCAGGAAGCAGAGGTTTGGGCACAAAGGGTGCTCTAAGGCACGAGGATCTGGGGTGTTCAGAACAAGTACCTGCCACTGAGTATGTGTGTCTGTCTCCCTTCCTTCCCTTCTCCCACAAGGGTCTGACAGACATCAACGAGAAGGGTCAAACAATGAAAGCCTCCTTGCCCCTGCATGTCCCACCAGATGCAGGAGCCTGGAGACAGGTGGCGGATGGCCGGTGGAGGTGGCTGGGAGCCAGTGCTCCGGCTCGCCTGGGCCGTGCATGACTTCTGGTCCCTTTGCGCGGAGACCTGGCTTCCTCTGGGCAGGGCCTCAGCATGGGTACCTCTGGCTGGCCCTGGGGCCCTTGGTCCTTGCAGGCTTTGGAGCATTGGAGCCTCTGGGGCCACCATGCCTGGGACAATACCTCAGAGAAGAAGGATGCTCTGTGATTCCCCAAAGCCCTTTGTCTTACCTCATATGAGTCTCACAACGGTGCCAAAAGGTATGCATCATTTGTTAGCTCTTCATTTGCCAGAAGATGAGCTTGAAGTTCAGAATGGTTCATCCAAGATTGCACAGCTGGTGTGTGCTAGGGCTGGAGCTCCATTGTGCATCCCTCTGAAGGCAAGCCCTGTGCTCTTTCTGGGACTCTGAATAGACTTCGCAAAGCCTCCCTGGACCCTCTCCTCCCGAGAAGCCTGGCTCCCCAGCCCCTAGAAACCCTGATGCAGCAGGAGTTGGATGAACTCAGTGGCACAGGTGCCTCCAGCCTTGAACCCTCCTCCCTCTGTGTCCAGTGGGGGTGGTACCAGTTTACACAGTGAGGGCTGGCAGCTGTCCGGGCGGTGTTGTTTGTAACTAACATAGACCTGTAGTTGTCCAACTTTCTCGATCCTACCTGCCATCCATAAGCAATTCTGAGTGTACACTCTGATGTTTAAAGGTTATATTTGTAATTGTGCTCTAGTATATATGACCATTGATAAAATACACATCAGTTAAAGAGAAGGATCAGACATGCAAGAATACGGGAACACCGCTGCTTTTGAAACACTTGCAGATGGCATCTTAGCTTCTCTCTCTGGACCAGCCTTCTTGGCCACCCCTTGGCAGAGCTGTCCCCTTTCTGTGGATCACCGTGGCTTCATCCCCCCTTGCTGCTAATGCCAGAGCGGTGGCCACAGGCCTGCCCTTGGGGGGAGGGCCTGCTGCCTGCAGACCTCTTATGTCCGTGTCAAGGGGCTGCTGTCTCTGGTTGCTGTGACAGCTCATGCTTGCCATGTCCCATGGAAAGTTTTCTGAAATAGCACATTTTTTTTTTTTTTTAGCTAAAATATATTTGTCACAAAAGTAGCATGTTAGGATTATTGACAAAGCTGTTGTGGTTTTTACTTGTTCTTTTTTGCAGCTCTTCAGTGTGGTGTTAGGCATGAGTTTGTGGGCGGAAGGAAATATGAGGAGTGGTTTCCCCTGCCCCCCCTCCCCTACGGGCTCAGGGCCCCCAGCATTTTTTTCCTTTAGGACATTCTCCTTTCCAGAAGGCATCTCCGTCTCTTCTGGGATGGCCTGGGGTTCAGCTGTTACTCACACCCTTAATCCAGACCTGTGTTTTCCCAACCCCTTTATGACCTCTCACGCCCAAACCAAGTGTACTATTATTTAATACTTTTCTTAAACCCGAGTCACTTCTTAATATTAAATCTCTTGTTTCTTTAAACTTGTTCTAAGCAATGAAGTCCGCAAAATCCAGCTGTGATGTGCTAATTGCTCTTCTTAAACACGTTAAAATAAATGCATGACTTGAACAGAAGCATGGTTCCCCACTGTAATCACCTCCCGATCACCAGCAGGTGCACCCGTGCTCTGGGGAACACTGATGTGGAAGGCTGGAGGGAGAGTCCTTGGCCAGGTTCCACCTGAGCCTGAGGGCTACCTCCTAAAAGACCATTGACAAAGCTTGAAACACTCAGTGATGCTTTCTCCATTCCACACCTCCCAAGACACAGACCCTGTCCAGCAAACTTAGGCACTCAAACTGGTGCCCTGGGGTGGGGGTGGCAGGTCACAGTGATCCCCAGCTCACAGCAACCATTTGCTTATGCTAATGTAAAGGAAACGTGGCTTGACTCCCCCTGTGGTAAGTGACCACAGCTTACACTCCAATCTGGTGGCAGCTGGAGTGTTTTTCTTTGCTTCCCCTGTCCACGGGGGCCAGGCCCTGCAGACAGAGGCAGGATCTTCTCAGTCTCTCCAGGCCTTGGTGTCTGAGTAGGACAGTCTCAGGTGGGGATTTTCTGAGATGACTGGGACTAGCTATGAGATGTACTATACATGCCTCCCCCTGGATCATGTCTTGGCTCTACTGGGATACCACCAAGACTCTGTTCAGGGAACTAGGGCTTCTGGGTATTATCAGGAAGACTCTAGAATGCTAGCCTCAGCACCCCGACTCAGGGCCAGGGCTTCGTCTTTGTAGGTTTTTCTCTGTCTCTGTCGTCAGACACCCATTGATTGTATCACTTCCCTCAAGATCACCACAGCAAGGGGGTGTCTAACACTCAGCAATCAGTTTACTCCTGAGGCTTATTAGAAACAAGGCTTCTGATTTTCTCATTGACCTTATGTGGTTCAGAGGAGTAGTAAAACGAAGTGTTCTTGGGACTGGAATCTACCAAGAAACCTAAAATGTTTGTTTATCTTCAAGTCCTACTCAGAAGAATACATTTCCAAATCTAAACATCTTTGTGTCTAACCTTAAGTATGTTCACTATGACTCTTACCTTCTTCCTCTTTAGTGTAGATAACCGGAACTATTTCTTTGGGAAACTCCCTATACTGACTCTCCTAGAATAGACTTTGGTAGACCCATTGCCCTGTCCTGCAGACCTGAATGGGGGCAATCTGGTCTGTAAGAGAGTCCCCTTGGGGACTTAGTGAAAATTACAGATTCCTGGGCTCCCACTCTGCAGAGCTGGGGGAGACCGATCTGGAATGGGTTCCAGGTAGCTCCCTTCTTGGAAAGATCCTTAGGGGACTCTGAAGTATTTGGGACTACCTGGTCTATAACTGTTCCAACTTGCCCAAATTACAGGGAAAACTTGACTCCAGCTGGGGCCTGGGGTACACAGGGGTGTGCTGAGGCACAGGCCTGAGTAGGCAGGCAACCAGCGGATGTCAAGATTGCATTTATGTTGGTTGTCAGGACCAAGAGGTTCTTGAGGTCTCCTACTCCATAAACCCTTTGCTGAGCATCAGGGGTAATACTTAGCTTCCTGTGTAAAGGGGCTTTCTCCATCTAATCTAGAAGTGGCATCAGATCATGTGGCATCACTTAAAGAGCAAGGGGCCCAACAATCAGCCTTGTTTTATGTCATGTGCGATCACGATCTATGTGGAGACCATTGCTGCCTACCCTTGTTCTTACAATGGGATCAGAGGCAGACTTGTGAACAATGTGGGCAGATGGCGATCACTGTGTGGGCTCACGTGGCTTGGTGTGTTGCTGATTTCTGTCCTGGGGTGGGTCAAAGGTTGCTGATGGATCAGTACAAAACTTCCAGCACTCTAATGCTGTTCTAGAAGATTTCACCTTCGGTGAAGGAAAGTAACTTATGGAATATCTGCTATGTTTCAGTAAGTGGTATGTATCATACTATTTTTGCACAGACTTCTCAGTCACCACCATAACCATGTGAAATTCCCGTTTTTATCTCCACTTTGATATAGGCAAGGATTGAAACTTGATCTTGTTCAAAGTAACAATATTTCAGCCTGCAGATGGCCTACCTCTAACTCTCATTCCATGATGTCCTACCACTAAAGCAAGTACTCTGGTAGCCGAGACTTACGAAGATGGGTGGAACATCTGCTGTCCACTCATTCGTGACACTGGATTGAAAGAATGGGATAAAGTTTCAAATTTGAGAGGCAGTGAGCAAATCAGTGTGTCTAGTTTTTAAAAATATATATATTTTTAAGGTTTTATTTATTTATTTGACAGAGACAGTGAGAGAGGGAATGCAAGCAGGAGGAGTGGGAGAGGGAGGAGCAGACTCCCCACTGAGCAGGGAGCCAGATGCAGGGCTCCATCCCAGGACCCCGGGACCATGACCTGAGCCGAAGGCAGATGCTTAACAACTGAGCCACCCAGATGCCCCTAAAAAATTAATTTTTAAGTACAGTTTTAGGTACACAGCAAAATTGAGAGGAAGATACAGAGATTGCTCATAAACCCCTGCCCCACCATGCATTTTTCCCCCATCAGCACTCCCACCAGAATTCTACATTCGTTAACAACTGATAAGCTGAGTGATATGTCATTATCACACACAGTCCATAGTTTATTTTACACAAACATTCCTATTGCAAAAAATTAAAATGGTATGAAATTGCTGATACCTGTTTTGACTTAAAAAATTGCAATGTTATAGGGTTCAATTAATGTAAAGGCAAAATTAGAGATTCTGTCTTTACTCCTACCCCCCTCCCACACAATTACAGTGTCCTTTCTGTATGTGTGTGGGCTCTCCTGTGTGTGTGTGTGTGTATGGCATCTTGTTTGCAATTTGGATTGATCTTTTAAAAATGGAATGACTATATTTTAATTTGGCATATAACTGAGTTAATTGAAGTAAAATAAAGTACAGTTGAACCTTGAATAACACAGGTTTGAACTGTCTGGGTCCACTTATACTCAGATTTTTTTTCCCCCCTCCAAAGAGGTATACTGTTACCATTTGCTTTCTGGCTTGGATGAGGTTTAAAAAACTGCCGAGGGCCTACAGGGAGAGGCTCAGGCAGAAGACCCAACATGAGAGGGTGCAGAGGGACCCCTCAAAGCCGCGGGGGCTGCCTGTCCGCAGGAGGGTGAGCCCCTGAAAGTGAAGCTGAGCAGCCCAGCCCGCCGAGCTCAGGGAGGTGCGCCCCATCTTCCTGATGAGCTTCACCTGCTAGGACGCAGTTCTCCAGCAGGTTCCAGAGTCGCGCACCAGAAGGGCCAGCTTCAGGTTTTTCTCTGGGGCAGGCGGCTTCCATGAAATTCAGTTTTTGACTGTCCGTCCTGGGAGTCTTCTGCTTGTCCTGAAGGAGGGCACGGCTGCAGTCTTGGTTTTGCATCCAAGGACTCCCAGTGCCTTGGTGCTGGTTCCCGGCCCACTCTCGGAAGAAGTGCCATTGAGGTCCAGAGCCACAGCATCGAGGTGGAAATAGAAGGCCAGGACAGGGAGGGTTGGAGGCCTGCAGGTGCAGGCTGACCAGGTGGCCGGCTATGGCCTCCATGTTGGTGGAATAATTCTGGCAAATCTGGGAGCTCCTAGCTCATGGGCAGTGGGGGCTAAGCTCAAAAGCTGGTGTTGGCTGGTCCCCAAGGCAAGGTGGTGGTTGTGAAAATGGCTCCGAAGTTTACTGCTACCAGAGGACGTTGAAGGATGGTTGGAGGCTGGAAGAAGGGGCTCCTTGGCTCTGTTCCACCCAAACAGTGTTGCAGCAAGAGAGAAACGTGAGGGATCACAGGATGCACTGTCTGTATTGGGGATTTTTTGGAGCGCAGTACTGCAATTGTATTTTCTCTTTCTGTGGTTTCCTTAATAACCTTTTCTATTTCCTAGCTGACTTTATTGTCAGAATATAGTACAGAATATATAGAACATATAAGATATGTGTACATCAACTGTTTTTGTTATAAGCAAGGCTTCCATTAAACAGGCTATTAAGTTTCTGGGGAGTCAAAACCCGTGTTTGTCCACAGGTCAACTGTTAATTTTAGGGCTCACAATTCAGAATGGGTTTAAACAGTTTGAGAAAAAAAGAACTGAACTTTGCATCATTTTATTGCATTGTTTGATGAAATGAACAATAAAAGGGACTCTGGGTTCCAACTGCGGAGAAACTAGGCTCCATAAAACTTGATGGATTGGGGAGCAAAGGGAACCAGATTTACCAGAAGTTTGAGGAGATCAAAATATCTGGTTTTCTATTGCCATAGCTGGACCTCGGGCCCTATTGTCTCCATGTCTGCCTTCACCAATATTAATCCTAATACTTAAACCTACCACTTCCCACTGAGGTTGATTACACTGAAATTTTGAATTTTAACACTTCCCTCTGATTTTGTTTGATGTATTTGCTAATTTTATTGTTTGTTTTTAAGCCCCTTGGCAGTATGGAGCTAAAAGTTAGATCCAACCACTTGTTAGAGGTTCCCTTTAAGTGAGGAGGGTCCAACTGCTTTTTTGGGTTTTGTTTTGTTTTGTTTTTTAAATTTTATTTTATTTAATTTTTCAGTGTTCCAAAATTCATTGTTTATGCACCATACCCAGTGCTCCATGCAATACGTACCCTCCTTAATGCCTACCACCCGGCTTACTCAACCCCCAACCTCCCTGCCCTCCAAAACCCTCAGTTTGTTTCTCAGAGTCCACAGTCTCTCGTGCTTTGTCTCCCCTTCCGAGTTCCCCCTACCCACTTCTCCTCAAACTGGTTTTTGATTTTGTTTTTGTCAAAATAAACTGGTAAATGGGAGTTGGAGGGGCATCTAGAGGGAGGTCATGGTATAAGTGGGTGGGCTGACCATCTGGAAACTTTCCTGGTTTTAGGTCAGCTCATCCCCATAGTTTAGGAAACATTGTGTTGCATGAAGGGTAATACCTGAGTTTTCCCAAACCTGGCAGACTGGCCAGTGACTAAGACTTCTTTTCTGGAATGTGAGCAGATGGGACCCTAACTGTAAGGATTTTGGTACCTCAGCTTTTTGAGTGGATTTTAAGCATTATCTGCACAATACTTGGATCATAGAAAATACATTTCAGTGCATTTCTTTGACTTTAAGGATTTAGGGACTTCTTCTTTCCAGCTGCAAGTGGGGGATAATTAGAGATAAAAATAGACTCATTTTTTTAAAAAAACAGCTTTATTTAGGTGTAATTCACATAATACATAATTCACCCATTTGAAGTATATAATTCAGTGATTTTTAGTGTATTCACACATATCTGCAACCATCATCACAATTTTAGAACATACTTACTACCTCAAAAAAGCTCCCACCTAATTCCATGCCCTTTATCTATAAATCCCCTTACCTTCCCATCCCTCCTACCTCCTACCCATAAGCAACCTATAACTGCTTTCTAGCTCTGTAGATTTCCCTCTTCAAGACTTTTGTGTGAATGGAATCATATAATATGTAGATTTCTGTGAATGACTTCTTTCATTTAGCATAGTGTTTTCAAGGTTTGTCTAAGTCATAGCATGTATCAGAACTTCATTTCTTTCTGCGGCCAAATAGTGTTCCGTCATATGGATATATACCACTTTTAGCTTACCCTTTGTTTGTTGATGGACATTTGGGTTGTTTCTGTCTTTCAACTATTGCAAACAATGCTGCTATAAACATTCACATACATATTTTTCTGTGGGCATGTTTTCATTTCTTTTGGATGCATCCTCAGGAGCTTGGAATTGCTGGGTCAGTAACTCTGAGGAACTGACAGATTATCTTCCAAAGTGGCAGCACCATTTTATTCCCACCAGCATTGTACGAGATTTTGAATTTCTCCACATAACTCAACCAATACACAACAATTATCTAAGTCTGGCTTTCCTAGTGGATGGGAAGTGGTATCTCACTGTGGTTTTGATTTGTATTTCCCTAATGACTAATGATGTCAAAAGCATCTTTTCATGTGCTCCCTGGGCCATGCGTATATCTTCATTATAGAAATACTTATTCAGATTCTTTGTTCATTTTAAAATTGGTTTGTCTTTTTGAATTTGAGTTGTAAGTGTTCTTTATTTTGGATATAAGTCCCTTAAAAGATACGTGATTGTAAATAATTTCTCCCATTCTGAGGGGACTCTGTTTATCAATGATGTCATTTGAAGCCCCAAATTTTACATTTTGGTGAAGTCCAGTTTTTTTCTTATATTGTTCATGCTTTGGGTGTCTTATCTAAGAATCTTTAACCAAATCCAGGGTCATATTTACCCCTCCAATTTGTTCAAAAAGTTTTATAGTTTTTGCTCTTACAGTTAGGTCTTTGACCCATTTTGAGTTAATTTTTGTATATGGTGTGAGGTAAGGGTACAACCACGTTCTTTTGCATATGACTATCCAGTTGTCCCAGCACAATTTGTTGAAAAGATGGTTCTTTTCCCATTAAATGGTCTTGGCCTTGCTGTAAAAAATCAGTTGATTATAGTTGCATGGATTTATTTCTGGATCCTTAGTTATATTCCATTGATTTATATGTTTATCCTTGTGTAAGATCACAGTCTTGATCACCATTGCTTTGTAGTAAGTTTTGAAATTGGGAAGTATGGAACCTATTTTTTTTTCTTCTTTTTCAGGACTGTTTTAGCTGTTCTGGGTCCCTTGCAATCCTGTGTGAATATTAAAATTCACTTGTCAGTTTCTACAAAGAGGTCATCTGGAATTCTGATAGGGTTGTGTTGAATCTACAGATCAGTTTGGGAAATATTGTCATCTTAACAATGTTAATTAAGTCTTCTGATCCTAGAACATGAGATGTTTCCCCATCTATTTTGATCCTCTTTTTTTTTTCAGTATTTTATGAAATTCAGAGTATAAATTTTGCACTACTTTTATTAAGTTTATCCCTAAGTGTGTCATTCTTTTTGATGCTATTGTGAATGGCTGTTTTGTAATTTCATTTTTGGATTGTTTGTTGCAAAAACACAACAGAGTTTTATATATTGATCTGGGGACCTGGAACCTTGCTGTGGGTTCCTTCTAAAGGCTTTTTATCAAGTTGAGGAAGTTCCCTTCTATTTGTAGTTTGTTGAGTGCTTTTATCATGAAAGGGTGTTGGATTTTTCAAATACTTTTTCTGCATCTATTGTACAATCTTGTAATTTTAAAAATTCTATTGATATGATATATTAATTGATTTTCACATGTTGAACCAACTTTGCATTTCTGGGATAAATCTCATTTGGATATGGTGTATAATCCTTTTTATATGTTGCTGGATCCAATTTATTAGTCTTTTGTTGAGGATTTTTGTGTCCAAGTCCATAAGAAATATTTGTCTGTAATTTTCTGATGATACCTTTGTCTTGTTTTGGCATTAAGGTAATACAGGCCTTAAAAAATGAGTTGGGAGTATTCCTTCCTTTTTTGTTTTTTGGAAGAGTTGGTGAAGAACTGGTTTTAATTCAGTAGTGAAGACATTTGAACTTAGGCTTTCTTTTGTGGGTAGGTTTTTGATTACTGGTTTAATCTCTTTTCTGGTTATGTTTATTTGGATAGTCTATTTTTCTTTGAGCCAGTTTTAGAAGTTTTCATCTTTGAGAATTTGTCCATTTCATCTACATTATCTGATTTGTTGGTGTACAGTTGTTCATAGGACTCCTTTTAATCCTTTTTATTTCTGTAAGGTCAGTATTTCTTTGTTCATTTCGGATTTTAGTAATTCGAGTTTTCTCTCTTTTTGTTTCATGGGTAATCTAGCTAGAGGTTTGTCAGTTTTGTTAAACTTTTCAGAAAACGAACTTCTGGTTTCCTTTATAATCTTTACTGTTTTTCTGTTTTCTATTTCATTAATCTCCTTCTTTTTTCTGTAGGTTTGGTTTGTCCATTTTTCCAGTGTCTTAAAGTGAAAGGTTAATCTATTGAGATCTTTATTCTTTCTTAAAGTATGCATTTACAACTACAAAATTCCCTGTAATCACTGACTCAGCTGCACCCCATAAATTTAGGTATGTTTTGTCTTTATTTTCATGCATCTGAAACTGTTTTCTGATTTCTCTTTTGATTTCTTACTTGTCTCATTTGTTATAGGTCATATTTAAGAGCTTGTTGTTTAATTTTCACATATTTGTGAGCTGATTAATTTTTTTCCTGCTGTTGCTTTCTAATTTCCTTCCACTGTGGTCAGAGAAAATAAAATACTTTGTGTTATTTCTATCCTTTTAAATTCATTGAAGTTTGTTTTATGCATAGCATATATAGTCTATCCTGGGGAATGTTCAATGTGCACTTGAGAAGAATGTATATTTTATTGTTGTTGACTAGAGATGTCTTTTAGGTTGAGTTGATTTATAGTGTTGTTCAAGTCCTCTGTTTCCTTGTTAATCTTTTGTTTAATTGTTCTATCCAATCTTGGAAGTAAGACACTGAAATTTTCAACTATTGTTGAGTTGTCTGTCTCTCCATTTTTGTCAGTTTTTACTTTATATATCTTTGTGCTCTGTTATAATTATTATACCTCCCTGATGGATTGGCCCTTTTACCATCATGAAATGTCCTTCCTTATCTCTAGAAAGGTTTTTCTTTTTAAGAAAGGGAAGGGAGAGGACAGGGGGAGGAGGAGGGAAAGGGAGAGAAAGAGAAAGAGAGAGAGAAACTTAAGCATGCTCCAAACTCAGTGTGAGCATGATGCATGGCTCTATCTCCCAACCTTGAAATCACAACCTGGGCCAAAATCAAGAGTTGGACACTTAAACGACTGAGCCACCCAGATGCTCTTCTAGTAACATTTTTAAAAAGTCTATTTTATCTGATGTAAGTGAAACCACTCCACCTTTCTTTTAGTTGCTATTTGCATGGTGTGTCTACTTTTGTCCTTTTATATTCAACTACTTTTTTTAAAAAATCCAAATTGTAGCTTCTGCAGACAGCATATAGTTGAACCATCTTGTTTTTTTAACTTAGTCTGATGGTTTCTGCCTTTTAATTTGATTATTTAATCCATTTATATTTATTGCTGTTATTGATGTGGTTATATTTATATCTGCCATTGTATTTTCTATTTTCTGTATGGCTTATGTATTTTTGTTTTGTTTATCTAGTCCTCCTTTACTGCTTTCTTTTGCATCAAGTGGATATTTTTCTAATGTAGCATTTTAGATTCTTTAATGTTTTTTCACCATTTTTTAAAAAGTGGTTGCTCTAGAGTTTACCATATACATTTTAGCTTACCAGAATCAGCTTTAGATTTATACTAGCTTAATTCCAGTGATGCTTAAAAACATTATTTTTACATAGTTCTAGTTCATTTTCCCCACTTCTGCGTATTATTGTTATACCCATCACATCTATTATGTTACAAACCCACAATGCATTATGTTAGTATACTAACTGCAGACATATACTTAGCCCAGTATAGCTTTGCTCCCACCCACCTCCTTTGTGTTATTTTGACAAATATTATATTTTTCTGTGTTATAGGTCCAACATTACATTATATACATATTATTTATACAATTGCTTTTTAATTAGTTATAAGAAGGAAGGAGAGAAATATGCATTTATACTTTAAAAGTAATTAAATAATTATCTTTATTGGTACATAATTACCTTTGTTTTCTTTGTGTGGATTTAAATAATCATCTGTGTTGAACAAGAGTGGTGAGAGTGGGCATCCTTGTCGTGTTCCTGATCTCAAAGGGAAGGCTATCAGCTTTTCCCCATTGAGGACAATATTCGCTGTGGGTTTTTCATAGATAGATTTTATGAAGTTGAGGAATGTTCCCTCTATCCCTGTACTTTGAAGTGTTTTAATCAGGAACGGATGCTGTATCTTGTTAAATGCTTTTTCTGCATCAATTGAGAGGACCATGTCGTTCTTCTCTCTTCTCTTATTGATTTGTTCTATCACATTGATTGATTTGCGAATGTTAAACCACCCTAGTATCCCATGGATAAATCCCACCTGGTCATGGTGGATAAGCTTTTTAATGTACTGTTGGATCCTATTAGCTCAGGTCTTGTTGAGAATCTTGGCATCCATATTCATCAGAGATACTGGTCTGAAATTCTCCTTTTTAATGGGGTCATTGCCTGGTTTGGGGATCAGGGTAATGCTGGCTTCATAAAAAGAGTCTGGCAGTTTTCCTTCTGGTTCTGTTTTTTGAAACAGCTTCAGGAGAATAGGTATTATTTCTTTTTTGAATGTTTGGTAGAATTAAATAATCATCTAGAATCATTTCTTGCAGCCCCAAGAACAACCTTTAGTAGTTCTTATAAGGTGGGTTTGCTAGCAACAAATTGTTCTAGTTTTTGTTTTTCTGGGAAAATCCTTATTTTGCCTTCATTTTTGAAAGGTAGATTTGCTGAATATAGAATTCTTGGCTGATTTTTTTTTTTTGCTTTGAACAATTTGAATTTTGTTACTCCACTGCTTCTGGATTTCATTGCTTCTTCTGAGGAGCTACCGGCTAATCTTATTGGGGGTCCTTTGTAAGTGACCATGACATATTTGTTTGTGGATCTTTTTGTGTTTATCATATTGAGGTTTATTGAGTTTCCTGGACATATAGATTATTTTTCAATACATTTGGGATGTTTTCTGCCATTATTTAAAAAACAATGTTTTCTCTGTTTTTTCACTCATTTCATTCTGGTACTCCCATTATAGGTATGTTGGTGCACTTTTTGGTATCTGCCATTTCTCTGGGCATAGTTCACTTTTCTTCATTTTTTTTTTTCTCTGTTTTTTGGTATTATCTCTACCAATCTAGTGATTCGAGTTAATTCTTTCTTCTGCTGGTTTAAATCTGCTGTTGAGCCCTTGTAATGACTTTTTTTATCTCAGTTATTGTACTTCTCAAGTCCAGAATTTCAATTGACTCTTTTTATAATTTCTATTGCCTTACTGATATTCTCTATATTATGTGACCTTGTTATCATATCTTCCTTTACTTATTTAACCACACTTTCCTTTAGTTCTCTAAAGGGATTTTAATGGGTATTTTGAGTTTTTTTTTCTTTTAAATCCAACATCTTGTTGCTCTCCTAGGGCAGCATTTCATGTAATTCATGTTACCTGCTTTTCTTTCTGGAATATGTTTTATACTTTAGATTTCTTTGTGTTGTCATATATTCACTTTTTTGGGCAGCTGGTTCTCCCCACCTCAGGCTTGCTTTTGTTTCTTGTTTATTTTTTAGTGATTGGCTGGATTATTTTAGTGAAGTATCCTTTTTCCCATTAGTGTTCAACCTTTAATGATGTTTGCTTCTGAGGGAGATGCAGCTTTGAATATGCCTACAGTTACTCAGGGATGACAGTGGTATTTGTAGTGCTCTCTTCCTTGCTTTTCTCCACCACACCCAGCTGTTAAACTCCATTAATTGCTGGTTGATTGCTCTGTTGTTTTCAACAAGCTATGTGGTATTAATTGCTCTACAAATGAATCCAGTTGAATTTTGGCTCCTTTGAAGGAATAGTTTCTGAGGTCTCTGTTTGACATGTGTTTTGGACCCACAAAGTTTTCTCCCAGCTGTCTCATCTCTGGTTTTCTCTTAAAAACTAGCTAGCCTACAGTTAAGCTATGTTTTCATTAAATCCCTGAATCTCCCTTCATTTGCTTTTCTCTACAACCTCCACTGTGCTGAGAGCAAAGCTTGGGTTTGACTTCTCTATGTTCTGTTGCAAAGGAAGCCAGTTCCTGTGGGAAGATATTATGAGCTATCTGTTTTATGGCCTGCTCCCCCCCCCCCCCACCGGAAAAACCTGAGCCAGGCTATGGGGCTGGGGTGGGGACAATGACAGATCCCTCTTTGAGAGCCACCTTTCCTCTAGGACCTGAGCCCTCAGTGGGTGGGGAGCAGCAGCCTGAGGTCCTCTTGATTTGCCTTTCCTTATGTGGAAGCTCGCTCTCATAAGCCGAGGCAGGGGGAAGCAGGGCCTCAGTATTAGCATGCCTTGCCCAAGGTTTTCCTCCATCCAATAAAAGGCAGCTGGCAGGAAGAGGAAGCCCCCACTTCTCAGCTACACTCACCTGGGACTTAGCCTCAGCAACAGTAGCTAGGTGCAGGATGAGAAATGTTGAGGCCCTGTTCCTCCTGGGAAGAAATCCCTCTAACTGGGTGTGATGGGAGAGGGAGCATTGGTTGTTCATGGATGCAACAGTCTGGAGTGGAGTCTCTGCTGGGCTGAGTGGGGGGAGGGAGGCAGTGGTCTTGGTTCAAATAACACATATTCTTGCCTTTCCTACCAGATTTTCATAGATTTTCTTGCATAGATATTTCTTCATTTGATATTTGCTCTTAGAACCATTTCCAGAGCTTTAAATGTTTTCTTTGTTGTTGTTGTTTTCATTTTTCACCAGTTTCATTGGAGGAGTATAAGTGGCTCTTCTCATGTTGTCATGCTAGCATTTTCTTCCTGTCTCTCCTTTCTTTTTCTTTTTCTTTCTTTTCCTTTTTTTTTTTTTTTCTTCTCTCTCTCTCTTTTTTTTTTTTTAGATTTTAAGGGAGATTTTTGAAGGAGAGCACAAGCAGGGGGAGCGGAGGGAGAAGCAGGCCCCCTGCTGAGAAAGGAGCCTGATGTGGGACCCCAGAATCATGACCTGAACCGGAGACAGATGCTTAACTGACGGAGCCACCCAGGCGCTCTGCATTTTCTCTCTTTGACTCCTTTATTATTCAGCAGCCTTAAAGACGCTGTTACAGAGCTTATGGACCGGGGCAGTAAAATCCCGTTTTGGCCTGAACTAGTTATCTAATTAACTGAATATAAGCCTTAATACTATATCCCTTCCCCTAAAACTACCTGCTCAGCTGCTGGATGTTTGCATTACTGATTCCATGTATTCTATAGCTGAGATGATAATTACCCAAATTCAAGTCACTGTCTCTTGCCTGCCAAGTGGTCTCCTTGCCTCTCTATTGGCTGTCTGGTAAGTTACTCTACACACGTCAGAGTTTTTCTGAGAACACATTTGGTCACATTATACCAGTTAAATGTTTGATTGGTTTCCCATTGCTCTTAGAATAAAGTTCAGACTCCTTAACATGTACTATAAGATCCCATTTATCTTCCTCTTCCTCTTGTGTCCCTTTCTCTCGGTGCCCCACTTCCTGCTCCTTCTCTCTCCTCTGTCCCGCACCAGAACATGCTCTGCTCTCACACTAATCTTTGCAGTTCTTATTTTACATGTCCCATGCTCTGTCCTGTTTCAGGCCCCTTGCACACGTTGTTGTTTGCCTTAAATGCTGCTTTTCACTTCTCATTCAGGTCTTGCTTAAATGTCATCTCCTCTGAGGAGGCTTCTCTAATCTCCCAGAACAGCTCATGTTCCCCTGTTCTGCAGGCACTCTGACACACCATACTTCCTAGAATATGTGTTTTTGATCAACTGATTACTAGGATGATTATTTAACATACCTCTTTCCTGTAGAGCATGAGCTCATGAGAGCAGGGATCCTGTCTGCCTTGGCACTTTATGCCCAGTTCTAGTGCAGGACCTGGCACGGAGCAGGAACTCCACAAATACTGTCGAGTGTATGGGAATGTGGAGATGAATGCTGCGTGGAGCATAGACGGCCAAGGATAGGAGCTTGGTCCTGGGGCTCTACTTAGAGCTGATAGGGAGTCAGAGGAAAAGTTCAGGAGAAACTCCTCACCACTTAATATTCATAATTACAACCTGGTCTTACCAACTGGCAGCCTAACAGACACATATTCCAATTCTTGTGAAGAATATCTTGCATATAGAAAGTAGTCATCTCCCTCTTCCTTCTACCCTTGACACTGTGGTCCCCAAGCCTTGGAATTGTGAGGTTGCTAACACAGATTGAGACTGTGATGGCTTCTTTTTTAAAAAGCTATCAACAACAACAATAACCACATTGCTATTTTTAATACTTATTAAATGCTATGCTAGAAAGACATTATTTCAAAGAATCTGTTAGTTTGAAGCAGTAGGTACTTTTATTTCCATTGGATAGATGAATAGCTGAGTTTAGGAGACCACTGGATAGATAAATAGCTGAGTTTGGGAAAGGTTAGGAGTCTTGCTCAAAGATACATTTTAAGTAGAGATTCAAATTCATGGCTGTTTGGCACCAGTGCTCAAATTCTTAACCTCTGTTTTGTATTGCCCAGGGATTCTAGAATTCTGTAAGTGGTTTCTTACTGTCTGACGGTCTTCTGAAACCTCATGTAAACTTTCATTTGAAGTGTTTCTTGAAACTTCTTCTATACCTATAGTTGCCTTGAGAGAGGGAGGCTTCCCTTTCATCTCTTATCGAGAGATCATTGAAAACCAAAATCTGTTCTAAGCATTCTGTGTTTGAGTAGATTCTCTTGCTATAGACTTTCTTGATTTTACAAGGACATTATCAGGAAGCCAAATACAACAAAAACAATAGGAAAATCCCCTTGACTCTACTAATAAGGCAGCACGTAAAAAATAGGGAAGAGAACACACAGGGGTTTATAAAATCTAAACCCTATTTAAACTTATTATGTCTAAAACCTTTAAGTTTGTAAAAAGCTTGTCAGAGGTCTTAGAACCAGACAAGAGGGTAGATTTGAAGACATATCTACAGGATGAAGTTTTGATGAGCAAAGTAGTAGAAACACACATCTACATTAATAAGTGAGAGGCTGCTTTTCTCAGCAACATGGTCCTGGTATTACTACTACCTTGAAGCCTGCACGTTCTAGAATCCTTGTTAAATTGGTCACCAAGAGAAATTCATCAGCTATTTAAATTAGCCAAAATTAAATAAAACATCAGATAAATCTCCCTGCTACCAAAATTGTTCAGAACTTGACTTAATTGAAGATATCTCACCCTTGTTAAACTCTTAGCCTGATTATAGACATTTTTAAATGTATACAGATGCAAATGCTTAACATACTCATTTATTTGAACGCACAAAAATAAGAAAGACAAAAATGGTACAGAATCTTACTTTTCATAAAATTCTTGTTTTTTTTTGATTAGACTAACATATGTACCTGATAATAAAATTGAAACCACGAGGGAAGATATTAAATAAAAAATAAAATCACCTTCCCACCACCACCCAGATCTGGCTCTGGCAGATCGCTGTGTTATTTCTCTTCTGTATCTGTCCGGAAAAATATATATACATGTGTAACAAAATGTATAATCTTTTGAAAAAAAGACCTAAGATACATAAACGTGTTTGTATAAGTATTTGTACAAAGTGTATGCATGTAACAATATACTCTTTTGGAAAATATACATAAAATATATAAATACATTTATACAAATATGTGTATAAAATATGTAAATATATATACCATACATACCATATTCTTTTAAACTTTGCATTTTTCATTTATAAAATGCTCTGGAGATTTTATAAACCATTAAACAGAGACCAGCTGCATTTTAAAAATTACTAAATTTTATTTTGCAATGATTACAAGTTTATAGAAAAGTTGAAACTATATATAAAAAAAAGTAAATCAGAATTTTTTTCCCCGAATGATTTGAGAATAAGTTATTAGCCTGATGCCCCCATCACAACTCAACAGAGTGTGTTTCCTTGCAGAGATATTTCCCTACATACTAGGATACAGTGGTCGAAATCAGAAAATTAGTATCAGTACGTCACGCCTTCAGATTGTTCAGGTCCTGTCAGTTGTTCAGCACTGGCTTTTATAGCAGAAAGACCCTGTTCAGAATCACAGGTTGTAGTTAGTTATCATGTCTCTTTAATCGGCTTTGGTCTGGAACATGCCCTCAGTCTTCCCTTAATTTTTGTAACCTTTACCCTTTTGAAGATTGAGGGCCAGCTCTTTGTAAAATGCCCTCCATTTGGGTTTGCATGATGTCTCCCCGTGATTTGGTTCAAGTTCTGCATCTTTGGCAGAAATGTCTCGGAATGAAGCTGCCTTCTTCTCCCTGGCATCCTGTCAGGAGGCACATCTTTTGTGTGTGGGTCATTGCTGCTGATGTCCACTTTATCACTTGATTAGCGTGTTTGCCGGGGTTCCCCTTTGTCAAGTTAGTTCTCTTTCTCAAAATAAATTTTTGTGAGAAGGGATTTGAAACCATGTAAATATCCCATTATGCACTTAACTTTTCACTAGTTAGTTAACTAATATCTGTATGGATTTAGGTTTCTTTGCTATCCAGTGGGTTGTTAGCACTATAATTTATCTTGATGCTCAAACTATCCTGATTCCGCCAATAGAAAAGATGGGGTCCGTTATCAAAGGAATGAGATTGAGACAAAGTGAAAGTTATGCAAAGCTTTATTCTATGCCAAGCATTAGAAGTCAGACTGACCAGCCAGGGCCGCCTCTGAAGAGAGTGACCCCCGTTGGTCTTACAGGCTAGTTTTTATAGGGCGCAACCACAGACCTCTACGTATGTGACTTTGGCTGATTGGATGTCTCCTACCTGTCTGGCCTTATTTAGGTGTGCGTTTTAGCAACGGTTACCCAGAACCGATACCAGTAACTGCTGAGGCATTTATTAAACAACAAAATGGCTACCTAGGCAACATGGAGTCACTCTGGCTAAGTAGGCCCAGGGAGGCCCTAGGAGTTTAACAGGTTTTAACATGGAATTGGCTCCAACAGAAACTGGTTTATATATCTTTTGTCATGGGTTTGTACTCGCGACCCTGAGGTCAAGAGTCTCACACTCTAGCAACTGAACTAGCCAGTTGCCCCTATATGTTCTTTTGACATGCCCCTGTTATTCTTTAGACCCTTCTCTTTTGAGGTGGGAGCAGGGGGCAAGATTTACAAGTTCATCCGGTGCTTTTCCTGCCAATCCTGGAATCAGTCTTTTATCCAAGGAATCCTAGTTTCCTAGAGTAGAAAATGGTAATTAGAAGCCAAGATTTTGGTGGTAGATGTGTTCATTGATAAGGGAGCCCAAGCCAGGTAAGGAGGGTATTCCTGAAGGAGTGATCTGCCTCATGGAATCAGGACCTGAGTGGGATGAGGAAGGCATCCATGGTGGGCTTGAAGGGGATGGCCCAGCAAGGGGAGTCAGACCCATGCAGAGTGCAGAAGCTATCCCCTGGAAGAATGGCCTGGCACAGGGTCAGGGTCACTCACACAGGGTGAGTTGAAAAGCCATGACAGGGCATCCCAGTAGGAGGTGTCAGATCCCAAGCAGGATGATGAGAGCATGGAGGGCAGGGGGTGGGCAGCAGAGATAGGAAGTGAATACATAGAGAGGATTAGTCAATTAACAGAAGCCAGATTTCTCACTCTTGGATGATGGAATAAACCTTCTGGTGTTATATTGGAGTTATTGATGTGCATTCAGATTTTCCACATGCAAAAAGATATAGAAATACATGGAGAGGTGTATGTTTGTAGCTCTGTCCTCATTAGGGCTTGAGAACAGCAATGCCCCAACGTCACTGAGATCATGACCTGAGCCAAAACCAAGAGTTAGATACTTAACTGACTGTGCCACCCACGTACCCATCTTGTGTCCTAGTTTTGGGAATTTTTGTGTCTTATGATTTGGGAAAATATTTTTTGAGAATATTTTCTGTTTGATTTATTGGGTTTTCAACCTTAGAGTCACCAGTTTTCCTTCAGTTGTATAATCTTTGTCTTCCATCTATTAGCTTTTTCTCTAATTGCTTTCTGAGTTTTTCTTCCCCATCCTCTATGCTTTTCTTAAGCTTTGTCTCCACATCAATAATTTCCTTTTTAATGTATCTGTTCTATTTCTTGCTGTTTATATTGAATATAATATCTTCATAATAATATGTGGTCCTTGATTTATTTCTTTAATCTTTGTTTCCCTGTAATCTTCATTTTAATGCATGGTTTTAGTAAGCGCTTCTAAAGAGTCAAATGATTTTGAGGTGTTTACTCCTATTTTTTGAGTAATGTTCTGTTCTAGGTTGGGGTCTCAGTCCTACTTTGCATTTGGTTTTATCTATATACTTATACAACTTTGCATGTGTGGTTGCTATGCCATTTATTTGGGTGGCTATGTCCAGACATGCTATTTGTTTGACATAATGATAACTGACTATATTGTCCTGCATCCTAATTTCAGAGAGGGAAATTATGATTTCACCTCAAACCACATACTCACAAATTTCTTCTCTCAATTCTTCCCTTTCCTTCCCCATCTCCTAACTACCATTCACCCTCCTTTGTTCTCAGATTCTTCTTTTCATCTTCCACTTTTTCCTCTTTCTTCTTCATCTTTCCAAATATACTTTATGCCAGTTTCCTTCTTTACTAAAAACCTGAGTTTCCTAGATCAGTACTTTCTATAAGGACAAACATCGGCTTATTTGTGAAGCCAGTTGGCACAGTCTTTTTCAAAGGGGTTTTAATGGAGTTGATGATTTTTTGGCCATATCTAGGAATACAGAAGTCCTACCATTGATTACACAAAATCTCTGGGAGAGATGTATATAAAGAAACAGGAAACAGATGTTAAAGTAAATAAAGTAACATTATTTCAGAGGTTTTGTGTCTCAAGTCCCCACACATCTATCTTGAAAACTTGGCTAGAATAATGACCATGGCTGAAGATGCTTGGGCATTTTTTTTCTGTCCTCCTTACCCAAATCTAAATCCTGAATCTTAACCATGCTCTGGCTTGCAAGGACAGGGAGCTGTCATAGGAGAGTGCCTGAGCATAAGTGAGGGGGTTATGATGGTAGACTGGTTGCTTACTGTTCAGACACATGGAAGGAGGAAGTGGATTAGAACAGTCATGACTGTGACCTTCTGACATTCACTGACTTGGCCCACTGGTGAACTGGGGCCGATCAGCATCACTGAGAAGAGTAGTAAAGCAGGCTGGGAAAGGAGATGTAAAGGGTAGTCTTGAATGCTTCACTTCCCCCTAGAGCCCCATGGTCCTTTATGGGATCTGGACTAATAAAAGATCACCGTGATAGTGACTCCTTATTAGCCATATGGCAACTGAGCTGGACACAAATCTGCATCTTAATGATAATAGTGGGGGGCTGAGAGAAATGCTCCCCTCAATCCAATAAGTCATGAGTAATACAAAATAGGACTCAGAATTTTTTTTTAAGATTTATTTATTTGAGAGAGAAAAAGTGTGAGCAGGGCGGGGTGGCAGAGGGAGAGAGAATCCTTGCGCAGACTCCGCGCTGAGGATGGAGCCCTATGCAGGGCTGAATCTCAAGACTCTGAGATCATGACCTGAGCCAAAATCAAGAGTCAGATGTTAAACAGACTGAGCTACCCAGGTGCCTCAGGACTCTGATTTTAAATAGCATCATTTTAAACAAACATCCTAGTGATCTGAAGCTGTTTCTGGGTCCTGTGGTTATACGCCTCCCTGCTATAGGTAATGAAAGGGTGAGCCCTTTCCTAAGTTGATGGTAGTGAATGTATTGAATTAGGGATAGCTTCAGTGATGAGTTAATACTGTTCTCTAACTACTGACATAAAGAAGCTTCATATAAACTATTCAGAAAAGTGTTATTATAGTTTTGGAGATGTCATCTAAAAATTTAAAAATTTCTGTCTAATAGCCTTGCAGAGCAAGTCATTTTAAGCAATAAAGTATAATGAAAGGGTTATGGACTTTGGAGCCAAAAATAATTGGGTGTGTAGGGCCCCTCAGACTGGGCAATAACTTAGCTTCTATGAGCTCTTATTTATAGTTTCCTTAAAATATAGAATGGCAATAAAATTGCAGCCCAAAAAAGGAAAAACAAAAAAGTGATGGTAGATTTTTTTTTTTCTGGGACTTGCATATCTGACAGCCTATTTGGAAAAACCGGAGAGAATTCTCACCTATAGCACCATCTTTGGGAATAACATTGTTTTATTGACCCTTCCTGAAGCTCAGAGTTAGTGGAGAAGGAACAGTTTTTATTCAGTTTATTAGTTTATCATAATGCCAGAGTTACTGAGACTTACATGAAACCTGCATTTCAGCACAGTGTATCAGAGTTCAAAGAAATACTACTTCCCTATGTAAGATTGTAGGGTTTTCCCTGTTCATCTTGAATCATTCCTATAGTAGAGGTATCCTAAATGATTTCTGAGGAAGTCTCTGGCTGTGCTTGAAGATCACTCCACCTCAGCACAAGCATCTCACAGGAGAGAAGAAGGGTCAAGCTTCTTTATTTCTACCGAGAATATATACCCCAACATATTGATCTGCTTTGTCTGGTTCTAAATCTTTGGTTTTGCCTTTATAACCAACACAGAGACTCACCTCCTGTCCAAGGTCTTACAAGACGCCATGCCCTTGTCTGGCATACTTTCCACCTTATACATACACTGTCGTTGAAAATAGTGATTCTTACAGAGGTTTGGTAGAAAGGAAATGTAATTGTCATCTTCCTATAGCTGGCCTAGGGTTTTTTGATGTAATGAAAAGGAAAATAGGTTTGCTATCAACCATGGGTGCCAGAATTCCTCATTGGGAAGGAAAGGTATTATTTGAGTAGATAATTGATGGATTCTTTAAGTTTAAAAAATGTTTGGCCAAATATTTCTTCAAATATTTCTTGTCCTTTTCTCTTTTAAGGACTCCAGTTACACATGTTCTAATTTGCTTGAAGTTTTCCCACACTTCACTGGTGTTCTTTCCATTCATTTTGTTTTGTTTTGTTTTGTTTTTTTCCTCTCTGTATTTCATTTTGAGTAAGTTGGTGTTGCTCTGTCTTCAGGTGCACAGCTTTGATTCTTCTGTAACATTTAATCTGCTGTTAATCCCATCCCAATATATTTTTTTCTTGGATGTTGTGGTTTTCATTTTTGGAGCTGTGATTTGGATCCTAAGAATAAATCTAGCAAGAAGGTATGGAAAACCCTTAAAAGGGAAATCGCAAAACATATGCTAGCTTAATAAAGATGATACAGGGATGCCTGAGTGGCTCAGTTGGTTAAGTGCCTGCCTTCAGCTCAGGTCATGATCCCAGGGTCCTGGGATCAAGATCTACATTGGGCTCTCTGCTCAGCGGGGAGCCTGCTTCTCCCTCTGCCTGTGACTTCCCCTGCTTGTACTTGCTCACTCTCTTTTCCTGACCAATAAATAAAATCTTACAAAAATAATAAAAGATGACACAGATAAATGAAAATATATGCCATATTTATAAATTTGAAGACTCCACATCATTTTTACCCAAAAGAACCTATAAACCCGTGGCAATCCCAATCAAGGCTCTAATAGAGGTTTGCAGTAATCTTGAAAAGCTGATTCTAAAATTCACAGGGAAGGGCAAAGTATCCATCATAACTTACATGTTTTTGAGGGGGAATTAGGAGCAGTATTTATTTTGCCAGTGATCAAGATTCAATTTTTATTATGAAACTATAGTAATTAAGATAATGTAGGAGTGTTAAAGTGATAAATGTTCAGACCAATAGAAGACAATAGAGAGCCCAGGAAAAGAAACAAACATATAAGGAAAACTTGTTACACGAAAGTGACAACAATGAAAATCACAGGGCAAAGTATGGAAAAATAACTTTCCATATAAAAATTAGATCCTTACCTTAGAACACATCCAAAAAATGAATTCTAGGTAGATGAGTGTTCTAACTGTGAAAAACAGAACTTTAAAACTTTTAGAAGAAAACTAAGGTGTATATCTTGAAGTAGGGATGAATTATTTTTTTTTAGAGATTTTATTTTTATTTTATTTTAGAGAGTGAGCAAGTGGGGGGTGGGGCAGGGCCACAAGGAGAGGGAGAAAGCCAAGCAGGCTCCATGCCCAGCATAGAGCCCGATGTGGAACTGGATCTCACGACCCTGAGATCATAATCTGAGCTGAAATCAAGAGTTGGACACTTAACCAACTGAGCTAGCCAGGTGCCCCAAGATGGATTTCTTAAGTAAGAGTTTTTAAATGAATGGATGTATTTAACTAAGTACACATTTAAATTCTGCTCAAAAAAGATGCCATAAGCATATTTAAAGGACAGACCACAACCAGGGACATCAGGGGACTGTTTTGCAGAATTTTGGAAATCAGTCTATGCACCCTTCCCCTCTGGTGTTCTCGTCTCATAAATTTGAGCTGTGTTGGTCTCCTGGGTGCCAGATTCTTTCTCCTCAACCTGGACTGCTGGCTTCTCTTTGGGTCCCACCTCCCTGTACTTGGGAGTTGGAAACCCACCCCAGGCAGTAAGCTGGGCAGTCACAGAATGCCCTGTGTTTCATTTGCCTCTCAGGAATCATCACCTTGCAGACCTTTTTAGGTCTGCACCTTTGTACCTTTGCAGACAAAATAGAAAACCTATTTTGTCTGGTTTTCTAGTGTTTAACTAGGGGGTGGGGAGAGTAAATCTGGTCTGTTATTCTGCCATGGCCTGGAATGGAAGTAATCCCACCATCCTTTTTATAAAGTTTAAAAATAAGGAAAACAATTATATATATACACACACACACATACAATAAGGAGAAAGGAAATAGTATAAAAGACTTACCTATATATATATAGGTATGTTATATATATATAGTATAAAAATATATAAACATATATTAAATATATATAATTTATATATTAAATATATATAAAAATAGGGTGCCTGGGTGGCTCAGTGGGTTAAGCCGCTGCCTTCGGCTCAGGTCATGATCTCAGGGTCCTGGGATCGAGTCCCGCATCTGCTGAGCAGAGAGCCTGCTTCCTCCTCTCTCTCTCTGCCTGCCTCTCTCTCTACTTGTGATCTCTCTCTGTCAAATAAATAAATAAAATCTTAAAAATATATATATAAAAATATATATTATATATATAGATTAAAAAAATATATGGTAAAAACATCAAATTTGAGAGGACAGTTACTTGGAGAGGTAGGAGAAGGCTATTCTGAAGTTAATAAGCAGTAATGTTGGAATTTTTGAATTCTTTGAAGCTTAATGGTAGGCACATGGATGTTTATCATGTTAATCTGTATACTTCTTGTGTGTGTGAAGTATAAGAAATGCAAAGGTATACAAAAGGAAGAATTAAGTAAAGATTTAGTTAAGAATATTAGGTAAAGATGGGGCACCTGGTTGGCTCAGTTGGTTGGGTGGTTAAGCGTCTGACTCTTAGTTTCCGCTGAGGTCATGATCTTGGGGTTGTGGGATGGAGCCCTATGTTGGGCTCCTCAGTCAGCGCCGAGTCTGCTTGAGATGCTCTCCCTCTTCCTCTGTCTCTCCCCCTGCTCTCGGTCTCTCTCTCTCTTTTTCTCAAATAAATAAAACCTTGGGGTGCCTGGGTAGCTCAGTCAGTTAAGCATCTGTCTTCCGCTCAGGTCATGATCTCAGGGTCCTGGGATGGAACCCCCATCAAGCTCTCTGCTCAGCAGGGAGTCTGCTTCTTCCTCTGCCCCTCCCCCACTTGTTTTCTCACATTCTCTCAAGGGACTAAGTAAAATCTTTAAAAAAAAAAAAGTATATTAGTTAAAGAGCCACCTAAGAAGATAAAGAGGTGTGAAATAGAGTAATTCGTGTGTCTGAAATCCACCTCAGCCAGAAGGCACCATTTTGTGGGTGAGGACAAAATGGTAGCCAGCACAGCTGGTGTACCTCCTTCCCTCATCAGCTGGATCTCCAGAAGACCTGTGATTTCCCTGCTGGTGCTTTCCTTCTGGTACTTTCTTTGATGAAACCCTTCAAAACCTCAGCTTCCACCAGCACTGCAGATACTTCTCCCATGCCTTGTTGAGTCATCTGTCCACCACTCGCGAGTCACCCCCCATCATCACTGGGGAAGACTTGAGCTCTTGGGTCCTTGTCACACTTTCTGTGACCCACACAGATGGTCTCTTGGACTTCAACCTCTCTGTTTCTTACGATGCTTTCCTCAGTGAGCGTCTCTTGCTTGGAGCTTCACCGTGGTCCTCTGGTTTCCCTTCATCATCATCATCCCCCTCCCCATTGCCTGTTCTTAACACAATAGCCAGTGGACTGTCCTCTTAATACATGGCATCATGTCATTCCTCTGCTCCAAATCTCTCATGACCCCTTCTTGGTTAGAGGAAAACCCAAACTTCTGTACTGCCTTCTACTCACTATACACTATCATAGCTGGTTCCTGTTACCCGTCACCTGCTGCTGTCCCTCATTCCCACCCCCCAACTTCACACAGGGCTCCTCAATGCTCCTGGAACCTCTGCCTAGCGTGTTTCTGCTGTAGCTGCCTGCATGGCATATCTTCAGCTCCTGTGGGGCCTTCTCCTCAACTGTCACCTTCTTCTTGAGCCCGTCCCTGACTGCTTTATTTAAAACCGTACTCCTGTCCCCACAGAGCTTTTCATCTCTTCCTTTGCTTTCTTTCTTTCTCACTCCCATGAATCCCCTTCCAGGATGCTATACAGTTTATTTCTTTGTTTATTGTCTGTCTCCCTCCACTGGTATGTAATTTCT
The DNA here is from genome assembly GCF_020171115.1 of Neogale vison. Classification (NCBI taxonomy): domain Eukaryota; kingdom Metazoa; phylum Chordata; class Mammalia; order Carnivora; family Mustelidae; genus Neogale; species Neogale vison. Next base: position 107,935,632 of record NC_058097.1, on the reverse strand, counting down.
ACGAGAACAGAGATTTTTTTATTTTGTTTATTGCTATAAGGCAAGGGTCTAGAAAAAGTGCCTGGCACAGAGAAGATGCCATTAGTGGCTTTGGGTATCCCGGCACCCCCCATCTCTTGGGGATGTAAGGAGTCGGGAAGGGTGCATAGTCCCTGATGTCATGTGCTTATGTGGATACCAATGACAATGGCCATCATCTGGAGAGAGCTTTGAGCCTCAGCCAGGAAGAGGGCTGCAGAGATGTCCCGAGACAGCTGTGTGACTCTCTGTGGTTGAGAAGGTCTCTCTGTGACTTCCCTACTTCTCCTGGGGCTAGATATCATTTGGTTGCTTGCATGCCATGAGAGGGCACAGCAGCTCTCCAAGGCAATCTGAGGCTCCATCTGCCACAGTGCTCCCTGCAGCCATCCTTCCTGTGCTCTTCTCTTTCTGGGGCTCAGTCCAGCTCTCTGGTCCCACAGCTCTGCCTGGAAGTTCTGTTGCATCCCCAGGGCTCAACATTGGATCAGAGAATGAGGTCTTCCTCTCTGGGACCCACTGGCATTTTTTCAATGTTTTCAGTGCTTTTTTCCTACTTCTCTCTTAATCTCTTGTTTTCCCTCTCCTCCCCCAGGTTGGAGATCTTTTTCCTAGTAAGACGAGGAAGGCTGTCTTGCTTTGGCTCATCTCTTGTCTAAGTTGTGAATACTTTCTATTTTGCTAAGGGCCTGGGCTCTTGAAATCAAAAAGTAGGAAGACAGACCCTTTCTTTCTGCATTTGGCACTCACATGCTTTGCTGGGATGCTTTCATAGGAAGAAGGGCTAAGGGGCATGGGGGAGGGAAAGGCTTGGGCAGGGGAGATTGTGAAATATTTTAAAAGGACAGTCACACCGTGTGATACTGATAATGACAGCAGCAACACTGTTGTAGTTCACATTGTATACACTTAGTGTATGTACTACACTTAGTCTCTGCAATGCACTGCCATTAATCAGCATAGCAAGTCTGCGTGTATTTATTACCATGCTTATTTTCCATAAAAGCAAATTGAAGTCTAGTGAGGGAAAGGGAGTTGCTCAGGTCCCACATTTTGCAAATGATGGGCCTGGGCTTTGGAAGCAAATCTGCTGTGCCAAAGGCTAACCACTATACCTCCTGGCCCCCTGGCAGCACCCCAGAGCCCCAGGACCCTGGGCCACAGAGCTGGGAATCAGTTGATTCTTGCACACTCCTGGTGCTCATCCAGCAAGAGTGGTGCTGGCTTTCTTCTTCCTTCACTGGCCTGCCAGGTGGGTCTCTCCATGGTGCCCCCATTGTCAGCCTCTTTCTGCTGGCTTCCCTCTCTGCTGCTGGTCCAGCTTCAGGCCCATCTCATCTCCTTGGAGAGGTCCAATCTCCCTCCCCTCTCCTCTCCTCCTCCCCTCCTCTTGCCTTTCCCTGCCTCCCCCCTTCCCTCACCTCCCTTTTTTCCTTCCCTCTCCCCCTTCCTCGATCCCCCACCGTCCCTCCTCCTTCCCTTTCTACCTTGGTTTGGCTTTACAAATAAAATATAAATTTAGCTAAGAGCTCATACCACAAAAAGGGAAGAAATGATATGTATAAGCGGCAACAGAATTTACAAGTAAACACCCTGACATTTAGTCCCCGGGCTTTGTGGGGAGGATACTAAGGATCTTCTGGTCTCCCCTCTTGGGGCCTCCAGGCTGCCCTTGACCACTGAGCAAGGCTGAGGAGAGACCTTCTAGGCTCTTCCTCCAAACTGCAGCACATTTTCCAATAAGCAGAAGGCCTGTGGCTTCAGGAGGCCCTCCCAGCTCCAGTCTACCTCTGTGGTCAAGGACTGGGACTTTGGATAAACAAGCTAACACTAAAAACTTGGGTATCCGATCCTGCTATCTTAGTGGGAGCCGTCATGTTCATGGCAGTGGGGAGGGAGGAAGGAGACTTGGGCAGCCGACAGAGGGGGCCATGTCTTTGCAGGTGAGGACTCCATCAGCACACTGGGCCTGATCCTCGGCGTGGGACTCTCGCTGCTGCTTGTGTCCATCCTGGGCTACAGCCTGGCCAAGTGGTACCAGCGTGGGTACTGCTGGGAGGGTGAGTGAGTGCCGGACCCCGCCAGCCCAGCCCTGGCCTGCCCCTCCTCTCCTGTAGCAGTGGGCACGGCTGGGTGGGGCTGCACACCCTTCAGCATGGTATCATGCAAAAATATTTCCTGTGGTGGCTGCAGTGGTTGAAGACTTGAGTGGGGGTGGCAGAGCGCTCGAATGGTTGAGGGTGGGGTCCTGGGCCTTGACTGAGGGAGTGCGGTCTCTGCCTGCCCAGCCGGAGGCTGTCTCTCTCTTCCTTCAGAGCCCACCAGAGTCCATCTCCAAGGCCTGCATGGGCCTCGAGGCCAGGCTGGACAGGGGGCCCCCACTCTGGCTCCTTGTACATCTCTCCCCCGCCTGTGGGTCTTGGGGCCCTTTCCGAAGCTTGCTTCAGCTTCCACTTCCCTGGGAGTCTCCCCGAATTTGCTGCTGCCCTCCCAGCTCTGAGCCATATTGGCATTTCCCATGGGACCTGGGAGAGCTGGCAGGGCGTGCTGGGATCCCCTGAGGCAGAAGGCGTTTCTCGACCTGCAGCTGACTTCCATGGCTTCCATGAATGTTTGCTGAGTACCTATTATGTTCCAGTGTACTTTGCCTAATAGGATTTTCTTTAAAATTCCAAGTAAGGTTAGAATTCTTAGTTTTTTATAGATGGAGCAGGAAGTCTGAAGTCACAGGGTTCAAGAGTGGTACAGTCTGGATTCAAGCCCAGGTCTGCTTCTTTTGGGCTCTACACTGGGACTGCCTCTTTCCCAGGGCAATCAGGGCAAATCATCCTTTAAGCATCCCTTAATGACGGGGGAGGGAGGATTCCTAGCCACAGGATCTGCCCCACAAAGCTGGTGGTTCTTTCTGGGAAGATGGGCATGTGGCAGGCAGAAGCCAATGAAGGAGCTTGGGACCCTCCCACAGCATCCTGAGGTCCAACCCAGCCACCTTGCTCCTCCCAGATCGGGCGAGGGAGCACCAGATATTCCCAGAAATGTGATGGACTGGTCTCCCTGGAGGTACTAACCCTCTCTTTTCTGATTGTCTTTCTAGGGCCTAATTTTGTCTTCAACTTGTACCAGATCCGGTGAGTAGATTCAGAGCAGATCTGGGTGGGGTTAGGTATGGAGCCCAAATGCCCTGTTTCTCTTCCTTGTCTTCTCCCCATGCTCCTAAGCAAACAAGAGAAAAGGAAGGAGCTGGGGTCTATTTAGAAAGTACCATGAATAAAAACTTGAGCATGGCCAGGATTATGGAAAACCCTGCTGATGGCGATCCTCTTAACATTTGCCCCCAGGCAGGGACCAGCCATACCTTTGTCAGCTACTCATAGTTTTCTCAAGAAGAATCTATTGTTGCAGGTATTGTGGTATTAGTTTCTAGGGGGTATGATGTACATAGTCTCTGTCCTTAAGCATTTCACTGTCTGTGGTGGACACAGACTTGACTACAAATAATATCTCAGGCACAATGTAGTGTCAGAAGAGAGGAGCAAGTGGAGACCGTCAGGAATTTAGGGAGCGGGGTTCAGAAAATGCTCCTGCAGCCCCCTTATCTGCTCGCTGCCCCCGGGTGGGCCTGCTCTTCATCTGGCCCTGAGACGTGGGCCAACTCCTGTTCTGGAAGATGGGTTGGTTGAGGAGCCATGGCCAGGAAGTTCTTCCCATGCTCTGGCCTAGGGAGTTGGGCTCCCAAGGAGAGTCCAGGTTCTCAGCCCCCCAAGACTTGATTGGATCATCTTTCTCAGGAACCTGAAGGAGCTGGAGGTGGGTCCACCTTTCACCATCAGTGGCCATGTCAGCAGTTCGGATGGTGGCTACATGAAGTTCTCCGACAGGCTAGTCTGATGGGGGAGTGTCAGGCTCTAGAGCCCAGGAGAGGTGAGTGGTGAGTTCCCGAGTAAATCTGATCCCATGGTAAGGTCTTCGGATGGCACAGGCGCCCAAGCCTAACACCAGGGACTGTTTGGAACCCAAGAGATGATTCGCTTCATCTCCTCCCTGGCCCCCCCACCCCCCACTTCTCAGGAGTGGGTCCACGGGAGATGATCTCAGGCACCAAGGCCCAGGGTCATGCTGTCCTCACCACCTGCTGGCAGCAGACTGCTCCTTTCCAGCTGGGCACCCAGTCCACGTCCTGCCTTTCTTTCCTGGGGAGGTTCTATTTCTAATCAGGTAGCAGCTTCTAGAGTCAAGCTTCTATCTCAACCCTTTGCTGTGAATTGAAGGTTCTAGATGGCCACTCTCTCCAAGAAGCATCACTCCAGAGTGTCATTTTTGAATGGAAGGCCCAAGAGGCATCCTTGCTTCATGGCCAGCTGACCCCTTACCCCTTATTCCTTCCCCTTACTCCACCCCTCCCACCTTCAAGCCCATCCCCTCTCTGCATGGCAGCTGCTTTTTCCCAGCCACTTTCTCCCTCCAGAATCCCTCACAGACCCCCAGTTTCTCTCTGAGCTTCTCTTCTGGACTGAGAGAAGCCTCACCAGATGCAGTGGTATAGAGGAATCCTTTCCAGGCCTCATCTCTTAGTTGTTCTCCTTTTCTTTTTCTGCAGGAGGAGGCTCCTGGGGAGGCACCTGCCCCTCATGGGCTCCCCAGGCTGCCATCAACCTCTGGAGTCTTGTTGTGGATGATGAGGAGTCACTTCAGGTGCACCATAGGCCTGCAGCAGGAGGACCCCAGGAGGTTCTCTGGACAGAGTCTGGTAGGGTAACACTGGCTTTCTCCTACAAACAAAAAGACAGGCATTTGCCCCCGAGTAGAGACTGGTTCCCAGGAGACCCTGAGCCTGGGGAGGGGTTCCAGGTGTCCTGGAGAACAAAGGCCTCCCAGCTCAGCCCAGTGTAGGCAAGGCCTGCAGCTCCGCAGGGGAGCTCTCCACGGGACATCCCCAGGCACTTCCCCTCGAAGGGCGGACTCCAGAGGCCGGAAAACCAGTCATATCTTTAATAGGCAAAGTCATGTGGGAGTGGAGGTGATTCCAGATGCTGTTTTTAACCTTCCTACCAGAAGCCAACTTCCTCTAAGAGCTGAAGACTGATCTTGGCCTTTGCCCTGCCCTGTCCCATTCTGTTGCTTCGTTCTGGTGCTTTCAACCTCCCCACACTTCTGTCTACCACTTGGCTTTGTTTTCCCTGCCGCTGACCAGCCTCAGTGCCTCCCAAACCATTTGGAGGTCAGTGCTTAAAACCATTTGGAGGTCAGTGCTAGAAATACAATCTTATTTTGTAGGCTTCCGTGATGGGTGGGCAGGGGTCGGGGGCAGAGAGCTCAGTCTCCCTGTGTTCTGCATTTCCTGTGCCAGGCTTGCCCTGTGATGGGGAGGGCAGACTAGAAATGGTGGGAGTCAGGGAGGGACCCACGCCAGGCTTAAAAAAAACCAACTAGGTAATGCACAAGGGAAATCACAAACCACATGTAGGTTGGTGGACAGCAGCACTTTTTGCCTTGTGAGTCATCGTTTTTTCCTCTGGTCTGCCTTGCTGGACCTGAGGTGGTATCCACACCCAGATGTTGTCTTAATAGGCCCTTAATGCACTGTTATTCCATCCAGAGAGACTGCGCTCCCAGGGCAGCTGTGGATGGAGCAGGGCCTGACAGGGGCCCAGCCCCTGCTGAAACCTGTAGTTAGAACTACCTGCCCATGTCCCAGCGCCAAGGCCAAGAAGATGCAGGAGCCGAGGACAGTGATGGGTGGGGAGGACAGAAGTCTTAGTATTTGTCTTCCTATCCTCACTTCCCCAGAGCCTGGTTTCTTTCTTGCTTTGGGTTCTAGCCAGTTGTGAAGAAAGGAAAGGGTAGGGGGAAGGGAGGGAGGAAGGGAGAAAGGAGAGGGGCCTTACCAGCCCCTACCTCCTCACTTCCTGCCAGGATCTGGGGGGCCATTCTCCCAGCGTCTGACTTAGCCAGGCTATGACTTAATAAATTGAATCTCTAAATTTGGAGATCTTCATCTGGGCCCCAGTATTTCTATCCCTGAGTTGGTGAGTGTGGGGCAGAGCCCCCCATAGCTTCGGATCCCACTCTCTCTTGAAGGCTTTATTGGGAAAGCAGCGAGGAGGGGGGATGGGGTGACTTTGACATCCTTCTTTGGATTTCAGTGCTGAGGGCTGGGCCCCATTCCTTAACCCATGGGATGTCCAGCCTCAGCGAAACTCTCCATGATGCCCCTTTCAGTGTGGATCCTGGGACTGCAGCCCATAGGGGGCCACTCTGACTCCCGGAGTATGCTCAGGACTCTGAGACCTTGGGGAAACTTGAAAGGATGGGGCCCAGGGCCCAGATGGTCCCGCCCCAGGTTTGGTGGCTTCAGGTAGGGACACAGGGACAGCTGCTGAGGGCTGGGAGAATGGAGGGTATTTCCCATCCTTGGGAGCGGAACCGAGACTGGGCTACTTCCTCTTTCAGGGTCCTCTGACGTGTTCCCTGTCCCCTGCACCTCCTTCTTGTTTTCCTGACTTCCGCACTCAGTCCTGCTGGTGAACACAGCATTGCCCTTCACCCCAGGCCTCTCCCAAGAATACAACATGTTTTCATTGAGAGCTTCAGAGATGATTAGGGAACAGGTGGCTGGAGATCTGGCTGCGGGTCTGGTTGGGCTTGGCGGTAGGACCCATGGCCATGCCAACACCTTCCCTAGACCTACCCTCCCCTCTTAGCTGTTTTTCTTTGCCCTGGCCCTAAGAGCCAGGAGGCAGTCTGGAGAGCCAGCACTTCTCCGGGCTGCCCACTCCCAGTCCCTGTGCTACCCTGTTCCTCTTTAGTGTCTTTGCCAGGGCTTCCCAGAATGCCACCTCCCTCCCTGCTGACCCCTCCCGAGCCACAGCTCATCTTCATGGTTGGCTCAAGTGTCCTCTTCCCTGTGGCTTTCCCCAGGACTCCAGACTCGTTACCACTCATTTGATCCTGATGGCAAGTGGCCATGATTCTCCCATTTGCGCTGTCCCCCACTACCAGGGGGAGCCCTCTGTGGGCAGGGTTATGGCCCATAGTCTTCAGTAACTGCTAAAAGGAGGGCCCATAGGAGGTACTCAGTAAAGGCCTGCTGAGTGGAGCAGAATCCTCACTGTGGTGATGGAAGGCCGCCTGTTCCTGGAGAAAGATGCCCTGGTGACCTGAGAAGGAGCAGGAACTGCTTGCACAACACACAGTCTACAGAGAGCAAATTGCTTTCGTGTGCGTTACTGCGGCTTGAACCTTGTGGCAAACTTGTGACGTGGGCACCGTCGCCGGCTGCATATTGCATCTGGCGAGACGGAGGCTCAGAGAGGTAGCACGCTTTGCCTAAGGCTGCACAGCCACTGACAGCATTGAGGCCTGAGGAGAGAGTGAGGCCTCACAGACACAGCCTGACCACAGGCTTACTGGGATGAGGATGGAACCCTGGAGAATACAGTCTGGTCTGGACTTGCCCTGCTGTGCTCTGGGGCCATGGGCTAGTCATTCACCACCATGGGCATATATTTTAGCATCTAGATATTGAAGGATCGGATTACCTGTCCAAGGCTCCTCTCTTTACCTGAGGGAGAAAAAGGACCTTATCTGTTTCTGTGCTTTTTTTTTTTTTTTAAAGTCTTTATTTATTTGAGAGAGGAAGAGAAAGAGAGTGAGAGAGAAACACAGTCAGGGTGAGGGGCAGAGGGAGAGGGAAAAGCAGACTCCCCTCTGAGCAGGAAGCCCAACACGGGACTTGATCCCAGGACCCTGAGATCATGTCCTGAGTTGCAGGCAGATGCTTAACCAGCTGAGCCCCACCAGGCACCCCTGTACCATTTTTTAAATCTCTGTATTCTCAGTGTCTAGCATAGGACCTGGCACATAGTAGGTGTTCACTGAACAAAAGATACAAGTACAAAGTATAGTGATAACGTTCTCGCTTAGGAGGTGACAGGTGACAAGTATAGTTCCTTTAGACTCTGATGGTCTAGGATCCAAATTATTCCTTAGCCTTTCTTTGACTTTGGATAAATCCAACCAGCATCTAAGACCAGACCGTTCCCAACCAAACCCTTCTTTACCAGCAAACTGATGTTTGCTGAACACATACTAGAGTGCAGGGCAGGGGCTCTGTCTGCAGGCTCCCTTCATTCTCACAGGGAGGAGACAGAGGATCAGGGGCCAGTGAAATGATGTGCTGAAGGCGAGGCAAGAATGGGTTTTCTTTAAATGTCAGCCCCTTATAGCCTCTGTCCAAGTTTGCAGCTTCCCTGAGCTTCCTGGCCCCCAAGGAAGCAGGCCCCTCCCGCTGGCCTCTAATCTCTTTTCTGGGTCCCCTGGTGTGGTGAGAACAGCCCTGTCCTCAGCTCTGGGCTTCTTGCTGCTCCATTTCTTATTCTTCCTTTTATTATTTTTTAAATACCCCTTTGGCCATCAAATTGTCAAATTCTGCCCCTTCTTTATGCCAGCTCAATTTTCACTTCCCCAGGGTAACTTCCTTAAGACTGGTAGATCTTGTTGTCTTCTCACTTTTTTTTTTTTTTGAATATTTTATTGGTTTATTTGAGAGAGAGAGGGAGGCAGAGCACAAGCAGGGGGAGGGGCGGAGAGGGAGAAGTAGACTCCTGGCTAAGCAGGGAGCCCAATGTGGGGCTCAGTCTTAGGATCCCAAGACCATGACCTGCTGAAGGCAAACACCTGACAGACTGAGCCCTCCAGGGGCCCCATTGTCTTCTCACTTTTAATTACAAATACTCTCTGGCTTCTGTAACTGAATTATTGAGTATTCCCTTGTATTCATTTGTTCATGCAGCGTCTATAATATGCCAGGAACTGCTAGGCACTGTGGAGGCATCCAGTCTTTCTTGAGATTAACTATGCACCCTCCTGTCTGATGGGTATTTTCTGCAGGCAAAATTCAGGTCTTCTACCTTTTCTGAGTTCTCTGTGGTAGCTTATATGGTTCTGGCCATAGCCAGGAATGACTCAGGAGATTATGTTGTATATTTCTCAGTCTCTTCAGGGAAGCTTGGGCTTTACTTTATCCCTGGTCTAGTCTTAGGTGCTCTGAAAACCAAAGCTTCTGATTTTCTCTGCCTGTCCTCAATCATGTGCAACACTGCAGCCCTCATCAGATGCAGATCTGGACACAGAGCACCCCACAGTGACTTTTTCTGTCTAATGGCTACCTGAAGAAATGGTCAGACCCAGGAAGAGGCTGGGCCGGTCAGGAAGGGCTGTGCTCCCCTTTGGTAATGATGTTGTCTCATGCCAGTGGCCATGCAGGGGCCAGCGTCTGGAGTGCCCTCTTTCTGCCCCAGGAGTCTAAGAACCCCAAAGTGGGAGCACATAGGCCTATCACTACTATATTTAAAAAATTGCTTAGTGATCAAAAGCTGTCGAGAAGCAGTGAGATTTAAGCAGATCTGGTACAAAACAGGAAGCCAGTGGCCTGGTGAATTCTCACATTTGGAGACCAGAAGTGAAAATGTTTTGTCTGCCCAGAGTAGCAAGAGGCCAACAAAACAACAGGTGGGGTGGCGCTGGAGACCATGGCCTTGGTGGGGTCCCTGTCTCCTGGATTTTTACCTGCAAGGCTATGGGGGGTTTCTTCCCCTCCCCCAAAGCCTCAGGATAAGGTTTTTCATATATAAGCAGGGAGCCATTAGGAAGGAGATGAGGGGAGTATATACAGAGCCTCACGTTCTGTGGTAGCCCTGGTAGCTGGGGGTGTGGGGGGGGCGCTCCAGGTGCCTTGTTTGGGTAAGGCTTCTGTCGGACTTGAGGACACCAAGTTCCCTTCCAGCTGTGATGCTGTCGCAGAGCGTGGGTGACTTCAGTTCCACAGGGCTGAAGGGGGCAGAGGAGGAGGTAGTGGAGTCACCTGTGCATGTGTGTGTGCGTGTGTGTACACTGCAGAGTCCTAACCCATGGAGAAGGATCTGTACTTTGCCTGCTGTATCCTCAGAGGGCCTGCCCATGGCAGATGCTCAATGAATGTTTGCTAAAGGAGTGAATGACCATGTACTGAATATTTTCACGGTCCTTTGCCTTCTTTCCTAACCACATCCCCTGCTCTAGGCTTCCTGTTTGGTCTCTAGCCCCGGGTCCCTACAATATTTAGGAGCTAGAGGGTAAATGTCACAGGGAAAGGAATGATCATGGTATAATGTGACAAGCTAAGAAGATGACAGACCTGAAAATAAAATTTCAGTCAAATTTACATTCAGCCTGCTTTCTTTTGGGCTCAGTCTAATGTCTCCCAAGGAAGAATCCAGCTTCAAGCTACCATTGCCAGCCTTGCCATGGTCATGCTTGGATATCCTACTTCCTCAACCCCTTTCATAGGTTTTTCTCACAAAGAATCCATTCATTCATGCGTTCATTCTTCATCACATTTACCGAGCACTTTCCTGTATGTTAGGCTTCAGTTGGGTGTGAAGGACACCGGGATACAGAGGTCAGTCAGGGAAGTTTCTGTTCTCTAGAGCTCACAGTGGAACAAATGCACATTCAGTGGTATGTTCAGCGACAGCAGGATGCCCGGGGCATTCAAGGGAGAGGTCAGACCGAAGAGTGCTCTCTGCAGATGGCTGGGAAGACGGAGGCCCAGAGTTGACAGGACATGACTGAGCGGGCTGAGCTGAGAGGAGCAGCAGCCCTTCCTGGAGCACAGCCCTTCCTGACCGGCCCAGCCTCTTCCTGGGTCTGACCATTTCTCCATTTCCCGAGTTCCGGGCCAGCCCAGTGTTCTTTCCACTGCATGGGTCTGTTGCCTCTTCCTCTGTCCGTGGGGCATCTCCAGACAACAGCCTTGCCATGGAAGCCTATCTCTGGATTCATCCGTTAGTCTGAGTGTCTGGTGCATGCTCCCATCATGTGAGGGTCCTGTGGCCATCAGTGCATCCTGCTGCTCAGGCCTGCTAGACTGCCTGGGTCCTCCTGTCGCGCTGGGTTTGAATGGTGGGCTCAGATCTTATAATCTCTCAAGTTTGGGGAGAGTTTCTGAACCTCACTTAGCATAATTTAATAAATCTCACTTCATTCCTTTCAATTCAGTCCAAAAAGTGTGTGTTGAACCCCCTGGGTGGGTCCCATGCCCCCATGACCCCTGGGAACATCTCCCTCACAGCATGAACAGCAGGTGCCCCAGTGCCCTGCCTCTCATCCTTGGCTCCACCCCTGATTCCAGACAGTTCTGAATGGGCTCCCACTTCCTGCTGACAAATCTCATCTCCAGTGCTCACTGCACATCACTTGCTAACTGCCCTGGCTCCTTGTGTTCTGGGGGGACCCGTTCAGCCCCTTGTACCAGCAGTCTGAGAGTGTTAACACCTCTGGGGGAAGCCTCAGCCTGCTCAGAAGCTGCTGGATCAGGACTTCTCTTGTCAATGCTCAGGGGACCGTTGGAAGAGGCCTCTACCTGCTCCAGGGATCAAGGCCCAGTTGCTCTTAGCAGGACCAGCTTGATAACATATTCTTGCTTGGGTTTTCTCTTCTCCTGGTTTCTCACTCTTGTTCCCTGGGATCACCTTCCAAATAAACCACCTGCCCACAACTCCTTGAATTGTGTTCTTGCTTCTGGGGGGGCAATCTAGGCTAAGACTGCGCTTACACCTTTGTAAGCTTACCCTTATTCCTTTATTTACTTGCTCTTTCATTCAGCAAATACAAACCATCTACTAGGCTCTTGGTTGTGGGACTGGAGGACTGAGCAAAAGAGAGAAAGTCTCTGCCTTCATAGAAAGATCTGCTTTATTGGGAGAGAGAGGCTATGAGCAAATAAACACAAAGAGGTCCTAAAACTTCAGGTAATAAGTGCTCTGATGGAAAAAAGCTGGGGATAAGGATGCAGTGGAGACAGGGAGGATACTTGGATAGGGTGGTCATTAGAGACCTCCCCAAGGAGGTTGCGTTTGAGAAGACACTTGAATAAATGACCTGAGGTGGCAATGAGCTTGAAGCAGGGTGGGCGGAGGGGAGAGTACAGGAGGTGGTGCGTGGGGGGTGGGCACATACTAACTCATTGGGACTCTGCCTCTCATTTGGACCAGAAACGAAGGAGAGGGCTTTCAGCCAGGGAATAACATGACCTGAATTGTATTTTATAAAGATCACGCTGGCTGCTGTACTAGATAGACTAAGCATACTATATGAATCATACCTTACTAGACTAAGGCAGCAGGTGTGGAAGCAGACGGACAGTAAAGGGACAGTCATCAGCATCCAGGTGGCATTTAAAGGCATGGACTGGGGCACTGGGGAGAAGGGTAGAGTTTAATAGACATCACATCAAGTTCTTCTCTAAAGGAGCGAGCTTCACAAGTCAGTGTGCAGGGGGTCACCTGTACCTGATCACCGGTAACCTGTTACTAAAGCCGGACCCTGGGAATGAGCATCCAGAGCTTCCTGGCCTTGGGGAGATGCTCAGGAAATGAAGCACCCCTCAGATGACTCTGATGCAGGTCGTCCTTTGAGAACTGCCCTTAGGGACAGGTATATGGGAATGTCAGGCAGTGGAGGGTAAGGAATATTGCCAGCATCATGGTGACCAGGCAGCAGGATCCTCAGGAATGTTTCTCTTCTCTCCAGGGCCAACACGAGGCCCTGACCTCCATCAACTACTCCTTCCCTGTGTAGGTAGAGGTGTATGGGTGTGGCACCCTATACCCAGACCTTTGCCAATCATGTGCCAGTCTGCTCCAGGCACCCTTGCCCGTGTCCCCTTGGGAGCTTACCACCCTGTACGGAGCAGATGCACATTTGTTGTGGGTTGCAGCATGAATGAGGCTCCTGGCTGGGGTCTACAGGATGGGTGCTGAGCACAGGCATGGCTCCAGTCACTCTACAGGGATGGTAGCCTGCTTTTCCTCTAGGCAGGTCAACAGCTGAGTATTCTCACTGCAGGTGGGAAGCAGGGAGAGTGGCCAGTGCCAGATCCATGTCCTCATCTCCTTACCCAGGTGTGGGCTCTCCCATCTGGTGGGGCACACGGAGTATATCCGAACCCTCAGCTCTGAGCTCTCCCCTATTGCCAAGCCTGCCTCACCAATGCTGGAGGACTTTTTCCTTGGGTGACTTGTCATAGGGAGCCAAAATTACCCACCTTCCCTCTCCATGTCTCCTTTCCTTGTGCATATTTCACTTTCCTCCTCCTTCTCCACGCTGGAGTGGGATCAGTGCCTCGCTCCCTGAAGCCTGCAATTCAGTCTTGCCAGCGCTCTCTGCAGAATGTCTTTTGAATCTGTCACCTGGTCTCCATTCCTGCTGTCCCTGCTCAATATTGTCATTGGATTGGATTACTGTGTGAGCCCCTTGTGGACTGAATGTGCCCCTTCCAAATCCGTATGTGGAAGCCCGGACTCCTAATGTGATAATATCAGGAGGTGGGGCCTTTGGGAGGCTATTAGAGGTCAGATGAGGTCATGAGGGCCAGGTCTCCATGATGGGATGAGTGTCCCTATAGGAAGAAGATGACAGGGGTGTCTGGGTGGCTCAGTTGGTTGGGCAGCCAGCTCTTGGTCTCAGCTCAGGTCATGATCTTGGGGTCCTGGGATCAAGCCTTGCAGGTGGGGAATCTGCTTGGCGATTCTCTCTCTTCCCTTTCACCGTCTCCCGCTCAAGGGCGTGCTCTTTCTCTCTCTCAAATAAGTAAATAAATATTTTTTTTTTAAAAAGTGAAGAGAGATCAGGGTGCTTGCCTAGCTGGAGCTCTTTCTCTCTCTACTCCTCCTCTTCTCTTCTCCCCCTCCCCCCTCTCCCTTCTTTCTCCCATGAGGACAAAGGAGAAGGGGGCCTTCTGCAAGCCAGAAAGCGAGCCCTCACCAAGAACCAAATTGGCTGGCACCTTGATCTTGGACTTGCAGCCTCTGATGAGAAGTGTCTCTTGTTGATGGTATTTTGTTATGGAAGCCCAAGCAAACTAAGACCACTTCCTCTTCAGCTTCTTTGCCTCTAGTCTCCGTTCCTTATTTTCCCATCTGAGTTCCTTTCATGGCACTCACCACTGATTGTAATGATGTGTCTGCTAGTCTGTTACTTGATGTTTATCTTCATAGCCAGATGACTCCCTCCATGAAGCTGCACCTCTTTTGTTCCATCTGGACCCAGGGCTGGCTAAGCACTATGTCCAGCATGCAGTAGGTGCTTTAAAATGTTTCTTGAAGAAATGAAAGGTTGACGGGGCGCCTGGGTGGCTCAGTGGGTTAAGCCGCTGCCTTCGGCTCAGGTCATGATCCCAGGGTCCTGGGATCGAGTCCCGCATCGGGCTCTCTGCTGAGTGGAGAGCCTGCTTTCCTTTCTCTCTCTCTCCCTCTCTCTCTCTCTGCCTGCCTCTCTGCCTACTTGTGATCTCTGTCTGTCAAATAAATAAAAATAAAATCTTAAAAAAAAAAAAAAAAAAGAAATGAAAGGTTGACTATACGCACCTCCAACCAGGTCTCCCTACGTTCTGCCTTGTCCCTTCTGACTCATGCCTTATGCTTTGGCCATGGTTATCTTTTTATTTTATTTATTTTATTTTTATTTTTTATAAACATATAATATATTTTTATCCCCAGGGGTACAGGTCTATCTATCGCCAGGTTTACACACTTCACAGACTTTTTAAAACACTAATTCCACCCAACCCAACCCTTCCTTGTCAGGGTGTTTATTGGCTCTACTCCCCCCAACCCCCACCCTGCTCTGGGTCGAATGTTTACGGGAGCTAGATGAATTTAAGATCAAACTGATAGTGAGGAAAGGTGCTGTGAATCATTAATAAATATGCATTTAATTTCAAATTGTGGATGTGTTTTCCAAGTAACCTTGAAACCCACGAGCACTACAGGAAATGGATGAGTCACACCTCCCACGACCTGGTGTCCTCTGGGTTGGGGCTACATAGAATCGGCCCTCACTGCCTGAGCCTGCCTCTTACGGCCACCAGCTTGCAGTCCCAGGTGGCCACGGCCCACAGCGCCCATCTCTGCCATCCCCACGTGGGGCTGTGAGAGCTCCCATCCAACAGGGCAGTGTGTGCCATGGGGTGTGTCTCCCCACCCCGCCACTGTGTGTATTCTGGGATGGTATGTTGTGTACCTCCCAGAGGGGTGGGGTGGGGGTAGAGATCTTCGGGGAAGACAAGGCAGGCTCTTTGATACAGCTATTTAGAAAGCCAGGAAAACACAGTTCAATAGAAATTTCCTCTTCAGTCAGCGTTGGTCCGTTTCCCCTCTCCTTACTAAGAGGAAGTTCCGTTAGCTCATAGAAACCCAGAATCACACATTCCTCAGCCTGGAAAAGCCCTCGAAGGAGCTTACTCAGTTTAAGAACAAATGGCCTTCTGTGAGGGACTTGAATCCAATTCTGGAGAAGCCTATGAGTGTCTCAGCGCCAGCTGCAGGAAGGACTCCGTTTCCCCCACAAGCATCGGCTGGGCTGGGCAGGAGACCCAGTGGGAACTCCTGTTCATGCTTCCCGAGGAAAGCCAGCAAGGCCTGCAGCAGAGCCCACATCCTTGGACTCGGTTCTTCCAGCTGCTCTGCGCTTGGTCTCTTCTGCCCAACTGGTTGCTGATTCCTCTTATTCTCTCCATCTTCGTATTCACCTCTCTGTTGCTCTCCATCCAACGTGCCTCACGGGCCTCTTCCTGGGGGCAGAGGCCATCTGCCACACCCGATGCCAGGAGACCCTAAAGCTCTTACCAACAGGACAGGGCAGGGAGGCCTCCACGGCAAACGTCTGAGCATTTCCAAATGGTGTGGTATTAGCCAAGATCTCCGGTAATGCCAGGATTGGCACTTCCCAGAACTGTATCTCCTCAGCGCAAGACGGCAAGAAGTGCTGTCAGAGGTGACAGAGGAACAGGGGTGAGGTGTCCCCATTCACCTCCTTGAGGATCCAGGATGGGACAAAGGGCAAAGTGCATTGAAGACTCTGGCTGGGGCCCTGAGTGTGCTTCATTCAGAGGGCTGAGCTTGGGGAGAGACTTAAACCCACGTGTGGCTTTTCGTGGAAGGAGCAGGCTTTCTCTCAGAAGCAAATGCAGATGGCTTCCGCACTTATGAGAAGTACCCCGTGACACCCCTCCACGTCGAGGGGAGCAGGTGGTGAGGCTCCAGGCAGGTCTGATCTCTTTTCCATCCGGTCAGATGCCACACTCAAAACACTATGTTCTGCATTTCCTTTTCAGCCTTCAGAAAGAAATTTCCAGTCCCTTCCATACTTCAGGTTAGCGTGAGAACGCCTACCTGTGTTATTCTGACTGGAGCTGAGTCTTTGCTGCTGCTAAAGTGACATGACACATCTAACTCGTTATCAACCCCAGTTATCAACAACTTGAGGCTTCCACCAGCCACCGTGTCATCAGAAAGTTGACTGGTTTCACAGGATTCCTGAGGTCCTGACAATTTATTGAAGTAAAAAACATACATGGCTGATTTACAGAGCCTGTCGTGCAAGGCACATTCACACCCACCACCTCGGTGAGCCCCGCACCCGTGTCCGTTGCACACATCAGGTGTGGCTTTCTAGTTTTACAGATAAAGAAATTGAGGCCCTTCAGTTTACAGATGAGGAGACGCTGGAAACCGTGGAGTCAGAATGAGAACCTCCAGGTTCTTGAGATACCCAGAATCCTTGCACTGGACCATGCTGCTGCTTCAATAAATACGTGAACAAAATAAATAAATAAACCTTTCAAGAGAACCCTGAGGAACTCTCCCTCGAGCTCAAGTTTCAAGAGGGAGTTCAGTTATCAGAGGGGCACATCAGAGCCTCCGGGTATAATGTGGTGGGGGAGTCGGGGGTGCGTCTGGGTGGATTCCCTGAGCTAGTGTCCTTTCTCAGAATGCCACAGAAAAGTGCAGGGCTGAGGGGTGACCCGGGTTGGGGGGGGCAGGCAGACCCCAGGCCTGTCACTCGCTCCCCCCCAGCTTTCTTGCCCAGGCACTGTAAACTGGCTTTGAAGGTAGAACCCAACTTGGACTGTGGGGAGGCAGAGCCCATACCTGTCCCCTTCACAGGCCCAGGGCCAGGTGGTCTTCTTAGCGTGGACTTCTGCTAAATCTGTTAACCCCTAGCATGTGAACAAAGCCGTTGTGTGCACATACGGGTTCTGCAGTCCACTTCCTCCCAGCCCGGGGTCACACCAGGCTGGATACATCAGGCCTAACGCCAGCTTGGTTACCATCCAGCATGGAGGGCCCACTGGACACTGACTCATTATTCCACATGCGTTATCAGAGGTTAAGAGGGCCTCTGAGAAGTGGCTGGCCCAAGCTACACAGCTGGATGCTGAAAGAGCAGGGGTCGGAGCCCAGTGCTGTGTCCTGTGGGTCTGTAGCTCAATGCTAGCAGTAAACGCAAGCGCAGGTCCCAACCCTGACCCTCTGGGCCGGGCGAGCTGGTGCCCACGCCGAGACCACCTGAAGGGCTGAGTTTTGCCCAATACAAAGAGCCATGATTTCTCTGGTACCGTCAGCAGGATGGTGGCGGCATTAGGGTGGAGGGAGTGAGTGGCTTGGCCTCGGGGGCTTCATCCCCTCATCCCCGGTGGCTCCATAATTGGGGCTGGCAGACTGACTGACTGGACACATCCTAAGATCTTCCATGACAAGCCCCCTGCCTGGGAGGGCTGCCAGCCGGGAAGCTTCTCCATGTGATCATCCCAGGCTGACCAGCTTGGACCATCCAGAGATCAAACTTGGTCTCTGCTCCTTCTTTGTCCTCCTAGAAATGACCCCTGCAGGGAAGCGCCCACCATTCCAGCCCTGGCCCTTGGCTGTTCTGGAGGCGAGGCTTGAGTCCGAACTGACTTCAGCTTGGACCTCCCCACAGTTCCAGAAAACCCTGTGACTCCCTTCAGCAAATACTCTGTCACAGCGCAGGAAGAGCACCAAGGAGCGGGGAGATTTCCGCCCTGCCCTTCCAGGCTCTGCCAGAGTCTTTGGAGCCCTCCTGCAGCAGGGGCCAGCGCCACCCCTACAGCCTGCAGGAGTTTAGCAAGAGACTCTCTCTCTGCCCTGGGCCCTTTAGCCAGCCCTGCTGGGCCTGGCGAGCGCTGGTCCCCCCACCCCGGGCTTGCAGAAGAGTGCCCACATTGGCCTCATGCATCTGACCCTCGGGGGCCCTTGTCTGAAATTGAAAGCAGTCCCTTAGCCGGAGTCACTCACTGGAGTGGAGGCTGGAGATCAGTGGCAGGGTGACCAGGTTTGAGTCAAAGCTGCCCAGGAGACCGACTGGGGCTGCCACACTATCTGGATGGGCAAGATCATGGGCCAAGGTCCAGTCAGATGCTCCTAGGTCAGCACAGCTGGTCATGCCCAGGAGTGACCACTGCTCAGTTGGCTGGTCCCACTGTCCGGTTGAGGTCCCTGAGGGAGTGACAGTCATTCCTGGGTCCTGTTTCAAATAGCCCTTAGCCAGCACTGGTGGAGGCCAGCCTGCCTCGGCATCTAGGCATGTCCTGAGCCTGGGGCCAAGGTTGTCTGTCGAGGAGGACTCTTCTTCCAGGCAGCCTGTCTTGGCTGCTTTCTCTTCTGAGCATCTGGTCTGCTTCAGATAGCCCCGGAAAGCCACTGAGGCTGGGTCTTCTTCTCCAGGCCCCTCAGGCCCAAGGGGATTGTTGGAGCCACCATGCCCACCCCCAGGCTGCCCCTCAGAGTTCTGGACTAGGCCAATGCCACTGTCATCTTGGCTCTCGCTGCTGTCCCCCACCTGCCGCTCCCATCTGGGGCCAGTGCCAGGACTCAGGCTGGGCTCCTGCAAGCAGATCCCGCTGTCTGTGCTGCTGCTGCTGCCACCGCTGTTGCTCTCCAGCTCTGGGGTCACCCCCTTGCCTATGGTCCCTCCATCTTGGAGGTGGGAGGAAGGGAGGAGGAACTGGGCTTCTTCATTCTGCAGGGATGGCTTGCCACTGCCAAAGCCACTGTCCGTGCTGCCGTGCAGTTCTGAGTTCTTCAGCTCTGGGGACACTTTGAGGAAGGCCTCCTCGTCCAGGGGATTGATGGTGTCCTGAGGCTCGGGGTAGGGAAGCCGGCTGATGAAGCTGGAGGGCTGGGGCTTCTCAAAGACCTGGACAGGACAGGGCAGAGTGAGAGAAGCAAGGGTTACCTATGGGAACCCACTCCAGGGGCCAGGAGGCGGGCTCGAGAAGGTTCTGCTCTAACCGAGAGGCCCATGGAGCCACTTGCACTTTTTATTTCACTTCAGAATCTACCTTTCCTCCCAGTGTGATTTTCAGTCTGGCTCAGGCCTGTGTGCTTGCAGCCCAGGTGGAATGGCAAGCAGAATGGGAGCCGGCCCGGGAACGGAGAATGTTCTCAGCCCCAGCAGCAGTCCTTTCAAACCTGAGAGCAAGCCAGACTCCTCTAGATAGATTTAGAAGTGTGTTTCAAACTTTCTTTCTTTCTTTCTTTTTTTTTTTTTTTTTGCTAGGATCCCAAATAAGAAATGTGTTACACAATAGCCCACAAACTGAAAGCAGTTTCACAAAATACTTCTCATTACTACCTGGGTACTGTGACTTACACTACTACTTTCTTCTGTTCTACTCCTGTTCTAGTCTATCCTACCCTGTCCTATCCCATCTCCTCCGTTACCCTCACTTGTCCATTTCCTTTTTAAAAATGCTGGATGTGAGACGCCAAATTAAGTTCTCCACCTACCAAGTTGTGGCTTGCACAAAGATGGAGTGGCTGCCACACAGGGCAATGTAATGAGCACAGAATTAGCAGTGGGGGAGGACCTGTTCCACACAACCTGCCCAGAGTCCCAGGGAAAGTCACTTAACCCCCCCCCCTTGCTGTTGTTCCATCTCAGCCACACTGGGGTTCTCTCTGCTCTGGAATGCCTCAGCTCAGTGCTCTCAGGGCCTTTGCACATGCTATGCCCTGTGGCAGGAACTCTTCTCTTGGCACTTTCTGGCTGCATCTTCCTATCAGTTGAGTCTCAGCTCAGATGTTCCTCCCCAGAGAGGTCATCCTGATCATCCTGGCTAAAGCAGTGCTCCGACATGCTCGACATTCACCTAGTTTACTTCTTCCTAGCACTTGGCTCCTGATATTCTTTTAAAATTTATTTTTGGTCTCCCATCACAACCTGCTATCTAGCTACATTTCCCCCTCACACACAGCAGAATATAAGCTCTTGGAGGAAAGGAGCTATCTGGTTTTGTCTGCCACTCTGTTCCTAGAGCTTAAACTAAGCCGGCTCTCATAAGGTTTGTTGACTGACTGACTAACTCACTGAGACACACCTATCCTCATTCCCTTTGTAAGTCTGGACTCAAATGCAACTCTTATTAGTTGAGTTCCTATGAACATCACACAGGCTGATGATTAAGGATATCAGACAGCATGGTTCAAATCCCAGCTCTGTCTTGCATCAACTGTGTTGCCTTGGCTGAATTATTTGCCCTGTCTGTGCTTTAGTTCCTGACCCATAAAACAGAAATAGTGACGGTACCCGCCTCCTTGTGTTGTAGTTAATGCGTGGCAAGTGCTTAGAATAGTGAGTCCCTGGTGCAGAGAAAGCACTCGGTCAGTATTGGGTGAACTGAATTTGACTCTTCAATCTCTAAGGAGAGATTCAAACCTCAGAGAAGTGAGATGACTCACACAAGGTCACAGCAGCAAAGAGCAAACCTGTAGTCCACTGTCCTGATCTGAAATCCCTGTCTGGCCAAAGATCAGATCCAAACAGCTCATGGCTGGGAATAAGCATATGAGTGTGAAAGTACTCTGTGCACTCAAAGTTGTTCATGAAGTTAGCAATGATGGCCAGTGCTAGATGAAGGCAGCTGGGCTGTGTTTGTCTTGAGGAGGAAAACATTCTCCAGGAGAGCTCACTTCTGTGATCCAAATGGCACAAAGGGACAAACACCCAGAGGCTGGTCTCCTTTGGCATTTTGTACCTGTGCCTCTTTCCCTGGCTTGTATTAGAAATAATAGACTCCATGCTGGCTGCCCTACTGGGCTGTAAAAGAATCAGCTTCTTCCTGGGCCACATCTGGCCTGTCCTTGGTGCTCACTTCAATGATCTCATCCTAGATGCTCTTCCAGCTGTGCAGCGAGGAATCCCTCCTCCAGTTGCCAGGACCACCCCTCCCCCACCCCTTTGCTTTCTCATCCCTCCCTGAAGGCAGGCCATGTACCAACTTCAGGCCTTGCATATAGAACAGACTCAGGGCGCTTTTAAGCTGATGCATGGCCCGTGCATCCATGTCTGTGGATCAGAATCTCCCAGGAGCACAGAGAAGGGACAATGAATTACATACTTCAGTTAGGCACATTTTAATCCTGTAAGGCTGTAGGGGCTGCCTGTTCCCAGTCTCCTCATCCTACCACTCTACCCAGGGCACTGGAGCTAGGAACATAGTCCTTTGCTGCCTGGATAAAGACCCTAATTAGGCCCGCATTCCCACTTCTCAGAGTTCTTACTCAACATAATTCCAGAGGGTCTTTGTCTCCTTATTTTTCCTAGAAATCCTGGGAACCCTCCGAGTGGGGAGTGCTCTCCCAGCTGTGGCCTTTCCTGGGGCCCCCTGCCTCCCTGATGGAGCCGGTCCTTCCCAGCAGAGCCTGTGGCCCTCACAGTGATGCCCCCTGTGGGGATGAGGTGGCAGCCTTTGGGGCTACTTGAGTCCCAGTCGGGACAGGTGGAGGTTTGGAACTGCTGCTGCATGCTGCGAGCTGCATTCTGGGGGCTGACTTAGCACAAGTGCAGCAGCTGCAGGCACTGTATGGCAAGAGGAAGTGCTCTGGGAGGGGAGCGGAGAGCCTGGCCACCTCCACGACCCCAGCTCCTTGGCGGTACCCCCCACTCCGCTTTCTGCCACTTGCAGCAGCCCAGGGCTGGACTTCCAGTCCCGTGTTCTTCCTCTTCTGGTGCGCAAATCCTCATCAGCTGGTAGGGATGGGAAAGAATGGGCTCTTCTTGAGTTTTCCTGACTCTATGGCCCCCGTGTCTGTAATAATCGCTCCATGCCTCAGTTTCGTTCCTTGCAAAATGAGGCTAATAACCTCACCTGCCTCAGAGGTAGGAATGCAAACGGGTGGGCCCATGGCCTATTGCTAGTAAATAATTACAAAATGACATGTAGGGGGGTTGGGACTACTCAGTATGTGCCTTGTTGGGGGCTTCTTAGAAGGCAGTGTTCTTAGCACTGGGCTTTGCGTTTAAGCCTTCTCTCTGACCCCATGGCCCTTGCTGAAGGGGCCTCCTGTACTGTCAGGGCTGAGGGAAGGGACTGTCTGGGAGGGAGCCCCCCGTCTGCTGGACTCCTGGCATGGCTAGGAGGGATGGGCCAGCAGCCGCCGCAAGACTCACCAGGACGGTGGGCAGCTTCCTCCGGCGCCGCACGTACAGATGGAGGGCCAGGCAGTAGGCCAGGGTTCCGCACAGCAGCGGGACGAAGGTGAAGAAGATGGTGAGGTTGGTCGCGGTGAAATCTGCAAGCCCAGAGGGATGTGTGTGTGGCCTGCTCCTGGGAGTCCATGACTACTCTCAGGAGCCACTCAGTCCATGGCCCAGGTGATCTCTCCTAGGCCACAACCAGATGCTTCTGGATCCTTGGAGATCCCTGCCTGGACTTCCAACCTCTGTTCTGAAGGGATTTCCTCACTAGACACACTGTGCTTCTAGCCCCGCACACGGTTCACACCACAGCATGTGGAATGGGTTGGGGGGGGAGGCGGGATGGTACAGCAGGTAGAAACGGAGGCCTGACTCCAATCCCAGCTCCACCACTGACTCAGCCTCTCTGTGCCTCAGTTTTCCCGTCTATAAAATGGGAACGGTAATAGTGCCTACCACACGATAGTGAAGTACACAGCACTGATCATCCATCACCTCGCTTAACTTATGTTACCTGATCCCTATAACAACGTTAGGAAGTGAATACTGTTATCATCCCCATACAGAATAGGATCTGATGGAGATCAGATCAGATCTGATGGAGATCAGAGAGTTTAAGTCACTTACCCAAGGTCACTTACCACGTAAGTGGTAAAGATGAGATCTGAAGCCAGACCTAGACACAAAACTTTTTCATCTACCAGTGAGTGAATGTTAAAAAAGTTCTTAAGGCTGCCTGACACAGGGATGATGCCTTAACTCCACTTATGTGAGAGTGAGGCTAAATGATGAACTTGTGAGTGTTCTTCATGACTTGAAATGCATGGTAGAAATACAGGGAGTCACTCTGGTCTTTGCTGGACCTTGCCCACACTGGCCTGGCATGACTGGTCGGGCATGTGCTTCCTTGAGTTGCTATTTACTGCTTCCTCTGGGCATGCCCTGTCTCCCCAGCCAGACTGTAAGATCTTCAGGGACAAGACCATGGCTTTCACACCCCAGGTCCTCTCCCCTCTGCTGCCCCTCCCCCTCCCCTGTCTCAGCACCTGTGGAGAGCCTGGCTTTAGCACCTCTGGCAGGGGTCAGCTCAGTTCTAGTGATTAGGGGGGATAAGGAGAAGGCTATCTGTGCCCAGCCCCAAGAAAGGACAGCAGAGGGATGTGACAAACAGGAACTACTACAGCTGACAGAGCAGGTCTGGACATGGGGGTGGGGGTGGGGGGTTCTTGGGAAGCACACCATCTCCAGCAGAATCAGGAGACCTGGCTCTGCTGCCATGCTCTAGAAAGTTGTTTGGACCCATGGAGCCTCAGTTCTCACATCTCTGAAATGGGGACAGTAGGCGCTTTCTCATAGGGTTGTGCAGGAAAGTGCCCCTGGCATGGGTGGACCTCAACTGATGCTTTTCAGATCATGTGAGGCCCTTCCTGCCTTCCCCCGCTGCCCCAGACAGCAGCCCCGACCAGAGACTCACACTGCCGGGTGAGCACGATGCACTCCTCCTTGGACCATAGTCCCTTGTTCATTCGGGAGCTCAGAGATGGCTTCACCTTGACACAGAACTCTCCCAGTTCTCCAGGAGGTGAGAGGCTGAAGTTTTCATGTTTCACTTTCACCTCTGTGAACTGAAACAAAAACAACATAGCAATAAACAAAATACCCTTGATTCATGGGCCATGGTAGCTGAGAGCAGGGGATCTGTCAGAGATGCTCCAGGACACCCCCTTCGGTGTCCTTTCCCTGACATGACCAACCCGCTCTTATCAACACAGCCCAGGATCTCTGAATAACATGACTGATTTTGTACAAAAAGAGAAAAGGACTATTTCATAGATGCCGAGGACCTTCCTAGTAGGGGCTGGAATCAGATGGTGGGAAGAGGATGGTTCTGGCAGATTCCAGATCTCCCACTTAGGGGGGGTGTCTGTGGCAATTATGTAAACTCTTGGCACCTCATTTCCCCATTTATAAAATGGAATAAAATATCCATCTGTGAGGGGATCAGGAATAATAGCTATTAAATGTCTTGTGTGGTGCCTGATACTCATGGGCAATGTTTTCCCTGCTGCCTATGCAAGAGCATAGGTTTGAAGGGTGAGGTCATCTCAGCATCCCTCCCCCTCTCCCCCCGCCCCATGCCTTCCCTCCCTACTCTGCCAGCCAAGTTCCCCAGGGGTGCACAAAAGGTGCTGCCAGCCCCGGTGACAGGGAGACCCAGGGAGCCCACTGCATTACAAATACAGGTATCCTGTGGCCCTAGGGAGGCCTCTACCGTATAGTTCCCCGGCAACTTGCGGATCTGAATCTCATATTCGCGGAAGTGTGGGAAGATGCTTTCATAGGTGTCGTCCACAGGGGCTGTCCTAGGCCTGGGGGGCTGGATCTTCCCGAGGATGACACCGTTGTGCACCTCTAGCTTCACACTGCCAACCGTCAGAGTCACTGGTGGGGAAGCAAAACGATGAGGCCTGCAAGCTGGGGAGGGCCGGGGTGTCCCATCCATGCCTGGCCTCTAGAGTCAGGCTTTACCGACCCTAAAACCTGGGCCACCATTTTCCAGCCTGGCAGCACATAAGGACTCCCTGGGGAGAACCTTATAAATACAGATGCCCTGGGTCCATTCAAGACATAGTGAATTTTTGAAGCTGGGCCCTGGATACATTGGTTTTGAAACACATTCCTTAGGTAATGTTTCTGTAGCCAGCTAGCACTGGCCTGTGGGCAGGCGCTTGGGAGCCAAAGACCTTGAAAACCATTGGTTGTGACTCTGAATTTTGCAGAGTGGGCTCTCCACACACACATATAGAACATGGTCAATTCCAATTCATAGAATGGAAAAACACCATCAAGTCTAGGGCTAACCCTTTTCTCTTATGTCTGCTGAAGAGACCCCCAAACCTTCTTTAGTAACATCTCCCTGCTTCAAAGCCTCCCAACCTGATTCCTGGGAGTTTGGCCTTAAGGGACTGAGGACTGGATCCAGTTCTATCCACTGTTTGCTGCCTTGTGCTGAGTGCTTAGGGATTCACTTCCTCTTCCAGAACCCTGCAAGTACACAGGTCTGGCCTTTGTGACTCAGCTCCTCCAGTTCACCCCAAGACTTCTCTTCTGTAAGATAAACAACTCCAGTTCCTTTTAAATCTTGAACCACTTGGCTATTTTCATCTAAATCTTCTCAAAAGTCCTGACTAGTCATTTGGGCAAACTAGGTCCTCGGCCGGGAAGCCTGGCTGGATGGCGAGCTACGGGAACAGAGCCACATTCTAGATCAGAGTTTCTGGCGGGAAGGAACCCCCAAAGCCATCTTCTAGGTGCATGGGAGGAAAAGCACCTTCATCCACAGAGAAGCGGGTGTTGGTGTAGGTCCAGTTCGAGTACTGGTTTCCATCCACTGTGCGGACTTTGGCTCGGTAGCCATTGTTGTGGTACAGGTCTAGAGTCACCATCGTGAGGTCACAGAACGACACTTGGGTTTGGCTGCAGCTGGGGATGGACTTCCAGAGTTCTTGCCCGTACCTGGGGAGAGACGAGGCAGGGCACTGGTAGAGAAAGTTGTGTTCATACCTACCTCTTTTAAGAGGAAAGAAAGGGGCCCAGGGAGCGAGCTCCCATCAAGTATTTTCTCTGGTCCTGGGCATCTGCAAGAGGATCTCTCTTGGTTCTGGGACCTCGTACCAACTTCTCTTAGACTGGAATTATCTAACATCTCCCAACTCCTCCAGGAAGACTTGCTACCCACTGCAGTACAGCCTGATTTTTCAGGCTTTCTCCCAATTACATTTGCAGTCCCTTAGGGTTTCCTTGTTTTCCAATTATATTATGGACGCAATTCCTGTTTTTCCAATCAAATGGGAAAAACTTGAGGGTAAAAGAAATACTTTTGCTTTCTTATGCCAGAGCTCTCAGCACACTGCTCAACACATACAGGGCTCCATCAGTCCTTGTCAACCGATGGATATATGCCAGGATCCTTCCTGGTGTCACTTTAATAACGAGACAGATATGTCTTCCCATGCTAGGGAAGTGGAAGGGGATGGGTGCATCCCCCTGCACCCACCTCCCTCCTTTCTCCATCCTCCCCTTTCCGTACCTCAGAAGTTCTACTTCATAGTAGGTGCTGTTTGACGGTTTCGGGATGGGAGTCCAGTGGAGGACATGGGAGAAAAATTCTGCTTCAAACCACACAGATGGCGGCCTAGGCAGTTCTGTCCCTGGCAAGAAGAGTGTCAGTATCAGAGCTTGCAGAGCCTACCCCCAGCGATGACAATGACAATGGTGATGGTGGCCATCATATTACCAGCTTCCATTTATTGACTACTTTACTCTGGGCTCTCTGCTAAGTACTTTACACATGTTATTTCAGTTAATTCTCACAGCCAGCACTACAAGATAGGCAGTTATGACCCCAACTTTACTGGAGAAGAAATGGAGGCTCAAAAAGCTTGAGTGACTTGCCCAAGGCCAGTGGAGCTAATAAGGGGCAGGGTGAATCCACATGTGTCTGATTGCAGAGCTAGTGTTGTATCCATAGATCGCTGTCTGTGATCAGAAGCAGAGGTGGTGGCTAAGAAGAGCCAAGCTGAGTCTGATGTATCTCCAGAGAGAAGGCATGGGCTGAGGTATGTCTGTCTGCTATGAGTCTCATCTCAGATGAGCTAGTCCCTGTCGTTGCTCCAGCCTCATCCCAAGGCTGGCCCCCATCCCCAGCCTTGGTCGCCACCCTGACCGCAGCCCTGGCTCCAGCCCAGGGCCTCCTCTCTGGAGTTCTTGGGGATACACAGATATCCTGCTTGTTGGCATCTGCCTTTTTCTCTTCACGGATGTCTTGGGCAACCCCAAGCTGAATGCTTGCTCCATTCCCCTTTACCTAGAAGTGCTATAGTCTGGGTGAGGACAGACAATGAAGCAGGTCTGATTCTAGACTGTGCTGATCACATTTCCACACAGAGTCAGCACCCTTGGCTCTGAGGTAAGATACTAAATACCACTGTCTAACTCCATCTCCTGCCCCCCCAGCCCCCTATTCACCATGGGACACCCCAACTTCAGGAGCCTCTAACATTTGCTTGTGTGACTTGGGCAAATTACTTAACCTCACTGAACCTCTCATTTGTAAGAATGTAATAAATATACCTACTCTAAGAGTGTTGCCAATCAAGTGCAATGAGGTAGGTCAAGGCCATTAGCCAGTCTGTTACTCTTCTCTCCTCCTCCATCCCTTCATATCTCTTGATCTGCCAGCCACTCTCTCAGGCTTCCTTTGTTCTCTAACTTCTCACCATCTCTCTAGTAACAGCTTCTTCTAGAATTATCATTCACACTTAGAAAGTACATCTCCCCTGTCCCTTGCTTTCTTTCTTAAAATATCTTTGATCCTTAAGGCTGTGTTTCAATTTCAAAACGTTAGATGGAAAGTGAGAAATGCACCGGGACTTTGCGGTGTTGGGGCGGCGATATGCCGACTCAGCTCTCGATCATGTGAATGGCTGACTGCAGGTTTTACTTTGTATTTTGGTGTAGACACAGTTTCAATCCCTGTTCTCCCTGGCGCTGCTCTCCGTGCCTCCGCCTCCCAGCCCCAGCATTGTCTCTCCAGGCTTTACTCTTCTCCCTTGCAGAAACTTTCCGGGATAGCTGCCTGGGTTAGAAGACTGAGCTAAGGGGGAGGAGGAGGGAGGAGGAGGCAGGTGGCAGTGGGAGTACATCTGGGGCTAAAGAAGGAGCAGGGATGATCGATTGGATGGAGCAACAGGTGATAGTAGGGGGCAAGACCTGGGATGAGAGGGGATGGCGTAGGAAAGAAATAGATTAAGTGAAAGGCTAGGGAAAGGTGGAGTCAGTTGGGGGATCAAAGTCATTCCCCAGAGGGGAAAGCATTCTTGCCAGTTGAACTACAACAACAACAAAAGGCCAGGACTAAGTTTCTGACTCGCTTGGAGATGGATGGAAGATAAACTGGGGGCGCGTGGGTGGGTGTCACTGAACTTCTCTATCCAACTCCCGCCCCACCAATTTCCACTTCCACATTGGGGAGCCTGAGACTCAGGCTTGAGGGAACCGGGGAGCTTCTGATAGACAACGGACCCCCTCCCCGCTCCCCGAAGGGACAGCCAGACGGGGTTCTCCGCGGAACGCACAACTTTAACGTAGGGGCGACGCAGAGCCGGAGTGGGGTGTGGACGCGCACCCAGCCCCGCCGTGCTGGCCGCGATCCTTACCGTGCGCGCAGGAGCCGAGGCACAGGCTGAGAAGCACAGCCAGCAGCACTACCAGGTGCGGCAGCATCCTGGGCACGCCGCATCCTCCGGGGCCTGAGTCGAAGCCGGAGCAGGACCCAGGCTGCCCGCCTCCAGCCGCCGCTCCGCGGCTCTGCCTCTGAAAGCTGGGACTTGTCGGCAGTCCGGCCTACGCCCCATGAGGCTGACGTCAGAGGGGCGGGGCCCCGGAACGCCTCGCTCTAGAGGCTGAGCGTCCGGTTGCCGGTCGGGGCCGGGTTCCCACCGCGGAGCGCTGGCCACCTCCGGGGATGGGGAGGATGCAGGGGCTGCGGTGCAGTGGTGGAGGCGGGGGGAGAACACCCAGCTGTCCCGGACCGGGGGCGGGGCTCTGATCAGCGCTTCTCTCCGGGTTTCCAAGCACCGCCCCCGGCCCCCGCGGCCGCCCCCCGCGGCCGCCCCCCTCCCCAGCCCCCGATCTAGTCAAAGAGGTCTGCGCTGCCCGGAAGGGCCGGCGGTCATGCAGAAGGTGGGGTGAGGGTGTCAGAGCTGATTTTGCCGGACGAATAGGGTTGGGATTGGAGCTGTGGCTAAAGACTGCCGCTTGCTCGAGCTGGGGAAGGAGATTGTCCCAGCCGCTCAGGAACATTGCTAGGACCCACGTGTGACTCTTGGTGTTGCCCTAATACCTGATGTAGGGCTCTCAGCCAAACCAACGGTAGAATAGGCAGTCCCCCCCCCCCCCGACTTAATAGTCTTGGAGGGTGCCCACAATCTCCCTCAGCTCCTTTTGGTTTCCCTTGCTTGCCTGAAATCTCACGTTTAGAGTTTGTTTGCCCCCCCCCCCCACCCCCGGCTGGGTAAAAGCATTCTTAGAAAACCTGGTAGCCCAGCATCGGTTGGTTACTCACGCTTTGGTATCACTTGACTCATTGGAGATTTCACTCCAGGTACACCGAAGATGTGGGAGCTCGGGAGACAAGTTCTGTCCGCTTCCCTTTGGTTGCACCGTGACACCTGCCTCAGAGTGTGTGCGAGTCTTGAGGAAGGGGTCCTATTCGGGTCTGAGGGTCTACTTTAGGAAGACTTCACTTTTTGATGATGAGTGAAGGTCAGGCATGCCCCAGCTGCATGGATAGTGGAGAGTGGTGTACCTCAGCCCACAGGATACAGGGTCATTTGGAGCCACCCTAAGGGGACAACTCTTGTTACCGCAGTCTCAACCCCTGGGAGAAAGAGTTCCAGGGTTTTTAATGTGTGAGAATGTTTTTTGCACTCTCTGTTGCTCAGCTGAAAGATCAAGAGTGTGACCAATTGCTCAGAGGTATCCAGGCATGACCCAAGGGGTGGGGCTGCCTTTTGAGATGACTTCTCACTTCCCACTGACCTTTTGAAGGAGGAGGACACTGTGCAGTTTCTTGCTGAACTTGCCTTTACACTTTACTTTCCTTTTTTGTTGTTGAGTTATAATAGTTTAAAAGTCTTTCCCCATTGCCATTTTAAAGGAGGGTTCGATTTCTTAATTCACTCATATGACAAAGATTTTCTGTACACTCTGTTGGGGGCAGATACTGTGTTAAAGCTGAGGATACAACGGTGATCAGAACAAGGTCCCTTCCCCCAAGAAATTTACAATTTAGCTAGAGAGAAAAAGTAAAGAGAGATTTTAGTATGCTGTGAGAAGTGTGCTGGGAAGGGAAGTAGAGACAAGTATGGGTTCACAGGAAACAGGCACTCGACCCCAACTGGTAGAAGATAGAGAAGGCTTCTTGGAGGAGGTGACATATAAGCTGATAGTGAGGGATGAGTAGGAGGCAGCTGGGTGAAGAGCAGATAGGGAGGTGTTCCAGACAGAAGTATATACTTAGAGATGGGGGAACATGGCACTTTGAAGAACCTTGACAAGTGCATAAATTAGCCTTCCTCTTTTAAGATGAGAACGTCACCATGACTGACATAGGTTAAGGTTTTGCTCAGGTAGAGCCCGAGTTTGAATATAGGCCATCCACATGTAGCTTGCTACATTCTACATTCTACTACATTCTAGATTCATACAAAGCCCTCAGAACAGGAATTGTGTCCAACATACGATTTTACCATACCTTTTGTAAAAAACAAATTCATATATTTGCTTTGATTTGTATTTAGTAATGTAGTCTCCATGTTCTAAAATGTCCACACTAAGGTTCTGTGATTTCTGGTATTTGTAACAGCTGTATTTCCTCCTTCCCTTGCAGTTAGGTGAAATATGTGACTGGGTTTTAACCAATGTAAAGTTGAATTGATGGGCTCCACTTCTTGGCCTGGCCTCTAGCTGTGTCTTTGCTATTCTGTGAGCTAGGTGGGAGGAGGTCCAGTGGAGGACTCCAAGGGGATGGAAGGAGCCTGGGTCCCCGAATTACCTCTTGGAGGGGAGCTGTTCAGTAAAGACACCCAATCTGTGTGAGCCTGTGATTTGAGAGAGGAGTGAACTCTTGTTGTATCAGGTTACTGAGATTTGGGAAATTTTGTTATATCAGCTAGGTCTAGGTATCCTGATGGCAAGCATTGTCTCATTAAAAAAAAAAAAAAAGATTTTATTTATTTATTTATTTGTCAGAGAGAGAGAGAGAGAGCACACAAGCAGGGGGAGCAGCAGGCAGAGGGAGAGGCAGGCTTGCCACTGAGCAAGGAGCCTACTGCAGGACTCAATCCCAGAACCCTGGGATCATGACCCGAGCCCAGGGCAGGCAGGCACTCAACTGACAGAGCCACCCAGGTGTCCCAACATTGTTTCATTTAATCCTTATTACCACCACCACGAGAGTGGCTTCATTACCAGCATTTTACAGATGGAGTAGTGAGGTCAGAGACCAAGTCGCTTGTCTGCCTCACTCAGCTGGTGAGTAACAGAGCTAAGATTAAAGCCCAGATCTCCAGCTCCAGAACTCCTGCCTTCACTACCCTATAAACAATGCCCTTTCCCATCTTGGGAGAGCTCTTGGAAAAAACAAATGTGTAGTGAATTGAGGGGGGGTGCGGGGGAGAACAGCTCAGGGCTGAGTGTTGTGGGTGGAAGGAATATGGTGGACCCCAGGGAACTTGTGGGTGGAGCTGGGTAGACAGCTTTGTCCCCACGGCCACACTGGGAAATTTTTAGGGCATATTTTGAGCTCTGGATAGTTGCATTGCCTCATTTTCGCTTTACTTCATCTTGGTCCTCAGGATGATCTTCTAAACAGGATTGCTGGGCGGGGAGGAGGGGCGGGTAGGGTGGACATCTGGGAGGGTAGGAAGTCCATGCTCAATTGTGGTAACAGGCACACTTGTAGTTTCGGTCCCT
Source organism: Neogale vison (assembly GCF_020171115.1). NCBI lineage: Eukaryota > Metazoa > Chordata > Mammalia > Carnivora > Mustelidae > Neogale > Neogale vison. The sequence continues at coordinate 107,903,760 of NC_058097.1, read as the reverse complement.
GAACTGATGATTGGGGAAGTTCCAGGCCTTGTGATCGCTGTGTCAGAGCTATACATAACGGAGAAAGAGCCCTAGACGGAACCGACCCTGAGAAGGAGACAGAGAGAAGGAGACAACCTGAGGACACTTGGCAGTCATTGGATCAAGGAGAACCGTGGAAGGAAGCTGAGGGGGCCACCAGAGGCCGGCCCCAGCTCCAGGAAGAACCTTCTGGCTGTTGACTACAGAACCTTATTAATGTCCACCTCCCTTCCTTGTCTGCCTGACCTAAAAGAGCTCAGAAGGGACAGAGCCCCCTTATCTGAAGAATCCCTCTCATAGGTTTAGAGAGTGACGCAGAGGGGAAGGGGGAGTTGTTTGAATTTCAGCTGGGTGGGTGATAGGCATCCCTGAAGGATTTGGGACAGGAGGGCAGCATGGCAGATTTGCATCTGAAATAGAAGAGGAAACTCTGCGCATAGAGGTGAGCAGCTGAGGTGAGATTTGCTAGTTAATGGCACAATCAAAACCCTGGTCTCTAGAGTCAGCTCTCTTTGCCTGACCTTTCATGGCAGCAAACTTGTGGCACTCTGAAGTCTATGGGAGGGTGTCTTGCCCATCAGCCTAGAGGAAAGAGGAAGAAATTCTGATCTTCCCGGTGAGGAGCCTCCCCTGCTAATTCCCTTGAATCAGCAGAGTTGGAGCAGTAGGGATGTCCAAGGCTTTGCCCAAGGTGAGGACGCGCACTTACTTTAATTCGACATGACTAAGGAGGTCCACCTAGGGCAGAGGGAGGCTCCCATTCAAAGACAAATCTTAATCACTGCTTGTGTTGTAGAAACTGCCTGTCATCTCTTTTATTATAGGTAGTTTTAAGTATTTGTTTTACTTGTTTTTCCTCCAAGTTTTTCTTTAAGTTCAAGTTAGTTAGCATACAGTGTAATATTAGTTTCAGGTGTAGGATTCAGTGATTCATCCCTTCCCTACAACACCCGCTGTGCCCCACCAGTGCCCTCCTTCACACGTCCCCCTGCCCACCACTGCTCTGGCAAACCTCAGTTTACAGTTTCGAGTATTTGAAGGCTGAGCTCCACTGGCAGCCAGTGCTGGCTGGGAAGACCTACGCCAGGGGCTCAAAGTCCCAGCTGTCCGTTGTCATCTGAGACTGGGTTTCGGGTCTCAGGTTTCTTAGCTGTGAAATGAGGATGACACCTCTTCACCGAGCTGCCGATGGGAATAATGTAAGCAAGTGTTTGTTAAGTACCCTCGACTAAGCACCGTGGGGTGCAAAAATTAGTCACTGTCTTGTCAGGTTCATGGGCTTTCAGGGGATTTAAACTTGTCATAAATAACTCTTGACAGCATATCAGAAGGACCAGCTCAGACAGAAAGCGTTCCGTCAACTCCAACGTATAATACCTATGCAGGATATTGGTACCCTTGTTATTTATTTTTTTGGATCGGGTCTCCTGTGTGTTCACTGCCGCCCAAGTACACCTTGACCAGCTCACAACCCCAAACCTGTTCCTCCTTGAGATTCTGATGCTCCCATAGAATCCTGGACTCCTTGCGTGGAGGTCAATTCACCCGCCCTCCTGCTTCTGTCCCAGGAAACAGAGTTCATGACAAGTCAGGAAACAGTAACTGGAGGTTAGCCGGAGAGACTGAGTGCTGAGTGTGCACGTGTGTCTTGTGGTCAGGGACACACATGTGGGAGGGGGGTCACAGAAGAGGGAAGCTCCATTCCTAGGGTGGAGTTGAAGTTCTTATAATTTATGAGAAAATGAAAGTCAGAGAGGAAGAGCTCGTTTTGACAATGGCAGATTCACACCTCACCCTCAGATTCATGCTGTGGCCATCTGACCTTTGAGGACATAAGAACAAGTGAGCTCATGCTCTTTACACCTTCTTCCAAACTATTTTTCATAAGCCAGTGGTGGGCAACTGATGCCGTGAGGTCCTGCTGGGCCCTTGGGGGTCCAGCTGCCAGCATCCTCCCTGCCTCCGCTACCCGGCCCTTTCTTCCCGCCCCAGCCCCAGCTGCCAGGACACCCAAGGAACCCACGTGGGAAATTCCCGGGACCCAAGAGGGGAAAACTGGCTTTTTGCCTGCAGTTCTTTAAGTCCTTGTGTATGGTACAGTAATTTTTTAATGCTTCGTAGAACTTTGGTAAATCAATTTTTAAAAAAATTTATTTATTTGACAGACAGAGATCACAAGTAGGCAGAGAAGCAGGCAGGGAGGGAGGAGGAAGCAGGCTCCCCGTGGTGCAGAGAGCCCGATGCAGGGCTCGATCCCAGGACCCTGGGATCATGACCCAAGCTGAAGGGAGAGGCTTTAACCCACTGAGCCACCCAGGCGCCCTGGTAAATCAATTTTTAACACATGAGAATCCTTTGGTTAAGTAACAGATGTTCAGAAGTCAATACCATTTTTATTGACACTTCGATGGGCAGTATGGAGTTCCAAAGGGGTAACTCATGTTTACTGCTATAAATCTGTAGAAATTCTAAGCCTAATTTTAGAAAGCTGGAGTAAACAGATGCTCTGAGGTTCATGACAGTCTTATCAGTGGTCACTACTTTTGTCCACATTTATAAATTAGCAGAAGGGGTTCCATGCGAGTTCTGGATGGTTGCCTACCCACTGGTCCCTGGGGATGCCCCCCGTCCAGCTGCCGAAGGAGATCCTTCTTCTGGCTCTTAATCCAGTAGCCTCTTTCTGTTACACCGTGTTCTTGAGCTCAGGATTTCATTCTTTCCCTTCTCCTCCCTGGGCCAATTCTGGATACCGCATATTAAAGCCAAAGTCACGGGCGCCTGGGTGGCTCAGTCGGTTAAGCGTCTGCCTTCAGCTTGGGTCATGATCTCAGGGTTCTGGGATTGAGCCCTATGTCGGGCTCCCTGCTCAGTGGGGGGAACTGCTTCTCCCTCTTCTGCTCCCCCTGCTTGTGCTCTCTCTCTCTCTCTGTCAAATAAATATATAAAATCTTTAAAAAAACCCCAAACCTTTAAATCCTAAGTCAGTAACTCAGCTCTGCTGATGTCCTACCCGGATGAGACAGAGTCCATAATTACCACATCTTCCTCAAGGACCTTCTTCCTCTTGGGTCAACAGCTCAAATCTGCTAATATCCCTAGAGTACTGGCTATGTGTCAGCCACTGTGCTAAGTGTGTGGTACAAAGATGGAAAAGATACTGTCTCTGCCTTAGAAGATGTTCATCTGGAAGGGAAGGAGGAAAGGAAATCCAGCATTCATGATTGTGTTGGGTAATATGCTGTTGCTACTTCATCTGATCCTAGTTGAGGTAGACTTTCCCATTTGATGGAGGAGGAAACCGAGTCTCAGAGAGGTTATATGATATTCCCAAGGTTACCCAGCCAACAGTGTGGTCCTGGTCTTCCTGAATGGGCTACACCATGTCCCTCCTCCCCTCCCCGCTCTCCCCCAGCCAGCCATAGGCAAAAAGAAGCAGGTGGGACGATTCCAGCTATATGGGCCCTTTGGAGGGCTGCCGGGCAAAGGACTAGAGTAGAGGCTGCTGGCAGGAGTCTGGGTGTGGCTGAGGCCCCTGGGAGAGACCCAGAACCCCAAGCAACCGGGGTGGGGTCTGTGATGATTCTGCGGTGCCTCTTGGCTCTCTGGGTATGAAAATGAATAGGAATGGTAAGAAAGGGGTTCTGTGTTTGGCCCCGAGACCTGTGTAAGAAGGGCTCTGGGCTGAAGGCTTCCAAAGCAAAGGCTTTCTTCTCCAGGTCCCAGCTCCACTTCCCCCAGAGAAAGGCCCCCTGAGAATGTTCATCTTTTGGCAAATGGTTATTGACTGCCTGCCATGTACCAGGCTTCATTTTAGGCAATGTAACCAAAACTCCTGCCACACAGAGGGTTCATGCTGCTGGGAGGAGACATGTGAATAAGTAATAAGTTAGATACGTATGTATACTGTTCGATGGTGATAAGTGCTACACAGAACAATTAAGTAGGGAAGGGAGGGAATGGAGTAACATGTTGCAATTTATTTTTTATTTAAAGATTGATTTAGTTATTTGAAAGAGAGGGAGCATGCACAGCAGGGGGAACAGCAGGCAGAGGGAGAGGAAGAAGCAGGCTCGCCACCGAGCAGGGATTCTAACATGGGACTCGATCCCAGGATCCTGGGATCATGACCTGAGCCGAGGCAGACACTTAACTGACTGAGGCACTCACGTGTCCCAGCGTGTTGCAATTTAAACAGGAGGATACAGGGAAGGCTTCACATGATAGGTTTGGCAGTTTAAACAAGGACCAGAAGGAGGCGGGGAATGAGCCATGTGGATATGTGGATGAAGAGCATTCTGGGCAAAGGAACAGCAAGTGCAAAGGCCCTGAGGTGGGAGTGTACTTGGTATGTTTGGGATTGACAAGGCCAGTGTGGGACTGGAGGCTGGTGAGTGAGGCTCACCTGGCTATAGGTTGGCTCTTCTAGGGGGATCATGGCCAATGGCCAACAGGTGGACAAAAGACTTGAGAACTTTCAGTCTCTTCTACTTCCCCTCAAGAATATTCATTGGGGAGGGGGAGGTGAGGCATGAATATGAGGCTTCTCTTCCTGCAGTTTGTAGCCCTGACTCTAGCATCTGAGTAAAATACACTCCCCCTACCCACTCACACTCCAGCCTTTTGCCCTCCCCTTTCCTCCCCTCTCCTCTCTTTCTTCTTGATTTCCCCCCTTTGTTCTTTCCTCTCCCCCACCCACCCCGAATCTGAAGGGTCTGGTCATGGGGAAGTTTGGTGCAGGAGGGTTGGGGGTCAGAGTGAGGAGGCAGGTCAAGCTAGGGAGGTGTAATTAGTTTTTGGGGGCTACTGTAATAAATGATCACACATTTGGTGGCTTATGACAACAGAAATTTGTGCTCTCACTGTTCTGGAGTCCAGAAGTCTGAAATCAGTTTCCCTATGTTGAAATCAAGGTGCTAGCAGGGACTTGCTCCCTCTCGAGGCTGTAGGACAGACCCCTTCCTTGTCTCTTCCAGCTCTTGGTGGAAGCTGGATTCCTTGACTTATGGTTACATCTCCCTCTACCTATATTTTACAACAAAAATGACTTGGGAACCTAAATGTGGTGGCATTTAGGACTCTCCCTGAGAAGCCAGGATACTTTTCTCACCACAAGATCCTTTATTCAATCACATCTGGAAAGACCCTGTTTCCACAGAAGGTGACATTCATAGGTTCCTGGGGTTTGGACCTGGATGTCTTCTGGGGGGCCATTTTTCATCCTACCACAGAGGGTGATCAATTTCTATACTCATTCAGTCATTCCTTTACTTGACGTATGATGATTGAGCTTTTTACTCAGTGCCACCGAGGGATGCAGAGAATATACTGTGAGCAAAACAGAGTCTTCCTAGAGTTTTTGGATTAGAAGGGGAGACCAATGTTAATCCAGTAATCAACCAGATAAGACACAAAATTGCCACTGTGGTAAGTGGCAGGAGGGTCTGTAATCGGGACTTCACCTGGTGGGGAAGCCCCAAGAAAGCTTTCATGAGGAGGTGCTGCTTGCGTTGGAATCTGAGGGGGTAGTTGGAGGAACTGGAAAGGGGGAGGGTTCTAGAGTGTTCTAGCAGAGGGGACAGGTGGCAGAGCCAGGTGTGACCAGCACTGGTGGGATGTGCAGGCTTGGGGTGGAGCCCATGAAGAGAGGGGTCTGGGTTTCAGGGCTCTGGCTCATGTAGGGGTCCATATTATATGCCATCTCCCCACCCTTTACCTCAATCCCAGCCCACGGCCACTGCTTAGCATCCCAGGCCCTTTGTCACTGCTCTCCTCTCGAGCCCCATCCTTCCATTTCCTGCCCAGTGTAGCATGTGGTTTAGCAAGGAAACCCCCTGAGCTCAGTGTCGGGCAGACCTCCAAGCTTTGGTCAAGCCTACAGTGTGGCTGACATTATGCCAGAAGTTAGGGGGGAATAGGATGAGAAAATGGCATTATTCTGATCCTAGAGGCAAGAGGCTATAGGGTAGAAGGGTGAGCCCACTAGGACTTAAGTGCTGATTACGCTATGGACCCAGGTTGACTCTCATGTCTGCCATCCATAGGCTATGCGATCTTGGGAGAATGACATCTTTCTGCCTCCATCCCTTTAGGAGTACCTAACTCAAATCAAGAAAGATTTCATGAGGCTCCAACTCTGAGCTGGGTGGTGGGCCAAGTGCTCCCAGGGCCTCGGAAAACTGTTTGCCGGTTTCTTCTCCTGGGACTCCAGCTCCAGTCCCGTTATCGTCCTTGATCCAAATGGGTTCTTAGGCACATGCCACCAAGTGGTGCCTCCAAGGGGCCCCACACCAGGTGCAGAGCTCCCAACAATGGCCGTTAGAGGAGATGTGTGTCCTGGGAGTGTGGACTCATTTGCCCTTCTGTCTGCCTCCTCTTCCTTCCTGCAAAATAACCAACACTTTCTATGGAGAACGCTCCAGGATGAACACCAGGCATTCTAGTCTTCCGAATGACTCCCCACTTTACGTACTGTTTTCACTAACAATTCGTACCCACATTTTTATCACCCACGGCTACCAGCTGGCCTCTACTTGACTTTTGCTAATGGCAGTGGCCCCAGTCTCTTCCATCAAACCAGTTGTGTAAAAAGCCCAAGGTGGGGTCAGACAACTTGCCAACACACTGTACTGTGTTTGGCAAATCACTTTCCATCTCTAAGTCTCAATTCCTATGGTAAAGTGAGAATTTAAATTCCTGTCTTGGCATCCTTCAAGGGCTTCTGTAAAAATTGGATGAGATTCTGTCCCCAAGTCCTGGGGTGCCTGGATGGCTCAGGTGGTTAACCATCTTCAGCTCAAGTCATGATCCTTGGGTCCTGGAATCGAGCCCCATGTGGGGCTCCTTGCTCAGCAGGGAGTCTGCTTCTCCTTCTCCCTCTGCCCCTCCCCTGCTCGTACTCTCTCTCACCCACCAAATAAATTAATAAAATCTTAAAAAAAAATAAGATTCTGCCCCCAAGTCCCGTTTTTCCCCCTTTGTGGTGCCCAATTTGAGATCTAGGGGTGGGGGTGAGAAGACGTAAACTCTTGAGCATCGAGTGGTTCAACTCTCCCAAACTGGCCCAGACTGCCATTGAGTGACACCCTACTCCAGGAACTGTTATGGCGCAGGCTGGTTAACCGCCCAGAAGTCTTGTTTGGTTTCTTTTCCAACGGTAGTGGCCTTTATGTGTTCAACTCCCTCCCTGCTCTCTCGCCTTTTAACATCTGGGCGGGGGATTTTGTTCAGAGTGTGAAACAGGCTTCTAAACCTCTCAGGTCTTCATAGGGTGTGAGGTGTTGTTTTTGTCCTTTGGCAGGGAGGGAACTTTCCATGTGAGTAGGGGCGTTGGACTGTGACCCGTCATGCCCTGGGGCTTAGCTTTCATGGTCAGGGTTTTGCCATGTGTGCTCCAGAGCTCAGGCAACCATGAGAAATCATGGGACTGGATTCTGGGGTGGGCTCTGGGGCAAACTGACATGAGCGCCCAGTTACTACATAACCAGGTCCAACAGAGAAGAGAGGAGAGGTCACCTCAGAGAGAGGTGGGGAGATGTGTGAAGCAAAGGATTCAGACCAGGGCTCACCTAGCCACCCAGAACCTAGGCGGGCAAAGAATGTATGGAAATTCTCTCCAATTTTTACAGTGTGCAAAGCATACCCAGGAATAGAACAGGGTTCCCAAGTAGAGATACTCTCTGAGTCTCAGTTTCTTTATCTGTGAAGTGGGTATAATAGTATTCATTGCATAAGGGTATTGCAGGGATGAAATGAAATAAGATACACAAAAGAGGGGCGCCTGGGTGACTCAGTGGGTTAAAGCCTCTGCCTTTGGCTCAGGTCATGATCCTAGAGTCCTGGGATCGAGCCCCGCATCAGGCTCTCTGCTTGGCAGGGAGCTTACTTCCCTTCCTCTCTCTCTGCCTGCCTCTCTGTCTACTTGTGATCTCTGTTTGTCAAATAAATAAATAAATTCTTTTAAAAAAAAAAAGATATACAAAAGATGTCCGACCTAGTGCATGGTACGTAGTAAGTGTCCAACACATGTCAGATACAGAAAGATCCAGTTCAGGTGGAGTGGACTAACCCTCTGGCTGATAACGATGATTAGACACTGAAAAAAATGTGAGAAATCACAACCAGGAGAAGAGATGAATCTCCCATGGAGAAGATTTCCAAATCATTTACCTAATATTTCACTCTTACTGAAGGGCGAGCCTCACTCCCCACTTGGGAAGTGTGGGCTGCCCATCATGACTTCCTTCCAAAAGGGACAGTCTGGAAAGTGCGAGAAGGGGTACCTTCACAGAGGAGAAACCTGACAAACACTACCTCAGCCAGGTGAACAAAGTCAATATCGATAGTGGTGAGTCATACTGGTAATACCTACTCTTGATATGAGCGATGAGAATAGCACTTAACCTCTGTGGTCTTCCTCTTGCAAACCTATAATCCCAGCATAGCCGTGAAGAAAACATTAAACAAATTCCAACGGGGGGTGCTCCTGGCTGAGATCAGATAGGCAGGACTACTGGTTTGGGTCCCTGCCCATGCGAGGCTGTAGGATGGCTTCTGTGGTGGTGTGGGTTCTCTGGTCAGGATTCCCAGCCAGGTGGTAGTGGGCACGGTACCCAGCAGCAGCTGGGGCTGTGAAGGAGCTGTCCTGTCCTGGCCGTGTGATGGAAGGCACCCAAGACCTGTGCGGCTTGCTGCTTAGGAAGCCAAATCAGGAAGACTGTGCACTGAGTTCCTTGGCCACATGGGGCTGCTGGTTTTGCTCTGCGGATGGAGAGGGCCCCTGGCTGGTTCTTTACATGTGATCGGGCTGCAGGGAGACTGCGGAGATCCCCAGGAGTTCTGACTGGGTGTCCTGCCTAGCAGGGTTGCAGGCTGTCTTCAGCAGTGGGCAGAACAGTGAGTCATCTTTCCCTCCCAGGTGCAGCGGCAGACCCAGTTCCAGGGCCCACAAGGCTCTTCGAGGTTCCAAATCAGGCAGACCTGTACCCAGCTGAGTCTCCTGGTCAGCCTGTGCACTGTCTTAGCTCTGTGGATGAGTGGAGCTGCTGGGGTGCACTGCCAGTATTTTTTAAAAATACATATGGTTTTATTTGTACCATACATACAATTTGTATTTTGCTCTTATAATTCACATTATGCCCCGTGTGTGTGTGTGTGTGTGTGTGTGTGTGTGTATATATATATAGGATACCTGTTTGTATATGATTATATGTGTATATGTATACATACATGCATATGTGAGATGCATAGGATACATTGTACATGATTGTATGGATATATGATACTTATGTATATTTTACGTGATATGATAGATATTTTCCATATTATCAAATGGTAGCTAACATTAAGAGCCACCACCAAGGGTTGAGCATCGTGTTTATGTTTTTTTCACTAATTATCCTGCTTTATTTCTCAGCAAAACTATGATGTGAAAACTATCATTATCCTTCCTCGCTTTACGGGCAGGAAGATGAGGCATCGAACAGTTAAATAACTTCTCTGGGAATGGGTGGTGTATCATTTTCTGTGTAAAGTTTTCCTCTTTTTAAGGTCATTTCCTTAGAGGAAATTTCAAGAACTGGAGTGACTAGCACGCCAACATACTCCAGGTCCTTGCTGTGCATTAAGGCAGGAGTTTTGTGTCCTGACCGTGCTCTCTCATCCTCTAGCTCACTTTGCAGATTGAGTTTTGCGCAAGACTAGCTTTAGTTGGGACAGTGGCTGAGGGTTATGACCATGTCCCTTCCATGGTCAACCACAGAGAGGGGACCACTGGGTCTCAATGGGTCACTCCCCAGCTTGTGGCTGCGTAGCAAATTACCTTTGGTCTTCCTTTTATCTCACAGTGGAGCCATTGCCCACATTTCCCAGCTCTGGGAGGACATCTCACAGACAGCCATCTCCTCCAGCTCACCTTTGTGCCCCCAAACCAGAGGCTGGCACAGAGCCTGGTATATGCTGGTGCCCAATAAACTGTTGTTGAGTAAATAAAAGGGCATTTATGATGCAGGAGGTGTTGCTCTAAGATTGTTCATGTACGTTATCAAATTTAATAGCCATAGCAATCCTGAGAGATAATGGCTTCATTATCTCTACTTCATAGATGAATAAATTGAGATTCAAAAAGGGAAGACACTTGCTTGAAGTCACATAGCTAATAAGTTGCAAAGTCAAGATTTGACTCCAGATAGGATATTTCTTTCCATTATCATTGGAATGTAGTGTGTTGGTCACACCATTGTATTTTTTAATTTTCATTTTATGTTTTTAGAGAGAAGAGAGAGAGGTGATGGGAGGGGCAGAGGGAGATAGAGAAAGAGCATCTTAAGTAGGCTCCATGCCCAGGGCAGAGCTCCACCCGGGGCTTGGTCTTCCAATCCTGAGATCATGACCTGAGATGAAACCAAGAGTTGGACCTTGAACTGACAGAGCCCCCAGGCTCCCCAAGTCATACCATTTTAAAAATAGTGAATGGGGGCGCCTGGGTGGCTCAGTGGGTTAAGCCGCTGCCTTCGGCTCAGGTCATGATCCCAGGGTCCTGGGATCGAGTCCCGCATCGGGCTCTCTGCTGAGCGGAGAGCCTGCTTTCCTCTCTCTCTCTCTCTCTGCCTACCTCTCTGCCTACTTGTGATCTCTCTCTGTCAAATAAATAAATAAAATCTTAAAAAAAAAAAAAGCTCTTGTTTAAAAAATAAATAAATAAATAAAAATAAAAATAGTGAATGGAGCCGTCTCTGTTGGGGTTGAAGGCAGACACTGGACCTTGATGGAGGAGACTGCTGGTGAGACACTCGGGGAGAGGGAGGGGCCGTCTTCCCCCTTCTCTGCGGCTCTCTCACTGTGGCTGTCACTATCACTGTATCTAGCTCTGTCTTCGTGTCTGTACATGCCAGTGATCTGCAAAGAGAATTTTCATCCTTACATTATAGGATTTCTCAAAGAGTGGGCTGCAGACCTCCAGCATTGGGATTCTCTGCAGCATGTATAAAAATGCAGACTCCTGGGTATCCCCAGAGCCAGTCGGTTGCACTTTCAGAGTCAACCCAGTCGAACCCACATTTTAGCAATTTTTACCAAGTGATTTTCATAAGCACACTCTCACACCTGAGAACCCCTGCTTTACAGGGGCAAGCCCGAGGTGGGAGCCCCGACCCAGCAGGAGGGGTTGTAATCAGGAACACATGTTCTCTGTTCATATTCAGGTCACCCAGGTGCACGAGGGCTGTCCAGCATGGTGAGAGAGGGCCCCAGGCCTATCACAGTTGCCGGTGTCGCATGTTGGACACCTAGAGCCACCATGTGGGGCCACGACCAAATCAACAGTCCTGCCTGGACTGATGATTGGTGGGAAGCTGTTGTGCCACTTGTCCACGAGACGGTCTCTGGGCAGCAGACCTGAGAAGAGTTGCTGTGGAGCATTAAGTTTGTTTCTTTGCTTTTTTCTTCACTTTCGTGGGAATGTTCTTTGATCTTTTTTTTTTTTTTCTGGAATTGATTACCCGTTGCAATGATAACAAGCTTTGGGATATCTTGGGTTAAATAAAAGATACTGGGATCCATTTCTCAGGTTCCACCTCACCACACTGCCCTCCACCTCGTCCTCCGATCACGAGTCTACACCGGTCAGACCAGCATGTGTGCAGAAAACAAGTTGGCACAAGTGTTCCATGCCGATTGCCTGGGTCTCCAACACGCGCTGGGCGCATAGGATGTGGGAAGCATGGTGTAAGGTACCGACTACCCTGAGGGCCTCGTTCGAAGTGACAGCACTGGTGGTGGTCCCATGTGTGCTGAGAGCCCACCACTAGCCAGGCTCCGTGAGAGACACCTGCTGCACATCATATCATTTATCCTCATGCCCACGTACAAGGGTGTGGTGAGGAGCCCTGATTGCACACGAGGGGACTGAGGCTTGGCGAGGTTAACCTATCTGCCCAGGTTACACAGCCCGTGTAACTGAGCATTTGTGCCCTGAGACCTATCTTGCCATGAACCCTAGACTTAGTGGCAAAGTCACCATACAAGCTCGGGGTGTGGAAATTGACAGGTTGGGTGAGAACCACTGCTCTATGTAGTCGGGGTTCCTTTGAAATGTCAAAGGAGTGAGGAATTTCTTGTGTCTGTGTGTCTGGATGTTGGAGCATTCATTTTTAGACTGTTCCTGTATGTCATACAGAGAGCGTAGTCTGGGCCTCTGGGTTAGTGTCAGATCCGAGTAAACCCCACCTCTCCACTTACCAGCAACTTACTTAGCCTCTCCCAGCCTTGACTTCCTCATCTTGGATGTGGAAATAACAGTGTGTCTCGGGGCAACGATGGAATGCAGTATTGGGAGTAAAGTGTATGAAAATTCACACTAAATATGGGAATTATATCCTCAGCATCAGCCATGGCTGCTTGCTGCCCAGGGCCTAGCTAAGATGAGCTTGCACCCCAAGGCCTGGCCTAGTGTGGTCCGGAACCTGCTCCAGAGGGATCACCTGGGGCCTGTGAGCTCACTCCCACTTGCCTTCAGCTCTGAGCTTCTCTTTTCCAACCTGTGTTTTCTACTGTGCTCCATGGGTAGCAATCTCAGTTATTCTCTTGGTTGCCACCACAGCCAGAATGAAAACAAAAGCAAAAAGTAAAAAACCCCCTTGCAAAAATCTTTGGTATGATCAGTTTACTGAAAACGAGGGACCACACTGTAGCCCTCACCGCACGCCCAACTGAACTGGGTCATGGCTATTCCCGTCCTCTAGAGTCACCTTCATTACCTTGCTTTTGGGGTCTCTTTGTGGTACTTCCCTTCAGGGGGAAGGGCCATTTCTCTGAGTCCTTTCCCTGTTCTTCCTTACTGTTCACTTTCCCACTCCCTGTCTCCTTCTCACTGTTTGGATCTTGGTTCACAAGTCACCTTCTTGGAGAAGTCATTTCTGACATCATTTTATATAGGCATCTCCCCTTGCCCACTGGCCACTCCCTATTACTTTATTTTCTTTATAACATTTATTACCACAGAAGTAATTATTTTTTTAATTTTTTATTTTTATAAACATATAATATATTTTTATCCCCAGGGGTACAGGTCTGTGAATCGCCAGGTTTACACACTTCACAGCACTCACCATAGCACATACCCTCCCCAATGTCCATAATCCCCACCCCCCTTCGCTTAACCCCCCCTCCCCAGCAACCCTCAGTTTGTTTTGTGAGATTAAGAGTCATTTATGGTTTTTCTCCCTCCCAATCCCATCTTGTTTCATTTATTCTTCTCTTACTCCCTTAACCCCCCATGTTGTTGCATCTCCACTTCCTCATATCAGGGAGATCATATGACAGTTGTCTTTCTCCGATTGACTTATTTCACTAAGCATGATATCCTCTAGTTCCATCCACGTTGTGCTAATGGCAAGATTTCATTTCTTTTGATGGCTGCATAGTATTCCATTGTGTATACATACCACATCTTCTTTATCAATTCATCTGTTGATGGACATCTAGGTTCTTTCCATAGTTTGGCTATTGTAGACATTGCTGCTATAAACATTTAGGTTCATGTGCCCCTTCAGATCACTACGTTTGTATTTTTAGGGTAAATACTCAGTAGTGCAATTGCCAGGTCATAGGGTAGTTCTATTTTCAACATTTTGAGGAACCTCCATGCTGTTTTCCAGAGCAGTTGCACCAGCTTGCATTGCCACCAATAGTGTAGGAGGGTTCCCCTTTCTCCGCATCCTTGCAAGCTTCTGTCGTTTCTTGACTTGTTCATTTTAGCCGTTCTGACTGGTGTGAGGTGATATCTCATTGTGGTTTTGATTTGTATTTCCCTGATGCTGAGTGATGTGGAGCACTTTTTCATGTGTCTGTTGGCCATCTGGATGTCTTCTTTGCAGAAATGTCTGTTCATGTCTTCTGCCCATTTCTTGATTGGATTATTTGTTCTTTGGGTCTTGAGTTTGCTAAGTTCTTTATAGATTTTGGACACTAGCCCTTTATCTGATATGTCGTTTGCAAATATCTTCTCCCAACCACAGAAGTAATTATTTACCAGCTGGTTGTTTATCGCCCATCTCCTTCCACTAGAATGGGGGCAGGGCATCCTGTCCATGCACCATTCATGTCCAGAACGGCCCTCGGCTGTCTTGGAGTCTGTCATCCCAGGACAAGTTTAAGTCTGTGTATGGCATCATGTTGACCTCAGCCCTCCCCTTCCCTTGCTTAGTGTTGAGTTCTCTGCCAATGTAACTTCCTGCTTGATTCCTCATTTCTAACCCTAAACCTTCTGTAAAGTGTGCTACATGCATAGCCTTATGTAGGTAGCCCTTTGGGGAGCAAAGAGACTGGGGTACATGGTACAGAAAAGGAGCAGCACAGAATACCCAGAGCATTGAGCAAGAGTTCCAACACCAACAGAAGGAAGTGCAGACCCAGAGGTCATACTGAGAAACGCAAGTCCTCCTCCAGAATACTTGGAGGTGTGGTGAGTGACCCTGGATCTCCGCCCCCCGACCCCCCCGCCATACATGGCCTGGGATGCAGAGGGCAACACCCTAGACAGCTGGGTGCTTCAGGGACATTTAAGAAACTTTACAGGTGTCATTTTCCCTTAAGAAGATGCTCAGGGCCAAGGCCACACAGCAAGAATACAGGTGAGGAGGCTTGAAGATGGTTGGTTCTGCTCTTTTGCAAAACTGGGATCTTGGGGTCCTGGTCTCTGGTGCATCTCTGCCTGGGGGATTCACAGGCTGCCCTGCTTTGGGGAAGGAGGTAGTGTGAGCCGGAGAGCTTTACCTGAAGGTGTCACCAGGGGGCGCCCTAAGTCAAGTACTGGACGTCTGTGAAAGCAAAGTGGGAGGTCGCTCTCCCTGCTACTTCCCAGGAAATGACTCACTGTGATGACTTCATTCTCTGGGTGTTCTCACTAGGTTCAGAGGGTGAGACCCAGGGGGACTGTATCACCTCATTATATCTGAGGTGATGGATGCAGTTGGGGTGGTCTTGACTCATTCACTCACTCATTCTAATGAACGCCTGTAAGCCACAAGGTGTTGCATCTGGTCCAGCAGGACATTGTGAGCATTTCCTCAAAGACACCCCTGTCCTGCCCCCTTTGAGTTGGGCAGCATTGTGGAGAATGGGACTGAGGGCCGGGGACTGGTGTCTGAGCATGGAGAATGAGGGCTATGGGTGACACAATGGAGAATACCCCAGCCCCCCAACCCCAACCCACAGTTTTATCTTCTCGCCTCCCTCCTCTGAAACTGGGTATCACTTATCAACTGTACCACGTGTCTGGCATTTATTCTAAGCTACCCCACTGTCTGATAAGCTTTTTCTAAGTACATATCTTATCTCTCCAACCAGCAAAATGGTAAAACTTGCTTGCTCAGGGATTATGTTATTCGTCACTATTATCTTAACGGCCCCCACCCCAGCCCCTGCTTCTCCAGCTTTTGGCGTGGTGACTAGAACATAGGGATGTTCACTAAAGATCTGATGATGATTATGATAAATCCGTGTGCCATCCGCAGTGAGGTACTAGGAATGTGACCCTGCCTGGCAAGCCCTGAATGTCACAGATACTAATAAAGATGTCAAAGGTCACTGAGTTAGGGAGGAGCAAGGGCTGAAGATGGATTGAGCAGAAGCAGCTGCGTCTTAGGAAGCAAGTGGCAGAGAGGTCATCACCACCCTCATTATCATTCCTGTGCCACTATATTTCAGATGGATGGGGATTATATCGATCATAACAGTGCGGGCCCCATTTGGCAGGGACTTCACACTTAACCCTCACTGGTTTGAAATTTCCTGGTGGTATAAAGATACACGTCAGTGTTGTTCCTTGGACATGATAATAGGTCATGATATTCATTATTCACTCATGCATGAGTGGCTGCATTCACCCATTTATTGAGCACCTACTGTGTGCCAGATACTGTGCTCAGTAGTGAGATGCAGTGACGGGCTGAAACACACATGGCCCCGTCCTCACCAGATTTAAAATCTTAATAGACATCAAACAGGTCATCACACAAATATGAACTTACAGTTGTGTTAAGCGCTATAGAGGAAAGGTACTTGGTAATGTGAAAGCTTGTCTTAGGGGAATTTAACTGGGAGAGAAGTCCTTCCTTCCCCCCCACAGAGGCAGGAAGCCAGCGTGGAAACAAGTCTGAGCAAAGCAAGGCGTGGCCTCTCCTGACACCACCTACTTCCACACTGACTTCTGGCCCCTCAGAGGCTAATTGACGGACTGCGTTATTTGAATTGGGGAGATGTCATGTCCGGGGGGGCAGCTAGAAACAGAAGCTCTACCACATCGTGGGTTTGATCAAATACCAAGATACCCAGTTGGTTGTCCAGGGTTCGCTGATTACCTCTTCTATCATTTTCAGTGGAAAGAGCTACTGAAAATAGGGAGGTGAACATTTTAGGTAGGATGACCAACTCTCCTGATCTACTCAGGACTTTCCTGGTTTTGGAACCAAAAGTCCCATGTGCTGGGAGTCCCCTGGCTTTAGAACTGAACAGCCTGTATCCTGGGAACCCCCCGAGTCCTAAGAAGCCCTGTTCTAGCCTCTGCCTCACTCTTGCTTCTCAATTTCCTCTTCTGTAAGATGAAGTTGGAC
Source organism: Neogale vison (assembly GCF_020171115.1). NCBI lineage: Eukaryota > Metazoa > Chordata > Mammalia > Carnivora > Mustelidae > Neogale > Neogale vison. The sequence continues at coordinate 107,887,132 of NC_058097.1, read as the reverse complement.
TAGAACAGGGGATCTCAGGCATGGATGCTAATTAAAACCAAGGAAGAGTTTTGTAAGTACCAATGCCCAGAATTCACTTCCAGAGATTTGTTTGATGGGGTGAGACCTATGTACCAGTGAGCTGGTATGAGACCAAGACTGAGAACTATTGCTGTAGATAACCTAAAGTCTTTTCTGTGCTCTGATTCTCATCTATGGTGAGTTATTTATACTTGGACCCATTAATTAATTGTCCCCTAGCTCGAAGCTCTGGCCTGTTTGCTATCATTGTTCCTATCAGATTTGTAGGTGTTCGGAATAGTTTGATAAGCTCTCTGGCTGATCGTACCTGATATCATCTCAGCCTGCTACTTCTCCGCCATCTTGACTCCTCCCTCTCATTGTTCCTATCGATGACAGAAGGATGCCTTGCTCTTCTCTCTCCCCTTTTCTCTTCTCTTGGTCTTTCTACCTCTGACTGCTGGGACCTCAACTGATTCCATCCAGGCATACCCACTAGGCCTGGATTCAATCAGTGGCATCCCTTCCTCTGTCCCATCACTGTCTTGGCCCTTTCCTTCCCCAGCCTCTCTCACTCCTCACCAGAGAAGCTGAAAGCGATTGCTAGGTCCAGATGGTCGATTCAGTTTTTGACAAAGGTGCTAAGGTAATTCAATGGATAAAAGAGAATCTTTTCAACTGAAGGTACTTTGGATATCCACAATGAAAAAAAAAAAAAAAAAAAAGGACTTTGACCCTTATCTTACACCATACACAGACATAAACTTGAAATGGATGATCATAAGATCTAAATATGAATGCTCAAACTATAAAAATTCTAGAGGAAAATAGATCTCTTGGGTCTGGCAAAGATTTTTAGGTAAGTAATGCAAATCACAAACCATAAAGGAAAAAACTGATATATTGGATTTACTAAAAAAACAAAAACTGCTCTTTAAAAGACACCATCAAGAAAATGAAAAAAATAAGCCACAGATTGGAGAAAACACTTGAAAGCATATATCCAGAGTATGCAACCTGTATTCAGACTATACAGAGAACTCTTATAGCTCAATAATGAAGGCAGAAACAACTGGATAAAAATGAGAAGGTGGAACAGAAATATTTGAACACACACGTCACCAAAGAAAACACAGAAATGCCAGTCAGCACCTGAGAAGATGCTCAACATCATTAGATATTAGAGAAATGCGAATAGAAACCACATGGAAATACAACGACACACTGCTGGAAGAGCTGAATTTAAAAAGACTGGCAAGGGACACCTGGGTGGCTCAGTTGGTTAAAGCCTCTGCCTTAAGCTGAAGTCATGATCCCAGGGTCCTGGGATTGAGCCCCACATTGGGATCTCTGCTCTGCAGAGAGCCTGTTTCCTCCTCTCTTTCTCTTTCTGCCTGCCTCTCTGCCTACTTGTGATCTCCCTCTGTCAAATAAATAAATAAAATCTTTTTTAAAAAAAGACTGGCAATACCAAGTGTTGGTAAGGATGCAGGACAACTGGAATTCTCATCCATTACTGGTGGGACTGCAAAGTGGTAAAATCATTTAGAGAACAGTTTTTAAAAAAATTTTTTTTAAAGATTTTTTAAAAAGATTTTATTTTAGAAGATTTTATATTTATTTATTTATTTAGAGAGAGCACGAGTCAGGGGAGGGAACGAGAATCTCAAGTGAGACTGTGCTGAGCATAGAGCCCAACGTGGGGCTCGATCCCATGATGCTGAGATTAAGAGGTGGACACTCAACCGACTGAGCCACTCTGGTACCCCCATTCAGCACTTTTTGTAAATTTAAACATAGACTTACCAGGTGACCTCATGATGCTACTCCTGGATACTTCCTCAAGAGAAAACACATTTATACAAAGATGTTCATGAATATTCGTAGGTGCTTTGTTCATGTCAGCCACTAAAAGCAGTCCAAATGTCCATCAGCTAATCGAGGGACAAATTGCGGCATAATCATAAAATGGGATACCACCGGCAATAAAGAAGGAGCAAACTATTTCCGTATACCAACATGGATTAATATCAAAAACATCATGCCAAGTAAGAAGCCACACACTAAGTAGTGTGTATTTATGATTACGTTTATATAACATTTGAGAAAACCACAAAAAAATGAATCTGGGGTTGTCCGGGACCAGGGTGTGGACAGGGGACTGATGAAAAAAGCATTAGAGAAACTTGTGGGGAGATGGAAATGCTGTGTATTTTGATGGCAGTTGTAGCTATGCAATGGTGGTATTTGTCAAAGCTCATCAAACTTCACATTCTAGAAAAGTGCAGTTTATTATACACAAATTACAGTTCACTAAATCTGATTTTTTAAAAAAGCCGGCGCCTGACTGGATCAGTCAGTAGAGCCTGTGACTCTTGATCTCAAGGTTGTGAGTCTGATCCCCATGCTGAGTGTAGAGTTTACGAAACAAAGAAAGAAAGGAAGGAAGGAAGGAAGGAAGGAAGAAAGAAAGAAAGAAAGAAAGAAAGAAAGAAAGAAAGAAAGAAAGAATCAGCTCATGTTACTAGCCCCACCCTGCACCACTTACTTAAAAGTACACAATGGCTTTTCATTGTGTGCAGAATGAAATTCTGACCACTGCCTATGATCTGCAAGGCCTTAGGACGGCTCTTGTCCTCGCTCATTCCACTCCCACCATGATGCTCTTGTTTGGGTTCCTCAAACTCACTGAGCTCTTCCCTCTACCTAGAACACTGACTCCAATTTGCCTGACTGGCTCTTTTTCTGGGACCTTCCCTGACTGCTCCATCCAAAGCAACTCCCTCATTCTGCCCTGATTCATTAGTTTTCTTTCCATTAGTGTGTATTGATTCTGTTTACATACTTTTCCTTGTTTACTGCCTGTCTTCCTTATTAGAATTTGAGCTCCATGAGGCTAGGAATCACATCTGTTTTGTTCACTAGAGTTTGATCAGATATTTTCACCAGATTCTTTCCGAATACCTGGCACCCAGCCCGGGCCTGGCACATAGGAGGCCTTTAAAGTCTTTTTTTTTTTCCCTTAAATATAAGTCTGTTTAATTGTTGCTTCAAAAGCTTCATTTTAGGATCCAAAAATTAACTCTGGCATCAGTTCAACCCATTAGGAAGTTACTCCTTTGACTGGAAGATGTACAATATAATCCTTCAAAATAGTAGGAGATATAGCTTGAGGGAGAGAGGAGAGAGAAGAAACATAGTCAATTATTCTCTTACTTCATACCAGATTATTAGTCTGAAGCCAGTCAATGTAACTCTACCACCCTTGGCTGGGATTGGGTCCAGGAGTAGACGTATGACCAAATTATGGCTAACTGGACAGAGAAAAGCTATGAGTGATGTGAAAGCTGAGTGACTGGGCAGGCTTGGGACCTGGAAGTGTCCCACAGCTCTCCGCCATGGTTCTCAAATCTGAGCACATCGGAATCAGTTGAGGAGCTCAGAAAAACAGAGGATCTTAGATCCCACTGCCAGAGTTTCCAGTCCAGCAGGTCTGGGATAAGTCTAGACAATCTGCATTTTTGTTAACAAGTTCTGAGGTGATATTCAGCATACTGCTGTTCTGAAGAATCAAGTTGGATGGCTTCAAAGCAAGCATTAGGAAGTCCATGCTGTTTCCCAGAATGCTGTTGGGTCCGGCTGAGCTGTCGGCCAGGAATAGTGGCTGAAGAAAAGTGTGGACTGTGAGGGTGTCATTGTGGACCTGAAGCCAGCAGGAGCCTATGCTCACTGAGGACTTCCTTTGTTGGAGGGTCATAAATTTTATTTTTATTTCTTTTTTTTTCCTGAAAAAAAAAAAAAAAGAATAAAACACAGAGAAACCTCATGAATCCAATACTTAATAAGCTCTTCCAGGATGAACATCCTTGCAATTACCATGCTGATCAAGAAATAGACGTATGGACACATCTCAAACTCCTGGCTCCTAACTTGAATCATTTAAAATTTTTTCATGCTATTGAGTTGGCTTTTTTTAGAACTAGTGAATTTTCTGTTACTTGCACACAAATTTACCCTAACAGAAATATCCCAGGGATAATACCGGTTGTTCTGAATATTTTGGGGGAAGGGATTGATTAGAAGAAAGTCCTTAGCCAAACAAGTGACATGGATTTTCTTACAAAGTCTGGATTTTTATCAAACATGTACGTTGATGAGCCAAATTAAGTCCAGACACAAGTAAGCGATCTCATAGACAAGTCTAACAAAGAGAAGTATAGTTTGAAATACTTGAAAGGGGACCCCAGGGAAGGGACCGCCACAGGAATCCTGGAAAAAACAAGCAGCTTGTTTTTTCCTTAAACTTTGTATGTTAATGCTGTATTCTTTTTTTATTTTTAATTTTTTATTAACATATAATGCATTGTTTGTTTCAGGGGTGAAACAAGCAGGTGAGCTGCTTGTTTATATTAACTCCTGTTTTCTTGGAGTTGGTTATATGTTACCATTTTCACTCCATATGGTGGATTCAATAAAACTTAGCTCATCTTTTTAATGGCACTTTTTAATGTACCTTTAATGGCATTTCCACAATGTCTTAAGTGAAAGATTTATGGATAGATTTTAAACAAAGGAATTCAGTAAACCCTACCAAACTACTCCAGGGTAGACAAAGCAGAAGTATCCACCATACAATAAGTTGCTTTTCAAATACAACTTATTTTCACCTGGGTGTGATCTCCATCACACATACAGTGGTGAACTGTCCTTCAAGATCTCTTGTGGAAATTTTCATGAAAGGCTAAATGTGGAATTACCATATGCCCCAGCAATTCCACTCCTGGGCACGTGCCCAACCGAACTGGAAGTGGATGTCCACACAAATGCTTGTATATAAACAGGCTCAGCAGCATTGCTTGTAAGAGCCAAGAAGTACCCAGTAACCCAATAACCAATAAGAACCCAAATGTCCATCACCTGATAAGTAGATCAACTAAGGTGGTGTAATCATACCAGGGGATATTATTCCACAATAAAAAGAATGAAGTGTTTCCTAAACTATTTTATTTTTAAGTGATCTTTATGCCCAACACGGGGCTTGAACTCATAGCCCCGAGATCAAGAGTCCCATGCTTAGCCAACTGTGCCAGCTAGGCACCCCAGGAATGAAGAACTGATACAAGCCACAGCATGAAGGAATCTTGAAAATACTATGATAAGTGAAAGAAGCCAGTCACAAAAGGTCACATATTTTATGTTTCTATTTATAGGAAATGTCCAGAATAAACAAATCGACTGAGACAGAAAGATTAGTGGTTGCCTATGGCTGAGAGAGGGAAGCTGGAGGAGAAATAGAGAGTATCACTAATGAGTAGGGCGTTACTTTTTGGGGTGAGAAAAATGTTCTAAAATTGATTGTAGTAATGATTGCAAAACTGAATATACCAAACGGCGTTTAATTGTACACTTGAAGTGTGTGAATTGAATTATATCTCAATAAAGTAGTTAAGTGTGTGTGTGTGTGTGTGTGTGTGAGAGAGAGAGAGAGAGAGAGAGATATGAATGAATGAATTTTCTCCTTCTTACCATGTCCTGGCTCTTGGGGAGGACAAATCAGGGAAGACATGCTCCATGCACTGGTCTCTGGGCCTGTGGGTCTGGACTGAACTCTACTCTATTTTGGAAAGGCACAATTGATGCAGACAACTCATACATCTATGTGTAGGCCCTGTTCCCTTTGGGGATCCCAGTCCCCTGGAGACCCCGGGGTGCCGTGGGAGACCTCCTGGGTATGGTGTCCTGGAGGGCCAGACAGGGTCCAGGCCCAGAAGGGGCTCCTGACGGTTTTCTGTGCAGCTCTCTGCAGCTAGAGCAAAGCATTCTCTTAGTCACCTGTCACCCCACCCGGGTAATTACCCCTCCTTAGCCCCTCTGCATGTGTCATCTGCCCATGTGGGTAATTAAACTGAACTTGGGGCTGATGACTGGGGCTGCATTGCATCACATCGGCCTTGGCCCCAGTGCAGACTGGGAGAACTAGATCTTCCAGACACCTGGGGTGAGTGCACCCAGCACTGGGAGGAGGGGATTGGTGGCTGCCCAGGAGGGCTCTCTGGCCTTCCTCACTCTTCACTCCAAAACTGGGACCAGAGCAGATGGGGCCATGGTGATTCTAGCCATGGCTGTGGCTAGCTGGATGGTTAGCCTTGTGGTTGGCCTTGGTATACCAGGGCCTGTGGTTTGGTATTGAACCCAAGCAGCCTTGGGCAATCTTCAGACTCCAAGGTGTGGGCTGAGGCCTAGGAGGGAAGGCTGGGTGCAGGGAGCAGGTCTTTTGAATCCTGGCTTCTGAAAGACTCTGCCACAAGAGGTCAGAGGATAACCCCAGACTAAGAAGTTTAAGTGAATGATCCAGAAAAGAGGGTTCCTGAGTTTCTTTCTAGTTCTAATGTTCTGTAAGTCTGATGGTGAACATATCCCGAGCGCTGAGACTACGTAATGGCTCTATGCAGGTCATCCCGGTTCCTCCTCCTATGGCTCCGTGAGGTGGGTCCTCTTCACGGCAATATTTTTTTGTGATGGGGGTATTGGTAGAAGCAATTTAGTTATTAAGTGATTCCTGACTGGCACATAGTAGAGATTCAATAAAGACTTGACTGACTAACTGATGGCTTGAATTTGTATTAGACATTGTGAGGGGGTTGCTAAAGAGTGATAGCCAGGGGCGCCTGGGTGGCTCAGTGGGTTAAAGTCTCTGCCTTCAGGTCATAATCCCAGGGTCCTGGGACTGAGGCCCGCATCGGGCTCTCTGCTCAGCGGGGAGCCTGCTTCCTCCTCTCTCTGCCTGCTTCTCTGCCTACTTGTGATCTCTGCCTGTCAAATAAATAAATAAAATCTTTAAAAAAAAAAAAGAGTGATAGCCATCAACCAGTGAGTATTTACTGAGTGCACATCATGGACAAAGTATTGGCCAGTCTTGGAAGGGAGACCAGCCTTCTTTGGATTTCTAGATCTAAACTAGTTGGCAATTAGTTCAGATCAAAGTCATACTGTCCAAATTGAATGAAATACATTGGGAAATAATAGGAAATATATATCTTGGTCTCTTGCCTTCAGTGTCTGACATAGGGTTCCTGAAGCCCCTGTAAACAGGGGTGGTAGGAGAATCTTTTGTTCCCATATTTAGTCTCTGATCCTGGTTCCTGACACAAAGCTCCCTAAGACACTTGGAATTTCCTGGATGATAAGAGCATCTTTTGTTCTAATGAGGCAACTCTGGGTGGGCTCCTCGATGGGGGCTATTTGCCAGAAAGGCCAAACTATTATTAGAACATATCTGCTCTTCTCTAGGGAGGAGTGAGGGTCTGAAATTGGAGGTAATAATTAATCATGCCTAAAATCCCAAAGTATGGGTTTAGGGGAACTTCCAGGTTGGTGAACACATCCATGTATGGGAGGGTGAGGTGCCCCAACTCCACAGGGATGGAAGCTTCTGGGCTCAGGACCTCCCTCCTAGACCTCACCCTATGTATCTCTTCATCTGGCTGTTCTTCTGTATCCTTTTTCATATCCTTTAATAAACTAGTAAACATAACTGTTTCCTTGAGTTCCATGAGCCATTCTAGCAAGTAATTGAATCTGAGGGGAAGGAGGTCACGGGAACCTCCAATATGCAGCCACATTGGTCAGAAGCTGTGAGTAACCTAGAGTCCTACTACTTCTGATTGGCAGCTGAAGTGGGGGGGCTGGTGGGGGTTTCTAGTGGGACTGAGCCTTCAACTTATGGGATCTGCTGCTATCTCCATGTAACTAGTATCAGAATCGCGTTAAATTATAGCACACCCAGCTGGTGTCACAGAATTGCTTAGTGTGTGTGTTGTGGGGGAGGAAGGTGAGAATCCCACATATCTGGTGTCAGAAGTGTTATGAGTGTGGTGGTAAGGGAAAAATACAGAATGAACAGTTTTTCCCAACACAATTATCTTAATCCAGCTAGAGAGCAGTAAGTTTGCAATGCTTTGGTGATTTGGACTTTGTAAATACATTGAAAAGTTCCAAGATACAAGACTATTGAAAAAACTAGGATGAAGAAGAAAGTTGTATGACACACACACTACCGTTTTATTGTGTTATCTCCTTTAATCCTATAACTCCATGGGACAATAATGAGATATTATAACCCATGGGTTGGGTATTATTATTCCCTCTCTTTTACAGATTGAAGAAACAGATTCAGATAGTAAATTTGTAAGTACTCTCATCAGAATTCCAACCTAGGCTGTTATCCTTTTTTTCTTAACCATAGTCTACACTCTTTTTTTTTTAAGATTTTATTTATTTATTTGACAGAGAGATCACAGGTAGGCAGAGAGGCAGGCAGAGAGAGGGGGAAGTAGGCTCTCTGCTGAGCAGAGAGCCTGATGTGGGGCTCAATCCAAGGACCCTGAAATCATGACCTGAGCTGAAGGCAGAGGCTTTAACTCGCTGAGCCACCCAGGTGCACCTTTTTTTTTTTTTTTAAGATTTACTTATTTATTTGAGAGAGAGAAAGGGAGAATGGGGCATGGGTTGGGGTAAGGGATAAGGGAGAGGGAGAGAGAATCCCAAGCAGACTCCACACTGAGTGTGGAGCCCGACATGGGTCTCCATCTCACAAACCTGAGATCACAACCTAATCCTAAACCAAGACACTTAACAAACTGCACCACCCAGGCACCCTATGTCACTCTGCATTCTTAACATGGTGTTGTATTGCCTTATAGATAAGGAGCTAGCTTAGCACAGAAAACCAACCACAGAGAAAATCGCAAACTTGTCTATACAATGAATTGTCAAATAACAGTCTCCAAGAATATCTGAGAAAACAGACCTTATTTAAAGCTTTGTGAATTTTCTGGAAGACTAAATGACCACTAAGATTTCTATGAGGTTGGCACTGAATGGGGAGACTGTCTAAAGGAGTGCAAAGTAGCATTAAAAGCAGTTTCAGAAGGTTGATTAGATTCAAACCCCATTTCCATCATTCATTAGCTATGTGGTTTTAGGCAAATTATCCTTTTTGAGACTCAATTGCTTTCTCATCTGTAAAATGGGAATAAAAATAGCTATTCATAAGGTTGGTGTGACAACTAGCTAAGATTCTGCACATAAAGAGGGTTCAATATACATTAGCTTTTCTTTTCTGGTAGCAAAGTCCTAAGCTGAGGAGGGCAAGGGTAGAGGCAAAGGTCCATGAGGACAGGACAATGTTGAGCTTCTCCTGCTCTATTTTAGTGGCCTGAGCAGTCCTTGGAGCATGATAGGTGCACAGGAAACAATGCTTACAAATGTATAAAAACGAAGCAAGATATTAGGCGCTGAGTGAGTGGACTTTGATTTGTTAAATGGGAGGGAACGCATCCCAGCAAAATGACCCATGCACTAACCTTAGGTGGTGGGCCTGTCTTCTGTTTTTACTCAAGAAAGGGATCTAGGAGTTACTCTGGTTTTGGGTGCAGCCTTCTCGTGGGTGGTCCAAAAGGCAGTCACAGCCTAAAGGCTAGTGGAATCTGGATGTTTTCAGGGATGGTTCTGGAGATCTTCCAGAAACCTCGTCCTGCCCTACCTCAGTGTTTCTATAATTAAGGGGGCATTAGCAGGAACTAGCAGGAACATCAGGACCCCTCCATGTGGGCATATTAAGGCTGAAAAGAAAAACCAATATAAACTCATAACACCTGGAAAGCTGAGCCTGAATTCTGATGTCTTACAAAAGGGCACCTAGGAGAGCTCTGAGGTGTGGCATGAAGACAACCGTAGGGATACCTGTTTGTATAGTTCAAAGCTTCTAGTAATAATGCCGGATGTTCTTAGAATACTGCAGAGTTTCCTAGGGGCTGTTTCATGGTACCATTTGGTCTCTGAGGGGCAGGGAGAGCACATGTTATCTGTGCTGGATTCAGTCGAGAGAATTCAAGTGAAATGATTGGCCAAGAAAGGGCTGGACCTTCGTCAACATGCATTGTCCTTAAGGAGGGCTATAGGTTGGCAATAGGGACAGGTTCAAGGTAAATATTCACACTTGCATGAATTGTATGTTATTCATAATTATTAAGGACCTCTCAGGCTGTTCAGGACGGACCATTATGAAGTGAGGTCATGGAGGTCCTTTGGCTGCAGCCAGACTTAGTCAAGCCACTGCTGGGACTGGAGCCTCTCTGGGCTTTCCTGAGACTGTTAACCTATTCCTCCTACCTTGGATATCCTAAGGACTAGATGAGATAAACAAAGAGAAAGCACTTTGCAAATGTGATTATTCAAAGTCCTAACATCTGTGTGCATAGGAAAACCCCATATTTCTTTAGATTAATCTGTTCTAAACTGAGAAGTCTTTTGAGAGCCAAAAAAAGCAGAAAAGCTCCTGTTTTCTTTCCAAACTTTGAATCACCTATAGGAGGAATGGGATAATGGGGCCACCTGCTCACATACCTGAAGTCTCTCATGTTAACTAAGTTTGAAGTCTGGATAACTTCATATCTTTTTTTAATGATTCACATTGAAAAGCAAAAAATTCAAAATGCATAACATTCCCCTTTCACGGAGCAGACAATATAAACATGTATCTCTCAGTGACAGCTGGCAAAACACGACTGATTAATCTGCAGACCTATGGGGGTTCACCTTCAGTGACTTCCCACTTTTCATCTGCTCTGATAAAAACACATCTGGAACAGCTGAAAAAATGAAGCTAGGAGAAGAATTGCATCAAAATATTTTTTAAAAAAATACTCTGGGTTGTAAAGAATGTGAAGGTTCTAACAAGAATGCACAAACTTAACAGGTTCCACTTTATTATTAAACAGTATATTGATATTCAAGAACATTTAAAAGTATAATGACCCATTATATGTTTCTATTACCACTGAGGTCTTCCTGGTAAGAGCAGAGAAGTGGTGGCTGAAAGTGCGGATTTGAGCATTAGTTCTATCCCTTATAAGCTGTTGACGCAGGGGAGCTTATTACTTTGAGTCTTTGCTTCTTTGTTGCAAAAAAGGGAGAGTAAAACTAATAGTGTGCAACTGTGTTCTGAGGATAAAGTAAAATAATACATGTCTGTTTCAAGTGCTTTGCAAACGTGAGTTTTTATTGCCTGGTGTTTTTATTATTTTTCACCATGAATATATGTATATAGCTTCGACTCAGAATTTTCATTTATTGCCCATTGCAGCTATTTTTGCTTTCTGCCTGGTTTCTGATCTGTCTTCTGCTCCTGTCTCTCTGGACAACGTTTGGGGGTATTTTCTTCCTCCTCAAACTATGACTGTTTCTGTCAGATCCGCGGTTTCTCCACTCTTTGGCCCGGAGCTCCAACCCACCTGATGACCTGTGTCGGCTTTCTTTTCTTGTGCCAGATCTCTCTACTTAGAGATCAGTGGGTTCTCTGGACTTGAAAGGGACCTTGCTTTCAAAAAGCTGAGCTCTGGGGGCCTGGGGAAGAAGTTGCTTAGAAGTCAGAGAGCTGCAACAGAGGCTCAACCCTGAGTCTTAGCCCCGGGCTTTCTCCGCCAAACTCCCAGTGAAGGACCCTTCTGTTTGGGCTTCGGATTCAAAGCACACATCTTAATCCTCTCCACACCTGCTCAGAGCACTATTTGTTGTTCAACCAAACTTAGAAGTTATAATCCTATCATAATGGCTACTATTTATCGGTGGGTACTATGTACCAGGTCTTGTGCCGAGTATTTTATATAAACGATGCCCCTGCATGGATATAAATATTTTATTTGAGAGGAACACTTATCCCCATTTTATGGATGAGGAAGCTGGGGTGCTAATTTATTAAGTGAATTGCCCAAAGACAATCCTAAGGCACCTACCTACCTAAGGTAGGTACCTGGAAGAGTTGTGATTCCAAGATCATCAGATCTCCAAGTCCACTCCACAGACCACTCAACACTCACTTCTCTGAATGCTCCTTCCCTTCCAGTCTATCAGGCTCCCACGACAGCCCCAGAATGCCAGGTTGTCTTACTGCCTGTCTTTCTAGAACCGTCTGGAATCTCACTATCTCCTCCAGAAAGTCTCTTAGATGGACCAGAGGGGAGTGAAGACATTCCTGTCTGAATGTGGGGGTCCCGTGCTCACTGTAGTATGCTTCTGGCTCAGCCTCACTAATTCTGTACATGTTTGACTCCAGCTGTGTGCAGGTGGCCTCGTGGTTGCCTCTGCTGGACTTAAGCCCCACGTGGCTGTCCCCAGTGCTAGTCTGTCTGCAGTGGCTCCAGTTCTATAGGAATAGGAGCAGCCCAGTGGGTAATTCCAGTGAACGACTGGTTGGTTTTATCTGAAGGAGGAACCCCTGTAAATAAGGCTGTGGGGACCCCGGCTCTGAGCCCATACTTCAGGAGGGCCCCCGTGTCTGTGAGGCTGGTCTTGGAGAAATCCATGGGGGTGAGGGGACTTGAAACCAGCTCACACCAGGAGCAAGTGAAGAAGGGGCTGTGTTCAGGTGGAAGAGAGCAGACTCTCAGGCTCCCCAAAGTCGCCCTCGAGTGAGAGAGGGCGGTCTCGAGGAAGTGGGATTTGATGTTTGCGGACGTCCCCAAGGAGGGGAACTGGGAACTACAGAGAAACGGGTGTGGGCGAATCACGAGGAAGCCCAGCTGTGTCAAATCCTTCTTGGGAAACAGGTGGCATCTAAAGAGTCAGGACCATCCCCAGATGGTGGTATTTCCCACTCCTGGGAGCCATCTGGGTACAGCTGGGCAGCTACCAGGTCAGGGTGTCCCAGAGGGACCACCTGGGAGGACTTGGCGGCACTTGGCCACCTAGGAGACCCTGGGGGGCAGGGCTAGCCTCCCATTGTCCCGTGCCCACTGCCTACTGTTCAACGGTGGGGAAGCGTGTGCTGAGGGAGCCGCGGGTCCGCCAGAGGCTTCTAACTAGTTTATCCCATCTAGTCATAGATTTTTGGTGATGCCATGAGCATAAGTGACAATTACAGGGAGAAGGGCAGGGCTTTGTTCCTCTCTGTCCCCTGCTGGTCCCCAACCAGACACAAAGGGGCAGTAAAGCCCACGACTAAGAGAGATACTGGCTCCTGTGGTTCCGGTTCTAGGCTCTCGGAGGTGCAGACCCGCTGTGGGCTCAGCAGGGGGTTCTTTCCGCCAACCTCAGGCTTCCCACCCATGTTTATTTTCTAGCTTCCCCTCCTGGCTATGCCCATCCTTCCTCCCTCTCCTGTCCCCATCACCCAGATGAGAGGCCCAATATCTGCCTGAAATAGGAGCCACTGAGTTGCTCACCAGCAGAGGCCCCTGTGAGCCTTCCTTAGCATTGGCTGAGAGGCCCCTGGGGACCAGGGACTTGGTTTAGTCTTACGGGGTGTTTCTCTTGGCTTGAAAAACAATACCTCCACCCTATCTGGCCTCCCTTTACAATCTCCAGGAGCACATGACAGATGCCTGATGTGGTCCTAGGGCAGTGGGTCGGCTGCTCTGTGCTCAGAGAGAGAGGCTTGATGCCTAGGAGCCAGGGAGGACAGGCTCTGGCTCCCGAGCTTTCCCCTGCTGACTCTGCCCTTGAGGATGGGCTCAGTGTCTCCTCTCTGCCCTGCCTGGCCTCTGAGTGGGTGGTCTGTGTCTGGCCCCCTCAGGCCAGGAGGGAAACCCCTCTGGGGTGTTCTGAGTGACGGAGAAGCTCGGAAGTGGGGTGCAAATGGGGGGAATGGATTTCAGGGGCTCCACGGAGTGAGCTGAGGAGATGATCTGGGAGCGAAGCTGATGAAGGAGGATTCAGGAAAGAGAAGCTTCGATGACAAGGTAGTGGGAATGGAACGGGCAAGAACCCTGCTTCCATCTGGAGCCCCAGGAAGGAGTTGGTGGTGGCAGCTGGAGCAGTCATGACAGCAGAGAGCTGGGACTTGAGGCTCAAAATAGGAGTGAGGTTTCTGTCGCTCCTGGCTTTCTTCCTCTGGCTGCCTTGAGGCCCATGCCCGTTTGCATGGCAGATGTATTTTTTATGAAAAACTCCACTTTGGATGGAAAAAGCAGGAGGGGGGCAGTGACCAGGTATGAAAGGGCCAGGTGGTCCACCTAAGGTCCCCACTGGGGGTCAGGAAAAGGTAGGGTAAATGGACACTTGGTCCTAGGGTGCTGCTGCTGGCCTCCAGGTGGGGGTAGTCGTGGGCCAGAGAAATAGAGGGAGGGGGCAGGGAATGAGGCCAGAGGTAAGGAAGCAGGGATGGCATAGATAGGTTTCTCCTTCCTTCCGGGGAGGCAAGCGAGGGCAGAGGCAGGCCTCCAAGGCCAGCGGTGCTGCAGGAAGGGTCCAGGTCTTGTGCCATCCTAGCCCCTTCCCCCTCTGGAAATAAAACTATCAACAAAGAATTCGATTCCTCAGTGTTTCACTTCTGCCCCATGAACACACATGTCGTGAGTTCTTCCAACACAGCTCCCTGCCTTTCTTGCCCAGTAGCTGCTGTGGGGCCTGGGGCTGAGCAGCCAAGGCCAGCTGCGCCGAGCTGAGGATGGCAGGGACCCCATGCGGGTTGGTGGCTCGGTCAGCAAGGATGCTGGGATAGCCCAACTTGTGTCTCTGATGAAACAGCAAGAAAGAAAACTGACATTTCTTCAGGGCCTACCTGGGACTGGACACATTCCCTGGTCTGGCATGTCATCGTCTCTTTCCAGATGTTCAGTCTGAGGACATCGAAGTTCATGGAGCTGGTCTTCACCTCCGAGTTGGGGTTTTCATCTGCTCCCATTGCTCCAGAACCCCAAGTCTGAGCTCTTCCCAGGAGTTGGTGGGACCTTTATGGGAGAAAGGTGGAGAGTGATGCTGGGAGGTCAGTGGTCTGTCTGGGGATGGAGTGATGAATGCCAAGGTTCAGCCATGGTTTCATAGCTCTCTCTGGTGGCCGGAGTGGGGCTGGGTGCTTCCCTGGAGAGAGGAGGCATCACCTCAGGATTAGATGATCATGTGGCAGTGGTCCCTCTGCCATGGCATGCTGGTCAAGACAGCAGGAAGGGGAAGTGGCCTGCGGCTAAGTCCTGCTCTCTCAGAGAACCAGGAATGTGAACTCGAAAATAACTCAGGATTGGAGAACCCTGGGGTCCCTATCTGGGCCCTCTGAAAGTTCTCTCCTCCCTCCTTCTGCCTCAGGATTAGGTTTCCCTCACGATACCTGAAGCTGGAGTTGGCAGCTTCCATTCTGAGCTAGAAGTTTCTGTTTTCTCCCATGTAAGTGGGGAGAATAGCAGTCACTTCCTTGAAGTCTTTGCTCAAGGGTCATGCCCATGAAGGGCTCCCTGACCTCCCTGTTTCAGACTGGAAGTTTGCCCCCTGTCTTCTTGCTTCCCTTGCTTGCTTTTTCTCTCTGTAGCACTTCTCACTATTATCTATCTATCTATTGATCGATCTATCGATCTGTCATCATTTATCTGTTTATTTTAGTCTGCCCAACTCTACCCCAGTGCTAGTGCCTCGGGAGAGGGGTATTTGCCTGTTTTGTCCCCTGTGTCCCCTGCACCTAGAGCAGTGCCAGGCCCATCAGAAGCACCCGGATAGGGCGCCTGGGTGGCTCAGTGGGTTAAAGCCTCTGCCTTTGGCTCAGATCATGATCCCAGGGTCCTGGAATGGAGCCCCACATTGGGCTCTTTGCTCAGCGGGAAGCCTGCTTCCTCCTCTCTCTCTATGCCTGCCTCTCTGCCTACCTGTAATCTCTGTCTGTCAAATAAAGTAAATAAAATCTTAAAAAAAAAAAAAAAAGCACCGGGATATTCGTTGGGTGAAGGAGTGAAGGACAGATGGATAGCATTGTCATGAAGGTGGTAGGCATTGCTGTATGTTGAGCATTGGCAGGAAATCCAGCTCCTTATCGCTGTTGTCGCTGCTGTTTGCTCCCTGTAACTTGAGTCGGTTCTGTAAAATGAGAGGACCGGGGGCGCCTGGGTGGCTCAGTGGGTTAAAGCCTCTGCCTTTGGCTCAGATCATGATCTCAGGGTCCTGGGATGGAGCCCCGCATCGGGCTCTCTGCTCAGCAGGGAGCCTGCTTCCCCCTCTCTCTCTGCCTGCCTCTCTGCCTACTTGTGATCTCTATCAAATAAATAAATAAAATCTTAAAAAAAAAAATGAAAGGACCGAAGCACTAGACGGTCTCTGGGCTTCCTCCAACCTTAAAAAGTCTGCCGTTCTATGGCCACCATGCCCCCAAATGCTCAGTCACACAAGTTCTTCTCAAAGCTCACCTGAAACGCCTCAGCAGCAGCTCTGCTGGGTTCAGAGGTGCTGAGCACCCCTAAGGGGTAGCCCTTCCTCTGTTTCTTTCGACTCTGACGATCAGAACGGGGCCTAGCTGAGAGACCATGAGTCAGCTCACAGTTTCTTAGAACGGTTTCCATTCAGATACTTGTATGTTTTATTCTAATTGGCTTTTGATGTGTTGTTTCATAACGTTTTATTGTTTTCCGTAGAGGAAATTCATTATAGGTATAATTAGAGGTTGTTTGGTTTTAATTTCTTTGGTAAGTGTTTTCATAGAATAGAGTTCAGAAAATGAAAATTTTGCCATGTGCCTTGATTTGGGATTTGGACACGTGGTCCTTGGAGATGAAGGTTGACACCGTCCTGCCCTGGGTGGGGCTCTGGTCCCTGGCCTTGGATGTTCCATTTGGGAACAGGGTCCTGCCTCAGAGGGCCCCGGGGAACATCTGTTTTAGGTGCTCAGGTTGACTGGCCTAAGACTGTCCACACAGGGCCTCCATTTTTCCTCTCAGAATGCCCCTCCGAAAGCAGCATTCCGGAACCCCTGGTTTCCTCATAGCTGACTCTGTGGGGGCAGTTTCAGGAGTAAAGGTAGCTTCACACTCCCGGTATTTGGTATTTGGTATTCGCTGAGTAACTGGGATGGCCTCGGAGGAGGGGAGAGGGACAGGTCTGGCTAGTTCTGAGGTGTTGTTTATACTTGAGATTACCTCACACGTCCCAACCCGCTTCCCCGCCCCATCTCGTGGGGGCTGGCCCTCAGCCTTCCAGCCCCTTTTTCCCCACATGCTGGGGAAGACAGGGGCCAACATGGCTCTTCCCGTGGACATCAGCTGAGCCTGGAAGCTTCACCCCTCAGGAGACCATGGAAAGGGACGGCAGCCGGGTGAGTGGCCATGGGCCTTGGGCCAGAACTTCCCAGGGCTGGGGAAGCAGGGATAGGGCTGGGAGATGGGTGGGGCGCTGCCACCTCGGTGCCTAAGGTTTTGGGGGAAACCGAATGTGCCTTTTCACACTGAAGCTCCTCGAAGGGATTGAGATTGCTTGCCTCCTTTTCTCCTGGTTTCTAAGAGGGGCCCCTGGGAGCAGCTGATGGGATTCAGGGTCTGGTCAGGAGGTACCACAGGGCTGTCCCTGAATTTTGGGCTCTTGGTCTGTCGCCTGTTAGATCATCCCTTTTGCTGGCTTGAGAAATCACCAGAGCTTCCCATTCTAACTGGCCTTCAAGGTACTCTTGGCTAATCCCTCCTTAGACTCATAGACCATCTTAGAAAATTTGAATTTCTATGTGTATTTAAGATCTTCAAGGGAATTTTTCAGTCTCCTTTGGTCACTTATTTTCAGGCTTTATAATATTCATGCTTGGAAAGTGCTTCCTTAAGTCTAACCATAGTTTCTTCTGCCACAACTCAGGTTCCTTTCCTCTTCTGTTCTTGATGGTGGCAGAGAGCAGCTAGAGTGCCCTGCGTTGAAAAGCCAATTATACACGTGAAGGCTTCCAGAGATTTTGTTCAACTGTGCCTCAGCTTTCTTTTCTGGAGGGACAGTCTTCTTATACTCTAACTTATCCTTACATCTTGCTTTCTACTTCTCTTTTCCTTCTTTTTTTCTTTATTAAAGTAGTATAATCAGAAAATCTGGGAAGGATGGGGCAGCTCTGGGTTTGAGAAGGATCAGCCCAGCCTATGTTCTGACTTATAGGAGGCTTGTGGTCCATTCTGAACCCCAAATACATTTCTGCCAATTTTACATCATCATTCCTGCCATTCTTCCAACCCCTTCTTGACTTTTCTTTCTCAGACTTAACCCCTGACCTCTGCACTGTCCTCCAGAGTTCCTGTCTCCTCCTCCCCAGGTCATTTGGTCCTAGGCCTCTGGGCTCATTGGAGACTCTGGTGAGCAGTAAGGGCAGTGCATAGGGCAGAACAGAGTTTTGTCTGAGGTGTGGGGAAGGTGAACCCACAATCACAGCCATCAGGCATGTTTGTTGGTGACTTTCTGGGAGCCTAACCTTGATGATCTCTAAATACAAAGGATGAGAAGGGCTCATTTTTCTGAAGGATGGTAGGGCCAGACCTGGGCAGGGTGCTGTAGGTGCCATATGCCTAGGATGCTTGTCTTTCCAAAGTTCGCGACCTTCCATGGAAGGTCACTGGAGGGGCAGAGAGTGGAGAGAAGACTTTTCATTCCTGATGGAAGAAGTGTTAAATGGTGTGTTAGGTGCCATGTTCTTTTGTTCTGGGAGGCTGTCCTAACTTACTTTGGAGTGAAAGAACTGAACCACCACTTTTTTTTTTTTTAAGATTTTATTTATTTATTTGACAGAGATCACAAGTAGGCAAAGGCAGGCAGAGAGAGAGGGAGAAGCAGGCTCCCCACTGAGCAGAAAGCCCGATGTGGGGCTCCATCCCAGGACCCCAGGATCATGACCTGAGCTGAGGTAGAGGCTTTAACCCACTGAGCCACCAAGGTGCCCCTGAACCAGCACTTTAAACCACCTTATTTAAGGTTCTTAAATTCACTCCCTTGTTTAAGGTGGGCCCTCCAAGATAGTGAGCCGAGGATGGGGGCAGGGAGAGCTGCCTGGGGCTCTTAATCTTATTAGCGCAGATTTCTTCAGGTCCTTTAGACTGAAGAGGAGCAGACTGGAAGAAACTGGTAATTTGTGACTGTGCCTTCTCTCCGAGGGTTTCATGGCAGAGAGATGTGCACTGCGGTTTTGGTCCTTCAGTTCTGTAAAGCAGCGAGCAAGATGGTAGCAAAGGGACATAAGCCTGTTGAAGCTGGTTGGGTATTCAGGTGGGACCTGGGACAGGAGATGCAGAAAGCTCTCAGCTTCTCGGTCTTCAAAAGAGAAGCTGCATGATGTGGACAGAACACTGACTGATTCCAGGTCACCTGTGACTTTGGGCAAATCAACCTCTTTGTACCTCAGTTTCTTCATCTGTAAAATGGAATAAAGATAGTGTCTCCTTCAAGGAGTCTTAGAATAGTGACTTTCACATATAAGACCCTTTTTACTTTACTTTACTTTTATTTTTTAAATTTTATTTGTTTGTTTATTTATCTATTTATTGTTTTTTATTAACATATAATGTATTATTTGCCCCAGGGGTACAGGTCTGTGAATCATGAGGCTTACACAACTCACAGTGCTCACCATAGCACATACCCTCCCCACTGTCCATAACCCAGCCACCCTGTCCCTTCCCCTCGACCCCCCAGCAACCCTCAGTTTGTTTCCTGAGATTAAGAGTCTCTTATGGTTTGTCTCCCTCCCCAGTCCCATCTTGTTTCATTTTTTCCTCCGTAGCCCCCCATACCCACCCCTCTCAAGTTCCTCATATCAGAGAGATCATATGATAATTAAGACCCTTTTAAAATAGCATCCAGCAGAGAGAGAGATACAGAGTTTTCAGATTTTCCTCCTCCTCCCCCATCATCATCACGTGGGGTCTAAGCCTGACTCCTCTACAATGTGGGCATGCCTCCATGCCTCAGTTTCTCCGCCTACCAAAGATGAGGGTTGGTCAAACTGCTTTCCCCCCGCCGACAGCCCATGGACTTGTATGGAATGGGATTACAGGTGCATTCCACTACGTATGTGCATTGCTCTTGAGCAATAGTGTGTGTTTTGTGTTTTTTTCCAAAGGTATCACATTCTTAATGCTTACAGAAGTGCCATGTTTATTTAAGAGAGACTGAACAAACCCACTGCTAAAGCTGCAATCCATTGTTGACTGGGTCTTCTTATAATAGAGCAGGTTCTGAGTCAGTCCAAGACCACGGGTGTTGTGGACTTGAGAGGGGTAGGTGGTCCCAGGGCTGGGTGGGTGAGGCACCCTCCCTTGATGGGGGTGGGTAGGTTCCCACGAGGGCGGATCAACAGGCTCAGGTCACCGTGCTGTCAGCCCCACAGCGCAGGCTCTTCCAGGACCCTTGGCACCAGCCCTTTCAGGCCTACAGACGTGCTGCCCTCACCTGAGACCTCTCTGTTCCCTGTTGTCATTGGTGCTGGGCAACCTTCCACCTGGTGCATCTTGCCCTGCCTCCCCCGAATTGTCCCTGTGACTTGGCAAATGTGAACAAGAATGTGTGGGAGTGTGTGTACGGGGCTCCAGGCTGGGGTGCTGGGCGGGAAGGCCGGCTGATGTAACAGTAGCCACTTAGCTTAAGTGTCTTGTTTTCGCAGAGCAGCTTCCTCTTGGTACAGCAACAGCAGCGTGGATGGTGCCCAGCCAGGCGGCCCAGGTGCTGGGGGGAGGTGTGAGGGAAGCTGGCCCGGGCCCCCCGGGGCTTTGGCAGGACCCTGGCAGGACCAAGGGGAGGGTGGCTTCTCTGATAGGACAGTCCAGGGCACTTCCATGAGGTACCAGCCCTGAACTGTGTCACCACCCCAGCGTGGGCCTAAAAGGCACATGGGGGGAAATTGAGTTAACAAGACCCTGGGTGATCAAAGATTATTTGCTTGGCAGCAGTAGATCCTTGACGTTCTTTAAACTCTTTGATGAATGAACAAATGAATGAATGAATACACGAATGAATGAACAAGGAGGTGTTTTGACACTGGGCTACCGGGGATTCCCCGAGGCTTTTTCATGAGGCATCGTAAACCAGAAGGAACATCAGTGCTCGCCCAGGCCAGTAATTTCCAAGTTCTTTGTAGCAGCAGCCTCTTTTGTTCAAATGAAACCGTGTGTGGAGCCCATTGTACACAACTGCCAAGTGGGTCTTCTCTGTTTGAAGTGGGGTGAAGGACTCCGGACCCTTTCCCTGCTCCAATGGTCCTGGTCCCAGAGGCATTTCCACGGAACCTCTCATGCTCCAGGAACCCTGCTTGAAAACAGTTGGTTGTCTGCTCTCTTCCTTTTATGGATCAGGGAGCTGAGGCCCAGAGAGGGATGCAAATGTCCTTAAGGTCATGCACGGTGAGGAGCAGAAGCCAGACTCCCCCATGTATCCCAAGCCTGCAAGAGAGGCCTCTGGGACCCAGTTTGATTCCAGGGGGCTCCCCAATTTGGAAGGAGGGTGGAAGGAAGTGCTGGGGAGTCTGCCTGTGCTCTGAGGGGAGCCTACATTTATGGAATTTACGTGGGTCCAGGAAGGAGGGAGTAGAAGGGAGCCCGGCATACCTGGAGGTACAGGGAAGCCTGGGTTGAGCAGTAAGGACAGGAAAGAAGCACAATCCTCTCCATCCCAGTTCCGACCAGTTCAGTCCAGGCCGGTCCATAGTCGAATGGTTTCAGGCCTCCCCTCCCAGGGATTCCCCAGCATCCCAGCAGCACAATAGCCATTTAGATTCTGCCAAAGGTAGCTTCTGATTTTTCTTGGTACCCTCTAGTGCTTCCAGTGGGGATTGGGGCCATCTCTTCCTGCCTAGTCCAGAATGCTGGGGGGTCAGGCTGGGGTCCTGCCTATGTCCCCCACTCCGAACATCCCTGATACTCAGGGTCTCTGGGAGAGAGAAGCTGCCACAGGGGCCCCAGTCTGGTCAGGAGTCCTTCCCCATGGGAGCCTGGTAAGGGACGCTGGGAGAGCACAGTGATGGACAGGAGCCCAAAGACAGGAGCCAGAAGATGACATCGCCCCCGACTAGCTGTGTGCCCCTGTGTGCCCCAACTAGCTCTGCTCCCAACTGGCTGTGTGCCCTTAGACCAATAGGATAAAGGAACCAGAACTAGAGGGTTTTCAAGCTCCTAGCTTTGACGGCTTGTGATCTGCCCAGCTTGCCTGGGGAGTAGGCTGCATGAAGGGATGGCCCAGGGCAGAGGAGGGAGGCCCTGCCAGCTTTGCTGGACTTAAACGGGCCCTAGTGGACCTGCCCTTGAGTCCTGAAGTCGTGTTATGGCTGCTGCCACCCACCGGACATTTCCACGGGAGCCTTTAGCCAGGTTCTTCTCCCTGCCTGCCACGGGCTCTGAGCAGCCCATGAGGCTTGTATCCTGGAGTTCAGACCACTTCCTATGGTTGGAGAACAGCCTCTAAGCAAAGACCAGAGCTCAATCCTTGGCAGCGGCCACGAAACCGAGCAATCTCGGAGGTGACCACCGCATGGGTCAGGATGGCAGAGGATCCCTGAACCCTCTCCTCTTGGCACAGCTGGCTGGGCTGTAGGAGGTGCAGAGAGGCCAAGGGCAGGACCACTGGGCTCCTTGCTCACTCAGTGCCACCCCCACCAGGTAAGGGCCCATGGGACGGACTCCACCAGAAGAAACCATAGACATGTCCCATTCAGCCTGGCAGCCCTGGGAGAGAGGACCATGGCCTCGGTACAACAGCCCTTGGGTTTTAGTCTTTATTCTGCGATGTAAGATGTATCAAAGTGACTCTGAGGAAAGCATGCAAATGTTTTAGGCCTTTACTTCCTTGACTGTAAAATGGGATTAATAATTCCGATCAACTCCTGTTCAGGAAAGTGCTTAGAGAGCGCCCCAGAGCCGGGGACTGTTCTGCCCAGCTTTCTGTCTGGCCCATCGCTCACTGCCTCCCTGCAGATCCCTGTGTGGCCTGCCTTCCAGCCAGGCCGCCTGGTGCCCCAGGGCACCTCGGGGGACCTGTTGCGAGTAGGCACCCCTGCGGAATGCAAAAGTACAGGCAGGTGGGGGTCATGACTGCCTGGTGTATAGGCTGGTCTGCGATGCTGTGAGGGCTACGAATGTATTACCCCACGGGGAACCCCGGAGCTGGCACAGAGGAGAGGCAGGGCCAGGAAAGAATGATTAGTGTGCTTGGCCAGGGAAATAGTCCAGAATCACCCACCTGCCTGGGTTTGTCCCGTCCACTGTCCCCAGATGGGCTGAGGGGCCTCTCGCCAGCAGGCGGGTCATGGGGATCCTGGACTTGGTCATCTGAGTTCCATTGTCAGGTCTTCTGTTCACTGGCAAAGGCCAAGAGTTGGGCTGGTTCTGGTTTGGGCTCAGGCCCTTGCATCTTGGGGTTCTGGACAAGAAGTCTCCTCCTACCCTCTTCCTTACCTACTCAAGGCATCTGCTCTGAGGGTGAGTCCAGGCCTCCAGGAGGGAGGCTGGAATCGCAGCAGTTGCTCTCCAAGGATTGAGGAAGGGAAATGAGGTACTGCTCTAATAGGTTAGACACCAGAAAGAACTTCCAGCAGGTGGGGGTGGCAGGCCATGAATGGGGAAGAGGTGGCTGTGGAATCTTTTCTAGTGCTCCCTGAAAAGGGGGGCTCTTCCCAGCATCCTGGGATGGTCTGGGTTGAGGTTCAGAGTCAGGGGACTGAGGCAGATGGCCTCACTGTAGAGGCTGCTTTCCTCTGGTCTTGGGGCTGCCCGACCATCCTGCTGGGGTTCATGGTTCCCCTAGCCTTGCGGTCAGGCCTCTTCTCTTGCCCTGGCCTTTGGGGCCCAAATCTTGGCTGTGACACAAGAGTGCTTGCTCTATGGAAACCAGGCCCTGTACAGCCTCCAGCTCTTTCTTGTCTACCCCAATGCCTGGCCGCCCCTGTGCATCCACAGCCCCCTCCCCTGCCCTGGGAAGACTTGACATGGGCTGAGCCTTGGAAGCAACACCTTTAGAGTCTGTCTGGAGACTTAACCCCTTCATGCCCAAGATGAGTCCCACTTTACATTGCCCCAGCTCCCTCTAGACTCAGAAGAGGGACCCAGGGGCTCCTCCAGCCTGGACCCCAGCTCACCTCCCCAGACACCCTCCTCCCTGCTTCCTATGGGCCGAGGCCATGGGTGGGCACGTTGGGAACTATGTACAGGTGGAGCCAGTATCAGGGAGAGGGCTGAGCAAGGTCTGGAGACCTCCCCTCTGTCTTTCTGGCTGCCCGGAACTTTCTACCTTGCCTGCTGCTCACCAGTTACCCCTCTGGTCTAACTCCCTCCCACTGTTCCTACCTTCCCCTAGCCTTTCCACCATCTCCCTTGGGGCCTCTGCCTGCTGTGGGCCCCTTTGTTCCTGCCACAGTGAAGCAGTACCAGGACCAGGGCCATGGAGCCCTGCTCTGGTGGGGACAGCCTGAGCTCTTGAATGTGAATCAGAAGGTTGTGTTAAGTCCCTACAAGCCTGCCAATCAGTTCAGGGGCTCTGGGCATGCTGTTTAGTCCTCCGCACCCTGGTTTTCTCAAGGACAGGTTGGGGGTCATAGTTCCTTCCATCCTTGATAGCGCGGCCATGGGAGAATCACAGGAAATAATGGGTATGGAAGCTCTTTGCATGCTGTCAGCCTCAAGGAAGCGAAGAAGGTTATTGGGGACTCTCACGATACTGTGGGTCCAGACTCTACTTGCTCCTAGGAGGCCTGATGAGGATCCAAGCCCTGTGACTCAGCCCTAAGTGGTGAGTTTGGCATGTTCTTAACCTCCCAGGACCTCAGTTTCAAAATCTATAAAATGAGACTGATAGTACCAGCCATAGAGGTCTGTGAGGAGTTTGAAATGGGATCAAGCTAAGTGCCTAATGGGCTACCACCTTTGCTATGGTGCGACACACATTCATAGACTAGGCTCTTCTGTGTTTATTCTGCGGTTATGGGGAAAGGAGGCAAGGTCAGTCCATCTTACATGAATGGGGACAGACTAAAGTATCCCCTTACTTGCCCAGGGCAGTGCATTCAGAAGTGGATGCAGTCGTATTTGAACACAGATTTTTCTGCTTCGACACCCACTGTCACAGCTCATGATCACCAAACCTTTCCTGTACATACAGCATCTTTTACTACGCTGCTAGGAAGCAGGGCGATTGGTTCACCTTACAGATAAGGAAACGGAGGCATAAAGAGGCGGAGTCTCTGGCCCAGAGTCTCCTGCTGAAGAGTGTGTGAGCCTGGCATGCTGCCTCTCCTGTCCCCAGACTCCACCCCAGACCCACCTGTAATGCCCATGAGAAAGTTCCATAAGACCGAGATCACTGTAGAACCATTGTCCCCACTGCCAGGCTCCCCAGGGTGCTCCCAACCCGCCAGGCCCCAGGTCCCAGTTCTCAGGCTGTGTCACAAATGCAGAACAAGTGCCGGTGTACAGGTGCCTGGAGAAGACTGTGCCAGGGGCTCTTTCTTGCTGCCGACCTCAGAGGGCAGGGGACTCACACACACACAGGCTTGGGGCAGAATCCCGACTGTGGGATTCTGGGCAGTCTGAGCCCTGAGACTTGGTTTCCTCATCTGTAAAACAGGCTTCTAAAAACACCAAACTCGGGGGCCTGGGTAACTCAGTTGGCTAAGTGACTGCCTTCGGCTCAGGTCATGATTCTGGAGTCCGGGATCGAGTCTGGCACTGGGCTTCCTGCTCAGTGGGGAGTCTGCTTCTCCCTCTGACCCTCCCCACCTTTATTCTCTCTCTCAAATAAATAAATAGAATCTTTAAATAAATAAATAAATACACCAAACTCTCATGTTTGGAGTGAGGACCTCATGAAACCACAGACGTGAAGTTTATTGTAAATTCTCAAGTGCCATACCTTGTGAACTGGTATGTGAATTATTATTTGAAGGTATCCTGTAGTGGGAGTGTGCCCCCCAGGGTGGGGAAGGGTTATGGTGTGAGCACAGCAGGGAGGGAAGGCTGGCAGGCCATTTGAGGTGCCCAGTGCCAGGGTCCCGGGCAGGGGACAAGCCTTGGGCCATCATTGGCCGGAAGCACAGAGTCTACACAGCCTGGGTTTTTCTCTCTCATTGAAGGACCTTAGTCTAGTCTTTGTCCAGCACCCACTTTTCTCCCTAAGATGAGCTTCCACCATCTTTCAACCCTCTGGTCATGCCCCAGGGCTGATAAATCTCCGGCAGGGGGGTGTTGTGTGGGCCAATGCAAAGATGGAGGGAGACAATCATTTCCTGCCCAGCTGCTGTGTGCCACACATAGGCAAGGCATTTCCCATTTTATCTCATCAAGTCCTCAGGGTCATTAGTCCCATTCTATAGATTAAGAAAAAGAAAAAAGTTTAAGTGTCTTGCCGAAGGTCATACTGCAGGGTACAGGATGCAGACCCAGGTCTACCTGACTCCGAAGCCAATGCTAGCAGCTGATGGGTGCTATATTTCCACACATCCTCACCGCCTCTCCCTGCCCCCAGCCCCAGTCCTGGTCCCCGTGGAGCATCTAGGGGCTCGCCTGTCTTCACTTTACGGGAATCTGGTCTCTAGAGGTTGGGGGTGAGAGGGGGGAATCTGAGCTCTGGTTCAGCTGGGTCAGCAGCAGTGGCAGCTGCCTTTAAGGTCCCTAATCACACACACGTGTGTCCCTGCTCAGCTGGCTGGGACACCTGGACCCACGTGTATTTACTCACATCCATCAAGAAACCCAGCAACAACCTGGGATCATGGCTCCTGGTCCCAGCCGGTGGTAAGCCGAGCATGGTTAGGGACTCAAGATTCCTTCTTGAATTCATCTTGCAGCCTCCAGAACAGCGAGGAAGTGACCAAACTATTACCTCTGACTCTTAGAAAAGAGAGTTTAAAACAATTAAAACAAAACCAAACAAGAAACCCTTGCCTGGTAGGGAAGATAGTGTTGACTTGGGCTGATGTTCAAATGAGGAGGACTTTTTCTTACCTGCTTTGCTTACTAATAATGTCCAGTGTTAGCACAGGGGCAGGAGAGGGATGGAAACAAATGCCAGGGGTCCAGAGCCTGTGTCCTCCACACAGCCCTGCCGACCATGCCCCAAGCATGGGGTCCCCAGCACAGGTGAGCTGCCCTCACCATCCCTGCTGCTCCCGCTCCCAGACTGCCCTCCTCACGGGCCAGGCAGTGCTCAGTGGAAATGATGACGAGGGTCAGATGTGGCCCTGGGGCCAGCGCGTTCCCAGATCCCCCCTGCTGCTCTGGGACTTCTGGAGGGGCCTGAAGAGGTAGAAATGGTATAAGGAGTCAGAAGGCAGTGACAGGGACTGGGAAGCCCCACCAGACTTCCCTCCCGCCCTGACTGCCCACTGGCTCTCTCTTAGATGTAAAGCACCCCAAAAGCTCCACTTGCCAGGAAGGAACTTACCAGCATTCACAGATTGCCTAGTAAGGCCAGCTGCTGCATTATCAACCGTGTTCCTCCTCAGAGAGGCAGCAAAGCCTCGAGGTTGAGCTGGTCCCTAAGCCCGGCTTTCTGGACTCACGCTCTGGCCCTACCCCTCTCCAGCTCTGACATCTTGATCACGTTGCTTAGTCTCTCTGCTTCTGTCTCCCGTGTGCAAAATGGGAGTGATTCTGTCCTGAGGACTAAGTGTGGGAATACATATAAAGCTCTTGGAGCATGTAAAGTCCTCTCTAAGCACCCACAGGAGTGCTGAATGGAGGTGAGCGGACCACTCCTCCCGCAGCCGAGTCGGCTTAAGGATCTTGCCCAAGAGTGGTGGGCTCCTACCCCACCTGTACCTTCTTCTGATTTTGCCTCTCCAGTTGCCCCGGTGCACTGGTGAGCAAATGCACATGCGTGTGCGCAGGTGCGCCAGTGAGCGAGACAAATCTGGTTGTTATTGAGAATGGTGGGCTGCAAGGCAGGTCAGGGCTCTTCTTAAGCAGAGCTAGTCACCCTTGAATGACAGCTCATAGTAAGAATGGGGTTTTAGAAGTCTGGCGCACAGAAGTGGAAAGGGCTGTGGTGTGGGGGGAGTGGGAGTGAAAGGGCCATCACTTCTGCCTCCGGGGATCATATCTCCTTGAGCCACCCTCAGAGGGCGGGTCCTTAGACACATGTAGCCAAAGCAAGGGCCCCTCAAGCCCCAGGCAGATGGCCCATTACCCTCTGCCCACCTCCTCAGGTCCCCGTGATAGGGAGAGATCATGGGGAGCTGGGGATGTGCAGGCTCTTCGAACTGGTGCTGCACTCCAGGACACTCTCTTCTCCCATGCTTGGGGGGGCGGGGTTTGTTCCCCACCTAGCTGCTTGCCCCAGGGCTAGTATCTCTTGGCTCAGACGGGCTGACAGCTGTGTGCGTTCTCAGGGGAGCAGCCTGAGGGATGCCCTTCACTCTGCTTTCAGAATGCTTCCCCGGCAAGGACATCTCCAGTCCGGGCGTCTCCAGCCCGGGCATCTCCAGCCGGCACGTCCCCAGCCCGGGCATCTCCAGCTGGCACACCCCCGGCCCTGGCGTCCCCTTCCAGGTCATCGTCTGCCAGGTCAGCCTCCACGACATCCTCTCCGACAAGAGTATATCTTGTTAGAGCAACACCAGTGGGCGCCGTGCCCATCCGGGCATCTCCTGCCAGGTCAGCACCAGCCACGAGGGCCACCGGGGAGAGCCCAGGTAAGGGGGACACTTCAGGGAAAGCAAGAGGAGCAGGGAAGCAGGAGGGTAGTCAGGGTGGGCAGTGGGGGGTCTGGGGAGGTGGGGCAGAAAGGGGCCATTCCACGTAAACCTAAGACAGTGGAAAATTGGAGCCAGCGGGGTAGGGGCGAAGGAACCAGGACCAACCCAGCAGCTGTAACTTTGGAGGCTGCACAGTGTGGGTCAGAGTTCAGATTTCGAGAGCGAGGACTCTGGTTGGAGACCGGGGTTCTTTCCTTAGGCTGCCCCACAGGTCTTCTGGGAGGCCCGGGTCTGCCTTGGAGCAGGGTCCTGATTGATCACGGACCCATCTATGGGAGGAAATGGAGGAAATGGATTCTGACCAGGCACTCTCGGGCCCCATCTTTCCAAACCGGCTTATCTGGTTCAGGGGCTGGAAATCAGAGCGGCCCGCTGGGCCTTGGGGCCGGCTGGCTCTGCCCCTAACAAGACAGTGTGTCTGTCCATCCCAGCGTTGCCTCCTCATCCAGTTGTAGACTTCAGACCGTCCCCACCATCCCATGCTTGGGGCCCCTCTCCCAGTCTTTCCCTCTCGGGCTGGTGGGGCACTCTGGTGTGGTGGCCTTTGGAATGGGACACACTTCATTTGACTGCCTGCTCTGCTGTTCACTCGCCGAGTAACCTCGAGCAAGTTCTTTCACTTTCATGAGCCTCAGTTTCCTCATCTATAAAATAAGGAGGATATCGCCCAGCTCACACGATTGCTGTGAGAATTCCCTATGAGAATACTTGCCAGTGCCTTGCTGGCCCATAGGAGATGCTCCATTAAAGAAAGCTGTCTGTATCCGGTGGGGTGGGGCCATATTCTGGAGTGGGGAGGTCCCCAGGGGGCCCTTCTGGGCCAGCCTGTTCCCTTCCCCTCCTCCCCTGCCCCGGACCCCTCTCCAGCAGCCTTACCCTCCCCTGGTGCTGTCCCGCTCCTAGGTATCAGCCTGCCCAAGTTCACCTGGCAGGAGGGCCGGAAGCGGCTGCCGCTCATCGGATGTGTCCTCCTCCTCATCGTCCTCGTGGTGGCCCTCATCATTCTCCGTGAGTTTAATAGAGGGAGCAGGGGCAGGCTCTGGTCACGGTCAGGAGGCATGGGGTCCGCCGGTGGGGGCACGCTGCAGGGAGACGGGAGAGGGGAACACACACACAGCTGGCTACCCTGCCCCACAGACACTCCTGCAAAAGGCTGTGGGCCACGGTGCCTTCAGGCCCCTTTGAGGCTGCTGGGTTAGGGGGAACTGGGCTTGGGCCTTATCCTTGCTCCTTCCTGTGCATCTTGCTTGGGAGAGTTAGCTAACCACTCTGAGCTCCGTTTCTGCATCTTCTAATGGGATTCAGTTCCTTCAGTGCACTTGACTTACTACGGGCTCCGTCAGCACTCATAAAGATGTCACTGAGTTTGGAGCCATAAATGACAGAATGGCCCAGGGCCTGGCACAAAAATCTCTAAATGCTAGTTATTTTTTTAAAAAAACATATAAAGATGGATTAGGGAAAGTCTCTTGGGCATTTTGGACAATAGGATAGAGTGTTCTGGGGTTTGGCACAGGCCCAGCACAGTGGGGAACTTCAGAAGGGGGCAGAAGGGGAGCACACCTCCAGCCACCCTGTCCTTGGAGAGATTCTAATCTCCTTAGGGACCTGGCTGGCAATAATTAAGGCCAGATGGGACCATCGAGAAGAGGTGACAGCTGTGTGGGCCAGGGTGGTAGGGGACAGCTCAGAAAGGTCCAGGAGACAGGCTGGAGGAGGGGACAGCATGTGGATAGGGTGTCTGAGTGGAATGAGCTCCTGCAGGAAATGTTGGGGCAGGTGGGTGAGGTCGGTGTGGGGAGAAGGAAGGGACCTCTTGGCCAGAGAGGAAAAGAGTGTTGGGGGATCCCAGGGGGGCTGTTTTGCTGCGCATGGCCAAGCTACATGGTAGAGAGCTTTAAACACCAGGCTGGGGAGTAAGGTTTCTGCTGAAGAAGTGGCACGGTGTGGGGAGAAGCCAGGGTGACCATGTGGAAACCTGGGCTGGCCAGGCTGCTCCAGGAAAAGGATGGCGCAGGAGGAGGTAGTGTGCTGGTTAAGGGCATGGCCACCTGGAGCCTCCTGGTTCTGCTACTTGCCACCTGGGGGACTGCAGCAAATTAATTAACTTCCCTCAGCCTCAGTGTCCCCACCTGCCTGACAAGGTGATGGCATCATTGTCATGCTCATAAGGGCGTCCTCAGCACGGTGCCTGCCACATGGTATTCACGTGGACCATAAGCCAGGAGATGCTGCCCAGCTTCTCCTGCCCCCCCCCACAGGGCACTGCTCTAGGGACCCCCTGGCAGTCATGGGAGAGCAGGTGGGAAAGACCCATGGAGGACTGAGTTGGCATCTCAGGGCGCCCGCACCATAGAGTCACAGTGTGGTTTCACAGCATGTCCTGAGGTCCACTGACCAACAAGGGGGCCCCTCCACATGTGGCCCAGCGGGCACTGGAGTCTGGGTCTGGAAGGAGCAGACACACAAGGGTGACCTTCGCCCTGGGTGACCTAGTGCGTGGTAGGGCTGGGGGAGCAGTGGGACATCAGGCTGAGGATAAGGGGCGGGGTGAGGAGTTAAAACTCAAGTTTCTTGGACACCCAAGGGAAGATGTCTCCAGGAAGGAGGGATGGGATCCCTAGTTTTAGAAGAGGTCAGTGTTCCAGACGCAGGGAGTCATGAGGCTGACTTTCACAGTTTGCAAAGCTTGTACATTTGGGAATCAGCCATCTAGATTTGCTCTTTGAGAGGAAAGACATTTCTAAAGACAAGTAATGGGGCAGGAGCTGATCGAAGGAGACATCCCTTGTGTAGGGGAGGGGAAGGAGAAGGAAAATCCCGAGATTTGAGACTGAAAGAACAGCTTTCGAGCAGACAGCATGGGGAGTGCTTGTGCGTCTGGACGGCGGAGACAAATTTCTCTGCTATGACCTGCAGAGCACAGAGAAGAAGGGATATGCCAGAGGGGCTCCGAGAGGGGGCCCTGGGATTCTGGAGGAGGGCTTTCTCTGGCTGCCAATCTGGCCCATGTAGAGCATGGGAGCTCCCAAGCCGTACCCACCTCCACCCCTCCCTCCCTCGTTGTCCCTCCCTCTCTTTCTCTCTCTCTCTGGGTGGCTGCTTGAGTCCGCCTGGTGCTGCCCTGCTTGCAGGAGCTTTCCGGAGCATTCTGGAGCATTTCTGAGCAGCCTTTTTCTCCATACAGATGGGGGAAGAGAGCCCCAGAGTCCAAGAGGGATTGCAGGTCGGTGTCTCAGAACCCCCAGGGCCTCGGGCTGCTCAGTGTCTTATCTACGTGGGGTTGGCAGTGACCCGGCTGTCTGCTCCGTTGTCTTCCAGTCTATTTCTGGCGGGGCCACACGGGGATCAAGTACAAGGAACCAGTGGAGAGCTGCCCCATCCATGCTGTGCGCTGTGATGGGATCGTGGACTGTAAGCTGCGGAGTGATGAGCTGGGCTGCGGTAAGGCTGCTGGGCACAGGTGCATGTGTGCCTGAGTGTGTGTGTGTGTGCGTGCGCATGCACTCTCGTGACTGGTGACTGCAAACTGCATATCAGCTCGAATTGGAGGCAATGCACAGGGAGTCGGAAGACCTGGGTTCTAGTGATAGTAGACTCGGGTCTGAAACCTGGCTTTGAGTGCTGTGTGACTCAGGCAAGTCACTTACCATTTCTGGGCTTCATTTCCCTAAGTTGTGAAATGAGGGAACTGGACAAGATTAGTGGTTCTCAGAATCTGCCCACTCCCAAGTAGCAGATAAAATAGAGCTACTCCAGCTGGAGGCAGATGTGGGGTCCAGAGCTCTGCCCACATACCCCGTCCATCTCGGCCCCCATAGGTGACCTCTGACTTGGCAGCCCTACGGTTTCACACAGGCCAGTTTGTAAATAGCCAGCAGTGGTGAGCGCAAAGATCTCTTTGCCCTTGGATGCTCAGGGAGCTTTCAGTGCGTTGTTGACGTGTAGGCTCAATGTTGGGGTCCATGGGAGCATTTCCCTGTGTATCTGTGTGTGCTTGCCCGTGAGCACACCACTCTCTGACTGAACATGCAGTCAGATCACAGGCCTTATTCCCCTTGCCACTCTTTTGTTCGGGCATGCCGCTGTCCTCTTGGGGCGAAGGCTCCTGGCAGTGTTCACCCCTTTTCCCAGCACTGGTCCCCTGGGTCCTGTTGCAGAGAGAGCTCTCTGCCCTGCCCCAGCCCCTACCTTGGCTCTGCCTTTACTGAGTGTCCTGGGCTTCTGAGCCCTGGCCTGTGGTCATTACCTCCTGGCTCTGGCTCCCAGATGTTCCCCAGGCCGTAGCGAGGAGCCCCAGGACAAGAGCATCTAAGAGCCCAACTCAGTACATTCCTCAAGAACCGGGTGCTGAGAGCCCGCTCTGCCCTTTTCCTGCCCGGCAGTGAGGTTTGACTGGGACAAGTCTCTGCTTAAAGTCTACTCCGGGTCCTCCCATCAGTGGCTTCCCATCTGCAGTGACAGCTGGAATGACTCCTACTCAGAGAAGACCTGCCAGCAGCTGGGTTTCGTAAGGTAAATATCCCCCCAGGTGTCCCAGGTTCAGAGGCGTCCTGGGTTCTCTGCAAGGGCCCCTCAGGCTCACTGTGGGCAACTCATTGAGAAGAGTCTTGAGGACCAGGGCTGAGGGCACTAGCTCGGACACTCCTGTGTCATTCAAAGGGACAGTGGCCCTGGGTGCCAAAGTCTGGGAGCAAGTTGTTCCCATGAGGCCAAAGTCATGATATGGAGATTTGTCGTAGGACCTGACACTACTGTATGTTCTCTGCATCGAAGTGGCCTTGTGTCCGTGGTCACGGTTCATGGTCACGGCAGCCCAGCAAGGGGGGTAAGGCTTTGAGCACTCCAACCGGGAACCAGAGGCTCAGGCTCTGCACCCCAGCAGTTGTGGCTTGAGCTGAAACTCATCGAAGCGGGGAGGAGATGGGCAGGTGTGGGCAGGTGTGGCCAGGTGAAGTCTTAAGAATCTTTTTGGCTCTAAAGATTTCACACCAAAGCAGGTGCTCGTGGGTGGAGCCGGGAGCAGGGTTAGGACAACCTTCCCACTTGATGGAGTCCTGCCTTCTTCCCTTATTTCTAGGCCACATAGCCAACTCCATCTTCCTTCTTGGTCTGAGTATTGGGGTTCAACAATATGTGTGGGGTTTTGGGGGGAAGGGTTTCAGCTGTGGACTCTCTGTGGAAAAAGCACCTTGAAACCCCAAGGCTGGGAGGCCAGGACTTAGAAAGCCTGTCCTCTCCCTTCCCTCAGCCTCAGAGTTCTGATCTGTGAGAGGGAAATCAGGGGGATGTGGCTGGAAGACGGACATCTTTAATTATCAAGTTGTACGACCTTATGCAAATCAGAACCTCCCTTGGGCTTCAGTGGATGGTGTCGCTTATTCCAAACACATAATTGAGATTTGATGCGTGCCAGAGACCACGAGTACCCTGACAAGATCCCTGCCCTTCCAGAACCTCCGGTATGGTGTGGGGGAGAAAGGCTTAAACCAATAACCATAGCATAATGCTATGCGTAATGATAAGCACTATGGGTACGCAACGGAGAGGGAGCCTGACCACACCTGGTGGGCAGTAGGGAACAGAGGACCCCCAGGGAGAGGAACAGCATGTGCAAAAGGCACACTCTCATTCAGGGGTGCACCATGTTCCAGAAATGCACAGAAGTGCCACGCAGATTGTGGTCCATGGATCTCCCACATCAGAATCACCTGGGGCGGGAGGGGGGGTTGTTAAAATCAGAATCTGTGGATTAAGATTTGAAACCTGCTTAACAAATGTCCTGAGGTGATTCTTATGTACACTGTAGCCTGAGGTCCAGTAAGTGAGTACCAGGTTCTCAGATTTTCATGTGCAAAGCCGTAAGATGGGGATCTTAAAAAGGCGAAGTCTGGCTCAGCAGCTTTGGGGTGCTGCTGTGGTGCATGGATCACAGCTTGGCTTGAATTTGCATGTGTATCAGAATCCCCCAGAGAGCCGGCAAAAACATAGAACTGGAGTTCCTGATTCAGTAGATCTAGGGTTAAGAGGACCCAAGAATTTGCATTTCTAACAAGTTCGCAGGGGTGCTAATGCCACATCTCCTGGACTGGTGCACAGAGCTAGGGGGGGACAGTGGTGGAATGTGTGGGTGGGGGCAGGGTGTGCTGGGCCTTACCGGCCCCTGGCCACTGCCAGCAAAATTCTTAATGTCAGCTGGGGCACCGGGAGTGGGGGCAGGCTTATTCTTCTTTCCCCCACCCTCTTCACAGTGCTTACCGGACGACCGAGGTGGCCCACAGGAATCTTGCCAGCAGCTTCTCGATCTCCAAATACAACTCCACCCTTCAGGAAAGCCTCTACAGGTGTGGTGGTGTGGGCCAGGCTGCCTGCCTATGAGCAGGGAAAAATGGGGGAGTGCTTTGAGTCAGGGAGTCCTTCTCCTTTGGCCTTTTTGAGACCCAGCCTCCAGGAGTCCATCGTGAATGTCCTGAGCATCCCCGAAATAGTCCCCATTTGCCACCTGTCTCCTGACTTGAAAGTTATTGAAGTGAGGTGCAGAGAGAACTTCAAGGTCAGCGGAGCCCCAAGCATTCATCTGTTTGTTAGAGACCGTAAATAAACCTTGGGGCCACCAGTCTGCTGGATCTTTGGATTGGGAGCCGCTTTAGGGAGTGGGCTTGAGGTGGGGAGGGAGAAACATCGCTGGGGTCATCAGGGGGTGGGGAAACAGGAGCAGGAGGAGGGCCAGGTGCATGTGACCAGGGACAGGGAGCCCTGGCTGGGAGGCCCTGGCCCCCTCCTGGGCCCTGCCATCTGTCATCTCTGCATTGCAGACCCGCCCTTGTCCCAATCCCACTCAGGGGAAGGTTGAAGGGTGCTCCACCAGCTAGTGGTGTTTACCTTGGGGAGGGAAAGAAGAAGCCAGGCTTCCAGAGAAAAAGGGACAGGGAGGGGAGGGGAGAGAAGAGAATGAGCTGTAGCCTGGATGCCTGCTTTGTGCTAGGTGTTTTGCAAGCTATATTGCCCGTGAAGCATTGAGGAACTGGCTGAGGAGAGTCAGGCCACCTGTTCAGCTGTGGAAAGATGCAGGGACAATGAAGTCATGAGTTCAAAGGACAGGGATCTACCCAATGCGTGCAATCTCCCATAAGAAAACTGAGGGGTGAGGATGGGGACAAGAGTGGGGATGATTTGCACTGAGTCATCCCCATTTCTGGAGAAAGCACTAGAAGGGTCTGTCTCTCTGGGAGGGAGATCAGAACCTCTATCTTCTGCAAAGGAAATGGAATAGGAAGTTAGAAGGAGTCAATCAGGGAAGGCTTTCTGGAGGAGGTATCTAAAGTGCCCTTTTCCCATCTTCTGTGTCCCTTTGTACAGGTCTGAATGCCCTTCCCGGCGGTATGTCTCTCTCCAGTGTTCCCGTAAGAAGATGCTCTTCTTCCTGGACTGTGGCCTGTGTGGGGTGGGGGTCAGGGAGCAGAGACATGGGACCCCTCTAGGGGAGATAGCCAGCCCTGGGGGTCCCAACAGGAAGATGGTCTTCAGCAGCAGGCCTGCTTCAGGGCTGAGGTCCCTGTAAGGCACTGGGACAGTCTCAGAGTAACACTTCTCCTCCTGACTCTGCTCAGCCCAGCAACCTTGTTCATACAGGGGAAGCCCTTCAAATCTCACGGATTCTGGGAGGTGGAAAGGACTGGAGGGCTAGTCTGGATCAGTTTAAAGCTCCTGTATCAACAGATGTGGAACTAGATCTAGGGCCAATATTTACTGAGTACATTCTACTCTTATTGACTCTTGATAAATAATTGCATTTCATTCTCATGAGGCAGGGCCATTACTGTCCACTTACTGATAAGAGACTGGCATGTTTGTCTCACTGCTGGTAGGTTAGGAGCTGGTATCTGACCTTGGGTCTGACCCCAAAACCCAAGCTGTTGAGCAGCCTGTATACGTGTGCTGTGTTCTCAGTAATGACCATGTGGGAGTGCTCCCCTGAGTGGGTGGGCACCAGGGCTACAGACAGAGGGCCCACCCATCAGACCACTACCGGTTCTTCATTCTCTCCCGCTTTAAAGAGAAAAGGAAACATTTCCTAACAGACTCCAAAGACTGCCCTCCTTGTCCACAATTTTGGGGAGATGACTCCAGAACATGGTTGGGAATGTCCCTGTGGGGGTACATACAGGGTCCCCAGTAGCATTAAATGACCCCCTGGGGAATCATATGGGCACAGACCCACCTGCACAGCACGGCAGCTCTGGGATTTGCCACCATGATGGTATGGTGCTTGGCACAGTCCCCCAACTTCAGACACTTTAATGAGCATTTGTCATCGTTAAGGAAAGAATGAAGGAGTAGGAGGAAAGAGGAACTTGCCTGGGATGAAACTCCCCGCTGGGTGATCCCAGCAGTCTAACCCTCCCCATGGAAGCTCTGCTATGGCAGGAAACAGCTGGGCCACATCAGATTAAGTGAGCAAAGCTGTGTCCATGGGCGGGCACGTGCCCTCAGGATGGGGCTGCCTGAGCCTGCCCTGGGTCCAGGGAGCACGGGAGCCATTCTGAGAGCAGCAGAGGTCACGGTTCCTCGCTTCTGCTTCTCCCCAGACTGTGGACTAAGGGCCATGACGGGGAGGATCGTGGGAGGGGCGCTGGCCCCAGAGAGCAAGTGGCCTTGGCAAGTGAGCCTGCACTACGGCACCACTCACATTTGCGGGGGCACGCTGATCGACGCCCAGTGGGTGCTCACCGCTGCCCACTGCTTCTTTGTGTGAGTGCCCGAGGGGCGGGGAGCACCAGGGAGGGCTGATGGCAGATGGATTTGTGTCTCAGCAGAGAGGGCTTTGGTCGTGAGCCCAGGCCCCCAGTCTCAGGACCATGATCTGCAGTTACTGTTGGGTCCTGGGACTGGGCGTTGGGACTGCTTGTTCTGAGTGCAGCCCAGAATGAGAAAATAACCTGGATGGCCTAGAGGGAGGGTGAGGCAGGCAGGAAAAAAGGGCTTAGGAGTCTTTCCCGAAGAACAAAGAACGGGGTGAAATAAAAAGGCTTTGGGTTTGTTACCGCTTCCTACAACAGGAACTTCCGGGGAGGGAGCCTGGGGAACAGAAATGCTGTCCCAGGGAATCAGGAATGGAGGGATAGGGGCCGCGGGTAGGGCGGTGCTGTGAGCTTCTGACTGTCACCAGCCAGCCTAGGCCCCTGGAGCTGGAGGGCAGGAAAGGGCTCTGAGGATAAGGCGTCAGGGGCACTAGCTTCCCCAGGAGGGAGTGAGTCTCTGGCAGGTCCCTTTGTCCTGTCTACAGCTCCATTTCTGCTGACCTGTCCTGTCCACCTTATAGGAAGCTTGGTGGCATGCAGAGGAGACAGTGGGGGTCATGAGGTGCTGGGTGGCCAGTTAAGGACCGGCTTTTAGAGAAGCTGGTTGTTTTTGAGTCCTGGGCGAAGATGGAGGGCTCCCTTTTGAGGTCATTTCGTCCATCCCCCTGCCTGTAAGCTGGTGCCGTGGCTGCAGCTCCCTGTGCATGGCAGACACTGCCAGGGGGCCCTGCCAACAAGGAGCTGGACCATGCTCCCTTGTGGCTCTTGCAGGACCCGGGAGAAGGTTCTGGAGGGCTGGAAGGTCTACGCAGGCACCAGCAACCTGCTCCGGCTGCCTGAAGCAGCCTCCATCTCCCAGATCATCATCAACGGCAACTACACGGATGAGGAAGACGACTATGACATTGCCCTCATGCGGCTCTCCAAGCCCCTGACCCTGTCTGGTGAGTCAAAGCCACGCCCGCTTTTCCAGCAGCCCTTGGAGCCCAGCCTTTCCACGTCCATAGGCCCTTTTGGGGTCCCAGAGCCTCAGCACAGTGGAAGCCAAAGGCTCTTAGGAATCATTTAATGGAACACTTCTACTTTACCATTGGGGAAACCGAGCCTCAGAGGCTGGAAATAAGGTTGTGCCAAATGACACATCTTACATTGCAAGTTGATGACAGAGATAAGGCTTGGGTACTGGTCTTAACCAATATGAATAGATTGAATTGTTCCACGCATATTTATTGAGCACTTAACAGGGGCCAGGCACTGCGACAGGCATTTACAGCTGCATCATTTACTCTTCCCAACCTATCCTGTAGAGCAGGTACTATTATTAGCTTCATTTTATACTTGAGGACATGGAGCCTCAGGGAAGGAAAATTACCCAAGGCCAGAGTCCTAAGCGGCTGCCTGCTCCAGGATGGGATCCAGGCGGGTCTGCCTCCGGAGTAAAGCTCTTTGTGCTGGCAAATTGGGATCACTGCAGCTGGGAGCACAACACGAGCACATATGCAGACAGGGAACTGCCACGAGGTTGGCCACAGGATGGAAATGCTAGGGGGGTTGTCGGGAGATCAAAGGTTTCATCTGTGAATTCACTCACTCATGTGCGGGCTTATCAAATACCGTGTGTCTACCGCTATGCTGCGCGCGCTCCAGTTGAAATTGCAAATAGAATGAAATGGGTGATACGCAGCCAGTAGAGGCCAGTGACTTGATGGTGGGGACAGCTGGGGGAGCCGACATGGCACAAGTGGGGCTTCTCTGGAGAAGGATCTCTAACGTGGACTGGGCTTTCTGGGCTCTCTGGTTAGTCCAGACTTTCTCGTGCTCTGACCTGTGAGCTGGTCTTTCCGGGCGTATTAATTACAGAGGCGGTGTCAGTCCTGAGTCAGACACTAGGTCGTCAGAGTGGGGTGAGGAGGAGGAAACAGCCTAAGCTCGGTTGGGCGGGGCTGGCCTAGGGCCACGCCCTCCCAGAGCCACGCCCACCAGCTGTCCAGTCTCCTCCACTGTAGCTTATCAGCCCATTTTGTGGCGAGGGGCGGTCTTCCGTGCATGCCTTACCCTTCATGCCCACCTAAGAGGGGCAGTCAGTCTGCAGGACCAGAACAGGCCTTTCCAATCTTGCCAAACCCAGACTCCATTTCGCTAACCATCCTGATCTCCCACCACCGCAACCTCCCTTAATGTTATTTGGAATTCCAAATCAAATTAGGTAATCTGTAAAACCAAATGAAAGCTATTATAACATTATGTATGGTTTTCAGACTGTGGCAGTCCCTCTACAGATTCATAGGTCCCTGGGCAGGAAGCACACATCTAGACTGAGAATTACAGTTTAGATTTATATAGTCCTATGGTCAGACCAGGTGCCCTGATTTTGGGTTTAGAAATCAGGGTAGATTTTCTTAAACTCCTTTGGCGGGCCAAGCACTTTCAAGTCACAGTTCTATCGAAGAAAACTTGTGAAAATTCACTGATAAAGTTAATACCCCCCATAAAAATGAATGGAGGATAGAACCATGTTAACATTTTTTTAAAGACCCTGTATCTTTAAAATGGGCATATTTTAAGAAATTATGTTTTGCATTTTTTGGTTAATAATTGATGCCATGCCTTCATTTCTTTTTTGTTTACTCTCTAGCAGACAAATATGTTAGACCCCGATACTTAGAGCCCAATTTATAGGAGAAGAATCTAGCGTTCATTCCCTCTCCCACACTCCCATCCTCTGTGTCACTCCTTCCTTTCTTCCTTTCTTTGTTTGTTGAGTACTTTGTATGTGTCAGGCACTGTTCTAGGTGAGCATAAGAAACCATTGAGAGCATTGCAAACATTCTATCAGCTGGTATTTTCATCTTGCAAGTTGGAGTTTGGTTGCTCACGCCCTAGCTTAAAGATCCCAGTCCTCAGAAAGGCTGTGACGTGATGCACAGCAGCACCGTCTAAATGTTTCTGAGCCTGGGAGCAAGTGAGTAGGGGTTTTGTGGTCCATGCCTCTAGGGATGTGCTCTTCCCACTTGGGGAGGTTGAGCTTGAGGAAGCCTCTCAGTTGCTGACCCACCTGTGGGTGCTCTCCCCAGACCTGGCTGGACACATCACTGAGAGGCCATGGTGCTAATGCCTGGGACTTGGTCTGCTGCTGCTCCCTCCTCTGACGGATGCACATGGAGGAGGTTCAGCCGGGAAAGCCACTCATAGAAGGGAGATCCTTAGAGCCACCCTGGTATCGGCGTGGCACAGGGGAGCTTCCAAGGCATATGCTTCTGCCCACAGGGCACCCACTGAGATCAGAATGTTTACGGGAACTCAGCAGCAACCCAAAGGCTGGAGGGTCAAGATAAAGTCCCTGAGTTTCTTGCCTGGTCTGGTTCTTGCAAGGCCCTAGAAGGTTCTGAACCATACTGGGGCAAGGAGGGAGGGTCCTAGGACCTGGATACCCCTGTCCCTCCCTAGTAACATCTCAGCTGAGATCTCCAGCCTTGACCTTGCTCTGATGTCTTGAGGTCTTGTTGCAGCTCACATCCACCCTGCCTGCCTCCCTATGCACGGACAGACCTTCAGCCTCAATGAGACCTGCTGGATCACAGGTTTTGGCAAGACCAAGGAGACTGATGGTGAGAGGCAGAGTTGTTGGGCTGTGTGTGTGTGTGTGTACATGTGCATCTGTACAGAGTGTGTGGGGGTGATGTGTCGGGGTGTATGGAGGAGGGCCTATCTAGATGAGGGTTTGGGCATAGAGATTCATGGGCCTGCATGTGGGTATGTGTGTTCACATCACCCCCACACATGGCAGACCAGTTTATATTACATCTTGTAACCCATGTCACCCTTAACCCCTTCTCCCCATTTTACAAATGAGGAAGCTAAAGACCTTTGGGGCTCCGTCATTTGCCCAGGGTCACCCTAGTAGTTTCTGATAGACAGAACTAAGTCTAGAACAGCCTAGAATAGTCTAGAACATGCCAGGCTGGTGCTATCTGCATCATACTCCACCACTTGCTCAAAGAGCCTGGGTTGTTTCTTACACTTTGGACTAACTTTTCCATGGAGAAAGCCACCATTAAATTGCAGTTATTTTGAATTTTTTAAAAAGTGAAAATGAAATGAGAAAAAAAAGGTTTTGTTTTTGTTTTTAGTATATGCAGCTTTAGTCAATCAAAAGAAAAAGTCCCAAATGTGCAGGTGAAAAAAATGCCAAGACACATGCTTAACTAATATCTGCCACTTTCACAGAAAACTTACCCTATAAGAATATACAAAATGTGTTTATATACAGCTCTGTACCTAGGGGCCTATATGGTTATTTCCTCAGAACTCTTAGGTGCCACCTCCTGGCGAAGAGGCCAACACTTCATTCACGTATCTTTACCAAAAAAGACTATTTAGCAACAAATAGACTATTTGACTGTTGACAACACTGTACATCCTCTATTCAGACCACATAGGCTCCGCTTGGTCAGTTAAGATCCTCCCATCAATGCAGACAACACCAGGTACCTGTGTCCCCCTACATGCAGACCCTACCAGGTGTCTGTGTCCCCCTAAATGGCTTCACATGGAGCTCTCCCAAGTGAAATCCTGTAAACCAACCTAAGACAAATGTGTATGAGTGTATATACCTGAGCAGATGTCAAAGTAGTTGGTCTCCAGCCAAGACCACCTGGAGACCCCCTATAATCAAACACGTTTGGTCCATTGCTCACTGCACTGAGGGGGAACATATACCACAGGGAACCATGGACGTCTTAATAACAGAGTGCTAGGAAGGACTTATTGTAGGGAAGGGGGGCGGTTCAAAGAAGTGCAACATTTCTCTAGATTGGATGCTTTCGGGAAGCCGGGATAATTCTTTTTTTTTTTTTTTAATGTTTATTTATTTATTTGACAGAGATCACAAGTAGGCAGAGAGGCAGGCAGAGAGAGAGGGGGAAGCAGGCTCCCTGCTGAGCAGAGAGCCCAATGTGGGACACGATCTCAGGACCCTGAGATCATGACCTGAGCTGAAGGCAGAGGCTTAACCCACTGAGCCACCCAGGCGCCCAAGCAGGAATAATTCTATGATTGGACATCCTAATAATCTCATCTAGAAGTTAAGAATAAGCAGAGTCTCAAGCTATAATCGGTGAGGAGGCAGTAGCCATTTCTATTGGCTGGGAGAGGGGATAGTTGCCGTTATTTGTGGTTTGTAACCTACCTTGTTTTCCTTTACCCTTAAACAAGATTATGAAGTGGAGTGGTCTTCTTTCGCCTCACTTTATCTCTATTGCAGAGTGATCTTTGCTGGTGTTGGTTCTGTAGGATGGTTTATGCTTGGCCCCGGAGCACGTGGCTGACCTCACAGAGAGCCTCTGGCCAGTTGCGGGTCTCAGGGCCTCCTTTCCCTTGCTCAGTGCAGTGGATGGTGACTGGCCTGGGAGCAGACTTGTTCTGGTCCCGGCTCCATAACTGACTGGCCGTGTGACTGTTGGCAAGTCACGCCTTTGGCCCTGAGTTCCTCCAACTGTAAATGGGTTAATTATACCTCGTTAGGGCACATAGTTACTGAAAACAAATGAAATGATGTGTTTGATGGTGCTCTGCATACAGAGAAGATCTTGCAACATGAAGGCAGCCCAATAGGCTTGTGAGTTTGTGTACATGTCTGTCTCTATGTTACGTGTAGGGGGTTGTGTGTGGTGTGAGGGTGTATATGGCCCTATGTTCTGGGAGGCCAGCCATGGGAATGGTATCCTCTGCTCCCAGGAAGCTGTGACTCTGAGTCATGGCGTGGCTGGCTAGAAGGTCATGAAGGTGTCCAGATCTGGTCTCACTCCTTTCCCATCTTCTCTTTCCTCCACCCGCCTTCACTGAAGAGAAGACATCCCCCTTCCTCCGAGAGGTACAGGTCAACCTCATTGACTTTAAGAAATGCAATGACTTCTTGGTCTATGACAGTTACCTTACCCCAAGGATGATGTGTGCTGGGGACCTCCGGGGAGGCAGAGACTCCTGCCAGGTGAGGGGCTCATGTCCTGGGAGCCAGGGGCCATGGGGGAAGGCTGGGGTGGTGGTTTCAGAGTGAGAATCAGGTGCCTGCCATTTCCTGCTCAAGGACCACCTCTCCCACCCTGCTGAGATGTGTGTTCCCCCCACAGGGAGACAGCGGGGGGCCCCTGGTCTGTGAGCAGAACAACCGCTGGTATCTGGCAGGAGTCACCAGCTGGGGCACAGGCTGTGGCCAGAGAAACAAGCCTGGTGTGTACACCAAAGTGACTGAAGTCCTCCCCTGGATTTACAGCAAGATGGAGGTGAGTGTCTGCCTGGGCCAGACTGGGAGCTCCCCAAAGTTGGGGTGTCTGGTAGAGGGCCCAGGCTTTCCCCAGAGTCTTAGTAAAGTTCCCCTCACCCCTCGTGTTTGGAGGTGTTCAGAAGTGTGGAAGACCGGGACAGGATAGGAATCAAATGTTGGGCCAACCCCAGCGGCCTAGGTTTCTTACCTTCTGTTTCCTTCCTCTGGAGGGATGGAAAGGGGTGGCCCCAGGCTGGGCCCCAGTGGCATGTCTTCTCCCCAGAGACAGCCACAGTGTGAGTTCACACAGCTGACTGGAGCGGTGTATGAAGGAGGCCTCCCTCCTTGGCAGGGAGTTAGTCTCATGGGTATCTGGGGTACAGGGCTTCACCCCCACCTCTGCTGACCCAGAACAGCCCTACCTTCCCTGCACCTGCCATCTTAGCCCTAAAGCACGAAAGCTATGCTCACCTTCCCTCCTCTGCCTGAGAGAGGGGAGAGCAGCACACAGAGCTTGGGTGGCTGGTCCAGAAATCCAGCCTGGTGGGTCTCTCTGCTTCCACGGTTCCTCCTTGTTCCACGGTTCCCCTCCTCTCTCTGAGGAGCAGTGCCCAGTGACAGCTGGACTGAATGGCAGGCTCTGAACCCCACCTTCGACATCTGTCTTCCTGACCCAGTCTCATCCTGTTCTCCCTGTTCTCGTCCTCAGAGGGAGGTGCACTTCCGGAAATCCTAAGCAGCTGGACTGTCCCACCTCAAGGCACTGGCCAAAGTGACTGGGCCATCGGCAGTGTCATCTAGGCTAAAGGCCACCAGGCACCTTCGTTACTCCTACATCTACTATCTGCTGCCTCTGTGAATATGCACGCACGTGTGTGTATGTGTGTGTACATGCGTGCACGCATGTAGATGTTGTTACTCTCCCAAGGTCTTCAGAAACCGGAAGAGCTGTCAGCTCTTCGCAAAGCCCAGGCTGGAAGGCATCTGGAGTTAATGGT
Organism: Neogale vison; assembly: GCF_020171115.1. Classification (NCBI taxonomy): domain Eukaryota; kingdom Metazoa; phylum Chordata; class Mammalia; order Carnivora; family Mustelidae; genus Neogale; species Neogale vison. The sequence continues at coordinate 107,842,624 of NC_058097.1, read as the reverse complement.
TTGGGCTGTGTGGAGGTTCTGGCAGGGGTAGCCTTAATGGACAGAGGTGGTGAAGCCCAAACAGGGCCCCAGAGAAGGGCCTGGAAGTCCATATTAGGCATTCTTGCTCCTCTGACCGTGACTTGGAGACGAACCCAGACTGTGTGGTCACCAGCAGCCCCGGGGACACCCAGGTGGCAGAGGGCCTGGGCTGGCCCTGGCGGGAAGTGTCCCCCTTTGAAAGAGCTTCCTGCTCTTTATCAGACCTCGTGTTGGTACCCGGATGTTGAGGGCTGGCTGCATGCAGCAGTCCAGGCTCAGAGGCACTGGGGCAGATTTTTATTTTATTTTTATATTCAAGAAATGGAAGTAGATGCATTTTATAAAGATTCTCCAAAACTTCCAGGCGCCTGAAGCACTAGCATCCATCACCCCAAAGACTCCAAGGGACTTCTGGGAGTTGTGCCATTCCGGAGTCCTGCAGAATGTTCCCGACCTCAAGGGACCGGATGAAGGAGCCGCTTTGGGGTACTTGGTAGGGAGCCCTCAGGCGGGCTGGTGAGCAAATCCCTCACAGAGAGCCACATGTGTCGCTGCATCTGAAGGCCACACCAGGGCGTGAAGAAATGGCTGCTGCTTCTCCATGGGCGCCAGAGCCTAAGAGAGTCCGGGTGGACAGGGTTCCCTGTCCAGTGCCCTCCTGGGCCTTTTGCAGTTTCTTTTCCGCTTCTCCGCCTTTCAAATTCTCAATTGTTTCAGAAACCGGGCATTGACCCCAACGCTGCCGTGGAGAGAGAGCGGACACAGTCTCCAGGCCCTCCAAACAGTCATGTTGAAGGATCTGAGGTGCCCTGCTCCCGTGAGCCATCAGTGTGCCTGGTTTCCATGCCAGCCAGAGGCCTGGGCCTTCCCCAGCCTCTCCTCTGGGCTAACTGTTCTTGCTCAGCCCCATTCTCCTCACCTTCCTGGGGCCTGCCTCACGGTGCTATGACTCTCTGAGGCAGGGTCCACGCGGGTCAGCCCAGCCCAGCTCAGGCAGGCAGCAAGACTGGACAGGGGCCGAGGGGGCCGGTTGCGTGTTATCAGGGCTGGGGGTGGGGGAGGGCAATGTTCATGTCTACAGCAGCCCCGACAATGGTCTTCAGCAATAAAAGTTGTGTAACCTGAAAAATTTGTGATTTGTTGTTCTACTGATACCCTGCCCACCCCGGTGTCCAGACAGTCTCTGTGGGGTTCTTAGGTTTGGTTCCTCAGCTGTGGGTTCTGAGTGTTTATTTAGCCCACCAGCCAGCCCCCGACCTGCCATATCAGTGCCTACTCTGTATCAGGTATCACGAGAGGGGCACAAAGACTATGACAGTGTCCTCAGGAACTCATGTTGTGACCCAGTGTGACGGAAGCTATGACGAGTATGGACAGCATGCGTGGAAGCTACCAGTCGCACCTGGAGAGGTCAGGGAGGGCTTCACAAAGGACGGGAGGCTTGAAAGGAATCTTAAAACTTAAGTAAAACTTCACCAAACCAAGCCAAACCAAATCAAACAACCAAACAAACAAAACCAGACAAGGATGGGTGAAGGACAATCCAGTGCTTGTCTTTTCTCCTTTTCCCTTCTTCCTCTTTCTCTTCCTCTGCCTTTGCAAGCTCAGAGAGAGGCCTGGTTGTAAGAAGCTTCCTCAGGCATTTCCAACAGAATTGGATCGGTGGTCCCATCAGTTTCTGAAAGATCTATCCCTTCTTGCTCTGCAGTTACTTTCCTACCTTGAATATATTGACCTCCATCACTGCGACCCCATGGATACACGATCAGCGTCACTGGGCACACCCCTGCTTCTGGCCATGATCACAGACATCTCCAGGCCTGCGTCCGTGGGCCTGGCCTTCAGACACCTCAGATTTGGTTTCTTTACTCTCTCGTGTCAGTGGGAGGGGGAGACGTCCCACCTTCAGTTCTTTTCTGGCTTCATCCCAACAAAAAGGGGTGGGGGAGGGGCAGGTGGCGGGCTTAGCATATTAGCAAGTAGGGAAAACATAGCGACCCCAATAAGAGCCCACAGTTTCCCACAACTTCAGTGGTTCAAGCCAAAGCTTATTTCTCATCCATCTCAACATCCAGCGAGGAGGCTTCCTGCCACATTATTTTTCAGACCCTTCTCTCTGTCTGGCTTGCTAGGGCAGAAGTAACCTATAGGGGTGCAGGTGTGTGTGTGGGAGAGATAAGCTTGAGAAAAAGCAGTATCTTAATAGGAAAAGAAAAACACTCCTTAGACACCGGACATTTACAGAAGCCATAAGAAGCATGGAGTAGGGTGATGGAATTTCCCAAATCCGTCCAGAATTTCCAGAAAGATGTGCGTGTCTCTATTGGTGGAGGCTAGTGGGGGTTGCTGGTGACACCGTCTCGGGTCCCTGGATCCCAGGCATCTCCAGGTACCACTCAGACTCTCTGGCTTTGTCAAGTCCACTGACTGCTGAGTTTACCCCCCGGGGAAGGAGGGGAATGTACGTGAGTGTGTTGGGTGTGGGGCAGAGGCTAAGTCTTTGGAGGCAGAGCCGGTCACAGCCCAGCAGCCCATCCTGCTGCCTCTGGAGTTTGGTTCAGTTCCCAAGGGCTATTGTTTCCCATAATTGCTTAGCCAGTGTCCTGATGCACTTGGGGGGACATTGGGAGATGCATGTGGAGCGCTTTCTGTGATGATAATGATGAGGATAATGATGATAAGAGCTAGCACTTGCTGAATGTGTGCTATATACCAGCTGCTGTGCTAACCACCTGATGTGTCTTATGTCCCGAAAGCACAGAGTAGGCACTATTATCCCTGTTTCATGGATGAAGACACAAAGGCCAAGGCAAGTGAGTTAAGCTTCCCCGAGCCACACGCCTGCTACAGTGGTAGAGCTGGACTTTGAATCGAGGCTGTCCGATTTTAAAATCTGCTCTCCCAAGTCAGGTAGGTCTCTCCTAGCTGTGATGTTACAGGGTCTGCTGCTCGGCAACGGGTATCTTTCCGTTCTCCACTGGGCCTCTGCCGTGGGAGGGCCAGGGCGGGACAGTGCCGCAGAGAAGGCTGGGCACACCCCTCAGAGTGTCACAGGACCGGAGCCTTAGCTCACACAGAACCTGAGACAAAAGCATTATGAATGGGAGGAGGCCTCCTGACTCCTCTTGCACCCACGTCCCAAGTGGATGCCTTCTGGGAGGTCCTCCTCTGCCATAATAAGCTGTCACCCCAGGATACCTCCATGTCTCCTCAGTGCGGGTGGGTGGCTCTGAGAAGCTCGTGCCACTCATTCCGTACATCCTCCGCGCTGGCCCAGGCTTCCTGTTCCATGGAATTCTGCTGCCCAGCCCAGGCAGTGAGCTCACACTGGTCTCACGATGAGTCTTGTCAGAACATGGAGGACCACGCTGTGGAGATATGCAGCCTGTGTCATCTGGGCAGAGATCGTCTCAGATGAGTCCTTAGAGAAGAGGAGGGCACAGCCTGGGCTTTGGTCCGGCACGGCTCAGCTCCGGCCCGCAGGATGTGGGACGTGGACGTAATGGGGTAATTCTTCTGCCAAAGGCCCGAGTCCCAGAATAAGTTCTTCACTTTTCAAACAAGGAGGGAACTGGGAATCTTCTTTGAACTCCTCCTAATGACGCTGATTTAGCGGAAAGAGCCATGAAGTTGGACTGGAGGTAACCAGAGGCACAAATTCCAGCTCCACTTCCTTTGCTCTGTGACCCTGGGCAAGCCAGCCTCTCCCTCCCGTCATGCAGCATAGGTGCATCTCTCCCATGTGCTGTTGCAGGGTGAAACGGGCGGCTGCGTGTCAACATGCAGGACAGTGACAGGCAGATCAAGCCCTCGAAACAAACGTTGAAATTGCCGCAAAAGGGCCAGATACTTTACCTCTTTCTCCACCCCTTCAGCAAACCAGTGAGACGGGACTGGGGAATTTGAATAAATCTTCACAGGGTTCAAGTTTCTTAGGAGATTTGCCATTTCTCTGTATAAACCTGCCTCTTCATTTTATAGCAATGGGGTTGGTCTTATATGAAGGTGACACCACCACCCGAGGCAGCTGGACCTCCTGCTGGGAGTTTCTCTCAGTCAGGGAGGACCACTGGGTTGAGCTCTCTCTGCTCTCTCTTGCCACTGATGGGACCAGGATGGGTAGCTGGCGCTGCCCTGGAAGCACCTGGCCACTCGGCCAATGGAGCTGATGGTTCAGGGCTGTGAGGGGACATACAACCTCATGCCCCATGGGCTCCTCAAGCCACAGCCATCTGGCTCCTGCCCCATCACATCATTGAGCCACCATGTTGCCAAATCCAATGGTAGCTTTTCAGTCCTCATCCTACTGGAACTCCCTGCTGGCTCTGAACTCTTGAGGACTCCCTGCTTGATGACATTGCCATTGCTTCTACGGCATCAACCTCTCCCTTCTGGCCCTCTGGCCGCTCCTCCTGTCTCCCACAAGCTCCTTAAATGGTGTTCCCCAGGAGACCTCCGTCCGATCTCTGGGGTTCCAACGAACACCCCATGCAGTCAGCAGGAATTTGCTCCATGTCATGAAGGTACAAGAAATGTCACCTTTCTTTATAAAATGGATGAAAATCTGACTGAACTTCTCAGCCTGTCTGGAAAGCATTCCTCCTCCTGTTCTTCCCCAGGATGCTACGCCCTGAGGGAGGCCACACCCTGCTCCCAGGCTGGCTGCTCCATTGGTGGCCTTCACGGGACGCCCTCACACGATTTTACAGGTGCAGGCAACAGCTCGCAAATCTGCAGCTCTCTGTACCCCTAGTCTCAAGAAACCCCTGTCTCGCTGGGTCAGACTCTAGCTGCTCCCTTCTCTTCCGCCCCCAAAGCCCTTCTCCTTGGAGACAGTCCAGGCTTGTCTCTGTTGTAAACATTGCACAAAGGCCTAGAAGTTCTCATGAGTCAAAGCTGTTCCTCCTTGATAAGATCATGGCGGAAATTAAGATGAGCATAGATTTCAACGCTCTTGTACAGATTTTCATGTGACTGAAGTTTGCTTTCCTCTAGGATTAATTACTACAGGTGGGATTGTTGGGTCATATGGTGATTGTATGTTTGACTGTATAAGAAACTGCCAGGCTGTTTTCAGAGGATCTGTACCATTCTGCGTTCCCACCCGCAAATTAGAGTTTTACTTGCTCCTCATCTCCCAGTAATTGGTATTGCCCAGAATTTTTTAGGGCAACCATTTTAATAGGTATGTAGTGGTATCTCATTGTGGTTTTAATTTGGATTTCTCTAACAATGAATGATGTTGAGCATCTTTTTATGTTTTGTTTTGCCATCTGGAGATCCTCTTTGGCTAAGTGTTCAGATCTTCTTGTTTCTTTGTTGGGTTGTTTGTTTCTTATCATTGAATTCTGAGAGTTCTTTTCTTTATATATGCTAGATACTAGTCTTCTTATTGTTGAATTCTGAGAGTACTTTATATATTCTAGTTGCTAATCTTTCCTGGATATTTGATTTATAAATATTTTCTCCCCATGTGGCTTGTCTTTTCACCCTCTTAATTATGCCCTTATAGAGACAAAGTGAATTTGCTGAATTCCAACTTATCATTTTTTTTTTTTTTGGATTGTGCTAAGAACACTTGGCCAAATCTAAGCTCATGAAGACTGAAGACTTTTTCTGATGTTTTCTCTTAAGAATTTTGTTGTTTTATGTTTTTTATTTGGACTAGGATCCATTTAGAGTTAATTTTGAGATACTGTTGTGATCTAGATTGAGGTTCATTTGTTCGCTAATGGATGTCCGGTTGTTTTAGCACCATATTATTTTTTTAAGATTTTATTTATTTATTTGTCAGGAATAGAGGGAGAGAGAGCAAGTGAGCACAGGCAGACAGAGAGGCAGGCAGAGGCAGAGGGAGAAACAGGCTCCCTGCAGAGCAAGGAGCCCGATGTGGGACTCGATCCCAGGATGCTGGGATCATGACCCGAGCCAAAGGCAGCCGCCCAACCAACTGAGCCACCCAGGCATCCCTTAGCACCATATTTTGAAGACTGCCCTTTTCCCACCCGCAAATCTGCATTTCCATTTGCCCTTCCATTTTCTCAAAAGGCAATTGAGCATATCTGTGTGGGTATATATATATTTTTAAAGATTTTATTTATCCATTCAACAGAGAGAGATCACAAGTAGACAGAGAGGCAGGCAGAAAGAGAGGAGGAAGCAGGCTCCCTGCTGAGCAGAGAGCCCGATGCGGGACTCGATCCCAGGACCCTGAGATCATGACCTGAGCCAAAGGCAGCGGCTTAATTCACTGAGCCACCCAGGCGCCCTCTGTGTGGGTATATTTCTTTGATCTATGTGCTTATCCTTTCAGCAATGCCACCCTGTCTTAATTACTTTAGCTTTATAGTAGGTCTTAAATTTGGGTAGGGTGAGTCCTCCAATTTTTTTTCAAAATTATTTTAGGTCTTCTGAGTCCTTATTTTTCCATTCAAGTTTTAGAACCAGCTTGCCTCTATCTCCAAAGAATCCTGTTGAAATTTTTATTAGGGTTGTGGTAAATTTATAATCCATTTGGAGAGAATTAGCATGTTAGCTGAGTCTTCTGAACCAGGAACATAGCATTTCGTTTGTTTGTTTGTTTGTTTGTGAGGAAGAGTGAGAAAGCATGAGCAAGGTGGAGGGGCAGAGGGAGAGGGAGAAGTAGGCTCTCTGCTGAGCAGGGAACCTGACATGGGGCTTGATCCCAGGACCCTGGGATCATGACCTGAGCTGAAGGCAGAGGCATACCTGACTGAACCACCCAGGCACCCCATATTATCCATTTACCTAGATTTTCCTTGATTTCTTTCACTTAAGTTTTATAGTCTTCAGCATACAGGTCCTGTACCTATTTCATTACCTTTATAGCTAAGTATTTAATCACATGTTAACATAAATAATAATTTTATTAAAGTAACTGCATTTTTCAAAACAAAAAATAAGAACGGTGGCATTGTTTTTACATTTTTGCAAATCTCTTTAATATCTGGCTGAACAAAAAAGATAGCTGGATTCTCATACTTCCTCAGTATTCAATCTGTTGTGATATGTTGTTTGGGTTGAAATATATGAAGAAAATCTGATCTCACATAGATGTAGAGTTGGAAAGTGAAAGAGTATTTTTTTTTCGAAGATTTTTTTTTTGAAGATTATTTGAGACAGAGTGAGAGAGGGATAAAGGACACAGAGGGAGAGTGAGAGGGAGAAGTCTACTCCTTGTTAAGCAGAGCCCGATGCAGGACTCGAGGTCATGACGTCAGCCAAAGGCAGATGCTTAACCCACTGAGCCACCCAGGCAACCCATGAGAGGATATTTTAATAGCCTTTTCAAGTACTTGTGGATACTTCAATACTGTATGCAAAGTTGACAAGCAGCAGTTGGTAAAGATTAGTTGCAATGTGGAGTCTGAAATCTGTCAATGAACTTTTTGTATTTGGTTGTTTTTAAATCTCTTGGTCTATGTCGCACTCGCAATGGGTTTTTCACCCATGTATAACTTCATAACATTATGAATTGATCATTTGGAAAATATTGGTTCTGAGCTATGAACATCTTCCAGATGTTGACACATTCCATTTTACAACATGAAAACAAATCTATTCATATCATCACTGATGTCATCAGAAAAGTCTTTAAGGATTGGGAAGCTCCTGGTAAAGGATCCAAATCTTCCAAGATCCAAATTTTCAATTGAAATTTTAAATTATATCATTAGGGACAAACGCTGTCAGATGTTTTCTTTGAGGTGACGATCTCATTTTGTTCATTTTTGACGAAATGGTTGCCAACTCTGAAGTCGGAGTAATCGCAGTTGTCAATCTTCTTTCAAGGAAAAATGGTGTTTCATGAAGAGAGTGGCAAGTTCAGCTCGCAGCTGAAACATAAGTGCTTTTTCTCGAAACAGCCCCCAAATTTTGGTATGCAGCGCAAGTGCTCTCATTTTTTTCACCCTGAATATTAAAAAGACATATATTTGGGATTGGGATTTAAACAAGTTAATACCTTGTAATAATTCATAATTTATACTGCTTCAGCAAGGATTTTCCTAAGCAAAACTGCCAAGTGTGTGGTGGTAAAATGACTACAGGCACAATTTGGTGCCCTTGCCTTGATTCATGTGAAGGAGCCAATGGTTTTGCCCACTTTTTTTATGTGCCATTGGTGCAAACATCACCACAATGAAAAAGGCAAATGATATCATAGTATTATTATGAAAATAGTTTTGACCTGCTGATGCCCTGAAAATGTCTCAGGCACCCCCACACTTTGAAGACTGCTATATTAGACCACGCAAAAAGACAAAACCTGGGGATCTGCAGGTGATGACTTTGGATAGTTGCTTCCTGGAAATTGCTTTGGAACCATGTCTTTTACTTACCCTCACTGTCCACTTTCAGGAAAAAGTGAACAATCTCTCATCTAAAGAAGCCAAAGGCTAGTCAGCTTTCTGTGGTGATGTTGGGTCTTGTTGAAGAAGGGAGATGTTAATTTAACTGCAGGCTAATGAAGAGTTCAGTGGGTGAGAGAAAGAGGACCGGGGATTCACATTTCCTTAATTTCCTGGGCTTGATGTGTCCCAGGCAAGGGCTCTAGTTAGATACTCCAGTTGGGGCACCTGGGTGGTGTAGTTGATTAAGTGTCTGTCTTTGGCTCAGGTCATGATCCTGGGGTCCAGGTTCCCTGCTCAGCGTGGAGTCTGTTTCTCCCTCTCCACCTCACCCCTGCCCCCCATCGTGTTCTCAATCTCTGTTTGCTCTTTCTTTCAAGTAAAAAATAAAAGCTTTAAAACAGAGAGAGAGAAACACTCCAATCACTCTGACCTATAGCCTCAACAGTGAAGTCTGGTTGGGGTCTGCCTCATGGTGGGACTGGAGACTAGTATTCCATTAGGTTCTTTTCTGATAAAGCTTCTCACTGGACTAATGGATGCTCCAAATCCAGTTGGATTCAACAAATTGTTGTAAGCACTTACTAGTACTGAGGACTGTATTAAGTGCTGGGACTGGGGTTTGAGCTAGAGCTGGAGGACACATACCTGCCCTTGGCCCTTTCCAGCCCTTTCTGGGTCTATGTTTTAAGGCTTTATTGTTCTTGTGATTTTGTAACTTTGTTCTCACTACAGGAGGATTCTTAAAAATCAAAACAATCCTGGAAACTATACAAATGATATAAAGAGAACTTTTCGTGCCTAGGATCATGCTCTAAACTCTCCACATCATCCACATTTTATCTCTTTTAATCTCTCAGCAACAGTATGAAGTTGGTACTATCGCAAAGAAGAAAGTAAAAATCATCTTCAATCCCACCATGTGGGGCGCCTGGGTGACTCAATCAGTGAAGTGTCTGCCTTCAGCTCAGGTCATAATTTCAGGGTCCTGGCATTGAGCTCCACGCAGGGCTGCCTGCTCAGTGGAGAGCCTGCTTCTCCCTCTGCCTCTGTCCGTGCTCATGCTCTCTCTACTGTGCACACACACTCTCTTTCTCAAATAAATAAATAAAATCTTAAATAAGTCCCACCATCCGGATGTAAATATCCTTAGCATTTTGATAACATCGTTCTACAACTCTATGCAATCATAGAGAGGGCTACAGTTTTATGTAAATGGGATCATATTTTACAGATTATTTTGTATCTTGATTTTATTTTCTCGATAATATGAGATAAGCACCATCCCCAAAGGGATAGATATTATCATCTTTAACAATTGTAGGCTATTCCATTGGCTAGATATACCAGTTTTCTTAATCTTTCAGTGGACATCTAAGTAGGTATAGTTAGTTTCCAGAGTTTGCTTTATAAACACTGTTGCCATGAGTACATTTCAGTAAGTAGGATTGTTTACATTTCTATTCCAAATGCTGAATTGTTTTTCAGAAGAGTTGAATTAACTTCTATACCTCAAACAGCGTCCAAACAGCTTCTGCTGTGTTTTTCTGCAAAGAATGCTGAGGGTAGACATGAAAGAATACATGTGAATGTCTTCTTGTGTGAATACCTGTGTGTACATGTGAGCTGTGCCCACATGTGAGGGTTCATTTATTCATTCAACAAACGCTTCTGAGCATCTACCCTGAAGCAGATGCTTAGGTAGGGGTGAAACTGTGCGAAACTCAGCATGATCCTGTCTCTCATGGGGTCAAACATACTTTTTTTTTTTTTTTAAAGAAATAGAGAGAGGGAGGGAGTGCATGCATGCACATATGGGGTGGGGAGGGGCAGAGGGAGAGAATCTTAGGCAGGCTCCTTGGCCAGTGCGGAGCCTGATGCAGGGCTCTGCGCATGACACTGGGATCATGACCTGGGCCAAAATCAAGAGTTGGACACTTAACTGACTAAGCCATCCAGGCACCCCTCAGATGTACATTTAAAAAAAAAAAACCTACCATATCCACGTAAAGAAAATTTATATGACAATATGGCCACTTAAATTGGGCTCTCCCTTGGTCTAATGATGATGGCCAGCGTAGCAGAGGAAATCAGAGGAGGTTTCCCTGATAAAGGACAGTCAGAGCTATAGTCTGAAAGCTAAGGAGGCATAGCCCAGACAAAGATTAACAGGACACGTGTTCCAGGGGACAGAAAGCTTCCCGTTTATTTTTCCACCTGGACTAGGGACCATCCTGCCAGGAGAGTCTCCTGCCATCCCCCACATTCTGGCCTTTCCACCTCAATTCACTCTTCTCCCACCTGTTTTCCTTCCTGAGGCAGGAGGAGCACAGCTTGAAGAACATAAAGAAGACAGGAGAGGTTGGAGCCCAGAGAGCGAGGCCAGAGACTGGGGCCCAAGGATGCTGAAGAGGAGGCAGGTTGTGTGTGTCTGAAAGTGTCCGTGCCTTTGAGCACATGGGTGAGTCTCTCGAGAGCTGCCGGTGGGTGAAGGAGGGGGCTGGTTCTCCAAGTGTGGTTCCCCTGACCAGAAGCATCAGCCTCTCCTGGGGGTGGGGCCCAGCATTTGTGAGTTAACCCCTTGTGGTTGTGATTTGCACGTTGGTTTGAGAAGCACCCCCCGAGGAAGTGTGTGTCTGAACGCACCTGCGTGAGAGAGGCTTTGGGAAATTTGTTTTGCAGATGGAGGTTTGCATGGAGACCTCCTTGGGGCAAAAAACTTACCCATCTCCTTGACTTTGTCTTCTCGAAGCACTTCCCAGTCTAGAGGCACTTAGCAGATATTAAATTACGATGGTAACGACAATCAGCAGCTATGTTTCTAGCTGAGCTTCTATTTCTTACCCATCCCTGGGCAGAGCTACCACAAGGCATCCTTCTTTTATCACAGAAAGAAATCTAATCTCAATGGTGCAGAAAGCAGGAAATTCACCATGGGAGAGCAAGAGAAATGGCTTATTCAGGGGGGAAAATACCCCCCTGCACGTCCCCTAAGCAGATGGCCAGGGCAAAGGAACAGTTTCCCACCTAGCCCTGGCTAATGGCTCTGGTGTGCAGAGAGATAGGGAGGGTAGGGTAGGTGCCAGGGCCTCGGCTCCAACCGGGCATGGCTTGCCGGTGGCTGGTGGCTGTAAGAGGGTGTCCTTGTATCACAGGGTTGTGCACAGAGGGAGCTCCAGAGAGCAGAATCTCCTCCTGGGAAGAAGGGGCCAGACAGCCACGCACTAAGGTTACATCTTCACCAAACAAAACCCCAAACGAGTACCCAGTTTGCACCCAGATTCATGTCCTGGCTCTGCTGCTTATCAACACGGCAATTCTGGGGGAGTTGCTGTCATTCTTTCAGCCTCAGTCTCCCCATCTCGGAAATGGGGCCGATCGATCCTAGGATCTGCCTTGCGGGGCTGCTGTTCAGATTGAGTGAGGTGATGCATGTGAACTCATTGGCATGGAGCCAGGCACACGGGAAATGCTCACTTCAGGTTGGCGGTGGCATTTGTGTTTCTGCCTTGACATGCAGTTCACTGGTTCTGCCAGTGAGCCAGCTCAGTGAGTTCAGCTGGGTTGTTCAGGGTCCCCCAGACACGCAGCAGGGCTGGTGGCCCTTGCATTCCTCCTGGAGCACCCAGGGTCCTGATGATCTGCAAAGGTGTCGTGGTCAGAAGCAGGGGCCGTGTCACGTTGCGACCTGCCCTGTTGTGAGCCTGTCATGTGGTACGTCCATACTGGGTGTTGGTTAAAGATGAGCTTCTAATCAGACACATGAAAAAATGCTCATCATCATTAGCCCTCAGGGAGATTCAAATTAAAACCACATTGAGATATCACCTTACACCAGTTAGAATGGCCAAAATTAACAAAACAGGAAACAACATGTGTTGGAGAGGATGTGGAGAAAGGGGAACCCTCTTACACTGTTGGTGGGAATGCAAGTTGGTGCAGCCTCTTTGGAGAACAGTGTGAAGATTCCTCAAGAAATTAAAAATAGAGCTTCCCTACGACCCTGCAATTGCACTCCTGGGTATTTACCCCAAAGATACAGATGTCGTGAAAAGAAGGGCCATCTGTACCCCAATGTTTATAGCAGCAATGGCCACAGTCGCCAAACTATGGAAAGAACCAAGATGCCCTTCAACGGATGAATGGATAAGGAAGATGTGGTCCATATACACTATGGAGTATTATGCCTCCATCAGAAAGGACGAATATCCAACTTTTGTAGCAACATGGACGGGACTGGAAGAGATTATGCTGAGTGAAATCAGTCAAGCAGAGAGAGTCAATTATCATATGGTTTCACTCATTTGTGGAGCATAACCAATAGCATGGAGGACAAGGGGCGTTAGAGAGGAGTAGGGAATTTGGGTAAATTGGAAGGGGAGGTGAACCATGAGAGACTATGGACTCTGAAAAACAGTCTGAGGGGTTTGAAGTGGCGGGGGGGTGGGAGGTTGGGGTACCAGGTGGTGGGTATTATAGAGGGCACAGCTTGCATGGAGCACTGGGTGTGGTGAAAAAATAATGAATACTGTTTTTCTGAAAATAAATAAATTGGGGGAAAAAAAAGGAAAACAAACAAACAAACAAACAAAAAGATGAGCTTCTATCTTGGGGCTGGTCAAAGTGGGTTTACTTAGGGAAGTCAAGAAAGGAATATTGGCTGAGTGATTGCCATGGCTAGCATGTGGCAGCACGCGCTTTCCGAGTCTTAGCTTGATCAGTCCCCACAAAGACCCTACGGGATCGAGAGTAGCATTAATACCATCTTCCCAGAGAGGAAACAGATACTCAGAGAAGTCAGGTGACTAGTTCAAGTCCAGCAGTCCTGGATTTTAATTCCCGACTACATTCTACCAGCCTCTTACCCCTTTTCCAAAAGAAACTGCTCTTCAGTGAGGAAACTGCAGAAAATGTTATTGATTTGTCCATTGAGTGAGAGTTATTTGTCAAAGAAATAAATTTAACCAACATTGCTCATTTTGCCCACTCTGACCACAAAGTTAGCTTTTCCGTCTGCTTGGACTTGACCTCTTCTACTACAGGAAAAATCCCTTCTCTTTTGTTCAATCCTCAGTGCAGGACAGCTGGGAACACTTAAGTTCTGTTCTCTGCTCGTGGCAGCTCCTAGGAAAGAATGGGAAGCTAAAAATAAACTCATTGGGTGGTATCTCAGGGGCTTCTTCTAATAACAAAGGGGGGCTAGACTTTGAGGGGAGAGAGGGGAAGAGAGAAGAATCCTGACACCAAGTTCAGAAGCCTTGGTCTTGCAGATAGAACTTTTGGGGCCCGTTGTCTCCCAGGCCCTGGTCAGCCTTTTTTTTTTTCCCCAAAGATTTATTTATTTGACAGACAGAGATCACAAGTAGGCAGAGAGGCAGGCAGAGAGAGAGGGGGAGGCAGGCTCCCTGCCAAGCAGAGAACCTGATGGGGGGCTCTATCCCAGGACCCTGGGATCATGACCTGAGCTGAAGACAAAGGCCTTAACCCACTCAACCACCCAGCCACCCCCCCACCCCCAGCCTTCTTAACAGCCCAGTGGGATGGGTGGGGACTCAGGAAGTCTGTGTGATTAGGCCTTCCCCTTTGGACAGCTGCCAGTCCTGTCTCCCTTCCATGGGTGGAGGAACCAGATAAGAAACAGACACTAGATGGAATCTTATAAATCCCTGTTCCTTCCCAGCAGGCCTTTCTGAACCTGCTAAGTAGATGAGACTGTACATCCACAGGTCTCATTCCAACCTCTGTGCCTGGGTTCTCTATCTGCCTGCCACAAACCTCCATCCTCTTCCTTCAAAGGTCAACTGTTTCAGGAAGGCAGCCCAGATTAGTTCCACCTCTAATTCTGACCTTTCTCTTACTTTGGATACTCTTGGTATGTTCACATTCATTGGGATATTAATAATTGGTACTCACATGTACATGGCTTATTTGAAGGTATTTAGTATTTTAAGGTATTTATCATGCATTTAAGAAAGCGTCTGTTTTTTTTTCCAATTTATTTATTTTCAGAAAAACAGTATTCATTATTTTTTCACCACACCCAGTGCTCCATGCAAGCTGTGCCCTCTATAATACCCACCACCTGGTACCCCAACCTCCCACCCCCCCGCCACTTCAAACCCCTCAGATTGTTTTTCAGAGTCCATAGTCTCTCATGGTTCATCTCCCCTTCCAATTTACCCAAAAGCACATACCCTCCCCAATGTCCATAACCCTACCCCCCTTCTCCCAACCCCCCTCCCCCAAGCAACCCACAGTTTGTTTCGTGAGATTAAGAGTCACTTATGGTTTGTCTCCCTCCCTATCCCATCTTGTTTCATGGATTCTTCTCCTACCCACTTAAGCCCCCATGTTGCATCACCACTCCCTCATATCAGGGAGATCATATGATAGTTGTCTTTCTCCACTTGACTTATTTCGCTAAGCATGATACGCTCTAGTTCCATCCATGTTGTCGCAAATGGCAAGATTTCGTTTCTTTTGATGGCTGCATAGTATTCCATTGTGTATATATACCACATCTTCTTGATCCATTCATCTGTTGATGGACATCTAGGTTCTTTCCATAGTTTGGCTATTGTGGACATTGCTGCTATAAACATTCGGGTGCACGTGCCCCTTTGGATCACTACGTTTGTATCTTTAGGGTAAATTCCCAGTAGTGCAATTGCTGGGTCATAGGGCAGTTCTATTTTGAACATTTTGAGGAACCTCCATGCTGTTTTCCAGAGTGGTTGCACCAGCTTGCATTCCCACCAACAGTGTAGGAGGGTTCCCCTTTCTCCGCATCCTCACCAGCATCTGTCATTTCCTGACTTGTTGATTTTAGCCATTCTGACTGGTGTGAGGTGATATCTCATTGTGGTTTTGATTTGTATTTCCCTGATGCCGAGTGATATGGAGCACTTTTTCATGTGTCTGTTGGCCATCTGGATGTCTTCTTTGCAGAAACGTCTGTTCATGTCCTCTGCCCATTTCTTGATTGGATTATTTGTTCTTTGGGTGTTGAGTTTGTTAAGTTCTTTATAGATTTTGGACACTAGTCCTTTATCTGATATGTCGTTTGCAAATATCTTCTCCCATTCTGTCAGTTGTCTTTTGGTTTTGTTAACTGTTTCCTTTGCTGTGCAAAAGCTTTTGATTTTGATGAAATCCCAAAAGTTCATTTTTGCCCTTGCTTCCCTTGCCTTTGGCGATGTTCCTAGGAAGATGTTGCTGCGGCTGAGGTCGAAGAGGTTGCTGCCTGTGTTCTCCTCAAGGATTTTGATGGATTCCTTTCTCACATTGAGGTCCTTCATCCATTTTGAATCTATTTTTGTGTGTGGTGTAAGGAAATGGTCCAATTTCATTTTTCTGCACGTGGCTGTCCAATTTTCCCAACACCATTTATTGAAGAGGCTGTCTTTTTTCCATTGGATTCTTTCCTGCTTTGTCGAAGATTAGTTGACCATAGAGTTGAGGGTCTATTTCTGGGATCTCTATTCTGTTCCATTGGTCTATGTGTCTGTTTTTGTGCCAGTACCATGCTGTCTTGATGATGACAGCTTTGTAATAAAGCTTGAAGTCCGGAATTGTGATGCCACCAACTTTGGCTTTGTTTTTCAATATCCCTTTGGCTATTCGAGGTCTTTTCTGGTTCCATATAAATTTTAAAATTATTTGTTCCATTTCTTTGAAAAAGATGGATGGTACTTTGATAGGAATTGCATTAAATGTGTAGATTGCTTTAGGTAGCATAGACATTTTCACAATATTTATTCTTCCAATCCAGGAGCATGGAACATTTTTCCATTTCTTTGTGTCTTCCTCAATTTCTTTCATGAGTACTTTATAGTTTTCTGAGTATAGATTCTTAGCCTCTTTGGTTAGGTTTATTCCTAGGTATCTTATGGTTTGGGGTGCAATTGTAAATGGGATTGACTCCTTAATTTCTCTTTCTTCTGTCTTGTTGTTGGTGTAGAGAAATGCAACTGATTTCTGTGCATTGATCTTATATCTTGACACTTTACTGAATTCCTGTATAAGTTCTAGCAGTTTTGGAGTGGAGTCTTTTGGGTTTTCCACATAGAGTATCATATCATCTGTGAAGAGTGATAATTTGACTTCTTCTTTGCCGATTTGGATGCCTTTAATTTCCTTTTGTTGTCTGATTGCTGAGGCTAGGACTTCTAGTACTATGTTGAATAGCAGTGGTGATAATGGACATCCCTGCCGTGTTCCTGACCTTAGTGGAAAAGCTTTCAGTTTTTCTCCATTGAGAATGATATTTGCAGTGGGTTTTTCATAGATGGCTTTGATGATATTGAGGTATGTGCCCTCTATCCCTACACTTTGAAGGGTTTTGATCAGGAAGGGATGCTGTACTTTGTCAAATGCTTTTTCAGCATCGATTGAGAGTATCATATGGTTCTTGTTCTTTCTTTTATTGATGTGTTGTATCACATTGACTGATTTGCGGATGTTGAACCAACCTTGCAGCCCTGGAATAAATCCCACTTGGTCGTGGTGAATAATCCTTTTAATGTACTGCTGAATCCTATTGGCTAGTATTTTGGTGAGAATTTTTGCATCTGTGTTCATCAAGGATATTGGTCTATAGCTCTCTTTTTTGATGGGATCCTTGTCTGGTTTTGGGATCAAGGTGATGCTGGCCTCATAAAATGAGTTTGGGAGTTTTCCTTCCATTTCTATTTTTTGGAACAGTTTCAGGAGAATAGGAATTAGTTCTTCTTTAAATGTTTGGTAGAATTCCCCCGGGAAGCCATCTGGCCCTGGGCTTTTGTTTGTTTGGAGATTTTTAATGACTGTTTCAATCTCCTTACTGGTTATGGGTCTGTTCAGGCTTTCTATTTCTTCCTGGTTCAATTTTGGTAGTTTATATGTTTCTAGGAATGCATCCATTTCTTCCAGATTGTCAAATTTGTTGGCGTAGAGTTGCTCATAGTATGTTCTTATAATAGTTTGTATTTCTTTGGTGTTAGTTGTGATCTCTCCTCTTTCATTCATGATTTTATTTATTTGGGTCCTTTCTCTTTTCTTTTTGATAAATCTGGCCAAGGGTTTATCAATTTTATTAATTCTTTCAAAGAACCAGCTCCTAGTTTGGTTGATTTGTTCTATTGTTTTTTTGGTTTCTATTTCATTGATTTCTGCTCTGATCTTTATGATTTCTCTTCTGCTGGGCTTAGGGTTTCTTTCTTCTTCTTTCTCCAGCTCCTTTAGGTGTAGGGTTAGGTTGTGTACCTGAGACCTTTCTTGTTTCTTGAGAAAAGCTTGTACCGCTATATATTTTCCTCTCAGGACTGCCTTTGTTGTGTCCCACAGATTTTGAACCGTTGTATTTTCATTATCATTTGTTTCCATGATTTTTTTCAATTCTTCTTTAATTTCCCGGTTGACCCATTCATTCTTTAGAAGGATGCTGTTTAGTCTCCATGTATTTGTGTTCTTTCCAAACTTCCTCTTGTGGTTGAGTTCTAGCTTCAGAGCATTGTGGTCTGAAAATATGCAGGGAATGATCCCAATCTTTTGATACCGGTTGAGTCCTGATTTAGGACCGAGGATGTGATCTATTCTGGAGAATGTTCCATGTGCACTAGAGAAAAATGTGTATTCTGTTGCTTTGGGATGAAATGTTATGAATATATCTGTGATGTCCATCTCATCCAGTGTATCATTTAAGGCCTTTATTTCCCTGTTGATCTTTTGCTTGGATGATCTGTCCATTTCAGTGAGGGGAGTGTTAAAGTCCCCTACTATTATTGTATTATTGTTGATGTGTTTCTTTGATTTTGTTATTAATTGGTTTATATAGTTTGCTGCGCCCACGTTGGGGGCATAGATATTTAAAATTGTTAGATCTTCTTGTTGGACAGACCCTTTGAGTATGATATAGTGTCCTTCCTCATCTCTTATTATAGTCTTTGGCTTAAAATCTAATTGATCTGATATAAGGATTGCCACTCCTGCTTTTTTCTGATGTCCATTAGCATGGTAAATTCTTTTCCACCCCCTCACTTTAAGTCTGGAGGTGTCTTTGGGTTTAAAATGAGTTTCTTGGAGGCAACATATAGATGGGTTTTGTTTTTTTATCCATTCTGATACCCTGTGTCTTTTGATTGGGGCATTTAGCCCATTAACATTCAGGGTAACTATTGAGAGATATGATTTTAGTGCCATTGTATTGCCTGTAAGGTAACTGTTACTGTATATTGTCTCTGTTCCAAGAAAGCGTCTGTTTTCTCACTCCTCAGGACACAGAAATCCTGAGAGACAGATGGGTGAGGGAAAGAATGGACCAGTACTCAGGAGACCTTGCTCCGGTCCCAACTGGGTCACAAGCAAGCTAGGGGACTTTGAGTCAGTCGGTTCCCCCCTCTGGGCTCCCAGTTTGCCAAACGTCCTCTAAGGCTTCATCCAGTTCAGATGTCCCGTGGCTCTGTTTGGGGCTCTGCACAGAGAGCTCTGTGGTACCCTGTTTCTTCTAAGATGTTGCCTTATCTCTCTCGTCGTGTATGTCCCTGGCCCAGGTTCCTGCAGCTCCGATGCACTGTGCGTTCCAGGGCTTCAGACTCACTGACTCTGCAAGCCACAAATGAAATCATCCATGGGAGAAGTCACTGGGAGGCTCAGCTCTCTCCCTGTCCTAGGCAGGTTCTGTTAAAAAGCCGACACCCAGGTCCTGTTCCTGGAGCATTGGATTTATGGGTCCGGGGTGGGCCTGATCATCTTGCTTGAGTCATCTATGGCACAAAACCAAATGCTTCCAAACTTAATGGTGTAAAAAACAGCCATCACTTTATTTGCTCCAGATTTGAGCAGGAGGAGCTCATCTGGCATGGGAATGTCCGAGGTGGCTTCTATCCTTTCTCTGCGTTCTCTCTGTCTCTCCAGCAGAGTAGTCTGACTTCCTCTAAGGCAGCTGGCTTCCAAGCGGTGGTGTTCAAAACATTGAAGGCAGAAGCTGCAGCTCTTTGCTGCAGACCCCATCTAAAAAGTTATATGGTGATTGTTCTGCCCCTTTATGTTGCTCAGACTAAGTGCTGTGGCCAGCCCGGATTGCGGGGAGGAGAGACAAGTGCCACCTCACAGGGGCAGAAGAGCCTGTGGGATGGGAGACACTGCTGAGGCTATCTCTGGAGGCACAACTTACCGTAAGTTAAGAGCAATCTCCAGATGCATCTGCTGTGGCCCATGTCCCTGGAACCCTGCTTTTCATCTCTGCCTCCCGCTTATCTGCCAGCCCAGGCAGCATCAGATGGCCTCTTAGTCCTGGTCAGGGGCAGGGCAGGGCGGGGCGGCGGGGGTGGGGGCCTCTGGTTCTTGAGGCACGTTGTTTTTCTCTGTCAATATCACTCTAATCTCTTGCATTAGTAAATACTGATTAGCCACCAATTACATTGGCAAGTGTTAGGGACCAGGTGTTAGAAGCATAAAAGAAGAAGAAGGAAAAAAACCCTAAAACCATTCCCGAACAAAACAAACAAATGGAAAAACATAAACTGGATATTCTTCCTGTCTTCGAGTTCCGCACCATCCAAGAGCAACCCACTTAGGTGATTGCCTGGGTCAAGTCATGGCACCCCGCCTGCTGATTTGGGAGCTGAAGGTTCTGAGCTAACGATATGCTGGGAAGGAGTTGTGTTCAAGGGCTATATAAATGCTTATTATTAGAGTGAATATTAATATTAGAGTGAATTAGAGTGAAGTAGGGAGGGGTGAGGGTTTATGCCCTTCTCCTCCCACCAGCCACACCTAAGGTTCCATCAAGTCCTAAAAAACGAAAATCAATAGAGATAATGCTTTAAATGGTGGGCATCAAACAGGCTTCTGGTCTGAGAGGCAATTACATACACAGCAGCATCAAAGAGAGAACGGAATGGCAGGAGGATGGAGGGAGATGGAGAAGTCAATGAACCCAAGAGTCCACTACCAACAGACAAGAGAGACAGTGTCCCCACGACTGAAGGGGTCTTCAGGCCTGCCTGGAGTCCCTCTTGGAAGCCCATTATGGTCAGAAACGAGCTGCCTTCCCAAGATGGGCCAGGCACAGCCCCAGGATGCTGGGCGTCTGGCTGCTGCTGTCTGCTTCTTGGGAGAAACGCAGCTCTGTGCACAGGTGCCGAGTTTGCCTTGCACGGAAGTTGTTTTCCCCACGCAGCAAGTAGTTTCAGGCTTCACGCAAGACTCCCCTATAAAGTTCAGTCACCAGACAGCCCAGATCATTTTTATTGCTCCCCTCAACTCTAGCTTGGGCTTTGGGGTGCAGGTAGGAGTGGGGGAATGCAAAAGAGAAAAAAGTGGATTCAAGTCTTTCTTGCCTGGAAGTGTGGCTGGGCTAGTGGGTTATTGTCTAGGTGCAGGGCTGGTCGAGAGACTGAATAGAGTTGACGGCTGGGTCCCTGTGTCTCTTCTGGCTCACAAACTCAGCGACAGCCTCTGTTCTGAGCCTGGATCCAGTGGGTTGGAAGAGAGTATATGATGATAAACAGGTGCCTCTCCCCACAAACGTTGGCTCCAGGCGCTCAGGGAGGGGTGGGGAGTTCAGACGCCTGCTTATGCTAACAGGCTGTCAGCTTCTCCGTGCATGGGGAGAGCAGAAACACGAAACTATTCTGGTCTTGTCTAGGGAGCCATTATGTATTGAATTTCCAACATCATTATCTCCAAAGGGCAACATTGCTCGTTTTCTCCCATTTGCATTCACCGGGAAAAGACAAATGGGTGCACATTTGCGGAGTGGAAAGGCAGGGGGAGGAGTGGTCATGTGCTCGATTTGGACGACCAGCAGCTCTGGAAGGGGCAAGCTCATAATTAGAGATCGGCACCTCGAGGTGATGCTTCACACTTACATGGCAAGTTTAAGTTAATCAGGCAGAATTAGTTCCCTAGACTGATGGGACTGGGGTGGATTTTTCACTTAGGAGCAAATCTCATGCATGCTCTGGCATGCCTTGTTTCCTGACATATGTTATAGTTTTCCTGTGGGAAGACAGGGTGAAATTTTATTTCAGACCTTCCCCACTCAGCCTGCATTTGCTTTCTTCCCTTCTCAAAATCCAGATCCTGCTATAAAGGTGGCTAAGTCGGTGGGGAGGGGGGACTTAGGGGGACCAGGTTCAGGAAGAGAGGTTGGCACGTGTCAGGTGTATGCTAGCGCTAAGTGGCAGGTAGGGGTCTTCTAGGCCAACAAGATTTGCCCGTGCTGAGTTTCTGCTTTCTCATGATGCAAGGCTATCCTCTCCAGCTATTCCATTCTATTTGTACCAGTCAGGACTGTGTTGGCTGCATGGGACAAAAACCAGTTACAGGGCATTTCTGTAACGCGAGCTGAATTTTCTCAGGTGACAAGAAATCTGGAATGCAAGATGGCCACTTTACCTTCAGGCATCACATTCATATTTCTAACCAAAAAAAGGATGAGGAGGAAAAGTAGGAGGGAGAAGAAGAGGGGACGGAAGGGGAGGATGAAGAAGAGGGAGAAGAAAATTGCAAAGGGCAAAGTCATGTGTCTTTTTTAGAATTCTTACTCAATAGAATTCTGTTGCCATCTTCTTGGCCAGAGCTGGGTCACATAGATCCCTTCTAGTAAATCTGGAGAACAGGTGGTTTTTTTTGTTTGTTTGTTTTGTTTTTTAAGATTTTATTTATTTATTTGGCAGAGAGAGATCACAAGCAGGCAGAGAGGCAGGCAGAGAGAGAGAGAAGGAAGCAGGCTCCCGGCTGAGCAGAGAGCCCGATGCGGGACTCGATCCCAGGACCCTGGGATCACGACCTGAGCTGAAGGCAGCGGCTCAACCCACTGAGCCACCCAGGCGCCCCGAGAACAGGTGGTTTTTAAACAGAGCACATTGTAGCTCGGTTAGCGAAAGGGCAGGAAAAAAAAAAAAAAGAAAGAAAAGAAAACCAAGCTGATCTAGGCAACCAGCAGTGTCTGCTATCCACCTGGTCCCCATGGCTCCCTCCACCATCAGAGACGTCCTGCTTTTCAAGCCCCCATGTCGGTATCAGGGTCTCCTTCTCTTCCCCTACGGGTGGTCTGGCCCCAGAGCCCCGTGAGGCTCACCACTCCCCTCACCTCTACCTGTGACCTCAACAGCCCTGCTCCTTTGTCCTTTCTTCTGGGGAAGACAAGTGCATCGCACACAGGTGTGCAGGCGCCGGGGTGCCAGTGCATGGGGAGACGGTTCTGAGGCTTTGGTGAAACTGACAGATTGCTGAGAGAGCAAGGAAAAATGTGTTCACGATGAATCTGGAGAGGTTGGCTAGGACATAACCATGCTGGGTCTTATGAGCTACAGGCCACTAGCTACAGACAGGTCACCAGGCGAGACACTGGGGTCTACATATGGAGTGAGAGGCCAGGTTGCCCCCAAGGACTTCCCATTCCATTAGGGTCGCACATAGGTAATGACACAAACTAAAAAGCCAGACGATGATGTGCACCGTGATCAATGGAGAGGCTTGACGCCGGTCATGACAGCATGGAGAAGACAGCCTTAATTTCAATAAAGTGATGTTTGAATTTAGCTTTGCAGAGTAGGGAAAATTCTTACGAGAAGGGAATTAGGAGACATTTGAAGCAGAAAAACTACATGAGCAAAGATCGGGGGCAGCAAGCCGGCAGCATATTCGAATCATTGTGAGTAGCCCTTTTGGGCCGGGAGACAGCATTTGCAAGGACTGGGCTGACAGGGGTGGAGATGGGATGGGGAAGGCCTAGCAAAGAGTGGGGTCAGGAGATGAAGCCAAGAGGCGGGTGTGTGTTGGGTTGTAAAGACGGAATGTCATGTTAAGAAGTCGGACGATAGGGTGTAGAAAACACGGAGCGCCTGAAGGTTTGAGTCACATCCGAGCTGCAGAAAATACCAGAGAGTTGAGAGCCTGGGGGTGGGGAGACTGAGGCAGAGTCTCCAGCAGGAGTCTGGCAGCAGAGAGGCCTGATCTGGAAGAGAAGCACTGGGCGGGAGGGGAGTGAGGACGGTACAAGCTCTCCCGGGTGAGTGACTGGTGGTGGGGTTGGGGGCGCGGCCGTTTAGGAATTCAAGAAAGACCTAGGAGGGGAAGCTCCTTTGATATGTGAGGACAGTTGGATGATGGATTCAGCATAGGTAGTGCTGGGTCCCTGGGCATGACTCCTCTGGGTCTCTGGGGGTGAGGACCAGGGCTGGAGAGGGCGGGGCCATGAGCCCTAAGTGGATGGTAAAACCATGGCTGTGGACTGGATGGTCCAGGAACAGGGTAAAGCAGCAAAGGGCCCCAGACAAGCCATTTGAGGGAGAAGCCGGGGGTGGGGGGGGTTGGGGTGTTGGGGTGGAGGGTCAAAAACCCGGGTCAGGGAGGGTGGAAGAGACTAGGTTCAAGGAGCAGGTTGGACATGACCAGGCACTTTCAGCCAAGGAGTTAGGAACCCGTTCTGTCCTGGGGTTTGGGGGCTCTGCCTTTAGCCGAGGGGTGAAGGTGCATTCGAACTTGTACAACGTGAGTGTGAATGGACTGAAAGTAGCAGCTGGTGGGCAGGAGCTGCTCTGATTCCTCAGGACGCACGGCAGGGTGAAACGGTACCCCAAAAGCCATCTTGGAGGGTTACATGCTAGGAGAGGTCGGGGTCTTTCTCCACAACTCGTGGTCTTGCCTGTTAATTTTCCCTGCTGGCCCTCCACTTCCAGTCAGTTGGGCCACTGCTCCATGCCCTGGGCGCTGACACGCTGACAGGCTATTTTTGCCGCAGCGCCTGGCGACAAGGCAAGGGCTCCCCACACGGGGTTTTAGTATTTAGTAGCACAGTTGTGAGTTACTGAGCTCAGCACAAGCTTTAAAGCACTGAGCTGTCCCTTGTGCTCCCAACAGTTAGGCTGTCCTTCTAAGCCCTAGGTCTTTTCATGGCTCCAATTCTGGACAAGTGGGGAGGGTTTTAGAAACGGTTGCTAGCCTTTCTTGTCCTATTTCCACCATGGCTGTGCACCCCTGCCCCAGCTCACTCATTCTCTCTCTCTCTGCTTGCAGGGCCTTTAGAGAAGCCATGTTCTCCTCATTTGGGGGTCAGACTCATTTTGTACCTTCACATTACCATTGATCTCCTCACAGCCCCTGAGCTGTCACTGTTGGGTCCTCCTACAATGTAAGCCAGCCACTCCCCAGTTCTTGCTTGCAACCATCTTCCTAATGCCCGTCAGTGGCTTCCTATTGTCCTGAGGATAAGAGCTGGACTCACCCAGGATCTACCAGGCCTGCCTGGTCTGGTATCGTTTCCTACCCCGGCCTGTCTCCCCTGCTCAGAGGCCACAGTGGCTCCTTTCATGCCATGCTCCTTCGGCCTCAGGGCCTTTGCACATGTGTCTTCTGTTCCTATGTTGGATTCATTTCCCAATCCTGCCTGTCACTCCAGCTCCTGGCTCCTTCACCTCATCCCTTTCACACCTCTTGACTATTTGGCTCGCTTTTCAAATGCTACATCCTCAGGACTCTGAACAGGTTTTAATTAAAACTTTTTTTAAAAAAAGATTTTATTTATTCATTTGACAGACAGAGATCACAAGTAGGCAGGCAGAGAGAGGAAGGGAAGCTGGCTCCCCGCTGAGCAGAGAGCCCAACTCAGGGCTCGATCCCAGGAACCTGAGATCATGACCTGAGCCAAAGGCAGAGGCTTTAACCCACTAAGCCACCCAGGTGCCCCTAATTAAAACTTTTTGTAGGACTAGCTGATAAATATCCATCTTGCCTGTTCGCCTTTCCTTTCACTGTTGTATCCTGGAGCGTGGCCCAGGGCTCGGTGCAGAGGGGCTCCCCACATCAGTAAAGGACTGAAAGAATGGGGAGCAGCTGGAGACCCTTTAACACCCACGCCCGCATTTCACGGGGGCTAGATGTGCTTCTTCTTTCCCAAGGGGGGGGGTGCTACTCTTTCCAAAACAAACTTGTGTGGATTTCAAGGCAGTGCCACCCCAGATTTCTTCTTCATCGCTCCTGGGGGAGCTGTGAAGATGCACAATTTGAGAGGTGAGCCATGGGCCTTCCTCTAGTGATCATAGCTCCTGTTCTCCCTCCCCGGCCCTTATAGTGGTCAGCAAAGCCAACAGCTGCTCCCAGGAAGTAATTTGGCCAAACACCTTGCAATTCTGTGACAGGAAAGGGGCTGCTACTCCGGGTCACTTGGCTTCGGAGTTCCTTTTTTTCCCAAACAGGCTTGCAAAGACTGGGTTTGGTGTGTTCCCAACCAGGAGGAATTCCAAAGAACAATGCAGAGAAATGGTCAAAAGGCAACACTCAAGGTCATCTGGGAGGGATTAATCTGCTTGCCCAAGGACGTGGGCCTACCAAGTGGTGTGGTTTCATCCCTCTCACCCGCTAGAGCAAAAGAAGAGGGAGGACAGCTGTCACCAAGTCTTCACTTGCAGAGGAAAAGGCAGGGACAGAAAGGTGACTCAGTCTGTGTCGAGTCCTGTGGATCAGTGAGACTAGAGCCAGGCTTAGAGCTTTAGCCTTCAGAGGTACCCACAGAACTGGGGGACTGTCTCAGAACCAATCCACTTTGTCCAAGGTGCTGTGCTCAGTGGGTCAAAACTGTCATCCATCAGTCTCCTTTGGTGAGGGAGGCTACCCACTTGTTCTCAGTGACCACTTAGGGCTTCCAAATCTATGCAAAGCCTTTTTGAATTCATGAATATGTCCTGCCTCAGGGTTTTGAGATCATTTATTGAAATAATAAAATCATCTAGGTGAGGGCTTGAAGTGGCTTTAGAATTCTCTAGTCTCCTTCCTTTTGCAAATAAAAATATTGAGGCTGAGGGTTGGGGGTGTTAGAGGTAGGGTTGGGTCCCATCCCAGCTGTACCCCTCATCCCAGGATTGGGGGTCTTTAAGGAAGTCTCTGTGGCCCTGCCTAGGTGGGGACAGTGTCTCCCGGGAAACACCCCTCAGCCTGTCCACCCCCATCCTGGCTCAGGCTGGGCAGCCTTGTGGCAGGCAGCATGGCTTCCTGGCTACCAACGAATGGCCAGCCCTTGCTGTGTTTCTGTGGTCTCTGCCAGGACCTGACTGGCCCCTTCCTACTCGCCTTTCTGCTCTCCGTGGCCTCCGGTTTGCAGAGTACTCCCCCCGGGCTCCTGGGCTCAGCCTCCTAGGAGGTGAGTGTTCCCACAGCCATTGTCACCGGGAAGGAAACTGAGGTGCAACATCTTCCTTAGCCATTGGCTCAAGGTTACGTCACAGGTAGACCCCGCAGAGCCAGGATTTACATCTCGAAATTCAGCTGTCCTCTTAAATCTGGAGCCTGAGATTGGGGTGGTGGAAGGATTGCAACCCAGCAGGGCCAGAACGAGGGGCCCTGGAAAGGGGATTCTGGGCGGCACACCTGTGAGTCGGGTGAGCGCCCCGCCCCGCGCCCCCCACCTGGCTCTAGCTGGAAATGACAACTACAACCGGAGCGCGCTCAGGCGCCCACGACACAGCCATTCATGCTTTGGGTACACATTTCCCTTAATTGCCAAGCCTCCCAATTAACGTGGGTTGCTGTGTCTGGTGCTCGGTTATTTTCCCGTTCCCCTCAGTTTACTATTTCAGAGAGACACTAGCTCTGTCATTGTGTTCGTCTCGCTGCCTTCCCAGAGGAAAACCAAAAAGCAGCCGCTGCGGGCAGATCCCGGGCGCGGGCCCGCCCCCTCGGCGGCAGTCTCCTGTTGCTTCGGGAGCGGGCCCGCCCTAGGAGAGGGGCCCGCCCTCACCCCGCGAGGAGCGGGGCGCAGAGGGGCTGCTCGCGCGACGCCAGCCGGTGACACCGCGGCGGCCGGTCCCCGAGCCCCGGCCCGGCCGAGCCCCGCCCCCCTCTCCCACCCCCGCCGGCCGCGCTGCTCCCGCCCGCCCCAGCCCTGCGCAGGAGGGGAGGCGGGAAACACGCGAGAGCCTCGCCCACCGCCCTGCCCCCAGCCCCGCTGCTCCCAGGCTCCTCGGACTCCCGTGCGTCCTCCGGGGATCGGCTCCGAGGGGCTCGCGCTCTGCAGGTAAGCCGCGGAGCGGGAGGCAAAGTTGGGCGCGTCTTCCGAGGAGGAGGGCGCGAGGCCGGGGTGGGGAGCGACCGCGGGCGGGCATGGCCCGGCGTTGTTTCGGTGGGTGTGAGCGGCCCTCTCGGGCCCGAGGCTGCCGGGGCGGCGGAAACGCGCCGGGGGCTGTGAACGCGGAGGTGGGCGTCGGAAGAGGACAGCGGCCTCGGTGGGGAGGCCGTCCGCGGCTGTGGGGGCGAAGCCGGTGCTCGAGCTCGGGGCTACGGCGTTTTGGAACAAGGCAAGGGGCAGCTCCCACCCTGTATCCAGCGGGAGTTTCCCCTTTGTTACTGGGAGGCTGTGGACACTGGAGTGGAGCGTGGGCATGTGAAGACGGAGAGGTCGCTGGATGCGCGAGTGTAGACACACCAGCAATACAAAATGGGGCGGCTGGTTTGGTGCTTGGGGGGCATGGGAGCTGGGGCTGGGCGGTGGGCAAGCGGTGGCGGAGAAGGGGGGAGGTAAAGAAGGGCTGGGCTTCCAGAGCATGGGATTCATGAGAATGTCTGCATTGGTTTTTGTTGTTGTTGTTGGTTTTTCTTCTCCTTCTTGTTTATCCAGTCCTGTTTTCTTCCAGGGGGCCTCCCTGATCCCCCATTCTCCCCTTTCCCCATGCCCAGCCCCTTTCCCCAGCAGGGCTGGCCCTGGCAGAGCTTCCCCCATTGTGTCTCGCTGGGCTTCCATGGACAGTTGGAAGAGCAGCCCCAGCTCCTGGCGCTTGCTGCTGGCTCTTACAAGTGGCCGCTGTTAGAGAAGGCACCCGAGGGTGGGAGCAGCTGCGCTGGAGAGTGGGCCTGGTCAGGCCCCTACTGCCAACCCCCAGGCAGGGGAGGAGGGGCTGGCTGTGGAGCTTTCTGCCCACCAAGGTGGCCTCTGTCTCCACTTCCTTTGTCTCCTGGGTGTTGTGCTCTCTAGCTGGGCCCGGATTTCCAGGTTTGGAGATGGGCCAGTGGGCAGCCCATGCCCTCTGTGCAAGGAACCCCACCCTGGGGGCCCCGTGCCCTCATATTGTGTATGTGTGGTTGTGTGTATCTGTTTCTGCAACTTAGCCTTTTGCACGTGACCTCCCTGGTAGTTGCCATGGAAACTCCTCTTCAATTCCCAGCCTCCCTTCCTTTTCCTGCCCATTCCTCACCTCCATATCTCCTCCCCTCCCCCCATCATGGTTGCCTGGATACTGGTTATCCTTGGCTTCTCTGACTGGGTGACCCTGGACAGCTAGCTCCCACGTGGGACTGAGGTGACCGCGTACCCACTCCAGTCCTCCCCGCCATACGTCACAAATGTGCCCCTAACACCCCACATATACGTACCTACCACATTACACACCCTTGCGCACACAAACACCACGCGTTCTGTTGTGCCACACACTCCATCCACACACGCACACACGAGTATATCATACCACAGATAGACGACGCACACCCCCAATGCACTGTACATTGACCACAGGGGAACACAGCACCCTCAGTGCCATGCACAGCGCGCTGTGTACGCTCTCACACACATCAGCCATAACTCACACACGCGCACCGCTTCTAAATAGGTCTCAAGCCGGAAGAGAGAGGGCAGTTTTCTGTCTCATCTAGGTCTGTGCCCGGGAGTGTGTGTCGGGGAAGGCTGAGGAGGGCCAGAAAGAAGACCCCGCCCCAGGAACCCTGTGGAAGAAGGTATCGAGAAATGTACTTCCAGATTCCCACAAGGCACGGAGGAGAGGGAAGCCAGAAAGAACAGGAAGGACAGGAGCTGGGTAGTAGGACAGTACGAGTCTGGACATCTGCTCCTCTTGGGGGTCCGGCCACCCTCTCTCCTGCCTCCTGTGGCTCCTGCAGCCACATCAGTGCCTCTGGGAGAGAAAGCCGGTTTGCAAAGGGCTCCCGCATTGCTGGGCTTTCAGAGACCGGTGGCTTCTGTCCCTCAGGTGGTTGATACCAGAGGGGGGCATCGCCTTTCTGGCCTCCGTGCTCTTTGGACTGATGGAGGATCCGTTTTACTCAATGGTTCAGTGAATGTTTTAAGTACCTACGAAACATTCATCGATGGGGACACTAGGGTGAGGAAGAAGAGAATCCTAGATTTCTCGGAGCCAGAGAGGCCTTGAGGGAACACCACTCAGGACATCGTGTAGGTGAGAAGACAGGCTCAGAAACAGACACACACCCAGGGGTGGCTGAGGCCTTCTGGCAGCTCAGCCAGGATTTGTGACGCACACTCCCATCCCCCATCTCTTGTCTTCTTTTCTCTCTTGCCAGCAGTCCTCTGGGGACTGAATGTCCCTTCCAAATGGGTGATACCCTATTCCAAATAGGTACCAAATACAGGTATTGTAAATGGGGTACCCAAGGTGGGTACCCTAGTGAGCGAAGAGCCTGCTCCATTATATTGACTTGGAGGGCGTGGCAAGGAGAGGGAGGGGAGAAAGAGCAGTTCCTTAGGCTCTGGAAGCTTCCACAGCCTTAGGTGAGCCAGCTGACCTGGATCCACCATAAATCAGAGCACACGCTCCCCTGCTCCCCAGTCCTGGCGGACTTAGGGGGCTGCCATCTGGAGGACACACACTCATTGTCTAACAGATCACCCACCTGCCCCTGCCCCAGCACCTGAGCGCCCCGGAGGAAGCCAAGCAGTCTTGACAGGCGCAGGCCCTAGAGGCAGAGAGCCTGGGGCCGAAAGGCTGTGAGCCCGGAGGCACAGACCCAGGTTCTAGTCCTGGCTCTGCCCCAAGGGTAAGTGCATTCAATCCACAGATATCCTTTTGGACGCAAATGGGGCTTTTGGGGGGAAGTCAGAAACTGTTCAGATTGATTTCAAGCAAGGGAAAGCCTCCGTAATTTTAGACCTGTTTCTACATCTGTCAATAAGGGGTTAGATTCCATGATTTCCAAAACATTTCTTCCTCTAATTTTTTGTAGATTATACGATCTTGAAAGAGAGCCCTTTTCCCTCCAGGTGCCAAAGTGTACTCATTATTTCATAATACAGGGTTGCAGCTGAGTTGAGCAGGAACGGGGCTTGGCCTCCGGTTCCTTTGGGGAAAGCCTCCCTTTTCAGCCAGTCGGACAGGAGGTGCTGCAGAAAGTGAGCCCGGGCTTTCTTCGCCCCCGGGTGCGGGAGCCAGCCCCTTCTAGACATTGGTCTACCTGTTCTGTTCTGCCAGGATGAAAACAGGCTGGGAAGAGTGTTGAAAGAGCTGGCCTGCAGAGAGGATGAGATCCAGGGCCACTGGCTATGGGTCTGTGAAATCCTGGAGAGGGAGAACCTTTGGCCAGCTGGTAACTGTGGCCAGAGGAGCTGAGCAGCAGAATATCTCTGGACCAGACGAAAGCCTGGAACCAGTTTGGCAGTGTCCTGTCCACTCTGGAAGAGGGAGGAGGAGGGAAGACCTTGACCTGGGGAAGTATGAAGTCAGCTTAGAGCCCACACAGGAACACATTTGTTACAAAGATATGCAGGGCAGGGTTGGGGAGGGAGGTGGAGCACGAAGTCCAGGAAGGGGGCTAAGGCCCTGGGGACCAAGCTGGGCCATGGGAATGTGGCTGTTCCCACTGCTCAGAATATCTGACTTGGGCCAGAGAGGGCCGAGAGGGAGGGAGTTGGAACGACGGCGACCCCCACACAGCCAGAGGACAAAGCCAGGGCTCCAAAGAGACCAGAGGCCAAGGTCTTAAATTCATTCATGGCCTCCCTTTAACAAAAAATCCACAGAATCCCTCAGATGTGTTCGGCTGGGCAGGCTTCCCAGAGCCTGGTGGAGCTGTGAAATGGTGGTCTTGCATTCCCAAAGCCCTCCAGCTCGGCTCAGTTGGGTTGCTTTGTCCTGTCCCTTCCTCCCGCCTGGACAACTCTGCAGTCTTCCCGAGCAGGGCGGGCTGGGCCCTCATGCACACGTGGGCTCACACATGCACACACTCTCCCTTTCTGACACATACCTAACCTCCATCCCTCACCCACACACCCTCTCACCTCACCCGGCTGCAGTGTCACACCCAGGTCTTGGTGACAGCCCGTTCCCTCAGGCTCTCAGCCCCGATCCACTTTCCCAGTGATCCCGCGGGTGGGTCCAGCTACATCGTACCTCCCCCGGTGCGCTCTCCTCCATTAACAAGGACAGGTGCCAGACCTGGCTGCGGCCGTGCTCCCAGCCCTGTCCCCAGATGGTCACCTCTGGCCTTGTATCTACCTCCCGGCCACCTACACTCAGACCCTGCCTGGAAGGAGCCCTTGCTCTCACCCTGCGGAACAGGGGCTGGCGGCCTTGGGAGACACAGGGACATGGGTTCTAATCTGTGTTCTGACACTTCCTGGTTTTCTTAACTTCCTAAGCCTCCGTTTCCTTATCTGTCAAATGAGCACGAGAATAATGGGGCGAGCTGTGTAAGGTGCTGCGCGTGGTGCCTGCGTTAAGTGAACAGTAGATGCTCGCCGCTGTGATGATGATGGTAATGATGACATTATTATTATGGAAACGGATTGTTATATTTCATTATATCAGCCTTCGAGGCTCCTCTCAAGAGCTCATTCTTTCAAGGAGTTTTTCCGAACTCCCAGGAAACAGAAATGCTTTCCTCCTCCCTGGGCTTCTGAACACCCTGATGGTTCTTCCCCGGGAGTGTGTGGCCCACCCGGCGGGCATTTTAGTGACTTCCACACATGCCTTCTCCCCCCGTGGGTCAGGGTTTGTCCCCACGCCGCTGCCACCACGAAGCAGGACCATGTGAATTTGTGTGAAGCACGGCAGTGGGCCAGAGCTGTGCTTTCCAGGAGCTGGGTTGTCGGGTAGAGCCGCGCCAGAGGACGGGCCGAGCTGCCTGTCCCTGTGGTCTGACTGGGGGCGGGCTGACGTGGCCCTGGAGTTTCTGTTTCTGCCTCTGGGACTGCTCGTCTGGCCTCTCTCGAAGGGGCCTTTGTCAGCCGCCTGCGGAGGAGGTGATCCTGTGGCTGGCCTGACTCACTCCTGTCTGCCCAGCCTGCTGGGGCGGCTCTAGCCTGGGGCTTCTGTACAGATTCTCTGGAACTGGATGGAGTTCCAGTCTGGGGGTCAGGGCCCGGGCCCACGTGCTTGCCCTGCTCCCTGACTCACTCTGGGCAGCACGCGTCAGTGGCCTGGGCCAGGCTGGTGGCCGTGTCCTGCTCCGTGGGCCTGCCTCTGTGGACTGTTTGGAGTGGCTGCGGGGTGAGGGCTGGTGTGGGCTGGGAAGACTCATGGGGGGACATCAGGGCACCATGCCCCCCTGGGGTATCAGCTTGGGGTCCTTGCCGAGAAAATTCCAGAAACCAGGCCCGCGTTTGTGATTTGTGAACTCTGTGTCTCCCTTTCTAAGGATACAGCCTTGTTTCTTTTCACAGTTGGTTCTTTTCTTCCTTGGACCACATTTCTTTTCCCAGAAGGAACTCCACGTTAAAGATAAGGTGCCTAGGGGTTGGGGCACTTGGATGGCTCAGTAGTTAAGCATCTGCCTTCAGCTCAGGGTCCTGGGATCTGGCCCCACATCGGGCTCCTTGCTGGGGAAGCCTGCTTCTCCCTCTCCCACTCCCCCTGTTTGTGTTCCCTCTCTTGCTGTGTCTCTGTCAAATAAATTTTAAAAATCTTAAAAAAAAAAAGATGCCTAGGGGTTAACATGATAGGTCCTGTCTACATAACAGAGGAGCTTTGTCCCTCCCACACCCCCTGGGAGGCCAGGCTGGATTGGGTCTGAGCTCCAGAGAATGAGCTTTGGGGCACGGGACCTGGGGATCCTCTAGCCTCCCAGCTGTGGGGGCACTGTCCTCCTCCATGAGTGAAGGAGGGTGCAGGGAGACCCAGAAATGGGGCCACTTGGGGAGGCCTGCCAGGCCTGAGGGACCCAGTAGGAAGGGGCCAGCCTGGGATCGGGCAGCATGATAATCTGGGCGCAAGGGGCACCTGGGTGGCTCAAGTGGGTTAGAGCCTCTGCCTTCAGCTCAGGTCGTGATCCCAGGGTCCTGGGATCGAGCCCCTCATCGGGCTCTCTGCTCAGCGGGGAGCCTGCTTCCCCCTCTCTCTCTGCCTGCCTCTCTGCCTGCCTGTGATCTCTGTCAAATAAATAAATAAATAATCTTTTTAAAAAAAAAAAAAAAAATCTGGGCCCGAGGTGCCCTGGCACGCGTGGGGGCAGTGCAGAGAATTCAGGAAAGTGTCACAGCTGCGGTGAGCCCCTCAGGCCTGCTCCAGTGTTCTTATCCTCTGCTTTCTCCTCAGTCCCAGGCTCTGAGTCCTCTCTGTTCTTCAGCCGGTCTTCGGAACTTTGTAAGGGAGCCAATCATTCCAAGCCAGGTTATTAAACAGAATAATTGGTGTTTAACATTTATTGGAGGGGCACTTAACATGCAAATCAAGGGAACGGGTTGTCTTTTCCTCGGGAAGCAACAGATCCGTCATTGACCTCGGGCTGGACCCAAAGCACTTGTTTTATGTGCAGGTTTAAAAGCCTTGGCAGGGTTTGGGCTCTGTGGTTCTGAACCGTAAGAGCCTGGCTCCTATTACGGGAGCATCAGATGCTGTGAGCAGGGCGCAAGGCTCCACGATGCTTGCCGGGAAGCTGAACAGATGTAGGAGCGGTGGGGATGGGTCTGGGGGGCTGTTTTGTTTTTAACTGAGCTTAAAATTTTGCATTTTTAAAAAACAGATTCGTTTTTTTTTTTGGAACAAGGTTGAAGTTAGGGAACAATTAGAGATTTGCAGAAACATTGAGCAGATTAAGTGCAGAGAGATCCAAATAATCCCCCCTGCACACAGTTTCTCCAAGTTTTTATTTTCTAAAGATGTTATTTATTTGACACAGAGAGAGCACAAGCATGGGGAACGGCAGACGGAGGGTGACGGAAAAGCTGGCTTCCCCGTATAGCAGGGAGCCCAGTGTGAGGCTCGATCCCAGAAACCCGGGATCATGACCCGAGCCAAAGGCCGTGGTTTAACCAACTGAGCCACCCAGGCACCCTAGTTTCCCCAAGTTTTAACATCTTACGATCTTGTGGTACAGTCTGTCACCATTGAGGAATCAACACTGGTAGATAATTATTAACCAGAATCCATACTTCAGATTTCTTTAGCTTTTACCCACTGTCCCTTTTCTGTTCCAGGATCCCATCTGGAGTAGCACATTACATTTTGTCGTTCTGTCTCTGGCTCTTCTTGAGAGAGAAGACCGTTTCTCAGACCAGCCTGGTTTTTGATGACCTTGATGGTTTTGAGGAGGACGGGTCTTGCGTATTGTAGGATACCCCTCAGCCTTGGATGTATCTGTTGGTTTTCTCATGATTCCACTGGGCTTATGGGTTTTGGGAAGGAACATCACAGAGGTGAAATGCTATTTTCACCATACCACGTCATCGTCGAGGGTATGGACTCTCCGCGTGAATCATCACTGTTGATGTTGACAGGACTCATTTTCGTCCCTTTCAGGGCCCCCTCCTTCCCCAGCATAATTTCCAGGGCCTGGTGATTGGAACTGTGCCCTTTCACACATCAGGCTGTCAGCTAGCGCTCGCTGGCTAACTCTGCCGCCTCGCCTCTTGCTAGTCATGGGGCAGCAGAGAGACTTTTCAGCCAGGAGAGCCTTGTTAAGGAGAACATAAAACAGAAAGTGCTATGTGCCAAATCCATGCTAAAGACGGGCCTCAGGGGCTGGCAGCGTCTGGGGAAAGACGTGCATAGTTCTGTCCACGGGCTCCAGTAGTCTTTGGACAAAGACAACTTTCTCAACCTTGGCTGCGCAGTGTGAGGCATTCTAAGTGGTGGGAACAGAATATACAGAGGCCTGGAGGTCATTGTACCCTTGGCAGGAGACAGGAGTCGACTGTCTGAGCTGAAAGTCTGGGAGAAGATACTAGAAGGGAAGAAGAGGGATAGACCTAAAGGTAGCTACAGGCCACAAGAAAAAACTTCTATTTTAAAAAAATGAATGGGATACTGGGGCATCGTGAAAGGGTTTGAGTTTGAGAGGGAAGTGATCAGAATACCTGTAAGACAGATTAATCAGGCAACAGTCAGTCTGTCTGGGACAGATGGACAGGAATGGGTTGAAGGTGGGGACAGCTATTGTCGTATGAGGCAAGTGCCTGTGGCTGCTGGGAAAGTAGTGAACGTTCTGGAGTAGCTTGAACAACAGGAGAGAAGGCCAGATCAGAGAGAGAAGTGCTGGGGTCCCCACAGCCTGGCCTCTGCCCCAGATACAGTGTGGAGGCGGGGAGGCCGGGAGGAGACCCTGAGGACTGGCTTGGGGGGTAAGCTCCCGGAGGGGGACTGTGTCATTCTACTACCCTCAGGGGTCGTTCCCTGTCAAAAGTAGGTCATTGATAAAGGTTTATTACCTTGATTCCTGGAAGGAAATCAGCACCATTCCTTCCAGAGCTACACCTTGTTGCAATGTTACCTTTCTTTGCTCCACTATGTGCAGGCAGATGGCCCCTGTTTGGAAAGCCATCTGATTTAAAGACTCGGGCGACACTGGACGTGACCCTTAGGGTTAAAAGTTCTTTACCTTTGAAATAAAGCCTTTGGTGAAATGAAAACATCTTCCCTTGGGAGAAGTTTGTGGGTGTGGATCTGTTTTGGAGCAGGAGTGTGTTCTCTACCCCAGTCTAATTCTGAGCTGAGAGAGAGATACCGATTTGCAGCTGGGCAGCCCACTCCGAAAGGCTGCCAAGGGCTGGGCCTGTAGTACTATTGGCTTCCCCAGACCCGGATGGGCAGGATCACCTCCAGCTGGCCTGCGACACTGCCTGGCTATAGTAGGCATGGGCTGACGTTCTGCAGGCCAGGCAGCTATTGTGAGGGGCAGAGGCTGAGACCGGAGACCAGGATGCTTTTAGCTGGCTGGGTGGGGGCAGAGTGATGGCTGATGGGCCGGGCCTCCCCCTTCCTCCCAAGGGGCTCCGGGGTCCCATCCTTACCCTGGCATCAGTGATCGTGGGCAGAGTCAAACAAACAAAAATGACATTTTGCCTGCTGAAGTTAGACCTCGCTAACATTATCAGGGGTATCCTCAGCCTGGTTTTTTGCTCTGGCCTGGGTCGGAGCACTCCCATCAGACGAGCCCAGTTTGGGCTTGGGTCAGCGTCAGCATTTTCATTTCCCCGAGTCCACATGCGTTGCCACACGGACTGGCTAGCTTTGGGCATCTGCAGAGTTAGGAGACGACACCTGCAATGCCGCTGTTCTCCATGGGGCCACGGGCCCGTCAGCTGACCGGGGGGCCTTGCCTCTTCTGATCTCCAAGATGGCAGGTACCCAGCAGCACACATGGTTGTGTTAAGCCTCTGGGCTAGTCTTGGGAGGTTGTCTGGGGAGTAGGCTATCTTATGAAGGGTTAGCGTCGTCAACACCACCGTGGCCACCTTCTTCCCCTTCAGCCACCACGGGCAGGGAGCAGGACTGGGTTGGGGGCAGGATGTTCGAAATACAGTTGCTCCCCCTTTCTCTCACAGCAGCCACACTTGGGGGTCCGGGGTAGAAGAGTCTCTGTCCTGGTATATCTTGTCTCAGTGCCCCGGGGTAGAAGAGTCTCTGTCCTGGTATATCTTGTCTCAGTGCCCCTAAACTGAAGAGGTAGGGGGGATTAGGCTGCCTTAGGCATGGTACCCTGGTTTTGCAGAAGTCTGCTTGGCCTGCCTGTGAGTCTCAGGGCTTGACCCTCCCAGGGAGACACTCCGAAGGGACTTCTCGTAGTGACGTGGCTTCTCCCAGAAGGACTTTGGGTTTGGAAGAAGATTGGGCATCGGGGCTGGGCCTCAGGCTCCCGCACCCCATCCAGCAGAGAGCATGGGCCTTCCATCGGGCAACAGCCCTGGAAGGGTAGGGGAGCCTCCAGGTGTCCTCCCAGGAGCGGCTGAGGTCTGTTTGTTGACCTTCCCTTCCTCCCCGCCATGCCTCTGCCCTTCCCTGGTCTCTGTAGCATCTGCCCAACTCTGGCCCGCAGGGTCAGGCTGGGGGTGTTGGAGGCAGGCATTGGGTGTCGCCCCACGAGGGTGTCGCCCCATGAGGGCCTCACGGGGAGGACAGTGGCTTGGAGGTTTGTTTGAGATTTCTCCAGAGCAGACTGCCTTGTCTCTCCGCAGTCCCCGCCTCTCTGCTCTGCACGTGTCTCTCCCTTTCCCTGCCTCGCACTGGGTCTCTGCGGGGACGCAGGCCCTGGCTGACCTCGGTTCATCATGTGGCCTGTTTGTCTCTCCTCTGCCGGCCTCTCCCGTACTTCCCCTGGGTTGTATCCCCTGCTCACTTTTCCTTCCTCTGGGATTTCCTTCCTCTTCTGCTGCCTCGGGCCCGGTGTGTATCTCACCACTGTGTCTCTGGAAGGGGGCTGCCCCGTTGTGGACAAGGCACCACCAGCTCTGGCTGCTTTGGGGAGACCTGCTGTCCCCATGCCACCTGGCCCAGGTGCTGGGTGACAGTGGTGGTTTTTCTTGGAGCAGGACAAGGCAGTGGCTCTCTTTGGAGCCTGTCTAGGCCCACTCTGCCTGTGTCTGCTGTGGACCGAGGCCCCTCAGTCAGAAGTCCACTGGAGCCTTCCAGAGGCTGGAGGATGGCTGCAGCGAGAGGCAGGGAAGTGAGGGGATGGGAGCAGGGCCCTTTACTCCTCAGCTCTGGCTCCTTCTCTCTTTCTCTTCCCCATTTCCCACGAGAAGGTCGGAGAACATGGAGGGGAAGGAGTTGGGGGTGATAACGGTCATAATATCAACAGCTGTTGCTTGAAGAGCGGTCTTGTTTGCCCAGCACAGAGCTCAGCATGGACACGACAGAACTCTTTTCTTTCCTTCTTTTTTATTTTTATTTTTTTTAAAGGTTTTATTTATTTATTTATTTATTTATTTATTTGACAGAGAGCGAGAGAGAAAGAGAGAGCACAAGCAGGGGAGGTGCAGAGGGAGAGGGAGAAGCAGACTCCCCGCCAAGCAGGGAACCCGACGCAGGACTCCGTGCCAGGACCCCGAGGTCATGACCTAAGCTGAAGGCAGATGCTTAACCGACTGAGCTACCCAGGTGCCCCAGGATAGCTCTTTTCATGGCAAACAGCAGAAACCCAACTCGGTCTTGGCCAGACAAGGCAGGTATCCTATTCAGAGACAAACTGTAGGATGGGCAGCGCTGGCGTGGGAGCTGGAGGGCCAGAGCACACCCAGCCGGGGCCTGCTCCCGGGCCCTTCTCCCCACACCTTCCTTCCTGCTGGCTCTTCCCCTGTAGGCTGCTGGCTGACACCCCCACAGCCTCCCTGACCCCCACACCTCCCAGCTTGGAAGCTTTGACCCTTTTCCCCTTGGTTTCCATGATGGGACAGCCCCTGAAGGAACACTGAGGTCTCAGATCTTCTAGTGGGAAGACTTACAGGGTTGGAGTGGGGGAGGATCCCTTCTGCTCCAAAAGAAGACGCCCTTCTCGGAAGGGAAGGGTGTGAGCAGAGCGGCCGTAGTGGCCCGTGCACCAGAGTGATTTCTTCTGATCCTCACGGCTCCTGAGGTGCACGTTACTGTTCTTGTTCTGTGTTTCAGAAGCAGAGGCTCTGAGAGGTAGAGTAACTTGTTCAAGGCCACAAAACCACTGTGTGGCAGAGTGGTAGGACAGTAGAGTGGCTCAGAACAAGGACTCTGGAGCCAGATATCTTGGGTTTAAATCCAGGCTCTGCTACTTTCCAGCTCTAGGACTTCGGGCAAAAGTTACTTGACTTTCCTGGCCTCAGTTTCTCCATCTGTCTCATGGGGACGATCCTAATCATAGTCACGTTCTGGAAGTGCTGTAAGGATGAAATGAGTTAGGATATTTAAACCACTGAGAAGAGTTCTTGGCGTGACACAAGTGCGCCCTAATCAGCTGCAGAATTCTGGAATCTGTTAAAAAAGAAAAAAATCACCCTCCTGAGTAAACAGCTCTCCGTCCAACAAGGGACTATAAATTCTCCCTCAAGGGCGAGCTGGCAGGCAGCGCATATTCACTGTATGAATATGGATGAAGCGCGAGATGCTGGGGAGCTTGGCTGACAACTTTCACTCGGAGGCCCTCGTCGTGGCCCCCTGTGCAGAGCTCAGCCCACGAGGCTGGGGGAGGAGCCAGGAGCAGGGTGCCACTGCCTGGGGATGTGGGCTCCCCTCTGCCCTAGCAACTGCAGTGCAGGTAGCCCACCGAGAGGATGTGAGCTCTCCCCTGGGCTGAGTCCTGGGCTCCCAGTAGGAAGCCAACAAAGCAGGGTTGAAGTCTAGAATCCTCCTACATTCAGGGGACCCCTCTCTGTCCACGTTAGTTTCTTTGCCTTTAAAATGGGTTTGATGGGAATACGTACCTCATAGGCTATTTGCCATGACCTCTTGTACCAGTCCAGGCCCCTAGACTGGGCTTCAGATATGGGCTTCCCTTCGCAAACTTTTTAGCTCCTAGCATTTCCTTCCACGGAGTTGATAGAAGGACTCCTGTGTTCCAGGCATGCCTCTGTTCCCAGCCCCAAACCCCCACCTGCCAGCAGCTTGCTCATTCCTACCACCAAGTTCACTGCTCCCTACCACTGAGAAGACTCCCCTGCCTTTCCTCCACCTTCCGTTTCACACTCTCGTCAAGGCTGGGCTCCGGGAAGTGCGCAGCGTGAGTGGGGACTGGGATACGTGTGAGCTGCAAGGAGCCCTGGCCCTGAGGGTCCCTCTTTGGGAAGTTTGCATCCTGAAGCTCCCCTGGCTCGTGGGCGTGCTCCCCGGGGTGGGGGTCCACTGGCCTGGGGGCGGGGGCTGGGCAGCGCCACCCAGAGGCGTCCAGGCAGGGAGGCTGCAGTTGGGTCTCATAAGAGGAAGGGGTTCTAAGCTGCTTTCCAGAAGGGGCCGAAGAGGACCAATGCAGCCTGTATTTTACAGAAGCAGGTGATGAGGCTCATGGCTCTGGGTCACTGTGGTTGGGGAGCTTCAAGGCCAGCGTTTAGGGCATCCATTTGGTGGATTGAGGCCACCGAGTGGTCCTGGCCTGTTTCCAGGTGACTGGTCCCAGGGGACAGGCGGTGAGGGGCAAACACCCCACCCTGAAAGCAGAGAAGGAGCCAGAGGTGAGCTGGGCTCGGCAGGAAGGGGTGTGGAAAAGTGCCCTCCGAGCTCTTCCAGACACAGCTGTCAAGTAGATGATGACTGTCCTTTTGTTCTTTTTTTTCTCTTTATTCTGGCACATAAAACCCCCAAAGCAAAGAGAGCTTTAGGCCAGAGCATCCAAGACTGGAAGCAGGAAGGTGATGAGCAGTGACAGGAAAGGGCCTCTGTGTGTGAGGGGGCAGCGGTGATTTTCTGAGGGCCGAGGATGCCTGTTGCCCCGGCATGGATGGGGAGGCAGGGAGACATCATCCGTGGAAGGGGGTACCAGAGAAGATCAAGAACATTCCAGCCTTTCCAGCTGAGACATTATCATACCTAACTTCTCATAAGGTCCTGCACATTCCAAAGCTAAACGCCAGGTTTGGGCAGTATCTGGCGGCTTGTGCTGGCCACGTCTGCAGCCCCATTCATCGGCATGTGTAACCCAGAAGTAATGGTCACACTTACCAGGTGCGACACAGCCCTTTCACGGAGTCCCAGGCTACGGAGGCCTGGAAAGGCCGCCAGGGCCTGTCCCCCGTCTCCAAAGAGATCTTGACACAAACAGATCAGATGACCTTGTCCTGTTTGCCTGCCAAACTGTAAGACTTACCAGTCAGTGTCTGAGGACCCCCCTGCACCATGGTAAATCAGACCAGTTTGTTGGTGATGTTTTCTAGTCTTGGACCTTTTCTCTTCGTAGTCTTTTGCCAGCCTTAGACTATTCAGAGCTATGCCGCCTGCACTCAGCTTGGCCACGCGGCAGGGCCAGCAGAAGTAGAAAGGACTTTTCCATTATTTAAAAATTTTTTTTTCTAGTTTTTTTCCCTCTCCTGTTTTTCGCCCTCCCATTGAGAGACTAAGACTTGAGCTCCAAACCTTCTGTAGGCCCTCTCTGGATTGACGCCACTGTTCGCCTTCCAGAAGCCACCACGGTCCCCCTGAATGTCTCTGGTCAAAGGTGGTCTTCCACTGGCGAGCCGAGGAGCCTGGCAGGGGCTTTCCTCCTGCCCCCTCTCATTGCCCTGGCGGCCCCCTTTCCTGCCGGTGCCCTGTCTTCTTCCCTGCTGCCTTCATGGCCTTCCGTCCTGCAAGCCTGGCCTGCCCACCTCCCAGTCCCTTTGTGCCCTGACCAGCTGTGCTCATAGGCTCCATCCCTGTTCTGCCTCACTCTCCTCTGATAAGAAGAGCTTTTATCTCCGTCCTTCTAACCCCGGGTGCTGTGACTCCAGCTGC
Source organism: Neogale vison (assembly GCF_020171115.1). Taxonomy (NCBI): domain Eukaryota; kingdom Metazoa; phylum Chordata; class Mammalia; order Carnivora; family Mustelidae; genus Neogale; species Neogale vison. Next base: position 107,800,911 of record NC_058097.1, on the reverse strand, counting down.
ATCTGGTAAACCGCACAGCTTAGTTTTATTCTGCTTATACACGGTGACGTCTTCTCTTACCAGGCCTCTCTGTTGCGGATTTGGGTACATCTCAGGCTATATCACGTGTCCGGGGAATACTGTAACAGTCAAGGGTAACCCGTTCACCTAAATAATGGGGTCCCTGTGTTCTGTGACCCCATCAAGGGTCCCTTTCAGCAGGTCTTGTCTGGAAGGGGTGGGAGGAGGGGCTCGGCTTTCTTCGGGGAATCCTGTGGAGACCCAGGCCTTGGTGATCCCCCAGGGCATGTTTTCCATGGGCAGAGCCTGAAGGAAGGCAAGGAGGTGAGAAGCAGGTGACTGATGGGCCTTGAGGCTGGGGTGGGTGTGCGGAGGGACAGAGGGCTGAGCGTGAGCCGATCCAGTCCCACTGTGATTGGGAGCCGGTGCACATTGGGGCGGTTGTTTCGGAGTTATTTTCACAATGGAGCTGGTATTCTGTTCTCCCTCACGGCTGCAGGGAATCAAAACTAATAGAGCACACGGCTCCCTCATCAACCAGTGGCTTCTTTTTGGAGCAGCTTTTGCCCAGCAATTATGTGAAATTATGTGACTCAGAATGGAAAGATAATCGCCGGAGAGAATCTTCTGAGTGCTTTCTCTCGCACATGCGGAAAGCAACTGTGCAAAAGGCAGGGAGATCAGGGAACAATATTAACATGGAAGGGCCACTGCCACCTGAATGCCCGCCGTTGACAGATGTCGAGAGAACAGAACACAGAAAGGAGGGGAAGAGAAACGAGTGGAAACCCTAATTCTCTCTCATGGGATGCCACGGAGGAAGCAAACTGTGGCTGATGCCTTCTGCCAGCTGGGAAGGGTGGCCTAAAGGATCTAGAATTTCCGGGCTAGGGAGAGGTGGAGGGAGGGGGTCCGGTACCTCATGGTGACGACGTGTCCTGACCCCTGACCGGGAGAGCCCAGTCCTCAGGGACCCCCACGCAGGGGCTCGGGGCCTCCCGTGCATATGGGGCTTCATGTTCCTTCCTGAACCCCCTCTTCTATTTACTCCTTAGACTCTGTGGCCTGGAAAGGAGACTTGTCACTTCTACCACCTCTTAACCTCCCCTCCTCTGGCACCTACCCTTAGCCAGCCGCAGGCAGCCCTGCTTCCTGTCTGGGAGAGAGGAATGTGGTAGAGAAGGCGTGGGACACCAGGGGTGGCTGTGTGGGAGGGAGGGGAGGCCCAGATGAGTTTCTCGGTGCAGCTGTGAGAGAAGAACATTGTGTGTGTGTTTGGCCTCTTGTCTCAGGGGCCATGCCAGTGGGACCAACAAGACTTAAAAATGGCTGTCGGGGCCAAGCGGCACCGTGAGGAGGCCTGTGCCGAGGTGTGACTGGTGTAGGCCAGGCCTGGACTGCAGCTTGGAGGAGCAGGGAGTTGGTGACTTTCCAAATCTGTAACAGTATTTCTTTGAGCACACTGTAACTCGATCAGAAGTGCTTTCTTCAGAACACAAAGACTGGTCTTTCCTCTTCAGCTTGGCATTCGAGGCCCTCCACCCTCTGACTTAGAATTCTCGCCATCCACCCTTCATGTTTTCCCTCAACAGGACTGTTCACTGTTTGGAAGGTAGCTTACTCTAAAAATGGCACATACTTGGCCGATTGCTGTCTCAACCCCCTCCTGTGCTGGGCAGGCATTACTGATGGCGGAGGCCCTCTCTCCTGAGGGATCTTATTCAGAGTCCTTCTGTGGTAGCCCCTGCAGGCCATCACGGTGGAGTGCCTGGAGGGGCAACTTGGACTGAACTTAGAACTTGAACTGAGTACTAGTTGTTTTCCCTGCTTCCCGTATTCCCTTCTCATTGCCTTGGTTCATGCTATTGCCTTTGCCAGAAGGCCCTTAGTTTCTCTCTTCTTGCCCCTGTCCAGCAAAAATCCCATCCTTGGGACATCTGGGTGGCTCAGTTGGTTAAGCAGCTGCCTTTGGCTCAGGTCATGATCCCAGCATCCTGGGATCGAGTCCCACATCGGGCTCCTTGCTCAGCAGGGAGCCTGCTTCTCCCTCTGCTTCTGCCTGCCATTCTGTCTGCCTGTGCTCGCTCGCTCTCCCTCTCTCTCTCTGATAAATAAATAAAATCTTAAAAAAAAATCCCATCCTTCTTTCAAGGTCCAGCTGAAATGTCCGCTCCTCCATGGGATTCTTTCAAGGTCCAGCTGAAATGTCCGCTCCTCCATGGGATTGTTCCAGGTCTCCTGTTGTATTCCCTTCTCCCTCTCTCCCTGCCCCAAAGGAGTCTCCTTTGTAGTCTCTACCTCTGACTTTCCCTCCCGTGAAGCTCTCTTCACCCTTGCTGATGTACTAGAGCCCTCTGCTTCCAGACCCCACCAATGCTTGGAAGCCGAGGTTATGTCTTGTTTACCTATTTAGCCCTGGCAGAGCCCAGAAGAATATTCCTCGTTCTAGGATTCAGCGTGTGCTCAGTGTGCTTGATCCTGATCATGCATGGAGAGGATTTGGGAGAGTTGAGGGAAATGCAAAACAGTAACGGGTGCCCTGGAACCCTTTACATGTGTCTTTTCTACTCTTGTGAGGGGCCAAAAAATCCCTCTCCTGGCCAGCAGCCAGTCTCAGCTGTTGTCCCCATTCAAGATGAAGGCATTACACTAAGGCTGGAACACTAGAGGTAGGTCACAATCACTAGGATCACCCTTGAGTCTGTGCACTGGAAAGGTGAAATGAAAACATTTTCAGGTGCACAAAAATTGAGTTTGTAACTGATAGATTTTCATTAAAGAAAATTCTAGAAAGATTTTCTTGCGGAGTAAAGGAAATGTCTTGACAAATGGCTAAGAGTCAAAAAGAATCGTGAAGAAATCGGTTAGTAGGTACGTTGTATTAGTTATCTTCCACTGCATAACAAATGAGCCCCAAACAAGAGCGTTCGTGATCTTGTACAGTTTCAGAGGTCAGGAATGAGGCAGCAGCTGGGCTCCATGGTTCTGCTCTGCATTGCTAACACGGTTGCCATCAAGCTGTCAGCAGCGGGGAGCAATTGTGTGGAAGCTGGAGGATCTGCCTCCAAGTTCACTTACTTGGCTCATGGCAGGTCTGCTCTCTAGAAGCTTTTGAGCTGAGGTCCTCAGTTCTTTGCCATGAGCATCCTTAAGACATGGCAGGTGATTTTTCCCTAAGAGCAAGTAATCTGAGAGAGAGAGAGAGGAAAGAAAGCCATGGTGCCTTTTGTAATCCAGTATTGGAAGTGACATATCAATTTCACTGTGTTTTATTGGCCACATGGTGCAGTGGGGGAGGGTACTATGTAAGGCTCTCAAACCTGGGGACCATCTTGAAGGCTGGGTACCGCACATGTGGGTTAATCTAAACAAACATGTTTCCATGAAACATAAATACTAATATCCATGTCATAGAATTTTTAAAAAGAACTGAAAGCTTTACAACAATAGTATACATATTAGGAGGGAGGTGATTTTTTTTTTTAATTTTTCAGGAAGGGTATTATGCTTAGTTACTCTGATACCTTTTAACATTAGACTCTTTAAAAGTCTTTGTTAAATCAAATACTATCTTAGTCTGCTTGGACTGCTATAACAGAGTACCATAGACTAGGCGACTTATAAATAACAGAAATTTATTTCTCATAGTTCTAAAGGCTGGAAGTCCAAGATCAAGGTGCTGGCAAATTTGGTGTCTGATGAGAACCCGCTTCCTGATTCACAGGTGACCATCTTCTCACTGAAGCCTCACTTGGTGGGAGAGGCGAGAGAACTCTCTTTTGTTTTTTATTTTAAAAAAATTTTTTAGAAGATTTTATTTGTTTATTTGAAAGAGACCACACCCTGGGGAGAGGGGCAGAGGGAGAAGCAGACTCCCCGCTGAACTGGGATCATGACCTGAATCGAAGGCAGACACTTAACCGACTGAGTCACCCAGGAGCCAGAGAGCTCCCTTTTTTAAGGACAGTAATGCCATTCATGAGGGTTGCCCTCAGGATCTAATCCCCTCCCAAAGATCCATCTCCAAGTATATCCCATTGAGGATTAGGTTTCAATACATGAATTTGGGGGACACAAACATTCGGTCTATAGCAAACACCCGTGGTGAAATTCCAAAGGTAACCATTCAACTAGAAATAGCTTGCATAATTTCTCAACCAGTAGAGGGAGATGCTGAATAAATAAAGTCAGAGAACACATAAGGGCAGGATGGAGGACAATTTAAAACACAGTGAAGAGGATCAGCAAAACCAAGATCAGGTTCTTGAAAAGACTTGAAATAGGTGAGCATCTAGTGGAGCTGATGAAGAAAAGAGAGTCGTGAAGTCGTGAAGCCTCTGCCTTTGACTCAGGTCATGATCCTAGAGTCCTGGGATCCAGCCCCACATCGGGCTCTCTGCTCAGCAGGGAGCCTGCTTCCCCCTCTCTCTTTGCCTCCCTCTCTGCCTACTTGTGATCCCTCTCTCTGTCAAATAAATAAATAAAATCTTTAAAAAAAGAAAAAAAGAGTCATCACAAATAAACAATATGAAGAATGCAAAAAAAAAAGACATAACCACAGATCCAACAGAAATTACTGGTTGCTAAGGATAAATAGAAAATACTATAAACAACGGTATGGCATTAAGTTTGAAAGAAGAAAAGAGCAAATTGCTCTAAAAATCATACTCATTAAATATGCTCAAGGAGAGAAATCTGAGGTGTCTCATGGCCATTAATGAGTGGAAAAGACAACTGAAAATCCTCCCACAAAGGAAAGACAAAGTTAGATGATTTCACAGGTTAGTACTACCGGACGTTCGAAGAATAGATTATTTCAGTCTTCTGCCAACTCTTCCAGGGAAGAGCAAGAGAGGAAATACTAGTTCTGTGAGGCTAGGACTACCACAATACCCAAACCAGGGAAGGCCAGTACAAAATAAAAATTGCAGCCCAATCTTACTCAAGCACAGAAATGCAAAAATCCTAAACAAAAGCTCAGCGAACCCAAACCGTCAGGTTACCAAGAAGGCAATACATTGGTTTTATCCCAGCAATGCAAGGATGATTTGACATTAGATGATCCACGCACATAATTTCTTTCATTGATAGATTAAAGGTCAAATCTGTAGATGTAGAATACTCATTCCTAAATAATGTAAAACAGAAACATCTTAGAAAACCAGGATTAGAGGTGGAACTTATAAAACATTAGAAGAAACCTATTTAAAATCCATAATTCCCGTCTCTTGATGGCTGAACAATATTTCATTGTATTTAGGCCACATTTTCTTTGTTGTTCCTCACCATGCACACAAAAGGTAATTATGTGAGGTGGTAGAGGTGTTAGCTAATCTTACTGTGGCAATATTTTGCAGCATAAACAAGCATCAAATGAATCATCGCACCTTAAACCTAACATATTGTTAGGTGTCACATCACAGTAAGGTTGGGAAGAACTAAAAATACACACAAAAATGAAATACAACTAAAAAGTAAAGCCGCTAACAGGACTCCATGTGTGCGTGTCCGGTACTCCTGCTTCTAGTCTACATTTTACGGTAAGGCCTGGCAGGACATAAGACAAGAAATAAAAATCAACAAAAGGTAAGCATCGGCAAAGAGGAGACAGTACAGTCATTTACTGGTGATGTGTCCACAGAGAAAACCCAAGGGACTCCACAGGTTAATTATTAGAAATAATAAGAGAGTTTAGTGAGATTGGATTTAAGGTCAATATGTACAAATCAATTGCCTTTCTCTGTGCCAGCAAAAGTTAGAAAACACACACAAAAGATAGCATTTAAAATAGCAGGAAGAAGCATATAGCACCCAGGAAGAAATCTAATAGAAGATGAGCAAGACCGATATAAAAGCCTTTATAAAACCATTAAAAGACATTAAAAAGGACGTAAACCAATGAAAAGATGTTTTTATGGAAAAGAGACTCAAGATTACATGAATGCCAGTTTTCCTTGGGTGGTTCTACACACAGATCTCTTGCAATGAGATCCTCAGTCATGTTAGATGCATTGGACAGGCTGATTCTAAAATTTCTATGTAAGAGTAAAAGACCAAAAATAGGGAGGATATTCCTGATGGAAGAGAAAGAGAAGAAAGAAGAAAATGAAGAGGAGAATTCTACCACATGGGAAGATTACTATCAGGCTGTACCAGCTGAGACACTGATTCTGACGTGGGAGCAGACAGATGGACCAACGGATCAAAAAAGGAGTCGCAGAAACAGACACACACCTGAGTAGAAACTGGGTATGTGATGGAAGCAGCAGGACCATTTCAGAGGAAAGAGGGGATGGGTTGCGAACACATAGTGCCAGGACAGCTAGTAGAATTTAGATCCCTACCTCCTGCCTTACATGAACACCAATTCTGGGTGGAATAAAGATTTCAATGTCAAAGGCAAAGCTGTAAAATGTCCAGAAGAAAATTCCTTCTGACTCGGGCAGACAAAGATTATCTTCCACAAGATGCATTAAAAAAAAAAAATCGCATTCAATTACATTAGGATTAAGACATTCTGGTCATGACCTGACAGCAACAAAAGATGAAAAGTCAAAGCACTAATTGGGAAGAGACATTTGCAGTACTTAATGATAAAGATTTCATATCCAGAATAATAAATGGATAGTATCCTAATCATGTTAACCCACTTGAAAAAAAGGAGCCAAAGTCATGAAAGCCATCACTGATGAAGAAACAGGAATGGCAAATAAACAGATGCCCAACTCCATCACTAAGGGATCAAATGAAGACCGCACTTTGCACCTCTCAGTTGGCAGAAATTATGCAGTCTGGCAATGCCAAATATTGTTAGGGATGCAGAGAAATAGGGGCAGTCATGCAGTTGGTGGGTTGTGGAAACAGGCATGATCATTTTGGAAAAGAGTTTGCGAGTATTCTGTAAGATGGATAGTTTGTATACGGTACAGCTCAGTGACCTCACTCCTCAGCCTGTCTCTAGAACATGCATTTTCTACTGCACAGTGACCCATTCATGGGCCTCGCTGTTTTATTTTAAGAAGGGAAACTATAGGGCCGCCTGGGTGGCTCAGTGGGTTAAGCCTCTACCTTCGGGTCAGGTCATGATCTCAGGGTCCTGGAATTGAGCCCCGCATTGGGCTCCCTACTCCGTGGGAAGCCTGCTTCTCTCTCTCTCACTCCCCCTGCTTGTGTTCCTTCTCTTGCTGTGTCTCTCTCTGTCAAATAAAATCTTTTAAAAAAAATATTTCATATGAAAATGATGGCAAAAAATTCGAAAAACAGTGCCTTGCATGTGTGCCCTGGGCAGCATGCAGAAAAGTGTTCACAGCTGCTTTATTTACAATCACACAAAATGGGAAAAACAAAAAAAAAAAAAAATCCACTGGTGGGAGCATGGACAGAATAATTAATCTGCATGATGGGATACTGCAGGACTTCAGAAACGCATGAACTATGGTCACGTCACAGTGGATGAAACTTAGAAACATCACGTGAACCAAAAATAGCCAGTCCCTGTAAACAACAACATGTCGTAATTACAAAGCTAAAAAAAAGCTCCATTAAACACCATTTTATTTCATGCATAATAAATAGGTTTTTAAGAAGAAGAGCAGGAGGGTTAGCCATATGCTGAAATAGTAGCTGTAAAACGGAGTGATGTTCTGACGCCTGACACGGATGAACCTTGAAAATGTGCTGCTCCGTGAAAGACGCCAGATACCAAAGGGCACATATTGGACAATTCTTTTACATAAAGTATCCAGAATAGGTGAATCCACAGAGACAGAAAGTAGACCAGGGGTTGTCCGAGCCTGGGGTGGGAGGTGGGGAGGGCAGAATGGGAGTGACTGCTGGCAGGGACAGGGTTTCTTTTCAGGGTGATGAATGTGTTCTGGAATTAGCGATGGTGGGTGTGCAGTTTTGTGGAGGTACCCAAAAGGGCTGGATGTACACTTTTAAATGAGTTTCATGGTATGTGAATTACATGTTAAGTTAAAAAAATGTCTTTGGGGCACCTGGGTGGCTCAGTCAGTGTCCGGCTTTTGGTTTCGGCTCAGGTCATGGTCTCAGGGTCCCGGGATGGAGCCCTGCATAGGGCTCTGTAGGGGAATATGCTGGGGATTCTCTCTCCCTCTCCCTCTGCCCCTCCCCCTGCTCACGTGCTTTCTCTCTCTTTCCAATAAAGAAATAAATAAATAAATCTTTAAAAAGAAATGTCTTTGAAGAACAACAAAGGGAGTGATGACGCAGGTATGGGTGTCTGCTGTCCAGGGTGCTGTTCCCCTGTGGGAGTGAGGCGGGGGGTTAGGCTGGAGGAAAGTACAGGTGTGCTGTTGCAGGTGTAGGTGAAGGTCTCGTTCTTGCATTATGGGTGTTGGTCTTGTTACTGTGCTTCGTTATATGTGTGTGCTACCTACGTTTTTATACATATAAGGTATGTAAAATTGAAAAGAATTACCAATATTAGGTGAGATGGCATTAGGAGCCAATTACTGCCTTTTGATACACACTTCCCAAGCGGCCTCCCCCGTCCAAGGCTGGGCCTCCTCGGGGCTCTGGATGTGGCGGTTGTGACCTCTGGTGGCTGAGAGGGGCAGGGCACCCGGGGCTGCTCGCTTGGGGTGGGGAAAGTCCGAGGGAGGATCCCTCAAAGCAAGCATGGTCCTGGCCACTCCGTCCTGGTCCAGGGGTCAGGCCACTGCCAGTGTCACCCCCTGGATAAAGGGAAGACAGCATTATGCTTTCCTGATTTGGGTTTTTTCCCCTGCTTTTCCTTGCTGGCTCTTCACTGCAGTTCCTTAAGCCCAGGCGGGAGGTATGTATAACTCCACTGAAATCTGTCCCTGGAAGGGACCACCTGGCCACCTTCTGCCTCCATGCAGATGGCCTATCCTGGGATCCCTGGCTCCAGGGACAGGGGCTTGATGAGCTCACGAGCAGAAGTCCAGGGAAGGGGAGAGGTCAGGGCACTGAGGCTCCGAGAGCCAGTGTCCACACCGCCTTGGTTTGAGCAAACCGCCTTTCTGGAGGACTGTGAACTAAAGCTGTGGGAGGAGTTGGCTCGGGCCAGGGTGTCGGGCATAACTGAAGGCATAAATGTCAGCATTTCAGGGTTTCCCATATGGAGACCAGTAAGCAGCAAGACTCCCGCCCCGCGTGGCTGGCTGGACTAGGGCGACCTCCGCTTACCTGCCCCATTTTGTCTTACGGAAGAAAGACTCTGCCGGTGCATGTGCCTGTGGGGAACTGGGCCAGGAAGTCCCAGACATCTTAGTGAACGGGGGGTGGCCACAGAAGGATGGCCTGGGGAGGAGGGCGCCGCTGGGGTCATTTCCAAAGCCCTTAGAGTCTTCTGGCTTCCATACAGGAGAGGCATTGTGGTGGAGGGCTTCCTGAGCTGGGCGAGGACTGGGCCTCTGCTGCTCACTCTCCCACAGGTGTTGTTTAACCTCTTCAGGCTCAGGTTCTTTACCTGCAGAATGGGTCAGTCATTGTGCCTGCTGATGGCGTGGATTCCGTCAAAGTCGCTGAGCTCCTGCACGCGGAGCTGTCTCTGTGAACGCTCTGCCACGGCAGCTTTGGCTCAATTGTCTGAACTCTCTCCGCGTGGAGAGTACTCGGAGCCTGGAGCCTGACTCGGCCCCCACATCAGGCTGGGGGTGGGGTGGGTGGGGAGTCTTCTGTGCAGAGAATGACGTTCCTCCTCCATCCACAGACACCATGGAGGCGGTGCTGATCTTTCTATGCAGCCTGCTGGCTCCCACCATCCTGGCCAGTGGTAAGTACCCTTCCAGGTCCTGGCCCTTTGGGACCGTAGGGCTGGGGGAATCTCACATTCTATGTGGCTGATATGCTCCCCCAGGCATCTCTGGTTAATGGGCTGTCCTCCCCAGGCATCCCTCAGTGGGAAGTGAGTCTTGTGAGCCTTGGGGGAGACTCAGGAATCAGAGATCTCACTGTCTTTCTTTTGCCCACCTTTGTTTACTTTTTCGGCAGCTGAGCAGGAGGAAGAAAAGGACCCTTTTCATTATGGTGAGCAGTGATGGGAACACTGGGTAGGGAGGGGGAGGTGCAGCCCCGCCCTGGGGAGGGCAAACCATGCTCCTTTCCACCTTCCCTCCCTTCCATGTCTCCCCCTTGCTCCTTTGGCAGACTACCAGACGCTGAGGATTGGGGGATTGGTGTTTGCCGTGGTGCTCTTCTCCGTGGGGATTCTCCTTATCCTGAGTAAGTTTGTCTGTTCCCTGTCCGCTCTGTAAGGGGGCGTCTGTAAGCTGCTAAGCAGGTGGAGAACGGTGGCAGAGCCTGGCCATGCTCTCCCCCGGGGAGCGGGAAGGAGACTGTCGTTCTCCCTGTTATCTCTAGGACCGAATACAGCGTGGGCCACATAGTAAGTGCTCAGTAAAACCGTGAGGAACAGGGGCGCCTGGGTGGCTCAGTGGTTTAGGCCTCTGCCTTCAGCTCGGGTCATGATCTCAGGGTCCTGGGATTGAGCCCCACATCGGGCTGTCTGCTCAGCGGGGAGCCTGCTTCCCCCCTCTCTCTGCCTGCCTTCTGCCTACCTGTGATCTCTCTCTGTCTATCAAATAAATAGATAAAAATCTTTAAAAAAAAAAAAAAAACGTGAGGAACAAACAAAGTAAATGCTTGATGAGAACCAGCAGACAATAAGAAGGGGCAGAGTAGCTGTCCCCGTGCCATATCCAGGAGGCGAACGTGGGGGAATGTCCTCAGAGTGCCCACCCGGGACGCGCCCTGTGTTTGTCTTTCCTATATGAGCCTGGGCTGCATGGAGCCGTGTCTGATCCAGCCGACTGTGGTAGGGTAGTAAAGCCATTGAATGTTGAACCTTGGCTCAGAAGAGTCCTACACCGACAGAGGATTGCTACACGTAGCTGTGCTTTTTATGTGGTCCCCCATGGCAGCCCCATTGTGGTCAAGCCAGGAGCAGGACCTTGAGCTCCAGCCGGGAGCATGACCTTGGCTGGTTTCTTTGCCTTTCAGGTCGCAGATGCAAGTGCAGTTTCAATCAGAAGCCCCGGTAAGGATGCTGTGTCTGTGGACATCTGGGGACAACACTAGGAGGGCATGGGGGGTCCCAAACGAGTGTTCTTTTGGGTTCTTATCTCAGAAAGAGGCCATGGGTGTAAGGAGTAGATGTTTTGAGGATTGCCAGGCATTTCCTGAGGCAAAAGAGAGGTAAACATGTCCAGGTTTAGCCCCGCCTCTCTTCTGATATACACTGGGAAAGGGAGGGAGGCCAGAAGGTGCTGGACCCTTGTCTGGAGGCACTTGAGACAGCTGGGCTATGGAGAAGGGAAGCAGAGGACCTGAGAGCCTCTTGTGAGGTCCTCCTCTCTACAGGACCTGGGACACTGTCCCTGCTTGCCACCTGTTCATGGGGCTCTTTGGCTAAGTAGAAGCTTGGGTTCCCTATCATTCACCTCCCCACCCGTAAAGGGGCAGACCCCATGAGTCCACTATAAAAACCAGGGGTAGCACTGGACCTCAGAAATCTGAAGTCTGGCAGGACACACACCCCAAGCCCCCAGGCCTAGAGGTGTGTGTCCTGCCCAGCACTTACCTATCTTGGGGGCCAACCAACACCGAAGGGTGCTGGTGAGTTCCCCTGACCCTGCACCCTGCAATCCCGACTTCTCCCCCTGCCCCATGCACCCTTTTGGTGGAGAGAGCTCAGGCCTGCAGTGACTCGGAGGGGCCAGATCCAGACAGCCATGTGCGGCCAGGAGAGCGGGTTTGCCCTGCAGACCTCTAACGGGAGGGCTGTGTCTCTCCTCTTGTAGGGCTCCGGGGGATGAAGAGGCCCAGGTGGAGACCCTCATTACTGCGAATGGTACGTGTCCTGGCCACCAGCCTGGGTGGCGTGGAAGTAATTGGGTGGGTCCTCATATAGCTCAGGGAGGCTGGTTACCCAATACCATGGCCTCCCTAGAGCTCACCAGATGTGCTCTCACCTCCGTGCCAGGAAGGAGGTCCCTGGGGCCTCTGCTCTGCCGTGCTCCCTCACTGCCACCAAACAGGCTGGGACTCGTGACAGCAACCGTGTATGGGGCAGGTGCTCTATGTCAGGCAGACCCCACTTCATGGGCGCACAGCCTGCTGGAGTAGACATCACTATCCACAGTTTATAACTAAGGGACCCAGCAGGGTTAAGGAATGTGCCAAATTCCTAAAACCAGCAAGGAGTGGGTCAAGATGTGGGTCTGTCTGACCCCACATCCTGCCAAGTCGCCTCTCTACTGTGCGGGTCAGATGCCCCCCGCGTCAGGCAGAGGTGCGGATGCCCCCTGGGCAGGGCAAGGGGTCCATTCTCTACAATCGGTTCTTTTTTTTTTTTTTCCCCCTAGCAACGGAGCCCCAGAAAGCAGAGAACTGAAGTGTAGCCCTCGGGTAGGAAGGTAAGATTCTGCCTGCCTGTGTCTTCCTCTGGCCCCGTCACTGCGCATTCCTCATTCCTCAGAGAAGAGCAGCGGGACCGCTTTTACTAGGAGCCACGCTCGGAGGCCAGTGAGACAGGCGGACGGGAACGGGGGAGACGGCCCGCACATGCGCAGTAAACAGTTGGGAACTAAGACCTCTGCAGAACGCAGCGGTCAAGTTAATGGGGTGTCATCTTCGCTGCCACATGGGCAAGACTTGGGGGCAAATTACAGTTCGTGAAATACTCCCGATACAAAGGAGCATAAAGATAATGGCTTTTAATGATGAGTCAAAGTACCTTAGGGCCACTTTTTTAAAAAATTAACATTTTATAATAAAACTTTCAAGATCTACACAAAGCTAGGGAGAACAGTGTATTATCCCCTCCCCTCCTACCTCCGTGTGCCCTCTTCACGGGCATTCCGTTTAGCGTTTGCTTCCACTGTTCATTGTAGGGACACGGGAGAGTCATAACCGTCAAATGCCTTAGTTTTCAAAATACACTCACAAAACACACACTCACACTCGAGCCTGCTAGAAGAGGCAGGACAGGTGGGGTTGAGCCCCGTTTTATCGATAAAAGAAACGGAGGTCACCGCGGACAGATTGCAAGTGACAGGTGGGACTTGAAGTCAGGCCCTTTAGCTTCCAGCCATTTCCACCACGCCCCTCTGTGTCTGTGCCCGTGTCACTTGCTGAGCTCTCTGGAATATGCTGGGGCCCGGGGAGTGCAGAGGTCGGTCTCCTGTCCACTCGCATCTGCCTCACGGAAAGCGTAATAGACAGGTCTGTGATCTCATCCTGAATTGTCAGCGAAGAGATTCCTTTTACCGAAATCCCTGGTACACCAGATTCTACCATGAGTGCAATGACACAGCGTCCTCATGACAGCCCTGCAGGTGAGCAGAGCAGGGCTTATTATGTCCATCTTCTATTCTAGATGGGCTCAGAAAGGTCAGTGATTGCCCACGCGCGAGGTGGCCATAGATGCCAATCTCGGAGTGGGCGTACAGGCTGGTCGCGTGGTGTTCTGTCCCTTTGTGGTGGCTGGCAGGTCCCATCTTGGGAGTGGTATGGGGAGGCTCAAGGGCAGGAGGCAAGACCTAGCACTTGTCCTGTCTTCTTTTTTTTTCTTAAACTTGAACTACCTCAGAAACCTTGTTCTCTTAGATCTCGGGACTGTGAGCCGCTCCTGGGAGTGTCCTGACATAGAAACCCTGGGTTTAACAGTTTTCTTTCCATGTGTCCCAGGTTCCAGCCCCCGCTGAGAGAAGCCCTCTCCTGAGGGCCACCCCCTCCCCCGCCTCCACCTTCTTTCCCTGTGTTTCAGGCTCGTAGTCCGCTTGTTGCTGGGAATGTGGTGCTCGAGTAGGTCTCATCCTGCGGGTTTCAGGGGGCACAGGGGCTGTGCTGAAGGCAGGGAGACAGCCGATAGAGATTCCTGGAAGGAACCCAAGTGGTGTTTTAATTTAAATTCTCTCCCCCCTTAGCCTCCGGAACCCGAAGGAAGCTGCTCCAACCTTTAGATGCCAATGTTGATGCTTAAGAACACCGGCCACTTCAGCAGCAGATCTTTCCCCAGGAGAAGCCAAGAACGTGTGTGTCCCCTGCCCTCTCCCCGTCCCCGGAACACGGTCCACAACTTAGTAATGCAACAAACACCCGCCTTCCCCTGCCCGTGGCCTGCGGTCTCGTCCACCTCCTGTGATGTGTCTGTGTGTGTGTTTGATGACTGTGGTCTCTGTGGCTGCTTGTTTGTGGGTGATGTTGTATTTTAGTGACCCCGGACTCGCTTTCCTGGGCAGGTGCTGAGCCATGCCGCCACCGGCCCTTCCCTACTCCCCTGTGCCCCGGCCCCATCATCTCCTACTCCTGGGACTCTGCTTTTTCCCTTGAGAGACCAGTCCCTTCTCTTGATTGAGGGGTGGGTGTAGGTGGGGGTGGGGGCACGGGTGGGGGTCGCCCGTTGTCTCAGGACTTGGGAAGGTTTACATCACCTTTGTGATCGTTCTCCATGGCCTCTCTCACTTCCTTCACAAGAGCCTGGCTTCTGTATTCCAGCCCCGACCTGAGTCTGTTCTGGGGTCTCTTGGCCATGGGAAGTTGACAGCAAGGTGCCGGTGAGCCCAGCTTTGCCTCCAGGCAGGCTCTGCCCCGTCTGTGGTCATTTCCTCTTGGGGCTTCCGGCACAGAGGAGTCCTCTGCCTGGCCCTGTGGCACAGCAGCCCGGGATCCCGGGCCCGGGGCTTCTCCTCTACTCCTTGGGGAATGTGCCCCTTGCATATCTTCTATCTTCTCAGCAATAACCCCATGGGCTCTGGAACCCTGCTTCTCTCCCCCATCTTCCCTGCTTCTGAGACTCCCAGCGATAGCCCAGCTCTTCTGGACTCAGACTCCTGTCCCTGAATGAGGTCTCCAGGAGGCGAGGGCCAAGGGGACCCATTCTGTTGGGGCCAGCACTCTGGGGAGGGGCAGCCGGGAGAGCAGGGTTCTCTGCCCCCGTGTTGTTGACGGGGAGGAAGCAACGGCTCCTGCACCCTTTGCCCCGCCTTCCCTGGTTAGAGAGGCAGGTGCAGCGGGCCAGCTGCAGGTTAGAGAAAGATGGAGCAGGCGCTCACAGCCCTGCAGCGGAGGGGACAGCGAGAGGTTGAAGGTCATAGAGAATGGAGAGTCCGGCCAGACCCCATCCCATCCATCGTGTTCTTGTGGAAACTAACCGAACGGCGCCGCCGTGACTGCTGTTCTCTGTGTTGTGACTTACCCTCTCAGCCACAGAAAGGAATAAAACACCGTTTGTTTCCTAGTGGCTCTAAGTGCTTTCCTTTGTGTCAAGAAGCTGGAGTATTTGTAGGGCGCTTGTAGGGCTACGGGGACTCTGTGCTTGGTCAGAGGGAGGCAATGGTTGCTGAAGAGGCAGTCGGGGTATGTGTGGGCCAGCAGCTTGGACGCTAAGTTCCTCTGCTTCCTCTCCCCCTCCTTCCCCCTCCTGCCTCCCCCTGCTTCCCAGTCTGTGGGCTCGGGCTCCGCCCTGTGGCAGGACCTGAACCTGATGTGTGGCCTGCACAGAAGCCAAGAGTCCAGGTAGCTCCCCTGAGGGCGTGCTGGCCGAGAACCAGAGGTTCTAACCTCTTCCTTTGGTTGACTCTGGGCTGCTACCTAAGGACTTGGCAAAGAGGGTGTGGGTGGGTCAGACCCTTACTTACCTTTTCATCTCCCACAAACCCCAAATACCGCCTTCTCTATGCAGCCTTCCAGGACTTCAGGTAGAATGAGTCCCTTCCTTTCTGTGCTCCAGTCACACGGACTCTGGCCTTTAGCCTCACATTGAAGCACTCCATACGTCGGCTCCAAGCCTTGGAGGCCAGGCAGATAATGTCCATTGGTGAATCCGCTGTCGTGACACAGGAGGTGGCTCGTAGGAGCCAGAGTTCACTGACAGTGTCCCCCCAAAGACATTCCAGTTCAGTGTTCGGGAAAGGACTATTGGTCAAATGAGCCCAGCTGCCAGCGACCCTCCGGGAGGGCCCCGGGAGACACCCCATCTCTGTGCATCTTGTGTGTTTCTGTCGTGAGACACTGTTCCCAGGGGGTGAGGACTAAGTCTTGTTCTAATGTAACTTCCTGGCCTGTCCCACCCCCAAATCTTCAAAGGGTCTGTCTAGGTTCTGTGAGCTAGAGCCCTGTGTAGAGCTTTGGAATTGGCAGGTGCAGTTCCCGAGGGCCTCGGGGCTCTGGCTACCCCCGGCCATCCCCCGGGACATGCAGGGAGCCCTCCCTACTTCTGCAACTGCCCTGCCTTCTGTCCCCTAGGTCTTTGGCGGGGGAAAAAAAAGTAGGCTTTTCATTGAGATCTACCTCAATATTGTCAACTCCGTGATTATAGGGGCTCAAAAGTCTCAAAAATCCTTTCAGGGCATACACAAGCAAGACTATGCTCTGGGTCTTGTGGCCTAGAAATGAGACACATAACAAAGAGTCAAAGAAATGGATGATCGATAATATTAGCATTAATATATAATAACAAATTAATACATTTCATAAATAATATTATAATATTAGTATTAATAACTAAATAAAGCAGCTAATATGTGCCAAACCCTGGGCTGACCACGTTCCACAGATCAACTTCCAAACTCAACAGTACTACCTTATGGTATCTCAGTTTTACAGATAAGGAAACCATGGCTCGGTGGGACTGGCCCGAGTTTGCGCTGCTGGCGACAAAGCCAAGGTCCAGCCCAGGCCCATCCAGCTCCAAGCCTGTTTCTCTCTGCACAGGAAAGGAAAGGATATAGACCCTTCAAGTGCACATGGGAGGAGGCAGAATTTGGCCTCATGTTGGGGGGGGTGGCGCAGTCCTTGGTTCCCACAGCTATGGGAGTGAGCTCCCTGTCACTGGAAGTATTCAAGCTGATAGGACCCGCTGGCTAAGAGGGACCATAAGAATCTACCCAGGATGGCCTAATCTACCCAGGTCCAAGCTCAAACTGAGGAACAACCCCTCTCCCCCACCCCATCTCCTCCATACAAAATGGGGAAGCCCCTCTCCCTCTAGCCCCTAGTGTTGTAGAGCCAGGGAAGAAGAATCCAGAATCCAGGCATGGATTGCTGTTCCATGTGTGTCTTCCCTCTGGACCAGCATTTCATGCTGGGCGAGACCATGTCTGTCTATTCAGTCCTGGCAGGCGCCTGCTCTCTGTAATTTGGTTGGATATAGGAACTGTAACTTGGTTATGTAGGAAAGCTGGTATGTCATGCCACTTCCCAGAAGGGAGTGCTGAGTCCCCTGGCCTCAGACAGTGATCCCAGGTGTCTGGGACATTTTCTCTCCCAACTATTGCCTCCTTCCCTATGAATTCCACTCCAAAGATTTTCAAGTCTATTTGCATGGAGGTGTTTGTGTTTACTTAACACCACATAAAAATAGGTCAATCTGCCTTCTGGGTCCCCAGGCTGTGGCCCTCCCCACCGCTCTGGGTTTTTTGCAGGTTGTGGATTGGAACTTGCCAAATTGTTCTTGGAAGAGAGTCAGAGGCAGAGTGCAAGCTTCAGGGAGCGTGGGGTGGGCAGGGCAGGGAGGGGAGGGGGGGTATGCCAGGCTGAAGTACACGCCAAGGTCACGGGGCTCTTTCCTTCCTATGGAGAAGAGGGCTCTGGCCTCCCAGTGATCTTAGGCTGGTGGGGGTGGCCGGGCAAAGCCAGGGTGGGAGGACTGTCCAGCTCTATCTGGTTCACCCCACCTTGTCCTTGGCTGCTCTGCCTCACTCTGGGTCCAGAGGGGGAGAGAGAGAGAGAGATCAGGTATGTTTGCCTGAGCCAGGGGAGGAGCTTGGAAATGCCTGTCTCCAGGCCACAAAGATGAAGTATGCCACCTCTCACCATTAGTGTGATTCATTGCTGTCACAGCTACACTCCGGGGGGCAGAATCAGCCAGCTCAAGCCAACCGGCTGCTGATTTTATGGAGCCGGCCCCAGCCCTGTGCCCGCTTGCACAATAATAGGGCACCTGCCAAGGCAGCGATGACCGGGCAGGTGATGCTAGATCGGATGTCATGGGAGGCTTGGGCTGGTAAGGGGAGGGCCCCCTGTACTGTCCGGAGGTGGGGGCTCCTGCCTCTGAGCCAGGCTCAGAGGCAGGCCCGTGGAGGAGAAGGAGGCTCAGGACATTCCCTGGTCTCCCCCTCTCCTCGCTAGCTGAGTGAGCTCAGGCATACTCCAGCATCTCTGTCACTTTCTTTGCACAACATTGTCCTTCCTAGCCATAGGGTGTGCTGGGTGCCATTGAAACCCTAGGAATGCCACTTAAGCCTCAGTTTCCTTCCCTGTGCAATGGGTCCATCAATAACTTTCCTGTTCCCTCACAAGGTCAAAGTGATACAATGTACATAAAACACCGACACTTAAACATGCAGATAGTATATTATTAATATTTATATTACCATCATTTCCTTTTGCATCCTTTCTGAGGTAGCAGGGTGCCCCTTCTGTCTGTCAGACCTGGGTTCGAGTTCTGCCTCACTCACATTACAGTGCAATTTCCTCCTCTGGAAGATGGGGAGCACAACGGCGGCTTGGTTGAGTCACTGGAAGGAACGAAGCAGCTCAAGGAAGCCAAAGCTCTTTTGGAACCCTCAAGAACCATGAAGTGGGTGGGATTCTTACCAAGTGAGGATTTCTGGGCACCGGATTTTGAGAAGACACAGCCATTTAACAGACACCCTGAGCTGAGTTCTTGCGATAGGCCAGACTCGGCCATCTGTGAAATAAAAGACAAAGATGGGTACAAAGCCAGAGGTGGTCATTTGGGCCACACCAGGATAATCCAGAAGGTCATGGAGGAAGGGCAGGAGCAGAGAGGGTGGGCTTGGTCCTGGAGGTGGTGGGGCCTGAAGCTGCTTTTCAGAGATAAGGGGGGACGTGAGTACTAGGAGGTCAAGGACCACCACTGGAGAGAATAACCCCTATTCTAGTTCAAGCTCAGATGTGAGTTCCGAGAAAAGTCAAGAATGCATTTCTCTCCAGGGTATTCACTGTGGGAGAGGTGGGTCAAACAGGTTCGCCCTTGCCAGCAGCTGTAGAAACAGAAGAGGACGTCTGCGTCCCTGCCAGCTCAGGGAGCAGAAAGCCTCAGTGACCTTGACTCTCAGTACATTGCCCTTTGGCAACTCCCAGGACCTGTGTGCCCCACGACTCGGGTCATCTTAAAGCCAACACTTAAGGAATGGACCCTCCAGGACCCACCTCCCCTGGCCTCGCCTTATAAGACCCCAGTGACCCTGGCATTGGCAGCGACAGCAGGAGACAGGCACCAGTGCTCCTTGGGGTTCAGGGCCTCTGGGCAGCCCAGATGGGGCCTGGCAGCTGCCACCATCCCTGCTGAGACTGCAGAACCACGCATGCCAGCAGCCGCAGACCAGCCCCAGCCAGGATGCAGGGCTTTCTAGGGGCTTCTGGCTTCTTCCCAGCTGCAAGCCAACACCGGGAGGATTGCAGGGGGCCTGGACTCCGAGGCCGTGCGCTCTGATGTGCGGCCCCAGACACGCAGGGGTGGCGGAGCTGGAACATACCTCCTGGGGAGGGGTGGTGGTGCGGGCCTTTGCCTCTTGGCTAGTTTTTGAGCACCTGGCGGACGGTGCTCAGCTGACATCCTAGGATGCCGCCCTCCCATCCCAGCAACCCAAAAGTGACCACCCAGACCTTTGCCCTGAGACTGAAGAGTCAGGGGACAGTTGGAACACTGCTTGGGGAAGATGCGGGGGTGCTGAGGCATGGTGACCAAGGACATTGTCCCACTGGGTGTGACTATGCTGGAAGGGGGACCAGGACTTGGGGCTACCTCTCCATACCTCCCAAAGGTCTCCTTGATCTGTGGGTCTGGGGAGGAAAGCAGAGTATGCTGGATGGTCCTCTTTGGCCCCAGCCTAGAATAATCAGACAAAGGGAGGGCGCAGGGGTTGGGGGTGTCTTTGCCTGCCCTAGAGCCTTTCTGAGACAGCAGAGGAGCACTCCCACCCCATTTGGCCCCATATCCTGAGAAAGACTGAAAGAAGCACATCTGGACCCCAGCAGCAGCCAGTGGTGCTGTGCAGGTGTGGGGAAGAGAGGAAGGTTGGGGGTGCGGGGTGGGTGGTAGACCGGCAGAGATTGTGCTGAGGGTCGGGAGGGGAGGGTGCTCTGGAAACTGCCTTCGAGACGCTTTGGCAAGGGACTGGGCCCAGGGAAGGGACTGCAGTGAGGGTCCTTGCCTCCTAGACGGTCATCTCCCGGGAGGAGAGTGAAGTCCACATTCATGAGGACCTTCTCTGGCCAGGCTTTTACCCACGTCATCTCAATTCCTACAAGAACCACTCAAGGTAGGTGCTTCAACTCACTGTATACGTGGGAGAAGGAGACCCGGAGAAGTGACCTTCCCCAGCGTCACAGTGTCTACAGCGAAGAGTCGGGATGCAAAGCAGCTTACTCAGGGCGCGTCTGTCCCACGGGGCGGTTCCTGCGTGGAGGGACCCGTAGGAAGAGAGGCTCTCCTGGGTGATGCGCCAGGCATCGTGGGCCATGGGCTGAAGGAGGGCTCCCTTGTCCCCAGCGTCAGCCAGGCCAATGACCTCAGCTGGAGGTGGACATGAAAAAGTCTGAGGGAGGACTTGGGTGTGAGCAAGAGAGAGTAGCCCTCCTTGACTCTTAGCCCCAGGCTTCCCCTGAAAGGAGAAATAGAAGCTTTCATGAAAATCGCTTCAGGTCTTTGGGTAAAATGCTGGGGGAAATAGAGGGTGGGGAGGGGGAACTCCCCAAGATGGACTCTGGGGGATCCATTGCCGGCCACCCACTCTGTCTCCGTGGGGGCAAACTAGTTCCTGCTACCTGTTCTAGGACGGGATTTCAGGGGAAGAGTCTGCGTTAGGCAGGTCCTGGGCCTCCCGTGCCACTAGAGAAATGATTTCACCTCTGGGATGCGTTCATTTGTTTAACAGAACTGGGGGTCCACCATGTGCCAGGTTCTGTTCTAGGCACTGAGAATCTAAGAATGAACACAGCAAAAATCCTTGCTTTACTGGAGAAAACAAACCAAAACACAACAAACTAAAAGGGATTTGAGACATTGCAGAGTTGGTGGAACAATTTAGACTGGGGTGCCAGGAAGGGTCTTCTGAGTCAATCAATGAAGAGAGGCATGAGTGGAGTTAGCCAGGAAGCTCTCTGGAGGAAGAATGTTCAGGAAGAGGGAAGAGCTAGTGCAAAGGTCCTGAGGCAGGAGCATGCCTGGAGGGTTAGAAGAGCATCAAGGAGATCAGTATGGCTGGAGTGGAGAGGAGGGACAGGAAAGTTGGAGACAAGGTCAAAGATGTCACTGGGGCCAGTATAGGATGGTTTACACTTTGAGCCCTCAAAGGGTTGGAGCAGGAAGAGTGAGCCCTTTATAAGTGACAGGGATGGGTAGGATGGCTTTGGATGCCCTTTCTAGTTAGCCAGTCCATGACACAGGGTCTCCATTTGGGATCAAGATGCCTTCCTTTGCAGCATTAGGGGCTGGTAGGGGACACACTATGTGTGTATGTGTGTGTTTGCGGGAGGGTGTGAAAAGGCTGTGGCTGAGATCCTCACGTTTCTAAACCACTGACACTTTTGGACCAGGTAACTTCTTCAAGTGTCATCTAGCCCCGAGATTTCCAGATCTCTCCAAGTACCTGGCTTGGAGAATCTCCACTCGGCAGCCCTGAGCTGTCTAGAACATGCAAGTTTCCACTTGGGAACGTGTGACAAGGCTGGGTCGTGGGAGCAGCTCGGCCAGCAGGCAGGACCCTCGGGGTTCTTGGGACAGACCTCAGCCCCTCCAGATCATGCACCTCCCAGGCCTGCCCTTCTACATTTCCAGTCTTCCAGCCAGGAGGTGGCTCTCTGTGGGGTTATTAGTCATCCCCTCCCCCCGCCCAGGGGCAGGAGATTCCTCTAAGGAGGGATAGGAGGCAAGTTGTCCTCTCTCTGGCTGGAGGGGGGGGGCAGAGATAGGGGCCAGAACCAGCACCTCCCAAACCCTGCTTTTCAGTGTGCCTTCCGGGGTGACTGAGCAGGGTGGCCCCCAAGTCACCAAGGGAGGTCCTGGGCCCAGAGTGAGCCGTACCCAGCCTGCTTGCGGCCACCTTGCTCCAGGCCACCAGAGGCCCAAGTGCAGGGGAACAGAGACTCGGCCTCTTCCGGCTGTGCCCCCTCTGGCACCGACCAGCCGCCCTCAGGGGCCTCGTTAGGCTGCTACTATCTCCGGCTGGGCCGCTGGGGTGTGGCGGGCAGTCTGACATCACAGCCCGTGGTAAGTCACTGGGGACTGCCCTGGAAGGGTCCCAGGTGAGACTGGGTTGGTTGCCATGGAGCCGCTCCACGCCAGCGCCCCCTCCGGGCCCCAGCTGCTTCCCATCTCGGCCCTACTACTTGCAGCTGGGGGCTCAGGCTCTGGGCGGGGCCTTGAAAAGACCCCCGCCCGGCCCAGGGGCTGCTGCCCAGGGCTGCGGCCATTCTGACCCATCTCGGGAGACGCCCAGCTGAGGATGAGACCCGGGGGCAGGATCGATCCGGGCGGAGGCCCGGTGGGCTGGAGGGTGGAGGTACAGCTGAGGGAAGACTTGGGGGGCCCACAAATGGCCGTCGGAGTCTCCCTCAGTCACCGCTAGGGTGACCTTGGCAGGCACCCCAGGCTTCCTTGAGGGCGCCCGCTGCGGCGTCTCTCCTGTAGGGGCGGAGGGGCCAGTGGCTGTGGCTCCCAGCTTCCCCCTTCCTCTGGGGGAAGTCAGAGACTCTCTGGCTGGGATCCCTGGCCCCAGCCTGTCCCCGCTGGCAGGCAGGCATAAGGTGTGGGCTCCCTCGCCAGCCCCTCCTCCCCGACTCTGTCTCTTCCTGCCCAGGGGCCCCCGATGAGGTGTGGAGGGAGGGAGGGAGGGCCACACTTCCCAGGCAGGCCCTCAGCAACCAGCGCCTCGCTTCTCTCTGCCACCAAGGACACGCCTGCGGCTCCTGCCATGGACAGGTGGTACCTGGGTGAGTTCCCTGAACCCCCTGCCTCCCGCCTACTCAGACTCGGACACAGGTGTCCCTCTCCTCACGTTCGGGTGCAGCCGCCTGCTCCCCCAAAAGGGCAGGGAAAGCAGAAGCCAGGACAGGCAGGATTTCTAAACAAGGGCATCTCAAGGTGGAGTCCTGGGTGTGGGGGGCATCTCTGCCCTGAGCATCTCAGAGCTGCAGGAACTAGGAAGACCGCTTGTCCAACGGCCTCCTTTTCTGTCTGTCTGTCTAGCCACCTGTCCATCTGCAGGAATTCTAAAGCCAGGCTGCTGGGTTCAAATCTTGTTTACCTGACTCTGTGCCTCAGTGTCCTCATCTATGAAATGGGGATGCTGAGGAGGGCTTCCTTATCTTAGGGCTGTTGGGATGATCACATGGCTTAATTCTTTTTTTTTTTTTTTTTAAGATTTTATTTATTTATTTGACACACAGAGGCAGAGAGAGTGAGAGAGAAGCAGGCTCCCCACTGAGCAGGAAGCCTGACGTGGGGTTCGATCCCAAGACCCTGGGATCATAACCTGAGCTGAAGGCAACGACTTAACCAGCTGAGCTACCCAGGTGCCCCTACATGGCTTAATTCTTTTTAGGTGCTCAGAACAGGGCCTTGCATGTAGAGTTTAAAATGCAGATAACAACTTTTTTTTCCTATTTCTGCCTCTATATCTCTGCCTCTCTCTCTCTCCCTCCTTCCCTGCCTCCATCTACCTATCTACCCATCCTTTCCACCCATTTTTATATCCATTATTGCACATAGAATCCGCAGTAGCTTACAAAAACAGACAAAAGGCACTAAGCTACCGAGAGTACATGTAGTAAGGGTCACCCGGCGTCCTGTGTGGAGAGCGGCAGTAGCTTTGGGAGCACAGCCTTGGGGGTCTGGATTTCTAGACCTGGTTTTGTCACTATCAGGATGTTGCAGGCCAATCCCTCCAGCTCCTTGCCCTCCATCTTTTTGGTCTGCCCCGTGGGCCTCCTGGCCCTGCCCTGGCCGCCCCCAGCGGTCGTTGCAGGGAGCAAATGATCAGCCTCAGCTTCTTCATCTGTAGAATGGAGCGAACACGGGTCCAGTGGGGCAGTGTCTATCGAGAGTCTGACAAGGGGCCCCTGGGTGGTGCCGTCGGAGAAGCATCTGACTCTCGGTTTCAGCTCGGGTTGTGATCTCGGGGTTGTGGGATCCAGCCCCACGTGGACTCCGTGCTCACGGGGAGTCTGCTTGGAATTCTCTCTCCCTCTCCCTCTGACTCAGGCACACTTGCTTCCTTGCTCTCGCTCTCTCTTTCAAAATAAATAAATCTTAAAAATAAGTAAAGAGGGGCACCGGGGTGGCTCAGTGGGTTAAGCCTCTGCCTTCGGCTCCGGTCATGATCCCAGGGTCCTGGGGTCGAGCCCCGCATCGGGCTTTCTGCTCGGCAGGGAGCCTGCTTCCTCCTCTCTCTCTCTGCCTGCTCTCTGCCTACTTGTGATCTCTGTCAAGTAAATAAATAAAATCTTTTTAAAAATAAATAAATAAGAGCCTGACACAGGGTCAGCCCCAACTAAGCTTTAGCTGGGCTGTATCATTCTCGTGGATATTCATCCCTCAGCTCTGAAAGCAGAGAGCAGAATGGGTGTCAGGGCTCCTGGTCACAGCCGTGATGTTCTCTCTCTACCTCACCCCCCCACCCCACCCTGTGCTGATTTTTGCTGGAGGGGGTTGGCTTTCCTGCATCCAACGGTTAATGTTCAACAGAAGCTGAGCGCCCTTTATTTTCTGGTGAGCACAAATACAACAGTGACCACAGTAACACTAGCTGTGTCCCAGTCTGTGTGCCCTGCTCTTCACAAGCTTTATCTGCCTTCTCCACGTGACAACTCCCTGAGGCAGGGAGTACTCCCATTTCACAGACGAGAAGACCGAGGCACAGAGAGGTTCAGTAACTGGGCAGAGGCCATTTACTTAGCAGATGGAGGGGCCAGGAAATGAACTCAAACGTTGATCCCCTGCAGCCACCCCAGGGGGAGTAACAGATGGATTAGGTCCCTTTGGGAGGACCAGCCTGTCCTCGGTGGACGCCGATGGCTGGCTTTGGGCCTGTGGCTACCACTGAGCGTTGGCCTGCTCTGGAGGCCCGTTCAATGGACGAGAACTCAGCCAGGAATGCGAGCCCCCATGGAGTACCCAGCCCAGGGGTCTCCAAGGTGAAAGAGGCCACCGCAGAGCCAGGAGGC
Organism: Neogale vison; assembly: GCF_020171115.1. Taxonomy (NCBI): domain Eukaryota; kingdom Metazoa; phylum Chordata; class Mammalia; order Carnivora; family Mustelidae; genus Neogale; species Neogale vison. The sequence continues at coordinate 107,775,732 of NC_058097.1, read as the reverse complement.
TGCCTCGGAGGTGTGGGAAAGCACCTGATGCCCAAGGCCCAAGGCCTGCCTGTGTGTCCTCCAACACGCCCCTCCCTGGCTGTGTGACTCGGGGCCTCAGCTGCCTCATCTGTAAAATGGGAAATAACACAAGGCACAAAGGGATACTAGGTAGGAAAGTGCTTTGTGGGTCCGAAAAGCAAGCCCTTCTCCAGGTGGTCGACTCAACCCCTTCCTGAAGGAGCCGGTGGCGCAACGCTGGGAAACCTGGGAACCCGGCTTGGGAGCAGCCCGCCTGTGGAAGGAAAATGCCAGAGGCGGCAGGGAGAGAGGGATTAGTTAGGGATGACTGGAGCCTTTGTGACAGCAGCGTGTAAGCTGCACGCTGCAGCCCCGAGGGGTGAAGGAAACAACAGGAAGGGTGGGGCTCAGCCCTGGAAGCCTGGACAGCAGCAGCCATGGTGGGCTGGGGTGGGCCAGGCGCTTGGGGTCGGTCTCAGGGAAGCCCTGGGTGCCGGGTCAGAAGTAGCTGCTGAAGCCCTTGTCTCTGCAGCGGTCGGGGAGGTGGGCAGCTGCTGGGATGGGGGTGTCTCTGGACCCCCGATGTGGCCCCTTAAGCTCTGGTGGACACTGACTATATTTAGAAAGTCCCACGTACCCCCCGCCCATGCCCCAGCCCCAGCCACGGCTTCTCCGGCTAGAGGAAGAACACTGGCCTACCAGTCCCCAACCCTTTTCTGGAAATTTCCTTCGGGAGGGATTTGGCTCGCTCCTCCCTCCCCCTGCCTGTCCCTGCACCTCTTCCTGCCTCCGAGGGAGCCCCTCCACTCACCCCGGGGCTTCTCTTGTGACTCGGGCAAATATTACCTGCACTGTTAATGTTTAACGCCCCCCACCTCACCCCTGGTCTCCCCGCTGCCCGGCATCCTCCCCAGAGCAGAGCAGGAGAGGGACCAGCCCAGTCTGCTAGGGGAATGGCAGGGCCCGCGACGGGCAACGGTGAGTGTGCGTGTACGTGCGTGAAGCAGGCGGTGGCCTCTCCTTGGACCACTTTTGGAGGGATGAGCTGGACCCCTGGAGCCCTTGCCTTCCAGAGACCCCAGCACCCCTCCCCCAAACTTGCCAGCCTCTTTAGACAATTTCAAAAGCAATTACTTTGCAAAGGGGATGCTGTGCTAAGTCTGAAGGAATATAGCTTGAATGGCAGGACCTGGGGTGCCAGGTTAGAGCTGGGGGTTGGGCCAGGGATGAGCTCTCCTCTTGACGATAGGACTTGCACCTGTCCTAGGTCAGTGTATCTTTCCAAACTACCTGAGCTCAGAGCAGGAGGGGAAGGGAGTTAGGCTGGCTTTGGGGCCAGAGCCCCGCGGTGTGGAACACCCCCAGAAGGATCCCGTGATGGGGGTGACTTGGGCCTGGAGGCCAACAGGGGCCTCTGTTGACTGTGGTAGGCTTTGAGCCGGACCTAGAAAAGATGAGGGTTTGGGTGGGGAATGGCTCAAGACAAGGGATGAGGAAGGAGGCGGTTTCTCGGTGTGGTGACGGGAGCCACCTGTCTAGTCATGGCTCTGGGGCTAACTCCCCATGTCACCTTGAACAAGACCTGAACTGAATCCGGGAGACAAGATTGATGGGCTCCTGCATGGGGATGGGTCCTGGGTCCCCATAGTCCTCCCTAGAGGCCCAAGCACTGGCCCCTTTTGGCCAGGGAGGCCGCACTGGGGACAACTGGGTTCCTCAGGTCCCCCACCCCACAGGGCACTGTTCAGCACAACCTGGGAGGTGCCGATTTCTACCTCAGACACTGCCTCCTTGGTGCCAAGAGGGGGCTTGAGCAGGGTAGGCAAGGGGGGCCACCCTCCACCATGGCAGCACAGCCCTGGCCAGGCACCCTCGGGCTACCCAAAGGCCAGTGTGCTCAGTTTCCAGGGCTGGAGGGCAGAGCTGTGACCTCTGGTGCTGAGCAGCTCCAGCTTGGGTGGGCTAACGGCACAGGAGGCCAGGGACTGGGCCATACGTGGCCTTGAAATGTTTTGTGCCTTCTGACCATCTGAGAGGCAATGTAGCAAAGGGGTTAGGTACCTAGATTCTTAACAGCCTATTGCCTGGGTTCAAATCCCAGCTCTCCCCTTTATGCTGTGTTACTGTGAGGGCATTACTTAACCTCTCTGTGCCTCCAGCTTCTAGGGATTGTATTGGAATTGTATCAGTGCTTCACGGGTGCTTATGATGGTAAAAAGAGCTCACGTTTTGTTAGCCTTCCCCTGGCACGTGGAAAACACTATATATTAATGTTTCTTTTTTTTTTTTTTAAAGATTTTATTTATTTATTTGACAGAGATCACAAGTAGGCAGAGAGGCAGGCAGAGAGAGAGAGAGAGGTGGGGGGGGGGAGGAAGCAGGTTCCCTGGTGAGCAGAGAGCCCAATGCGGGGCTCAATCCCAGGATCCTGAGATCATGACCTGAGCTGAAGGCAGAGGCTTTAACCCACAGAGCCACCCAGGTTCCCCTATATTAATATTTCTTAAAAGAATTTGCTTCCCCTTGAGGATGGAAACCTAAGAGAGAAGAATCCAGAAACCTGAGTCCAAGACCCAGTTCTGCCCCCAACTCTCATGGGGGACTTTAAACAGGTTCAGTTTTCTCCTTCTGGTCAGTGGAAGTGAAGGACTTCTCCGTTCATTCATTCCACAAGCATTTGCGACACATCTTGCCGTGGACTAGTCACGTGGAGTGAGGTTAATGATGAGTTCAATGGGAAATGTCACCCGTGGCCTGGCCTACCGTTGCAGGAAGCAAGGGGTGGAAAGATCCAACCCTCCAAGTGTTGCTGGAGGCCCCCCAGGCAGCCCAGCATCCTGTTTGGATGCTTGGTGTTTGGTCCCAAGGGGACGGTTTCCAAGGTGGCCTAGGACAGATGCCCCCACTGGCGGTGGCCGTAGCTGGCCCACCAGCCTCCTCTTGCTCACTTAGACTCTTGGGGAGGCTGGGAGGGAAGGATGGGAGTTCTACTGTTTCTGTGGCTGGCTCACCCTGCCTCTGGCTCTGTCCTCAGGTGGCAGCCCCAAGGGGGAAGTGGACCCATTCTACTACGGTAAGCCTGGTGGGTCCCCTTCCCCACCCTTCCCGAGCCTGTTATCCCCCACAGACCCTGCTTCCTGGCATCCCCTGGTTATGGCCACCATCTTCCCCTGGTAGCCTGGGGCTGCTGCAGGGGTGGGTTGTGGGAGGGTTGCCTGGGTAGACCCATCCCACCTCCTTGCCCTCTCCTTTCTCAGACTATGAGACTGTCCGCAAAGGGGGCCTCATCTTTGCTGCCCTGGCCTTCGTCGTGGGGCTCATTATCATCCTCAGTAAGTGGGCTGTCAGAAGGGGCTGCTGCACGGGGCCATATGTCTTCTCAAAGCCACTGATCAGGGGTTCCCAGGTGGGGGTGGGGGAAAGCCCTCTCACCCTCTTCCCAGATCCCAGAAGGGAAGTGAGCCTCTCCGGTCCCCTCCATTCCCCTATGCGAGATATGGGAACTGACCCACACTCTGATGGACACAGGCTTCATGGGACGCCTCCTCGCCTGGTCCTTGGGTCACACAAAGGAAGTTTCCGTTCCCTCCAGTGCGCCCTCTGGCGGCCCAGGATGGAGGTGCAGAGGGGAGAGCTGGCTGCGTCCAGCCAGCCGGGGGCCCTCCAGCGTCCAGGGGGTTCAAGCCAGGGAGGGGAACCAACCCCCACAGGATATCTCCCTTGGCCAGATCTGGGCACTTTCCTTTCTTGGTGTGAGCAACATCTCAGTCCATTTAATCTCGGCAGCTCTGAGGGATGGCCGCTTCTGTCCCATTTTACAGAGGGAAAGCTACCCATTGTGACAGGTGCAGCAAATTTCCCAGGGTTCCACAGCCAGCCAGAAGCAGAGTCTATTCAGCTGAACCCAGGATGTCCACTTGTCCACTCCAGCCCACCCCACAGACTGTTGGAGAGCAAGTGTGGCTGGGAGCCAGAGGCATTTGAGCCCACTGCTAGTTTACTGGGTGCGGATCCCTAACTCCCTGGGCTTGTTTGCTCATCTGTTAAATAGGGATGATCCAACTTATCTCATAAAGTTTGGGCTAGCACAGCAGCCAAGGAAGCACTCAGGTATAGGCCTAGAGTGTTCTGGAGGAGAGAAGTGTCCTTGCGTATCCCCCAGTCCCAGCCGGTACACAGCAGGGGCTTAGTGAATGCTTATTGACTTGGTTGTACAACCAGAAGAAAAGTACACAGAAACACAGTCCTGGGATTCTAATGCCTCCATGGTTGGGGCCATTCCATTGGGGGGGCTTCTGTCTGCAGACACGGCTGCTCTCCCCAGCTCAGATGGAAGTGTCTTGTGGGCGGCACTGTGTCGAGGTCGAGCACACAAGCGCAGGAGGCAGACAGGCCTGAGCAGAGATCTTGGCTCTGGACTTGCATTCCTCCTCCTCCAAGAGCGTATGGAGCAGCTACTGTGTGCTCGGCCCTGTGCCGGGGGCCCTGCCATGGCCCAGGCTTGGCCATTGCTCTCGGTGAGCTCACAGTCTACCATGGAGCCGGGGCAGCAAATGTTTGTTGACTGGCTAACAGATGGACTAACAGAATGCTTATGGTCCAGCCCTGTATAAGGACAGAAATGGTCCCCTGTGGCTCTGGTGGGAAGGAGGGTGTAGAGGCTACTGTGCTGCCCTCTTCAGGGCAGAGACGCTCTCCCTGGAAGCAAGAGATTGACAGAAACTCATCTCCTTTCTCTCTTCAAGGCAAAAGACTCCGCTGTGGGGGCAAAAAGAAGCACCGGTGAGTGCCAGCCTAGGGTCCCTGAATGGGATGGGGACACTGGGGGGAAAAGAGGCACAGGCCAAGGATTTTCATCTCCAAAGCCTGTGAGGAGGGGTCCCTGACCTCAGGGACCCTGAGACTGGTGACCTCCTCCTCTGATGTCTTCCCTCTCTTTTCCCCTCCCCGGCCCCAGGCAAGTCAATGGTGACGATCTGTAATGACGGGTAAGTGGGGGAGGAACAGGTGAGCGGGGAGCCAGGGAGGGCCCTGGAGAAATCAGGCAGAGCTTGGGATGGAGCCAGGGAGGATTTTGGGGTCTGCTGGCCACCAGCCAGTTGGTCTGCTACCCACTTTGGTTTTTCCATTGATGGCCAAGTGCCTGGTATGGTGTGTGTGGCCAAGGCAGGGGGGCAAAGAGAAAAATGAGATGAATAAGGAATAAAAGAAAAATCCCTACTCCTGCCGCCATTGCTACCTAGAGCCTGTCTTTGTCTTTGCAGAGTCAGCTGTGTCCCCGCTGCAGGGGGGACCTTGGGAAGCCTTCCCTGAGCTGTAGACCTTTGTCCCCAGCACTGCCAAGGCCCTCAGGCTGAAGGAAGCACCAAGCTCCGTGTGACCCCTGGGTTTGCACAGCCTCCTCCCACCCCAGGCCGCCTCCTGTTAATAATAAAGCGAGCCTCAGAGACAGCTCCTTCCCTGGCCTGCCTCCCTCCCTCCTCCTCTCCCGTACCTGCCATGACCGACTCGCCTCTCTGAGCTGGAGTACGATACGGTCTGGTCTCTTGGTTTTCAATGAGCTGCTCAGGTGCCCTTGCCTCCTTGGACAGGGAGTTCAGTACCACCATCCGCAGGCCTCTGCCTGCCCTCTGAATTGCGAGGAGCCCCAAGGACCGAGGACTCAGCCTGCCTTCCGAACGCCAGGCAGAGAGAAAGCCAGGAAGCCTGAAGGTCGATGACAATTGGGTGCTGTTGGGGTATCTGCGCAGGCCCCGGGTGCTGCTGCTGGAGCTCTCTGCTGGGAGTTCCTGCACTTGTGCCCTGAGCAGCCGAAGTTGTAGCTGTTTGTGACCACAGGATGCCACCTCCCCGAGCACCCGTGTGCCAAAATGGGTGGGTCTGGGGGGGCTGGTGGGCGCCTTGGCACACGCTCTCTCCCTACCCACCTCCTGACCCTGGTGCTAAGCTCAGGCCACTCCCTTTCCACTCTTGGGGCTTGGGGATCCCTGTTGCACCTGTTCTCCTCCACCCATCTGGGTGCTGCCTTGGTTGAGCCCAGGGCCAGGGAGTCTACAGGGAGGGTGAGGACCTGGGTACCCTGCATACCCTCTCCTCCAGCCCTGTCCACTCTGGCAGGCACCCAGCCACAGGCGGCCAGAGCCACGATGGCATCAGGCTGCCTCTCAGACCAGAGCCTGACTTCATGAAGCCTGTGGCCCCCTTGCGGCGCTGGACTTAGAAGGAGCCCATCTTCCTTCTGCGACTCTTCCTTGAGGAAAGGACGGGTGGCTGGATCATGGCACCACCTAGTGTCCATCTTCCTCATCTAGGTCTGTAAGCCTGCCAGGGAGGGGAGGGGAGAGCTTGGCAGGAGAACCCAGGCAGCCTCAAGTGAGTGGAGTTTACCATGAACAGGGGGGTCATGAGTTCAAGCCTCACGTTGGGCATGGAAGATAGTTAGAATAAACATTTAAAAAAGATTTTTAAATTAAAAATGAATAGGGTATGTTTGGGGGCCACAGGCAGAGTAGGCCACCACGTGCAAATTTCCATGTGCAAATTCAGTTCTTTGTCTAAATCCACTGCCCCTAGATCCTGAAGATTGCCAACCCTCACAGAATCACAGAAGGCTTGAACACAGAAGGTCCTCAGGGAGCAAAATAGATAGACTTCACTTCTCAGAAAGGGAAACTGAGACCCTGGGAAAGGCAGGGACTTGTCCAGGTGACAGAGCCAGCCCGTATCAGGGCCAGAGCTAGAAACCGTGTCTCCGGCTCCCATCCCAGCACTCTTCTCACTGACACCTGGGGTGGCAGACAGATTCCCCACTGACCGCCTGTGGGCTTAGAAAGCAGAGGAAAGAGTTAAAGGGCCTGGCTACTTACACCTCGAGGCCAAGGTCTTTGAGACCCCCTGCTCCAAACGTGGGCTCCCCAAAGACAAATAAAATGTGACAGGCCACACCCCTAAATAGAATTCAGTATTTCCATACACAAGCTGGAGCGTGTACTTGACCTGTCCATGATGGTGGGAGAGATGAAACGGAATGGGGTGGGTCCAGCCAGGGGCACTTTCCTGGGGGTTTGCTCTTGTAGCTTCTTGGATATAACAGCAAGACAAACAGGAGGAGGGGGTGTTGCAGGTCTGTGGTCCAGAGCAGTGGAAAGGAGTCATACTTCTAGAATGTTCTATATACAGACCTCCGAGGAGGCCAGCTAGGAGGGGCATTCTAGCTGCTCCACAGGGAGGATGGTCCCAGGGGAACCACTCTGCTCTCCATCCCTGCTGTACACCCTTCCCCTTTGTCAGATGTGAGGCTCCTTTGGGTCCCACATAATAGACCCCAGAGAACCCAGGGTGCTGTTTGGACCACCAGACACCCAGCATTCCCTCTGGACCTATTGACCAAGACTCTTGGGGTGGAGCCCACGAAAGCTGAGGCTTAACAAGCGCCCAGGAGGCCCTGGAGAATAGCCAGGGCTGAGAACCACGGAGCTAAGTGCCATTCTGAGGTCTGTGACCTATTTGTGGTACAGGGCCTTCCTGAAAACTTTCCCTTCCCTCTCCACAAAGGTCACATGCACTGGGAACTACTGAGCTTTCACTTCACTCTGGGATTTTTCACAACTCAGACACAAATTGGGTCACAAAGACCAACCAAGCCTGGGAATGATTGGATGAATGACCCCATCACCCAACGCAACAAACCCTCGTCTGAGGGGATACAATTTCCATTATCACCACCAGAGGGAGCATACGTCTTAGTCTTAAAGCTCCTTCCATTTTGGAGTTTTCAACTCCTCTTTCCAGGGCCTGGAGCCCTTCGCCAATGTTAGGGCCCTCTGAAAGATCTGCCCCGTGCCCTGGGTTTCGGGGGCGGGGAGGGGGGAGCTTGGAACTCTTCTCAATCTGTTTACACATCCTTCAGGCGTATCCCTTGTCCTGTTCTGGGGTGATTTGGGCTGGGGGTCTCGAGCCCTCGCTGCCGGACGGCAGTGATCATGTGGTCTGAACTTTGTTCCCGGCGCTTGGGGTAACCACGAAGCCTCTCACCCCATAGCTGGAGCTAATCAACGTCATGAGGAGGACCTGAGAAAGGCAAGGCGTTGAGCAGTGACGTCTGTGGGGCGGCAGGTGGGAGAGGTTGGCTCGTGCCCAGCAGAGAACAGGGCTTCTGCCTTAACTGATGAGCTGCTGGTGTTTGAGGCCACCCCCAGGAGAATCGGTTCTGGAGGCAAAGCTGCAGGTGACTGGCCCACTAGGTGAGCCCAGCTAGGGGCGGTTGAGGAGAATGGGAGGCGGGGGGCGGGGAACAGACAGGAAGTGGAGACTCAAGGCCCCAGAAAACTTGGCCTGCTTCACAGTCTGGGGAGGGGGCAGACAGCGGCACCCTGCCCTGGCGGTGGCCTCACCCCAGCTCCCCCATGAGGGTGATTTCAAGACATAAAAGGTACGCACTGGCCTTGGCCATGAGGGCCCTGGGGTCTTCTCCTGAGTCTGCCCTACCCTGGCCTTTCCCCACCAACCTCCGAGCACAGGAAGAGCGGGGACAAGGCCAGGATGGGGCAGTCTTACTGGTGACCCCATCAGTTAGTGTCGTCCTGTCCCAGGCTTGAGCGCCCCTTGCTCGCTCTCCCCCAGCCTCTGTCCATTTGGGCATGGGGAGCTCACGTATGTGTGGGGTTGGGGGGGCAGGAGATCCCCTCTTGGACACTCCGGCTAGGTGGCCTGTAGGGGGGAAGCTCTCCTCCCTGGCCTTGGTTTCCCCGTCCGAGGGACTGGAGGCTTGGACTGGCTGGTCCCTGGAACCTACAGGTGTTGATCTCCTTTCCAGAGTGAGGATGCCCCTGCCCTGCGCCTCTGATTTTTCAAAACTCTGGGACCTTGGGAGACTCCCCCCTCATCCCCAGCAATCCCAAACTCTGCCGGGCTGAGCGAGGAGGGGGTGCCCCAAAGAACCCACCTTGAGCATCTACTCTGGTCCTGCCTCTCTCAGAGGGAGTGGTGAAGAGGTCCTGGAGCAGAGAGCAGAGCTGAGTCTTCCCCCAGCGCCGCCCCCCCCTCCCCGTTCCTTCTTGCTCAGGGCCGGGCTGCTGCTGGAGAGATTAATGGCCTCCCTGTCGATCTGCAGCCCCAGGCAGCTGAGCTCTGAACTGCAATTCAGCAGAGGCCTCTGGGGCGGCAGCGGCGGGCCCATTCTTCATCCTCCGCCTGACACACACCGGTCCAGAGGAGATCAGAGGCAAATGCCACAGCCATCAAGCCCTGTCCTAGGGTGGCCCTGAGTCCCCGGCTGAGAAGATGGATCAGATAGGGCCTGGGAACCAGGAGCACGGCAGCCTCCATCCACGGTCGCCGGAGGGCAGCACTGAGCCCGGCGTGGCCCAGCCAAGGGAAGAAAGCCCCGGCTCTGTCTGCGCGCCCCCCTCCCAGCCTGGAGACCCTTCACGTTGAGCGACCCAGAACTTGGGAAGCCAGCCTACTTAGAACTTGGAATCTGGGTGCCCAGGGCTTCGGCCCCGACACTGGAGGGGCTAGGGGAGTGGTGGGGGAGACCTGAGCGAGGGGTTGTCCCCACAGTTGTGGATGGGCTTGGTGCCTGGAAGGAGCTGCCTGGGGTGGGGGGCAGCTCTGATTTGGCACCCTATGTTTCCAGCTGTTTGGCCTGCCTGTTCCCACCGTGTGTGACCTCCCTCAGTCCTGCTCCCGCAACCCCCAGAAGCCCCCAGGTTCTCCTGGTTGCTGTTTGCCCCTAGAGCTCTAAACTTTGGTTCCCTTTCCAAGAAATTCTGTCACTTCCTCAAAGGGCTTCTTTGGTGTCACTAGAAGGAATTCCCCAGGTGAGCGTGGCAGAGGAAGGGGAGAAAGGGTGGAAGTTCCGAGCTGGGGCGGCAGTTTGTGGGCCAGGACGTCCCCCGCGGTCCCGTGTAGCTGGAGCAGGGAAAGAGGGAGAACTGGCCTCACCGGCAGCCTTGCCCTTGGCCTGCTGTGTGACCTTGAGAAGGCCCTAGTCTGTCTCTGAGCTTGGCAAAAAATACCAGACATTGGCTTCCAAGTCAAGGGACTGAGGGAAAAAGTTCTGTGGAGAAGCTGTAGCAGATCCCTTGTTCCTTCCTGCCCCCGGGACAGCCGGGCTCAGAGAAAGCAGGGTGTGTGTGCATGCATGTGAGTGTGCACACACACACACACACACACACACACACACCACAAACACAGGCAGAGGCACCTGTGAGTGGTGAAGGCAGACAAAAAGACACACTCGACAAAGCATAGGAGAGGAGGCTGGCTTGGCCCCAAGCCAGGAGCATGTTGAATTCTCTTGTGGTCTTTGTTTCCTGAAAGGCCTATCAATCAGGAAGAGTCGTGCCAGACCCAGCTTGCATGGGAGGCAGTGAGTGTCCTCTGCCCTGAAGTAAATAATATTTCAGGTCTCATGTCCACGGACCATATGCTCCCGACACAGCTAATAACATCATCAGGGAGTGGCCTCAGCCCTTACACACCTGCCCAGGGTGGCAGTGGGATAGGCTCAGCTGGGCCTCGGCTCCTGAGGGACCCTTCCTGCCTGGCCCTCCCCAGCACCCTTGGAGACCTGCTGGGGGACGCCTCCCCCATCTCCCTGGATCCTGACCATCCCTTCGTGTCTGCCTGCCCTACTGCCCCTGTCTGAGGGGTCCCTGACCAACCCCCAGAGCCCAGCCTGTGCCTGGCACATAGTAGGTGCTCAGTAAGCCTTTGTTGAATGAATGAGTGATGGCCCACAGCTGCTGCCGCCCTCCACCTCCCAAGGGACAAGGAGGGCTGCTGGGTGTCCCCATCTGGACGGGTGGTGCACGTGTGCTCAGTCAGGATGCTGTCCTGGGGACCTGTCCCAGGGACGGTCCACATTTTCTTCCTTGGCATTATGGTAAAGATCATAGACTTTGGAATCAGCCAGCCTGACTTTGAGCCCTGGCTTCTGCAACGGTGTCCTACTCGGGACTGTGGGCCAGTCCCTCCTGAGCCTCAGTTTCCCCAGTGGAGAGACAATTTCTAACCCTTGGTGGTTCCTTGCTCCTGACCAGGCTGTGACAAGCCGAGGCCATTTGCTGAGTGTCCCAAGGCTCTAGCATTTGAAGCTGCAACCTCTTCCCGGACCCCCTCCAGGCACCTCAGCCGCTGTCCTTTACTGCTTTCATGTTTGTTCTTCAGTGGGGTCTTCTCAGGACACTTCGGGAGGACCAAAAGGCAGGGACCCCCGAATCCCACCCTCAGACAGGCCAGGCCCCAAGGGGAGGCTGGTGCAAGCAGAAGTCCCAGCCCCTGACCCTCCTGAGCACCACGTAGACCTGGCATGGCCCATTCTCCAGAAGCTCCCACCCCCGGGGCCACCGCCAGCTTGCTGTGGGCTCCGCAGGTCCTTTGAGACCAGCGGAGGGTTTGTGTCTTGATTATAGGTTTCCCTTCTGTGTGTGGTGTGTGTGTGTGTGAGGGAGAAGGTATGTATGGGCGCCTGTGTTGCTGGTGGTGTTGGAACCGGGGAGGCGCCCAGCAGGCCAGGAGGCTGGGCGGGACCCAGCAGAGGGCGCAAGAGTGTGGCCCCAGCATCCGGGAGACCTGGACGGGCTGGCTCCTCCCCGCCACCCTGCAGGCCCCTGTCTGGAGCCCGGCCCCTCAGGGGAGAGCCAGAACCTGGGTGGGAGGACGTCATTCCTTCACCCCTTCCAGTGACTCTCAGAGGCCAACACAGAAACAGGTGGGGCGGAGGGTGAGCCCAGACTATAGCTCCACCTGGGAGGCCCCGCCTGGTGTGACAGCGGGGCCCCAGGGTGGGAAGCCTGGACCGGATCCCTGAGTCCTGCCAAGTCCCATCCCCTCCTGTGGCACTAGGGGGAGGCAGATAACCAGATTCCCTGGGCAGAGGCTTGCCGGTGAGGGGTCCACAGGGTGCTGGAGACTGCCCTGAGGGGCGGTGAGGGAGGGAAGGCAGCCGATGCGCCTCCAGAGAGCAGACCCACACCCCAGAGGCCAGACTGAGGAGGGGAGGCAGGCTCCTGTCCTTCCCCAAGTGCCCTCTCGTGGGAATGGGCCAAGACTCTGGTCCTCCCTACGGGGACCCGCCTCCCCTCCCTGGAGCTCCTGCTGAGGCAGGATTTCTCCTGACCCGGGGTGTCTGGACCAGCTGCTGATGTCCCCTCTCCCCAGATGTGAGGTAATTCCGGACAGTTCAGGAAGACTCACTCACTCCTAGATCTGAAATTTTCCCTCCTCTCAAACCGTGCAGTGACAATGTTATCGAGCAGGAGGAGTGCAGCCAAGAGGGGCTGGAGGTGGGGAAGCAGAGACGGGTTCAAAGCTCGCCTCTGCCACTGCCTAGCTGGGCAGCACTGGGCGAGCCCCTTCGTATGTCTGAACCTCCCCGTCCTCTTCTGTAAAGTGGGCATTAAGGTACTCAGCCCATTAAAGAGTGAACGAGATCATGTGTATAAAGAGGCCATAAGGACCTGCGAACCCAGAGCATGAGTTTAAGGGATCAAGCAAAGGTCAACCAGGGCTTTCCCGGAGGCAGGGGACGGGCCTATCTTTTCAGTCATTCATTCAGCAAAAGAGTGAAGTATTTGAACATCAGGTGATGTGCCAGGCACTGTGTTAGGCATTTCGACAAGCTTAAGTGGAAGTTGTTTTTGAAACCACAGAACCTAAACCCATTAAAGATTCTTCTGGTCAGTGTTTCCCAGGGGCCAGTCGTTAGTCCCATACCAGGCTGCCCACACACGTTCCCTGGGACATGCAGAATATTGATCCCTGGTTCTGTAGCCTGGGATTTCTCTGTCTTCCCTGCGCCACCTGTGTGTGCGTGTGCACACACATGTGTACAGGAGATGGGCTAAGAGGACATCATCCGTCACTCAGTGGCTGTATCACCTTTAGAAGTCACTTGCTCTTTGAAGCCTCAGTTTCCTCATCTGTGAAATGGGGTTCTTGATGCCTGTCTCGCTGTGGGGTCTTCCTATGAGCTGCTTGAAAGGGCACAGTTACTCGTTTGAACTCTGGGTACAACCAGACTGGCATTTTTTTTTTAATTTAAAGATTTTAGTTACTTACTTGTCAGAGGGAAAGAAATCACAAGTAGGCAGAGAGGCAGGCAGAGAGAGAGAGGAAGGGAAGCAGGCTCCCTGTTGAGCAGAGAGCCTGATGCAGGGCTTGATCCCAGGACCCTGAGATCATGACCCCAGCCGAAGGCAGAGACCCACTGAGCTACCCAGGCGCCCCCAGACTGGCTTTTCTAAGGAGAAATCCCACATGCTAAACTATTTCCCACTTCCCCCAAGTCCAACTGGCTTTAATACTGGAAAGATAATCCTCTCGGTGGAGTGGCCCCCCACCAGTTCCCCCCCCCACCGTATTTTAGGTGCTGGTCTTTGGGTGACACCTGCTGGCCATAGCAGGTACTGCATCCTTCCCAAGCCAAACAAACCCACAGATAAAACGTGCCCATCCCTTTTTAAATTTTTTAAATCTTTAAAAAAGTTTTATTTATTTATTTATTTATTTATTTATGTAATCTCTACACCCATGTAGGACTCGAACCCATGACTCTGAGATCAGCAGCCGTCCACTCTTCCGACGGAGCCAGCCAGGCACCCCTTCCCCCATCTCTTCGGACATTCACAGCCACTCTGCCAGGTAAGTGTTTTGGTCCCATTTTAAAGATGAGGGAAGTGAGGCCTGATCATGAGAGGCACCGTGAATCTCTGATTGCGGACTGAATCCAGGTGCTTTAGCTACATCTCCTCCATATCTCTTGCTCTTAGACCGGGCAGGGTGGAGAATCGACTGGATTTAAGGGAATGGCCAGGGTTGGGGGCCAGGTGTAGGCTGGCTGAGAAAGACTTGTTCTTGTGGCAACAGCCCCACTAGGCAGGAGACTGCCACATCCAGCTGTTTTCCATCTCCAAAGGAGCTAGACTGCTGGCAGGGGCCTCGGCTGTCATAAGACACCCTGAGGAGGGCCAGAGAGGCCGTTTGGCCAAGCTGTGGAGTGAGGACTTTGGCACTGGATGCCCGGTGAGCTGGTTGCTTCTGTGCCCAGAGGGTGCACGTTCAGCTGTTTTAGGCAGTGGCTAGCCTGAAATCGTGTGTGTGTGTGTGTGTGTGTGTGTGTGTGTGTGTATAGAGGGGCTGAGGGGTACCTGGCCTGAGCTACTTCTCAGTCAGAACACACGCAGTGGAGTGATTGAGAACGAGGATTCGGCCTTATTGTTTTAGAGATGCATGCTAAAGGATCCACAGATGAAATTATATAATGCATGCAATTTGCTTCAAAAAAATCCTTGGTGATGGGAAGTGGTGGCAGGCGGGTGGTGGGGGGAGTATGGGAATAAAAATGAAACAAGATTGGCCACGAGTCAACAATTGTAGCAGCGAGAAGATGGGTATGTGGCAATTCATTATACTATTCTCTCTCCTTTGGATATGAAATTTTCTATATTAAAACCTTTTTAAAAATGTGGCAGCAGAAACACGACCAACCAATGACAATGAAACAGGACGAGGCCTCTGAAATCAGACTGTCCACCTCGAGGCTTGGGCATTTGATGTTCACCAGCTGGGTGCGTTGGACAAGTCACTTAATTTCTCCTTATGGAATTATTCTGAGGGTGAACTGAGATGATGCGTGTACAGTACTTAGCATAGTGCTGGACCCACAGCCAGTGTTCAGTTATAACCATTACTATTAGGAGTTCATGGCTCTGGTTCTAGTTTACCAAAAGGAAGAGCTACCTTGGCTGGCTCGGACAAGCAACTGACCGATTCAGCTCAGCTCCAAGGTTCTAAGCAGTGAGTCTGGGAAGACACCACCCCAGCCCCCTTGTGTTGGGTGTCTCAGATGGGTGGAAACCCCACAGGGAGACCCCTCTCCCTCCAGCTGGGCCTGTCCAGGGTCTTCCCAACTTCCCGTCATGCAGGCTGCAAGACCACCCACGTCCTGCCTGGTTTTTCTGGCCACCCCTTTCTCTGACATTAAGAAGCTCTTTTTACAGACTGATCAAATCTCAGCCCTAGAAGAGAGTTAGAAGTCCTCCAGCCCAGTCTGCATGATGGGGGGCCATGAACAGCAGGGTATGCAGAGTGCAGGCCTGGGAGTCAGGAGCCCAGGAGCTAAGCCCCATCCGAGCCCTCTGGCCATGCGGCCAGGAATGTCCTTCATCCTCCTGGCCACCATTTCCTCCTTTGAGACACAAAATGCTGGTGGTAGATGCTCTCCAGGCCCCTTCCCACTCTGACCCTTTGACCTGGCACATGGACCTCCCTTTGTGCTCTCTGCAGGTCGCCCCCCCCCCACTCCGGAGCCCAAGCTCCCCCAGGGCAGTGGTTCCTTGCTGGGGTTTCTGGGAACGCTGGGAGCCGCTGCATGGGGACTGGGCACAACGTTGCTGAAAGAATAAATAGACGGACACGCTGTGGGCGGTGGCCAGTGAAAGGACAGAATTTTTAGACCAGGAGATGTGGGAAACTGATCTCCAAATACCTCCTCCTGTATCCGTCACTTGGAGGTTTTCCAGGCCCGTTAGTGTTTCCAAGGCTCCGGGCACCTTTTTACCTTGGGTTGTTCCAGGGTTTTCTGCATCTATTTGACCGTAATTTAGTTTTCGCATATGACCTGTTTCCTTCTCATGGCACACTTGGGGAACGCAGTGTGTTCGATCTGTTTGACTTTTCAGCTGGTTTAAAATAAAGTCAAATTCATGGACACCCAGGGGGCTCAGTCAGTTAAGTGCCAGCTCTTGATTTGGGCTCAGGTCACGATCTTGGGGTCGTGGGATCGAGCCCTGCATGGGGTTCTGTGCTCAAAGGGGAATCTGCTTGAGACTCTTTTTCCTTCTCCCCCATGCCCCCCCAAAATAATAAAGTCAAGTTTAATAAAGATACGAAGCTCTCAAGCCATATGGCCTGAAGATGGGAACTTTGGCTCGATGTTCTCGTGTTCTCAGCTGAAGCCCGCCCCCTCTCTGGGGAGGAGTGAAGCTGCAGGGACGGGGATAGCCTTACCCAGTGGGTGTGTAAGTGACACCATTTCACCTACGAGGTATTTCAGCCCCCAACACTCAACAACTGTGTCTAATCACGCTCACCTTCCCAGATTGTGCACACCAGGATGGTTCAAGGCACAGAGGCCCAGCTTTCAGCGCGGCAGCCAGAGAGGCCGGTGAAGCCTCGGGTGACCGTAAAGAGTAATTCAGAGACCTCCCCGGTGGGGCGATAGCGCCTGTCCTGGGGGCCGCTCACACTTCATCTGAAGTGTCGCATCCACTCTGATTTTAAGAGAGCTGCGGTCGAAGTTGAGTGTGTGTAAAAAGGGAAACCATGAGAGTGAAGGGTCTGGAAATGATGTCGGAAAAGAGGAGGTTGACAGACTGGAGTATTTAGCCTGGCGAGAGGAACGCTTGCGGGGAGCCTGGGGTGGCTGTTCTCAAGTGTTGGGAAAGCCGTCATCAGGCAGAGATTGGGTGCACCCTGTGAACCCCGGAAGGCTAGTGCAGATCAGGTTTGATAAAGAAAAGAGTGTGTATGTGGTCTCGGGTGGTAAGATGAGCATGGGCTTGTGTGTGGGGGGAGGGAGCCCCTTGTCCCTGGAAGCATTCAAGCAGGGACTGCATTTGCACGTGTCTGGTGGTGTAAGGAGAGCCCGTGGGTGTGAGACGGGCCTGGGAGAGGTGAGCTCTGAGGCACTCCTGACCCTTTGCCGTGTCTAAGGCTGTTGGACTGAGGTAACCTGCTGTCCCCACACAATGTCCTTGTTCACCTTTGCCATCCCGGACCGGCTCTGTGACTCTGACCTCCAATCCTGTTCAGATCGTCTGCAGGGGCTCATGGTGTCTCCCATGGCTCTCGGGCTGTGAGGGATAGCTCAGTCCTTTTTGCTGATGCCCCATCACGGTGACAGGAAGGATAGTGTCCACAGGGAGGGCACAGAGGGGATTTGGCAGCAAACCTTCCATCCCTGTCTTCCATCTCTGGGATGCTCTGCTTTGTGGACTGGTCAGGGCTGTCGTGAAATGGCCAGATTTCTCAGGAAGAGGACTTTCATGGAATCAAAGTCATTACCCCAGAGTGAGCCTTGACTTCCGCTTCACTGTGCAGGACCATCTCTTCTGGAAGCCATGTGTTTTTGAGGACCTTCTGTGTGCGTGGCACTGGAGAAACACACGAATTATCGTCTTATGTCTCTGAGGCAAAGGATTCTGGTGGGAAGAGCTCTAGGCCAGAGTCCAGAAAGCCTGGTTCTAGGCCCAGCTCCGCTGCCTCCGTGTGGTCCGTGGGGAGCTCCTGGGATGGGTTCCAGTGTCAGGGACCCGAAGCTTAGACCACTCGGTGGGACTTCTTGAAGGGAAACAGGACAAGATTACGGAACCCCAAATTAGGCACAAATGCTAATATTTCTTGAGAACAATAAAAAAAAAATTGCAACAGAGTACCAGTCTTGAAACAACTCACCAATACCACAAACATCACAAAACCGGGGCAAATAATGTTGGTGTTAACTGCCTGACACACCCCCATACTGCCTTTTTTTTTTTTTACACAGACTAGCTTCTGGCTCCGTCAATCATTTTGCCCTTTTGGCTCCTTTAGGAGACACACATGTGCCTCTAGTGCAGGGATCTTAGCTGTGGTCGTTTTGTGACCCAGCTCGGACCCTGCCCCCTGGGGGATGACAGAGCCAAGTGGCCCTGGGGGCTGTGGGAGTACCTGGGCAAGCCATTTTCCACCCCAGGATGGCTCCATGGTGGTGCCTGGGGACCCGGGAAGTGTACCTCACCAATCCCAAGTCCGATGGCTCCATCGTTCGCTCACGTGGGGAGACCCTGAGTCAGAGCCCCCAAATGCACATGAGACCCACAAAAGTCCGAGTGGGAGAAAGGAGTGATCATGACGGATTACACTGAAACTGGAGTGTTCTACCAGATCACCGACACCGCCTGACCACCTGAGCGCGTGCCTGGGGCCCTGTGGGACCCCAGAGCTCGGGTGGTGTTGGCCTCCCCGTAGATCTACCTCTGGGACATCCCAGACCTCTCTGTAGATTGAGCAAGACCATTCTGGGCCAATCTACTTTTCGGCAAGGATCTGAAACGAGAGCAAACTGAAGCTTTTGGATCCCAGAAGCCCAGCTTGATGGCGACAGCGACTGGGCAGATGTCTGTGGAGACCAGCGTCCGTGTCCGTGGTCCTGTAGGCTCAGCTGCCCTGCCACAGGCTCCCCTTCCAGGCTGGAAACTCCAAGACAAGAACCGCGAAGTTGAAGGCTTTGATTCCAGGGGAAGGACCTGCTTCTGGAAGGCATGACCCATGACGTCGTCCTCCGGTATCTGTAACTCTGAAAGGACGAGCTCATCTGGGCCTTCAGTCGGCATTTACTGAGTGTCCCTAGGGAGCAGGCACCAGGCTGGGCTCTGCAGGGGCAAATCCAGGGTCAGGAGCCTGGGTCTAGAAGAGGAGACGAGTCAGGCACGCGCAGGAATAAATAGCCACAGCGTGGGACGAATAGAGGAGAGCCGCAGGCCGTGCTGGCGACTGGGACAAGCCGAGCCAGGGGCAGGACGGGCCGGGCCGGGCCGGGCCGGGCCGGGCCGGGTCAGGAGAGCTGCGAGGCCTAGCCAGGCCCTGCTGCAGAAGAAGGCTCATGCAGTTTCTCTTTCTGTCAAATAAATAAAATCTTAAAGAAGAAGAAGAAGAAGAAGTGGGGGCACCTGGGTGGCTCCGTTGGTTAAGTGTCTGCCTTCGGCTCAGATCCTGATCCCAGAGTCCTGGGTTCGAGCCCCGCCTCTGGTACCCTGCTCAGCGGGAAAGCAGGAAGCCTGCTTCTCCCTCTCCCACTCCCTCTGCTTATGTTCCCTCTCTTGCTTTCTCTTTGCCAAATACAAAAAAAAGAAGGCTCACGCAGGTGGAGAAGCGGCATTGTAACCTCAAAACGGGAAGAGTGAAGGGCCCAGCTCGCTTTCTGGGATGGAAGGTGCTTTCTGGGATGGAAGGTTGTGTGTTCAACACATAAATCACTGTGTTGTGATTTGAGCACAACAACAAATCATTGTTCATTTGATGAACAATGTTCATCAAATGTTTGATGAACACATTTGTGAGTATCTTGTGGGCCAGAAGGAAGTAAGGTCCGCTTGGGGAGTCAGCAAAGTTAGTTCCCACTCACAGAATTTTCTTCCTTCATTTTCTCTTAGTTTGGTTTCCTCCCACCCCACCCTGACCCCCAGAGAGAAGTGTGACCATGAACTTCAGCTCCTCAGAATCTGGACTTCAGGGAGCCCCTCTGGGTTGGCGTCTCAGCAAGTCTGGGGGTTGTGAGCTGAGAGAGAACAGCAGGAGGGAGGCTGTGGTTTTTTGGGGGTGGGGAGACTCCAGCCTTGCTGGGCATTTCTGCAGCCCCCTGCCATCCACCCACCAGAGACAGTGACCTGTACAAGGGCAATGGGACCCCAGAGACCCCATCTGTGGGGCAGAAGGCTCTGGGCTTTGAGCCCTTTGTTCCAGTGAGCTTAGAACTATGATGTTACAATCTAAAATGTTGAGAGAGTGAGTGGTGTAACATACCTAGATATTCCCCTGGATAGGCACCTAGAATTTGGGTTTAAGGAAAGCCTGGGTAATTTAAGGACATACACTACCTTCTTATGTAGGTTTCATTACTTGTGAATTGCAATGATTCATTTCAAGAATCTCAAGAAGATGGAAATATTTTAGAAATACATGCATGCATTTGAAGGAAAAACTTTATTTTGTGGACTTTTTTGGTGTTGGCTTCTGAGTATCTGGGTATGAATTGTGTATCTGTTTCTTTGCCTGCACATGCATGTGGACAGGCACGCACCTCCCTACACAGGGTAGGAGTGGGGGACGTGCAGATCTGTGCTCACCTCATCTCTGGTGTTAGGAAGGGACCTTGGTCATCATTCTAGCTCAACTCATTTGGGAGAAAACGGAGGCCCGAAAGGGTAAACTAATCCCACAAGCTGACTAAGGGGGCGGAGAGGAGATTAGAACCCAGGATTTCTGATTCACAGTCCAGGACTTTTCCTATAACATTAAAACAATTACAAAAAAAAAGGGGTTGGTGAGAATCCTTATTTGTTTTTTCTCCTCCAGTCAGTGAATTAATACTAAGAAGGTCAATCCTGAATTAGCTATATAACCCCCAAAGTGAAGTTTTTATTTTTTATTTTTATTTTTTTATTTTTAAGATTTTATTTGTTTATTTGACAGAGAGAGATCACAAGTAGGCAGAGAGGCAGGCAGAGAGAGAGAGAGGCTGAGCAGAGAGCCCGATGTGGGGCTCGATCCCAGGACCCTGAGATCATGACCTGAGCCGAAGGCAGCGGCTTAACCCACTGAGCCACCCAGGCGCCCCCCAAAGTGAAGTTTTTAACACTGACCTGGTTCGGTATTGATTTCTTTTATTAAAAAAAACCCTATTTACAATCAAGTTGTTAAAGAACTTCAGAGCACATATGAAGGTTTTGCTAAAATAATGATACGCCTTTTTTTTAAAAGATTTTATTTATTTGACAGAGAGACATGGAGAGAGGGACTACAAACAGCAGGTAAGGGGGAGAGGGGAGAGGGGAGGAAGAAGCAGGCTTCCCACTGAGCAGGGAGCCCAATATGGGGCACTTCTCCAGCTAGCTCTGGTAAAACACACACATACACACACACACACACACACACACACACACACACACACCACGTGATCACCCAGTATCCTGATGTAACAAATATTGAAATTAATCACTGTTTTTAAATGGGTGGGGTGTCTTTACTGGAAATGAATCCCACGCATTTCAGGCATTTGTAAAAAATAAAATTAAAGGCATAGGCATAGATGCCAATGCAGAATTCTTGGATTATGTTCAAATTGCATTTGAGCACAGGTGTGCTTGCCGTTAAGTGTTTACGTTTACCTGTACACATGAATGTTTGCCTGGACAACTGTGTTTGTTCTCACTTCGGTGTACATACATTTGTGTGTGAGTGTGAGGGCTTCCATTTAATTGGGGATGGTGAAGGCGTCGTCCCTTTTATCAGAATAAAAAAAAAATAGCTCTTCCAAAATATCAGCTATGGGAGGAGAACCCCAGGGTTCAAGGTGAGCGTGGGTGAGACGAGCTGCCCACTCTCCATCCCCAGGGTTTGCTTTTTTCTTGGACTCCCCTTGCTAGGATTTTTGCTGACTCTGCCACGCTAGTTCCTGGGTACACTTCCAGTGAAGATGGGACTTCTGAACACATTTGAGCCAGGCTGTCATTCCCAAAGAAATCTTCCTAAATGCTAAAAAGGGATAAAAGCTACAGACTGGTCCTTCCCTTGCTGGTGGTCTCCCCACACCCTTCCAGCCTCAAATGTGCTTTCCTTCCATGTTCCTATGACCTCTGGCCATGTCACAGTGTGGGGTACAGGCTGTCATCCCAACATCTCCCCAGTCAAGCGATTCTCTCCCCAACCGCTGAGCAGAGCCAGGAACAATAGTGATAGGGGCTTACGACGTGGGGGCCGCCGGGTTTGTCTTACTCCATCCTTGCAACAGCTCCCCGAGGTAGATGCTGGGGCCAGTCCCCACTTTCCAGGTGAGGGAACCGTGGCTGGGCACGGGCAGGGAACTCAACTCTGACTCCAAAGCCACACCTCCGACCATGACATTATAAAGCTTCCGGGTGCTAGAGAGCAACAGAGAATCCGTACTCCCCACCTGCCCACCCCATTCTCGCAGCCACGCCTCCTTTTTAGGGGACAGCCAGACTAGAGTGGACACAGTGAATGGCCTCCTCCTGCAGGCGACACTTGGCCCTCTACGCACAGTTAAAGGCTGGCAGGTGTAACCAGCATAGAAGGGATATCCAGGTTATAGGACTTTCTTCAGGTTAATGGAAAAAGGAAGATCCTCTTCTTTCCTTCCAGCATGTGGGGCATAAGTGGCTCTGGGCAGCCCTGGGCCCACTTGGGACCTGTCCCCTTCCAGCAGATGGCAGCCCCTTTATCGGGGATCTGTCACTGCATGGCTTCGGTGGTGGGGCTGGGTCATCTCAAACACCTGTTGCAGTCTTACCCCCCACCCCACCCCGCTGCTATGTTTCCTGCCTTTGTTTACAGGGTGAAATCCCTAGTGAAAAAGCGTCCACTTCAGAGGGGTGACAGCATCATGAAGCTGAGCACCAGGGAGGAGTCTGCTCCTGAGTCAGGAGATGTGGGTTTGAGGCTTGGGATACAAACTGAGTGACCTTGAACAAGCTAAGCTTCGATTTTTCTCACCTGTTTCAAAGGGGCTGATAAAGCTTCAAAGCAGAGTGTGAAGTTTATGAAGAGTGATTGCAGGTGAGAGTCCTTTAAATTCTTAAAGCATGCTATGGAAAAAGTGAATGTACAGGGCAGTTCCTCCAAAAGTTAAAAAAACAATGACCGCATGATTCAGCCATTCCACTACCAGGTATAAACACAGAAGGGTTGAAAGCGGGGGCTCAAAGAGGTATTTGCACACCCGTGTTCACTGCAGCATTATTCACCATAGCCATAAGGTGGAAACAATCCTGATGTCCGTTGACAAATAAATGGATAAACAGAAGGGGGGAGGGGTGTCTACGCATGCAATGGAATATTATTCAGCTAGGAAAATGAAGGAAATGCACAGGCTACAACATGGATGAACTTTGAAGACGTCATGGTAAGTGAAATAAGCCACACACAAAAGGACGAATATTATATGATTCCACTTACGTAAGATACCCATATAGGCAAATTCAGAGACAGAAAATTGGTGATTACCACGGGTTGGGGGAGGGGAGAATGGGAACTTGTAGCTTAGTGGATACAAAGTTTCTGTCTGCATGATGAAACAGTTCTGGAAGCAGAGAGTGATACAACATGGGGAAGGTACCCAGGCCATTGAACCGTATACTCAAAAATGATTACAGTGGTCAATTTGCTATGTATATTTTAACACTAAAAAAGGAAAGTATACTTCAATGAAAATTTTAGCTAAGATGTCTGCAGGTATTTTGGCAAAACTGGGAGTGAGGAGTCCTACTTCTTTGGTCTGAACTTAGGTAAGACATTTGGAGGAAGTACATTTTTTTCCTCTGTCAGGTGAAGCCAACAGCAACCTCTCTACCTCTCCTGCTCCCCCACGTCCCCCTTCTCCCTGCACACCCCAAGGAAATGGGTCGAAGCATGCCAAGCCAAATAACCAGAGCAGCTGAGGTTGCCTGCATTAGTCTTCACAAGAAAAGGTCCCGTCCTGACTCCTAGTGCGTTCTCCAGGCTCCTGTGGACTCCTTCTCTGGTTCCTGGGAGGGCCGTTATTCTGGAATTACCCACATAAGGGGAGCTTTCTAACCATAGCAACCTTGTCACAGCAGACCTGACCCCCGTGCTTTTGTTCACCTGGGCCAAACCCGGTGCCTGGCACACACCAGGTCCTCAGCCCTCATTTTGTAACTGAGATGCCCTCCCTGGAGTCCTGTTCAATTCCATGCCAACTTTATGCTGATTGGTATAAGGAATAAACCAATTTCTGCTTGGTAAGAAAGCGAAGGGGGCGGGGGGGTTCGGTGAAGGTAAAGGAGGAAGACCCTCAAGGTAGAGCAGTCATTAAACTGTTTATTGTAAATAATTGTTTAAATCAGCATCAGGTGCCAAGGGCTAAAGACAATTGGGCCCCGGGCCTGGGGGTGGCCCGACTCCTCTGAGGCCCCCCAGAAGGTAGGCTTGCAGAACTGGGGGGGGGTTGGCAGGGCACGCAGCTTTGAGCTTTGGGGTGGGGAGTAGCTCCGGGGGTCCCCAAAGACTCTCGGTCTGGATTTCATTGGGAGTCAGAAACGGAGTCAGTAAACTGAGTCAGAAAGAGGCAGGAAGCATTGGCCCCAGGTGACCGAGCCGGCCGAGAGACCCAGGGCCTCCTTGGCCCGAGCATGGCGGGCTCTTGGCACATGTATGACACATGTCTGTGTGCGACCACAGGCTCCGAGCCGGCGGGCGGCAGGGACCCCTCGCTTTTTGGACGGCGAACCCAGGCCACGGCCGGATGGTCCCGACCCCCGGCCCTGTCCCTGGGCTCGTGGGGCTGGGGACCGGCTGGGCTCCGGGCTCGCGCTGGTGCTCAGCACCCGGGGTGCCGCGGGGGGGCGGGGAGAGCGGCCGCCTAGCCCAGCCCCGCGGATGACAGGAGCCAGGGAGCCGAGGAGGGAGGAGCCGCCGCCGCCGAGCGCTGGGCTGAGGAGCAGAAAGAGCGGGGCGCGGAGTGCGGGCGGCTGGGAGCGCGCTGAGCGGGGGAGAGGCGCTGCCGCACGGCCGGCCACAGGACCACCTCCCCGGAGAATAGGGCCTCTTTATGGCATGTGGCTGGTAACTTTCCTCCTGCTCCTGGACTCTTTACACAAAGGTGAGACCCGCGCGGGCGGCAGGGCGGCGGGGGCGGCGGAGCCGGGGTGCGCGCGGGGGGCGGCGAGGCGGGGTGCCCGGCGGGCTCCAGGTGCCCGGGGGACAGACCTCGGCCGGTCCTGGCGCCGGGTGGGGCGCAGCGGGGGCGGGGCGGGCACTCGCAGAGAGGTCAGGTGAGAGTGTGCCCTGGACCGCTCGGCCGGTCACCCGCGCCTGCCGTTTTGGGGCGCGCCCGCAGGGGTGGTGGTGGAGGAACCCCTCGTCTCCCCGCCCCCGGCTGGGCCGCAGCTCTGCCCCCGACCCCTCCCCCAGCCCCTTGCCCGCTTCCTGCGGCTTGGTGGCGCTGGGACCCCGGGGTGCCCTCCGAGTGGCGGGGTCCTCAGGCCGTGACTGTTCTCCCCGGAGTCCTGGTATATTCGGGCCTCGGACTCCGAGGCTTACTCCTCCTCCGCCGCCCTGCGCTCCTCCGCCGCCTCGGACCCCCTGCGCCGCACCGCATGGCGCTCACCCGCGCCTTGGCTGGATGCGGGGCGGGGAGAGCGGGGGCTTCCGAGAGCTGGGGTCCCTCGAATGGCAAGTTTGTTCTCCAGACCCAGAGGTCGCTTTGCCCCCAACCCTGTCTCACCCCCCTGCCCCGGGCACTAGCCCCAGCTTGGCTGTGCCGCCCCGGGGCCACCTCGGGCAGCGCGCCCCAAGGTGCGAGACTCCGCTTCAGCGCCGGGTCAGCTGGACATGGGGACAGTCTTCAGTTTGTGGGGGGAGGCGTGTCGCTTTCCCCGGAGAGAAGGCGTTGCTAGGGGTGGGTCCAGGTGTCCGGCATGTCCAGACCTGCTGCTGGGGCGCCGCGCACCTGATCCTCGAGGTAGCCGGCACTGGGGGTTGGAAGGGGACAGACATTTACGACCAGAGTCACCTGGGCACTGAGTCGGGACCAGGCTGTCGCTGGCTTTCGGGCTTCCAGGCTATCACAGAGGACGTGCCCCGGGGCGCGCAGATGGCGGGAGATGAGGCGGCCGAACTCTGCGCCCTTGCGCAGCGGAGCACTCATGCTCTCGTACCCGCTCAGCTTTACCTGTTCAGCCCTCTAACTTTTCTCCTTCGCGCCCTGGGGGCGGCTTCTTCCCCCACCTTGCCCCGCCGGTGGCCCTGACTGAGCCCCAGCTCTCGACCCCTAGGCGATGGGGGAAGGGCAATCCAGCGGAGGGTTGGCGGTCCGGGAGGGGTCTCGTTTTTTCCCTTGAGGAGGCCCTCAGGGGTCTGGAGTCTGCAACCTGCCAGAGCTGACTGCAGTATCTCCCAGCTTGGGGGCGGGTTGGCGGGGGGAGGGTCACCCTTATTTTATTTGTAAATACCGCCTGGTTAAGGCCAGACTGAAGGCCAAGATACTGCTGGGGTTTGCCTAGAGATCGGGGTGCGGGGCGAGAGGTGGCGTGGACAAAGTAGTTGAGTTTCTCAGGCCCGATGGGGCCCACTGGGTGACAGGCCAAGGCTGGTCTAGGTTGGTTAACCCCTTGTCCCCTGCTCAGCACCCTCTCCTCCCACTTTAGCGGAGCAAGAAGCCCGTCTCCCGTTCAAAACTACCCCCCACTAAACCCCAGTCTCCCTCTCCCCAGGCTCTTCCTGCCTCCCTCCGCCCCCGCAGGCTGGCTCGGCTTGCAGCTTTAATTACATTAATATTAAAAATACATAAGGTGAGGAGCGGCAGCTTTCTCTCTCACTAGTTCTCTCTCCGCACCCCCACCCCCTTTCCATTTTGTCAGGCGAGAAAGCACAGGATGGAGCTCCTGCACACTCTTGCCCAGCTTTGTCCTCAACCCTGCACTCCCCACAGCCCCCCACTTTGTTCAGAGTAGCCCATTCCCCAGGAGTGGCTGTCCCTTAGCAAGTACCTGAAGGACGCAGCCCTCCCCCCTTCCAGAAGCCTGGCATTAATAAATGAAGTCCCAGCTATTTGATAGGGAGGAAGCAGATGGGGGTTGGGGGGACAGGTGGAGAAAGGCCCAGAAGGCCACAGGACAGGCTGAGGAGGAAAACCCTTCCCAACTTGAGAAGGAAGTTGCCACTGGCCCTGGGCCCCGAGGGGAGGCTGGAGGTGTCAGGTGAGCTGGATCCTTGGTGGCCTTTGCGGCCCTGCCATCCGGAGGCTCCAGCATCTGTGTCGGGCGCCAGGGCTACTCGCCAGACAGGCCTTTCTTTTCCTTCGTGCCTTAATTGGGTCTTAGGTGCCAGGCTGGTCCCCGGGGCTTGTTCTGCTTGGGGTGGCGCGGCGGTGGGGGCCGATAGAGAGGCGGCTGGGAGAGACGGGGTGCGGGCAGTGCAGGGACGATGGGGTTTGGTGTATTTTCTCTCTCCTTGCCAGTCACCCCCACGGCACCAAGGAAAATGTAAATGTGAGTGTTCGAGCCTGTTACAGAAAACAATATCCTCTTGCAATAATTTGTACGTCCATCTGTGAGGAGCGGGAGGAGGCAGAGAGAGAGAGAGAAAAAACAAGATGGGATAGAGCGTCCTCTGGATGGAATTAAGCGGTTATTGAATGTGTTTTAAGCTTCCGTTATTTCCATTCCTCTCAAAATACCTTTTTTTGATGAAGCCTGAGCTCAGACCGATTCCCCAGAACTGAACCGGGAAGGTGTTTTAATAATCGGTTATCGAGTCTCCAATAGCTGCCTTATTATAGTCAAAACAAATCCGGGTTCGGGCAGCCAGATGAACCCCAGTGAGGCTCTCTCGTTGTTCCATCCAGCGGGCCAGCATCTGTGTTGCCTACATTTGCATTTTTACTGTGTAAAAGAACAAGCTTCCCCGGCACTAAAATTCCCGTTTTCTAAAAGCCAAAATAATGGGTTGCATTGATTTTTTTTTTTTTTTTTTTTTCCATTTCCCACCCCAGCCTCTCGGACGGGGACTCATGGTTCTTCTCTCTTGAGAAGACCGAATTAAAAGGCTTCGTCAAGCCATTAAGAAAATCTCTAACACTCTGTTCGGTGTCTAATTAGAAGTGGGGGGTGTGTGTGGGGAGACGCTGGGGGAAGGTGTTTTGAAAATCTTGAAACAGCAGACACAACTTCGGGGAAGCAGGTGAAGGCCCCGTGAGCCCGAGGAGGGGGCGGCTGGGCAGAGAGGCCCCGGTTGCTGGAAAAACATGCCGGAGAATGGAATTGCCATCATGCCCGACAGACCTCTCAGATGCTTCGTGTTTCTGGGCATCAAAGTCAGCTGCCTTTAATATATCTCGGCAGCAGAATGGGGAGCTCAATTAGAAACAAAAAGCAAGTAAGCAGTTGACCCAAAGGCAGCGGTTAAGTTGAGCAGATCCCGGGAGACTGGCTGGAGAGGCTTGTTTTTCTTAGATTGAGGAACCGGGAGGAGGTGGGCAAGCAAAGGGCCGTTTGGCCCAGCAGAGCTTTGCTAAACAAGCCCCCCAAACAGCCTGGGAGCCCTCAGACGCAGGATGGTAGTCTACCCTAGAGCACCTCTAGGACCGCTGGCCTTCGATAGAGGGGTGCAGACCTCCAGCCCTGCTTGTCGTCTCGGTGTCTTCAGGAACTCCATCTCTGTCCCTTGCTCCATCCCCTAATCAGCCTGGGGAAGGTGGATTTTATTTGTGGTTGAATTAAAGGGGAGGGTGGTGTTCAGAGAGCTTTTTTTCAGGGGTAGGGATACCAGGTTGAGAGATTCTTACCTCCCACATGATCTTGAAGAGGTGTTTCTTGGAGACCTTTGAAGCAGTCAAGAGGCAGAGCCCCCCAGCTCCCAAAGTGCTTTCTCAGCCCCTGCCCCGGTAGATCTGGCCGGGACCCAGGTGCCTGAATGGGGTGAGCCACAGGCAGCAGAGCATGGCAGAGTGCCAGGAACCCAAGGGCAGGCCCTAGATTTGCATATGATTTGCATACAGATTTGCATGCTGACCTAGCCAGGCCAAGAGCCTGGCCCTCTCTGTGCTAGTAGCCTCTCCTCAGGCACTTTTTCCTGGCATGGCATGGGGGTGGGGCAGGAGCAGGAAGAAGGGCTGGTGTTTTGGGTAGTTCTTCTCTCCTGCCTCTGAGCTTGAGGCCTACGGGGGCTCAGGGCTGAGCTCACCTGCTAAGGCAGCCTGGAGCTTGCTGTTGGGCTACGATGAGCGGTGATGGGCTGAGACACCCTAAGGCAGACAAGCCTGGGATGTGGGTTGTCCCTCTTGTGCTGCAGGATGAAGAGGGTTGAAGAGTGGGGGCACTTGGGCAGTGGGGATCCAGGGCCAACCCTAGATTTCTGGGGCATGTGCCCTCAGAGTGGAGGAAGCTGGGTGCTTGGGGCTGTGGTCAGTATTCGGAGAAGCAGCAACTGATGGGAGAGGTGTGATGGGACTTCCAGCTCTGGAGGGGGTTGTGGTCTCTGAGAGATGAGGGCAGGGCCCCTGGGCTGCTTATTCTAACATTGCTAAGGCCGCTTCATTGGGAAGGCGGGCACGGTGGTTGCGGAGGGAAGTTGTGGAGTACTGCTTGGGGAGCAAACATTCAGGGCAGCTGGAATGCTCCTCCTTCCCAGGGAGCCAGCTGGGACGCCTGCAGTGGGAATGTGGCTTCCAGAATGGTTTTGTCTGCATTTCCGGGGCAGGAGCAAATCCTGCCCTGGCAGGTGCGCCTCCAAGGCCTCCCAGAGGTTTTTTCTTTCTTTCTTTTTTTTTCCCCTGCATATCTAATGATCCAGGAGGGCCCTGGCATGGGTAGAGCCTGGGGGGAGGGCTGGAGGTAGAGAGGGGAAGGTCAGCAGGCAGAGCTTCAGGTCATTCCATGCCTAGTTCTTTCAATCCGAGCCTTTTATATATTGGGGTTGTAAAGAGAAAAAAGGTGGCAACTCGCTGGTGTGGTGGAAATTCAGAGTCAAAGCAAACCCTCCATTCATATCCCAGCTCCGCACTTACTAGGTACGTGACTTTGGGTCTCTCTGAGCCTTTCTCCAGCTATTAATTGGGGTTAAGGGCAATAGCACACATAAGGTAGCGAGAATGTAGTTGGTACTCAATAAATGCTAGACCTCTTCTTTTTTCCTGCACTGCTCCCACCTTCCTCCCTCTGCCCTTACCTCCGAATAGATCATCAAGTCCTGTCCTGAGTAGTTGAATCAATCAGCTGCAGTTTTGGCCAAACCAACCGACTTAGACCTATAGCAGTAAGACTGTGGGGTGGCCGGGACAGGGGACATCGCTGCTTCCTTCTGCCACCTCGCCTGGGAACCTGCAGGACCCATTCTCAGCAAGACAGCTGTGTCCCTGGGGAACCCAACACACTCCCTTTCTCCAGCTATAGCTAAGCCACCAGTGGAAAAGAGATGAGGGCAGAGGTTGGCTCTGGACTTGGATATGAGGGGGAGGCAAAGGCTAGTTACACACCTGCCAAAGGAAGGCCAGGCTTGGTTGTGAATCTCTACCATAGTTGGACAGAATAAGTACTATCTTGGATTTAATGCCATGACACCTGTATAAATGGGCTATGCAGGGTGAGCCCCATCCCTTGTAGCTGGATAGATTTCTGTGTTTCTCTCCGCTGGGATGAGCCTTGCTTTTTTGCAGGTAGTTTTGTGTATAGAGAACACCCCTGGTAGCCCATGACCTTGGGGGTTCCTGGAACCACTTCTCCCTTTATGACCCAGTCAGCCAGAGCGAAGCAACATAGGACCCAGAGGTCAAGTGCTGCCCATTCAGCGTGTGGTCTGTGGGTCCATGACTGCAGGAGTGGCTTGGGGGCACAACAGCCTGTGTGCCCTGCTTAACAGATGTTTGTTCTGTGCTGCATTAGCCTCGGGTACCACCCCTGCCATCCAGCTGCTACTCCCCTCATCCGTTCAGACCCACCTCCCCCATGCCCTTGCTCTCCCTCATGCTCACAGTGACAGTTTCCAAGGTCACCACCATCTTCATTAGGAACAGGGTTATTCAAATGCTGGTTGCATATCCATTATGCGTGTGCGTGTATGTGTATGTGTCGGAAAGAAGGTTGTGGGCCCACATGGCAAAGCTCAGCCTGATTTCAGCAAGTTACCTAAGAGTTCCTATACCTCTATTTCATCATC
Organism: Neogale vison; assembly: GCF_020171115.1. Taxonomy (NCBI): domain Eukaryota; kingdom Metazoa; phylum Chordata; class Mammalia; order Carnivora; family Mustelidae; genus Neogale; species Neogale vison. Next base: position 107,745,276 of record NC_058097.1, on the reverse strand, counting down.
TGTAAAGTGGGGGAAATAACGGCACCCTGACTGTTCCACGGGGCACCTGTTATTACGTGTGTGCAAGAAGGATAAGGAGCCTATCATTGTGTGTTGTGTGACAACGCGTTGTAAACCAAACAGGGCAACCTGTGAACACACATGTAAAAACCACAGTAAAACCCTTCTAGCCTTATAAATCCTTTGCTGAAATGTGAGGTATAATTACTGTCACTTCATCAGACAGGAACAACCAAGGTCTCCCAGCTGTGTGTGGCTGTCTCCCTGCTCCTGGGCCCCGCATGTATAGCAACGTGGGCAACAGCAGATGAGGCCCAGACAGGCTGGCAGTTGTCCTCTTGGAGCTGACTTGGCCTGTAGTTGCCCCTGTGGCCCCAGGAGGCGGTGGGGGAGGGAAGCGCCTACCTCTGCTGGCTCCCCAGGTCCAAGGATGCGGGGTTATCCCATAGTCCTCTGGACACAGTCTGCAAAGGTGATTCTCACTGCTGGGAACCCCCAGTCCCTTTTGGGAAGAGCAAGTCCTACCCGTGTGACCTCATCTGAGGTGAGAGCCAGCACCAGAATTGAGGCCCTGAGAACGCGGCCGAGTCAGGGTTGTGATCACTTTGCTTCTGAGATGGCCCCCCTGAGCCATGGGGGTCTACGGGTCTCAGGTCTCAGGACCTGCTTTTGGGGTGTGAGCGAGAGATCCTATGACTGTCACGGGTAGAAGTCCTCCAGGTTGGAAGGCACCTTTGAGGACACAAGCTATCCCCTCATTCCTCTGCTCCGGCGCTTCCGGGCACAGAAAACACCTTCCTCTGAAGGCAGCCTGTTCTGACCACACAGTTCTGACTAGCACAGAGCTCATCCTCCGAATCCACCAAGCAGTCTAGGTCTTGGGCCTTCTGCTCCTGGGCCCTGGTTCTGCCTTTTAGGCCACAGGGATACCGGTGAAGCCCTCTTCCACTTGACAATGCTGTGACCATCTGCAGACAGATGTCTGTCACGGAGGCCACTTCTGCAGGCACCCAGCTCCCCTGCTTGCTCTCCTGCTCCCCCATTAATGTCTTGGCCTTTCCCCACGAGCCCACCCCCCATTCCTGCTTTGCTGGGCTCTACAGGCGAGGTGGCCAGAATTCCAAGAGCAGTAGAGACTGAGTGGGGACTGGCAAGCTGTGTACCTGGGGTGAATTCCTGTGCCCCTCTGGGCTGCAGGCTCCCCGTCTGTAAATGAAGGAGATTGGACAAAATAATCTCTTAAGTCCCTCAAGCGTTAACAATCTAAATCAAAGACTCTCTGGGGACAACTGTGCTGTCTGAGCCGCCTCCCTAGAAAGACCTTCTGGACGTGAGGGGCCTTCTCCTCCCAGGGCCTGTCGGCCAGGGGCTGGGAGATTAAAGATTCTGTTCGGCTGTCAGCTGTTGGCTCGTAACTCCTGGAGCCGGTGGTGAGGGGCCTTGTAGGTGGAAGGATGACTGATCTTTACTGGGTCTTACAGGTTTCTGGTTGCCAGTTATAGGAACTATGTTTATGCTGAGAATCGTTAAAAACAAAACCAAATAAACCCTCTGGGTTTTGGGGAGGTGGAGGACTTGGGCATTTGGAGCCGTCCTGCTCATCGGGATAGGACTGCTTCCCTAGGGGAATTTGCAGACGGAGACTTTCTGGTCACCTCCAGGACTAGGGTAGGGGTTGCTGGCGTTCAACTGTGGGAGGGTGTCCCAGGGATGAGATGTTGGAAGGCTGGGACAGTCCCAAGTACATAAGAAATGTCATACCCCGAACTGCTCTCCTTCACCAGAAAAACCCCCGTCATGGTGTGTGCACACCCTGGAGACAGTCTGAGTCCAGAATGTGATGTGCTCATTGAGAAATGCAGCTATGGCCAGTGTGTGAACACACCGAGATTACTTGACCTAATATCCAGTTTTCTTTTCTTTTCTTCTCTCCCTTTCTTCCTTCCTTCCTTCCTTCTTTCAGTTTCAGAGGTAGAATTGACTGATTCCCCATTTGCATATAACACCCAGGTTCATTCCACCAACTAACCTCCTGTTTCCTTATCTGTAAAATGGGGTCTGGGCAGTAGCTACCTTAGAGGTGGTTATAGGGTTTAAATGGTCTGTAGTGCCAGGCAAGGGCTGCTCACAGTGCCTGGCACAAGATAATGTTACAGAGAAATGGTGATGGTAAGCGGTGGGGCAGGTGTGCTGTGTTTGGGGGAAGCATGGGACTTGGTCTGGGCTGCTCAGTCTTGCCCTGAGGCAAGTTCCAACTCAGAGCGCCTGTAAATGCTCTGACACCCTCTGGGGAGATTCGCCCCTCTCCTCCCCAGGGTCTAGCCTCAGGAAGTCTCAAAGGTGTGAACACATGGGAAGCAGGTTTTCTGATGAAGGAACCAGACCCTGTCTCCTGGGTCCTGACCCGGTTGTGCTGAGGTCCCATTGGTGGATTCCCTCTGGACCCAGTTTTTCCAACTGTGGGATACAAACAGAGTGAGGGCAAATAATCTATCTTGTGTGAAAACCTTTGTATGCAAATGCAGCGTGGTAATGAACTTGGCAAATTAACCCCAGAAACTCACCTGGCCAGATCCGCATAAAAAAAAAAAAAAAAACAACTCTGTGTGAGGCCTGGGGGGCAGCAGCCTGCGACCATCGCAATGTTTTGTTGCTATTGATCGCACCACTATTATTTTATTAACTCAATCACCGAATTAAGTTAATTAACATGGTGCTAAGGCCCCCGTCTTCCAAGCCCTTGAAAACCGGCTATTGTTGGAAAAGGTGATACGGAAGTCTGGGGTGGCCAATCTTCTCTCTAGGGAGCGTTACTCTGACCTGTAGACAGAGGACACATGCATCAGAAATAGTTTCCAGGCCCTCCGTGAACCTGTTAGGTAAGGATCTGCATTTTTAACCAGCCCTCCAGCTGATCATACATCATGACGTCCGAGAACTGTCTTTAGTAGCTGTCGCTAGTGTGGTAGGTGAGAGGTAAGTATTTGCGGTGGGATATTTGCTCCACAAATAACCGCTTGCCTGTTAAGATAATACTCCTAATAATAGCAACAAATACATACGTGTTGCTAGGCACTCAGATTCCAGAAAATGTCCTTTACATGAATGCATCCAACCTAACAATCTTTGAGGTCACCCCCATTTGATGGATGGGGAAACTAAGGCACGCAGAGGTGAGGTTATCTTGCTTAAAAGTGACAGAGCCTGGATTCAAACCCAGGGAGCCTGGCTCCAGAGTCTTGGCCTCGAACCACTGTGCAAAGTGCCGGGAGCCGTGAGGCCCAGGGGATAGAGTGGTGGCTGGGATGGGAGCTCACAGCCCTGCCTGCTTCCCCTGTCCTTGTGGCCCTGGGACCCACTTGCTATGCGCAGGTGTGGACACCCCCTTGCCGGCTCTGGCCCATCTCTGGGGGGCGGGTTGCAGGTCCAGCCCTGACAAATGCTCCTGGTTGAAAAGTCCAGTGAATGAGATGAGTAAATATTGTAAAGGAAGAGAACAAAATGACTCACTTCTCCCAGTGGAGGCGGCGAGGTGTTAATATTTCAGTTCCCTTGGGTTGTCATTGGTGATGACTAGGGATGACGACATGGGGGTACTTCAGTGTCCACCTGGGAGGAAGCCCCAGTGGGCCAGACACTCCCAGCCCAGGCCAGCAGGGTGTGGGCCCATGGGTGTCCAGTACACAGGGTGTCAAGTTTCCTTTGCCCAGCTAATCCGGATGGCCAGACGGCGGGAGGGCCAGCGCTGGAGTTGATGTGATGGATATTTAGGTTTCTGTGGTGACCCTGGGGGCAGCCCAAATGCCTCGGGGCGATTTCTGGTTTAAAAATATTGCGCTGCTATTTCTACGCTTCTAATCTTCCAGCGATTTGGAGCCTGTTTTCTGAAACACGGCATCGGGGCGGTGTTCCACGTTAAACGGCAGAGAAGATTAAATGGGTTTAAGTCTGGGCGTCTGTCACATCACATCCAAGCCCATAACTTCCATTTTCTATTAAAAATCCATTTCCCCCTTTGACCAGAAGAAGCTTTGCTGTTGATCTGAATGTCTCTCTCTTTATTTATGAAGTGTTCCCCCCTCCTCTCTTTCTCTCTGTAAATATGCCTGCTTCTGTCTGCAGAGAGGAAAGAGCTGGGCAGGGGGGCGGTGGGGGGAGCCGCTGAGATTTGAGGGGGAGGTAGGAGTTTCCTGTGTGAGGACGTGGTTTCCAATCTGGGACTGGCTTCCAGAGAAGAAATTGGAGGCCCTCCTAAGGCCCCAAACTTTGAACTCTCCAGCATTTAGACAGAAAACACTCAGGCTGGGGACCCGATGGACCTTGACTGAAGGATGGCTCTGCCTTCTTCGAGCTGTACAGTCTCCCCATGAGCCTCTTTTTCTTTACTGATAAAATGAGACCACCAGGACCACCTTAGACCTTTGTGTGAGGGTTAAGTGAGAGAATGTTCTGGAAGCATGCAAGCAAGCCCAGTGCCAGGCACGTAGCGGGGGCTCAATCAATGTGAGTCTCCTCTCTTTGGAGAACTTGTACCGTTAGCTAAGCCACCAAGCCTTCAGGGAAATAAGTATAAGGTCAAGATGAAGTTAGGCACAGGGTTAGGCACAAGAACCTGCAGGAACCCAGTTACCAAGCCTGCAAACTGCACTGCCATTGCCTTCTACTGCAGAGGGACCAATATGCCAATCCAGCTGTTTCTGCCTCTTCTCCCCAAGCCCAGCCGGCACTCCTGCCTGGAAGGTTTCTGTGGGGTCCCCCAAACATGCAGTCTCCTGGTTGCCACGGAGGCCTTGTTCAGGCTGGTCTCTCTGTTGGGAGTGCCCTCGTTTAGATCTTCCTTCCAGGCTCAGCTGGAGCTCCCCCATGCCCAGCCCTGTCCCCTAGCTGCAGACTAACTTGCATGTCCCCTCAAGAGGGCTCATCTCAGAACTGGTACTTTCCATGCACATCCCCCAGGGCTTGGGGCTAACCATCCCTATTCTCCTTTAAAGGCCATCTCCTTTACCAGCTCCTGGAAGGTGGTGTCTCCCACCTAGGGCTGTGGTTCTGCTGGGCATGTGTCTGGTGCTCCCTAAACATCCCCGGAAAGAATAGGACTTTTCCGGCCCCTTGGCGTCCGAAGGGACCTGGGGAAGGGAGTCTGGAAGGGTGCGGGAGTCAGCTGAGAGGACGTGGGAGTGGAAGAGGGTCTTGAGTTCTGCAGGTTTGCAGAGTGGTGCTGTGCCCTGGTTACCTTTGCAGGAACTGTGGGCACCCTAGACCGCTTGGAGGTCGCGGGCATGCAAATAGCGGTCCTGTCCCTCTTAGTCACACGTGCCCTCTCTGTGGGGAACCAAATTCCTCCACATTTTCTTTTCCCTGCTTTGCAGTCCTGGAGGGCAGGTAAGACGGTGCAGTCCCTGTCTTTTTGACTGAGGACATGGAGGCTTAGAAAGGCTGGTGGCTTGCCTGAGGTCACACAGCGGGTCCGGGGTGAGCTCCGGGAGAGAAAGCAGTTCATCAGACGCCTACCAGGGTTCTGTCAGTTGTACCCCACTTCTGTGCTGCTCTGAGAGCTTGCTGAAGCTTTGTCCCTGCTCTGAAGGTTCAAACAGGGACCTGAGAAGGAGGGGAACCCCCTACCCCCATAAAGGCTGGAGTGAGGCCCTCACTACTCCCCCTTTCATGGCTGGGTGATGCATGGCTGCTGCGGCCACTCACGGGTGCCCCTTGGGCCAACAACCTTCCTCTTGGCACACAGCAGAGATTTGGGCTACTGGGTGGTCAGTGCCTCAGTTTCCCTTTTATAGATTTGTTCACGCCTATCACCTGGCAGGTGGGATGAGGCTAAATTAATGTTTATTAGAGGGTGTCTGCATTCTGCGCTGACAGGTGCCTTGTGGTGGTAAAGTATGGGCCTGCCGTAAGTGCGGGACGCTATTGTTTTACACCTGAGGGTGATGTTTCATAATGGCAATGCACTGTCAGAGCCCTAAGCAGAAATGAATGGTTTGTCTCATCCTCCCCTGCTCCCCCAGACTCAGAAGACAGCAGCTCACATCCCGAGGTGAGAGAAATATGAGGCTACTCACCTTTTGCTATCAATCTGCCGTTTCATCAGCCCTGACAGGTGGCTGGACAGTCCCGGTCCATTCATCAATTAAATCTACCCATTTGTAGTTGTTGAGAACCCCGTGTCCTTGGCTCTGGCAGGATCCAAGGCTCAGAGTGCAGGAAGGCTGCTCTCATTGTGGCTGGGGCTCCTGGTGGGAGCAGAGGGGACCTGGGGAAAGGGGCAAGCTCGCAGGCGGGGCGCGTGGTACGGATTTCCAGCAGGAAGAGCTGGAGACTAGGACTGTGTGTTAGGGGTGGAGTTGAGATGAAGGGAAGGATGGAGAGAGGTACCCAGCCTGGGAAACCAGATTCTGTGGTTTGTCTTCAGCGTGGTTCACACAGTAGAGCAGCTCTGTCCCTGGGCCCTCAAGTAAGGGCACGCCGGGCTCCGGTCCCAGCTCCGGCATGGACACAGCATTTCTTTGGAGAAGATAGTTAACTTTGAGTCTTAATTTCCTTATCCGTGAGGTCAAAATAACATTAATACCATCCCCTAGGGAGCCATGAAGATTAAGTGAGATAATATCTGTAATGGGTCTAGCTCTGAGCCTGACCTACAGTTAACAGCGAAAGCCGTGGTGGTGGTTCTAATTGCTGACGGCATTATTATTACTGAGGGCTATAGCATAAACATTTTATTAACCTGTTCTTGAATCCAATAATTCTAGAATTCCTCTCTGTCAGGAGCCTTTCTCAGCTTCCCAAGTCCATTTTTCAGGCACAATGTAGAGTCTTTCTGTCCCGTGATGGATTTTGGCTCCCCTAATCCATAAAGCTGCCACGGAGAGAGTGTCTGATTAACTAGGTTGTCTCAGGAAGCATCCAGAACCCCAGAGTGATGTCCCTGCTCCCACAGGCTAAGCATTGTCTGAAATGTCGACTTCAACGATGGCCCCTCCCACAAGGAGTGTGTGTGTATCTATGCATGCCGGTGTATTAATCTTGTACTTGGCCATCCAAATGTGGATGTTGGTGGCCAGGTGGTGTTTGAGGAAAGTGAAATCCACCTTTTTATTATTGCAATCATCTACTTGTACAGAAGTCAGACTTGGGGCTCAGATTTCCCATGTCTGCATCCCAGAGCCCTCACTCATCGGCTGTGTGGTCTTGGGTAAGTTGCTTTGATCTCCCAGGGCCTTACCTCCCTCATGCGTAGGCTGGGATGACACAGCAGTACCTACCACACAGGGTTGTTGGAATGTTGAGAGAAGCCCCATAAGTCGAGTGCTTACGACAGTGCCTGGCCTGTAGAGGATGCTTCTCAGATGCTTGTTGAAGGAATCTCACTAAGGAGATCTCCCAGAAAGTGAGCAGGCCCACGGAAAGGGAGCCTGGCAAATTTGGGTGCTAAGGGAAGTCTTCCTAAGCTTTCTTTGGGGACCTGTGCAATGCTGAGATTGCATGATCTTGGGCAGTACCCTAGCCACTGGGGGTGAAGCACGATTCCGAGCTTCTGAGTGTCCCCTCACCCACCAACAGTGGGGCTTTCGCCAGGGGAGGCACTGTGAGGAGGAGGAGGGAAAGGTTAGACCACGGCCTCCCCAAGGGCCTTGCAGCCGCTAGGGGTGCGGTGTCTGGAGGGGACAGCAAATCCCTTTGCTGTCGGGAAGATGCCCTGACACCCCAGCAAGGAGCCCACGAATGTGTTTTCCAGCACTGATGCTAATGGCTTCATCGGAGCTCTTTATGAGATGATGTGAGTTGCTCTGACCAATGAGGCTTAATCACCTCCCTCAATGAGCTGCCCAGTATATTCCCCCTGGAGGCTCGGCTCAGAGTTAAGCCAAGAATATTAATACAGTCTGGATGCAGGCCCTCCTCCTCCTCATAAAGTTGTGGAAATTGAGGTCAAGTTGGGTCCCCTGCAACGTTCTTTAAGTAAGCAGTGGAGTGGTCTGTTTGCTCCTTGGTCTTCCGGGTGCAGGGGAAGGGCTTGCCGCTGGAGACCTGGGACTGGGCCCTCTCTTCTCCGGGACTGTCCCCACTCGTCGTTCCGAGGTGGCCCTTGTTAAGGTGGCTCCTTAGCCGGGAGGAAGGGTCGTATTCCACCATTCAGGGCTGTGGGCCATCAGGCGGGAGAGATGGAGGCCACGTGCCAGCGTGAGGGCTGCAGACAGCTGTCCTCGGGGTCAGGTGTCCCTGCCCCCGTCAGGCGGCTGCGGGCTGAGCAAGTTCTCCCACGTGACGGGGTGCTGTAATGGGAACCCGTCAGACAGTCAGATGTATGAGGTCTTTGCAGCCCTATCCACCCTCCCCCCACCACCCCCAGCATTTTATAAGCAAAGGAGCGAAGGAACAGAGAGGGAAGTGTCACCACAGTTGGTCCGTGTCGGGGCCAGGTTGAGAACCTGGGTGGGCCTCTTGCTTCCTGCCCAGATCTTATCCACCCATCGGAGCGCTGGTCCTTATTCGGCCCTTGGGGGCTCGGCCTTTCCCAGAACGGCCTCCGTGGTGGGAGACCCTCTCAGCATCTCCTGTCGCTTTCTCTGCCCCAAGCAAGCATCCCCCTTCCTCTTACAGCACGGTCCCGAGACCCTTCGCCTTTTCCCTGTGTATGATAGGAAGTGCACGAAGACCCTCCCTAAGAGGGATGGGTTCACATTTCTTTTTTTCAAGATTTTTAAAATTTATTTATTTGACAGACAGAGATCACGAGTAGGCAGAGAGGCAGGCAGAGAGAGAGGAAGGGAAGCAGGCTCCCTGCTGAGGACCCTGGGATCATGACCTGAGCCGAAGGCAGAGGCTCAACCCACTGAGCCACCCGGGCGCCCCTGGGTTCAAATTTCTGTTCTGTAGCTTATTAGCTGTGCGATCTCTGGCATGTCACCTAACTATAGAAGAGAATGATTAAAAAAAAGAGAGGTGATGCCAGCTCTTCTCAGGGTTGTGTGGATGAATGGAGGTCATGGTGTGAACCTGCCTGCCATATAGCAGGTGCTCAATAAAGGTTTATGATCCAAGCAATTTCAGCGTCTCTCCTAATGTCAACAGTGGAGGCCAATAGTGGATCATGGCTTCGGACCCTTTGACCTAGAAGACTGATGGCCAATCTCTTCTCTGTGGGCTTGGCTTGGTTTGGCATGGAAAGGGGGATGTCGTTACCTTTTGCCACTCTCATGCGAGGCTGGAAGCTTCTGTGGGGCAGGAACTGTCTCCTATCTACCATGCCAGTGGCTGGGGTGTAGTTGGCACTTAGGGGATGCTTCCTGGGTGACTGGTGTTTGAAACATGAATGGGGGTGGGCGCACGCCTCAGGGGATTGGGAGGTTATTACCAACACGTGGATAATCAGCCCGTCCTCTCCCCTTTCCCACAGCTCGCCCTGAAGATGTTGGCACCAGCCTCTACTTTGTAAATGACTCCTTGCAGCAGGTGACCTTTTCCAGCTCCGTGGGGGTGGTAGTGCCCTGCCCGGCTGCGGGCTCCCCCAGCGCGGCCCTTCGATGGTACCTGGCCACGGGGGACGACATCTACGACGTGCCGCACATCCGGCATGTCCACGCCAACGGGACGCTGCAGCTCTACCCCTTCTCCCCCTCCGCCTTCAATAGCTTTATCCACGACAATGACTACTTCTGCACCGCGGAGAATGCGGCCGGCAAGATCCGGAGCCCCAACATCCGCGTCAAAGCAGGTAAGGGTCGGCCACCTGCTCCCTGCGGGGTGGTGGTGGGGGGGGGCTCCGTCCGGAGGGTGGTGATGGGGAGCAGGCAAAGTCCCCCTCCTGGGGAGACATGGGTGCCTTGCTGAGGGGGTGGCGTGGCAGAAGTCCGCCTCTCAGGGAGAGTTTTTGAGCCTTTTGGAATCTTAGCTCCCATTTTACTGCATGTCCTTAGTCAAAGAAAACACTTCTCCGCGTCTATACTTTCTCCTCCGGGAAGCTGAGACCGGTACCTGTTCCAGTCATTGCTCCTTTCAGTCCTGGGTTCATTTCAGGGCTCGATTCTAGGAAAACACACCCAGTTGAGTTTCTTTCTTTTAAACACCCTTTTATTGAAACATCTAAAGAAAAGGGCACATATCATAAGTAGATCGCTTGGTGAATTTTCACCAGCTTTAATATCCAGATCAAGACACACAAGATCAGCACGTCAGAAGCCCCCTTCATGCTCTTTTCTGTTACCGTTCCCCTGGGGGAAACCATTGTCCTGACTTCTCACAATACAGGTGTTTGCCTATTTTT